>NC_091786.1:13270286-14520286 GCF_029378745.1 Bos indicus
TCCTCGCTCTTCCCTTCTTCCTGCAGTCTCTTCTGGGATCACTCAGAGCACAGCCATTCCAAGCAGTATCCCAATGTGGGAATATTGCCCTGGAGCAAGAGCCCACTTAGATGGACAGTAAATTGTGCGTCGGAAAAGGTTCACGCTAGCTGCTAGCCAGAGACCATTTGACAGGTAGAAACGTTTACTTCCAAGTCAAAAGGTTAGGTAAAAATCGTAGCTTTATGATCACATTATGTGATATTTTTTGTAATTACCTAATAGCTAGCAGATGGTGCAGTGTACATTCTATGAGTATACTGAGACCATAATTTCCCCCATTTTTAGTTTTCCTTTAAATAGCTGGTAATGAATAGTGTGTGATAGAAAATAGTAATCTGTGGCTCTATGTGGGGTATCACATGAAGAATGTTTTTCTTCTTTTTATTCTTGGAAAATTATTCTTATATGGTGTTATTTATGATAAGTTTTGAGCTCCCATATGAGAGACTGGGAGAGACCTCTCGTTAGTGAATAGAAAAATTATATCAGTGGATTTTATCTCCCAGAACCATCAGAATGACAGTGCTTCAGAGTGAGTTAGCCTCGCTCTCTCTGCGTATCTTTTGGCAGAGTTTTGTTTTACCCCTTCACTTAATCAAAAATAATGAAGATTTACGGGTATCAAGTTACTCAGAATTCTCAGTGAAAGGCACAGTTGTTCTGTATCTAAGTACCTTAGCTCAAATCCAGTTACGCTGCTGCAGAAAAATGTTAACATTTTTAAACAGTTCTTGATTTCATTTGCACAGATCTTTATCAAAATAAGGTGGAATGGGGGAAGGACACTATGCCTTTGTTCCATGTGGTAAACAAGCAATTTTCTCTTTAAATTTTCTTTTTCAAGGACAAATTTTAATTTTTTCTGTTCCCTGCTAAAAGTTAGCCAACTTTAAGCTCAGAGAATCAGGTGAATAATATTAGAATATTTGATCTTTTCAAGGATTTGCCATGACATTTATTTTTTAAAGACCAGATATTTTATTGAAATTGAACTTTAGCAAAGTGGGCTTCGAACCGTGTTTCTGTCCCCAAAATGAAGAAATAATCTCGGAATTAATATAAGGTGGCCATAACCCAAAATCTGGTGGTGGGCCACATGGGAGAACATTTTAGAATAAAAATACCAGGACTTAAATTCATAAAGATTCTAGCAACCTAACAGTTGAAACTATATTAGTAGCTATATTTCCAACGTAGGCTGTGTAATTAGCGAATAATGGTGCAGTCACTATCCTATACATGCTCCATTCTTGCTCAGAGGTCATAATCCTACATAAATTTAAAATTCTGGAATTTGCTAATAGGTGAATGTTTATATTAATTAGAGAAAGACATCAAGAAATATTTTTAGATCTAAAATTTTCAATCTTTTTTTTTTTTTTCCTGGCGTTTGATGTCATACAGACTCAATCTACAAGTAAGACATTTTCGGCATATCATCGGCTGTCAGCACATATTGTATGCAAATGTCATCCTCGCTTTGAAAATACCTTTTGCGTTTTAAGCAAGATCCTATTTTGACAGTTCTTTATGCTTTTTGGGGAGAGTGCTCCTGGAGAGTTTAAAAAAAAAATCTTGATTTTTCGCCTTGGCATATTCATTTTAATGTTTTCATTTCTGTTCCATCACAGTTAACCCCTCATTTAAGTCACCTGAAAGCCCTTGTTAAAGTTCAAGGCTTCCACCAGACCCCATCAGTGATTCCAAGCGGGAGGTTTATACATGTTAAAGCACCAGCATGTAAGTTGTTCTTCAGGATTGCCCTGGGGAGTTTTCTACTGCATTTTTGCCAATTGAATTATGATATGAGATGGCATGAATATTGATCAAATTTCCAAACTGAATTTCCCAATTTTAAGACTGGTGTAAACGAACCCACAGGTTGTCATAACCAATTCAATGTGTTTTTAACAATAGTCACTGAAGCATGGGGGTCTTTAAAACTCATCAAAATGTACAAGATTATCTGCACATAGGCTTTCAACAAACCTCCCTTAACTCCTTCCTCTCTGCATTTCAAACCGACAACAAAATTCGTAGCCAGGAAATGGATTGGTTAGTGTATCTGTGTGTCTGTGGCTTGTATGTGTATTTTGCTTTTTGCTTGTGGCTTTGTCTTTCCTTCTCTCAGTCCTGTATATATGGAAATACGGTGACACTGGGGAGGAATGCATTCATATACTTTGTGAGCACAGACACGTGCTCCAGCGGACGAGTAAAGGAAACTAGTATTGTATCTCAAGTGGTGTTTCATCTTTGCAAAGTGAGTTTGTTTCCTCTAAAGAGAAAAGGCATCACATGTCATGATGAGGTTTCATTTTAAGGAGCAGGTTACATATTTTACATTTATGAAAAGTTTCTAAGTTTTTCCCATTGTTCTAATGTTTAGTTCTTTACTTTTTAAATTAGTGGTTTTAAATTTATGGGGGGGGGCGGGTAGAAGGAGCATCTTCCACAGTTTCTACAACTGCTGTAGAGAAATTTCTTGAAATTAAAGCACGGACTTAGGTTTCTTTCGAGTTATGATTAAGGGGCCTGGTCCTCATCTAGCCTGCTGTGACCTCAAGCCCACCTCTGAGAGAGCTTTTGGAAAGCCATACTCTGGAGAGGGTCCAGCCTTATTTATCTTCCAGACCTCCTCCCACTGGTTGATCCAAAACAGCTTGGTCTCCAGAAATGGGGAAGGAATTTGGACTCTTTGGGTGGTTTTTCTGTGCATTCAGCACCTTGGCAATCAACAGGAAAGAGAAAAAGAGAAAGAAAGAAAGATGGGAAAAATGCTTTTGAGCAAATAGTAGGGAAAGATAAGATGGAAAGGATGTAATGCCTGGCTTGTTAGTAAATGGGATAAAGAATCTGCCTGCAATGCAAGAGACTCAGATTCCATCCCTTGCAGAAGAATGGCAGCCCACTGCAGCATTCTTGCCTGGAGAGTCCCACAGACAGGGGAGCCTGGCGGACTACAGTCCATGGGGTCACAGAAGAGTCAGGCATGACTGAGATATAAACAACATCCTTTTTCCTGCCAATTTTTGATTCTGCTCTTGTCTTCTTCATTGACTTTCATCTTTTCTTCTCAGAGTTGATTTGGGAAAGAGAAGAATAGCACAAGACATTAAATGTATGCAAAAAAAAAAAATCAGTACTAGATTATATTCCAAACAACAAACATATGTTAGAGATTTTTAAATTACATAATACTGTTAATGATGCTTCTCTGCTAGGCCCACCTATGCTGGCATAGAAAAGAGGATTGAAACCAGTTTAATAATAATTAATATATGTTCTGTAACATGCTCACACCTTTCACTTTATAACATGCTTTAGCACACCTGGCAGGACTGCAATGGTTCCTCAAATCAAAAAGCCCTTTTAAGAAGTCAGCAAGTATTATCTCCATTATATAAATGAGAAAACTGAGGTTCAGAGAGGTTAAGTGCCATGAGTAAATCTTCATCGTTGCCTTTGTACGAGGTGTTTCTGTATATTGAGTGTGTGTGCTTGGGCACGTGCGTGTGAATGTAGTCATAGAACCTGGCCACAAATGGAGAGACATTGGTAAAAGAAAGAAATTGAATCAACTGGTAAATTATTAGGACTTCTGTATACAACTTGGCAGCTAAGGGATTACCCTCAGTGCATTAACATAAGCAGTCAAATGTCTAACAGATCTTTTCAATCCAATTAAGATGATCTGTTGTGACTGTATTTGACTGGAGACAATGGAAGAAAGATGGCGAATGCATCCTTCCAAGATTATCCTCTTTTCAAACCTAAAACATTGATTTCCATCTGAAAACTGAGGATACCATGACTTCTTTTATGTACTTTACAATATAAAAATGATCAACTCATAAATGACGCTGCTTTCTGAAAGACTTTAATTTTTCAGTTAAGTAAATTTCTTTAATGTTTTAACTGAAAAATGAGGCAACCATTTCTCACAGTTTTTATTTCTGATAGACCGTTGAGATCCTTTAAGTAGTGAATCTGTTCTTTTTCTTGCTGAATATTCCCCTGAACAAGAATAAAAGCAGCAAAATTAGACAACGTATGGAAAAGGAACTCCTGGCTTGCTAGTTTTACCAGGGAGAGTAGCCAGATCCTATATTTCTGGCTGGAATCCTCAAATGGGAGAAAAAAATTTTTTTTTCCTGGCATGAATTGTGTAACAGTTGTTTATGTACCTGGTAGCCTGGAAGACTCTGTCCAAGGAAGTTTTCCCAGTGAAATTATCCTCTCCTTTCAAAGGTGAAAATTATGGATATCAATTTTTACATTTTATGTTTTCAATTTTTAAATATTTTTGTTGAAAATATACGTATTACATTTTTATATTATATAATTGGGCTTATACACACACCACTTCCTGGCCCAGGTGAGACAAGGGGAGATATTAGAAGCTGTGTACACAGCTCATAATAAGCCACATCCTGCCAGGCTTGTTTATTTCAGTAGGAAGCCATCAGAGCACAAAAATTAAAAATTTTGGAGGCAGACAGGCTTACTAGTTTTGGGACCTTGGGCAAGTTGTTTTACCTGTCTATCCTGACAGGATTTAGGTTAAATGAAGATGTCTTGATGGATTTAAATGAACCATCCATCGTTTAATCCAATCCATCAATAACTGTCTTGCGGATTAACTGAAACACACTCTGAATATCATGGAGCCCCATGCCTTGTACATCCTCTTTCCATACTTAGTGACAGCAGTTATGGTTATTTTTGGTCTCAGGGTGTATCTAGCATTTAAGTTTTGAAACAGACCCTGAGAATGGGTTTTACTTGGATATGGCATGGAGATAGGGGCTAATAAACACTGGGAAAGCTCAGTGTTCTGGGGAGATGAGATGTGGCTTCGTCTCTGGATGCTGGAATGTGAGCTGCAGGCTGTTAGAAGTTTGTGTTCAAGACAGAGTGATCATGAAGTCCACAGAGGACCACAGGCAAAACAGCCAAGCTTCACTGAGTGACCTGCCCTCATGACTGGTCCCCACACTCTTCAAAGGTGAATTATGTGGTAACCAGGGAACTGGGGCTATGGTATATGGACCGTTAGAACCTTCTGGGGATGGAACCATAGAAAGTCAGAGAAGAGTGGAGTGGATGCCTTGTAGAGATTAACACAAGACCCAGGGAAGGAATCTTGGGATGGTCCTTTGAAGAGAAGATTGTCCTTCTACAAAGAGGGAACATGGATAATCATTGGATTTAAAAGGACCAAATAGGGAGGTATGAGATGTTTCTCCAGAGTCAATGAAGAGCTGCTTGTGCCTCAAGGAAAAGGCTCTAGGGGTCAGGAAAGAGAATGGCTTTCTTGCCTCTGACATCCATGCGTCTGACAAATGGGTGGACTGGAGTGAAGGTTGGAGCACAGTGTCTCACAGGGCACAGAATTTGCTAGTTTGCAGCAGTGGTGACTTCTAATCCACCATCACAGACCTAAAACAGCTCAGTTCAGTAACAGGCACCATTTAACAGAGACCTTGAAATATCTTCCAAGGAAGGGACTTTCAGGAAATATAGACCAAGTAAAATTATGCTGAGTATTCTGTAATACACTAGAACCTTTATAACTTACTCTTGTTGGTGGGGTTTGCGATTTCATCCCTTCCCTTGTTGATGAGTACAATCCTTACATGAAGAAAGACATGTGCCTATTTTCAGAGACAACAAAGACAAAACCTGGGTAGAACATCTTACTCCATAACTGAGCTAAGAGACAGGAAATTGGAAAAGTGGAGAAGGTAGAGACCTAGAAAGGAAAAGATAAGAATAAGACCAAGTTTCTGGGAGACTTGGCTAAGGATGAGACGAATACACAGAGACCCAGCCCTTGGAGTCGTGAGTCCCAGTGAAGTGAAGTGAAGTCGCTCAGTCATGTCCAACTCTTTGTGACCCCATGGACTGTAGCCTACCAGGCTTCTCCGTCCATGGGATTTTCCAGGCAAGAGTACTGGAGTGGGTTGCCATTTCCTTCTCCAGGGGATCTTCCTGACCCAGGGATCGAACTCAGGTCTCCCGCAATGCAAGCAGACGCTTTACCCTCTGAGCCACCAAGGAAGCCCTAGGGCAGTGAGTCCAAGGGCAGATCTATTTCATTCTTGATTGCCTCAATATAGGCACCAAAGTTGGACAAGAAAGATGACTAATGCAATTTAATCTGTTTCTATTTCAACAATGCCCAAATAGGCTCCTTTTAACTTCGTTCATCACGAACAAAAGTATTAGTTCGGGAAAACAAAGGTAACATGAAAATCACTGGAATCAAGCCACCGATTCTGAGCAAGCTTAGATATATATGTGTAAGTAACTGCTTTATATAAAAATGCAGCTGTGGATCTTGAGAACTTTCAAGCCCTATTTGGTGATTAAAGGGTGGACAGGCTGAGTCTCTAGCCTTCTCTCTTGAGCAGAGCCCCAGTCCACCTTGATTCTGTGCTAGCTTGCTCTAATCCAGTGACTGGGTGCAGGCTGTGGTCATAATGTATCTCTGCAAGTTACTAGCATCTTCCTGCAGTTACTTCATGGTAGTTTAAAGCTTTCTGTCTTAACTCATCCTTTCAGCCATAATTCTTGCTACTGCTGTTCTTTTCTATCGATCTTTGAATTTGTACATTCGAGTATTGCACTAGAGGGCTCAAGTGGTAGACCCTTTTTTCTATGGAATAGGGACATAATTACATGATGACTTTTTCTTTAAACTTCCCCACTTTGCATCTGATGAACTTGATTTCACTCCTTCAGCCTCGAAGGGCGGGCAGGGCAGTCCTCGTTGTCCAGTTTTCCCTCTGGTTTCTCATAGCAGCCCTTTCCTGGTCTGAGAGTGTAGGTCTGCCTTGTCCTAAGGCCCTGGAGGCCCACTTAGAGTCATGTGACCACAGCATCCTGTCCACAGCTTTCAAGGCCTGAGGCCCTTCCCTGATCACAGGGATCATCGTTGTGGGCCACAATTAGACGTCTTCCTGAAAGTGTCCCTGATCCCTCCAGCTCATGCTCTTAGCACCTGATCTTTGAGTGAGAAGCAGTGGTTTCTGTGAAACTAACTACTCAGAAATCTAGCTTCAATCTAACTTTTTTCCTTTGTGCATATGTGTGCAGTTTTTGTGTGTGTTTTTTTTTTTCCCCCGAGTTTTGTTGTCCTTTCAAAATATTCCTTGTTTCATGGCTTCAGGGCAAAGAAAAAAAATCATGCATCCAGACCACTCCTGTGGACAGAAAGTTTTTTCAGCACTTTGAAATCTACTTTTTCTTTTTACACTAGCCCTGAGGTTTGAAGCCTTCAAAATGTTTTTTAAAGGAAAGCATATTAAGGGGAATGTCCCAGTACTCTGGAAGAATAAGCAGAGAAGCAAAAAGGGACCTTCTAACTTTGAGAAAATCACTTTAGTTGCAACACTGCATTTAGGTTTTCTTATGAATAAAATGAGGATGGGCCTGATGTTGTTTAAGACCCATCGCAGCTCTAAAATCTTTAACTCAAAGTTTGCGAGGTCAAAATTGGACAACTGAGTCTTTAAGATTAGAGATTTCCATTCACGTCCCTTTCTATTGATTTCTTTCCTGGTGACTCCGCAATGACCAGCCAGGTCCTAGCGTCTCCAAGATGAGCGAGAGCGATGGAGTCAGCCTTGTCACCGCTAATTGGTGTCTTCTACAGATACATTATCTAGTTATCAGGTGTCTCTTCACTAGGTGACAACGCAGCATCAAGAGCATTCATTAACAAACACGTAGAGAATGTGTTCTTATACTCGTGCACAGATATGTACTTTTAGGAGGCACTCTCAAGCTTTAGAGGCATAGGAGCAGATTTCAGACACATCGCATTGTGGTAGGGTTTCTGTCTTTGTCTTATTCTGTGAGGTGAAATGCCTTTGTCGATTTGAGCAAGAAGGCATCCATCGCTCCCTCTTTGTAGTTTAGAGGCTTCCAGTTTTGTTGCAGGGACACATCACCGTGGTGCACGTTCAGAGATCACAACTGAGCTATGCTCAGGTGGACTTGGGGGTAACCCTCACTGTCCTGAGCTCCAACTAGCTTGAGACTTGCCACTCCATGGGGCAGGCTGTGTAAAGAAGTTTCTAATAACGTTGTTGATGACTTCAACACCCACATCTCTTTGCTTTCTATTGTTGCCTTGCGCTTCAGAAAATATGCTGAGCAGAACAGCTTGATGGAAGTTCATTGAGACTTCCTTGACATTACGCCAGCAGCATTTTTATTTCAGCTTTAACCTACTTAGTCACTTTCTTTTTTTTTTTCTTTTCGGTAAACAAATACGGTGCCTTATGTTGAGGTGAGGATTTGGGAGGAGTTTCAGGAAAATCATTCTTCACATTTTAGAGGTTGTTTGTAATAACTTTGCTTACGCTATAAAAATGTTAATAGCTTTTGAAGAATAAAAACCTGGTAATAATTGCCCATCTATAAGCAGAGTCTTATGGTTTCAGCTGCAAACCATGTTCCCGAGTGGTGAAAGAGTAACATAATACCTTCTATTTATGCATGGTTTATGAACTGAATTGCACAAGGGGCTTTGTATTTATGAAAATGCATCTCACTTTGTATGCATCTTAACCATTTAATATTTGATTTGCCAAGAGGGCAAAATTTTGTTTTTAAAGAGCAGCAATATGACCTTAAACTATGTGAATACCATTAAGCGCATCTTCAAAGAGTTTTAAAAGATGACTTTGTAAGATCAGACCTTAACTATAGGTCCTCAGACACTTTAGGAATTCGTATAGCTTAATTTCCATTTCTCCTGCTGATACATAAGTCATAATCTGGGTAACAAAGAATTTCCTTAATGAATTGGTTGACTGTAGCACACAGAACACTGAAGAACGTTTCCAGCTCTAAGATTTGAAAGGATGGTGTTTAGAGGCACTGCAGTCAGTTATCTCAACAGGTGGGAGCTGCTAATTGATGATTGTATTTAAAGTGTGTGCATTCATCGTGGTTACTAGTAATACAGCATTTTTATCCACAGATCTCAAAGCATGTGTGAATAAATATGCATTATTTTCCTATTTTAAATAGCCAGAGACACACTGAAAGTTAATTAGATATAAGCAGACAGAGAAATTTTATGTCCCCTGCTTGCTTGGAGCTCCTAAAAAAAAAAAATTCTTCCCAGAAACTGGGATAAAGAACACAATGTACCTGATCTCTAACTGCTGTTCAGAGGCATGGCTCCAGCTCCAACCACATCCCCACGGAGTGTACCACATCCCCCGTGTACATCCTCTGTCCAGCTCTTCAGACCAGGTGGGCAAAGAGTTCTAGGTCAGAGGAAACCTCAGTCACCATCCTTCTGTACCCTGGGTGACCACATCTAGCCATGTCTCAGGTGAACCAAGGACCGGGGCTGGGGGTGTGTGTGGCAACATTTGTTCCATTATTCACAGGACTTCCTTCTGAACCCCGAGTCACCTCTGGATTAGGAAAACATTGATTATAATACCCACTATGCAGCAAGCTCTTTCTCTTCAACAGAACAGTGACCCGAACACACAGTCTCTTGCAGAAGGAGCCAGCGTTCCAGGAAGGATAATTCGCACTGAGCTCCGTTCTACTTATAGCTTTAACACTTCTCTCCGCACCCAGCCTCCGCTTTTGGGGGTATCCCACCCTCTTTAACGAAGGCTTTTCTTTTCCATCCTGTTTTCAGCATAGCCTTATCAGAGAGGGAAATATTTTTGAGCTTTATTTTCTGTCGTTTGTATTATTTTAATTTGTAAAATGTGTGTTATGCAAACACCAGCTAGATGAAACATGGTTTCTCAGACTAGACATCCCTGCTCTGCCTCCTGCACTCTCATCACGGTGGCAAGTGACGAGGCAACTTTCCCAGCCAAGGGAAGGGGGCCGTCCTGCCTTATGAGGCCCTGACCAACCAGTGTCTTTGCTGGACCAGACTGGGGAGTCCATCACAGTCACTGGCTGCCGTCTGCCAGACCCAGTGCTGTCCTGTGCTGGAGGAAGGGGAGAGGGGCGAGGGCTGGCTACCAGGGACTCCTTGTGTTACAGGGACAAAGAACCCCTGAATCTCTTCCTGTTTCCTTCTTATACTTCTTTCTCCCCAGAAGATCCCAGAATTGTCTTTCTGATTTCCATCCCCCAACCTCCATCCTCTTTCTTTGTTCTCCGTATTGTTTCGCTCACTGAATGTGTGTGTCTCCAGGCCATTGCCCGAAGAGAGGGCTGGACCTGTTCTGGTCACGTCCTTACTGACCCGCAGAGAATTGACCTATGAAGCCAGACTGGATGCTCCACTGAGATGACCCCTGGGGGAAAAGGAGAGACCACAAGGGGAAGTTCGCTTGGGCCCCACAAGCTCTTTTCATGTTCCTATTGTTGTTTTTGTTGCTTAGTTGTTAAGTTGTGTCCTACTCTTTCCAACCCCATGAACTGTATAGCCCTTCAGGCTCCTCTGTCCATGGGATTCTCCAGCCAAGAATACTAGAGAGGGTTGCCATTTCCTTCTCCAGGGGATCTTCCCAACCCTGGGATCAAATGCCTGTGATTAAATATGATCAGCTCAACTCTGTGACCTACCTTCATGATCTGCTTTCACTTGAGTACCTTCAACTCTGGACCTCCGTGTCCAGTTGCTCAGGTTTCTGTTTCAAGGGCAGCTGCTCGCAACCTTAAAGTGGAGAGAACTAGGGCCGAGCAGGGCAAGGACATTCTGGCCAAAGGGTGGTGCCCAGGGCAGGAATGTTCCTGGCTCTCGCTCCGTGAAGACCTCTCAGCTGTCACAAGAGGGGCTCTTCTCCTAGAATAGCAGCGAGGTTGCCACCAGCCTCGTGTTCTTTGTACCCGGACTGTACTTCTGGGACAGCTGGTCCGATTGCACATCACCGACATTCCAAGCCCGGGGTGCCCTGGGCCTCAGGGCACCAGCAGACTCTCTGAGAATTACTGAGTGATACTCAGCCTCCCCCCACAGTTTCTAAAGATCTGGATGTGAGATGAATCTGCAAGAGAAAAAAATAGTAACTGGAAAGCACCTTAGAGATTAAATTGGCCAGAGTCCCGCCTGGTTTGCATATTTTTGTGTGTGTGTCTGTGATATGCATTTAAAATCACTTTCCTCAACTTTCCACTAAGTCTTCTGGAGAATTCAGGATTTTCATTTCCCACACTACGGGCATCTCTGGAGTTTTATTGTCGTAGCTGTTCTTGTTGGTCTGAGGTCTTCCAGAAATTAACAGTAATTTACATGCAAATGTCCATTCCAGATGGACTTCTTGACTCTTCTGCCCTACTTATATGGTTGAAAGAGCCTAGAATTCTACTTTCATTCAGAACCCTAGATCTGTCTTCTTAGCTGGCCCCAGTGTTGGTTCTAGGGAGAGAGGCCCTCCTTCATTACAGGCTAAGAAAGTCAAGGAGGAAAGGGAAGAAAAAAATTACCCCAGAACCTGCCACCACCATTATCAGACCAGATAGGAATACTAACCAACAGTCTGGGGACTTCCTTGGAGATCCAGTGGTTAAGACTCCAAGCTTCCATTGCAGGGGGTATGGGCTAAATCCCTAGTTAGGGAACTCAGAACCCACATGCCACTCAGAGCAGCCAAAAAAGAAAACAAAGAATAAGCATAATAAATAATCTGGTGTGTGCCTGTTCTTTTCATCTAGTAAACTCCTGCTGGTCAGTCATTAAAGTCTTGTATAAACAGAATGGGCTTCTTTACTAGTGGTAAAGAACCTGCCTGCCAATGCAGGAGATGTAAGGACTCTCAATTCCTGGGTCGAGAAGATCCCTTGGAGGAGGGCATGGCAACCCACTCCAGTATTCTTGTCTGGGGAATCCCATGGACAGAGGAGACTGGCGGGCTACAGTCCATAGGGTTGCAAAGAGTCAGACACAACTGAAGCGACTTAGCCCCGCAGCACATGGGCAGTATACTCTCAGAAATGTACAGAAGGGGGGCAAATCCTTATGCCACAATTACTGCTCCTAGAGATGGCTTCAGCAACCTGAGGTGAGGCATCCCTACTTTTTTTTTTAGGGAAACAGGATTTTATTTTATACTGCACTTTTCTCAATGGTCTTAAGAAACCCAAAGAAATCTCCATTTACTCAGGTTAATTTTTATATTTCCATTTTATATTTTACTTTTGTTTTCATGTGTTATGTTGGGTTCACCTCATGGAAGCTGGGAAGGTAATTTCCTCCTGCTCCCATTGGCAGGATAGCAACATTACAATTGTTTCTCAATTATAGAAACTCTGCACAGAATACTATTTAAGCACTAGCTACCAAAACAAAATGGCTTATTATTTGGCATCCCTACTTTTACTGCTTGGCCAAAACAGGAGAAATCAAGAGAAACTGGACCCCAAGCCGAAGCAAGGAAATCCCCTGATGCCTCCACAAGTTTTTTAGCAGGAGGAAATGTGAGCATCCTAGGGGGGGACCCACAGCTGCACCCCATGGCAGCAGGGTTCTGGCCTGGCTGGTCCCAGGCTCACCGCTCACACCCCACTCTGCGTGCAATGGGGCTTCACTGCGCTCAGGAAAGGGACTGAGCTGTATGGGGTGGTTTCAGTGGGAAATGCACACTGCAGGTTCTCACATGACTGCCTCCAAAACAAACTCCCGAAATACAGCCGTTCGTTAAGTTGTGGACTGCCTGTATTTAACACTTTTTGGCAGTGTGACACACTTTGGAAATTGTATGCTTCTTATGGAAGAGGACATTCTGGAAACTGCTTAAAATTCATAAGATGTTGGATTCGCTCTCTAGCATAGATTTCATCTATTCTTTGGCTTTGTGTTGGACACAGAGACAGATCACCATCACAGATTTTATTTTTTACCCCAGAGATATTCCAGGAATGCCATCTTCCCCATTCCCCAAGATGGGTTTTGGTAAATTCTTTGGCCAAAGGATAATATTCTAGGTGACAAGATACTTCCAATTTTTTTTTTGCCCTCATGGAGCAAAGAATCTCTTTAAGAGGGACCATCATCTTCCTCTTCAGAAAAATCTGCAGCAACCAGTCACATGGTAGAAATCTCACACGAGGTCTGGGACGGGGAAGCACAGGCTTTTACTGCACATATCTGGGATCGTTTCATCTTGGTTCAGTTGTTCTTTACACTTTTCAACTCTTCCAGCTTCCCAGGCCTCTGATTTTTGTCATCCCTGTTTCCCTTTTCACTTGGAAATCTCTGCCGTGGGTGGTTGATTCCTCTGACTAGTCTGAGTTGTCATAGGGGCTTCCCAGGTGGCACTAGCGGTAAAAGAACCTGCTTCCCAATGCAGGAGACTTACGAGGGTTCGATCCCTGGGTCAAGAAGATCCCCTGGAGAAGGGCATGGCAACTGACTCCAGTATTCTTGCCTGGAGAATCCCATGGACAGAAGTCTGGCAGGCTACATTCCTTCGGGTTGTAAAGAGTCGGACACGACTGAAGCAACTTACCATGCACGCACATCCCAGAGGAGTCCTGACTCAGGGTTTCTGACAAAGGCAGAAACGTCCGAGTTCACTGGGAAGGACTCCCTCTTTCTTCATAAGACCTGCCACTGCTTTCTGCAATAACAGCCTTGGACTTCCCAATTCAGTCTCTCTCCGACCTCCGTCCTAGATGTAGAGAAGCCAGGCTCACAAAGGCCTCTCCGCCCACTCGGAGAGAGTGGCCCACCTCTGATAAGGGAACACCCTGAGAGCACAGTTCTCCCCTGACCTTCAGCACGACCCCTGCCCCTTGCCTCGGTGCCAGCAGTTATTTTCCTGAGAAGGAAATTTAGCAAGAAAATTTGCTCCTTCTTGCACCACCAAACCTCCTGCCACATACCATGCTAAATGCTGGAGTCAGAAATACAAATCAGACACGGTCTGTGTTCTCAAGAGCATGTGAACAAGAGAGATGGTTGTAATAAAGTCTCCTAAGAGTACTGACAGGCTTACAAACCAGAGGGTCGTGGGAACTGAGTAGGAGAAGCTAGTTTGCAGGAAGATGAGAACAGGAAGGCTTCCTGGAGAAGATGAACTTAGCCTGTGCTGACTTTCAAAGGATGCATAAAAATCAGGCACAGGAAGGACATTCCTCCAAGCCCAAAGGTCATGATGTGCAAAACGGAGAATGCATCAAGGCACTGGTGTGGAGAATGATGAAAACAATTCAGTGGCGGATTCACAAAACCTCTCCTTGCTTGCCCCCTCCTCCTCCTCCTCAACCCCCTATTTCATGACCTCACTGGAGGCCAGTGGCCCTCGTTTTATGAATATCCCTGGGGCAGGTACCACACTCCTTGGCACACAAACACCTGTGCTTATTATGACTCTAAAATGCCTCTGGGATATAGTAATAATCCGGGATTAAAAGCATATGGGCATTTATAGGAGAAAAATAATAATAGATTAAAAATGTTCTCCATGTCTGTGATCTCAAATATCTCAACGTGGAGGTGGTTATGCATGGTCTCTGTAAGGATCTCGCAGCTAGAACCTGCCTCTCTCACGGTGGTTCTTGTGGGAGACTGTTACATGTTAATCGCCAGTGTTCATGCAGACAGGTTGTCTGGTGATTTGGACAAAGATGCAGATGCTGCGCTTTTTGCAATTTCTAAAGAGAGAAAAACTGGCTTCAATGTGCCCCAGGGTTTGGGGTAAGAGTAATAAAGAGCAAACTTGCAGAGAGAGCGTGGCTGCCCTGAAACTAAGCAGGCATGTCGCCAGGAGCCATCTCTTGTGGGCAAACAGAAAGAACGCTTCTTCCAGGGAGGGCCATGAGTCCTGGCCCTGGAAAATGAGAACGAGGCTTATCCATGCTTCATTTAGTCGTCACTTGTTTATCAAGGTCCTAAGGTGCCCTGGAGAAGGGAATGGCAGCCCACTCTACTATTCTATCCTGGGAAATCCCATGGACAGAGATGAGCTTGGCAGGCTACAGTCCATGGGGTTGCAAAAGAGTCAGACACAACTGAGCAGCTAAACAACAACTACGTGCTGGGAGACAGAAGACGACAAGTTCGCCGTGGTCCTGTCCTCATTGAACTTACAGTTTTGTAGGAAGTCAGGTATTGAATAAGTCAATGCAAGTGACATGAAAGTTTCAGAAGGGAAGGTATGGAACAGAGCAAAAAACGGTAACACAGAAAGTTAACATGGTTTGGGGTTTCAAGGAAGACCTCAGTGACTAGTACGGAGACAAAGATGGAGCAAAAAGGAAATAGGCTGGAAGAAAGTTGTTCTAGGCAGAGAGAGACAATCAGGACCCCACCACCAGGCAGGGGGACAGGTGGCAAGGGCCACACATGGGCTGTGTCATGGACTGACCCTTCTAGAGTAATTGTTGAATGTGCAAGCAAGCACTGCAGTAGTCCCTAAGGACAGAGCAGTGAATAGAAACAGTCTGAAAGAATCCCTATCCTTCCAGAGCTCACCTATGAGGGGAACTTATCCCAAAGGCAAAGAGAAGCATCAGTGGTTTGATAGAGGGAAGTGACATGACCAAATTCAAATTTACCTTGGGCCATTGTATTAATAAATCTTGGGGCAGGATCATTTGTGAGTAGACAGAATGGAGAAAACAACAGCAGTATCCCTTTTATTCCAGCACTTTAGCCAACCTATAAGCTTCCACATGTTATCTACTGCTTTCTCTGAGAACAAAAATTTCCTGAGATTTTGTAGCTGTTGTTTAAAGATGCCGAGCGAGTGATGTATAATGATCTAAAGCTTCCAAGCTTTACACCGCATAAGATGTCATATTTCTGAAATTAACACTGCTGGAATAGCTTGTTTAAGGAACACTCCTGATGGACACTTGCCTGCAAATCTGCCTGCAGTTACTCTTCTTACTCCCAAATCAGTTCAGTTGATAAGGAATGACAAACTAGAATATGTTTGGTTAAATAGACCATCTGCCTGTTCATAATATGGACATTAATTCTCATAAACAGTTACTTCAGCCATGTGAAACGCCTGATCGGCCCTCATGATATGGTTATTCATAGGCAGTTACTTCTCTTTCATGTGATTTTATAATGGACTTTACAAAATTTTTTTCCTCACAGCGTAGCTCTTAAATCATTTTATCTGATATTTACATGTAAAATGTTTATGTGTTAAATCATTTATCTGTGAAAATGGTTTAACAAGGTCGGTTTGGGATGAAGTGAGAAACCTTTTTGATGAAGTAAAGCGTGGGGTCCAGAAGAGTTTGAAATAGTAACAGATGACCACAGGTCTCCAAACATGAAGCCATATAATTTTAATAGTCATCAATAAAGCAGTGACGATGCCCAGAGACCTTGCTGAGAATTCTGGATATGACATTAAGCCCAGTAGCTGCTTATAGAATCCTTTAGCCAAAACTCATTCAGGATTTGTATATTTTAGGAAGGTAGTATGGTGGATGTGTAGTCTCTTATATAACACAATTCACGAAGTCTAGGGCCAGGTTGACAATTAAACCTTTTAATGTTTCTTCCACAAAACTCATGAATATTCAAATGTAGTGAGATAAATAGAGTACAAGGCAACAGAGGTTGTTTTGCTATCAAATGAGTTTCCTTTATTCTGTCTTCAGAACTTTGCAGGGTGTAGAACATAGATAAGAGATTGTGGACCTGTAATCAAATCCCAAAAGAGTTTTGGAAATTTCCCAAGTCCAGCCTCTGGTATTCAGATGAAGAAATGGCAAATATGTCTGGAAATACTAGTTAACCACAATTAGAGTATACAGGTTTCTTTTGTTTACTGTAAGACTCTGGATGACTTTCCTTTTAAATGAGTTGGGGAAATGAATTAATGAAGGAGGAAATGAATGAACAGTCCACAAGACCCCAAATTATAAACACCCATCTCTTCTTTCTTAGCTGCTTTATCCTCAAATGAGAGTCTAGGGGCAAATGTGTGTGTTAGTCGCTCAGTTGCGGCCGACTCTTGCGAACCCATGGCCTGTAGCCCTTCAGGTTCCCCTGTCCATGAAATTCTCCAGGTAAGAATACTGGAGTGGGTAGCCATTCCCTTCTCTATGGAATCTTCCCAATTCAGGGATTGAACCTGGGTCTCCTGCACTGCAGGCAAAGCCTATACCTTCTGAGCCACTGGGGGTCAGATGAGCCCTGGATCCTCTAGCCATATAAGCATTCTATATCAGAACAGCTTCCCAAAAGTTTTCCAGTAGCTGAGTTCTCTTAAATGGATAAATTTTAAGAACTGGAACAAGTCAAAGTCTTTGATTACTCTTCCCTCTGGCTAGAATGTTGCCCCCACCCCAATTTCTCCTACTGGGCTCCTGGTCATCTCTTAGGTCTCAGCTCAGATGCAGTCCTCAGGGCTCCCCTACACCAGGCCACCAGCCAGTGCCCCCTTCCCTTGTGGCTCTCTGGGCTTCTTGTGTGTTCACTCCATGTTGATCTGAGCCCCTCTCCAGCGTGAGCTCCTCTGGGGCCAGTACCTTCTATTCTCTGCTGAATCCATTAGGCCCTAGGACAGTGACCAACAGTCAGTAGGTCCCTCTGTGTAGAAGTGAATCAATAAACAAGTGAATATTTCCATTGTTGTTGACACATAAGAGACCTGACCGATGTGTAAGGACTGATTCATCTCTTTGTCACTTACAACTATTATAATTTTAGACAATGGGGATGACAGTCTTAGGAAAATTATTTTTAAAAAATTTTTCATGCAAATACATGTAATTTTTCTTCTCTTTTTTATTTGCTTACCTACTCTAGTGGCTCACACTAACATCTGAGCCTTTTTATGCCAGAAACAAACAAGAGAAAAGAGAGATTGAGACAAAGGGCTGAGATAATTTTTGAGCAGCTCTTTCTTCTAGAAAAAACACTCTCTCTGAAAAAAAAATCTCTGAGAATAGTGTAAGATATATGTCATTTTAAAAGTCTTGATTATAGTTTTGTGTAATATTAAAACTGTTGCTCCTTTCAGCATACAATTTGCTGAATTCTTTCCATTATTAGTAAATTATATTTTGTTAGTTTGTAAAAATCAACAAAGGCATATTATAATACTACAGGATAACATTTAGCAAAATCTTTGATATCTGTGTCATACAAATAAGTGGTTTCCTCAAGAGTTAAGTTTATCTGGAAGGAAAAAAAAAGATGATTGACTTTGTGGAGTTTTCTCCTGGAAAGAGATCTAGTTGAAAATTAGATTGAAAAGATTTAAAACCAAATAAAAATAGAGACAGAGACAAGAGAGGAAAAAAACAGCATGGCTGACACTAAATAAAGAAGGAAAATCATGACTAATTTTTTGTTTGTTGCTTATAGTAATATTATAAATAACTACAGAATGGCTTCAATAGAAAATGTAATTCCATATAGCTGATTATAAAGAACCCCCTCCCCAATTGATGAATAGTTCAGTCAGTCTAAAATCAGTTGCCCTATTTTTAGATTGCTTGACACATTTGGGCTTTCTGAAGTGAAACTTCTCAGAAAAATAGGCTCAGAATAAATTTCACAAAATAACATTAATTGAAATGTTTGGCGGGGTGGGAACAGTAGGGTAATAACAGTTGGGGAAAATGCAACTAAAGAAAACTAGGGTAGCATTTCCTGCTCTGCTGATAACTTCATTGAGAGAAAGTTCATAGAGAAAAGAAAAAGGATACTGGCCTCCCCCTTAAACACCTTATTTAATAAGACCCTGGTTGGGGACAGCCACCACGAAATTCCAAAGTGAGAGTCACTTGGTATATAGTCACCAACTCTAAGCTTGGAACTATACATAGCCCTCTGGTTCTGGGCCTGTCCTGTCATGGACATCAACTGGGATCAGCCGAGATGCCAGAAGTAACCATGGATTAAAAGCTATGTTCCTACGAGAGACACAGACGCACGCTTGCCACATTCCTTAAATATTTGCTCCGTACTCTCATCATAACCTCTGTCTTATCTGGATTAATCCTTTTCTGGCTCACTTTGATCCCCATGCCCCATGGGGCCCCTCCGATGCTGAATAAATTGTGAAATTGTGGTGTCAGGATTAGAGATAAAAGGGGAGATGGAGACCGTGTGTCATCAGCATACTGATCTCAGGGTGCAAATGCCTTCACTTTTCTCCGAGTTATCTCATGCGAACTCGGAACAGGTGGGTGATTACCAGCAGATCCAGCAGCGGGGTGGAGCCAGGGCTCTCCCTTTGTGCCATTCCCCTGGAGACAGCGTGAGGGGTTTCCCTCTATAGGAACAGAGCCTGGAGTGGAGGTGCAATAAATACTGTATTTAATGCAACTTGAGCACCTAATAGTTTGCCTGTTAGTCATATGGGTACCACGTTCCATGTCTTTGAAACCAGACACGTTTATATCCCCTCAGATTTGGCCCCCAGGGCCCTGTAAATAGGATTGCATTTTTACTGCCCTTTTACACTATTATTCTATGAGTTTTCATTCAATGTTTTCTCCATTGAAGCCCACTTGCCATCATCATTTACCACCCTCTAGATCATCCCCTTGCATTCTTTGAGGCTTTGGGCATTTGGTTTGAAGATTTCCTTTCCACGCGGTTCCCTTAATCTTTTGCTATCCTTGGCGATTCAATACGGAAGCTGAAATCTCATCCGTGGAGGCTTGGAATCTTTATGAGACTTGCGGTGGCTTCTTTCTAATTGACTACTGGATTCTCGGTGCCCGCTCATAGGAGACACTCAATAAATATTTGTTGAATCAATTAAGTATCCAAACATTTTGATCTCTTTTAACAGCTTTCTTTTCCATTTCTGATAATGCTTCCAATTCACTAAGAAATGCGAGATTCATCACACCTGAATTCTGCTTTCTTTCTTCTTTACCAAAAGGAAGTACCTTCACCTGTTTTTCTGTTTAGTGAAGCTCCATCTTCCTCTGCCCTGCGTGGGATTTCTTTTCCTTCCTCTAGATCCTTGCTTGGTCAATCCTACCTCCACTCTCATATCTTCAGGAGTTTCCTTTTCCCTTTGTTGTCCTGGTCAAGTTATAAAGTGCACAAATCTCAACCATCGTTTTTTTTTTTTAATTGACGTTCAGTTGATTTACAGTGCTGTGCCAATCTCTTGTGCAGTAAAGAGACTTGGTTTTACACATATATACAATGTGGGGAAAGAGCAAATTAGCCAAGATGATGGTGGTCAGGCCCTCTCGCCGCAGGCCTCTTGCTCCAAGTTAGGTAAATACATGGTTATGTAACAGCTGAGACTGTTTATAGCACTGCATAGGTGTAATGTCCTCTATAAGCACCACCTGAAATGCTCTTAGAGGCAACTGGAATTGAGTCCAGGCGAGTCAAGGTGTGTTGAGTCGAGTTGCCGTCCTTGCTGCTGCATCAGCCATTAGAGTCGGCTGCTTCACCAGCCCAGAAAGAATAAATACGTCTGCCATTCCCGTGGCTCAAGTTTTCTTAAGCTTCCCCACTCGCACCTTACCTACCCTGGGTTCAGCAAACAGTGTGAACAGCGAGACAATTGGTGGAGTCGTCAAAATACGGCAAGACACACAGGTACATTTTTTAAAATATCATTTTCCGTATGGTTTATCTCAGGAGACTGGATAGGTCCTTGTGCTATCCAGTAGGATTTTGTTGTTTATCCATTCTAAATGTAATAATTGGCATGCGACAAACCAAATCAACCATTCTTTTAAAAACACGCCTTCAACAGTGCCTCCCTTTGAAGCAATAGTCTCGTTCTCTTTACAGCAGCATTCTAGAAAGAATAGTATACACTTCATTACTGGGTGATCCCTTTAAAACCACACCTCCACCTCTACTGAAATGACTCTCAAAGGTCAACAGTAACTTCCCACTTTCTAAACATGGCGGTCTCTTTTCAGCCCCAATCTAATGGTTTGGTTTGGTTTTGTTTTTCCCATTGTTGGCCACTTGCTCTTTCCATCAGTTTACCTTCTGGCAGCTTTCTTGGTTCTCCTGTCTGAACACTCTCTCTGAATCCTACCCTGGATCTTCCCACCCATCATCTGGGTGAGCGATGACAGTGGCTTGTATTGGGGGTAGAAGTTATCAAGAATGGAGAAGAGTGGCTGGTTGAAGAACTATTCGGGTGATAAAACTGACTAGAGTTGATTATGTATTAGAAATGAAGAGAGAGAGAGAGAGATAACACAAGGTAACCCCTTGGGTTTCTGATGTGCATAACTGGGTGATGGTATCTCAGTGAGACAGGAAATATTCCAAGTAGATTATGTGAAGGAAGGCTACCATGAATTCAGGTCAACATATGCTGAGTTTGAGATTTCTTGGAAGTGATCAGGACTATATGTCAAGAAGGCCCTTAGCTAGATCTGCAATTAGGAGGAGCATCTGGAACTAAGGATAAATATAATTGCCAAGGCATCTGGAGAGAGGTGGGCACTGAAGACGTGGACGAGACAGTCCAGAGTAGACGATAGGATGAGAAGAGAGGAGGATTGAGCCTTGGAAACTGGAATGTCAGGAGGGCGAGACAAAGCTCAAAAGGAGACTGAAAAGTAATCAAAGGTGGGTTGTATGGGGGCTTGGAAGCCAAGGAAAACAATGGTTCAGGATGGTTTAAAATGGAGGACACGTCCAAAGTATTGTTGACTACTTCAGCAGGTCATAGTATTCCCTGATGTAAAAATGTAAAGTTGATACTTACATCAACCAAATAATTTAAAATATATGCCTTTTGACTTCAAATATTGTGTTTATTTTTATTACTGAGGTTCCAGAACTTAAATAAAGAAATCAGAGAAAGGCAGGCCACTTATGGCTGACTGTCTTCTTCCACAGGCAAACTAAAAAACCACTTCAGGAAGGAAATCATACGGCTACTGTAATACATAACCATGAGCATTACAGAATTGTGGTGATCAAGACAATCAAAGCATGATTTGAATTGGTTTGCTTTGGGCTGACTTAACTTTAAAATTTTTTAAATTGTATGATCTTGACTGATGGAATTGCTTGGATCAGCTGTACATGTCAGAACAGTTCACAGCTCCTCATTATAAGGGCTTTACTGGAGTTTAGGCAGCATGCAAGCCAGTATACTTTACATGTAGATGGCTTTTATTTACATAGCCTCTAAGTTAGCTTATTTTCATGTGCTTCCTGTTTTGTGATTGTAAAATATGTAAGCTTTGGGCACTGGCCTGGCTCCCAGACTGATGGAGAAAGGATGATGTGGACAGGGAGACAATGTCTGCTAGAATCCTCAGATCACATGGCTCCTCCCTCCAGTGGTCCAGGAGGTCCTTGTGCTGCTGCTGCTAAGTCACGTCACTTGTGTCCGACTCTGTGAGACCCCATAGACGGCTGCCCAACAGGCTTCTCTGTCCCTGGGATTCTCCAGGCAAGAACACTGGAGTGGGTTGCCATTTCCTTCTCCAATGCATAAAAGTGAAAAGTGAAAGTGAAGTCGCTCAGTCGTGTCTGACTCTTAGTGACCCCGTGGACTGTAGCCTACCAGGCTCTTCCGTGCATGGGATTCTCCAGGCAAGAGCACTGGAGTGGTAGTGGATCTTAATAACTCCCATGGTGCTAACATATGCAGAGAAGACCAAGTTCGGTGTAGCCTAACGATATATAAACTGTTTAGGAAAACTTTACTACTTCACAGTTTTCTGAAAGGTTGTAAATATCACTTTACTTCTCACATGAACGTACCTCCTTGCAAATCAAGTCATATTGAACTTTATTAACTGTGCTTGCTGTCATTTATGTTTTGATTAAATTAACAAGCATCTTGCTTTTCTTCACAAAATTAAATTTCCAGAATCTTTCTATTTTAATGTCAACCTTGTATAATCCACAAATGTCTTTAATCCCCTTATATGATGATACTCTGGAGTTTGAGAAATCAGGGAAAGGCTTCAGAACCATTAAAAAGAAATAAAAGAAGCCATCAGCTTTTACACTGTTGTTCATTTGATGAGCAGAGGTCAATTGCTCTGGGGATATTGACAGTCTGTGACATGCTGAAATCCTTCTCTTTTTACCCAGAAATGGATCATGGGATGAGATTACTTAATCTGTGGACTTTGTTCCTAAAAACGGTTTCAAGGAACCGGTGCAATTGTTTCCAGCAGCAGAGTTCCCTTGAAAAATGATGCCCTGGTGACTCTGCTCCACCTCAAGGGATAGAACGTCTTCCAGCTTCACTCAGAAAAGTGAAAGAGCCGTGGGAAGGAATCGATCTGGTCTTCCTTCCTTTGTCATTGTTTGTGTCACACGTTGCTTTTCAGACAGGTCCTGCGCGTGAATCACAGTTTTATCAAGGTTGTAAATTTTGTTTTGATTTTCTGTTGCTCTCCAGCAGTACTTATCTTTACGTTCTGTCGCACCTTCTAAAGGAAAGCGGGGGTGTCCCACTTTATTTCTTTGTTTAGCAAGTGTGGTTTTTCAAACCGTGGCCATGAAGATGCTATTTAGACTTTTAGATGAATGTGGCAGCTTCAGTCCCTGCTAGAATCTGTCAGAAGCAGGTATCCAAGCACGTGGGTACGTGACACAGTCATAGGGCAGGAAGCACAGTATTCGGGGGCCAACCAGGCACCGGAGACAGGATGCAGGAGGCTGCTGTTGAGATGTCAATGCTGAACTGGCGTTAGGGCTCCGGGATGGTTTCTTTCTTTCTTTGTTTTTGATTGGGACTGTTTTTAAAGTCTTTTTTTTCCCCTAAATGTACCTTTTTAAGTTTATTTGTATTTTAACACCAAAAACATTTTGTTTTGGGATATAGCCAATTAACAGTGTTGTGATAGTTTCAGATGAACAGCAAAGGGACTCAGCCATACATATACATGTATCCATTTCCCCCCAAACCCCATTCCCATCCAGGCTGCCACATAATATTGAGCAGAGTTCCATGTGCTATACAGTAGGTCCTTGTTGGTTATTCATTTTAAAGATAGCAGTGTGTACATGACCTTCCCAAAGTCCCCAACTATCCCTTCCCGACCCCACCCCTGCAACCGTAAGTTTGTTTTCCAAGTCTGTGACTCTCTTCCTGTTTTGTAAGTAAGTTCATTTGTATCATTTCTTTTTAGATTCCACATATAAGGGATGTCATATAATATTTCTCCTTCTCTATCTGACTTAGTTCACTCAGTATGACAATCTCTAGGTCCATCCATATTTCTGCAAATGGCCTTATTTCATTCTTTTTAATGGCTGAGTAATATTCTATTGCGTATATGTCCCATATCTTCTTTTGAATTTGTTACAGTATTGCCTGTTTTATGTCTTGGGTTTTGGCTCTGAGGCATGTAAGATCCCAGCTTTCAGACTGGGGTTCAAACCAGCACCCTTTGCATTGGAAGGCTAAGTCCTAACCATTGGACCACCGGGGACGTCCATGAGCTGGTTTCTTAATGTTTCTGTTGTTGATCAATAGAACCAGTAAAATAATAACTGTCCTCACTGATTTTTATGGGCTTGTGATCATTCATAAATCCAATAATTTGGGGAAAGCAATTTCTAATTTATGTTTAGTACCAGTATAACATTTATGGTAGGAACGCCTGCTGGGTATTCACTCTGTTGTAGTTAGCAGAAGATGACTCCTTTCTGTGTGTGCCCTCCCTGGTTCTCCAGTAAATATCATGAGAGCTAACTTGTCTCATGTTGAGCAGACAGAGGCACTGATGGCTGTGGCAGAGGCAGCACCCGTGAGCCTGTGTTTTTCATCAACGGCCTGAAGTGAGGTTTCAAGAAGTTGTCTCATCAACACAAGGCACAGAAATCTAGGTGTCAGCAAATTATTTAACCCCAGGATCATCCCCACCAGGGGCAGCCCTAACGCATAGGAAGAGAAAGAATTAGGGAAGGAGTAGGAAGAGGAAGGGGGTGGAGGGGGGACAGGGAAAGGGAAATGAAAGAGAGAGAAAAGCAAAACAGCACTTCTGGATCGGACTCAAGTTATAACCCATCTTAACTCCCTAGGATCATATGTGTTGTGTGTATGTGTATGTGCGTGCATGCTCAGTCGTGTCTGACTCTTTGTGATCACATGGATTGTAGCCTGTCAGCTCCTCTGTCCATGGGATTTCCCAGGCAAGAATACTGGAGAGGGTTGCCCATTCCTCCTTCAGGGATCTTCTCGACCCAGGGATCGAACCCTCATCTATTGTTACCTCTAGAGCCACCTGGGAAGAACTTAGAGTACCATGTTGGATATAGTTAATCTTTGTCAACAGAAGTTGACACAGTACATGCCCAGCTTGTGAAAGAGTACATGAGGTGGAAATGCATTTGTTTTCCAGGACATTTGTGGTGTGATTACCAAAGTCCTTATTAACAAGAGATAGGTAAAGAGAACAGTGCTGGATAATTAGGATCAGAATCGAGCTAGAAGTGTTGGCTGAATCCAGGGATCCCAGTCCTCCTCCTGAGATTCAGCAAAATCATATCATGTAAGAATATGTCTCATCCATATGCAAAAAAAGACGTGGTGCAGATCCCTGTAGCATCCAAAACAAGGACAGTTCCCACCTGCTCTTTCTTCCTTCCATTTGCCATGCCCGGGTCTAGGCTCTAAGAATGTAAGAATGAGCTTACTTTCTAGGGAGGAAACCGCCAACAAGTAAGTAATTAAATAAGCATCATAAGTTCAGACACTGGTGTGAAACTGAAAATAAAACAGAGATATAAGATAGTGACTGGAAGGAGAGGAGAAATCAATTTAGTTAGGATCATGAGGGTTGCCTCTCAGAGAGGTTGATTTGTAGATTGAAGATTGATGGATGAGAAGGAACTAGATATTCAAGAGGCTATGAGAAGACACAGAGATGGACAAATGTTAAGACACTAACTTAAAAAAAATAGTGTTTTAAGAGAGAAAAGTATCAGCTGGAATCTAGTGAATAGGGAGACTGTGGTTAGCTATAGTGTTGTAAAAAGAGGAAGGACGGGGCATGGCACTGTGTGCTGATCAGAACTGAAGCAGTTCCGCGAGAATTGACACAGAAAGCTGAACACAAAAATGGTGACAGGTTTTTAAAGCCATATAGAAATAGCAAATGGAACCGGGAGATAATTATTTTGAGCAATGAGGGCTTAGGGCAGGAGAGCCTTGGGCCATGGGGTGGGCGCCATTGTAAGGCAGAACCCGCAGCACTTAGAAGGAAGGACCTTAACCAGCAATCTTGTCCAGAAGTGAAACAAGTAGCTTCCCAAAGCTGTTAGCCTCCAGTCACACAGCATTGTCAGGCAGGACCAGAGAGACGATTTTCAAGGTTGGAGACTGTTATTTGGCATCATTACTCTAGCACAGCACCTGGCAGGTGGTACTTAGCACATATTTACTAAAGGAATGAATAAAATGCAGCAGAATGGGTCCAAGGATTTATACAGGTGACCTCTAGGAACATAACCTAATTCTAGAATTTTATAACTCTGTGGCATGAATAAAATCACAATGATTTTCAATACTAAAATTTTTTTTCTTTATTTGGGACAAATATTGTTAACTTTGGTGAAAAGCCTTAAAAATAACTTCTAAAACTGTTGCAATTGCATTATTGCTCTTTCAGCCCTTAAAGCTACCTGTTACAAATACCCCTGTTATTCCTAAACCAGTAGTAGTTAACACCACTGCTGTTTCGTAATAACAAAGAAAATATTTAACTTACAGGTGATCTTTCTGTTTAACTTACAGGGAATTTTTCTGGGCTTTCCATGTGGGATTTTGAAAGTTGATCTGAAATGTATCATTTCTAATTTCCTTTAGACTTTCAAGCACATATGAAACAAATTTCAGTATTTTCTTATTTCAGTTGACATTTGCTTTTAAATTTACTGTCACCTCTTTTTTTAAAAAGTATAATTTTCATAGTCTGAGCCTTAATGTCAAAGAAAAAAAAACTTGAAATTCTTAGGTGAGTTTCATAACTCAGGGTATAAAAAATGTCAACTTATAACTCTACTATACATTGACCAAAGACATTATTAGAGTATATTTTTTAATTTAAGGAAATTCTTCTAAATTGTAGCCCCAATCTTTCTGATATCTGCTGAGAAGTGATGACATGTGATATTTTTATTTAACACAGATCTAGAAAGTTGGACCATTTAAGTAGACAGTTAAATATACACAGGCCCTGAAATAAGCTTAGGTATACAAAACCTGGATTTATAAAAGTGACTGAGACCCAACCAGTAAGAATATAATTTAAAAATAGTATCTGCATCCAGTGATTACAAAGGAAATTGTGGTGCCTGGGGCAGGTAGAGCTTGAGGGCTTCATATAGAACAGAGAACACAGCAGACAAACATCTCTGCCCTTACAGAATTCCTTGTAACTACTCTAGGCTCCAAATGAGATAATGAATGAGTTATTTATTATGATCATAGGTAGCTATTAGCACGTTATAGTTGACTAGGCCTGGAAAATCCCATGGGCGGAGGAGCCTGGTAGGCTGCAGTCCATGGGGTCACTAAGAGTCGGACACGACTGAGCGACTTCACTTTCACTTTTCACTTTCATGCATTGGAGAAGGAAATGGCAACCCATTCCACTGTTCTTGCCTGGAGAATCCCAGGGACGGGGGAGCCTAGTGGGCTGCCATCTCTGGGGTTGCACAGAGTCAGACACGACTGAAGCGACTTAGCAGCAGCAGGTGTCTTCACAAACCATATTACCTTTAAGCTTCCCCACCGCAAAAAAAAAAAAAAAAGCTCGTGGAGAGTTACAATGAAATAATAGTAATACAGTAATGTGATTAATGCATACTGTTTACCATGTGCCAGACACTCCTCTAAAGACCTGACATGCATTAACCCCTTTGATGTTTCTAACCACCTGTGAAGTCAGTATTATCATCCCCATTTTGCAGATGAAGACATTGAGACCCAGAGAGATGACATCACTAGCCCATAACTACACACCTAGTCATGGGTGGATTCTGTGCCCTGACTGCCTCCCTATGCTGTGGCCAGGGAATGGGAGAGGTGAGGACATGTGCTGTGCCCGGGTCACATAGCCATATGGAAGTTGAATCTTGGTTTTCTGAATTCAAGGCTGTGCTTTTCTCAGCATGCCGCAGCTGCCTGGCACCAAGCCATAACATTGTTGTATTAATTAGTGAGCTTTTGGTGAGTTATGCTGTGATAACAAAAACCACCACCATCTTGTGGCTTACAACCACAAAGTTTTATGATTTTACTCACATAGCATAAATTGCTGTGGATGGCTGTGGCTCTTCTCTCTGTTGTCTTCAGGCCTGAAGGAGAAACCATTATCTCTGACATGGCTGCTCTTATGCCAGCTGGAAAGAGTAATGGTGGGCCATGCCATGGCTCCCAAAGCTTCCCCTTGGACACAGACTGTGCCACTTCTGCTCACATCTTGGCCAAAGCAAGTCATGAAACCAATGGGGCAAGAAGTGTCCACCTTCCCCTGTGATGGCACCAAAGAGGGGCCCTGGAAGATGAGTCTGATAGAAAAGAGTTGCAAGTATTTTGAGCAACTGTGATCCTTTTTTAGTTAGCCCTTAGAAATAATTTGCAGACTGCTGTGTGCCTGGGTGCTCTGGTCCCTTTTAACTGTTACATCTATTATTTTATCCAACTGTGTTGGCTTTATCATCCCCATTTTATAGAGGAGGAAATGGAGTAGAAAGAAGAGTGGGAAAGTTGCATAACTTGCCTGACAGTAACAGTGTTAGTCACTCAATGTGACTGACTCTTTTGTGACCCCATTGATGGTAGCCCATTAGGCTTCTCCATGAAATTCTTCAGGCAGGAATACTGGAGTGGGTAGCCATTCTCTTCTCCAAGGGATCATCACAACCCAGGGATTGAACCTGGGTCTTCTGCATTGCAGATAGCTTCTTTAGAGTCTGAGCCACTAGGGAAGCCCGAGATGACACAACTCTTAAAGGATAGAGTCGGATTTTTAAACCTAGGTTTTCCTTTTCCAAACCCCACTGTCCAATTCCATATGCTGCCTCTTGGTAGGGAAATTGCTGATGAATTTGGTTCAGGTTTGGACAATCAAAGTGACTCTTTTGTGAATTTGAAAAACAGTCTTGTCTGGGAGGGATTACCAGCTAGCTAGTAAAGTAAAACCTTTGTGACACCATGGACTGTAAAGCACCTTCTCCTGCATTGGCAGGTGGATTCTCTACCACTGAGCCACCTGGGAAGCCCTTCCTATCCTATGTGGACCTTCTTTTCTGGATAGAGTCACGTTTTTATCACTCTGAATTGAAAATATGAAAACAAGATCCTTGACAATAGGACCTACTTTATGGCACAGGGAACTCTGTTCAATGTTATGTGGCAGCCTGGATAGGAGCAGAGTTTGGGGGAGAATGGATACATGTATATGTATGGCTGATTCCCTTTGCTATCCACCCAAAACTATCATAACATTTTTAATCAGCTGTACTTCAATATGAAATAAAAAGTTTAAAATACAGTACGATAGTTGATTGTTTAGTAGTCACTAGAATTCAATTTCCCTTCCAAGGCATAAGTTTTATCTTCCTTAATGGCAGAACTCTGTTTCTGTTCATGATATATGCCAACATTGTTTGTATCTCACATGTAAAGATGCTCTTTCAAACGTTGAGTTAGCATGTGTACTGAACATAAAATTCTTGGTCACTGTGAATGAGATCTAGCAATTACAATGACTTACTTTGTTCATATCAGTCCCTTAATCTGAATACCTGTCTTTGAATTAAAATATGTGGTCACTTTTGAATTAAAATATATGATTGCTGATATTGTCACATACCCAGATGGGTCCACTGCCCTTAATTCTTTAAGTATAGACACAACTTGCCTTTATTATGCTCCTTGTAAGTCAAATATGAAGTGCAAAGCTTTTAAGACCTCTAAAATCTCTCCATCCCATCAGATATATACTGCTGTGAAAGTAGAAATTGCTTTCATGGAAATTTGGAAAGGAAAAAAAAAATTTAAATAATGATGTGATTTAGTGTGCAGTTGGCAAATCAGCATACTTAAGATCCATGAATATTAAAATAAAGAATGCAGTAAACAGGACTACTGACTTTCTATTTATCCAGCAGCTGACTTTTAAATAAGATATTTTTCCACTAACACTTTCTTCATAAAGCTTCAGAGCTCCTTCTATTGTTATTTTTCAAGTTCACTGTTAGGTAGAGGCTTATGCTACTCATTCACCTGCATATTTAAATAGACATAATTACCATAAAGAGGCTCTGGGATAGCTTTGGGCTGAGTCCTTTAGTTGAGACATTTTATCCATAAAATTACACCTGGCTAATAAAGAGAAGCAAGATGGCATTTATTCAGCATCTATTGAGTGCCAGGAGCTTTACTCTGTGTCGCATTTAACCACACTGCAAAGGTCCTTTCAACTGGGAACAATAGTTGATGTTTTGTTTGAAAGACAAGGAAGCCCAGGTTCTTGTAGGTTAGATGTCTGCCCCAAGTCACAGAACTGAGAGGCTAAGAATTTGGACCCGGATTCCATGCATCAAAAGCCTTGGCTCTATTCCATGATCAACACTGCCTCCAGACACTGCATCACCCTAGGAAAGATAAAATAATCTTTTTTTAATAGGTAAACCCTTTGATCTTTCTTGTAACACATATATTACTGTATGTTTTAATACAGCCTGTGGACAGCCCCAAACACTATCTTCTTGTGGACCCATTATTCCCAGTTACAGCGAAACAGAGAAGTTCATGGATTTCTCATGTTTCAGGCAGAGCAGACCACTCCATGTTGAAAGCATACTTCCAGTATCTTAGACAAAGGCATGTTTTATTTGTAATAAAAAATCTCGAGGTTCTCCTTGGAATGTTTGTTTTCTTAAGTTACCTTCCCTTCTCTTCTCCCTGCCACCTTCAGGCTCTCTGAAAAGTAAATGATATTATCTTTTTCAATTGAAGCAAGCTCTTAATTTTTTAAGATTAGTCACTGTTATCTAATCTATTTTGCTTGAACAGAATTAATACAAGATGGACTAAAAATGAAATGACATTTGCCTCAAAATTGAGATAGTAGACGTCATAAACTGAGTCACTGGCTTTTTAAATATATATATATATATAAAATTCTTAGCAAAGAGTAAACTTTTCTGAAAAAAAAAAAAAACAAACATTTTTATTGATACGACAGTTCACTTGGCTAACTTTCGTGCAAATGTATGAAAGTTTGTACATTTATCTTTGCTTCTAGTCCATTTACCTCTGTTTCCATGAGTCCGACTACGATCTCTTTGCTATGAACCCCACCCTCCCGCTGTCGTTACTTTTTTTTGAACTGTTCTCTCTCATTCTGATCTTATCTGAAAAAAACTAGTTTGCATTATCGGATTGTGGTGGATATCAGTCTTTTAAGGCCGAACTCTGTTCCTCATGGTGTAGCATGTTTTCTCAATGAGATAAAAAACCCAAGACTTAATGCCTTTATGTAAAGTTTACATGTATATTGTGAAACAAAGGATTGTGCTTAAACAAAAAAAAAATCAAGCCTTTGCAGGCTGAATAGAGACAAGGCTAGATTTCGGAGGGCTTGTAACTGCTCTGAGTCACGCCACCCTCAGCTTTTCCATGTTTCTCTCTCCTTTGAGAACCATTTTTTTTCCTTCAATTGAAGCGTCCCCGGTGGCTCAGTTGGTAAAGAATCTGCCTGCAATTCAGGAGTCACAGGTTCAATCCCTGGGTCAGGAAGATCCCCTGGAGAAGGAAATGGCAACCTACTTCAGGATTCTTGCCTGGAGAATTCCTTGGACAGAGGATCTGGGCAGGCTACAGTCCATGGGGCCACAAAGAGTCAGATACGACTGTGCGATTTTCACTTAAAAAAAAAGAAATTCTCATTTAAATTTTTTGAAAGAGTGAGATATGAATTTTCACAAGACTGTCAGCTGACTTAAAAACTGAATTGGAAAGTCATTCTTTCAGTGTTTGGTGCTCTTGGAGTGTGGATGCCTTCAAGAAGGCTTGGATATTTCTAATCGTTTTGGGTCTTTATAAGCAGCAAGAAGCTTTGGTTAACAGCAGAATCTCCTTTATTTCAGAAGATGTTCCACTGCAAGTCATCCCCCATTTGAAGTGCAATTTTTTTTTCATTTAAACATGTTAAACTGGAGGAATTCAGATGTGTGTAAAAAAGCTTTAATTTCTTTGGTCACAACGTGTTATTTTCTTGAACTTTTGGATTTCAGTTGTCATCTCGTGTTTGGGTCCTCCATTTCAGATTTCCCAAGACTGTACATAAGGAAAATATCCAACCAGTAGTGAAGATAATATACCAAAAACACCAGTACCCATTGCTATGATGGTATAAGAGTGAGGCTGTTACAGTCAGAAAAAAATCAGTGAGCTATGAGCTTGGGGGTTGTTTTCACACTGTCTATGTATATTTCAGTTTGTACAGAGACACAGTTTGTCTCTGAGGCAATTCAATCAGTACTCACTGAATGGAAGACTGAGTACTTTCTGAAGACTGAAAACTATCTCAAAATTTTAATGCAGGGCAAAGGAACCAGTTTTCACCCTACACTTCGAGAGTTGTATATAATTTATAGGAGAGCTTAATTTTTGTGTTGTTTGTCAAGGATGACAGTCCTCTGCGACTCTGTTGCTTTCCCCATCTGTGTGTCGCCCAGATCTGTGTGCCTTTTGTTGGGAAGGTCTCCTAAGACAGTTTGCATCTATAGGAGCTCTGTCAGCCCGCTATCACAGAGCATCCGCAAAGCACAAACCATGTAAACATCTTCAGACATTTCATAGAAGAGGTCATTAGCTTTATTTAGGAAGAACTCTGATCAACAGTGAAATAAAACAGCTTATCATTATAAGATAATTAACCTCCTTGGACCTACACAAGGACCTGTCCCATCTTTATATCACTCACCTGGCATTATACAGTATTGGAAAAGAAATTAAATCAAAGTGTGCAGAGAATGGTGTATTTTATACTTTTCACTAGACATCCAGAATTGCCTGCATCTCAGGCAACTGTCTTTGGAGAGTGCCTGGCTTTTGGCAGGTCTGGGTCTGAGTCAGGGATTAGTGGGGAGTTCTCGTGTCACCCCAGAAAGCAGGTTTTTTAAGGGACAGCAGCGAGTGTGTCCTGAGAACAAGGAGTGGCAGCCAGAGGGACTTCCCTTGGAGCTGGCAGGCCCTCCCCAATCTGGGCTTCTGTGCTTGTGGGAGAGGATGGGCCCAGAGAACTGGACTGATCAGACTTGTTCTTTCACTGCCAGTTCTAAAATCTGGGTTTTGTTTGTTTGTTACTACTGTTAAACCCCAACTGATAAGACTGAAGTATTGCACGGTTTTATTCTAAAAAGGCAGCTTCATTTAACCTGCACTACAGCATGTCTCAAATCCAACATCCTCCGAAGTCCTTTATGTGTTCCTCTTCTCTGTTGCTTCTGCACCATTCTATTACTTAATTGATTCCATTAGAGCTTGTGAGTTTTTTTTGGGGGGTCATGCAGTCCCCCAAAGGCATACGGAGCGCTCCGGGGCACCACCCCAGGGCTCTGGCCACTCTGCACATGACGTGGACAAAGGTTTCATTTGCAGCTTTCTCATAAATCTTGAGGAAACCAGTGTTTCTTCCCTTGTCGGGGCTTCTCCAGGTTACTCTGATGACTATAAATTATTCCAGCCCCAAAAGTTATAAGAATAAAGCTCACCAGATAACTGTCCTTTTCCCCTTTGGCCATAGCTATAAAGACGAAAGGATCAATACAGATATAGAATATATTATGGGTTCCATTTCAGCTCGTCTGAAGTTTTGGGCTATTTTCACGTTAGGTGCGAGTGGCACAGGATGTCCCATTCAGGAACAGTGTAATGAATTAAGAAAGACTACATGCCCAATCTGGAGAAGGAAATGGCAACCCACTCCAGTATTCTTGCCTGGAGAATTCCATGGACAGAGGGGCCTGGTGGGCTGCAATCCCTGGGGTCACAGAGAGTCGGACACAACTGAGTGACTAACACACACACACACCTGCCCAATGATGTACTGAAGCTGGTGACCACATGGTAAACTATATAGATTAAAGTTAAACATTTTTGAGTGTACTTTTGTTGCTATATCCTGTAGATTAAACTTCAAAATGAAAATGCATTCATCTTCTCCTTCAGATCAAATCAGTCGCTCAGTCATGTCCGATTCTTTGCGACCCCATGAATCACAGCACGCCAGGCCTCCCTGTCCATCACCAACTCCCGGAGTTCACTGAGACTCACGTCCATAGAGTCAGTGATGCCATCCAGCCATCTCATCCTCCGTCATCCCCTTCTCCTTCTGCCCCCAATCCCTCCCAGCATCCGAGTCTTTTCCAATGAGTCAACTCTTTGCATGAGGTGGCCAAAGTACTGGAGTTTCAGCTTTAGCATCATTCCTTCCAAAGAAATCCCAGGACTGATCTCCTTTAGAATGGACTGGTTGGATCTCCTTGCAGTCCAAGGGACTCTCAAGAGTCTTCTCCAACACCACAGTTCAAAAGCATCAATTCTTTGGCGCTCAGCCTTCTTCACAGTCCAACTCTCACATCCATACATGACCACAGGAAAAACCATAGCCTTGACTAGACGAACCTTTGTTGGCAAAGTAATGTCTCTGCTTTTGAATATGCTATCTAAGTTGGTCATAACTTTCCTTCCAGGGATTAAGCATCTTTTAATTTCATGGCTGCAGTCACCACCTGCAGTGATTTTGGAGCCCAGAAAAATAAAGTCTGACACTGTTTCCCCATCTATTTCCCATGAAGTGATGGGACCGGATGTCATGATCTTCATTTTCTGAATGTTGAGCTTTAAGCCAACTTTTTCACTCTCCACTTTCACTTTCATCAAGAGGCTTTTTAGTTCCTCTTCACTTTCTGCCATAAGGGTGGTGTCATCTGCATATCTGAGGTGATTGATATTTCTCCTGGCAATCTTGATTCCAGCTTGTGTTTCTTCCAGTCCAGCATTTCTCATGATGTACTCTGCATATAAGTTAAATAAACAGGGTGACAATATACAGCCCTGACATATTCCTTTTCCTATTTGGAACCAGTCTGTTGTTCCATGTCCAGTTTTAACTGTTGCTTCCTGACCTGCTTACAAATTTCTCAAAAGGCAGATCAGGTGGTCTGGGATTCCCATCTCTTTCAGAATTTTCCACGGTTTATTGTGATCCACACAGTCAAAGGCTTTGGCAGAGTCAGTAAAGCAGAAATAGATGTTTTTCTGGAACTCTCTTGCTTCTTTGAAGAACTTCAACACCATTTTTTTTTTAAAGTAACATTGGTTTATAACAGTATGTAAGTTTCATATGTACAAATTATATTTCTACCTCTGATTACACTACTGCATGCTTACCACTAAGAATTTAGTTTCTACCTGCCGGCGTACAGTTGACCCATTCTCCTGCCCCACCCTATGCCCCTTTCAGGTCACCACTATAGTTTCTGTATCTATGTGTTTTTTCAGCACCAGTATTTACTGGTTAGCAGCATAATCACCTATCATTTTGTTTTCTGACTTCTGTCTTGTAAAGTGGCCTCTGGCCTTTAATTCACTTGTCTGAGGAAAGACCACAGCACTGCAACGATAGACTTTATTTCAGATGTTTATTTTAAAAATCTTATGAATTTTGATATTCTTGTTTCCATATAAAATATGATTTTAGTGGTGATTGGAACATTTCCCTTTGTAATATAGCCCAATAGTGAGTCAAATGAAATGGAAATAGTTGTAGGCCAAATTCTGTTGGATTGTTATTTTTAGCTTACTCTCTTCTTTTATGTGTGTGTGTGTGTGTGTATATATATATATATATATATATATATATATATATGAAAGCTGCCCACCCCAGTACCATTTTCTTTTCTCTGCTTCACACAGAACTCCCTTAGAGTAGAAATGGTGTCAAAATAGGTTTGGAATATATTATGTATTTATGGGTTACTTGCAGTCTGCACCTTCCATCCGTGTCTTGGCTACTATATTTGGCAGCAGCTCTCAAACCTTAGTCAACAGCAGAATGACCGGAAGGGCTGGTTGAGAATATTGGGTCCCACTTCAGACCCTGATTGGTCGGTGGGGACTGGGGCTCAAGAATTTGATTTCTAACACGTTCCCTTGCGATGTTGAGCCTTTTTCAAGATGTAATTGTTGTTATTTGATCACTCAGTTGCGTCCAACTCTTGTGTCCCCATGGACTGCAGCACACCAGGCTTCCTTGTCCTTCCCTATGTCTGGGAATAATGTCTACATTTAAATATAATGTGTGTGTGTATGTGTGCTCAGCATAAGACACACCCATGGGTTTTATCATGATCGTCTTCCAAACCTTAGAGGATGCTGTGGATGACTGTTGGGAAGGGGCCATGCCAGTAATGTCTCTGAGACAAGTAGTCTGTTGGGAAAAAGTGAATTGATGAAAGCAAATTCAGAGAACCTGCTCTCTGAGGTGCCAAAAGTGGGAGCATCAAGAGAACCCGGTGTACTACCCAGTGACGCTGGCCAAGGGCATGTTTCTGTGGCTTTTACTGACTTGCAGGAACACAGACTGAGCTGTGATTGGTGAAGAAAGGATGTCCAGCCAACAGGACAAAAAGGAGCAGGGCTGATTTCCAGTGGATTCTAATCTAACTGCAGGGCTTGGAGATGGTTGTTACTACTCTCATTATACTCAGAAGAAATTGAGATTCCAAGAAAGTGCATAATTGCATACAATCATAAGACAATTATACGATAGAAATGAGATGCAGAACTATTCATCTGGTGCCCATCCTACTCCTCTTTATACAATGCCACATTTAATGGACAAGGAACAAGCCTTTACCAAGTATATGGTATTCCATCCCCCCAACCAGCAATAAATTTTATTGCCAACTTAATTTTATTGTTTTCCCTACAGAGCAACCTAATATATCCTGACTGTAAGATATTTGCAGAATTCAGAGTATACAGTATAAACGTATAAAGAATACATTACATGGTATATTATACATGGTTGTTGTTTAGTCACTAAGTCATGTCCAACTCTTGCAACCCCATAGACTGTAGCCCACCAGGCTCCTCTGTCCACGGGATTGCCCAGGCAAGAATACTGGAGTGGGTTGCCATTTCCTACTCCAGGGGACCTTCCCGTTCAATTGGATTGAACTCCTTTCCTTCATTGCAGGCAGATTGTTTATTACTGAGCTACCTGGGAAGCCCTATATAGTACATACATATACTTATATATAGATATAACAAAAGTCCGTCTAGTCAAGGCTATGGTTTTTCCAGTGGTCATGTATGGATGTGAGAGTTGGACTGTGAAGAAAGCTGAGCACTGAAGAATTGATGCTTTTGAACTGTGGTGTTGGAGAAGACTCTTGAGAGTCCCTTGGACTGCAAGGAGACCCAATCAGTCCATTCTAAAGGAGATGAGTCCTGGGTGTTCTTTGGAAGGAATGATGCTGAAGCTGAAACTCCAACACTTCGGCTACCTCATGCAAAGAGTTGACTCATTGGAAAAGACTCTGATGCGAGGGATTAGGGGCAGGAGGAGAAGGGGATGACAGAGGATGAGATGGCTGAATGGCATCACCAACTCGATGGATGTGAGTTTGAGTGAACTCCGGGAGTTGGTAATGGACAGGGAGGCCTGGCGTGGTGCAATTCATGTGGTCGCAAAGAGTCGGACACAACTGAGCAACTGAACTAAACATATATATATTATATATAAAAGATACAGTTATATAAGATATATATAAACTATATATAGATGCAGTATATAATATATATAAAACTATAAATATTATAATACATTAAAGATATTTTCATTGCTTTCTGATATAGTTTAATATATATTATATATAAAAGATCTAGTCTATAAACAAATGTATAAACTACAGAGAATAATGTATATAGAGTGTAGTATATGCTTCCAGTCATTTCTGTGCATAAACAAACGTGTGTGCATGTGTGTATTTTTTAAGCAAAATTCTCCATGTGTTATTCTGGTTTCTGAGCTTATTACTGAATTTAATGGTGAATTTGTTGGTTGCTAAAGCTCACCAAGTACTTTATATGAAATATTTTAAGTGATTTATATGAACTTCATTAGACAATTAATAACTTGTATCCAATAGGAATTCTCATGGGGAAAACTAATTTAACTTTCCTATCTCACAACTATGTGAGAAGATCAGTGCCAGTACAAATGCTCTTGGCACGTTTCATCTACATAGCCAGTGACCACGTACTTTCAATGACTTAGTGTGTGTGAGAAAGTCATTTTCCCCTTAAAAATAGAGGGAAGAGAGAAAAACTGGCCAAGGGCTAATTTGCAATTCAAAGAAAAGGGTATTGTTATGTAAGAAGATAGAATAAGATATTTCATTGCTTTTTGATTTTCACCTTGTTCCTTGTAACTGTACATGTGTTACAAACTTCAGTCCCACCATCACAAAAGCCCATGTTTGAATTTTACAACCATCTTACAATATCTTTTTTTGTAAAAGACCATGTAGCAACCGACAACCTATTAAACTAATGTCAGGACTCTGGAGAGGTTGTTCTAACAGAGATGCCCATCCCTCACGTCTTAAGACTGAGTGTTTGTGACATAAATGTCAATGTGCGAGGGACAAAGCTTTGGGTTGTCTGGAAAGGACTCCAGAAGCTCAGGGCTGAAACATTCGATAACTTCACGGTTGTATTGAAGAAGCTGTTTTCACAGGGTTGTGGGTTTTGTTTAGTTGGCTTTTGGATTTGTTCAAAGCAAGCAGCTTTGAAATGTCTTAGTATTTAGATAAGGCAGATATCTTTGTGTATAAAGCTAGTTATATTATATGCATTGCAGTAACACTCAATACTAGAAGCTGGCAAAGAAACATTTGAGAAGAATAAAACTTATTAACAGCAGACCTGCCTATGCAGAGGATGTGTATGCTCAGATTCTGGAGATCCTGGCTATAGGATGAGGTCATCAGACCTGTGATACTTGCTTCTATGGATAATTTATGGAACATTTCAGGGAGCTACTTCCAAATTTTCAGAAGTTACTTTTATGAATACTTTAAGAAAGTTATTTTTGGAGAGTTCCCCTTTACCTACTACGTTGACTGGTAACATGAAAAAAGTAGGTAAAGCAGTGTTAAAAGAAGCAGCTTCACAGAGACAATCTCATATCCCAATGTAATAAATTATATAGCCTACTAAAGAGTGTTAAGATACTGTAGGAATCCTGTAATTGGGGCAACTGTCTGTAATAACAGCTGTTTAAAAGTATTTTGGTTGGTTGGTTGTTTTTTAAATTCATCCCCAATTCTGAAATGGCTCTGTTAAAAAAAAAAAAATCACCTACTTTTCAAATAAATGTTATTTGTTATCCTCAGGGCTGCTCTTTGAGTGTAGCTTTCATACTAACAAATGAGCAAATTATTCTTACATATTATCTATAACATAGAAAAGCAAATCAAGATGCTGAACTCAAAATATAATATTGATAACCCTAAAAAATTATCAGTTACTGGATCATAATGGTTATCCTGATGCCGGGAAATAGTGAATAAAATGTGTTATCTAGAGCTTAATTCATGTATTTTTAAAACAGTCACTTATTCAATAATGAATGAATAAATGTATCCAAGTCTGTACCAAAGATTTAGGCACTGATCTGGATATTCAATATTGTAAGCTAGTGAGTTGTACTGTAAAAATCTGAGTATTTTTCAAACAAAACCTTCCAGAACTCCAGCACAGAAATAAGTGTTGCCCTTCTGAGAATCATCACCTTTGGGAGGCGCAGGCTGTTCCAGCAATCTTCTCTGTCACAGCCAGGTTAGGTGACATACAGAACCCCCTCGAATGGGTGTAATCACCCACATTTGCATCTCAGCGTTTTCAGTTAGACATTGTCTTAATTTTAACTCTAAACTTTAAGGTTTTTCAGACAACACATTTACTTCTTTTGATCTTTTCATCTTTATTTTCATTTAAGAAAATAATTTTTTCTGAAAATAATTGGCTATGAAAAGTATCTTTATAATTTTTTCTGAAGATAATTGGCTACGAAAAGTATCTTTTAATAAATTTTTTTTTACTTTTTTCTAAACCTTTTACTCATTAAAAAAAACTAATTGAATTACAATATGCCTGCATTAATGTCCATCTATCATGAGTTTCCTATTCATTGGATTTTCTCAAACTAAATGTACTGAGACATACTCAAACTAACCAGCTCTGAGACCCAGAAGTAGATCGTATGAGCGTTTCAAGCCCTGTATGCTCCTTTCAGTCAGTGTCTCTCATGTTCAAAGTCACTGTTTTCTCGATTTTCAGTATCATAGATTAGTTTCATCTGACTTGTATTTTACATATAAGGGAAGATAAGTGCATAGGCTTTCTTGTATTTATTTTTTTTTTATCTTTATTGAAGTATAGTTGGCAAAGCAATAAAGAATCTGCCTCTCAGTGTAGAAGACGCAGGAGACGTGGGCTCAATCCCTGGGTCAGGAAAATCCCCTGGAGGAGGAAATGACAGCCCACTCCAGTATTCTTGCCTGGAAAATCCAATGGACAGAGGAGCCTGGTGGGCTATAGTCCATGAGGTCATAAAAGAGTCGGAACAACTGAGCGACTGAGCACACAAGCATTCATCAATCATATCACATATTCTAACTCTACTACATGCACACTTCCTGATCATGGTGGGTTGTTTCAGCCAGCCCTCCATCAAAGCCAGAGATAAGGCTCCACTGAAAACCTCCACAGCTGATTTTGAGGATCCCCAAATTGCTCCAATCACTACATTTTTTTTTTCTGAATAAAAACTGCCAACATAACAATCCAATCACCTGCTGTTATTTTGGAATCAGTACATTTTTTGTAAGATAAGGAAGTAGGCACCAACACCCTGCTTCCAGATGATGGATATGTGTGAAGATAAATAATGAAGAATTGCATTTTTACAGCAATTAAATGCCATACCTGACAACCTCATGGCTACATGGAATTTTTAATAACTAAATGATACTAAATGAAATAATGTTTAATTAGAAAATTCTATTAAAATGTCATGAGCTGTTTACTTAACTCTGAAGAGACAGTGCATATACTCAGACATTATTATCCTTTTCTTTTTAATTCAAAGAATTCACAATATCAATGTGGAGGTCTTGAAACAGACACAGTTTGGTGATGCTCATTGTTTTTATGGGCTTGAGAGGTTAATATTACCCTCATGTGTGTGTGAGTATAGGGAAGCATTTGTGTTTTTCTGTGAGTAAGTGGTCAGAGCATCGCTGAGCCCCATTGAATTGGCATGTCATAGTGGTGACCCCTAAATCCTGAAGAGGGTTCACACATGAGGACGGGCCAGGAAAGAAAAAAATGTGGAGGAAGGGGAAGTGGAAGGAAATGAGCTATTTTCACAAAGTATAAATGGGAACGTCAACTGGGACAGATGACGCAGGAAAATTGAAGAAAAGTGGTGCCTGGCAGTAACCCTTCTACATGCTGTTGAGGGACTTCCTTGGAGGTCCAGTGGTTAAGATATCACCCTCCAATGCAGGGGGTGTGGGTTCGATCCCCAGTCAGGCAGCTAAGACCCCACATGCCTCGTGGCTAAAAAGCCAAACCATAAAACAGAAGCAATATTGTAACCTATTCAATAAAGGCTTTTTTTTTTTAATTTTATTTTATTTTTAAACTTTACAAATTGTATTGGTTCTGCCAAATATCAAAATGAATCCGCCACAGGTATACATGTGTTCCCCATCCTGAACCCTCCTCCCTCCTCCCTCCCCATACCATCCCTCTGGGTCGTCCCAGTGCACCAGCCCCAAGCGTCCAGTATTGTGCATCGAACCTGGACTGGCAACTCATTTCATACATGATATTATACATGTTTCAATGCCATTCTCCCAAATCTCCCCACCCTCTCCCTCTCCAACAGAGTCCATAAGACTGATCTATACATCAGTGTCTCTTTTGCTGTCTCGTACACAGGGTTATCGTTACCATCTTTCTAAATTCCATATATATGCGTTAGTATACTGTATTGATGTTTTTCCTTCTGGCTTACTTCACTCTGTATAATAGGCTCCAGTTTCATCCACCTCATTAGAACTGATTCAAATGTATTCTTTTTAATGGCTGAATAATACTCCATTGTGTATATGTACCACAGCTTTCTTATCCATTCATCTGCTGATGGGCATCTAGGTTGCTTCCATGTCCTGGCTGTTATAAACAGTGCTGCGATGAACATTGGGGTACACGTGTCTCTTTCCCTTCTGGTTTCCTCAGTGTGTATGCCCAGCAGTGGGATTGCTGGATCATAAGGCAGTTCTATTTCCAGGTTTTTAAGGAATCTCCACACTGTTCTCCATAGTGGCTGTACTAGTTTGCATTCCCACCAACAGTGTAAGAGGGTTCCCTTTTCTCCACACCCTCTCCAGCATTTATTGCTTGTAGACTTTTGGATCGCAGCCATTCTGACTGGTGTGAAATGGTACCTCATAGTGGTTTTTGATTTGCATTTCTCTGATAATGAGTGATGTTGAGCATCTTTTCATGTGTTTGTTAGCCATCTGTATGTCTTCTTTGGAGAAATGTCTATTTAGTTCTTTGGCCCATTTTTTGATTGGGTCATTTATTTTTCTGGAGTTGAGCTTTTAAAAAATGACACACATCAAAAAAATCTTTAAAAAAATAATGTTGTTAAATGATTGAAGGAATGAGTAAGTGAATGAAGTTGAGGTTCACTGAGGGAAAATGTCGGCAGGGCTACCAGGACATCTGCAAGTTCGGGCCTTCTCGCCTCTGAAACAGGAGTCTCACCAGCTCCTGTTTGTCTTCTGCTCTTTCACTACCTAAGGTATAAAACTAAGGGAGACTGAATCTTGAAAAATAAAGTTGAAGGGAAATCTCGAAGATTATCTAATCCATACAGTTTCTCTAAGGAAAAGACTGTCCAGACTGTCCTAATTAGGTTTAAATAAATAAATCGCTGGAAGAATGAAAGACTGACCTGGAGGACCAGGGTAGAAGGACACCCACAGTAGCAAAAGCCTCACACTCAGGAAATATTCATATGGAGTCCAATCTGTTAAGTTCAGTCCTGCTTACCATCTGGATCCTCTAAAACAGAGATTCTATACTCTGAACAGTCATGATTCTTCATGTTCTTAGAGGCCACTTCAAAACTGCCCTCTATGAAACCCCTCTGAAAATTGGGTTGACTGGAATCTCAGTAAAAAAATAAATAAACTTCACACAAACACACATCTTAGTTTTGCATTCTGTTGCTTTATTTTGCTTTGGGGACAAAATCATGTCCCTACCTCCCTTAATCCCTACAAGGCCTTATCTGTCTATCTCTGGTCATTTGGAAACTAATTCAACCTATCGAAAGTCCTCATACTAAGGCAGCCAGCATCTTACGGGCTGTTAGTGTTTATTAAAACCGATCAGGTTTCCTTAAAACAAGCCTCAATCTTTAAAACCAGTTAGTTATCACCTCACAACAAGGCTGGTTCTTTTTTCTTGACAGTTCAAAGTCTAACCAGCCCCTTCCTCGGTGCTGCAGAAAAGCTTTTTCTCTGAAATTTAGTCTTTAGGGCATCCATTGATTCACCGAGTTCCTGGTTCAAGGTCAAAAGAAGTGCATAGGAAACCAAAGCCCTCCTTCTTCCCCCGTGCAGTTCTCCTAAATAAGCCCTTCCCATCTGCCCACCGTGAGCTGGGGGAGGCACAGGTGGGTCCACTGGTGCATTTCAGTTCTCATCACAGAAGAACGGGACATGTCCTTGAAAATTGTCTTGCCTATTTTTCACCTGAGTTTAAGAAGGAAGACGCTGGGAGAGGGGGAAACAGTAGGGATTGGAGATGTTTTGATTTCCTTGGTACACATGATACCTTTGTCTTTGCACCTCAATCCTATAAGCAGTAGCAATATTTTTATGGGACTTCTCATCTTCAATAAATTGTATAACAGTAATTAATTCTCACAGCATCCATTTGACTAAAGCATTATTATCCCTGTATTATAGAGGAGAAAACTGATTTGCCAAACCCCACAAAGAAAGTCAATGTCGGAGGAGGGATTACCGCTCAGGAGGGTCTAGAAGTCTAATCTCAGCTCTGAGATGCTTTTTTATTTTTAATTTTTTTTCCTGTAGGAGCAGATGCAGTGGGGATTTATCAGGTAAATTCACCAAGGGTATGTGAATGTGGAAGGCAGCTCTGTCCTGGCTGTGTCTTTGTGACCATCTGACCAATTTAAGCTGATTAAATGTAGTGAGTTTTCACAGAATCCTGTCAACAAAGATATAAAAATATGGGATGAATTATTACATGGTGAACATAACCAAAAATGTTGATCTACCCATGGCCACATAAATCCAGTCAAGGTGGAAGCTTATTATTTATTGAATAGACTCATTGTTTTGCAAAGATTGGTCAGACTAAGATATTTAATTCACATTCTTTCCCATAATAACAATTCATTTATCTGTAGGCCATTAATCTCAGAATTCAACACTGTAATTCAGCCAAGAGTCAGGAAATTAGCAAAAGCAAAGTCCCAGCAGTCTAAAAATATTTTCCCAAATTCCGTAACCCAAGAATGCCTTGTCGATGTGTGCTTCTCATTAAAAAACTCTGCAAAGTTGATTTACCACAGGGCTAAGATGTGGTGATAATAGACCTGCACCAGATTCACAGGTAAAGAACCAGATAAAATGAGACTAGGGCAAAGCTGCCAGAGGCAGCACACAGCACTCCACAGCTGACCCTTGCAGCTCAAGGGCAGAAACAAGAACTCTAATATACACATTAAAAACTCAAAAATCTTGTTGGTCTTAGACCAATCGTCTCCTACACAAACAAGCCATTTAAACACTGTGTGTAGTATTCTTGCCTGGATAATCCAATGGACAGAGACCTGGTTGGCTATAGAGTGGCAAAGAGTGGCACAAGAGTCAGAGACGACTTAGCGACTGAACACACACACATGTAATCTTTCAGGACAACACTGCACAATAACTACTTTAATGATTACTGTTATAATGGTAAACCTGAACATTTATTTGGTGAATATATGTTGAACCCCTGGGACTGTGACAGTGAATAAGACAATAGATCCTGCCCTCATGGGGTTTGTAGTCTAGAGAGGAGAAAGGTCAGTATAAAAGAATGTGCATTAGCAAATGATTTCAGCCTGAGATAAGGGCTGGGGGTGAGATCAACAGAGAATGACTAGGGGGTGTCCTTTCAGATGCAGGGATTGAAAGCATCAGGTTTGTAGATACCTGTAATGAAGGGTGAGATGGAGCCAGCCATGCCAGGAACCAGGGGAGAGCGTCCCGCACCTGGAGGGAGGCTCGCTGGGAGGTTTGTCCCCAAGGAGTGAGGAGGGGGTGGGGAGAATGAATTCAGGGGCAGCAGTCAGCTCCCAAGGGGGCTGGAAAGGTTTTTTTTTTAAACTGGGGAGGGACCAGGTCTGATTTAAACTTGTAAAAAAAGGGTTAATTGTGAGCTGGGAGGGTTGAGGAGGGCCGTGATCAGGTGAGAGAGGCAATGACTTTAAGCAGGGTGGAGCTGGAGTTCAGTATCCTGATGAAAACAGAGCAAGCAGTCTTTCTGACAATAAGAGCAGCTGAACTGAAGCCCTTCCTGAGCACGGAGCATGTGCCAGGACCATGTCCCCTGTCCATCCCATGCACCCTAAGAGAGAGAAGCCCCACCATCATCATCCCATCAAGCAGTCAGGAAGACGTAGCTGAGGGAGGTTCAGATTTCTGCCCGGGGTCTCACTGCTAATACATGATATAGCTGGGTCTTGGAGCAGAGCTGATTTGCTCCAGAGTTCACGTTTTTAGACGTGATACAATTTTCAGAAAATGAGCATTTCCCATTTCCCAACTCCACCTGGCAGACTTTTTTGAAAATAGACAATTCAGTCAGAAGAATTAGCCCCAAGAAGTCCAACCAGAGAGCACCATTCTTTACTCTCGTGAGGGAATCAATAACATGATGCGGGTACAAGCCCCGGCTGTGTTTCCTTTAAATTAAATATCTTTATTCTCTTAAACATCTTCCAGGAGAGTGTTATTGATTGTACCGCATTTCAATAGTACATGTTGATTGTAAGGAGGAAAAAATGTGTACATTCTGTTAGAAGGCAGGTGCAAAACAATTAAAGAAAATTCGGGACAAAAGCACTCCAAGAGCTTGGCTTACCCCATTCAGACTCGAGGAGGAGGCCACATTTAACACAAGGCAATTTAAAGCAGTGAATAGCCTGTTTTCCAGTGACAAAGCGACTGTGTAAATTGAGAAATGTGAAGAAATGCCATTTCGGAAATTTGAGCTTTACAAAAATATTTTGGCTTAAATTTAATTAAGGAGCTTTGTAGTCTAAAGATGAAAGCATAAAAGTAGTTATCTTTCCAGGAAGGATGTTTCTCCTATTAATGCTTTAAGGAAGAATAGCATCTTCTCAGGTATACATACAGGTGTTCTTTCCTTCAAAGATGGACCTGTTCGAGCAAGTGAAAAGGCAGCACAGTGGAAACAAGTTTATCGGAAACACCTGCCAGAGGCCAGAAGGAGAGAGAAGGACAATCTGAAGGGGAAAATGTATAGAAACAAGCCCCAAAGAAAGTAGAAAACGCTAACATAATAATGTTAGAAGCATGAGAAGAAATTTCTGGGGAAAGCTGGACTAAAATTGTTTTGAGTTGGTGGGTATGTAATTCTCATAGCAACACTTGGTGTGTATTTATTTTTTCTTTAAATCTTTTTAATTGAAGTCTAGTTGATTTACAGTATAGTGTTAGTTGCAAGCATACAGCAAATGACTCATTTATACACATATGTGCACACTGTCGCTGTTTAGTTTCTAAGTCACGTCCAGCTCTTTCGTGACTCCATGAACTGTAGCCCCCCCAGGTCCCTCTGTCCATGGGATTTCCCAGGCAAGGATACTGGAGTGGGTTGCCAACTCCTCCTCCAGGGGAATCTTGGAGATTGAATCTCCAGTTCAGTCTTCCCGACCCAGGGATTACCGCTGAGCCACCAGGGAAGCCCATAAGTATACATACATACATACATACATATAATTTTTCAGATTCTGTTCCATTATAGGTTATTGCAAGATATTGAATATAGTTCCTTGTGTTATATAAATAGGTCTTCGCTCTTTGTCTATTTTATATATAGTGAGTGAAGTGAAGTCGCTCAGTCGTGTCCGACTCTTTGCAACCCCATGGACTGTAGCCCACCAGGCTCCTCTGTGCATGGATTCTCCAGGCAAGAATACTCGAGTAGGGTGCCATTTCCTTCTCCAGGGGATCTTCCCGACCCAGGGATCGAACCCAGGTCGCCTGCATTCCAGGCAGACACTTTAACCTCTGAGCCACCAGGGAAGCCCCCGTTTTATATATAGTAGTGTGTATCTGTTAATCCCATACTCCCAATTTATCCCCCCTTCCCTCTTTGGTAACCATAAGATTGTTTTCTGTATCTGTAAGTCTGTTTCTGTTTTATAAATAAGTAATTTCATGTGTATGATTTTTTTAGATTCCACATACAAATGATATCATGATATTTGTCTTTGTCTGACTTCACTTAGTTCACTTAGTGTGATCATCTCTAGATCCATCCATATTGCTACAAATAGCATTATTTCATTGTTTTCTGAGGCTGAGTAATATTCCATTGTGTGTGTGTGTGTGTGTGTGTTACATATAGTTTGCTTCCATGTCGTGGCTGTTATAAATAGTGCTGCTGTGAACACTGAGGTGCTTGCATCTTTTTGAATTAGTGTTTTCCTCTTTCTGGATATATGCCCAGGAATGGGACTGCTGGATCACATGGTAACTCTAGTTTTAGTGTTTTATGGAACCTCCATACTGTTCTCCCTGGTGGCCGCACCAATTTATATCCCCATCAACTATGTGTTGTGAAGAGTCGGACACGACTGAAGCGACTTAGCAGCAGCAGCAACTATGTGGGGCTGATTCTCTTTTCTCCACAAATAACAGTATTTGTTACTTGTAAACTTTTTGATGATGGCCATTCTGACCGGTAAAAGGTAATACCTCATTGTAGTTTTGATTTTCATTTATCTAATAATTAGTGATGTTGAATGTCTTTTCATGTGCCTGTCAGCCATCTGTATAACCAACAGAAAATGGTCGTTTAGATCTTCTGCCCGTTTTCTGATTAGGTTGTTTATTGTTTTGATATTAAGTCAAACAAGCTCTTGGTAAATTTAGGAAATTAAGTCCTTGTTGGTCACAACATGTGCAATACTTTGTGGCAGTCTGTAGGTTGTCTTTTTTGTTTGTTTATGGTTTCCTTTTCTCTGCAGAAGCTTATAGATTTGATTAGGTCCCATTTGTTTATTTTTGCCTTTATTTCCATTTCCTTGGGAGACTGACCTAAGAGAATGCTGCTATGATTTATGTCAGACAATGTTTGGCTTCTGTTCCTTCTAGAAGTTTTATGATGTTGTGTCTTACATTTAAGCCTTTAAGCCATTTTGAGTTTACTTTTGTTTATTATGTGAGGAAGTGTTCTAACTTCATTGATTTACATGCGCTGCCCAGCTTTCTGAGCACCCCTTGCTAAAGAAACTGTCTTTTTTCTCCATTACATATTCCTGCCTCCTTTATTGAAAATTCACCCAAGGTGTGTGAAGACTTGGTTTTTAAGTTGTAATCTACTTACTTTTATTCCATATTATAAAGAAAGCATCTAGGGGTGAGGACCAGAGGCGTCATTTGCACCCAAGACCTCCTCAGAAAGGAGAAAGAAGTCAATCCTGAGAATCTAGAATCCCTACATATACTGATCCCTAAAAACGAAGTGATTTCCTCCATGATATCCAACCAAGAAGGCGATCTCAGCAGATGGGCCACCTTCATTGATGATGATGTAGCGGTGAGGTGCAGAGAGGACCTGTTTGGGGACAGAAAGAAGACAAGTTAGGAGAATGAGTTTGACTGGGGTCTTTTATTCTCTTACCTCCCAGGTCACTTAAGGCAGGCCTGCTTAACTGGAGCGTTTCATGCATGGAACCTTTGATTTTGAAATGTAGATCAACTTTGATCCATAGAGGCAACATATTTTTGACCTTGTACTTGGGTTCTGAAACTTTCAAAACAATGACTTCTTTTAGAGAACGTGTACTCTGCAAGCTATCTTGAGATTAAAGGACTATTTCAGAGTTGAAGTCAAGTGGTCCATTATTGGAGTGTTCTTTGTTTTCTGTTTATTTGATTGTTGATTAGTTGGGCTGGTTGATTAGTTGCTTCCCATTGTCGCCGTCTGTAATGGCAAAGAGTTCCCCCTAGGTGCCACCTGCCTGGAACCCGGTGTGAGGGGACAGAGACTGCACTTGCTATATTGCTATTGCATCCCCCACCCAAGGTCTGTGGGACTATTACCAGACTTTCAACGTCATCCATGTTTTCATTCACAGATTTTGACAGCCCATCTACAGGATAGCAAAATGTTCTAAACCCCTAGAAATAAAGTAGCAATAAGGTTCTTGTTCCAATGAAACTTAAATTTCATGCATGTAATAAAGAGGTGAACAGATAAGAGGACAAGATAATTTAAAGCTATTTTTGAAAAGGTGATATGTGTTAGGGTAATAAGGAAGCTACTTAAATTGGTTGGCCAACCAAAGACTCTCAAGTCTCCAGCCATGCAGGGGTTTTTTGGGAGGGAGCCAAGGGGCTTCCCAGGTGACTCAGTGGTAAAGAATCCAACTGCCAGCGCAGGAGACTCAGTTTCCATCCCTGGGTCAGGAAGATCCCTTGAAATAGAAAACACGAACCCACTCCAGTATTCTTGCCTGGAGAATTCCATGGACAGAGGAGCCTGGCGGGCTACAGTCCATGGGCTCGCAAAGAGTCGGACACGACCAAGCATGCACACACGCATGCTGCACGCTTCCAGGCAGAGTGCACAGACCCCCAGAGAGAACGTCTATGTTGAGCTCCTGGAACAGAAAAGCCCTTGTCATCAGGTGGATACATCCTTTTCTGTTTAAGCACAGGACATGAGGCTGGTTTGCCCTTTATGGTCAAAACCAGATGCACTTCACTGACCTTTTATCACGTGAAAAGAGTTGCATTCAGGTAAACTTAAATAGTTATCAGGTAACCATACGTGACATCTTGTTTTAGTGTTTAAAAGGGTAGAACATTCTTCGGGGTATTTGCCCCTCCAGCACTCTCTAAGATAAACATTTGTGATAAGTGTGTTTTAAAAGAGCATAAGGTTTTGAAAGTCCTTTCACCAGAACGGGACAGGCTGTGTCTCAATTGTTTAAATGCCAAGAATCAGAAAATATTATTATAAACATTTTTTCAATAAAATCATCAAAGGTATTTTCGCACAAAAGTGAGTTAATCATTGCCATCTTTTTAAACACTGATGTCCAATTATTTTAAATAATGGATAGCATTTAGCTATGTTATTGCTTAGAGAAAATAATGCTTTAGTGAAAATTGTCAGCTAAATTTTCTTAGGTTATCTGACATTCCACTGTTTATCTTATTATTTTTCGAAGTGACTATTTATTAGTGTGGTCAATGTATGTATAGCCCTACCACTTGGTAAATTTTGATCACTCTCTGCTGTGTCTAATATCTCCTAAATACAGTGAAATGAATGAAATTCTGTGTTGTTTACAGCACCACCTTATTAAACAGAAAGAGTTGTGTTCATTTCATTATTATGAAGAATAATCTGGAAGGAGCAAGAAACATTTATCACAGATTCACTTGGTGGTAGCCTTTTACATCTATGTCTGAACAAAATGACCTGACTTGAAAATAAAATGGAAATATTAAAACATGGCTTTTCTGTGAGGTCAGATGCTATTACTTGGCAATGTTTAAAGAGAAAGCATAAACCAGGCAATAATAGATTTAGGAATTCTGCAATGTGGTCAGAAGAAGATCGAATTTGGTGGAATAAGTTTATGTTGAATATTCAGAGCAAGATTAGATAGCAATGTTAACCAAATCCACAGATTTTCCTGGGGTGAAAATATCTCATTTCAGAGAAACCTTATGTTAGGCAAGTATGTTCTTAGAGGTAGAGAGGGTTTTTTGTTGTTTTTTTTCTTTAATTTTTTTTATTGTTTTCTTTTCCATCTGTTGCAGGGAAATCGGGTATTTTTGAGCACTCTTTAATATGACAGCTGTTAAAAAGCAAAATTACACATTACATTTTGGGTTGTGGGTGGCTTAAAGGTAGACAGAATAATAAACTTCCTGTTCAGGAAAAAGGAGTGTTGTTGTTATTGTTTATTTTTATAGCTTCTTTTCACTCATAATAGTACAGACCCTTTTGGCTGAGTCACTTGGCTAAATGTGTCCTGGGGGACAAAGGAGTTCTCAAAACAGTAGGACATTGCCTTATGAAGGGAGGACAGAATAGGATAAAGGGCCAGTTTTATAACTCGGCCAACCACTGAAGGGAACACTTGATCCAGTTGCCAGTAAAATCACTATTTTTTTCTTCCTTTTACCAAGTGGCTCAGCTCTATCAATAAATGCTACTCAGCAGGCCATTTTAAATTCTAGGCACCTGAGGAAATTTCTCGACAAAGCCCTCTCTTTAAACAGTAGTGCAAAATTACTTAAATGATGTTTACACCTTAGGGAGAGGACATGCAGGTAGCCGGCAGGACCCCGTCTGCCTCCGCCCCTGTTACCGTGGCTCCTTTCCGCCTGGCCATCTCGTTCATTCTCTTTTATGTTCATTTATGTCTGATATTTTTATTCTGATATTTTTTTCTGCCACTGATATTTTTTTCCACACAGACCAGAACTGAGGAATAATTAATCGCCCATGAGAAACTCGTACTAGCCGGGTGACTGTGCAACTTAACCTCTTTGAGTTTCTGTTTCCTCGTTGGTAACATGGGAATCCTGCTAAGAAGCATCTCTTGGGGTTGAGGTGTAAATGTTAGCTTTTGTTATGATGACGATGTCGGAAAAGATGATGAAGCTGGGGGCCTAATTCTGCAGCCGGATGGATTATTGTGCAACCCCTGCCGGTGCCGAGGCCCCTAGCGTGCAAAAAGAGGGAGCCAGGTATAAACTGCGTCCCTCTGTGACATTTCATGATTTGATTAATTTAATGCAACAAGCTCGTTCAGCAGACCTGGCATGTCATCAACAGGGATGAAACTGGTAGAGCGTTGACTGTCTGCAGCCCGGACTGGCGTAGGTTTGGGGGATAAAAAGAGATTTAAGACAAACCCCTGTATCATGCCCTGTGTGCTCCGCGTTTTGTGCTGAAACGAACAGCACTGTCGTTCGGGAAGTACCCCGGGGGCGGGATGGGGGAGCTGTGATCAAGCCCCAAGGTCGCCAAGTACAGAGGACTGAGCTTGAAGAAGGGACATCGAATGGGGGCTGGAGGGTGGGGGAGAGGGGCGATGCTCGGATCTCATACAAGACCTCAGAACAAGAGAGCATCACTCGCCGCATTGCACAGACCAACAGTTTAGAGATGCTTAGCTGAGCCAAGAAAACCCACATCAGTAACTGAAATTACTGCCTTGTCTTTAATGATTTACAGTTTCCTTGTTTGCTTCAGTTCTTTCATCAGAGCCACATCTCTGTTTGTTGGGGGGTTGTTTTTTTCTGGGTTGAGCATAACAGATTATACATATATGTGTATATATACGTAGATAGATATAGTGAGAGAAGGAGAGTGTTATTGCTTGCAACGTGAGAGTTGAGATTATTAGTAGTAGTTGTATCATCTTCATACCCTAGAAATGCAATCAAACACATTATATGATACTTTGATGTCTTTGCTTGTTTCCCTACATGCAATGCGGGATATTGTGCCATGAGACTGGATAAATGAATAAGCCATCATTGAAGACTTGCTTCAAAAAACCAGCTGTCTTTAGACAGATACTCATGTTTACGTAAATATTAAATACAAGAAAGAGAAGGAGAGCAGAAAATAGGACGTATGTGATGTTTATGAGCCATTTACATAGTCTCTGTTTTCTTTCTTTCTTTCACTCTTCTTTATTCTCTTTGAGAAGCTTCTATTTTTCCGTAACTCTCAGAGTGTGATTTCTGCCCATCACGGATCCTCTGAGCCGTCATTTTCCCCACACGCTTTATAATTGTTTGCTGGGAACACATCTTCGGCTGGAGCCCACGCACTCCAGCCTGCCTGCAGTGTCCCTGTGGAATGCGTTCCCTCTGCTGGGCCCTACGGGTGTCGTGTCTGTTTTTATTTAATCTCCCAGCGCACATTCACAAGGTTGAAATAATGTCACCTTGACCCCCGCGTATGGCAGAAACCTCAGGTTCTGCCCTCTTCCAAGACCTGAGACCTGAGCACCTCTATGCCCAGACCAAGGACCCACGGGCAGAATTTTTCCTAGTCACTTTCCCAGTCAATTAATTTTATATATTCATATTTTGTATATTAGTGTTATTTCATACTAATATATAAAATATACATTTAGTATTCTAAAGTGTATTGGAAACGATGTAAAACAGGTGAGTGTGTGTAGTTGCTCAGTTGTGTCCAACTCTGCGACCCCCATGGACTCCAGGCTACTCTGTCCATGGAATTTTCCAGGCAAGAATAATGGAGTGGGTTGCCATTTCCTCTTCCAGGGGATCTTCCTGACTCAGAGATTGAACCCACGTCTCCTGCATTGCAATGGATTCTCTATCCAATGAACCATCAGAGAAGCCCTAAAGAGATGAGAGTGGAGAGGATTTCTTATGTGGGAGTGAAAGCCCTTCCTCTTTACACAGTAGCTTCTAAGGTACCTCCAAGAAATCCTCCAGGGAACCCAAGGAGCAGAATTTATGAACCACTAGGCCAGATACCTCTTTTGTGTCTAAACTTAGATGGTTCTGGGAGAAAGTAGGCATCACCATCTGATGATTGCCAGCTGCTCATCTCCCTTGGGTAATTTCTCCCACATACTCTTCCTGTTCCTTTTTAATAAAGTGAAAAAATTCATTGAGTGTGAGATTGACTCTGAGTCTCTTTATATCTTTAAGTTACAAAACTCTCATTTATTTCTTTAATAGGGACCATCTTAGGCAAATTGGCACATATGGTCACCCTGTCTTTAGTGATTAAATGGGACAGTTTTGGTAGGGTTTCTTGCAATTTAGAAATATTTAATACTATAATAAGATGCATTTTGTTACCATTTGTCTATGTAATTGTCATTTTAATAACAGATATATTTAAAGATATTCCCATAAATTGCACATGAACAAAAATAAGACTTCTTTTTCCCCAAAGATCTTACCATTATAAACTCCTTTAATATTAGATTGAATGTAGCCCAACATTAAAGGGAAAAAATACTATTAGATTCTCCTTTCACCTTAAAATATTTTCCTACACAGATACAGAATCTAGCATATGTAAGTATAAGTCTGATGTGCCAAATTTCCAAAATGCTATAATAATATATTGTCACTGAAAATTAATTCTTATTGGGAATATATTCATTATTATTCAGCAACCAAGTTTTTATTATTTCCAGCTTTTAAAAATTTGACAGAAAATATGACTTTTAAAGCAACATGTATAAAATGCTTCAAATAATTTGGGTATCTGTATACTGGGATAAGAAGCTGAGAGGTTTTCAATGCAGCGTCCTTCCAATGGGCATGTCCATTCCTGAACTGTTTAGGGGAGAGAGGCATTTTCAAGGTTGCTGCTAAGTTATTTCAAGGAGAGTCTTCAGGATTAGTTTTTTTTTTTTTTTTAATATGAGTTTAATACAAGCTACATCATATCGCTGAATCTTGAAGATCCACCAGGCTCCTCTGTCCATGGAATTTTCCGGGCAAGAATACTGGACTGGGTTGCCATTTCCTTCTCTAGGATTTGTATTTTCATATTGAGTTATCTGACTTCTCCATTATATTAGTATGTTCTTTGTCTTCCTGTGCTGTATTAAAAGGCAAAGATAAAATTTTCATTATCCTTCTTTTCTGAGGTTTGCATTTTTTTTCAAGAGTAGTTTCAGTGTGTTAATAGCATGTAAATATGACAATCGAAAGTGCTTATCTGTCATCAGGAAGAGAAAGTAGGTGTGGCGCACCAGTGTTCCTTTCTTTGTCTGCAACCTGAAGTTTTTGTCATGAAACTATAAAAGAAGCTGGGTAAAAATTTGTAGTCAAATGTCTCCTAGCATGTGCTTACCCCAGTAATATGTTTCATGAACTATTATTTTAAACAAAGAATACAGTAGAATTGCTTCCACTTTGACAGTCTGCTGACAGTTTATAACAATGAGGATGCTGTCTGGTATTTAGATATATGAGAAAGTGGTAGGTTTCCAATTTTGATAGGTTTGGATATTGTGTTTTAAGGAATTAGCAACAGCAAATCTTTTTCTTTTTTAAAGTTTTTATTTTAATTGCATAATAATTTTACAAATCCATTCTTATAAATAATGTAAATGAATCACATTATTTGATCTGCACTTTTAATTGAGTTTTAATTTTATTTTAATGCGCTATATATTAAGTTGAATGGATTTAAGGTGGTGATTAATAAAGGGGGGACTTTTTCCCCATGTCATACATACCCTCCTCTGTTGCAGTTATTTGTCATTGTTATGTTGTTATGAATGACCTAATTTTACTCGCTCTTTGTTGTCTCAAGCCAGATGACATGAAAATAGTCGAGGCTGTACTGTATGAACACATTTTTTGAATTAATTTAGATGTGGTTGGCCTTTATCAAATCATCCTTAATTCTCAATAGACTTTTCAGGAAAAAGATTAAACATTTTAATGTTTTTAGTGTCGGGTTGGAAAAGCCAATAGTTGGAAAGAGAAAAAAAAATAAAGGAGTAAACATTTCTGGTTTGCTCCCAAAATGAAGGATTAGAACTAATCTGGAGATGTTCCTTCTAATTTACGGATGCTTTGGAATAAGAAATTTCCTTAGCCAATTTGGATTTTCCAAAATGTACAATATTGAAGAAAAGCAAATGAATGCTTTGATGCTGAGGTACAGGGGGTAAAATGAAAGACTGAGATTTGCTCTGAAATAATTCAGAAAAATGGGAAAATAATTTTTGAACATAGGTGATGGTTAAATGGTTATTGTCCTATTTTTTTCCTGTTTGGAGTATGTTTAAAACTTTTCACAATAAAAAAGAAAACAGAGGAGTTATTTTTAAGCAATATAAGAAGTAGTAACTCAGAGACTTCTTTGAACATAGATCTTTTGACAGAATTGGTGAAACTACAGCCTTGAAATGAGCTATGTGCCTTACCTCAACATTACTTTGTAATAGTATGATTTTTCTGCCTAAGGAATAGTTTATTATAAGACTTTTACCCTTTAAAAACTTTAAACATATTTCTTCTTTATAAAGATTGAATTTATAAGACATGAGAGTTTAATTAAAGTAAAAAAACAAAATTGAACACTTAAGATTAGAGATTTATTTCAGGGTTACAAACACATGCCTCTCTCCTGGCTGGTATCACTTTCAGATAAAAATGAATGAATGAAATTTGAGTATTGCCAGCTTGCTGCTCTTCTCCACTATTCTAAGTTGATGACTCCAAGTTTGCAAGATTTTCCAGAGGACCCCAGAGAGGCATATTCACAGATGTTGATCTCTCATAAACAGTTTATGATGGTTTGGATTTTTTTTAAAAGTATGTGTTATATGTAAAATACCATTAAATGTCCAGGCAGCCTGGTATCGTATATGTTTGTGAATTGATATTGGTCAACATCACCATAAAAGGTTATGCTAGGTTGTTTCAAGTGTCTTGAAGTAAAATGAAGGGGAAAACACTGAACCTGTGTTTACTACTGTGAAAGAAATCTGACACCCCATTGCATCCTTATTATTTTTCATACCCTAAGCTAAATAGACTAACGGCTGTTAAGAAGCTGTCAGGGGAAGCGTGTCAAACACTAGGTGGATCATGCAATCAGACTGGTGTCGGGTTGGAAAAGCCAGTAGTTGGAAAGAGAAAAAAAAGTGACCTTGTACTCTCAACATTGTCTTTACACTGAGTAGAACAGATGAGATTGTGAATTATTCAGAGCACTGAAAGCTTATAATTGTTAGCAGTGGTGGCGGCAATAGAGGAGAGAGACAAGACTGTTTTAGTCCAAATGTCTGATTCTATTAAACATCAAAGGAATCTTTCCTTAAAACCATCTTTGGGAATTTGGATGGCATGGACCCCATGAAGAATTCCTTCCCCTGTTTGATAGGTTTTTGGGAATCTGGGTCAAAGAAGCACAAGTTAATATTTAGCGTAGATTTTTGGAAATAAAGAGTAAAAGAACAAAGACACTCTAGGGAGCGGATTTGCTGTTTCAGCAGGTAACTGTCTAAGGAGCCAGTCCCCACGTGACAGAGCAGAACCTCTGAACTCCGAGGGGGTTGCACGTTTTATGTAAATGATCTTATCTTATTAATAACTGGTTGAATAAGATTTTAGAGCTGAAAGTGTTCACCACCTAGTTATTAATTGCAATTTAAAAAATGAGATTTGTAAGATAATAGTCATTTTACATTTCTAGCAATTTCAGATAAAAACTGGTTTGCCTTTGTCAGATTTATTCATGTACCTAGAATGTGGGGTGGTACCTTTATTGGAAACTAGTTATCATATTTAGTTCTGATTTTATTTTAAAGTTTGCCATGGATTTTTAACTTTATGAGCTTAAATCGTATTTTTTAGGAGTTATTTTATAGTGCATTTTGGATTTTTCTCTCCAAACTGAAAAATATTTATATTTTTCTCTTGAAAAATCATAATAATATTGATGGCATTTTGAAATTTCCATGACATATTTAAGGAACTGTGTGGTGCCTGTGTATGGAATTAAAATTTAACATCAGAATTACTTTTAAATGTCAAACTTGAAGACAGACATTTTAATAATATTTACTAGATATTATAAAATGTCATTTTTTTCTATTTTAATGCTTTTTATAAAGATTGGCTTATAATGTCAAAAAATAATTTTACATATGAAATAAATGGCTAAAATATTTACGCATTGCCTCAGTACTGCGAAAACAGCACTCACTTAGCTTGGTCCTGAATCTTATATGTCTACCAATAATAATCAGAATAAGAATTTAAATAAACCAGATGATGCCCTATGTTCCAAATTCTCTTCTAAATTTAGAATTGTGTGTTTTTTGGTACAGAGACTATTTTAAACTATGTGTCTTTCTTTCTAGAGAGTCCTTTTATTGGGATGAATGAAAGAGGTTGAAAATGATAGTGTTTCATTGTAGAAAAACAGATCAAACCATTCCTTACAAAATAACCTTGATCACTGTTTCCATCCATTTCGATGATGGTTTCCCCCTCATTCTCTGGATTCACCAGGTACTTGTCATCATTTTATATATCAGATTCCAACAAGGTTGAGTTTCAAACTAAGGTTACCACTTGTTTGTGGTAAAGAAAACCCTCTAACCAAGTGGGGAAAAAGTCCCCTCTGAATCCTCTGAACCATATAATTTAGACCATTTTTATATCAGACAGAAAGTATGATCGGGGATTGTAAAGAGTTTTCTGAGAAAATAGTTTTTGAACTTCACACTTAGCAGATCCAAACAGGACTCCCAGTCTTTAAATAACTTCCATAGATTTGAATATAGTGACTTATTTTTTCCTCCAGTTTTATTGAGACATAACTGACAGCACTATGTAAGTTTCAGGTGTACAACAGAATGCTCTGACTTACATACATCATGAAGTGAGCTGGAGGGTCGGGGTAGGGAGAAGTGGATGAATGCAGTCCAAAGGTACAGAGTTCCAGTTATAAGACAAATAAGTCCTGGGGATGTAATGACAATATGATAAATATAATCAACACTGCTGGATGTTATATATGAAAGTTGTTAAGAGAGTAAATCCTGAGTTCTCATCACAAAGAAAAATTTTTTATTTCTTTAATTTTGTATCTATATGAGATGATGGATATTTACTAAATTATTGCTGAATATAATAATTTATTTTTTAGTGAAAGAGATACTCAGGAAATAATAGGTGTTTTTCTCATATTAAACCTCAGGTTCCTAATTTGTCAACTGTTGCTACAACATATATTAATATATATTTAATTTGGGGGGTTCTAAAGAATTACAGTCACACTGTTATTTTCGTATCAGTGTTAGGGGTTAGTTTTGGGTCCCTAGTTTCTATTTCTCCAATATTGTTGTATCTCTTCCTTATATTTTAAATACAGGCTTTGAGTTAAGCATATATAATATTTGATTGTTAATTAGAGGAAAATTAATTTTACCTAGGTTATTTGTTGTTGTTTAATCAATAAATTGTCCATGGACACAATTTGTGACCCCATGGACGGCAGCACGCCAGGCTCCTCTGTCCTCCACTATCTCCCAGAGTGTGCTCAAATTCATGTCCATGGAGTCGGTGATGCTATCTAACCATCTCATTCTCTGCCACCCTCTTCTCTTCCCGCCTTCAATCTTTCCCAGCATCAGGGTCTTTTCCAATAAGTTAGTTCTTCACATCAGGTGGCCACAGTATTGGAGCTTCAGCTTCAGCTGAATATTCAGGGTTGATTTCCTTTAGGATTGACTGGTTTGATCTCTTTGCAGTACAAGGGACTCTCAAGAGTCATCTCCAGTGCCACAGCTTGGAAGCATCAATTAACCTAGGTTAACACGCGTTTGTAAATATTTGCGAAGTTTGGTGAGCTTATGTATTCATGATAGAAATGGGCTCAAGGAATTAATCTTTGTATCAATTTTCACCATATTTTTTTTCTGTGTTATGTTTCTTATTTAGTTGGTGTATATATATATATTTTGCAGGGACATAAATGTTCAGCACTTATATTCCATATATATTTATTGAGGATTTGCACTGTGCCTGGCACACTGAGGTACCTGAGTGACCATTTAAGACCAGGTTCTTAAAAGTTATCAGCCACGTTTTAAAGCAACACGTGATCACAGGGAGATGAGTTACAGAATATACGTGATCTGAGAGATTAAGCGGGGAATGAATCATGTTAAGCCAAAGCAGTTGGGAAAGGCTGCATTAAGAGAAGCAGCAGACCTGTTTTTGGAGAATGGGGAGGTTCAGATGAAGACCAGTGACACACACAGCCTGGGCATAATGTGGAATTTGAAGGGATGTGAACGTGGACCCTCCAGGGAAGCTCCGCCTCTGTTCTCAGAGAAGATGATGTTCCCAGGCCAAGGCTGGGCCACAGCCACTCACCATTTATTTTTTTTAAGGGCTTTTCAGTACCAATTTGCAGAGATTAAAATTTAGTAAATTCTCCTTTGCTCTCTTGAGTTTTTCTGAAATGGGTGAAATTCCTTATCTTCTTAGAGGGGTTTTGGTCTTTGTTTTGCTAAGAGCAGCTGATGGTCTCCCTGAGGCAGACTTCCCAGGCTTTGCTGGCCGCCCACCCTAGCCTGGTCCTCTGATATGGGCAATCCATCTGCCTTCAGGAGCTCACCCAGACCCTGTCTAAGCTCTTCTGACTGGCAGGTGGCCTCAGAGACCCTCCCTTCAGGGATCTCTGAACTGAAAGGCAGGTGTCTTTCCCCACAGCTAATCATGTGTTTGGGCTTCCCAGGTGACTCAGTGGTAGAGTCTGCCTGCCAGTGCAGGAGATGCAAGAGACACCAGTTTGATCCCTGGGTGGGGAAGAACCCCTGGAGTAGGAAGTGGCAAGCCACTCACTACTCTTGCCTGGAGAATCCCACAGACAAAGGAGCCTGGTGGGCTACAGTCCATAGCATCACAAAAGAGATGGATTTGACTTGAGCACACATGCAAATCGTGTATGTATCTCCCTGCATTGATCGTGAACTAAACAGGAAGGGCGGCGTCTTATTCACCTGTGGACTCCCAGATCCATGGATTCTTGTTGAATGAATGAATGAGCAACTAGCTATTGCTTTCCAGAGCAGCTCCAGAAAACTGGCTGTAGCAGCAGAGCTGGATTTCTGAATCCTGAAATGTAGGGCAGATGCTTTAATATTCACACCCTTGGGACAACTCAGCCATTCATTTGTCTTTAAAATTCCCAAAACCACTACTAGAAGCAATATTATATCATGCAGTGTAGTGAAGTTGCTCAGTCGTGTCCGACTCTTTGCGACCTCATGGACTATACAGTCCATGGAATTTTCCAAGCCAGAATACTGAAATGGATAGCCTTCATGAGTCCAAACTAAAATTAGAAAAAAAAAATTTTTTTTCTAGTTTTAAATCCAGAAAAGCCTTCTGAAGAGGAATTTCCCTTCACAGGAGCTTTGACTGGTCAGTAAGTATTATCAGGGTGAATTATATATTTATACCTATAATCAGGATGAGTCCATGAGCACGTGGACTCTTTGAGGTCTCTTCCCACACACTGCCTCCCTCTCTGACAGGCTCCGCTGGGTGAACACAAGTAGGGTGTGTCCTAAACACCACTTGCCCCCATCTCCAGCTGACCTTACAGAACCTTCCAGTAGCAGAACTCCAAGGAGAACTCCGAGGCCAGGAGACAAAGCACAAAAGAGCCTGGTTGTATTGGGAGATCAAGACACAGGCTCCTTCGAGACCTGGTCACATCATCACCTCCCTCACCCCGTCTTCCTGTTGGGGAAAGCAGCCTCAGGGTGTTTGTATAACCTGCCCCAGGTCACACAGCTAATTAATTCCCCAAATCATTATTGAAAACGGGGCCAGTCTTGACTTGAGAACTTAGATCCTTCCCTCATCATGGGGTCTTCCCTGAAGACGTTGATGGATGAACACAGACCTGGAAACCCAGGAGGAGAGCATAGGACGTGGAGACGGTGCCCTGCACAGTGGCCGTGTTCACGTGGAACATTCTCGCCAGGCTCCTTTTAGTCCCAAACTCAACTGTTTATACAAGGCTCAGAAGACGTGAGGCGACTCTAAATTTATTCTGTGAGTCACATTTACATTATTCTTCCCTAGAATGATTTTCTTAGTAGTCTTATTAAAACTTGGACGTCTCAGATAAGGGCCCATGGAAAAAAATTTTTTCCTCAAACACTTTTTCTGCTCTTTTCCTTTTTCAGCCCATGAAAAAGCTGTTTTTGCCATCTGAGTGCCTTCTGTTGTTTATGGAACAAACTACAATGCTAAAGAACAATTTGGCACCATTCAGTTTCTTTTAATGAGAAAAATATGAGGCTCTAAAGATTTTTTATAAGAATAAAGGCTATTAGAAGGAGAGGAGGGTCATATTGACACCTGCAACTAAGCTGATCGAAAAACAAAACCAAAACCACTTCCAAGAGGCCTGGGGGTTCAGCTTGGTTTTGTAGAAGCCTGCTGTCTGTCCGTAGTATTCCATTCTTAGATGCGTTTGGGAATATTTTCTATGTAAAATTCACCTTTAAAAAGTGAAAAGTGCACATCTTGGTAATAGAACCGCGTGTCCCATGGAGCTACATTTTGGTCCCTCCAGATCCAGCCAAGTAGTGGAGATGTTTTCCTAAAATATTTTTTTGTTATATTTTTCCAGTGTTACAAAATGTTAGTGTTCTGTGGCTATTATCCGTATTGTTAGAAAATGACTGTATCTACATCAGCCACCGATTCAAACAGACACGTTTCTGTCACAGCGCCTTGGAGATCACAGATCTGCTCGGCCCTGTGGGTAACTGCTTCGGGCTTTGATCCTTTCTCCCTTTCTCTGTCTCCAAAAATAGATACTGAGTGTGTGCTCTGAGCTAGGTGTGAGGGATGAACTGCACAGGTATTTGCTCTCTGCCCTTAAAGAGCCGACAGTGAACCTGAGGATACGGATGAAGAAGGAACGGCTTGCCTGCACTCAAGCAGCACATGCTAAGAGCACTTGTCCAGGCCCAGAAGGGCTTGGGGGTATTGCTCTCAAGTTTCCCAAAGAAGTGCCACTGAAGCCCCTAGCTCAGCGATAACCAAGTGGAAGCAACTCAGGGGAGCAGGGAGACAGTGTTCCATTCCGGGGCCTATGGGTTCCTTAGAACTTGAGTAATTTTCTTAGCATCTTGTCACAAGCAGAGTCCACGGTCAGGACGTGAATTGGATTTGTTAACCACTGGACTTCTTCGTGGGCATCTTTGAGGGGATCAGTCCTGGACGATTCAGCAGCAACCTCTGGCCAAGCCAGACTTGGTAAACAGTGGCAGCGGTGAGGACAGTGGGCCATGTGTCAGGGTGCATGTGGCTGTGGGAGCTGGGTGGGTGAAAGGTCTCTTCCATCCAAGGATATTTGGAGACTGTGGTTTGGGACCCAAAGAGGGGTGAAAATTCACCTCTCTCTTCCTCTTTCTCTTCCTCCTGCTCTTTTTTGTCCTTTCTTGAGATCTGAAAGTTGGCCAGACCCTATCTGTTCCAACTGGGCAAGGTTTACAGCCTTTGAATGCATCCTGATGACTTTATTAACCACAGGGCAAGAACGGGGGTGATTTGCTGTGGCATTTCTGGTGCCCTAAGACTCCAGGCTAAGTGGAAGAGGAGCCACAGTTTACCTTTGGCAGCCTCGCCCCTCTCCTCCTGGACTCCATCACCCTGGTAACCCACTGCCCTCCCTTCGCCTTAGAGTTCTTCAGAGGCCTCCACCCCCTTCCCTTCCAAAAGTCCCCTCCCTTCGGCCCACCTCAATCAAAACTCTCTTTCCCTGAGCCCTCAATTAATTAGATCTGATTATCTAATTAAACTAATTCACACAGAGGTATGAATGAGGCTTAACCCTCCTGGGGGCATTTGCATTTTAAAAGAAGAGCTTGTTAACCCAAAAGCCTCTGACAATTAGTGGAAGACATGGGGAGATATCTAGGAGGCTTGGAGCTTTCCTGGGCTCCCTGCTTTCTGGGCCCTCGGTGTCCTGGGTTAACTCAGAATTCCCTCCACCAAGGAGTTCAAAGATTGGGAGGCAGTATTTCATACACTCACCCTGTATGTACCACCCTCTCTGCCTTTGACAGGTGGTGAAGTTTTAAAAAAAATCATCACTTAAGAAGAGGGTTTCTACTAATACTACAAAGCTTCAGTCCTGGTTGTGAAGTGCTTTCTTTTCTTAGGACCAACCTTTGACTCCTGAAGCAGAGAAGTTCTAAGGATATTTGTTGTTGTTTGGTACCAAGTCGTGTCTAACTCTTCTCGACCCCATGGGCTGCAGTATGCCACGTTTCCTCATCCTTCACCATCGCACAGAGCTTGCTCAAACTCATGTCCATTGAGTCAGTGATGCCATCCAACCATCTCATCCTCTGTCATCCCCTTCTCCTGCCTTCAATCCTTCCCAGCATCAGGGTCTTTTCCAGTGAGTCAGTTCTTTGCATGAGCTGGCCAAAGTATTGGAGCTTCAGCTTCAGCATCAGTCCTTCCAATGAATATTCAGGGTTGATTTCCTTTAGGATTGACTGGTTTGATCTCCTTGCAGTCCAAGGGACTCTCAAGAGTCTTCTCCAATACCACAGTTTGAAAGGTCTAAGGATTTCTAGAGGCAAAATGAGATTTCTAGACAGCAACCCCCCCAACCACACACACACACACACACACACAGCAGCCACCATGGTCATCCTGAAACAGTCAACGTTCACTCTGTTTTTTTACCCTAATTTTAAATCCAGGAACAGATTCTGCTTTTTCAAATGGGAGAGACAAAAGCATTTGTGTTCCAGCTCTGAATTGACATGAGGCTGAAGTTGACTAGAACAGGAGGGACTCTGGGTTAGAAGCAACTTTGAAAGTCCCCTAGGTCGTGTCTGACTATGCCGTTCTCTGTAAAGAGAGATAAAGGGCATTTTGTTTTCTAATGCCCTCGAGCTTAAATGATGTAGTGCATTCCAGCAAAATCCAAATTACAAAAATGCTCTGGGAGACCAACCCCAAAGCCGTATGACTGACCACTGGCCTTCTTTGTCCAGAACTACCAAATGCTGTGATCACTTCCCAGAAAACATTGGATTCCCATGTATATACGCAACCTTAAAATGTATGGCCTGTTCTTTTTTTTAAGATATGATTCAGCATTCCTGAAAATAAGAATATGGACCAACATAACTTATATGCTCATTATTGATCATTTTGCTCAAGATCTCTTCTTGAGGCAATACTTATTTTTGCTGTAATTTTCCTATGCTTCTTCATACTTTTGCCTCTTTTCTTGTTTTTGAATGTATTTAAAGGTCTTGTGGGCCTTCCCTGGTGGCTCAGTGGTAAAGAATCTGCCTGCCAATTCCGGAGACTTGGGTTCCACCCCTGGGTTGGGAAGATCCCCTGAAGGAGGAAATGGCAACCCACTCCAGTATTCTTGCCTGGGAAGTCCCATAGACAAAGGAGCCTGGTGGGCTATAGTCCATGGGGTTGCAAAAGAGTTGGGCATAACTTAGCAACTAAACAGCAACAGTAGAAGTTCCCATATTTTCAACAGGTTGAGGTGAGCTTTGGGCAGGGGCTACAGTTGATATTGTTAGCCAAGAATTGGCATTTTCATTCTGTATTGAGTGATGGAGTAACAGAATTATTCTCATGTGAGTGCCAACTGATTTTGCATACATTCCTGTAATATTCAAATTAATTAAATTTCCTGGAATGATAATGAAAAATGCTGTTTTTTTACTGATGATATGAAAAATAATGTTGGATTCACTCAGGAATGCATGTGGAGACAGTGGGGAGTGTCCTTTCCTGGCTCTTATTGTAACTCTGGCTGAAAAAACAGCCCTATTAATAGAGTAAGGCTTCAAAAATCAGAGCTTACGTGCAAGAGCAAAACAAACACAAATAATACAATGGGAAGCAGTAAAAAATGTGATTAAACCTTTCATCCGATTATTTTTCATTTCTCATACTGTTTGAGCTTTTATCTTTATGTTTTGCTTCGTGGAAGGAATAAGTATGACATCTGGACACGGCACTTACATGGGAGGACAGAACTGTGGTTTTCCTGTGGAATGTTTAGCTGTCAGGGCCTGAAAATTAAAGTGGGAGAACTGACCAGCTAGGAAAACTGAATAGAGCTATATGACAAGTGATTTGGGTTCATGCCTACATAAAATATATTTTTTTAAATTATTATGGAATTATTGCCAGCCTATTATATTTTTATTTCACCCCCAAATATTTGTTTACTGTTAAATACATGACAGTTCCTTTTAATTTTATTTTGACATATAATTTGTTCACGATGTTGTGTTAGTTCCGGGTGTACAGCAAAGTGATTCCGTTGTACACATATATATTCTTTTTCAGATTCTTTTCCGTTATAGATTATTACAATATATTGAACATCGTTCTCTGTGCTGTATAGTATGTTCTTGTTGTCTATCTGTTATCTATATAGTAATGTGTATCTGTTAACCGCAAACAATTTACCCCTCTCTCTCCCTCTCCCCTTTGGTAGCCATAAGTCTCTGATCTCTGTCTATGAATCTGTTTCTATTTCATAGATAAGTTCTCTGGTGTCACATTTCAGATCTCACATATAAATAGGATAATATGGTGTTTGTCTTTCTCTACCTCCTCTTAGTATGATAATTTCTAAATCCATCCATGTTGCTGCAAATGGCATTGTTTTGTTCTTTTTTATGACTGAGCAATATTCCACTGTATTTGTATACCACATATTCTTCATCTTTAGTGGACATTTAGGTTGTGTCCATGCATGTTAGCTATTTTAGAGTATGGAATAAAAGTTGAATTTTCCTGATAAAGATGCAAATAAATCATTGGAGAAGGAAATGGCAACCCACTCCAGTATTCTTGCCTTGAAAACTTCGTGGACAGAGGAGCCTGACAGGCTACAGTCCATGGAGTTGCAAAAGAGTTGGACATGACTGAGCATGCACGCAAATCATTAAGGGATTATTTTTTTCCAATTGTACTTAAAGCCTACAGGTTATTTTGGTTTATCTGCAAGCTATATAACATGCAAGGAATTTCTGAGGCACAGATGTTTGTAGTCAGAGCGATCTTTCATCTATTAGATTTGCTGAATGCTCAGTGCCTGTAAGTAGTGTTTTTCAGAGGAGAAGGAGACACAGCGTTTCTGGATTACATAACTTACCATTCACGTCCACACCTCCTGTTCTGGATCACTTCATGTCCTTGGCACTGCTGGGCACCCAAGGAGTCTACATATATAAATTGCTGCCTTTGATGATGATGTCTTACTCAGTCTGTACCAAAAATAGTTCTTAAAAACATTATGGGATTAAGACAAAAGATCTCATTTTTTAGACAGAGATTGCTTGTGCTAATTTGCTCTTAATTTCTTATGCAGTATTTCTTTGTTTCAGTTCAGTCAGTTCAGTCACTCAGCCATGTCCAACTTTTTGCAACCCATGGACTGCAGCACACCAGGACTCCCTGTCCATCACCAACTCCCAGAGCTTGTTCAAACTCACGTCCATTGAGTCAGTGATGCCATCCAACCATCTCATCTTCTGTCGTCCTCTTCTCCTCCTGTCTTCAATCTTTCCCATCATCGGGTTCTTTTCAAATGAGTCAGTTCTTCACATCAGGTATCCAAAGTATTGGAGCTTCAGCTTCAGCTTCAGCATCATTTCTTCCAAAGAACACCCAGGACTGATCTCCTTTAGGATGGACTGGTTGGATCTCCTTGCAGTCCAAGGGACTCTCAAGAGTCTTCTCCAACACCACAGTTCAAAAGCATCAATTCTTCAGCGCTCAGCCTTCTTCACAGTCCAACTCTCACATTCATACATGACTACTGGGAAAACCATAACTTTGACTAGACGGACCTTTGTCACCAAAGTAATATCTCAGCTGTTCACCTTTTTATGAGGCATAAATAAAATGGTGTGTGGAGCGCTCATAACATCAGGCATGACAGGTGGTGACAGTCCATACACTCTAGATTTCTTTTTATTCTCCTCTCTCCTGGTGAAAAACTCAAATTTTGAGGATCCATATTCTTCCCTGGGCTTCCCTGTTGGCTCAGATGGTAAAAAATCTGCCTACAATATAATAAAATGTTATATAAAGTATAATAATATATATTATAAAATGCAGGAGATATTATATAAATTATATGTGATATATGTATATGCCATATATATATATGTTAAAAAAGTGCAGGAGACCTGGGTTCTATCTCTGGGTGTAGAAGGGAATGGCTACCCACTCCAGTATTCTTGCCTGAAGAATTCCATGGACAGAGAAGCCTGTCGGGCTACAGTCCATGGGGTCGCAAAGAGTTGGACATGACTGAGTGGCTAACACTTTATTTCTCCTGGTGAGAAGCTCAAATTTAGAGAATCCACATAGAGCAGAAACCAAAACCACATCATGTTTATCAAAGATGGGCTGTTAGTTTGTTGGCATAACTCTTTGTCAAACTATATAGCATTGCCATCATTATACATCAAAAAACAAGAGAATATTGGCAGTTCCCTGTGATTTGACCCAATCCTGAAACACAGAATTTATACAACCATTCAAGTCATACAGATAATATAGATAAATTCTTTTTCTGAACTGTCTTAATCTTTGAAGTAAAGGTTCTGCTTTTACATGAATGGATTATTTTATTTCTGTACTTCCTTTCCACAATACAGGATAAAAATAGTAGTTCAACATCCTATGGTTTCTGAACTCTTCTTCATTATCTCTTCCATAAAAAGAGCCAAAGCCTCCCTAGTCCTCAGTGTCCCAGCCCCCCTAGGCTGCTTTGGCTTAAGTATAGCAGCCTGTGAATTCCCAAGACTGCATATTAACCTTCTCCAACAATAGCTCCTTGTAGTGTTAAAGTTCTCGATTTGCATCATTTAGGTTCTTTTAGGCAGCAAATTCAGATAGGGCCAGATTGTCTCATTAATTGTGGCTTGTTATGTAATGCCAGGGGGTAAAGAAAACCAGGCACAGGACAGCCAGGCCTCAGAGAAAGCTAGGAGGTCCTTTGTGCATTTCCCAGATACCTGGAAGGCATTACCCATCCGGGCCTGGGACTCAGGACCAGTTTAAGTCACCCTCCCTCTGCACCTCAGCCCCTTCCTTCTCAGGGTGAAGGGCTCTCTCGGGCCTTCTCTATGTCTGCCGCCCAGGCTGCTGGCGCTTGGGGCTGGTGTGACAGCTCTGCCCTGGGCCCCTAGATCACTCAGCTTTCTTCCGCGGAGCACCTCCTCTGTGCCCCTCAGGTTAAACATCGCCTCCATCTGAGAGGATGAGCCTCCTCTGCCACACACACCCAGCTCATTCTTCTCCATCTCAGGAATCTGATGCCTTCATAGCACCCACTGCAATCTGTAATTGTTATTGGCTTGTTTCTTTGTTTGTGTCTCCCACTGGACTAAAAGCTCCATGAGGACCCAGGATCTGCACCGTCTCATCCTAACCCTGGTACCTAGCACAGTGCTAGTCCTTGAAATATCGTTGTTGACTGAGTAAATATATGAAGCAGCAAGAAACTCATCAGAAGTGCTATGACACCATGGCAAGCACCCCAGGCTTCAGTCCAGTGGATTCTGTCTCCAGGTGCAGACCCTGGAACTCTGTTAGTGCCTCTCGCTCATTTGTGAGATCATGTGTCTTTCTGTTGCGGCACTTCTGTCCCTGAAGCTAGGATGTGTGTGTGCTGTCACGTGTTGGCTTTGACTCCGCTGTTAGGAGGAAGTTGATAGTACACAGAAACAAAATTTTCAGTGAAACAGGAGATGAAAATGGACCTCAGAGAGAGAGAGATTTAAAGATTGTTCAGGCAAGTGTTGTCTTAGAATTAAATCTCAAGGGAGAAAGACGTGGGAATCAAAGAATTGAAAGGGAAATATATCAAAGTGAAGAGTGGAAAAAATAAGCCCCAGTGATTGAAGCACATCAAAGAAAAAGACAGTGGAGTGGCCAACTGCAGGGTAGACTTTTGGAGTTTGAGAAGTGAAGCTGGGAATGGTTGGAAAACCCTGGCTGGTGATTATTCAGGACTAAAAGGGTAACAGGGCATTAGTAACCCTGGATTATCTAATAATCTGTGCAGATTTTCAACTAAACTAGGTTCTCCTCATTATTAACAACCACTTGGTTAAAAAATGAAAATGATTCAAGCAAGGGCATTTGAACATCTCTTTGTAAGACTAGATTTGAAACTCAAAAGCATCTTCTTTATCGACTCCTGAAATGCTGACGAACAGTTTTACTTCTTTCAACTTCATGAGATCAATGTAGAACTGAGGAGGGGTGGTGAGGAAGAGGAAGCCTGGGTTATTCTGATTGAAGAAGTGCTCAGGTTTGTAATTATTTTAAAGTATGAGATAAGGAGACAATAAAAAATGTTTTAAGGGAAAAATGGATGATGACATATAAGGCTGCTTATCTTTGCTCACGTTACAAGGAACGTTAACATTTTACTGTGTCTCAAGGTCATGGAAATTAGGAAGGAGCACTCTGAGAAATCTCTAAATTATAGATCTTTGAGTTAGCAGGAACCTCGGGATAATTTCAACCAACCCTTTACTTCCAGAAAGGAAAAGATGTTATTATCCCCTATTTTAGGGAAGAGACAAGGAAATTAAGTTACCTGCTGAGGTCACATGACTGAGAAATGACTGATGACTAAGGATGCAGAGGGGGCTGGGGTGCTGGGTGGGTTGTGGAAAGGCAGACTGCAGGCTGCTCTTGGGGAGTGTCTCCCCCACACCACCAGCAGCGTGATTCTCCCCCATGTAAGTATGGACCCAGGAGAAGACTTGCTGTATTCAAGTGGGCCTTGGGACGTTGTTTACCGAAATAGTTTCTTTCCTTTCTGAAAGAAGGGAGGAAGGGAGGGAAGAAAATAAGTGGGGTGAGGATGGAGGAATGGAGACAGGGGTGGTGAGGGAGGAAGGAGAAACCTCTAATAAAAGAAAGTGTCCATTGACTCCAGGCCCATGTGGTTGAAGAGGGGAGAGAGTTACCTTGACTGGATCTTTCCTGTAGTTTGAATTATGGTATCTGATGCCCCACATTTGAACAAATAAAGATAGTAAATGTTGGGTCTTTATTACCAGGTCATGGGTCAGACAGTAAAATTGTACACCTTGAAAATTTTAATATGGACGGTGATGTGCACACGTAGTGAAGGCTAGAGCCTACCTTTGGTCTCAGAAATGGGAGGTGAGGACCAGCTTTCCCATCTTGCATTTGCTGTCTGTACATAGGTACATTATATCATTAACGTTATAGCTTTTTAATCAGGCGAGGGGCCATGAGTACACCTACCCAAAGGGAATCCTGATCTTTCACTTTATGTCATCTTTTTATACAATAGAATTCTCCAGCTGACTTGTTGTATTTGCCATCTTGAATTCTAGAGCTTCCATTCTGGAAAGCTGAAGCTCCTCTGTGATCCACAGGCTCTCCCCAGACTTCTGCAAAACAGTGAAATTCTTAAAAAGGATATAAACATGACAACAGACTCTCCTTTTCTAAAACAATTCAATTTAATGGTGGATCCCCAAACAATTGATTCCCATTTGTGCTGAGACGACCTTTGATCCCTCTTAGCCTGGCATTTCTAGCCCAGCTCTGTTTCCCAGAGAAAAGAAACATTCCCTTTATTAGTTGTGTGTTGCTTTTGAAGTTACAAAGCTACCCCTGATGAATAAAAAGAAAACAGACATTTGAAAGACAAATGAAGAGGACAGCATCCTGTGCGTATTAAACCACAGGGGCGAGGAGGATTAATCAGACCTGTGCATGTTTCCTGTCACTGTCTCTCATGTTTCTAAGGTTCTTCACTTTGACAGGAACTTCTCCATCATGTGGGGTTCAGTCATGTGCAGCGGAGGCACATACCACTCCCTGTGGGTCCTCCAGCTTTCTCTCTTCCTTTGCAACCAAACTAAGAATTGGTCCGGGCTTGGTCTGTATAAAGCGGCTTTCATTTTTAAAATAATATCTATTTAAAACAGATATTTCGAATCTATTTCTCATGACATCTCTAGCAACCCTTTCTCCCAATTCAGCACCAAGTACCGTTCTGACAGGTAGCATGATGAGATTAAGAAGAGAGGCTGAAGTTAATTGAGGTTAGCAAGAAAAATATTACTGTCAATTTCAGATTTTTCTCCTTTAATTATTTTTAACTCATGAATAATCAATGAAATGAAAAAGAAATGTACATTTAAGAGCATCTTGAAAATCCCCACTTTGGGAAGCATCAGAGGAGAGTTGTCCTTGTGGCACTCGATCATAGGACATCCCACTAGCTTTGGGCAGATGCCATAGCTTTCTGTTGTTGTTTTTTCTCTCTCTTTTTTTTTTTTTTTTGGTAAAGATGCTTTTTTTGAAGTGACAAAATGATACACTGGGAAGAGGAAGTTGAGCAGATACAGCCATAAAATTCAATTTGCCTTTTCCAGTGACAACCTGACTGCACAGGAGCATCTGGAGTAAGCACAGCAAACAGCTGTAAAGGCTGAGTGGTGTTGGGTCTATACTGAGAAAGATAAACAGCCAGAAGGTACAGCTCTGCCTCCCTGTGTAAGCTTCAAAATCAGTGGATTTTGTTAAGGCACAATAATGGACCTTCTGGGCTTCCACAGACATGGGAAAGAGGGGGTTTTGTCCACACTGCTCTCCAAGTATCTCAGACTGCCCAAACCATTGAATTACTTTTACTGGGAAAAAAAAAAAATTTTTTTCTTATTTTGCCCAAAATTCAGCAAAGAAGAATGTCCGTTAAAAAGTCCTTCCACAGCCTGTTTCCCTCGCACTTTCCTCGTGTTCATGCCTCACCCCCTTCCTATCTTGGCATGTGTGATACTTGAATACTCTTCCCTTTATAAAATGAGAGGTAGCATTTTAGTTCCATGTTGAGGCCTGGGGATGGTGGCTGTTGCGTTAAAAACGTGTCTGTGATCCAGACATGAAAGTGGTCGCTCCCTGTGGGTCCCTCTTTGCAGGGTCACTCACGCATTATCCACCAAACGCTTATGCAGCACGTGTCACCGTTAGCGTGGCAGTTCTGCTGAGAGTTTTCTGAGAGTTGACGATGTAACTGTTTTTAAAAGTAAGATATGTAGGATAGGATGCTTGATCATCTGTGACCCCTAGTTTCCCTTTTATCTCTGCACTGTTCTCCCATTAACAAGGCTGGATGTCTTTTCCTTAAAAAGTTAAATGGGAAACTCATTAATTACATTTGGTTCAAGGCAGTGGTTAAAGAAGCTCTGAAACTTGAAGCCAAGAAACTGGTGCTGCAAACAATATTTAAAGAGCGTGTGATAAATGTGCACTTTATCTAATTCTAAAATGGAAGGCTAGCCATGGCTTTCTTAAGATTCAGATGGAGAGCTGCTCATCTGACAAGTCATTTTCCTTGAGAGTGCTACATTTGGAAGCATTCTTTCTAATTTCTATGTGAGAAGACAGACTTGTATCATTAAGACCTGAGCTTCCAGGTATGAGGACCTGAAATATCCATGTATTGAGAGTCATCACTTTGACTAATGGAGGATCCTGAGCACATATCACTGTAAGCACCTCTTCACAGGGTGTCATTTTTCCAGCTCAGTTGATTTTTGATATATCTCACTTTATCAGTCATTGAGGTGGAAATTTCATCACTCTTCTATGCTTTTTGAGTTTTTCTTAGTGTTTGTTTGTAATAGGTTTTATGGGTGATTAGTTATGTGAACTGTGGCATTCTTGGTGATGGGAACCTATCTTAATTTCACTCATGAATCCTGCTTCTCTCATAAACTCTGCCATAAACCATGGGTAGGGTTTGTTTCTCATTTGAACATACCTTGAGGAGATTAGTGTATGTACTTTTCATCATTACGTAGTGTGAAAATTAATAGCTGAAGTATTATTGGCACTAATGTTTGAGCACTGGCCTCCGCGATTCTGTGATTTTACACGTCGGTTACTATGCTAGGACACACCGGTGACTAATCAGTCGGTCAGTCTGTGCTCCACCAGGTATTATCAGATGTCAGGGTTTTCCCAAAACCCCACTGAACAATATTATGACATGATAGTAATATTTCTGTTACTTCTGTAGATGAACATCTTTTCCTTAAAAGCTTTCACAGTGAGACGCAAGAATTAGTATTACACACCGTCTTATTTTTACCTAATGTTGACTGCTATATCTGCTCTAATGATCAACACAGTATCGTGGTTCAGTGCACCGATTTTATGTCATGAAAATCTGAGTTGGAGTCCTAGCTCTGCTACTTAGCAACTGTGTGACCCTGAGTGAGTTACCCAATTTCCCTCAGCCTAGGTTTCCTTATCAGTAAAAGACCGTTTAATCAAAGAACCTACCTCATGTGTACGGTATAGAAACGAAATGAGATAAATAAATGTTAGCTGTGTATGTTAACTTCTTTTAGTCTCTATTTGGCAACTTTTTGGGCATACCAGGGCTGTAGAATCCTCAGATTCACTGTATATCGTCATTTATAATGGTTTGATTTTTTTTTAGTTTGAGAGTCTTCCCTTTGTTTTAATGTTGCACGATTATAATGCGAATATTCCACACAACCATTATTTTTCGAGATATAAATTTTACCATATTAAGACTCATGAAGACATTTGAATGTTTGGCATGATTTTGTTATAATAGCTTCCTTGCTAGATGATCACGTTCCTATTATTCAAGAGGAAGATTTTAAATAGAGTATGAAGACTCTATAGGGGATAGTGAAAAAATTACGCAAAAGCAAATGAACTAGATCTGGTAGTGGCAAGTGAGAAATGCCCTGAAGACAGTATTATATTATCTTTTCTCTTTTGAGGTAATTTATTTTTCTATTACAACCAGCTTTGTTGTCTCATTTGGGTTTTGGGGTACACCACATTTACGTGAATCAGGAGACTATTGAAGACTTACTAGGTGTGAGACACAAAGGTGGGTAACATCAGAAAGAGTCTTTCGGATGGGGTCATTGTGAATTTTCTTTTTTTTTTTTATGTTATGCATTGCATAAAGACATTTGCCCTGAGAAAAGGGCCCTACTTTTTTTTTCCTTTTTAAAAATGTTTCTATTTTATATAGTTGATTTGCAATCCTTTATTTCAGGTGTATAGCAAAGCAATTCAGTTATATATACATATATATATATACCTATTATTTTTCAGATTATTTTCCTATATCAATTATTACGGAATATTGAGTAGAGTTCCCAATGCTATACAGTAGGTCCTTGTTGATTATTATTATATAAATATTAGTGTGTATTAATCCCAACCTCCTAATTCACCTCCCCCACCTTTCCCCTTTTGTAATCATAAGTTTGTTTTATAAGTCTGTGAATTTGTTTCTGTTTTGTAAATAAGTTCATTTGGATCATACTTTAGATTCCACATATAAGTGATATATATTTGTCTTTGTCTGATTTACTTCACTTAGTATGATAATCTCTGGATCCATCCAAGTTGCTACAAATGGCATTATTTTATTCTTTTTTATGGCCGAGTGATATTCCACTGTATATATGTACCACATCTTCTTTATCCATTTGTCTGCCAATGGACACTTAGGGGTGATATGAATTTTGAAGCTGAGAAGCATGTTCAGTTCAGTTCAGTCACTCAGCCGTGTCTGACTCTTTGCAACCCCATGAATCACAGCACTCCAGGCATCCCTGTCCATCACCAATTTCCGGAGTTCACTCAAACTCAGGTCCATTGAGTCAGTGATGCCATCCAGCCATCTCATCCTCTGTCGTCCCCTTCTCCTCCTGCCCCCAATCCCTCCCAGCATCAGAGTCTTTCCAATGAGTCAACTCTTCACATGAGGTGGCCAAAGTACTGGACTTTCAGTTTTAGCATCATTCCTTCCAAAGAACACCCAGGGCTGATCTCCTTCAGAATGGACTGGTTGGATCTCCTTGCAGTCCAAGGGACTCTCAAGAGTCTTCTCCAACACCACAGTTCAAAAGCATCAATTCTTCGGCGCTCAGCCTTCTTCACAGTCCAACTCTCACATCCATACATGACCACAGGAAAAACCATAGCCTTGACTAGACGGACCTTTGTTGGCAAAGTAATGTCTCTGCTTTTGAATATGCTATCTAGGTTGGTCATAACTTTCCTTCCAAGGCGTAAGCGTCTTTTAATTTCATGGCTGCAGTCACCGCATATAGAATGGTTAAATAGAAAATGAAAGTACAGTTGAATTTCTGTGACAATTGGTGCCCTTCCCCTTCTCAGCAGTTGTAACCAAAATAGTATTCATTCTGGAGCAAGAATTATATACCTCAAAACTGGTTTGCATGGACACAAACCAGAGAACGTGTTATTGTATAGATCTTTTATCATTCTGCAATTTTAAGCCACTTTCCTTTGACTTATTTGTGTGCTGTCAATAGATAAGAGATACCACCAAATGGAGATCAATTTGTCAAGATTTATTTTTTTTTTTGGGGGGGGGGGGTGTTGCACCAAGCAGACACAGGTGGACCGGGTCTAACATCTAGAAAGTTGAGCTGCGCTGGTTTGTGCGAATGGCACACCTGACCAGTGCTGTGTATTACTTTTTCAGGCCAGATCCAGAAAGTATTACATTTTTACTGAAGCATGCAAGCATCCTGCCCTGAAAGTACAGAAGAGGATGTGGTCAGGGCAATAAACAGCTCTATTCCAAAACGTTAGCAAAGAATAAGTCCTGAAGGGCCAGGGGGTGAAGAGTGTGATTAACCAGGAATGCTTGATTCCTTAACTGAGACTGTAAGCACTGATTTACTACAGAAATAATTGCATTATGATTGTGGATGATTTTCCAGTGTTGTTTCGCGTCTTTTATTCTTTTCAATAAGCCACCAAAACAGGTAATATTTCAAAGTATGCCATGAATAGTGTTGTGGAGAATTTGCTGAACTAAAAAATTAGGTGTGATCAGACTGGTAAAATGGTTTCAAAACGTGAGCCATCCGTGAGGATGTGGAAGAACATGATTATTCAGAATCTATATTCTGACAGTATTCTGCTTATGGTTATTTTAACCATATTTTAGCCTCTTTTCCTACAATTTCTTAACGAGATAGTTCAGATCTGTGCCCTGGTTGTACTCTTTTGCTTCTGCAGAAGCTGCCCTTTTCTGCCTCTCTGCCTTGGCTTGAGATGGAAGGGTAACTCTCATCAGAGTACTCATTGTCCACAGTGAGTCATGGTGTGTATGGCCTGGTATGAAGCACCCACTGCCGGCTGATAAGTAGTGTTTAGGTCACAGAGCCTGAAAAGAAAGTGAAGTCACTCAGTCGTGTCTGAGTCTTTGCACCCCCAAGGACTGTAGCCTGCCAGGCTTCTTCGTCCATGGGATTCTCCAGGCAAGAATATTGGGGTCGGTTGTCATTTCCTTCTCCAGGGGATCTTCCTGACCCAGGGATCAAACCCAGGTCTTGTGCATTGCAGGCAGACTCTACCATTTGAGCTACCAGGGAATCCCTGTCGCAGAGATTATTTCATGCCTTTTGTGGCTGGGCTTCAAAGGAAGTGTTTGTTTTCCAAGATGTTCTACAGTTCAACAATGGTAGCTGGGAAGATATTCTTATAACATTGTGATTCACTCTCCACGTTCTGCAGATCCAGCTGAAATGGCTATTATCCAGCCATCTGGGAGATCTAACACAAAGCCAGTGACAACCTTGGGCATATCTGTTGCCCTCTTGGTGACGGGTTCTGCGTTGTCTTGCTCAGAAACCTCCTGAGAAGGGGGTGGGTGGGGGTGGCGGGACAGGGGTGGGGTAGGAGCCTGTGTCAGACTCAGGCTAGTCAGGCAGTGGAGAATCTGGTCCACCTTCTTATTTTCAGCCCCAGGAAGTTATATAGACTGGTACTTCATGTCCCAGGAAGAAAAAACAGAATCCTCTGGTCCACTCCCTTGTATGACAGTAAGCCATACTTACATCTAAGATACATTTTGTCTTTGGGGGGTTTCTCTGGTGGCTCAGATGGTAAAGTGAAAGTGAAAGTCGCTCAGTAGTGTCTGACTCTTTGCGACCCCATGGACTATACAGTTCATAGAATTCCCAGACCAGAATAGTGGAGTGGGTAACCATTCCCTTCTCCAGGGGATCTTCCCAAACCAGGAATCAAACCCAGGTCTCCTGCATTGCAGGCAGGAGAGCCACCAGGGAAGCCCAAGAATATTGGAGAGGGCAGCCTATCCCTTCTCCAGCAGATCTTCCCGACCCAGGAATCAAACCAGGGTCTTCTGCATTACAGGCAGATTCTTTACCGACTATTCGATCTTTGGGTTGGGAAGACCCCGTGGAGACAGGAATGGCAACCCACTTCAGTATTCTTGCCTGGGAATTCCCATGGACAGAGGAGCCTGGCACACTGTAGTCCATAGGGTTACAAAAGAGTCAGACACACTGAGCGACTAACCTTATCACTTTCACTTTGTCTTTTTAGTGGCTCATACTTAAGTTACCAGGTTTTCACAGCCAACTTAACTATCAGAGCATATATGAAAACGTTTATAAACTGTAAAACATTTTCTAAGCATCCTAGCATCTCAAACTGACCTTCTATATATTTACCACCTGAATTGTTCTTGGATTGAGTTATCTGGATGCATTTCTTATGTATTATTTTCAAAATTTTAATGGGAAATTAAATTCTAATAATTTGGGCACCTTCTGTGTATTTCTATTTGTTATTATTGGGCCAATATTCTGATACTCATGGTTTTCTGGACCCCATCTGAGTCAGGTCCTTGGTACCTGAGGCCTTTTGCCACTAACGTAGCAGTAAATTGCCTCAATTATGTAGTTCTTCATCTGCCTCGGGTTTCATGGTTTTTGAGTTGTATATACTGGAGAGGTTCTGTAGATAAAGTATGAGAGGAAAAAAGCATTATGTACATTAGTTGAAATTGGCATCATGTTGCCAAACTGTAATAAGCCTTAGGGGAGCTCAGTGTTGAAACTACTCAATTGAATGCTGCAATTTCCCATAACAATTTAAAAGGCCTGCAGGCACGCTAAAGTCCTAGCTGGATCTTTCAGTTAACACTCTGTAACATGACCCCAAAGTCTCATTTACATCACAGCAATTAAAATATATTCCACATTACATGTTTACTACCATAGACTGTAGAGGCAATCCAAAATGCGGCTATTTGCCAAAAATAATCACGGAAATCTTTCTGTTCCTGATTTCTTCTCTTCAAAGCGGTCTCACCATTTCATATGCTCAGAGGGGAATGGCAGTTGTGAAGCGAGAAAAGGTTAAGGGTGGGGATAAATGCAAATCTAGACTAATAATAACTAGTAGTCATTACTGCTTGGTCACTCGCATGAAGTCAGGTTAGTAGGCTAGGTAACAGGTGTCCATTATGGAAAATAATTATTGTTAGCAGTGCTAATTGGCCCCCCTATTGAGAGTTAGAAGCAGAAGGATCAGAAATTAAATAAGTGTTGAAATAATCCACTTTCTGGTTGTGGAAATGCTGCCCCTGCAGTAGGACAGAAACACCAAGGCCCAGGTAGGAAGGTGATGGACCAGTAGACTCACCTTGGGAAGGTGTTTCCTCAAAAGAGAGTCCTTTCCTTCATTCTCCATGTAGATTAATTTTAAACTCCTCCTGGCATATAGATTAGAACTATAACTATTAACTGATATCTTAACTCTTTTGTAATGAGATGAATAGCAAGCTCAATAATTTTAAAGCAAAGAAAGCATTAGTAGTCAAAATTAGATCATATTTTCTCAACAGTGACTATTACGTTTTAGTCATGCCTTTCTTTCAAGAAGCACAGAGCAAATGGACTTACTCCAAATCATTGTGGCGGCTTAATATTTATTGAGTAGCCACAATTTGCTGGCTTCCCCTGAAAGTGTGGTTTTTTTGCAATTGTCTGGAATACATCATCAAGGTAGGAAGCACAGTGGCAGAAGTCCAGCTTCTCCGCTTGGCAGGCAGTCAACGGGAAACCAGGGAAACAGAATTTCTCATCCCTGTGCCTGCTGGAGCACTTTCGCTCGCACTGCCCTTTCGTGGTCGGGAAGAGAGTTGAAAGACTCCTGTTCAGCAGATATCTGAGAAAGCAACAATCTCATCTGCTTCATAGATGCGTTTTCATCCTATGCCTTGACTCATAGTAACAGCAAAAAAGAAAAACATTTTTTTGATTGGACTGCTTATACCAGGGTCTTTGTGCCAATTATTGAAAGGGGCCCTCCTGAAGCAGACAAAGCTCCATCACTGGATGGCAACCCCTTCTTTGCCCCTCAGCAGGTGCCCCTGACAAGGTCAGCTTGGGTCAGGCCGTATGTCCCCAACTCATACCATTTTTTACAAACATTATAAATTATGTATGTATTTGTCTTTATGTTAGAAAACATTCAGGAAATCTAGAAGGGTTGACTAATTGGATATACTTTTCCTATTTTTGCTTGACGATTTGGCTGTGTTTATACAAAGTCATAATATTTGAGTCTGTTATACATATGTACTTTAAGGTGTATGATTAAACTTGAGATATCAAAACAGTGTATTCCTATATGAGCCTCGACCGAGGCAAGCATCTTTATGTGTCCTGATACAGCTGGATGAAAATTTACTTAAAAACAAACAATAAATACCAGAGAAGAGAAAGAGTAGAGAGAACTGAATCCTCCTGATGAAGTTGACAATTTACTTGCCAGTCTGGTGATAAAGATGTTGGTCCTTTTCCCCACACTCACGGAGACTGAGTCCACAGCCAAAGGGTTGGATGTAGTCCATAAGAGAGTTTCCACAGTTCTTTAGGACTGAACCAAAGGCACTTTGAAGCCCTAAAGCAGCTCTGGAATGGCTCTGTCTCCTGAGCTTCACCGCTTCAAGGAGAAGCGCTGTTTGGGAATCTCTCTGTCCACGGCTCTGCAGGAAGACACGAGTTGAACAAGACCCTCACCTCCAGCACGGAACCAGCATTTCCTGCGCTCCGGGGGTCTGTAAAGAAGGTGCCATTTGGGTGGTTTGGTACTTTTCAGACTGAGATGAAAACTATCTGGTGGGCAGGAGACAGAGGATATGTTTATTATAGTAATTTTGCCTGTGGGTTAGAGAGGCATGAAAAACTGCAGTTATCTTTATTCTCCACGTTCTTGTGGGTAGTTATCAGGTCTCCACCTAGTTGTTACTAAAATAAAACCTCACATAGTCCTTTCAATCTAGAGACTCTTAATCAGTTTCATTGCTTCTCCTCAAAGTTTTTTCCTGTTGTTTGCTGACTTTGCTTCTTCTACCAAGACATACATATATGGATATCATTAGAGATGAAATCATTTTGAAATTATCAGTGTGGGGACTATTTGTTTCTTTTATTGATAACATAGTATTTCTGAATAAGCTTGTAAAAATTCAAACCCCAAATCCCATTCAAACATTTTAGCAAAATGTTTCACTACAGATGTAGAATCTCTGACTCTCAACCTTGTAGAACTGAGTTTTTAGACATTTTTCTCCATCCCAGCTTCCTCAGATAAGTCCAATGATACTGGATGTTATTTTTGGATACTGAACAATGTTTTTGAATTTAATTATAGTAACTGGTCCTTATCAAGTCAACATTAGGTTATATGCCAATCACTGGGCAAAAATGCTGTTAAAACTGTATCTCATCTAATCAGCATAATATCTCTATAAGATATCTCTATATCTCTATAAGAAAGATATTGTTGGAAGCATTTTAGAAAATGAAAAGTAGGAAACCAAATCTCAGGGAGTTTAAATAACTTGTCCCAGGTCATAAGCCACATAAATTGTAAATAGCAGAGCTGGGCTTTTGGCATCATCTGTCTGATCAAAACCTGATTTTCCACCCCAGTTGTATTAGTTTAGGTTTTGTTTTGTTTTTAACTTGAAAAATTCGAGTGAGAACTTGTCAGTTCTCTTTCTGAGGTCTCTTTTCTTCTATTTAGACTCCAGTGGCAGGCAGGCCTTCTTCACATAGTGGTGAAAATGTAAACCAGATTTAGGTCTTCATCTTCTCAGGTTAGCAACTCTACATTGGCTGGTTTTGAGTATGCACATTCCCAGTAGCTTTGTCACATATCCTGGAGCTGATCTTATTGGTCAGAGTTAGATCACATGTCCATTCCTGAACCAATCACTGAGATTCTGTGCAGGCAATTCCTTGACCCTAGGATGAGGGTCTGTTCTACATGAACCGCCTGTTCAAGGGGTAGAGGAGCATTTATTAAGGGAAATACGGGGCATACAAAAAAAAAAAAATCTCCTGGGACCACATGGGGCTTCCCAGGTGGCACTGGTGGTAAATAACCTGCCTGCCAAAGCAGGAGACAGAAGACATGCGGGTTTGATCCCTGGGTCGGGAAGATTCCCTAGATGAGGGCACGGCTACCCTCGCTAGTATTCTTGCCTGGAGAATCCCATGGACAGAGGAGCATGGCGAGTTACGGTCTATCCATAGGGTTGCAAAGAGTCGGACACAATCGAAGCGACTTAGCAGCAGCAGCAGCAGCACGACCGCAATGGCGGTGATGTATGAAAGACTTTCTCTTCTAGTAACTAAACCACATGGGAGGGGAGACAAAGAAAGGGAATTATGACTGGGTTCTCCTCTGAAACATGTAATATCAGAATGTGGTATCGTTTCTTTCTTCCTAAATTGTCTTTTCCTCAAAGAAGAAGCTTGGAAATACTCCCAAAATATTTGGCCTTTTTAACTGGGTCTTGAATTTTCCATCTTTCTTACTCCCCAGGTGAATTTTACCTGGCTCTTCCTTTTGCATCCCTAGTACCATGATCTCTGCAAATTTAATTTTTGTGGTATTTTCAATGTGACAACCTTCATTTGCTGGAGCCATTGATGTCCTGGCGCAGTTTATCAAACTCTTTGCTGCTACTCCTCCCTCTCCACCCCTCCCCACTTAAAAAAAAAAAATTTGCTTGAGGGGCTTCCTGGCTGTCCAGTGATGAAGACTCTGCTTCCAGTGCAGGGTATATGGGTTTGATCCCTTATGGGGAAACTAATATTCTACATGCTGAGTGGGGCAGCGATAAAAAAAAAAAAAAAAAAAGGGCTTGACTTTGTTTTTTGTTTATGGCTTAAATCCCCTCTTGTTCTAAGGTTGGAAAGGAGAGCTAATGTTACAAGGACAGATTTGGAATTAACTGAGATGTGTTCAAATTCCACTCAGCTACTTCCTGACTCTGTGTCCTTGGATGAATCCATTCATCTTTCCGGGTCTTCGTTCTCTCCCATGAAAATGGAATTCATAATTCTTACCTTGCAAGCTTGCTGTGAGGATTAAGTGAGGTCATATATGTAAAGCACCTGGCGTATTTTAAGCACTCAATAAATAATCAAGATTGAAATTAATAATTCATCAAGGAGCTTTTATGTCCACTCTTCAAGAGACGAATATGCCCAGCACTTAGGGAAATAGTCCAAGCTCTTCATTTAAGAAGCTCCTCCAGTGGCATGCGGGTCCCCAACTGTCACCAGGTCAGTAATACCCACAGGTCACTTTTCTGATACAGAAGCTGTAGGTGTTTTTCAGCCATGCAAAAGGCTTGCTTCTTTTCTCACATTATGGCTAGAGGTTTGAATTTTGAGTCGATGCCCCACAGGCCTTATAGCTTGGCAACTGTTTAGAGACTTAAATGAGAGAATACTGTGTGGCCATGTGATTCCCAGCCTGGCCACTCCCTGTGTGTCTGACTTGAAATTTTTGTATCAATTCCTCATATTTCCTTACCTGTAAAACTGGCAAATATCAAAAACTTGATGAGCTCTTGTTAGAAATTATAATGCAATGTGCAACCTAGCATGAAAAAGTGTTTAAAGAGTGGAGGTTATTGTTATGGTTATGTATTTGACTGTGGGTGGCTGGCATGTCCACTGGGGTAGACACGTATGTTTGAAGGACAGCCGATGACCCAGTTCAATCAGAACAATACATGGAGCGATTTGGCAAAACCAATACAATATTGTACAGTTTAAAAATAAAATAAAATTTAAAAAATAATAAAAAAATAAAATGAGAAGAAGCCAAGGACTAAAAAAAAAAAAAGTTGTCAATTTGGTTGATTTATATCTAGTGTGGGCTTCCCTAGTAGCTCAGCTGGTAAAGGATCCACCTGCAATGCAGGTGACCTGGGTTCAATCCCTGGCTTGGAAGATCCCCTGGAGAAGGGAACGGCTACCCATTCCAGTATTCTGGCCTGGAGAATTCCATGGACCATATAGTCCATGGGGTCACAAAGAGTCAGACACGACTGAGCAACTTAAGAAAAACCAAACTAGTGTATATTAGAGGCTATTTGGATAACACAGTCTGATGACAGTCTCATAACAGTTTAATTTTTCCTCTGACTCTGATAGCATTACTATCAATGTTTTCAAAGGCATTGCATTTTGAAACATGGGTGAATAAAGTGGTGGCCCCTAGATTCAGGGTTCTGGCTTAAACCATCATAAAAATGTTTAAATATATATGATAGATATTGGTTGATCCAGGCAGGCAGGCAAATTGAGAGAGATGATTTACACTTCGCCCTAAAGGTCTGAGAGATAGGAAAACTGCATTTGGCTTAGCCATGTTGGATTCTAGAGGGCCTTTTCCCAAATTATTCCAAGTGTGGAGATTATGACATTTTCTTGCAGTTTTCAAGCCTTTGCAGCCGTAGCCCACATAACTGTATTAACAGATTTTACTATTATATTACTATTGTTACTATTTTTATTAGGAAAGATAGAATCACTTTTAATTTCAAGTTGTGCAAGTGAATTGCTCTATTTGTTTTTAAATCACAGGTACTATATCCCTATTTTACATTACTGGGTAAATTAGCCTCATTATCTGAATTTTCTTCTTTTTTGATAATTTCCAAGTTTCTGTTTCTTTCTACGTATAAAAAATTTTGAAAGAATTTTTAATGATTTGATCAGACTCGAGCCACTTTTCTTATAGCCCCAGGCACTGTTCTATATATTTTCCAATTAAAAATTTTCCAGTATTCACACTTATTCAGTAGCTATTTTAGTATATTGCTCCTATTTGTTTCATTTTCTAAGTTTGTGTATTTGCTATCTATGCCTTAAGAATAATTTTCAATTTTAAATGAACAAGCTTCCAATTTATCATTTTTAAAATAACAACATAAATATATCTACTTCAGTGAAGCTGTTCATAAAATGTCAAGTAGAAATTTGTTGCAAGATCATTTATATTAAATTATAAATTATATTTTACACATATATTCATAAACACACATGCATATAAAAATCTGAAAAGGTGCAACTAAAATATTAAGTGAGCAATAATTTTTTTTTTTTTTGCTCTTTTCTGTATTTTCTAGTTTCTACAAGGAATAAAGATTACTGCCTAATGGTGTCTGTTTTAAATGAAAGAAAAGAACTGGGAGTGTGCACTAAATGGTTTTGTGGGGTTTCCCCCTGCCCGCTCTGTCCTGATAGATGTCCCTCCTCCCCAGTCTGCTCCAGCCAGCAGCCTAGGGGTCATCCCCAATGCTTTCCTTGTCCTCACCCTCGTTTCAGCCCATCACGGTCTTCTGGTGCTCTCTTTCTCTCTCCCATCCATCCACCTCTCTAAACGCCCGCTACCGTCAAAAGGCCCATCGTCTAAGCACTTGACGTCTTGCCTGGATTTCTGCAAAATTCTACCAGCAAGTCTTCCCGTCTCTGCTCCAGACCTCCGTTTTCCCTGTGCTCCATGCTTTGGCCCGAGGGATCTTTCCATACTGTCAGTCTGATGGATCATGTCAAACGCACTGTGTATGGCTCTCCAGTGGTCACCCATTATTGGTGATATGGGGGTGAAAGCACAGAGTCAGTCCTGCGAAGCTCTGCCTCTGGGCCCCGGTGCCCTCTGGACTCATCTCACGCCTCTCCTCTCTCTCTGCCCCAGTCCTGCTGGTGTTTGTCCACCAGCCCCTCCCCCCATGTGTTGTTGGAATACATTCTCTCCGCCTGGTCTGTTCTACCTCTTTTCTGAGTCACATACTTGTGATCAGGCTAAACCCTTTCTGCAATGGTTCTTAGCCTAAATGTCACATAAGATCTCTCCTTCTCTTGTCTCTCAGTCTCCATCCAATCCTACCTTCTATTCTGTCTCTTAGCAACTTGCAATTTTTTGCAGCATTTGCTACATTTTCAGTTGTAGATTTACTTGTGTGGCATCATTTAAATTCCATCCCCTCCTTCAGAACAAAAGAGAGTAGAGACTAGGCTTTGTTTATCTCTCCATTCCCAGAACCTATTGTCATGCCTGACATGCTTGGTGAATGAATAAAAAAAAAATAATGAATACTCTGCTTCCCTGGTGGCTCAGCGGTAAAGAATCTACCTGCAATGCAGGAGACATAGGTTCGATCCCTGGGTCAGGAAGATCCCTCAGAGAAGGAAATGGCAACCTACTCCAGTATTCTTGCCTGGAGAATTTCATGGACAGAGAAGCCTGTGGGCTACAGTCCATGGGGTTGCAAAGAGTTGGACAGGACTCAGCAACTAACACCTATACTTGCCATACTGCCTTGGGCATAGTTCCACGTCAATGCATGTAAATAGATCCATTGCCTTCTTTTCAATTGCTGCTGAGTATTTCTCCAGCTGGTCTTGTCTTGCTCTTTCATCCAATCTGACTGTCTCTGCCTTTTTGTAATCCCATGAATGGAGGAGCCTGGTAGGCTGCAGTCCATGGGGTCGCTAAGAGTCAGACGCTATTGAGCGACTTCACTTTCATTTTCACTTTCATGCATTGGAGAAGGAAATGGCAAGCCACTCCAGTGTTCTTGCCTGGAGATTCCCAGGGGCGGCAGAGCCTGGTGGGCTGCCGTCTATGGAGTCACACAGAGTTGGACATAACTGAAGCGACTTAGCAGCAGCAGCAGCCTTTTAATTGTTTTGATCATTTATATTTGTGTTTAATGCAATTATTGATATGGTTAGTTTTCTCTTTTCCTTCCATTTACTCTTAACCTATTTGTATTTTTATATTTAAGTATATTTCTTGGAAGCACCATGTAATTGGGTCTTATTTCTTAATTTTTAAAAGAAAAGTACAACAGCTTTATTGAGGTGTGATGCACATACCATACAACTCGCCCATTTAAAGTACAAAATTCAACAGTTTTTAGTATATCTGCCGAGTTGTGCAACCATCACCACAGTCAGTTTGAGAATATTTCCATCATCCCCAAAAGAAACCCTTAACCCGTTAGCATTCACTTCCCATTTCTCCTCAAGCCCCAGCCTTAAGCAATCACTCGTCTGCTTTCTTTTGGACTCTATAGATTTGCTTAATCTGGATATTTCACTTTAATGAACTGATACAATCTATGGTTTCTTTCTCAAAGTGGATTGTTTTAAAGTATATTCCACCCTGGCTGAGATCCCACCTGATTTGTGGTCTGCTCTTTGTTGACCTTTTTTTATATTATTCCAATCTGAAAATCTCTGCTTTGTGTGGAGTGTTTAGATCATTGACATCTAATGTGATTACTGGCTTAGTTAGGTTTACGTCTATCATCTTGCTACTTGTATTCCATTTGCCCCAAGTGTTCCCTGTTCCTCTTCTTTCTTTGTAAAGAATGCTTCCCTTTCTTACGATTCCATTATTTCTTTTGTTAACTTACTGGCTATCGTTCTCAGTTTTGTTTAGTGGTTACATTGGGGTTTAAAGAATACATCTTGAGTATAACAGCCTACCTTGAGGTTGGATTATGTTGCTTCATGTATAGTATAAAAAACTTGCAATATTATACTCCTGTTTATTCACTCCTTCCTCTGTGCTACTATTGCAATAAATTTGACTTACACATGTTATAAAATCCATAATACTTTATGATTTTTGTTTAGTCATCTCTTTTTTTAAAGAGATTTAATAAGAAAATATCTTATGTATTTAACCATATAACTACCTTTCCAAGGGCTATTTATTCCTTTTGTAAATCTATATTTCTGTCTGATGTCACTTTCTGCCTGGAGGATTTCCATTATATTTCTTGTAATGAGAGTCTTACTAGTGATTAACTTTAATATGCCTGAAAAAGTAGTTATTCTGCCTTCATTTTTAAGAGATATTTTCATGGCTTATAGAATTCTACAATGACAGGTTTTTTGTTTTTTCCTTTTTAAGTACTTTAAAATATTTCTCTAATGTCTTCTTGCTTACATTATTTCCAGTGGGAAACTCTGCATTGAATGTGCCTTTTTCCTGTGTCTGCTTTCAGACTTATTTCTTATTATTGAGTTTTAAAAATTTTAATCAAATGTGTTGGCATATGTTTTTTTTCTTGTGCTTGGGCTTCATTGAGTTTCTGGGATCTGTGGGTTTTTATAGCATTTGCCAAGTTTGGGAATTGTTGGATTGCTATTTCTTCAGGATTTTTTCTGTTTTTTCCTCTCCCCTCCTTCATGGATTCCAATTACATCTACTGATATATTGGCCTTTTGAAGTAGTCTCCCATCTTACTGAGGATTACTTATTTTTTTTACTCTTTCTCAGTGCTTCGTTTCATATAGTTTCTATTACTATAACTTTAGTTCATTAATCTTTTCTTCCACAATATCTAATCTGCTATCCATCTTATCCAGTGTATGTTGCACCTCAGACATGGTAGCTCCATCTCTAGAAGTTTGATTTGGTTATTTTTTTTTTTTTTTTATCTTTGTGTCTCCATATAATTTTTTGAACATATGGAATACAGTTCTAATAACTGTTTTCATGTCCTTGTCTTTTCATTCTAACACCTATGTCATTTCTGGGTCGGTTTCAATTGCTTGATTTGTCTCCTCATTATTTTCCCTTTCCTTTGCATGCCAGGTACTCTTTGATCGAATGACAGACGTTGTGAATTTTTACTTTGTTGAGTGTGGGTTATTTTTCTATTCCTTTAATATTCTTAAGCTTTGTTATGGGACAGTTAAGCTGCTTGGAAACACTTTGATCCTTTCTGGTCTTGCTTTTAAGAATTTTTTTTACTGAGACCAGAACTATGTTTAGTCTAGTGCTAATTATTCCCCACAACTGAGCAAGACTTTTTTGTGAGTACATTGCCTAATAAATTATGAGCTTTTTCTAGTCTGGCAAAACTATACACTATTCTTGGCCCTGTTGGAGCTCTGAGTACTGTTCCCTATAATTCAGTGGTCCTTTAGAGGAGCAGTTTGCCCCAGGGAGACATTTGGTAATGTCTGAGGACTTTTTTTATTGTCATAGCTAGGGTTGCTACTGGTATTTAGTGGACAGAGGCTAGGAATGCTGCTAAACAACCTAGGATAGCCCCCAACAAAAAAGAATTTTTCCATCTAAAATGTCAGTAATGCCAAGGTTGAGCAACTCTGCTACAGCCCTTCCAAATCATTCCTTCCCTGGCCTCCAGTGGTCCCCTCACATGCGTGTGCTGGTCAGTACTCTGCTGAATTCTCAAGAAGGACCCTCTACAGACTTTTTTTCCCATGCAACTCCTTTTCTTCAATACTTTGTCCTGCAAATTCTTACCATCTGTTCTACCAAATTTCAGCTCTCGCTTTCTCTCTCACTCTCTTTTTGGCCACACCTTGCTGCATATGGGATCTCAGTTTCCCACCTGGGAATGGAACTGGGCCCCTGCACTGGAAGCACAGAGTCTTAACTGCTGCACCACTACAGAAGTGCCTCAGCACTGTCTCTGTAGCTTAGGAAGTCAGCTAAGCTCTTCCTGGGCACCTCCTTCCTGTGCTACAGCCTAGAAACTCTTTCAAGGCAGTGAGCAAGGGTAATCAAGGGCTCACCTATTTGTCTCCCTTTCTCAAAATTCACCATCCTTCACTTCTTCAGGTCCGTATTTTGAAAGCTTTGTTTCATGTATTTTGTCTACTTTATTGTTGTTGCTATTTTATGTTTAGGCCATGCTATTTTATGTTGTGGCATGTAGGATCTTAGTTCTCCCATCAGGGGATGAACCTAGGCCCCTTGCTTTGGGAGCATGGAGTCTTAACCACTAGACTGCAAGAGTAGCCCCTGTTGCTGTTTTAGACAGGAGGGTAAATCTAGTTCTAGTTACTCCATGTTGGCTGGAAGCAGAAGTTGACTTCTTATTTATTATCACTATCAAATATTCTCTTTCTCTCCTGTCTTGTGTCAAGAAAGCGACTTTTCTTGTTTCTAATCTTGTCAACCACTAATTATGCACTATATTTATTTCTGTATCTTCTCAGTAAGCACCACTTTTGTTACTCACGATACACTCTCCATTCCCTATATTTTTCAGTTTGGTTTCTGTTTTAATTTCTGTCTCAAACATGAGATTCACTTGTGTTCTTCTATTTGAAACTGTAAGCTCACATTTTAGTTGTACTTGAATCTAGCATTATTTTAAAAATCACCGTAACATGATTTTATTTTTGTACTTAATTATTCCAATTCTTTGATTTATAAATTTGTCTCAGGAAGCAAAGTTTCCTCTGAATTGAACAATATCCATTGATTTCATCTTGTGTTCAGTAACAGTAATCTAGTTATTCAGTAAAGGAAACATTTTGAAGTTCTTGTGGTGTGCAAAGTTGTATTTACTGTTGGATTAAGATAACTGGTAATAAATCATAAATACTAGCTTATTAGGGGAAATATGAGTCATGAATAATAAAAGGCAAAATCTTCTTGGTATTGTGTACAAATAATTTAATTTGTATCATTAACTTCAAATGTGCTGGAGTAAATGAGCATTTCTCTAAAATCCGCTCATCCCTTTGGGGAGCTTCTCCAAACTATTATTAAGTGAGGAGGCAGTCTATGCAGAAGATATTCAGGGAAATATTCAGGAATTTGTAATCCTTACAGATAATAAATAACAATGGGAGCAAGAGTGAGTTTGACCAAAAGGTTGCTTAATCCTTTGGGTTTGGACATTTGTTTCTATTTCAGTTGCTGTATCAACATATAAGCTTACAGAATTTTAGATGCACAGATGATTTTGTCAGCAGCCTGAGAGATTCTAATCATTGGCAGCAAGGGTTTCAAAAATATAGGAAGTCCAGTTACAATCAGATTACTTCCTAAAGATACAATTTTACAATATTTCTTTGGAGTTAGGAACACATAATGATACAATGTGATAATGTCCTGAGTTCTGTGGCCAAGTTTCAAATAATGTTGAAATAATGTATCTAAAATGGAAGATTTGATACCTAGAGTCCCTAAATCAGGACTACCTGCCCATTGATTGAATCTTTCAAATACTTTGCAAGATACTGAGGAAAAACAAATAGCCAAGTAATGATATTTGCTTAAGGCCAGCTGTGTTTTTCAGAGCAGTGCTATGTGTAGTAACTGAGTGGTTTTTCAAGGCACTCATGAAAATTAACCAGATCAGTTTGATATTGTCATATACTTGCCAGTATATAGCCAGTTCAACCAAAAAATTTTGGTCCCCTTTCTCTCTAATAGTTTTCCTACCTTTTCAAAGCTCCCACCCACTGATGAAGCAAAGGTCCTGTTCATTAACCTCTTTATGCTGACTATGCGCACAGCGACCCTCTTCCTTGGGTAGGACTGTGCAATTGCCATCAAAGTGCTTTAACAATTTAGCGCCACTTAAGCAGCGGCATTTTTTTAACCTTCTCATCTTCAGCTTTGAGTGCTGGAGATAATGCAGAAAACTGCCTTTTGAAGTTATATTGAACTCACTGACTTCCATCAGAAGCGTATCAGTAGTTGCAAACGTTACAGTGTAAATTAAATCCTTGAAGAGTCTGAGCCATTTGCAAAACTGGAAAGCGAGATGCTAAGGATTTTTTATTGCTTGGAATCCCTAAGCTCAAAATGTCTTTGTCTTTGGTGTGTATTTGAATACTCTATCTTGATTTTCCATGGCACTCTAAAATTGCTTCGCAAATAGAGAAAAGTCAGATATTTAATGCTAGGGATATTCTATAGAACTCAAGAATACCTAAAATTATCTAGTACTAATTTATTAATGTTTAATTAGAATTGATTTATAACATGGGTAGCATCGCTACAAGGATGCATCTTTGCCACTGTTGATAAATGTTCAAATTACTACTTTGAAGAACTTACCAATTTTTGATTTATCTGATTTGGGAGACTGAAAAAAAAATTGTATCATGAACTATATAGTAAAGAAAATACTTTTACATTCAAAGATCCAAAGGGACAAAGAAAAAGATAGAATGGAAACATGTATGGTCTAACTTAAACATTGGCAATTTTTCTCTAAAAGGGCCAGACAGCAAATACTTTAGACTTTATGGGGTCATCAGATCTCTGTGTTAGTTTCCTAGGGTTCCAGTAACAAAATATCGCAAATTTGGTGTCTTAAACCAACAGAAATTCATTCTTTTGACTCTAGAGGCAAGAAGTATGGAATTGAGGTGTTAGAAGAGCCATGCTCCCTCTGAGATTCTAGGGGGAATCTGTTCCATGCATCTGTCTGGCTTCTGCTGGTTGCTGGCAGCCCTTGGCATCACTAGGCTTATTTCAATCTCTGCCTCCATCCTCACCTGGCCTCCTTTCTCGTTTGTTTGTAATTCTTTGTATCCAAATGCCCCTCTTCTCTCTGTATAAAGAAACCAGTCATTGAAGTTGGAGCCCATGCGAATTTAGCATGATCTCATTCTAACTCTATTATAACTATTAATACAAAGACTATATTTCTAGATAAGGTCACATTCACAGGTACCAGGGGCTAGGACTTGAGCATATATTTTGGGGGAAGTGCAATTTAATTCACTACAGTCTCTGTTGCAATCACTCAATTATGTCTTTTCAGCAGGAACACGGTCCAGGAGAATACATAAACAGACATATGTGCTGCGTTCCAGTAAAACTTTATTTACAAAAACAGGTCATGGGTCAGATTTGGTCAAGGGACTAGTTTTCCAATGCCTCGTCTAACTAATTGAAACAAAACTGCAGCAGAGAAAGAAACTAGTTTTCCCTGGCATTAGTCAGTTTATTTTTAAAGTATAAAAATGCATATATATTTGTATAAATAGCAGTGTGTATACATGCTCAGTCACTCAGTTGTGCTTACCTTTTGTGACCCCATGGATTGTAGCCCACCAGATTTCCTCTGTTCATGGAATTCTCCAGCAAGAATATTGGAGTGGGTTGTCATTTCCTACTCCAGGAGATCTTCCTAACCCCAGGATCAAACCTGCATCTCCTGCATTGGCAGGCAGATTCTTTAGCACTGCACCATGTGGGAAGTCCTATATATGGCGATACTTATTTTTAAAAAGCTGTCAATTTACGGTGACAGATGGAAGCTTTATGATGACCTCAAATCCCCAAATTCTATTACCAAAGATGCTTAAATTACAATATTTTTGGTCAGTGAAATGCTTTTTGATGATCATACAATTATAAGAGTCTACATAAACCTTTCCTCCAAAGAGAGCAAGACTGTTTTGGAAACAAGATTTTCCTTTAACTCAGGGATATTTATTCACTGCATTACAAAAAAAATGTATTTGTTTCCCTCACTATGCATGTGTTCCCTGAGGGCAGGGATGTTGTTTGATTCAGTGATACGTTCTCAGCATATTAGTCATTCAATAAATATTTATCTAAAGTAACTGTTGTTTGTTGGAATAACAAGAGTGAGTTGGTGGGTTACTGTTTTATTCCTATTGTATAAAAATACTCCTGTCACCATACCTTGAAATTATTTATTGTCTTAAATAGAAAGGAAAGCTACATTAAGGGAAATCCAATTTCTATTAAAAGCTATTGGAAGGATTGGTAAAGAGAAAAATGGAGTAATGAATCAGCAGGGGTCAGTGAAAAACATTCGTCTTTTTAAATCAGAAGGGGTCAGTGAAAAAATTCATCTTTTTAAAATAGGATTCATCAAAAAGAAGACAAAGGTAGGGATTTCAAGATACATTTCAACAACTAAGCTAAAATATTAGCAACTCCTTTTAAGTGCCCAGCTCAAATCATAGCCGAGACATATGAAACTCCATGTGGAGTAGCTGTCAGTATGGGAGGGTGGGATTTTGTTCAGTTGGAGAGATGGCAGGAGGAATATCCAAATTTTTCACGCAGAGGCTCTGGAACTCTGGGGTCATTCCAGCTTAGAGTTTTCCCCATCTCCTCATCACTGGATAGAAGGCAGAAGTGAGAAAGTGAAAAGTATTAGGAGCTGTAATTTTGCTCAGAAACAATTGAGACTTGTTGACAGTCGGCACAGATGTCAGCTGAGCCACTGTCAGTGAATCAGAGTTAGCTATGAGACTCCATGTTGGAAGCACAAGAAAGAGCAGGGTAATGTACATCCTGGCGGCTGAGGTTGAAGAGACAGGGAGAGACTGCTTGGGAGAAGGGCTTTACAAGTGGAAGAAAGTAGCTATATATGAGTCCCAGCACTAAGGACGTGGAACCCCAGAGAAAGACCAGGGGCCGCTGGGACTCAACTGTTTCAAGTTGATCATGGAATTAGTCAAGTAAAAAGTGAGTTTAGGAAAGGAGTGGGGGTAGGGAAAGGCCTGAGAGCTGAAGACAAGGCCTTTGGGGACCTTCAGATTAAAAGGAGAGACAAAATGAGAAAGAATAAAGACAAAGGAGGACCAATTAAAATGTGGATCAGCCCTGGGCCACTCTCCCTCTCCTGGGCTCACATCTTCAGGGACAGAGGCTTTTCTGCCCACCTTAACCCCTGTCAGGAAATTCAAGAAAATGAGTAGGTAGGCAAAGAAACACTATTCATTCACCTTGCTTCTTCTGACTCATTCTTGCTACTGGCTCTTGCAAGAAACTACCCCATCAAATTAGCTACTCAAATTGCCTTAAATATCAAGATAGTGCTGCTTCAATGCATTTTCTCAAGAGGAAATGCTTTTGAAGGAGAGGAATAGGAGAGAAAGATCCACTTTTGCCACCAGTCAAGACATGTAGGTCCTTAACACATGATACCTGTGCCCTCTGAAGGAAATGTCTGTAAAATAAAATAAAATAAATGTTCGGTGCACTTAACAAAGTTTCACTTCTAAGAAGCTCCCAATTTTCTCTTGTTCTTTAAAAAAAAGATTAAAGAAATAAAAGTAGTATTTTTTTTTAAAGAAAATTTTTTCGTGAATAAAGAAAATGTGGCAGGAGAAAACTTTTCCATTATGGAAAATTTAGAAAACATTGAGGCCAGTTTTTAGCTAGCTTCTGGATCAAGATTTGACCTTGAGCTTATTTTGTGTGTGTGTGTGTATTAAGGTGATGGAGAAGGAAATGGCAACCCACTCCAGTAATCTTGCCCGGAGAATCCCATGGACAGAGGAGCCTGGTGGGCTGCTATCCATGGGGTCAGAAGAGTCAGATATGACTTAGCAACTAGATCATCATTAAGGTGAAGATTCGATGTAGTAGCTTCAACAGGGACTCATAACACTCATTACCAGAAAGTACGCCTCACTTCCTGATGAGACAGGACACCTTAAACTGATTTCACCAGTGTTCATTTCTGGGGGAAAGTGAGTTTCCACCATATGCAATAACACCCTTCCCTCCTACCATTCTCCAGGTTAAGGAGGCCATCGGGTTTTAGATGAACATAATGCTGACAGAGGATGAGATGGTTGGATGGCATCACCAACTCAATGGACATGAGTTTGTGTAAGCTCTGGGAGTTGGTGATGGACAGGGAAACCTGGTGTGCTGCAGTCCATGGGGTCGCAAAGAGTCGGATACGACTGAGTGACTGAACTGATGCTGACGTCATGCCACCTTTTATCTCCACAGGCAGACCACTGAGGATGGACCCCTGAGCCAACCCGGCCACAGCCAGGACTGATGTGCCCCCGGAAGGAATGAAGTATGGATGTGAAGGAACGGCGGCCCTACTGCTCGCTGACCAAGAACCGCCGGGAGAAGGAGCGGCGCTATACGAACTCCTCGGCAGACAACGAGGAGTGCCGGGTTCCCACGCAGAAGTCTTACAGCTCCAGCGAAACCCTGAAAGCCTTTGATCACGATTCCTCACGGCTGCTTTACGGAAACAGAGTAAAGGATTTGGTTCACAGAGAAGCGGATGAGTTCTCCAGACAAGGTAGGTAGGTCTTTGTCCAAGTGAAACGGCGGGCATGCTTAGTTCGCGCTAACTTGCTAGTGTCAGGATGCCATGATTATTTTCTTAGATTGATGTTCTAGCATCTGATTCAGACTTTGAGATGTTAGGTGATCCCAGAGTCTTCCACGTTAGAGGTGGAAAGCCACCCAGACACAAGTCCTTCCTGCACACAGTCAGAGTGTTGGAACATAAACTATCTGGGCACCTCCCAGGCTCAGGAAGATGCTCACAGACAGTGTTTTTCTAGTTAGAATTGGTGTAAGGAGAACAGAACTGTCGGTGAGGAAACCCATCTTTATTCTTTCTCTGGATCATCTCCTGATCCATCCAGCCCAGCTGCTTCTGAGTGTTTATAGGAGAACCTGCTTCAGAAGAGTTCCATTTTGTCACTCAAGGGCAATCTAGGTCATTAAGGTTAAAACATCCTAGTTTCCCATAATATAATCTGTTATGGTTTGATCATTCACATTTATTTGTGGAACATTTTTACACTCTTGTTTTCTGCCTGCGTGTTCAACCAGTGAAGCAGTGACTGCTGTAACTTGACCTCACAATCCTAACCCTTCTGATATCCACCCGTTAAAGACAGTAGCTTCTTTAAAGTTAGCATAAGTGTTAGTTGCTCAGTTGTGTCTGACTCTGTGCGACCCCATGAACTGTAGCCCACCAGGGTCCTCTGTCCATGGAATTCTCCAGGCAAGAATACTGGAGTGGGCTGCCATTTCCGAACAGGGAAATCTTCCTGACCTATGGAACAAACCCGGGTCTCCTGCATTGCAGGCAGATTCTTTACCATCTGAGCCTGGGAAGTGTACATAGAGACATTCTGTTTCTTCTAACATAGTCTTGAGATATGTGCAACATCACTACTAATAAAATCTCCTTGCTCCTGCATTGTACACTTACCCATAGCTTAGCCTCACTTAGCAAATTGCATCAAGAAATGAGGAAAAATAAACTTCAAAATAAAGAATATATTCATTCTTTTCTAGTCACCTTACAGAAAATGTGACTCAGTTTGATCCTGAGCAGGAACAAATTTCAAAAAAAGTAATAATGCAATAAATCATTCAAAAATTTGAAAAATTTTGCATGTTTTTTTCCTTCTCTGCATTGTGAAAAGAGCCATCCTAACTAGATTGAAATAGCGTTCCCTCACCTAAAACCAGTTTATGTCAAGACGACTTATCTGATTTACCAAAGGGAGATTTTTTCCCCCCACTTACTGCCTAAATTTTTTCCTTCCCCCACCTGCCTTACTAATTACATGTATCAAATTGCATGAAAGAGGACAAAATTGTTTAACAGTTTTAATCCAGTTTTTAGAGGAAATATGGAACACATATTTGAGATAGGTACTCTTGCTAAATTGAAGGTCTTGAGCTTGTTGTCCAAGGAAAAGTGAAAGTGAAGTCACTCAGTCGTGTCCGACTCTTTGCGACCCCGTGGACTGTAGCCTACCAGGCTTCTCCAGGGATTCTCCAGGCAAGAATACTGGAATGGGTTACTATTTCCCTCTCCAGGGGATCTTCCCGATCCAAGGATCGAATCCAGGTCTCCCGCATTGGAGCCAGACGCTTTAACCTCTGAGCCACCAGGGAAGCCCCTGTTGTCCAATGGGCGATCATTCTAAACCCGATTTTTTGTTTCATGTTGTCTATACAGCTACTGTAGATTATCAGGGTATATTTTTCACCAATTGCAAAAATAGGAGGTACTGTAGACATGTAGGTAATGGGAGCCTGATGAAGTCTTGCCTTTTATAACGAAAATAACTGTGTAGTGACCTATTGGGGAAAAAAATACCTTGTGGAATACTATTAGAGAAAAAAGCTGCAAATGTGGCATGATGCACCCAGGAAACACATCCCCACCCCAAGCAGCCGTTTAGTTTTGGCACAGAAAAGGATGCTTAACAGGTTAAAAATAGCGAGCTGAAATTTTCACCTCCCAGGCAGCGTTAATCCAGTGCAGACTGTTGTTGATGACATGGCGAGACCATCTGTGGAAACCCTGGAACCTTAGACTTAGGGGACCAGGCAGTCCTATTACCCGGCTCCTTGCCAGCCAAGGACTAGAGCGGGAAGGGGCCGGAGGAAAGAGACAGAGAGCCGGGCCGCTGACAGAGGCCTCCTGTCAGGAGAGACTGAGGGGAATAGTGCGAGGAGGGTGAAGAGCAGAAGGGAAAGGAAAAGCGAAAGTGCAGCGTGTGCTGGTGCTACAGCGCACTCGACATGTTCACAAATCAGATCATATTAAAATCGTAAATGGAACGCACCGCTATTTACAGCCAAGGCGTGCTGACTCCTTACCTCGCTGCCGTCTATGTGCTGGGAGGTGTGTGCACCATCACTGAAGTCTCCCAGCCCCTTGGGAGGTGGGGCCCGAGAGCAGGATCCTTTCGCAAGTTGAGACAGTCAAGCCTGGAGGCCTGAGATCCCATGGTCAGTGAGGGCCCCACGGGGACTTGAACCCGGGGCCATCTACCTCCAGTGCTCAGGCTTCTAACCTCTGTGCGTTTGCTAAAGCAGAAAGCAGGCAATTTAGTGTCATCCTTGCCCTGCAGTTTTGTGCAGTCAATTTTAGCCAGCTTTGATGGTACTGAAAGGAGGAGACTGAAGACATATGTGAAAAATAAAACTAACGTGATTTTGTGATTGGGTGGATGAAGATGGGGTCGGGGAGAGAACTATTGCAAATGCTTTTTCTTCCCTGTGGTTTGATACAGGGAATGCTTATAGCAGGAGCGGTAGGTGAGGAAGGGAACAAGTCAAATCTGCTCTCAGATTATGTTTCCCGAGCAAGAGTAATGAAACCTCCTCCCCAGCCTTCATTTTCTTTGAACCTGACAAATGTCAGTTTTTCCTCCCTGACTATTATGCTGTGGGATTAATTATTTAATTGACAAAATGTGCTTCCTGCCACAGCTCTTGACATCATACACATAATAAAAATGAAAGATTAAAAATATTAATAGTAGCCAAAGATCATTGAATCCCTTCCAAAGAATTATGCTAATTGAGCTTGTCCGTGGAGTTCTAAAACACCTTGTCAGTCCAGACCCACTTCTTTGAATGACATGAGAAAATGTGCCTTCAGCTGGAGGAAGGGATAAAGAGAGAACCCACCCCTACCCCCGGAGGCTCAGTGGTAAAGAATTCGTCTTGCCAATGCAGGAGACGCAGGTTAGATCCTTGGGTTGGGAAGACCCCCTGGAGAAGGAAATGGCAACTCACTCCATTCACATCCTGGGAAATCCATGGACAGAGGAGCCTGGCAGGCTACAGCCTTTGGGGTCACAAAGAGTCAGATATGACTTAGCAACGAGACAACAACAACCCATTAATTTGATTACATAGAAAAATCAAATCTAGAAATACAGTAATTTTAATCAACTATTAAAAAAAAAAACAAATACAATTTCCTTATTTTTATCAACCAATTTTATGGTCAATTCTCAAACTTGGTTTTAATCATTTTTATGGCTTTACTGACTGGTAGGTGACTATTTTAAGTTATATGTTCTATTTAGATACTGTAAAGCTGAGGATGGCTTCCTTTTTACAGTGAAGTGTAATTTGACTGGATCTTACACAGATCTCTTTTTGTCTCCCCTTTTAAATCTCTCCTTGTGGTTTATTGGATGATGGAAAGAGTTGTCTTTTAGCAGCTGTGGAGCTCACTGTAGGTGTGTTGGAGTTTGGCTAATAGTGGGTTCTTTGGCATCTTGGACACTATTTTCTTTGATTCATTTTTGAAGGGAATTTATCCCATCAGATGTGAGACAGATTTCTTATGAAACAGCTGCATAAGATCATCCCCAGTTTTTAGAGAAGTGATAAAATATCTTCTTTTCGGCACTATGTACATTGCCTGTAATGTTCTTGACCACACGAGAAACCTCATCAATCCAACGCAGAATGTTGGCCCTGAAGGTGAATTTTGAAATGAGGTGACATCTGGAAATGGGAACGCTTTTGTTCCATAGAACTATAAGCCTGAAAAAAAGAAAAAGAAAATCACCTCTGAGATAATCTTAACCCAAAGTATTTATCTGTTAGTCAGCCATTGGGTTTAAGGTTGTGAATCTCAGGATTTTAAAATGAAAAGATTACCATTTACTTTTCTGTTATACAATGTCAGTGGGAAGGAAGGCTATCTGTTCTTACATCTGAAAAGCAGACAGCATTATGTTTGTGTTTGTACCACACCTGAAATCAAAATAGAGAATCCACTTATAGTGTAGGGAAGGGAAGGATGGAGGTAGATGGACAGGCCAATACTCTCTGACTTCCGAGAGTGGCTCACATGCTTTCCTGACCACTTGCTTCTGGTCCCGGAAACTTTCCACTCTCCTCACTGCTGCTCTGGGATTTGTCTTCTCTTCCTGCTCATCGTCAGCAGTCCCTGGCTCCCATGGACAGGACTTCTCACCTCGAAACATGGCTGGTCCAAGGCCAGTAGGTAGGTCCCACAAGCCCCGAAGCCTCCCACTGCTCTTTCTTAGAGGGTTGCATCCTGAGTCCCAGTCCTTCTTTTATATAAGATTCCAGATGCTAGCCTCCTCTATTACCACAGAACTCTCTTCTGTGAAACAAAAGGACGTTTAGAGGAGCAGTGTGAGTCCCCCTGTAAATGTGCATCCAGGATTCTGGAATAAGGGTGGCTTGATGGTGCCTCATCCTCCCATCTCCAGCCAACTCTTTACCTCCCCTGAGCTGAGCAGTGATATGGGTGCAGATGAGGTCTAGAACCTTCTTCAGGTCCTGATGGTCAGAGCTCATGCAGGTGCTTTCCTTGTGGGGCCAGATGAAAGCTCCAAAGGGGGTGCAGCAGTTTCAACAAATTGAGAGCAGAAAGACAGCCCAATGGGAAATGGCTTGAAGAGACAATTCACAGAGGAGCAAATTCAAGTGGTCAGTGAACATATGAAGAAGTCATCAGTTTTCTTATTAGTCTGAGAAAGGCAGTAGCCCGTCCTGAGTACCCCCCCTTTCAGGTCCCAAATGATGATGATAGAGCAAATGTGAAATGTACAAGAATCACTATAAGGGAAACCTTTTAAAAAGACTAGAAATAAAACTCCTTTCCTATCAGCAAAATCCAATAGCTGGAAGAAACTAGTACGGAAATTAAGTGGTCCAAAAATCTCATCCGAAGAGAGAGGGGAGAAACGGTTACAGAATAGAGCTTTAGCGGAGGGAATAATTTGCATTCTTGCGTTCATGCAAGAATGCTGTCTTGCATTCATGTAATAATGAAAAATAAGTATTTGAGTATGAATGTCAGGAAAGGGAAGATAGTCATTAGTGAAATGAAGAAAAGCACAATAGACTTACCTAATTAGCAGGGGGGAAAAGGAATGAATAGCAGTCTGATCACTTTAGCAAAAACAGCTCCAAGGAAAAAGAGGAAATGAGTAAAATCAGGAAAAACCATAAAACAAGATGGAAAAAGGGAACTCTATATATGACATATTACATGAAATGAAAATACACTGAATTTTTACAGAAACTATCCAGTTGATGTATAAGTATTACTGGTACTTATATGAAACAGACTTGAGAGGGTAGGTAAAAAGTGGTTGAGAATGGAGAGATACATATAAAGAGATATTAGGTAAATACAAACAAATAAAGTAGGAACAGCAGTATTAATATCGGGAAAGGTGGAATTGACAATTAAGAAGACTAAACAGGATAAAGAGGACCAGTAAGTAAAAGATAAGAGACAAGAGGATGGACATTCTTAAATGCATACATTAAACAATATTGTAGCTAAATTTACGAAGCGAAAGCTTTTGGGAGAAAGAAGGTTATTAAAATATACTTACTGTGGAATATTATAGTTCACCTTCTTCAGAAACAGATCTAAAAAGACCAGCAAAAAGAAACTTATTATGTTTCTTTACTATGTACCTTAGAAAGATGTAAGATATCTGGAAAACAAAGAAACCAAAAGGAAATGGGAAGAAGTAGATGATCATGATAAATTAGAGACACACAAAAAGTTGCTTATTTAAAAAGGCAAAGAAACCAGAAAGCATCTGATGGTCCTGGTTACAGAATAACGAGATCAAAAACAAGGAGAGACACTGAAGACATTGTAATAACTAAAAGGATCTGCTCCAAACAATGCATTTTTTTTAATCTAGAGAAATTTATTTTTTCTTAATAAAATATGATCGACCCCAAGTTATTTCAAAACAGGGAGAAAACTCGTCAGAATCGATCATCTCAGAAGAGATTAGAAAAGTGATTAAGAGGGGCATCATTAAAAAGTACCAGATAGCTTCCCGTGGCTTCCCTGGTGGCTTAGTCGGTAAGGAGTCTACCTTCAAGCCGGAGACCTGGGTTCAATCCCTGGATCAAGAAGACCCCCTGGAGAAGGAAATGGCAACCCACTCTAGTATTCTTGCCTGGAGAATTCCATGGACAGAGGAGCCTAGTTGGCTACTGTCCAGGGGTCATGAAGAGTTGGATTCAACTGAGTGACTCACTTTTACCAGCTAGGTTCCTAGTTGAATTTTATGTAATCTTCACACTACAGGCAAGTGCAAAGTTAAGAAAGCTATTCAACACCAAAAAAAAGAAAGAAAAGAAAGATGGAAAGCACTTAGAATCATATTGTGATATTGACACAACCTTAATAACAAAACTTGATTAACTTAGTACAAAAAGAAGCTATCTAGACCAAAATTCCTTCTCAATATGTACATAAAAATTCTAAATCTTTGTATGTAAGAATCTAGAAATGATTAAAAGGATAATAGTCTGGGCTAGGTTAACCAAGTGGTTCCTAATCCTTGGTGGTGATGCAAGGATTTTTTTCAGTGTTAGGAAACCTATTAACATAATTAAATTAATAAATCAATGTAGAAAAGCATGATCTTATCACTAGATGATGAAGTGGTTTGAGGTAAAAATTTTAAAGCTATTCCTTCTTAAAATAAAGCTCACTAAGTAAACAAGAAGGAAAAACACATAAATATGTTAATTGTATAAGATTATCAAAAAAGTTGAACAGCATTTTAAAGGGTAAGATCCTAGGACCATTTCCATTAAAGTCAGTAACACAAGAAAGGCTCATCTACCCTCACAATTACTATGCAAAATTGTTTAGACTTTTTAGCAATTGTATAAGAAAAGAAAATGAAACAATTGATATATATTTGGGGAAACATTGAAACTCGCACTTCTGTTGAATACATGATTGACTTTGTATGTGCAAAACCCATTTGAAATAAAAAACATTAAATATTTGAAGCAAACTGGTACTTGGGTAAATAGAGGATAAATATATAGACCCCACTGGTAGTGTATGTAGCACAATAGTTAAGAGCATAGACTCTGGATGTAGATGATATGGGTTTCAGACCCACATCTTTCACTCATTAATTGCATGGCAAGGTACCCGATTTTGGCCAAGTAACTTGCTTGAATGAATTACTTAATTTATCTGTACTTCAGTTTTCTTCTATGCACATTGTGCTTTAGCTTTCAAGCTTATTGAGGATGAAATGAGTTAATATATATAAACTACTTATTAATAGAACAATTGCCTGATGCATGTTATATACCACTTCTAAATATTTATTAAACAATCATTGGCTAAATTTGGAAGTCAGAAAAAATATCTTACCACAATGTTAGCAAACACTATAAAGTTCTTTGGAATAAATTTTACAAGAGCTGTATGGGACCTAATAAGAACAGACCCATAAATATTATTGTGAGACATAAAACAAGATCTGACTAAATGGAAAGAGAGTCAGTGTTTTCAGATGGGAAGACAGACATCATAAAAATATCAGTTCTACCAAAATAAATGCATAGAAGTCAAGGCTTATGTTTAATTTGAAAATGTGATCTTAAAATTTGTGTGGAAAAATAAATGTCAAAAATAGCCAAAAATATATTCAACAGTGAGAATAAAGTGCCCTTACCATACATTTAAAAAAATTCTAGGAAGCCATGTAATCACATCTATAAGACATTGGCATAAATGAAAACAAGTCGATCAGTGAAGTAGACTAACATTTCAGAAATAGATCCTAGTATATAGGGAACTTTAGCATAAAACAAAAAATGGCTTTTCTATTCAGTGTAATTTGATAAATGGTGCTGGCACAACTGGCTATCCATCTGGAAGAATATAAAATTGGACCCATATCTTTCAGCATATTCAAAAATAAATTAAGATGGATTAGAGACAAATGTAAAAAATAAAGCAGTAAGAATTCTAGAAGTTCATTTGAGACACTGAGTAAAGTAGGAATTACTTGATCCATTAGTAGCAGAAAGCTCCAAAAACAATCATTTAAACACCTAACAGAATGATTTTCTAACAAAGCAAGAAGTCCAAAGGTAGATTGTCCAGGGCTCAAAGATGCCGTCAAGGACCCAGATTATTTCTGCTTTTTTTTTTTGCTCAGTCATCCTTAGCATGTGGCCTTTGTCCCACGGATCCCCAGATGTTTGCTGCATTTTCATATTCCTGTTGAAATAGAATAAAAGCCAAGATGAGAAGCACTTCTCTCCATTGGACTATTTCTTTTTACTCCCCAAAGACATCTTCCCGCATCTCTTTTTCAGAACTTGTTATACTTGGCTACACTTAGCTGCATGAGAAGAGGGAACATTTACTATTTTTGCCTTCCAGCTTCTATAACAGAGGCAGGCAAGGAAAAAGTGGTTGTGAATCTATACAGCCCACCCCAGGGACTTTGTGTACATTCCAAGGATAGAGGAGACTGTTCTAATAGAAATTAAAAGTCCAGAAAGAAAAGCCTTATATGATTTTTTTTAAATTTTATTTTATTTTTAAACTTTACATAATTGTATTAGTTTTGCCAAATATCAAAATGAATCCGCCACAGGTATACATGTAAATCTTGCATATAAAAGATAAATAAAAGTAAAAATACCATGAACAAAATTATCATGTTGGGAAATATATTTTTAATCCATGTGACAGATAAAAGGTATATACACATATATATAATAAATGAAGAGTAACTTTGCAATTGAAAACAGAAAGACAACCCAAGGGGAAATGGCTTGAATAGAAAATTCACAGAAGAGCAAATTCCAGTGGTCAGTGAACTTATGAAGAGGTCATCAGTTTTCCTTTTAGTCTGAGAAGGGCAGTAGCTCATCCCGCATCCCCCTGCACAGTTCGTGTCCTAGCTCCACTCATTGAGCATTCATGAACCAGGTGCCCACCACTGATTTGCTCAGGACGTTCCTCCCAGCTTGGTAAGTAGAAAATGAATGGGAGAAGCAACTGTAGAGACAGGTGTTCCTATTTGGAATTCTGAACACATTGTTTTTTTCAAAAAGGTAGGCTTGTACACTGAAGTCACACACTAGAGTGTTCTTCCATCCAGATGACTTAATATACTTGCATGTTTTACCCGGGCTTCCTCCGTATTGTTTTCATGGAAAAGTATATACTGATCCATTATCAACTTCTGAACACAATACATTGATTCCTAAACCAAAAACGTGCTGTACAACTGAAGTTTTGGCTTAGGAAGAAAGTAAAAAAAAAATTAGAGTTTGTATTTCAGTGGGGTTATTAAAGGAAACCTGCCAGTTTTAAATCATCAAAGATCAAAGCCAAAGATCATCCTTGTCTTGGAACCATAGGCGTGGAGAGGGAAAAGCACCTTCCTAGATAGGCAGACACTGTTGCTTATGTTCATTCTGTCCTGATGGTTGGTTTTCAATTCAGGATGAATTCCAGGCATGGTAGGAGCATGGCACAGTGTTTCTGATTTAGTGTAGGGATGAAATATAAACCAAATAAAGGAAATTTTAACCCTGTGATCCATACTTTTTTGGGGGGTTTTCCCTGGTGGCCCAGATGGTTAAAGAATCTGCCTGTAATGCTGGAGACCCAGGTTCAATCCCTGGGCTGGGAAGATCCCTTGGAGAAAGAAATGGCAATCCACTCCAGTATTCTTGCCTAGAGAACCCCATGGACAGAGGAGCCTGGTGGGCTACAGGGGTCCGTGGGGTCATGAAGAGTCGAACATGACTGAGCTAGTAACAAACATATACCCATACTTTTACTAAGGTTTATTCCTCCTTCTTGGACTCTTGACAATGTTGTTCTCAGCTTTGTTTCATAGGCCACTGTGTTGCCTTCTTTCTGCCTCTGTGTAACCTTACGGATGGGAGATTTCTGAGATCCTCCAAATCTATTTTATAGATGAGGAAGACAGACATCTGGGCTTGTGAAAATGCTCACTCAGTCAACAGCTGGTGAGTTCCAGAGCCAGAAATTGTTGTCGTTCAGTCACCAAGTCGTGTCTGACTCCTTGCGAACCCACGTCACCAGGCTTCCCTATTCCTCACCATCTCCCGGAGTTTGCCCAAGTTCCTGTCCGTTGAATTGGTGATGCCATCCAACCATCTCACCCTCTGTCACCCCTTCTGTCTTCAATCTTTCCCAGCATCACAGTCTTTTCTAATGAGTCAGCTCTTCACATCAGGTGGCCAAAGTATTGGAGCTTCAGCTACAGCATCAGTCCTTTCAAGGAGTATTCAGGGTTGATTTCCTTTAAAATTGACTAGTTCGATCTCCTTGCTTTCCAAGGGACTCTCAAGAGTCTTCTCCAGCAACACAGTTCGAAAGCATCAGTTCTTCAGTGCTCTGCCTTCTGTATTGTTCAGCTCTCACATCCATAGATGACTACTGGAAAGACTGTAGACTTGACTACATGGACCTTTGCTGACAGAGGGATGTCTCTGCTTTTTAACACACTGTCTAGGTGTGTCACAGCTCTCCTTCCAAGAAGCAATCATCTTCTAATTTCACCTCTGCGGTCACCATCCGCAGTGATTTTAGAGCTCAAGAGGAAGATATCTGTCACTGCTTCTACCTTTTCCCCTTCTATTTGCATGAAGTGAAGGGAGAGGATGCCATGATCTGTTTTTTTTAATATTGAGTTTTAAGCCAGCTTTTTCACTCTCCTCCTTTACCCTCATCAAGAGGCTCTTTAGTTCCTCTTCACTTTCTGCCATTAGTGTGGTATCATCTGCATATCTGAGGCTGTTGATACTTCTCCCAGCAATCTTGATTCCAGCTTGTAACTCATCCACCCTGGCGTTTCACGTGATGTGCTCTGTGTATAAGTTAAATAAACAGGGTGACAATAAACAGCCTGTTGTACTCCTTTCTCAATCATGAACCAGTCAGTTGTTCCATACAGTGTTGTAACTGTTGCTTCTTGATGCACATACAGGTTTCTCAGGAGTCTGGTAAGACGGTCTGGTATTCCCATTTCTTTTAGTGTTTTCCACAGTTTTTTATGATCCACATAGTCAGAAGCTTTAGCGTAGTCAATGAAAGAGAGATAAATGTTTTTCTGGAATTCTCTTGCTTTCTTTATAATCAATTGAATGTTGGAAATTTGATCTCTGGTTCCTCTGCCTTTTTAAAATCCAACTTGAATGTCTGGAAGTTCTCGGTTCACGTAATACTGAAGCCTAGCTTGGAGGCTTTTACTTACTAGCATGGGAGATGAGTGCAATTGTCTTGTGGTTTGAACATTCTTTAATACTGCCTTTCTTGGGAACTGGGACGAGGATTGACCTTTTCTGGTCCTGTGGTCACTGCTGAGTTTTCCAAATTTGTTAACAGATTCAATGTAGTACTTTAACAGCATCATCTTTTGGGATTTGAAATAGCTCTGCTGGAATCCTGTCACCTCACTAGCTTTACTGGCAGCAGTGCTTCCTAAGGCCCACTTGACTTCATCCTCCACAGTGTCTGGCTCTGAGTGAGAGACTACACCGTCATGCTTATCCAGGTCTCTCGGATCTTTTCTTTACAGTTCTTCTGTGTATCCTTTCCATCTCTTCTTGATCACTTCGGCACCTGCATCTGTTAGGTTCTTTACCATTTCTGTGCTTTATTGTGCCCATCTTTGGAAGAAATGTTCCTTTGACGTTTCCAATTTCCTTAGAGAGATCTCTAGCCTTACCCTTTCTGTTTGGCAAGAAATAGAGTCAAAGCCTGTCATTTTTCTACTCTACTCTTTCACCTTCTAGCTTCCATGACTAAACCAAACCATCCTAAGAAAACCATAATAAAAGCCTTGAATATGCTTGAAACCTTGAAGTAAACGTAGATAGGTTAGAGAGGTCATAAAAAGGACAAAACATAAAAGAAAAAAAATTGAATTTCATCAAAATCAAAGCTTTTACTTATGAAAAAATACCTTTCAGAAAATGAAAAGGCAAGCTGCATTTTACATATTTTTGCATATTTATGTATGTATGCATGTGACAAGTATATGTACTATTATATATATATGTATATTTGACATATGCATACATATATGCCCATATATATATATATGTTGTATATGTCAAATGACTCTATATCTAGAATATATAAAGAGCTCCTATAAATCAGTAACAAGACTATCAATGCAATTTAAAAATGGACAAAATTCTTATAACAGAAACTATGCGGATGATACACAAATGTCTAATGAACACATGAAAAAGTGCTCAACGTCATTAAGCCATCAGGGAACTGAAAATTAAAAGTACAGTGAAATACTACCACTCACCCACTAGAAACTAAAATTAAAAACATTCACAGCACTAAATATCAGTGAAGATGTGGAACAAATGAATTCGCATACATTGTTGATGGGAGTGTAAAATGTAAATGGCAAGATTTGTTTAGAAACTGGCAATTTCTTATGTAAAGTTAAAAATAACATCTTCCCTTTTTCCCAGCAATTGATTTCCTAAGTATTTACATAAAACAAAAGAAACTTTATTTTCATAGTGACTTTATTAATAATGGGCCCAAACTAGAATGACCAAGTGAAATTATGTAACAAATTGTAGTATGTTCATGCAATAGATGGATCTTCCTGGTATTTCAGCTGGTAAAGAATCTGCCTGCAACAACAGGAGACCCCAGTTTGATTCCTGGGTTGGGACGATCCACTGGAGAAGGGATAAGCTGCCCACTCCAGTATTCTTGGGCTTCCCTTGTGGCTCAGCTGGTAAAGGATCCACCTGCAATGTGGGAGACCTGGGTTCCATCCCTGGGTTGGGAAGATCCCCTGGAGAAGGGAAAGGCTACCCACTCCAGTATTCTGGCCTGGAGAATTCCATGGACTGTATAGTCCATGGGATTGCAGCGTTGGACATGACTAAGCTACTTTTACATGCAATAGGACACAGCTTGGTAATAACAAAAATGAATTACTGGTACAAGCAACAGTGAGGAAGAACTCAAAAATATTCCACTAAGTGAAAGGATTCAGAGCAGATACTGCATGACTGTTTATATTAAGAGTAAGAACAAAAAAAAACCTCATCTGTAGCAAAAAGAAATCAGAACAGTGGTTGCCTGTGAAGATGGGATTGACTGTATGGATACAGGAAGGAACATTTTGGGCATGAGGGAGATGTGCCATATTTGGTTTGGGTTCATGGCAGATATCTGTTAAAACTCACTGAAGTATCCATTTGAAATTTGTGTATTTCACTGCATGTAGAATTTACCTAAGCAGTGACAATTTTTAAATTGTTGTTCAGTAGCTAAGTCTTCTCCAACTCTTCGCGACCACATGGACTATAGCAGTCCAGGCCTCCCTGTCCCTCACTATCTCCTAGGGTTCCCCAAGTTCATGCCATTGAATGGGTAATGCTATCCAGCCATCTCATCCTCTGCCACTCTCTTCTCCTTTTGCCTTCAATCTCAAAACCCCAAAACAAGACATTTCAAACAACTGTAGTTGAATATGGAAAGTTTGGGGTTTGCTTTCTCCTTTCTTCCTGCTTCAAGCCATTTCATTTGATCCTGGGACTGTCATATTGTCTCCACTGAACCACAACCACAGTCCTCTTAAAAACCACCTCTGCTGCCAATCTACTGTAGTGTTTTGCTGAGTAAAGACATTTTGATTATTAAGATTATAGCATTCCCAACCTATCCAGGCTTCCCTGGTAGCTCAATCAGTAAAGAACCCACCTGCCAATGCAGAAGACTCAGGTTTGATCCCTGGGTTTGGAAAATCTCCTGGAGAAGGAAATGGCAACCCACTCCAGTTTTCTTGCCTGGAGAATCCGAGGGACAGAGGAGCCTAGTGGGCTATTGTCCACAGGGTTGCAAAGAGCCAGACAGGACTGAGCGACTAACACTAATCTGTAACACACTAACCTATCCAGGACTGTGCTGAGGGAGAAAATGAAGAGTTGGTAGCACATGGTTAGAACCATGCCTTTCAAATATTTTCATCCATTTCTAAATAGAAAAAAAAAAAAAAAAAAGCCCAACTTTAGTTCTTGGATATAGATTGCATTTTTGGACAGTTTTATTGTTGGAATTCACTAAAATGATAAATAATTTAAAAGTATTTCCCTATATTGTGTGTTCCAGATAGGTCAAAAGAATTAAATTCATATTTCTTCAATGTAGGTCATGGAAGATGCACATATTATTTTAGAATATCACTGACTGATCTGATCTGAATAGCATGTAAAAGCAGTATTAATAACTCTGTTGATTGCAATACTAATTGTGTCTCTCTCTGGACTATTTTATCCTGCTCTCAAAGTGAAAGGAAATACATCCATTTTTTCTTACTCGTCTTATTTTTATTTTGTTTATTTGCATTTTTTGCATTTTGAAAATCAATTAAACAGTCAAGCATGTTGGAAATTGTGAAAGAGGAGAATTTGAGAGCCAAGAGCAAAACGCTTTTAAAGACTGAGATTTCGTTTAGTCTTGGATGCCATTATAGTGAATAATGGGAACTGATCCTAGACTTCAAAAGAAATATGACCATATGGTCTTACCATTCAGCACTTAATGCTGCTATGAATTTCCAGTTCTACCCCAACTTTTCATTTCCCCAGTGTTCCCCCTCACCTCTGTCATCTTACAAAAACGAAAGGAATCTGAAACCCTTTTTCACGTTTTCTGAAATACTTCCTGGTGCTGAGAAAAACCTTTTCTTTATGAGAGTAGGGTTTCATAAAGAAAGACAAAAACCTGAAACATTCATCAGATCCCCTAGGCTAATTACTGCATCTCCAAAGTTTTTTATTCCTTTTAAATATGAACTCCTTAAAATGATTCGTTTAGAGATCAACATGATTAATCCTTCTCAGTCACTACAAATGTCAGCGGTGGGATTAAAGGATTTAGACGGCCATGTTTACTCAACCTTAAATTTCTGTACTTAAAGACATGAGTTAAATAGCTCTAGTTTATCATTGTTTCATGTGAATGTTTTCCTCTTTAGTTCCCTCCTTTAGCTCCCCTGCCTAACTGATTGTTAACTAATTTTGGCTGTTAAGTAGGTAAGTGCCTCTTTCAGGCTTGGCAACCAACCTGCTTTGTAGATTACCTGCCAGAAGGTGTGAGTAGATAGACATAGCTTATAGCCCTCCTCCGGACACAGTGGGGGTAATCCTCTCCCCCTGCCTCAGCCTTTATTGGTCTGATGTCCTGAGCCCCAGATTACTGCTAAACTTGTATCCGGTTCCTTGCCATGTTGCCAATTTTGGATCCACATTGTGAGTCAACATGGTGCCGCTTCAGTCACAATTATTAAACACCTGCTGCTTCACGCCAAACCGCACACATATTTATACCAGCACCTACTGCAATCTGATTATCAGATACTAGCAGATATGTTGTAGGCATATTATCATTCATTGTTGGGTCTTGAGTTGTTCTAAAGAAATAATTACTAAGTGAAAAATAAAAAGCAAATTCATTTTCAGAACACTTTTGAGAAAAAAAAATTAAGTTTACAGTTATCAGCCTCATTCCAAATGGTTGCTAATGTCAGAATTGCACTGTTTTGCACTGGGAATCTAAATCCTTCATGGTACCTGCTAAGATGCTCTTTCTTTGTAAGTCAGCAGACACACAACCTAACTTTTCTCCTTTGAGCCACTAAACCTTCTCTTCACCATCCATATGTTTGTCTTCCCCTGGAGGCTTCACAAATCTTGTCTTCAAGAAACTGTGTATTCTCTGGGGCCCTTCATGCTAATCCTGCTTTTCCTTGCTTGCAAGTATGCTAGGGGTTTTCCCTTCTCAGCGTCTCATCAAGTTCCCTGTCCAGTCTCAACCGCACACTTCCAGTGACAGAGGTGCCGTTCACAGCTGAGTTGTGGATGAACACTGACGGAGTAGCCTGCCAGGGCTTCCATTAGACCCGTGTTCTGAGTTATAAACAGACCGTGTCATGGTCATTTCCTCTGTCCCCTAGAAATTCGAGACTATCATTACATGTTCTAGATGTTAATGTCATGAATAGGCAAATTGAGAAAGTGATGAATACCACTGAAGATATTTATGTTTTATAGTCAGTAAAATGGGGAGGGAAAGTTAAGATATTTAGTGGGATTTTAAGTTAATTTTTCAAATGTATTAATAGTTTTGGGTAGGGTTTTGTACATAAAGGTTTATACCCTCATTGAAATCTCTGTTGCATGTTCAAGGATGGGTATTCTGTTCACATAGTGACAAATTTAACATAAGGAAGTTTGGCGTGTCCCATAAAATACGCATTAGAACTCAAAGGGAAAAAAAGTTCCATGCGTTTGTTTTATTCTGTGATCTTACCAGTTTACAAACACAGCAAGGGAACTCCAGATAAGAGAGTGACACAAGCCCACCTGTTTCAAATGAGAAATGTTTGTCCAATTTGTAGATCTGTGTTATGGCTCCACGCTGAGGATGGTCGCTCCATATCTGAGAACGGATAATTCTGTCCAAACTGACAACAACCAAGGAAAATGCTTAAAGATAGTTATAGGTTATCGTATCCCTGTGTATTACATTTATATTGATTCTTCTCTCCATTTCCTATGCTCAGTTTTGGGGCTTGTTACTACAGAAAAAAAAATAGATGCTCATTCTCCTTTAAAAAAAAGCCTATCTATGATGAAGGGAAGCACTGAAGTAAAAGAAAAACATTGCTCCCATATTTCTTACAGCTTCATTTCTTTACAGTAAATGAGGAAGGATTTTTAAAACCCAGCTTCTCCAAGAAGAAGCTGATTAATTTCTAATTATTGAATAAGAGCTGTCAAACAGGAAATCAAGAAAATATGTCTTTTTTAAGAAAATACTTTCATTTTTCTTTCTTGTTGTTAATACAAATTATCAGGGGAAATAAAAATTCAAAACTATAAAATAGGAAATTACTGATTTCCTTCACAGCTCTTTCTGTATGATCCAACATCAAAGTTATACAGCCCTTCTCACCTTCATTCATGCTCCAGACCATATGCATTTATTTAATTTGTTGATTCTCTTTCTTAGTTTCCAAAAATGGGATCATATTTATGCACACTACTTTGCAACTTGTACTTTTTTACTTAAAATATATATAATAGGCTTCCCTCCCAGAACAGAAGATATAGGTCCAAACCCGCTCTTTCTGCTAGCCATGTAGTCTTCCATGAAAGGAATATATAACTTATTTAGCCATTCCCTTTCTGGTAAATATTCCAGTTATTTTAATTTTGGCAACAACATCATAAAGAAAATTATTTGTACATATATGTTTAAGATTAGCTGATTTTATTTCTCTAGGATATAGTCTCAAAGGTAGACTTTATGAGCTAAAGAGTATTTTAATAGAAAAATACATTTGAAAATTAAAGCAGTATATTAGAAGACAAAGAAAAAAATAATAGAATAAAGTAATAATGAATTTGTGTAGCAGACCTACCGAATCCACGGCTTTCTAAGAGAACATGCTGCTTGGCTCCAATACAAATTTTATTACCAATGACCTATAGTCCATCTCCTCATTGCACGTTTGCTGTATGGTGTACACACTTGCAGTGTGGTGTAAAAGAAAACCAACAGATAGTAACAAGAGTTGCTGAAGTTATATAGAAACCGGAACCCTCACACACTGGTGCTGGGACAGGAACATGGTGCTGCCACTGTGGAAAGCAGTCTAGAAGTTCCTGAAAAGGTTAGACATAGAACTACATGCAAGATGACCAGCAATGCCTCTCACAGGTGTATACACAAGAGAAATGAAAACATGGTATTCCATAGTAGCATTTTCATAACAGCCAAAAAAAAAAAATGGAAAAACTCATATCTCCATTCACTGTTGAACAGAGAGAGAAAACGTGCTGTATCCATACAATGGAATATTGTTTGACCATAAGAAGTGAGTACTGACGCATGCTATAATACGTGTGGATCTTGAAAACACTATGTCAAATGGAAACAGCCAGTTGCTGAAGTCTACGTTATTATAGGGCCCCTTTTCTTTGAAATGCCCAGAATAGGCACTTCTGTAGTAAGAGAAAATGTTTTAGTACTTGCCTGGGGTTGGAGGAAGTGGTGGGTTAAGAGGAGAAATAGGTGACCGATAATTGGTACAAAGGGTGATAAAAATATTATAAAATGGATCGTGATGATAGTTGCACACCACCACGTGCTTACTGAAAACTCTTGACTTGTACACTTTACATAGGTTCATTGTACAGTTTGTGGGTTAGTATCTCAATAAAGCAGTTTTGGGAAAAAGAACAAGCAGATGAAAGAGAAAAGGGACAACTCTAGACATTGGAGCATCTAGACATAAGCAGGGAGAGAATACACGAGTTCCCAAGTTAGGCCCCCCGCCCCCAGGTTCTGCAGTCACCGTAGATGACTGAGGCTAGCTCCTCATGTAGAGTTGTTTTCTTGTCAACGCACTCAGACCCAGCAGATGACTTAGCTATTGATGACCATCCCCGCATTGCAGCTTTGAAACATCCCTTCTTGGGCTTCCCTGGTGGCTCAGTGGTAAAGACTCTGCCTGCCAATGCAAGAAACATGGGTTCGATCCCTGGCCCAGGAAGATCCCACATGCCACGGAACAATTAAGCCCATGCATCGCAACTATTGAGCCTGTGCACTAGAGTCCAGGGGCTGCAACTGCTAACGCCTGGATGCCTAGAGCGTGTGCTCGGCAACAAGAGAAGCCAGCTGCACACCGCAACTAGAGAGGAGCCTTCACTCGCCACAACTAGAGAAAAGCCCGCTTCGTGGCGAAAACCAAAGCATAGTCAAAAATAGATAAGTAAATGAATAGATTGTTTTAAAAAAGAAAAACCCCTTCTTGCTCAGATTAGGTTATAGACACCATGTAAGAAAAAGGCCATTTTGCAAGCCCCTGTTCCTTTATTACAGAGATGCCTCTGCTTGGCGCCAGCCTCATAGGACTTTGTTTTCACATAGTCCTTTCTACTTTGTCACATGCCCTCACTCATTTTTCAAAATGTGAACCTTTTTTTTTAATGATGCAACTTGCCTGGACTGTTTATTCAGTTTTTCTTTTATAGATTTTTCAAATTTATGAGTGTCATAAAACAAAAATGCCTAATCTAGTCCAAGCTAACCTTGCCTTTTAATCACAAGAAATTTCATCCTCAGATACACTTTATTCTTGCTGCAATTTATTATTTTGGGACTGTTTCAAATTGTAATGGGAAACTCTGTGGTTGGCCTTGCTGATCAAGGTTATCAAAATTCAATGTGCAGGAGATAAATACTGATTTCATCAGACTCAGCCAAAAAGAATTAATATAAAGACTCAGAGGGCAAAGAAAGAAATTGAAGTAATGGTATTAGAACCATTGCAAAGAGCACAATCTGAAAAAACAAAAAAGCATGGAAAATAAGAATAAAGGTATCTTTGTTTCTTTTAGGTTATTTGAAGCCAAAGATGACTTTAAGCAAGATGGTCATGTTTTTAGTCTGGTTCCAGAGCATCTTTGCTGCCTTTCTCTGCCTGTCTCTTTCCATTTCTCTGCATTCACTGAAAGTCTTGCCTGAACAACTGCATCTGAACCCCAAACTCCCAGCTCCATGGTACCTCAGCCAACTGCCTCTTCTCCCGATCAGAAATCCTTCTTTTCCTCCATCTTCCTTCTGTTTGTCGAAAGTGGCTGTGCTTTCCATTAGTATATCCCATCTTGCTAAACATTGCTCACCTGTAGGAAAAAAATATAATAGCTTAATTTATTCTGATTTAATAACTAGAACTCCCCAGATATGTTTGCATTAAAATGAGGGATCCTACAAGCAAGACTCCTTAACCTAAAGGAGAATCAACAATAATGGAATTTGAAGCAGTGGGTACAAAGAGTTTTGATTGAAGGAAAAGTCAACTTTGGTGGTGATGTGGCTCTTCTAAAATTATTTGAAAGCAGTCCTCTCCCTCCCCTCAAATTATACATTTCTCTGTCAATATTACATTTGTCCAGATGTTTATTTTCTGTCATTTTTCATTATGCTCCCCTTTATGCTGGTTTCATTTACGTAAAGCATCACTTTTAAATATTTAAAATTTTTAATTTTTAGAATTTTTTAAATTGAAAAATTCTTTAATTCTGTAATGCTTGGCAATTTTTCAAAAGATTCACATATATAATTCCATAATAACCCTTTTTTTGTCCCCTCTTACTTACATTGTCCCTCCCCTCTTTCCCTCTCTCCACTGGTAACCACTAGTTTGTATTCTATAGCGGTGAATCTGCTGCTTTTTTGCTTTATTCACCAGTTTGTTGAATTTTGTAGATTCCAAGTGTGATATCATACAGTATTTGTCTTTCTCTGTTTGACTTATTTCACTTAGCGTAATGCCCTTCGAGTCTGTCCATGTTGCTGCATATGGAAAAATTTAATTCTTTTTTATGGTTGAATATTATTCCATTGCATATATATGAATAAGTGTCTCTCTCTCTCTATATATATATATGCAAGCTTATATACTGCAGCTTCTTTAATCATTGATCTGTTAATGGACACTTAGGTTGCTTCATACTTTGGCAATTGTAAATACGTTGCTATGAATATTGAGATGCATGTATAGTTTTGAATTGATATTTTTTCTTAGTATATACCCAGGAGTAGAATTGCTGGGTCATATGGAGTTCTATTTGTTGTTTTTTGAGAAATCTCTGTATTATTTTCCACAGTGGCTGGCCAATTTACATTCTCCCCAACAATATAGGAGAGGCTTTTTTCCCCTCCTACGTCCTAACATTTGTTACTTGTGTTATTTGTGATGACAGCCATTCTGACAGGTGTGAGGAGGTATCTCATTGTAGTTTTGGTTTGCATTTCCCTGATGTTTAGCAAGGTTAAACATCTTTGGCCATGTGCATTTCCTTGTTATAAAAAATGACTATTCAGTTCTAGCCATTTTTAAATCAGGTTGTTTTTTTTTTTTTTTTTTTGATGTCAAATTGTTTTGAGCTGTTTATATATGTTGGAAATTAATTCCTTATTGGTCATATCATTTGCAAGGAACTTCTCCCATTCATTAGGTTGTCTTTGTTTGGTGGATGGATTCCTTTGCTCAACAAAAGCGTAAAAAGCATCTCTTAAACCAAGTCATGACAGCCCTGAAAGATGAAGAAATGGAGTGGTAAATGATTAAGTCCATAAGTGGCTTAAACTTAGGTTCATTGGATTTCAAGTTTAGTGTTCTTTCCCGAGAAAGCAAAAGCAGACTTAATTTAGTAAGGAATCTAACACCTTACTTTCTAACTTGCATTTCAGAAACAGCCCTTAAGAATTTGAATCATTGCTAAACATTGGTTTCAAAGGGTTGGATGTTTAAGGAGTTTGGGATGCACATATCAATTCATAGGGATGATGCCCATCTGCAAAGTGAACTGTGTTTATATACCCAGATAACAAATAATCAAGATTGCCATTTTCTGCTTTCCTTCACTCCATAGATTTTTACATCAAGATGGCAATAGTGTGAAAAGTCAATAATGTGGGGAATTTTTCAAGTTACACTTCAGAGATTAGAAACAGAGTTCTCACTGTCTTTTAACTTGTCTCTGATTTTTATTCTCCAATGTGGGAACCTCCCACCGGAAAGATGCACAGGATCTTATCATTCATTCTCACAGTTGAAAAATTATTTTGGAAACTCAACATGTTTGATGGTGATGTTTAACTGTCTTACACCCTTTCCTCCCTCTCCATTTTAAAGGTGATATAATAGGAACGGATAAGCTCTTTCACATTAACCATCCTTTACATTCCTTTAACTCTCCATGACACTGACCTTTTTTTGGATTTACTTTCATAAGTACAGTCCACACTAACTCTTTGAAAAATACTGGCCATACTGTGTCTTACCTCATTAAGCTTGCCCACTTTCTCACTGTTCAGTGGGTTTTTATTCCCTCCTCTTTATTTTTGCTGTTTTCTTTTTGACATACCTTTTGGTGCAGATGCACGTTCATGTCTCTCTGAGATAATTTGTAGCTAATTGTAGCAACAGATTTTCATTATTTATGAGTGTCATTGTCAGAATCCATCTGGAAGTCTGACCGAGATGAGGCAGATTCCTCCTCCTGATCTGACCGTGGCCATAACGCAGTGAACCACTCTGGTTAAAATGGGCTGAGTGCTGGAGGCCGCTAATATTTTTACAACCAAATATTTACTATCGTGTGCATTACGTTTGATTCATTTCCTAAAAGAGTCAAGACATTATTTTATTACAAATAATTTATGACACACTCTTTTAAAAAATGTAATGTATGTTATTTCTCATACCAGCCAATTAACTTTAAAGTGTTTGTGGATAGGTAAGAGAGGGAAGTGGGAAAATGAAAAGGATGCGTAAAATATATGCTTAATATTCTTAAAAGGTTGGTATTATAGGGTAGGATTGAAATCAGTCTTGGTATACTATTATTCTTTTTCCTGTATTTTGATTCTAGTTGGTATCTAAATCTCAGATTCTACCATGCCAATGAGACAGGCAATAGAAGGCCCATATGTATATGCATCCTCTAAGCAAACAGTTTTCTCTCTCTTCTCACCCCTGGTATCATAAAACATAGGTGAAATTTCAAGAGTAAACACAGGATTGGAAAAGCCATTAATAATGGCAGTCATTTGAAAGTGTCACCTAATTTAAACACTTTGCTTTAAGTTATTGCAGTGTCATGAGTTTTATTATGCTCAATTTATTAGTGAAAACCTTCAGGGTTCACAACCATTTATTTTTCAGGGAATTTGATTTTATCATTAATTTGTAAATACATAATACTCCTACTTTATTTTTTAGAGTGCACTTTATTTGCACAAATTGGTTTACTTCGATCAATACAGATGTTTCTAGGTGTTTATTAAAGCAGAAGTCAGATGTCTGCACATTTTCAAGACTTTACACTCCAAAAGTTAGTGTATGTTTGTACACAAAAGCACAATATTTTTATTGGTTGTTAAGTGGAAAACTATAATAGAGACTGCCCAAACCCCTGTTTGTAATTAGCAGGTAGCTTATTCTAGAGGGCAGTCTTTTCTCTTCCTAAGGGGTGACTTCCAGGTGGAAAAATCCTAATGTTTGGGATAAGAGCTAGGACCAGGGAAATACTTCTCACAGTTTCTATCAATGATAACTAAGGCTTTCTCTGGGTTGAGTTTTCATGGTCTGGACCACTTTTCCTGCCCAGCATTCTGGAGGTGCTTATGGGCTGAAATAAGGCGCCCTGAGCTGCGGTGGGTGGAAAGTCAGAGGTGGACCCCCCTCACACCCACCCCTCCCCTAACTAGACCTTACTAGATCACATGTCACGTGAAGCTAATGCCAGTACCTAGTGCTGAGAGCTCAAAAATCTGGATGCTTAAGTGTTTGTTTTTTTTTAAGAAAATAAAATCTTAAACGAAATGTATACTCACTGGTTGTTATCTTTTTTTTCCCCTCTAATTAGGACAAAATTTTACCCTAAGGCAGTTAGGCGTTTGTGAACCAGCAACTCGAAGAGGACTGGCATTTTGTGCGGAAATGGGGCTTCCCCACAGAGGTTACTCGATCAGTGCAGGGTCAGACGCCGATACTGAGAACGAAGCAGTGATGTCCCCAGAGCATGCCATGAGACTGTGGGGCCGGGGGGTCAAGTCAGGCCGCAGCTCCTGCCTGTCAAGCCGGTCCAACTCAGCACTCACCCTGACAGATACGGAGCATGAAAACAAATCCGACAGTGAAACCGGTAAGGTCCTTTTTGTTTGTGGCTTTATAATGTTGGCGGCCGGTGCTTCCGTCTGTTTTGGTTGACTCTGGAGGAATGGCTTTCTTCCTTCTTCTCCTCTTTCCTTCTCTTTTTTTCTTCTTCCTTTCTTCGCATTGCAACACAGTAGCACTCAAAAAATGTCCTTCAATATTGCATTATTTTTCCTAGGGGAAAAAAAAGTCAACATTCAACATCAGAGTGTTAAGTTGTGTTATGCAAGCATTCTCTGTTGTGTTAGCTATAGTTTTGAAAAACAGTCTAATCATGTACAGAAAAAAAAAAAGGTTGGCTTTGACTTATCTTGAACCATGTCACCTGTTATCCTCCACGGAGTAGCAGAACAAGTAGTGAGAAAATTTACCCCAGAGCCAGCTTGTAATCAGAGATGTCTTTGTAGATTCCTCTTAAAAATATCTCAAAGAAGTTCCAGAATCTCAGAATGGATGAGTGAGCACACAGAATGGTTTATTAACAGGGCTCAAGTGATTGAAGAACAAATTTGATCATGCTTTTAACTTACTGGTTGATGAAAGCAATTGAAATCTTGATAAAGAGAAGGGAGTGTGGTCTTTGATGTGCTTTGGAGACTGGATTACTCTGCAATTAAATCCTTGCACAAAAATTGGATTTTTCGGGTATCCAAATAGCAGTTTTACATACTTTAAGAGAAATATCTTTATAAATTATTTTGATCTTTCCCTATCGCCAGTGCAAAATGATAAAGAAGCAGTTAGTGTATATGCAGTAATAGATTTAAAAGGAAGTTTAATTTTTAGTCAACACAGCTTCTAGGAAAAATTGGAGTATCAGCACCAATGCACCAGACAAGAAAATGACATTTCTTCTTTAGCGTTTAATGTGAACAGTGCACTTGCTGCTTTAACCTGGTTATTAATGCTGTGTGTATATGATGCATCAAAAGCAAAGAGAAAATTAAAATGGAAGAATTGTGTGACTTGTGAAAAGAAAGATGGTGTTTTACCAATGGCATTTTATTTTTATTCTTTATGGAGCAATTTTGTCAGCTTCACTTTGTGATAGGAAAACAGGTCCATTGTCGGCGTTCAATCTCAGCCAGGTCACTGAATGAAGGGGTAGCTAGTGCGTCATACTGCTTGTTACTTGTTTTCTTACTATTAGAAAAAGAAATCTGCTTTAAACCAATGAAAACAATATCTCATGGAGACTATTTTAGTGCATTAAAACAAAGTCATAATCGATTAATAATAGAAACTCATATAGAGTTGTGAGTTATTGGTGGAGGCTAGCTTCATCCCAACCCAAAACAGGAAATAAGGACAGTTCCGCCTGACACAACGAGTCTTAGAATCTGACTGCGGTGTTTTCCTGAACCAAACTGTCCACCTCAATGAAACCTGGGTTTCTACCACTTTTCACTGTGGATTCAGAAGTCACTCACCTTAAGTAAGTAAGATTTGGCATAAACTTTGCTTCCTGTCCATCTATATCTTTACATAACCCTCTTCAAGCAATTTTAGGTACTATGGTTATATTCAAATACATGATTTGATGTTTGATTTTCCTAAAATATGTGTCAAATTTTGTGATGGTTTCGGAAGAGAGCAGAGGAGAGTGCAGGAGGACAATGCAAATCAGTTCTGATTTGCTGCATCATGGGCCGTTCATCTGCATATCCATTAAGTATTGTCCCACATTGGGTCAGCTTGCCACACACAACCTGTGAGTCATCTCTCTCTCTTATAACAAGTATATCTTGTTACTGTGTCTGTATTGCTAAAAGATAATTTAATTTTTATTATTTTTTAAATTGTATGTCTGCTAAAATGGTCTCACAATGAATTCCCAAACACACACCATTTTGTTCTTTTCAGAAAACATAAAACTTAGAAATTTTTCCACTTTTAGTTAACTAACAGTGTCTATTATCCAAATGATTGGAGGCGGGAAGCCTGTTGAGTTTCCCACATCACTGCCCCCTCTCTCTGCACGGATTATTTTGAACTAGGGAAGGAACTTGTTGCCCCAGGAATCTCCTTGTCCCTGTCATGATATAAGGGCAAGAATGAACACTTAGACTGATCTGTTTCTCCATGTGGTCATTCTGAACCAGAATGAAGAGAGACACGGACAGGGTGTCAAGGGCCTTGCCTTGAGATTCAGAACATATGGTAGCATTTGTTGAGAGTAAATAGGTCAGTCAAAAGTATAAAGTGTCAAAAACAATGTTTGTTGAGCTGGGCAAGTGATGACTTCAACTTATGTTTACTCTTTCCCCAAGGTTTGGCTGGGGTTATTTTTTTAAACAACATTTTGACCGTCTAAGAACTCCCAGTGAGTCAGCTCGGGGAAGGAAATAAAAGAAGAAATAAAATAGATATGACCTCTTATTGCAGAGAAGGCAATGGCACCCACTCCACTACTCTTGCCTGGAAAATCCTATGGACGGAAGAGCCTGGTAGGCTGCAGTCCATGGAGTCGGGAAGAGTGGGACATGACTGAGCAACTTCACTTTCACTTTCCACTTTCATGCATTGGAGAAGGAAATGGCAACCCACTCCAGTGTTCTTCCTGGAGAATCCCAGGGATGGGGGAGCCTGGTGGGCTGCCATCTATGAGGTCGCACAGAGTCGGGCACAACTGAAGTGACTTAGCAGCAGCAGCAGCAGACCTCTTTTTGAACACTGGATCTTTCATAGATTTCATATGTGTTCTGTAGGAACATTTCAGATCATTTATTCTGAATTTTCAGTGATTGGTCAGAAAGAGCAAGATTGCATTGAGATCCATTACATTAAGGTCTGGGGAACATAATCTTCTGATATTTACATTACTTATCATTTGGAATTGTGGAATTAAATGAGAATATTGAGGCTCTTTTTTCTGATATAAAAAAGCATTTTGTTATTACCCAGGGTCTTCTAACATCTTTTTAAACAATATCCTCAAAACTTTTACCAATTTTTACTATTATTACTACTTTTAGTCAAATATTGGACTTCCCTGGTGGCTCAGATGGTAAAGACTCTGCCTGCAATGCTGGAGACCTAGGTTTGATACCAGGGTTGGGAAGATCCCCTGGAGGAGGGCCTGGCAACCCACTCCAATATCCTTGCCTGTAGAATCCCCATGGACAGAGGAACCGGGAGGGCTACAGTCCATGGGGTCACAAAGAGTCAAATATTTCTAACATAGACTTTCTAAAATAATTCATTTTGGCATTCTTAATTGCTCTCACTCTGAAAGGTTATTGATTTTCCAGCTGTATTTTCCTTTGACTTCCAATTATTTAAATTTTATAGTTGTATTCACTTGTGTGTGAGCTTGCAGTGTGTCCTAAGAAGCCCTGTTATATCACTAAAAGTTGAAACAAGAAGGATGTGCATAAAATAACTCACCAAAGTGAAACTAACCTAGAAACCATACACTGTCTTATTTCTCCCCTCAGTTTAGAAGGGGAGTTTCGGTTGACTGTTTTCATCATTTGAGGTTAACTGTGAATAAGGCTATTTTCCCCAGAAAACAAAATAGTATTCAACATTTGTGAAATCATGTAAGCCAATTGACTAATGTTCTAGTTATAACTTCAAAGAAAAGTCTAGTCACTAAAAGTGACTAGATTTCATTTATTTATTGATAAATAGGCCAACAGTTCAAGTTAAGAAGGCGCTGGGACTGCTGTGAGGCTAATGAAATTTTGATGGCCTGAGCATCCCACGGGAGTCAAGGAACACTCGGACTATGTCACATGTCTCCATGTTAGCAGAGATTCTAAACAAGTGATAAAACAGATTCTTTTGCAAAGCTAACTCTTCACCAACCATGAGGAGTTGAAGTTAAAAAGCATTTTGAGAAAAAAAAAATTGTTACAGTAGATTGAATTTCATATCAAATTCCAAATGTTAATATTGTTCTGAATTAAGGACATGGGAGAAGACCTTTCTTAACAGGCATTGACAACTTTCTGAGTCAACTGCCTTGCTCCAGGGCAAGTACTGGAGGGGCAGTGGTTTGTGACCACCTGCAAGCAGTGGTTCTAGGAAGCTGTTGAGAGGTTACAAAATAAATGTGATGAGATGCTGTAATCAAAGGGAAAATTGCCAGTATGTTCTCGATGGTTCGAGGCATCTTTCCCTGTCTCTGATGGATTGTTAAAAGACCCCTGACTGAATGCCCACTCTCTAGCCTTGCAAGTAATCTGATTTAAATTCCAAATATCTATTTAAATGTCAGGAACAAAGGACTTTTTTCCTCCCAAAACATCAAGCTTTAAGCTTTAAACGTGTTTTATTTGTGCATCTTTTCCCAGAAGAAGACTAGCATGCATTCAGTGTTATTATCCTTTGTCAGCCAGCAGCTCAGTGCTGTGAAAAATGCCTCAATTCAAAAGCACGGTGCACAGGGTGTTAATCCTCTCATTGAGCCTCTAAGGTGGCTTGCTCTTGAGACACCCAGAGCTCTAGCTCCCAACTTCCCCCATCTCTGCCTGGCCGCTTGGGTCAGCTGTATGGCTGGCACCAGAGATGTAGAGGTCTCTTCCTTCTGCCTGTCTCCGCAGCCTCTTATGCCTTTTGGAAAGCGATGACCTTTGACATCAGGCAGACCAAGAGGAGCTGGCTCTCTTCTTCTGTCTTATTGTGGCTGGGAAACTTGAGAGCCTTCATTGAGAGCAACAGATGAGGAGGTGTTATTGAGGGCAGACTTCCTGGGTTGGTATTGGCTCTACTGTCTCCCAGCTGTGTGACTTTGGGCAAGTGACTTAACCTTTCTGTAGTATACGGAAATCACCAATGGCATCGGTCCTTACAGGGCTGCTTACAGGTCCTTACAGGATTAAATGGACTCTTGAATAGGCAGTGCTTAGAATGACAGTGCCTGGTGTCGGGTGAGTTCCAAATAAGGGGTGGGGGGATACTCTTTCTGTTAATTGTAAATGGTGGGAAATTATATCTCCTTATTAAGTGTGGAGATTAAGTTAGGGACACAGTATCAAGTACCGACACAGTTTGGGCCCACAGTCAATGTCCCCTCCCTCTGTGCCATCCTCCCTTTGTCTGCATTAGTCGAGTATCTGTGCATTTGGTGAAATGAGGGAGAAAGAATGGTCTCCTCCAGAAGGGGCACTGCCAATTTGCATAGCCTGGAATCTCTGTCACCATTTATTGACTCTCTTATTTTTCTCTAAAATCTCACATACTTTTTAATTCCCTGTAATTAAATGAATGAACGTTAAGTGGGGCTGATAATTAGTCTGATGGCTGTAGACTTCAAAGAAACCAGCCTGTTCCTTCCCCTCCTGGTCAAAGGAAATTTCAAAAGTGGTGCTTCCCTCCAAGGCATGTCACTTAGACAGCCAGTCAATTAAAAGGCGATTCAAGTGATGCTCATCAGTTCACATAATAAAGTAAATCATTACTGGAAGGCTTTATTTCTCACCTGGGATCTTAGCAATATACCTGTGGTAGGACCTCACTCTTGCCACAGTGACTGTGCAGTTACTAAAGTATCCAGGGATGATGTGGCTAATAATAAGGGTATTGTGCAATATTTTTAGGGGAAATAGAGACTTGATTTGCTGGACTAAAACACTTTTAAAAACCAAGGTACTTATGCTTTGAAATAGTATTTTTAAAGTCTGCTTTCTATATGGATGTGTGTGCGTGGTCATTTGTGTCCAACTCTATGTGTTCCCATGGACTGTAGCCCACCAGGCTCCTATGTCCATGAATTATCTAGTTAAGAATACTGGAGTATGTTGCAATTTCCTCCTCCAGGGGATCTTCTTAACCCAGGGATCGAACTCACATCTCCTTTACCATCCATTACCATTGCACCATCTTTATGGATAGATAGATTCTAAAAGTTGAGCTACTGTACTTAAAAAAAAAAAAAAGATATACCCCTTAAACCAATTTGACAAACTATTGTAATGATGTTTACATCACTCTCACAACAGAGTACACTTTATTTTGCAATCCAAATTATGTTGTTGGAAAAAATATGTTCTCTGAAAAAGTGTTTGTTGTTATATATCACTCAGTTGTGTCCAACTCTTTTGTGATCCCATGAACTGCAGCCCACAGGCTCCTCTGTCCATGGGATTTTCCAGGCAAGAATACCTGGAGTGGGTTACCAGTCCCTTCTTCAGGGGATCTTCTAGACCCAGGACTCGAACCTGCATCTCTTGTGTCTCCTGCATTGGCAGGCGGAGTCACCGGAAATATCCCCAAAAAAGTGGGCAAGGAGGTTATTTCCTCTGAGCAACTGAATAAATGTGAGAGAAGAGAAATGGAAGGATTTGTAACTATTCTATCACCAATTAAGATCTAGAAGAGTTTGGGAGAAACTGCTAGTGACCTTGGAGTACCCTGGTATGTCGTATACTTGTAATGCTTCTAGCCACCACACAGGTGTCATTTCTCTCCTGGCTCTTTTTACAAAAGGAGAATATTTGAGTTTTCCACAAATAATTTGAAGAGAGGTGTATAATTTCACCTAACTAGCCTAATTTCATTCCTTCAACTTGATCTTTATCAACTCTCAGCCTACTTTGAAAATTGATTGTAAGAATGAAGGTGGAATTCCACTGCTGTGAGAAATAAATTTCACGAGATTCTACCACACATACTGAACCATAACTTGAATATAAATTCCATCTTGGGCCCTCTTCTGGCATGTAATGGTCAATTCTGGCATGTTCTACTGTTGTAAATTATATTTTATGTTTTAGGTGCTCTGGGATGTCAAAATAGCAAAAGTAATATGTTGCATGCTTACTAAATCAAGGTCAGAATGAAAGTGCGGCTTTGCAAAGTACAAATAGTTTCCAATATATAAAAATAATTACATCACCGTGATGTGTGTATGTTTGTAGTTTAAATAGCAACTTATACCATTCTTTAAGCAAAAGCTTCTATATTTTATTTGCGATGAAATATATTCACTTCATGGATATGTTACAAGTCACTTAAGCACAGTAAGTGATGATTTAAATAAAATTTTTTAAAAATTTAGTACTATGAAACTAGAATTAAGAATACCATAAAGTCCACAACCATGGTTGTTATCACTTAAGTATTTACATATATTTATATTTTCTATTCTAAGAGGATTTTTGGAATTCTTGACAGTTTGCTCTTCTTTACACAAACATTGCCATTTCTACAAAACAACTTGCATTTTAAGTATTTTTGTTCAAAGTATATAGAATATATGCTTTTTCTGTTTAAAAGCCTAATGTTCTTTTAATTGTCGAGTTGAAATCAAAAGAAAGCATACCAACACATATCAAAACTGATGATGTATGCTGTTTTAATTTTTGAATGTGTTTTGATATCCTTGAAAAATCACAGCAGTAGCAGTAAAATTGTTTTAATTAATGAATTGAATAGCAGCAAATGCTGAATCAGGTTTATTGATGTAATTATCACTGAAATAGAAAAGATAAGTGTTAAAGCCATAGAACCTTAGTTTATTTGCCATTTCAAGGGTATTCAAGTGTTTGAAGAGGAACTAACTGATTTGGGGGGTGTGTTATTTATAGAATATTCTTCTCAGGTCATAATAATTCTGTTAATGAGCATCACATCCACATACAAGTTTAAATGTGAAAAATCTACATTATTTACTAAATAGCTTGAATGAGGGTTTCACTGTATTGGAATTTTCTTCTCTTTATCATTTGACTTGAGATAGTTTTCCATAATGATTAGATTATAAACTAAATGTAAAAGCTTTTTGAATTCATATTAAAATGGATACAAATGCATATAAACTTGAGAAAGGAACAATTTAAAATGTCTTGGGAGAAGGCAATGGCACCCCACTCCAGTACTCTTGCCTGGAAAATCCCATTATGAATAGTACCTTGACTGTAAACATGAAGTCACACAGAAGCTGAAAACTGAATAAAGTTGGGACATGACTTTTTGAATTGATTTCTTAGTATAGCAACTACATTTTCATTCAATGAGTAGTCAATGTTAGGTATTGTACCAGGGGCTGGGGGGAAAAAATGAGTAAGATATAGTCTCTGATTGTAAAAATTCACAGGCTGGTTGGGCAAATCGGCAAGTAAATATTGCATTGTAATTTTAATGTGCTAAGTAATACTACAACACAGAGTGCAGAATTGATGTCCGCATAGAGCAGATTCTTGCCACAGAGACAGGAGAGGCAGCAGAGGAAAAATGGTTTCATAAAGGAGGAAGGAAGCGGCATTGGTTACTGTTGTGGTTGCCACCCAGTTCGGTCGTCCAACTCTGCGACCCCATGGACTGCAGCACCCCAGGCCTCCCGTCCCTCGCCATCTCCTGAAGTCTACGCAAGTTCATGTCCATTGCATCGGTAATGCCGTCCAGCCATCTCATCCTCTGACACGCTCTTCTCCTTCTGCCCTCTATCTTTCCCGCCTCAGGGACTTTTCCAGTGAGTCGGCTGTTGGCATCAGATGACCAAAATACTGGTACACGGGCTCAAAGGATGTGCAAAAATGCAAGATGTAGACAAAGCAACAAAGGAGAGGGTGTAAAATCCCCGTGAACTGTTGCAACAGTTGCAGGCTGTTTTTGCCTGGAACACAGGTTGTGTGAGGATGAGCGATGAGTGTTTGGTCTACAGATAGCCCCAGACCAGACTGCAAAACACCTTCAATGGCCATGCTCAGGAATTTGTACTTTTTCTGTAGGTAATGGGAGTTTCATGCAAAGGAATATTATAGGCATATTTACCATTTACAGAGCACCTTGAGAGCAGTGTAGGGAGTTGGCTGTCTTTCCCACAAAGGGAGTAAGCTCTGTAGGGCCACGGCCCTGTTCACCCTTGCGTCTCTGTTCTCCCTCATGCAGTGCCTGATCCTGGAGCCAGAACTGTGGCTGAACAGCTCCATGATTGGAGGTCAAACTTGAGAGGAAACTAGCCAATCGGGTAGTGTTATAATTAGCAAAGTGAGAAAATACAAATGTTTGAACCAAGAATTGGAAAGGAAAGGGAGACATTAAAATTCGACAGAATGAAAACTTGATTAACTCTGCACTGGGGTTAGGGAAGAAGAAGACATTTAAAAGACTCTCTAACATGGAAGTGATGGTGTAAATCCAAGTGGGAGCTTAAAGCTTATTGTTTAATAAATTCAGTAATTCAGACAAGGCCAGGTTGTATTTGAGGGGTCTGTGGAACATCAAAATTCAGAATAGATTAAGCAATTATATATATATCTATGTGCTTTGCTGGTAGCTCAGATGGTGACGAATCTGCCTGTCGATGCAGGAGATGCAGGGTTCATTTCCAGGGTCAGGAAGATCCTCTGGAGGAGGGCATGGCTACCCATTCCAGTATTCTTGCCTGGAGAATTCCACGGACAGAGGAGTCTGGCAGGCTATTGGCCATGTGGTTGCAAAGAGTCGGATATGACTAAGTGACTAATACCTTCACTTTTCATATATATAAAATTCAGTTAGATTTTGTTCAGAAATATTTACCTTATGATCTGTACAATTGCAGTGAAAGCCATGGGGCATAATCAAACCTCTCCCCAAAAGCAGATAAAATGAGAAAAGAAGAGGAATGAAGGTATAATACTGAGGTCACCAACATTTAACATAAAGTTATAGAAGAAGCACCAATGAAAGAAACAAAGAGGGACTTTCCATAGAGACAAAAGGAAGTGTCTGTTCACGAAGACCACAGAGGCAGGAAATGGTTAGCAGTCAGACATTTCCATAGCCTGTGGACTGCACAGAGGATATGAATTTCCGAGTAGCGCGTGTGGTCACCAAGTGGCAGTGGGTGGAGAGATGAACGGAAACCATGGCACCAGCAAGTGCAGATTTTTCTCTCCAAACCTGAACTAAGGAAAGGGTTAGGTGTAACTCCTGGGGAACACAAGGGCAGGGATATTTTTATATTGGAGGACATTTCAGGATCTTTCCTAGGAAATGGACAGGGTGATATTATAACAGGAAGATCGAAGTGAAGATTAAAGGGGAGATGAGGTCTGGCCTCTGAGAGGTCAGGAGCAGAGAGATCTTGGAATAGAAACTTAGGTACCTGAATTCCTCAATACTTTTTATCTTCTAAGGTACTTTTCATCTTACAATTTTGTGTACATCAGTAGCTTAGAGTTTGCTGTAGGAGAGATATACGTTTAAAAGATATCTTTCTGGGACTTCCCTGGTGGCCCAATGGTTAAGATTTCACCTTCCAATGGGGGTGTGGGTTGGATCCCTGGCCAGTGAGCTAAATACCATGTGCCTCCTGAACCAAAATACCAAAATACTAAAATAGAAGAAGCAGCAGCAATTTTGTAACAACTTTAATGAAGACTTTAAAGATGATCCACATCAATAAAAAACTTAAAAAATAAATACAAGGTACATTTGTATCTACACTAATTAAAGTCATAGCAAATATCCAGGCAGTGTAGGAAAAATCAATGATATTCAATGGAGTTAAAAGTTCATGTCATCAAAAGGTTTGGGGGAAAGTACATTTTTATTCAAAATTGATATTTTGTTTAAAATAGCTTTATAAAACTATTAAATATAGCGCACCTAGAGTTCAATGAAAAACAGATAATTATCTGGATCTTGAAATAACAGGATTGCTCTCAGTACAGGATTCCCCATACAGACACATAGATAACTTCTTAAATCCTTTCCTTGATCATTGATTTGTATGTGTGTGTATATGATCTATATAAAATACATAGATATATAATAAAATAGACATATGGATATATAAAATGAAAGTAAAAGTCGCTCAGTCATGTCTGACTCTTTGTGACCCCATGTACTATACAATTCATGGAATTCTCCAGGCCAGAATACTGGAGTAGGTAGATCCCTTCCCCAGGGAGTCTTCCCAACCCAGGGATCAAACCCAGGTCTCCCACATTACATTGCAGGCAGATTCTTTACCAGGTGAGTCACCAGCGAAGCCCAGTATATAAAAGTAGATATGATAAATTAAAAATAGATATATATTTATATATGGATCATACACACACCTATATACATACATAAGTGTGTTTGTATAATCTTTGCCCCATGGTTTAAATTACTAGCTTAAACATAAGTCTTGGGATTTCCCTGGCAGTTCAGTGATTAAGAATCCAAGCTTCTACCACAGGGAGCACAAGTTTGAGACCTCATTGAAGAAGTAAGATCCCATAGGTCGGGCAGTGTGGCCAAAAAAATTAAAGAATAAGTCTTTGCACCTTAGTAACTCCTGCATGGTTTTGCACTAGCCACACTGTCTTTTTGCATAAAAACAAAATGCATATTTACCAACATAAAATTATACAACCAGATTTGATTATTAGCGAACACTCGAGGAATTACCCAACATTCATTTTTTAAAAATACACAAAAGAGAGTAAAAAACAGACCACAAGTGACATGTCTGAGAAATAGAAATAGGCTATAAAAAGCCAGAATGGTAGTTATTATTTGCTCATGCATGTTTGCGTATGGAAAACTGTGACTTTGTGAAATGATTATTCAGACTAAACTGAATAATTGATTTGCTTTAACTGGTTAATATCAAAGTAATCAATTGGAAGTAGGCTTGCTCTTCCAACTGGTTTTTATAGAAGTGTTAAAGTTCACAAAGAGAAATCTTAAAATTTTGACATACAGCAGCTGGAGATTCCTGGGGGACTGGAAAGTGTTTGAATGAAATGTCAGTTGCTGCAGAAAACAAGTATAAAACATTCCCTTATAATGGACTGTGTCTCATTTCCTGTGAGTGGAGCACCGTTGTCTAGATTGTACAAAATGTGCTCAAAGGTAACTTAAATTGTTTAAATGAACCTATTTAGGAAGTTTAAAGACTTCAGATAATCATTAGAATTTTTTAAGCATTTAATTATTATTTGTATTGTATCAATAACACAAGGAAAATGATAGGTGATAGAAATAATAAAAATGGAACTTTAAACCAATTTTAAGTATAAAATATTATGTGTTTATATAAAATAAATTCATGCCCTGAATTTATTTTAGTTACTTAGCATTACATATCATTGGAAGACACAGAGGAGTATGTGGATAATATTCACTAGTTCCTGTTTTGGTATTTACGCTTTTATTTTTATCTCTGTGTATATTTTTTTATTAAATTGAAATTTCTGGGAGTTCCATCCTGGTCTAGTGGCTAGAGTTCAGTGCTTTCACTGCCATGGCCTGGGTTCAAATGATCCGGGAACTGAAATCCTACAAGCCTCGTGTGTGGCCAAAAAAAAAAAAATTTTGGAATTTCTGTTTTGACCTAAGTTTCTCCACATTATTAGACTCTTCCATAATTTGTTTTAACATATCCACTACTTTTAGACAGCTAGGTTGTTTGACTTTTCAGTTTCATAAATTGCATTGTGATAACAATTCTAGTGGATAAATCTTTGCCTCTAATTCTGTATCCCTTAATACCTTAGGATAAATTCTTGGAAATGGAAGATCAGAGGCAAAGGGTATGAAGGGTATGTACAGTTTAAAGCATTTGATAGACCCTGTCAAAATGCCCTGAAAAAAAAAAAGTTGTATCAATTTACACTCTGACTAGAAATATTAATAAGTATCTTTTCCCATAAGCCATTGACAAGGAATGTTGCCATGCTTAAAATTTTGGCAACTAGATGGAAACATAGTATCTTACTGTTGTATATTCATTTGAGTAATAGGTTAAATATAGTCTCATATAGGTGTGTGTACTCTTTGTATTTCTTTTGTGAATTGTCAGTTTATGCCCTTTGCACATTTTTCTATTCGGGGTGGAGAAATGGGTCTTCCAGAAATCAGGAGGATGAAGGAGGAGACAGCATTCAAGGACACTGGGACACTGACTCTGCTTTTTTCCACCTTGTGTACATCTGGCCTTGATGAGACGGGTTTGGTTGCAGGAGGACCTGATAAAAATAAACGTCTCCTTAAATGCAGGCCTTCTGCTTATAGACATATGTGTAGTTCCCCAGTAGTGATGAATAATGACACGAACTCCAGCTATGAAAGAGCTGGGGCACAGCACAGATGTAACGTCCTCCACTCTATCAGGATTCCACCTTGCTTAAACAGCTACACGCTCCTTATTAGAGATTCTAGGTGCCAAGAAAATCTGTATTGACTCCAGCTTGGAGGAGCAAGTTCATTTCCACAAAGTTTCTGTATCCTTATTAAATAAATGAAAAACTTAAAGCAGGTGATAGTAACAGTGGGAGGTAAATCTCTTTCCATCAATCAATAGGCTGTTGGAAAAGATACAGAGATATAGTTACACATGTACATATACATATTTTTTTTCTTATTGAATTGCATAGGTTTCATGAAGCAAGAATCTTAATAACCCCTTGTCTCTTTTAAAATATCTAAATATACCATTAAGTGCTTTCCTCGGTTTAATTTTGTATTTGTTCATTTATTTGGCATCCTTGAGTGGGCTTGAACCATTTCATTTTTGAAAGAATTTTTTAGAAACTTTAAAATATAGTTATCAATTATTATTTTCCTTGTGGCTTTTTTATGCCTAGAAATGTTGACTTTACCCCTAGAACAAATAATCAGTTTTATTTTCTTCACTTTCGTATTTTTTTTTTTTACATTTAATCTATCTGAATTTTATTTATTTTTTTAATTTAATTTTATTTTTAAACTTTACATAATTGTATTAGTTTTGCCAAATATCAGATATAGTCTGGCCCAGCTGGTAAAGAATCCGCCTGCAATGCAGGAGACCTGGGTTCAATTCCTGGGTTGAGTTGAGTGGTGTACAAATTTAAATTGATTTCCTTCACACAGTTTGCTTTTATAAATGTCATTTAATTTAATTAGGGATTGCTTCATAATGTCCAATGAATACATGCTAATCTACTTAAATTTGGCAATAAGACATCAATAAAAATTAGTGCTATTAATTCTTTGCAAAAGAAATGGGGTAAGATTTATCAGATATCTTATACAATAGTAGTAGATACTAAATTCAGGTTTGGCGGTTTCTGAGAGATCTAGAATGTTAACTAAAATTAAACATTTTCAGGAATGCACAATTAACCAGTAACAGTATAATATGTAACTCTTAGGCATTGCAAAAAATATAGTAGAAAAACAGACTCTCATAAGTTTGTGGACGTTACATATAATAGCAGCAGTTATGAGATCTATTTTTTATTAAAAAATAAAACATGAAACCTGCAAAAGCCAGGTTGCATTATGCACTTATTTTGTGGACCTCCTTGCCTTAAATAATTTGACAGATATTTTTAAACAATAAGATTGGACCTTTTGCTCTCAGGCCTACAGACTTGAAGATACAGGGTGTTACAAACAGAAAACAATTACAAGACAAAGCAACTGGATGAAATGGTTTAGCAACATGGCTAAATTGCACACTGGAAAGAAAAAAGTAATAGAGGTTTAGAAAAGGAAAGATTTTGAAGAGTTCGTAGAATTCCAGCAAGATGTTGAAGGTAGTAAAATATGTTGAAATATTTGCAGAAAAGCAGTACATACTTACAGTTGGAAAAACTTGAAGAAATGCTTGGAAGCACCAATGGAAACAATGGTAGCCTCCTTAGGTCACCCTTAGATTCTGGAAGAATCCTCTTGGGGAATACTGGAAGCTAAAGTTGACAGTTAAGTGGAATCCACTTGTGGAGAACTGCCAATGTCATGGTGAAAGAGCTAAGATTGTTTCTGCAGGCCGTGTCTGTCCAGTCCACCTCTTAAAACAGTAGAGACACAATGAATGGACTGTGTGAAGGCCAACTTGGAATGGATGAGCCGCAGTTCCATATATATAACACATAGAAAGGCGTTATGCTGAATCGAGAGGACAGGTGTAGTAGGATTTTCAGGACTTTGTCATGTGAGAAAGACAGGAGTTAAAATGAGTGCAGAACCTGGACAAATGTGGCTGCAGTAGGAAAATAACGAAAGGCCCCAGAAAGAGAGTTGAAATAGACTGTCATCCGCACAATTACATAAAGCCATCGTGCAGAAGAGTGCATATTGCAGTTTATGAAGCAGTAAACAGTATGAAAAAGATGTTAGTCAAAAACTAAAAATAGATGTGGATTTAAGGGAATATTCAATGATTTTATTCAAAAACGAGATGGACAGTGAATAATAGCAGATCTAATACAGACTCAAAAGAGATGCTTATTTCTCCATTTTTTTTTTTTTTTTCCTGAAAGATCCCTTAGAACAAGACACTTAGTTATCATACAACATCAGTAAGAACCCTATCTATTCTATCCCGGTGCACTAATTTGTTACTAGAGTAAGAGCCTCAGTGATTGAAAGGCAGAGTCCGAGAATATCTTATTCCCATGCATTTTAGTTGTGTCCTGACAGATCTCAAAGCAGTCACTACATAAAATAGATTTCCTGTGCTCTTGACTTTGTATTGACTTTGTACTTATCTTCACCATGGCTATAATGAGCATTTTGCAACTAATGTATTTTCCATGGGAACCACCAGAAAAACCATAATGGTACAAGGAGGGAGGCTGCAAAATTATTAACAGTAAATCTTATTACATTTCCACCAGTGGGTCTCAATCCTGACTAAGATTTTATATCAGTGCGATTGAATCCTGTAGATGGCTTGATAAACGCAAGGGCGTGCCCTAACACTGGGCCAGTGGGCTCTTCAACGCTCTAAAGACAAAGGATTTAAATTCCAGTAGCTCTTATGGTCTAGGTGTAAACTTTATGGTTTTACCATTAGTACATTGAGTGTGATTATTATTCTTTATCCCAAAATCTTAAGAGATCAGTGCAGAGGGTCAGAAGAGGAGCAGTATTTCTTTAAAGTATTGCAATAATTTTACCTGTCTATTCCTATTGCTAAAGGGATACAAAGGATGAAAGGGACCTATTTGGTGGTGACAAGTTTTTCCTATAAGGGATAAGAATATTGCCATATCTACCCATGATGTGGATATTGCCATATATACCCATGTTTCAAGTGATTTGTACTAAGTGTATAGCTCATTAATAGTTGACAGCTGTCAGGCAAGATTTTGCTTTCTGAAGAAATACCAGGAAGGCTCAGTACTTAGACTGACCTTTTGCATGAGATATATTTCTTATCCTACCTTAACTAGGAAATTTTATACACAAAAATCCTCTTACTCCAATCAATTCTGATTCTGCTGTGATGACATCGTTCCTTTATGGAACAGTTTGTATTCTTTCCAAAATCCTTTCAAGATTCTTTCAAAATCCTTTGGCATCCCATGGAAAGTGTCACTGCTCTGCAGAAGGATTTTGAAAATAGTTACTTTGTAACAATGATAACTCATAAGGATTTTGGATGTGAACGTTGTTATTGTTCTTTAGAAAAATCATTGTATGAAAATCCAAATGGCAGAGTAGAGGTTGACAGAGATAGAGGCAGAAACAGAGTTAGATATTTGTATTGTATTGAGTACCTATTGTATTCAATCTACTACCTTCTGAGATTTTGTAGTATTATCCCTATTTAACCAAGAAAAGAAAATTAAGGCTGAAAGAATCTAAATATCTTGATATGGTTCCAAAATGACAAGGCCAGGATTGAAAGCCACTGTGTAATTCCCAAACCCACTATCTGATTCTACGGGGAGGGAGGAGGGTGGGGGGTTCAGGATGGGGAACACGTGTATACCCATGGCGGATTCATGTTGATGTATGGCAAAACCAATACAATATTGTAAAGTAAAAAATAAATCAATGAGTAAAAAAATAATAATAATAAATAAAAAATAAATAAATCCCACTGGACTACACCGCTTACTCTTGCATAGGATCTCCTGGTACCTGGGCAACAGTATAGCTCCTGTCCCCTCAAATCACCTGCTTTTCAAAGAGAAGGAACAAGCCTTGTGAATTTAAATGTCTTCCATGTCACCTTGAGCTTCTGTGTAGTTGGATTTGTTTCATACTTCTTAGTCTAAGATATAATCCTCCTATTTTAAGAAAACAGTTTCTCTGGCACAGTGCTAGGGACACTTGATTATAAATGGAAAGATACGGGTTCTTTATGCTGGTTCTATCATTAACTTGTTTATCTTGGATCATTCACCCAATGTCTTTTTGTCTGAATTCTTTCAAACGGTGCCTACTTATTAAACCATTTTAAAGAATATGCATGTTTATGTTTTTGGTTAACCGTCCACGGCTAATATTGAAAAGTTTTTTTTTCTTGAGGATTTACCTCAAAGGAGGAAAGTCACACTGGGTTAGGATAAGTCCATCAAAGTGAAGAGAGAATCGAATAAACTACCTAAAGTAGCAAGAAAAATTAGACTCATTATTTGCATCAATCAAGTATAATACAAGTTTCCTTTGCTTTTGTGTATGTCCAGTAATACATTGATAAAGAATGGAACTATGATCCTTAAATGAATTCAAGATATGTTATTGCCTACAAAATTTTGTTATCTTTTGTTTTCACTAATATTTCTATGTTACCCAGTCATTTCAGATTCCTAATATAAATTTTTTCAGTGCCAGGAGTTTTATCTATGTAAACATTGAGTATTGTGTGATATTTCATTATATAAGTTTAGGAAATTTGCTTTTAGTGATATTCAGGAAGAAATTTTGGGTGACTAGTTTGCCATATTTGGCAAGTAGGTCCTGAATGTTTAACAGATGAATAAAAAAAAATAACTTTTTGTCTGACTTGCTTCACTTAGCAAAATACTCTGTAGGTTCATGCATGTTGTCACAAATGACAAGATCTCAGGCTTTTTTTTTTTTTTTTACAACTAATATGCCTGTGAGTGTGTGTGTGTGTGTGTGTGTGTAAAACATCATTTCCATTCATCTGTCAGTGGACACTTAGTTTGCTTCCGTATCTTGGCTATTATAAATAATGCTTTAGTGAACATAGGGATGCATAAATCTTTTTGAATTAGGGTTTTTATTTTCTTCAGATTAATACCCAGGGGGTGGGATTGCTAGATCACATGATAATTCTATTTTCAGTTTTTTTTTAAGTGAAAGTGAAGTTGCTCAGTCGTGTCTGACTCTTTGCAACCCCAAGGACTGTAGCCTCCCAGGCTCCTCCGTCCATGGGATTTTCCAGGCAAGAGTACTGGAGTGGGTTGCCATTTCCTTCTCCAGGGGATCTTCCCAACCCAGGGATCGAACCCGGGTCTCCCGCATTGTAAGCAGACGCTTCACCGTCTGAGCCCCCAGTGTTTTGAGGACCCTCCATCCTGTTTTCCACAGTGACTGCACCAATTTACATTCCTGCAACAGTACAGGAAGCTTCCCTTTTCTCCACGTCTTGAAAAACACTGTATATTTTCACTTCTTTGTAGAATATAAAAACAAAACAAACGAACAAATAAAACAGAAACAGACTCACAGATTCAGAGAACAAACTAGTCGCTGCCAGAGGGGAGGGGGTGGGGGATGGTGACACAGGTAGAAACGACCTATTCCTGTGGGATGAAAAGGGACAAACTACCAGTTATAGAGTAAGTAAGTCACATCTTTATTTTATAACTGGTAATAATATACAGCACAGGGAACATAGTCAATGATATTTTAATAACTTTGTATGTTATGTAATCTATAAAAATATCAAATCACTGTTATACATCTGAAGCTAATATAATATTGTAAATCAACTGTACTTCAATTAAAAGACAAAAATAACTGACATTACTTACATATTTCAATCTTTTTAAAAAAGATGATCAAGCCAGTTTTCACAAACGGAAAACTGTGACACTGCCTCATCCTCTCTCGTGCACTTGGCAAAGAAAGATTTCATGTGGAACACAGTGTTTTGTTTTGACCGTGGCAATACTTGATTTCCATACATGAATCATTTCTACTCCAAACTTCCCCATGTATTGTTATCTCTGTCTTTCTTGAAATAGTGCAGCCTCTCAAAACACAATCTGGTTCAGGTTATTATTTCACTGAAAGAACATGCATGTGATCATCAGCTTGTTTCTAGAGGAAATGATCTCTAGGAATCAATTCTTTAGCTTTGTGTGGCTCAAGTAAGTCTGATGGAGACCTTGAGAGATACCAGTTTCGCTCTCTGTCAGCAGACACAACTGAACTAGATACCGTGATTCTTCTGAGTTTGCCTGTATCTGTGTTTAATTAGAAATTTTTACATGACTTCTATCCTAAGTTCTTGGCATGAAATGGAGCAATTTTGGTCCTCATCTTCATGTCATAATCCTTCCTATACTTGAGTAGCAAGACTTATCTTTCTTTTCTCAAAGCTAATTAGGCTCAATAGTCATTCTTTGATAAATTGATCCTACCTCCTAGACTTAATCGTTTTCATTATTCACTGAGCATCTTCCCAATTCATTATGTCTCCTTAGTTTCTGGGAACCTCAAAACACACACACACACATGCACTTTCTCTTGCCATTTTAATGATAGTAATATCACATTTCTGCTCAAAATTATCTTTAGTGCCTACAACATATATCAGCAGTATATTTAAAAGCATGGCGTCTGTCCTCAAAATATGTTTTCAGTGGTTAAATTCTCCTTTATGGCCCTTGAATTCAATTCTGATCTGTGTGACGTTACTAGAACCATTCAAAAGATTCTTTGCTTGTTACTTTTCCCTTCCTCTTGTTTTTTCTAAATTTCTTTGTAATTTTAACCTTGGATTTCTTTAGAATCTTTCATAAAAAACTCTTATTTCCCAGATCATATTTCCTCCCATAGATTAGGAGACCAGAATTTTCGTGTGGCTCTCTTCTCACATCCTTTTATCCTACTAATTTTGTCCAGTTATATTGTAATGTTTAGTTCACTATCCTGCTTGTTAATTATCAGGCCCTCTACCCCTTTTTCTCTCCCTTCATGTCATCCCTATAAATTTGTTTGCAACTGGAATACTCAAATACATGTTTCTTCCAACCTACAGCTCTTAATAAGCCAGGATGAGCAGTAAATGTCTACTCGAAAGGCTGACTTACTACCCATTCAATTCTTATTTCCTACCCTCTAAAAGTCCATGAGGCTTTAAAGAGATCTACATTTAAAAGGGAATACAATATGTTAGTTGTGAATGCCTGCCCTACAAATGTGATATTTCAGTTATTTCTGTTTTAAAAATATACCTTAGAGTAAGTATCTTATTTTAGACTGTCACTTACGGTGTTATATAGGTAAATTATGCAAACTCTCATTAACAAAAATAACTTGTTATCCTTTGCAAACACACTTCCAGTTTAAAAAAAAAAAAAAAAAACTGCTGTTGAGGAACAGAATGGTAGCTGTCTTTTAGTAACCTGCTTTTTTTTTTTTTTCCTAATGGATATAAATCATTAGAAATAAATTGTGTTCTGTCATTGTAGCCGGTAATTGGTGACATTTTCTTGTCACCATGGGATTATAAATAACAGCAATATACATACTGTCAAAAGATTCGTTATGTTATGAAAAACATAAACCAGTAGTCTGTTCCTTTTAACTATACTTTGCATATTTTCTATGTTAAGTGTGACACTGATACTTTCACCAATTTTTAAGGAATACTCAACAGCACAGACTTCATCATTAATAACTTCATATTGTTTCCTTTTGCTTTAAATGTATTTTAATTATTTCTATTTCTTCTATAATGTACCTGGAAAATATATTCTTCAGAGAGAGTTTTGTTTGCAAACAGATATTTTATCCATAAAACAGATAGTGTTTTTTTTTTAAAGTGGTAAAATATATAAGAGATACAAAAGACTGTAAGCATTCATTTTAAAATGGGTCATGTTATAAGAATAAAAATACAAGGACCTCAAATTTTTGCTTGTGTAATAAGTAGTGATAATCTGTCCTCAGGCCAAAGAAATAATAATCCATTGGGAAGGAACATTCATGTGGACCAAATCTCTAATTAACTTGCTTCATTAATTATTAAATTAGCCTGCAAAACACAACTTTCCAATTTGACTGTCCTGGCAACGTCACATACCTATCACCTCTTAGACCACCACACCCCATAAAAGAAGATAATATCTCTGTTTCTTACTTTTAGTAGCTTCCATTGCTTCCTGGAAAGAAGTTTTTATTTTCCTTTACTTCCTCAAAATTAAAACAGGACAGCTCCTGCTGGGTTATGGAGAGGGCTCAACAGACAAGCCCATTACAGCTTTTATTTGACCTCTGTCTTTCTGAACAAGTTTATCTATCTGCCTCTCCCTGGACTCATTTTGGGGAACTCTTGCCTTCACGACTTCCCCATTGAGATGATGTGTTCTAAACTTCTCCCTTTGATTTTCTCTTTCCACTTATGCAACAAAGTTTATCTCAGATTCCTTCATTTTGAGAAAATAACATTAGTAATGCTCAAAATTCTCCAAGCTAGGCTTCAATAGTGTATGAACCAAGAACTTCCAGGTGTTCAAGCTGGATTTAGAAAAGGCAGAGGAACCAGAGATCAAATTGCCAACATCCGTTGGATCATAGAAAAAGAATTTCAGAAAAATATATACTTATGCTAAAACCTTTGACTGTGTGAATCACAACACACCGTGGAAAATTCTTCAAGAAATGGGAATATCAGATCACCTTACCTGCCTCCTGAGAAACCTTTATGCAAGTCAAGAAGCAACAATTAGAATCAGACATGGAACAATGGACTAATTCCAAATAGGGAAAGGAGTACGTCAGAGCTGTATATTATCACCCTGCTTATTTGACTCATATGCAGAGTACATCATGTGAAATGCTGGGCTGCATGAAGCACAAGCTGGAATCAAGATTGCTGGGAGAAATAGCAATAACCTCAGATATGCAGATGACCCCATCCTTATGGCAGAAAGTGAAAAGGAACTAAAGAGTCTCTTGATGAAAGAGGAGAGTGAAAAAGCTGGCTTAAAACTTAACATTCAAAAAACAAAGATCATGGCATCTGGTCCCATCACTTTGCGGCAAATAGTGGAAATGCTGACTTTATTTTCTTGGGCTCCAAAATTCAGTGTGGACAGTGATTGCAGCCGTGAAATTAAAAGACACTTGCTCCTTGGAAGAAAAGCTATGAGAAATCTGGACAGCATATTAAAAAGCAGAGATATTACTTTGCCAACAAAAGTCCCTATAGTCAAAGCTATGGTTTTTCCAGTAGTCATGAATGGATGTAAGAGTTGGACCATAAAGAAGGCTGAGTGCCAAAGGATTGATGATTTTGAATTGTGGTGTTGAAGAGGACTCTTGAGAGTCCCTTGGACTGCAAGGAGATCAATCCAGTCAATCCTAAAGGTAATCAATTAGAATATTCATTGGAAGGACTGATGCTGAAGCTGAAGCTCCAATCCTTTGGCCACCTAATGGGAAGAACTGCCTCATTAGAAAAGACCCTGATGCTGGGAAAGACTGAAGGCAGGAGGAGAAGGGGACGACAGAGGCTGAGATGATTGGATGGCATCACTGACTCAATGGACATGAGATTGAGCAAGCTCTGGGAGTTGGTGATGGACAGGGAAGCCTGGTGTGCTACAATCCATGGGGTCACAAAAAGTCAAACACAACTGAACGACTGAACAACAACAAAAAGGTTTTTCCTTACTTTGTTTTGCAATTATTCATTCAATAAACATAGCCACGGTGTTGCATCTTTCTCTTTAGGGGCTGCAAAGCTGAAAGCCAAGACCTTCCAGGGTTGGTAGTGAAGAAGCTTAGTAATAACTCTAATAGAGCTCCAGATACTTGTAATTTCAGAGCTCTTCATCACATTTTTGTCTCTTTCATTATTTTTGCATTAATTTCTTGTTATTTTGGGCACTACAGCATTCATCTGTCCCTTTTTGTCTCTAAAGTTTAGCCCTTTAGCAAAGTGATCCTTTTACTAATCAAGTCACCAAATCTTTTTTGTTTCCTGGACTGCATTTAAGTTATGTTTGATTTTGAATTCTGCTTTTTCTTTGTTAGCCTCCTGATGTTTCTTTGATTTCCATTCTTCTTCCTACTTAAAATCATATTGCCATCAAAAGCTGTAAAATGAGTCTCTTTCACACTGGATATTTTTTAAAGAAATTTTCCAAACATAAACTGCTATAACATTTTGTCAAAAAATGAACTTGCATGACTTATATATTTTTCACCATGGCAGTCAAAACTATTTGCCAAAGTGGAACTCAATTTTCTACTTTTTATTCCCACTTAACATTTCCAAATCACTTCCAAAATTTCAACATGATTATTGAATACTTTGTCTTACTTTCCTACTTGAAATCTTTTCACTGCTCTATAGTTTCATCAAATTCAACCTATTTATTTATTTCAAAGCTACTTTTGTCCCTAGAATACAGGGAGCATATATATTACTTCATTCACATTTCTGCATTTCTTTTGTCTCCTTTCCTTACATTTAGAAATTTTTATTTCTTTCCTCCAATTCTCTTGATTCCTGGCTCCATAAAATGTCTGTTCACCAAAAACAAGAAGTTGAATCAATCTTCTTAGGAAGATTTCAATCCTCTAAGCTTATCTTTCCCTGGTCGCTTAGACAGTGAAGCGTCTGCTTGCAATGCAGGAGGCCCAGGTTCGATCCTTGGGTCAGGAAGATCCCCTGGAGAAGGAAATGGCAACCCACTCCAGTATTCTTGCATGAACGGAGGAGGCTGGTAGGCTACAGTCCGTGGGGTTGCAAAGAGTCAGACGTTTCTGAGCAACTTCACTTTCACTTTCAAGCTTATCTTTCTTGTTATTTAAACACCAAATAATCTTATCTTCCTTTCTTTACCTGAGATTCCTCTGAAGACATCATAATGGACTCTTTTTATTGGCTGCCATTCTGTGAATCAACCACGTACTTTCTTGACACTTGGCTTGATCATGCTAAGCTGGCAATCTGCATTACCTTCCTAGCTACTGTTTATGGGTAATCCTGCCAGCTTTTGTGGCTTCACTTAAGTACATCTTCATTTTGATTGTTCCAAAGTGCAACTAGCTGACCTACCGCCAAATTCCCACGGTGCCTTTCCCTCTAGTTCTTCCGTGACATTTAGCATTTACTGCATTGTTGTTGTTCAGTCGCTAGGTTGTGTCCAACTCTTGGTGACCCCTTGGACTGTAGCCCTCCAGGCTCCTGTCTTCCACTCTCTCTTGGAGTTTACTCTAATTCATGTCTATTGAATGGGTGATGCTATCTAACCATCTGATTTTCTGCTGCCCCCTTCTCCTTTTGCCTTCAATCTTTCCCAGCATCAGCATCTTTTCTAATGAATCAGCTTTTTGCATCAGGAGGTCAAAGTACTGCAGCTTCAGCAACAGTCCTTCCAATGAATATTCAGGGTTTTCTACATTATATTGAATTTATCTATGTATCTATCTTTTTCTCTCCCCTCTATCTTAAAAGCCTAGAAAAGAGGTGCGAGGCCTTAAAAGCAAAAGAACAGAAGAGCTACACCCAAAACAGGTGCCCAGTTAAATTTTTCAACAACCAAATGAAGAAATGTTCATTGAACTATGCATAATGTCAGAAAGTTTGTGGGAGGAAGAAAGAGAAAAACTTAGTTCTTTGTAGATGAACATTGTGGTCTTCTTGGTGGGGAAATAGATATTTGTATACTCCAACCTACAAAAATATGTTATAAAGAGCTTTATATTGTGGAAGTGTTTTTAAAACTACATTTGTGAAAAGGAGAATGAATGCATTGGCTTCCATGACATATGGTTTTAATTAGAATTCAGACCATTTGTGCAGCCCTTATTATGGTTTCTTCTTATTTGCATTCACTGGATTTTCTTTCCTAAATGATTTATACACTTGCATAACTTGAAATTTTAAGCATTGAATTTATTGCACATTGTCATTATACATTAAAATTATTTTTATAATCTTGAGTACTTTAATAGATCATATGTTCTTATGCATATAATTTATGTTAGGAATTTTTTTTTAGCAAGCTTTACACTGTCATTTGGAGCACTTTAGAAATCAATATCATAGAATCCTATAAGGAGAAAAAAATATTTCCAAAAGTACTCCCCTGTGTTCCCATTAATTTGTGTATTATCAAAGTCTTTATTAGGAATATAGTTGCTAATGTAAGCCTATAATAAACAGAGTATAATTGAATTTTCAATATTTTGTCATCTGGGAGTAATTTCCTTACAAGACCTCTGCTCCATCTTCTGACTAATTGTCAGCAGTTACTCAGTATTACCACATTAATGTCACCAAACATTGTAAAAATATCTACCTGATTGCATTATATTTAAAGATATTCATTTCAAGCTCTTGGTATTTTCTCTTTAAATTATTTACCTCAATTTTAAATATCATTTAGAATGCAGTAAATGTAATGAGCCGACATGTTTTGAAAATACAAATTCAGACGTGAGCGCAGATTTGTTGGGTAGACAGTAAAGACAGTCATGTTGGGAGTCCCAGAGCATCGGAACAGCCTGGTGGTAGAGCGGGGGACTGGCTGGATCAGTCAGGGCTCCTGCTTAGACAGTGGACATCAGACCCTCTCCTTCACTGGGTTCAGCTTGCTTTTTGGTCTGTTACTTTTTTTTTTTTTTTTTTTGTCTTTTCTGTAATCCTTATCTGGGTAGATCAGATTATGACACTATTATGCTAAATGATATCCTACATATTATCAAATCTAAAGGCAATAACAGTTGAACATACTAGACACAGGTGCGTTGGTGGGAAAGAGGGAAAAACTTTATTGCTGGTAGTGCCATATGGTTAGATTTGAACCTTTTTCTAATCCAGAACGCAAGACAGCATCCCTGGGACAATTCGGGTTTCTCTGTTGTTCCACTATAATCAATACTATCTCCTTTCACTCTTACACATGTCTTGATTTGGTCATTAAATTAAATGGTCACTCAACCTGTAACACATTTTTAGCTTAGCACTTCTTTTATTTCCCAGACGGCTTGCTAATGACCTGTACAGTTAGATTGCAACGATTGTGTTCCTACTCAGGAATTCTACATTTGACCTATTTTGCAAAAACTCAGACTCTTTGTTCAACAGTCAAATACTGTTCAACAATTAAATTTTGACTGTGGATATGAGCATGGTCGATTTTTTTAATCCTAACATTTTCATCGTTTGCTTGTCAGTGATACAACATGTATATAAAACACAATATATAAATATATGATGATATGCATATGATTTAAAATTTTTAATTTGGAAGAAAATTTTCCAAGGAGGAGTCTTCACAGTGTATGAATGCAGGAAGGCCTGGTGATGCTAACCTAGTATTGTACACGCTTATGTGTGTTCTCAATTAACTTCATCGCAGCAACGTTTGAGGGGATATTTTATCATGTGATCATGGAAAGGGACATCTCTGTATGTGAGTCAAATCAGCACATTTGGCAAAAATGACAAGTTGTGGTTTCGGATGGCATAGATGAACTCAGGTACAGCAAACATTGACGGGCACCCGCGATGCCCAAAGCCCTGTGCTCAGCTGTGGGAGCATTCAGAGAGAAGGCGGCTTCCTTGAGGGGACGGTGGCTCAGAAGTGGAAGTGGACAGCTCCCAATTAGCAGTCAGCTTCTCCCTGCAGACTGTGCTCAGCTTCTCAAAGGCAGTGAGGGTAGGTTATTGTTACTCCTATTTTATAAATGAGGAAAGTGAGGAATAGAGAGATTTATCTCTTTGTCTGTCTTGAGCATCTCCTTATGCCATTGTGGTGAACCAGACAGATACATCCTGTCCTCAGGGGGGTTTGCAAGTCTAGTGAGAGAAACAGAGCTTCCACAAGCTCATGAAATCACTCCCCATCTAAGGAAAGGAGCTAGCTTAGGTGGACTTAGCTAGTTTCGGGGTGGATGAGAGATGGAGGTCTTTGAATCAGGGGGTCAAGGAAGTCTTTCCTGAAATGTGACAAGTTTAAACCTGAGACTTTAAAGATCAGAATGAGTGAGTCAAGAGAGGCAGTGGAAGAGGTTGCAGGTAGAAAGAAAGCTCCGCGAAGGCCTAAGGAATGCAAGAGCTTGCAGGAGCATTTGAGAACCTGAAGACAGAACACTAAAGGGTAACTTAACCATCAAGGCGGGTGTGACTTATGAAATAAGGCTGGTCAAGAAAGCTGGGCTTGGCAGAGCTTGGGTTTTAAAGGCACATGAACTTGCAGCAAATATATGTTGGGCCCCACAAGTCTGTCCCCAGCCCCAAATTGCAGTGGGAAGCCATGAAAGGGTTTCGAGCTGGGAGAGATGTGATCCAATTTGCCCAAGATCCCAGAGCTAAAAACTCCAAGAGCTGGAAGCAGTCTCAGGCCAAGCTGATTTCAGGGCCCCACTCCACATTCTAACACACCATTTCCCCAGAGACTTGACTGACTGAGAATGTGGCAGAAGGTGCATGCATAGAGAGGCACCCACAAAGCATGTGGTGATTGTAAGCAAGAAGAAGTCACATCCACTGGGGCTTTTGTTTTAAAGTCCAAGGGAGGAGGAAGTGGCATATGTCTGGAGGCTAAAGGTTCAGGAAAAGGAAAGAACATAAAATGTAGCAGACACGGAACCTCCACTGACATGTGCCACCCCTCGGGGATGTGCACACGGAATCGCAAAGGTTGGCTGAAGAAAGACTGAATGGGGCTTTACATGCTTGTCTGGGACTCTGGGATCTTTGTATGTAATTCAGGAATTATCAAAGAGTCAGGGTAGGTATCTGAGTCAAATAATATGACTAGAGCTGTGCTTTAAAAATAATACCATAATGAAAAAGAATTTGTATAACTGAATCACTTGGCTGTATAGTAGAAATCAACACAACATTGTACATCAACTAGACTTTAATGAAATAAATTTTTTTAAAATAAAATAAATTTTTTAAAATGAGGAAATTCCCTGGTGGTCCAGTAGTTAGGAATCAGCACTTTCTCTGTCCTGGGATGGGTTCAGTCTCTGGTGGGAGGATTTAAGATCCTGCAAGCCATGCCATGAGACCAAAAATAATTTTTAAAATAAACATTAAAAATATTTCTGTGTATATACACACACACACACACACACACACATATGTATATGTATATAAGCTCTATCCTGTCCAACTCTTTGTGACCCCATGGACTGCAGCCTACCAGGCTCCTCTGTCCATGGGACTATCCCATTGAGAATACTGGAGTGGGTTGCCATGTCCTCCTCCAGGAGATCTAGCCCATCCAGGGACTGAACCTGTCTCTCGCACTGCAGAAGAATTCTTTACTGCTGAGCCACTGGGGAAGCCCAGTACCTATGTATACCCACACCTATATCCAGAGTATAAAGACTGGCTCTAGAGGCAGACTGCCTGATCCCATGTTCAAGTTACACCACCAACTAGTTCTGTGGCCTTAGATAGTTTGCTTCATCTCTTGGTGTCTCCATTTCCTCAAGTTTAAGCAGGGTTAATCATAGTGGTGAAGATTGCTGCCATGGCCTGCCTGCCATCTGCCCCACACTGTGGGGGTTGCTCCAAGATGTTGCTTCGTATCTGATGGCCCGTGCTCTGGAACCACTGCAAAGAAGATTTTTAAAGGCAGTTTAGTAGCTGAATTTGTGGACCATTTTGGACCACATTTTTTTTTTGTTTGAAAAGGTGAACACTAGCCAAGATTTCAGGCAAACAATGAGCAACAAATTTCCCTTCATCATGGAAGTTTATTACAAATCTATTGAACACTCTAGAATGTACACAGTCAAAAAACACAAGGTCAAGAAAAATGACTGAACAGCAAAAATTAGAAATTACCATCGATCAAAGTTTGCCCTATTTCATAGTAGCAGGCAGGATTAAAATTCCATAGTTGACATGGATGATTTTTGAAATATTTAAGGCCAAATGTAAATTCTAATTAAGTCAGAGGTTTTATTCTTTGGGCTGACTGTGAAGAAATTGATGGAAGGTTTATGTTATGAATGGAGTTATGTTTATACTACTCAGAATAAAGTGGTTCTCAAAAATAATAATAATAGCACCAACTTCACAATGCTGTTGAGCAGAGTAAATTAGATGATCATTGTAGAGAGTTCCCAGGGCGCTTGACTTACAGTCAGTACTCAATGCCTGTTCACTACTTCAGAAAAAGAACTGGTGCAGGAACTCCTGCAGGAGCTAGTTAAGATTCAGCTAGAGTGAAAGGAAAGGAAAAGTTAAGGGATGGAGTGCAAGGACAAATCACCACATTTGACCAGAAACTCCGTAAGAGAAGGAGCCACAACCACTTGGCTTCCCGTCACATCCCCCCATGGCTCGCCTGGGGCCTGGCGTGGAGGACGCGTGTGGTATGTGTGGATTTGAATTGAACTCACCCATGATGTGCTCAATAAATGCACATGTTCTGCTGTGGATCCGTTTTGCTCGTGGGTAGCATATGCATATGCTGCTGATGATATGGATCCGTTTTGATAATATCAAGACAAACATCTTGAACTCCACATAAAAAAATAAACTAACAGAGGGAGAGATACTCAACATTTATTATTTCAAATGTCTCCCAACTGTGAGGGTTTATGTTAGCTCACAAAACTCACCAATTTCCAGAAATTTAACCAAGGCCACATCTCACTTTGCCAATTCAGCAGGCGGGCGATTGGTTCACTGGTGACGCAACTGAGGTTAACCCAGGCTTTGGCTGACATCCCAGAATAATCTAGGGACATCTCTTGAAAGTCTCTGCCACGTGCCCTCTCTGCCTTCCTGACCCGGAACCTCCTCTCGTTGGGCCCCCCACCCCACGTGTGGGGGAAGTGGATGAGTTTGTGGGATGGAGGACTGCTCTCACTGCCTCTGGGTTCAGCTGAGGACCCACGTGCACCGGAAACCTCCCTATGCTGGAGCTTTTCCGCTGACCTGGTCCCGGTGGGAGGTGTGTGCTCCAATCAGGGATGAGATGGACAGCTGAACAGGGGCCTGACCGACGTTGAACCCAGGCGTGAGAACAGGTGCTTTTGACAGCTAGGAAAGAATTGGTCTGAGAATCCCCCTGACAAAGGGGAATCAGAGAAATTAGAGACAGGAGAAAACCTATTAGTCAATTCCCTTGCCAAAGATAAATTGATCCCTAGTGTGTCTTCTGAGTTTCCTGTCCTCTGCAGTTATATCTGTGTCAATGTGTAAGGATGAGGGGCCCGGGGAATGTGGACGAAAGAGGCAGGACTCCAGGCTGGGTTAGGTACTGGGATGAAAACAGATCTGTAGGCATTAAAGGAAAAGGAATGATAGGGGGGAAGAAGCACAGTTGACCTTTTTTAGGGCTGGAGATTTGAAGAGAGATAGAAAATCCCATGCAAGAGTCTGTGGTTATGGTTTTCTTAATGAAGAGCTAAGTATTATTTATCCAAAGGGAAGAAGGGCTCTTGTTCAGCATTGGCTCATTTTTTGCCACAAAGTAAAGGTGTTGAGTAAATATTTTTGACATCGCAAGATTAGAATATGTGTTTTGCTTTGGATTCCAGTGACAGAGAAGCCTCCTGGGATAATGTGCTCATACAATGTATTGAAGAGGGAATTGTATGATAATTAGCTAAAATGTGGATTTAATTGACTATCTATAGTCACTTAAGCGTGCCAAAGAATCCTGTTGCTAAAGATAAGATCATATTGAGATGCAAGCAGGTAGAGAATGATCAGTTCTTATTTGCTTAGACCATTTTTCTCATCTTGTATAAGAAGAAAGGAGATAATTCTCAAAGAAGCTGTGCATTAGGCCTTTGTCTTGCTTTTAATCACAGTAAACTAGATGGCTGATTAATTGAATTGACTTAGATTGTCTGACGTTTTTACACTGCTTCGTATTTTTTGGGTGTTTTCAAATTGTACGCAGACATTTTGTTGCATGTCTCATATTCACAATGACAGCTGAGCAGCGTCATTCCCAGCCAGCCTCAGCCCCTGTCTCATTCATGGTGCGAGTGAAGGACTTGGGCAGGAAGCATTAAGAGCGACTTTCCTTCTCTTGTAATGTATTCATTTTCCAAACTCATCATCAGGGTACACTCTCCTTGATGCTGTTTTCTTCTTAGATTTCAAGTCTTTGGTGCTAAGACTGCCGCTCGAATTCCAGCCCTCCACGACCCCAGACACTGGCCTGATCTTCAGCCAGATCCACTCTGAGCTCAGAAGACAGGCCCAGGGTGGGGCCACAAGCCCCCAGTTCATCTGACCTTTAAAAACCTCTTTTCATGAGCCTGTTGTCTTGATCCCACTTCCGGCTTGTGAGCTCATGTGATTCAGGGCACCTGATGCAGGGCCCAGGTGGCATCTTGACCCCCTGATGTTCAGGTCACGGCTTCCCCCATGCCTGTCACCCTGTATGCTTCTCACCGTCCCAGATCCTTATCTGAAACCCACGGGCTGGGACCACACACAACCGACCCTCCTAAAAAACAACTGATGTGACGCTTGTTGAAACAGTAAGGAAGGCGTCACTCAGGACAGCTGGCAGCGGTGCCCGATGATCGTAGTGTTACTAGAGCTGAACACTCGAGTAGGTGGGGGACTTACCACCACCGAGTAGGCTGGGGGGATTCACGGATATAGCAGTATCACGAGGGGATGTCAGGCGTGGCGGAGTTCTTGTGAAACTGACTTAAACGGACAGTTCTTGCTGAAGGCAGGCCGAGGTCTTATGCAGCAAAGGTGGGGAGTGAGGATATATTCAGCTGTGGAGGGAGAGGGATTCTCTCTGGACAGATGTGGCCGGAGTCTTGTTAAAACCGGGCTGTGCCGGCCCCACAGGAGGGGCTGAGCTCTCAGAAGAGTGTGTCATGCGGTAATGTTTATTTGAAAGTTGCTTCCCTGGTGGCTCAGTGGTAGAGAACCCACCTGGCAATGCAGGAGACGCAGGAGAGGCAGATTTGATCCCTGGGTTGGGAAGGTCCCCTGGAGAAGGGAACAGCAACCCACTCCAGTGTTCTTGCCTGAAAAATCCCATGGACAGAGGAGCCTGGCAGGCTGCAGTCCCTGGGGTCACAAGAGTCAGACAGGACTAAGTGACTGAACAACAAACAATAATATTTAAAAGTTGTTAAAAGTCCTCTTCACAAGAAAAAAATAATTGTTACCATATATTGTTGTTGTTCAGTCATTCAGTCGTGTCTGACTCTTTTGTGACCCCATGGACTGTACCTGCCAGGGTCCTCTGTCCTTGGGATTTCCCAAGCAGAAATACTGGAGTGGGTTGCCATTTCCTTCTCCAGGGGATCTTCCCAACCATGGCCTGAACCCCGCATCTCCTGCCTGGAAGGCAGATCCTTTACCTCTGAGCCGCCTAGTGATGGATGTTAACTTGACTAAGTGGTGGTCATTTTGCATGTGTACAAATACCAAATCATTGTGTTGTACCTCTGAAGTGAATATAGTGCTGTATGCCCATTATATCTAAATAAAAAGAGATAAGTAAAAGAGAAAGTTAGGGTTAAAAAAAAATGGTCAAGGAGAGAGCGTTTGTCAGTATGAAAAGCAACAGTTTTATCCTAAAACCTTGTATAAAAAGTCAGGTCTTTATGGCTGTACCAGTGGCAGGACTGTTTCCAGGGACAGACCATGCTTGCATTTAAACTCATTTCACCACAGGCATCCTCAGACAGAGGGTCATTTTTTTTTAATTGGGGTACAATTGCTTTACAATGCTGTGTTAGTTCTGCTGTAAAGCAACACGAATCATCTGTGTGCACGCAGATATCCCCTCCCTTTTGGAGCCCTTCACACTCCCACCAGCCCCCCCTTGCCACCCATCTAGGTCACCATGGAGCTGAGCTCCCCGTGCTGTTCAGGAGAAGGTCATCTTTGTCTCCTCCCTTCTGCCACCCACATCGGGCTGGGAAATCTGGCCTGAAGCTTTCACTCAAGGCAGATCCTGGGATTCGAGGAGAGCCTGGGAAGATGGCTCTGTAACAATGCTCCAGTCTTTCACACTTACCCTGCGAAGTAGATCTGATCAAATGAAGAAATACATGCGACTCACATGTGACGTTTTATTCAGAGCCAAAATTATAAGGGAAGGGAGTTCATGTGTTTATACTCAGAGCAATTGGCCAAGTTTTCTTTCTAAACGTCTTGTGCCGTTCAGTTTATTTTTTCTTGAAAGTATCAACTGTTCTTCATTTAGTACCAGGACTTAGAAGACTGTAGAGTGAAGGCAATGGCACCCCACTCCAGTACTCTTGCCTGGAAAATCCCATGGATGGAGGCATGGGGTTGCGAAGAGTCGGGCACGACTGAGCGACTTCACTTTCACTTTTCACTTTCATGCATTGGAGAAGGAAATGGCAACCCACTCCAGTGTTCTTGCCTGGAGAATCCCAGGGACAGAGGAGCCTGGTGGGCTGCACAGAGTCGGACACGACTGAAGCGACTTAGCAGCAGCAGCAGCAGAGTGAAGGCAGGTAGAGTTGCTGAAGAATGCTCTGGTTGTGCATGTTGACAAACCAAGAGTACAAACAAAGAAAGGGATTTGGTATATTAATGGCCTTCCCCTTCCCCAAAATTTCTACTTCAGTAGCCCTTGAACAAGTTAGAAAATTAGTACGGTGAATGGGCTGTTTTAGCTCCTTTCCATTGGCTTTTCAAATGCCACCAATATTGAAATATTTGTGTTTGCTTGCCTGGCAGAGCGGATACTCAAGGTTCTCCAAAAATGCAACTCTGTTCTTCCTGCAACTTGAACCTTCACACTGGCCTTCCCCTTGTCTCCACAGTTTCCTGCTTACTCCCTCCTCTAATTACTCTTCCTTTTTTCAGAGTCTTTTCATGACTCTTTTAATGTTCTCCTTTATTCCCTCTTGCCTGCATTCCACATTTCTTTTCCACCCCCGGCTTTATTTGGCTACAAGTGCCGAAGACTTGTATTGAGTCTCAAGGCCGAATAATAAGCACCATCTCCCACAAAACAATTGTATGGATTTTCTATTGAAAATAGCGTTCTCCTGGCCTTAGTGCACGGGGATTTAAAAGCTAGATCGACAGCCCCCCAAAGAAGAGCTTCGTGAGACAGATTAGCAAAGTGTTCTTCAGCTCTTGACTCATTTTTCTGTATATGAAATGTTTTACCACAAATGCATCATCACACATCCCAAAAAGAAACCTCCTTCTGCTTGTCAAAGTCAAATTCAGACTTCATCCAGACATTAAATCAAGAGAAGGGTGAGCGTGAATGTGTCTGTACAAGCAAGGGATCTTATAAGGTAGATCTGGCAAGTGGATCTTTTACTGTGTGTCTTGTATAACAGGTTACCAGGACTCTGTCCCACAAAGATTCGTCACAATACTTGGTACTTATTTGGTAGAATAACTTATCTATGAAAAGTTATTTTTTAAATAGGTAAAAATAAAATGACTGGAAAGTGAATTTTTTTTTTAATAAAAGGGAATTTTTATGGTCTGTTTATCCTTTTTTCTGCCCCTAAAGATAAATTATTTCAACAAGCAACTGATATAAACTGAGAGTTTCTTTAAGTGGTTAGAAGATGACAGGTGTATGTATTTTAATTCTTTCAAGAGACACAGTGTTTACAGAATCAGTTATCGTTCATATTGTTTTCCAATAGCATTCTTATAAAGTCACTAGATGGACATCTAAATTGCATTTTAAAAATTGTGTCACCTTTGATCCTGTACCTAGGAAAAGTAATGTTTACCTTACAAAGATGAAAACTCTACTGAGGATATTATAAATTAACATCACCTTATTATGTCATAAGTGGCAGAATCTCGCTACTTATTGACTTTAAATGTAAGAAAGAGAAGGTGAATCCTGAACAGAATAGTGAGTCACTGTTTGGAGAAAATCAATCATCCAATCAATCAGAATTCACAGAAGAATCTTTGTGGCTTTGGCTTAAACATTTTAGTAAACACATCAGAGCATGATTAAGAACCCTAAAGATTGTGAACAGTCAGTAATTTATCCCAAGAGTGGGTTCTTACAAAAGAGAACCTCTCAAGAAAGTTTGGGGACTGCTAACTCAGAAGGATTTTTAACATTATATATTTTTGAAAGTGTTTGTGCTTTGAAGACAAAGAATGATATACAAAATAAAATTCTTAAATTCTAAGGGATAGTAATTAGAAATTTTAAAAAATAATTTAGTCTTGCTTTGGGATTGCTCTTCTCCATATGGGTAAGTAAATATGTAAGCATACATCTGTTCCCTTGAATGGAGAATGGGCTTTCACAAATTATGAAGAGCTTAAGAACTCTTGGGAATTATGCTTTTTTTTCAACCATCTGGATATCGCGGGTTGCTTTTCTTTTCTCGGTGGCGCTCTCTTCTTCATTCCAGTTGTTCCCATCCTAGCTCAGAGATCCATCACCACTTCTCTAGGATTCACCTCCTACCTGCTCCCCCTGACTTGTCAATCTTCCCTCTCCACCCTCTGCCATGACTAAGGCGAGCTTCCCCAACACAGTTTCTTTTATGTCATTTTGCTGAAAAGCAAACTTCTGGTGATGATGATAATAACACTAATAATGTACTAAATATTTATTGAGTGGCCCTACACACTAAACTTTGTTTGATCTTTTGATACGTTTTCTCATTTAATCCTCAAGCCAAGCTTACAAGGTGTGTTTGAGTATTAACCATGTTTAATAGATAACAGTTTGAGGCTTAAGCATTTAGGTACTTTGCTGGGGCTTCCTCAGCAACTTAAACCCATTCCTTGTCCTCTCACCCTGCAAATGTAAAATATTCTGCCTGACTTCCAGGCACCTTCTTGTTTCCAATGTAATTTTTTCTCTGAAACATTTGGTAGAAGGTTAACTTCATGGAACATCTGGAAATTGACTGCTATTTTGTTGCATTATCTTGCTTTTGCATCTGAAGTTTAGTTGTTAAATGAAATTGAATGTGAGACTCTCTAGCTATCCCAGTTTCTTGAAAATGTTTATCTGTATTTACGAACCCAAGAACCATTTTGAAAGGGTCAGGGGCCAATGACCAAAAGGAGCTGACCCTGCTCCAAGACAAGAGGCTGATAACCAGCATGCAGACAGGTGAAGGGGTGATGCTGTGGGGCAGAGGCTGCTGAAGCCCTTCTTTTGTACTGCTTTCCCTAGTCAGGGTTTCAAGTCTGGTCCCTTTCATAACTGGAACTTCAAACATCAATTATATGGTACGGTCCCTATAGAAATGTCTAAAGTCATAAAGGAGGGAAAAAGGAAGATGCTGTTCTCCATACATCCCACATCATTAACATGTCAAACGTCCCTTCCCATTTAAATGAAACTGGGATGTTTTCCAACTTTTCATCTTGACTGTGAGTCTAGTTGCCTGTGTCGGGAAGCGAGGGAGGCTCAGATGAAAGTATTAGTTTTGTGTTTCTACTCATCTGATCCCCCCAGCCAGCTGGCCTTCCCACCTGCCCCACCAACTCTGCTCAGAAATTACACGTTCAAACAACTTATCAAAACCAGACCCCCATTGTAGCCATTTCTGCCAAGTGAGCCAATTTGGGTTTCATGGAGGAAATAAAAAGATTAAGGAACTACACCCAGGCCAGAGAAATTAGGCTTCAAAATGGAGCGAAAGGAATTTTGCAGCCATTTTACCTGTTGGGGGGAAAAAAAGAAAAAATGATGTGTAGTCATTTTAAAAATGAGTGATTTTAGCTCAGTGGATCTGACCCAAGTAAAGAAATCTGAGATGTAGCTATTTAACAAAGACTATGTGAAGCAGAGATTTGTGCAACTGTGCATCATATTCTAAACAAGTCGCCGACATCGATTATTATTTCTGGGCAAGCATAAGGCTGCAGTTTCAAAGCCACGTTTTACTAGATGACTCTTTAAAGGTCACTTTACGAAGCATAAGATAATTCCTTCGAGGGCGCCTGGAGCCCACCTCCCTCGGTCGGGTTTTATGTTTCATTGACTGTATTAGCATTGAACTCTTTAAGAATGACAGGCTGCAGTCAGAGGATCCCAGGTGGGCCATGGGATCTGCGGGGCCAGCTGTTCCTTAGCTCAGATAATTCTTCTTTTTGAGATTTACAGATCCGTTTGCATTTGACAGACCCGGCATGTCTTTGTACTGCCCAGTCCTGATGTTTTTAAAGGAAAGCAGCTTAATAATTTATTAACTGCTACATTTCCTCTGGGTTTTATCTGTGTGATGCTGAGTTGAATCCCAGAACATGATAAATCGGAAGAATTTTGCAGAAGCCCATTCTCGAAGACAGCCAGGGCCTCTTTGTTATTGAGGTTGTTGCTGACGACCCCTCAGAGGGCTCCTGTTGGTTTACCTGGGTGGACGGCGGCAGAAAACAACCAGCTCTGGGAAGTGGGACTGTCACGTCGGGGCTGAGGTTGCCGACAAAGTACCCTGATCCGTGAGAGAGTCAGCAGTGTAATGACAGTGAAATGTGGCCGCAGCGTGTTTTGAGGCATTCCTGAATTGTCTGGATGCGCCAGCGACATCATGCCATCTCAGCTGTGTGCCTTTCCTTGTGGGATCCTCTCAGCCCAAAGCACCCTGCTGTCCCCACGCCTCTACTTCTTCAGAACCTTGGCCATGTTTTGTTTTATTAATTTTTATTTTATATTAGAGTACAGTTGATTTGCCATGTTGTGTTAATTTCAGGTGTATGGCTAAGTGATTCAGTTTTATACCACACATACTGTTTTTCAGGTTCTTTTCCCATATAGGTTCTTACAGAATTCTTACAGCTGCCCATGTTTATAGCTGCTCTCAAAAATGGCTTTGTTACCAGTCACTTTTATTGATCCTCTTCAAAATGGCTCTCACCTTGGCCTTCTTTGACTTGTTTACAACACTTGCAGATCCTACTTTACATGAGGATGACTGTTAGCTTTTGCCCAGTACTCTGGGTCAAAAGGCCACAGTCTCTGTGGCCATATCATCTTGGTAATTCCTGTCCAGCCCAGTGCAGTATCCTGCCTATGGTAGACACTTATCCACTGAATACAATTTTGGAGAATAGTTTTTAATTCTGTGCCCTAATCCTTTCCCATGTTTCTTGTCCCTTTTCTAATTGCATGATCTGATCTGATGCTTTGCCAATGCTTGTGAAACTTACTTTAGTAACAACTTATGTTGTTATTCAGTTGCTCAGTTGTGTCCAACTCATTGAGACCCCGTGGACTCAGTACTCCAGGCTTCCCTGCCCTTCGCTATTTCCCAGAGTGTGCTCAAACTCATGTCCATTGGTCAGTGATGCCATCCAACCATCTCAACCTCTGTCAAAATAAATAACTTTTAGAGACGTTAGTGTTAAAAGCGACAGTGTTAGTCGCTTAGTCATGCCTGACTCTTTGTGACTCCATGGACTGCAGCCTACCAGGCTCCTCTATCCATGGGATTCTCCAGGCAAAAATACTGGAGTAGGTTGCCATTCCCTTCTCCAAGGGATCCTCCCAACCTAGGGATTGAACCCAGGTCTCCTGCATTGCAGGCGAATTCTTCAGCATCTGAGAGACTTTCATGTTAAACTAATAATAAAAATCATATCTGCCTCTCTGAGCTGTTCCTCCATTTTCAGAGATTTTCATGTATATAATCTGACCATCCCATGAAGTTGTGACCACGCCTGTGAGTAAGGAAGGGGAGAGTCCTCCTCTATAGATTAGGAACCAAGTCCTGGAGAAGTTAATTAACTTGTACAAAGTTGCACATCTGTTAAATCTCAGAAGTTAAAATCAAATTCAGATGTCCTAACAATTCCAATAGGACTTGCTCTGCTCATACATTTTTCTCATCAGATGGTTGTTGAATGCCCACTGTCATGGCCTGTAGTTACAGTCAAACAAGACACTAGTTTCTGCCCTCGGGAGGGCATCATGATAACATAGCCGCAGAGCTGTTAGGAATGATGGTGCAGCCGTGTTTTCTCACTACTCAGACTGATGCACAATTAAAAAGCAGCATTCATTTTCTGTAACTGAGCAGATTCAATAAATATATTGGCTTTAATGATTATTTAGCTTATAGCATCTTTTATTTAGAGGTCCATTCTAATGTACTGTATTCCCCACTTACTCTGTTTATAAATTATAGGGATTAATGAATAGGAAACTCTCCACATTAAAGAAACCATTCTGCATACATTTGGCACCTAATAAATGTTTGTTGGCTAATGCAGTAGGAATGTCCTCTATGTTTCTGAACTTATCCTTTTTTATAATTGGCTTCTTCCTCTGCAAAATTGAATAAAAACTAACTTTTGAAATGAACTGGGAATAAATGGCATACTATTTAGTTTAAAGCAGTTTCAGGCATAAGTTGAATACATTGCTTAAACATTTTGTCCCTTAATTTTAAAACAGATGCTCCAGAGACTAGGATCTGACTAGCATTTCTCCCTGCTTTTTCGTTCACTTCACTCATAATTCAACCACAAGTATTCTCAAGTTACTGATATACCAAATTGAATGACTATTTCACTATTATGTTCTTCCAGCTCAAGTTTCTAAAAAATCACATTTTCAGCAAAAGGGCTCTGGGATTTCAATAGTTAAGGGTAATTCTTCCTCAAGGTTGTTCTCTGTCGTCATCATGGCCACCTGCTCTCCCATACAGAGTTGTGGTAATTAATAAGAGGCATTAACACGTCTGGTATCACTGGGGAGAGGGAAAAACTGAAATCTGTGAAACAGCTTTAACTGTGAAGCAGTAAATGTTGATGCAATCACTATCTTTCACTGTACCACCCAACTTGAGATCATTTCCATGAGATGAAATAAATGGTATGCTCACACCCTAGTGTAACTTTCATAGATTTAATTACATGTCTCTGGAAATATGTGTTTGGCTACATGGTCAAGCCACTCATCCATAACCAGCATTTCTGGGGGGGAAGAAGAGCTGGTACTCAGCACAGAGGTGGGGATGGGAAATGCAGACCTGCGGGGGTAGATGAAGACACGAAGCCATGAGTTATCGCTCTGTGGGGAGTACAGCGAGGCTAGAGAAGGAGACAGAGGAGAAAGCCATCAACTCTAGAGGGAGACCTACATGTGGAGATGGGAGTGGAAACAGACAAGACAAGTGAGGAAGAGCGGAGAAACGGGGACAGACTAGAGAGAGCATGTCATTACACCAATTAAGAGAGACGTTAATTTCTTGAGCAAGTGGGCCTTCCAAATGCAGGAGGTAAGCAAGGAAGCAGTGAGAAGCCAGAACAAGCTGTCTTGGCTATTTTTAAATGAAGTTTAATAGTAAATGAGAAGAGCTATCTAGGGGTACAAAATCAAAAGGAGAGGAACTAAATAAGGATGGGTATTTATTTTAGGGATTGATGAGATTTAGGGATTTGATGAGACACAAATCTGTGTAGCCTGAAGTTAAAGGTCCGATGGGGAAAGAGACAGTAAAGAATAATAAATGGCAGTTTGTCTTTGTGGGATAAAAGATACCATCCAAGTATTTTTCCTCTTAATGAGATCCATTTCCATCACCATCTCTACACAGCTCATCATTAAAAATAACTAACAGGAAATGTCTTTTTAAGCGACACGTTACTATACTTAAGTCCTTACATCTGAATCCTGTTGCTACTTATTTTCCTGCACTTGTTGACAAGTCATTAGGAAAGAGAGTGTTTACTTCAATATTACCTGTCATCTAAGAGAGTTCTAGTGCTTCAGTAAAAACTTGATGGATTAATACTATTTTAAAAACAAAGAAGCAAAATGCTATGAATGGTCCTGCCTCTATTCACAAGCCATAAATATAAGCATCTTTAGACATACATAAAAGTAAAATGAAAAACAAGAAATTAATACAAGAAAATAATAGCATAGAAAACTGGAGTTAAAGAAAATGAGGTGGTTAGGAATGTATGCAAATATTATATAATCAAAATATAGACACGATCATCATAAAAGTCTAATTTATTTAACATATGTACACTGCCCAGAAGATACTTTTTTATCTTATTTCACAATTTCATAATAAACACAATAATTAAATTATACAGTGTAGACATTGATAAACATAGCTAATGGACTTTGCAGTTATCATTTTTTAAGATACAGGATTCCTTTCACTTGAGCCCTTGTTTAATATTATTTTTAAATACCATCTAATATCCTGCTATAGATTTTTTTCAGTAGACTGGTTAACAAAATGTCACCAATCCATGAGAGTTGGCAGGAAGTCAATGGCACTTTATCACAGAGGATCGTTGGCATGTTCATAATAATAATGATACTTCTCATATGCATTAACAATTTCCTTCCATATCTCAAAACCATTGGCTTTAATAGATACCAACTGAAAGGTGGCCAGCTTGATACTATGACACAACAGTCATTTAGAATTCTTATTCACTGACCAGAAACCACACAATAGGGCAGAGAATATTTACAGTTTTTTTTTTTTTTTTTGCTGCAAACCCAGGGGAGAACCTTTTGTAGATAGCACATAGTGATTCAAAACAAAATTTAGCTAGTAGAATAAAATAAATACCCCTTGGGCTATTTGAAAACCTGCAGTGTAGTTACTTAGGAAAGTCGCCAGTACACCCAGGATCTCTCCAAGAGCCATGCTTGACCTGTAACTTCTTATGAAACAACTCATTGGTTTCTCCTGCTGTCTAATTTATATTTGTTTCTCTGATAAAGAAATCTGAGTATGCTTTTTTAAATTAATTAATCTATTTTCAATTGGAAGATAATTGCTTTCCAATATTGTGTTGGTTTCTGCCAGACATTAACATGAATCAGCCATAAGTATGCATATGTCCCCTCCCTCTTGAACCTTGCTCCCACCTCCCACCCCATGAGTGTGCTTTTTTATTACAGGGAGGTTTTATTAGCAGGAGGAGAAGGGGACAACAGAGGATAAGATGGTTAGATGGCATCACCAACTCGATGAACATGAGTTTGAGCAAGCTCTGAGAGTTGGTGATGGACAGGGAGCCTGGCTTGCTGCAGTCCATGAGGTCGAAAAGAGGCAGACACAACTGAGTCACTGAACTGAACTGAACTTTATTAGCAGCAGAGAAGAGTACATTTATCTATCCTGTCTCTACTTCCTTCCACCACTTGAGTATAAAAACAAAATTATTCTTGTACAATTGAAACGTATGTATGTATAGAAGAAATTGTTGTTGTTCAGTCACTAAGTCCTGTCTGACTCTGTGACCCCATGGACTGTAGACTGGGCTCCTCTTTCCATGGGGTTTTCCAGGCAAGAATGCTGGAATGGGTTGCCAATTCCTTCTTCAGGGAATCTTCCCAACCCACGGATAGAACCCATGTCTCCTACATCTCCTACATTAACAGGCAGATTCTTTACCACTGAGCCACCAGGGAAAACTTGAGCACTGACCACATATACATCAAGTTGACTCCACTTAGCTTGGGAAAAACATAAGATCACATGCCAAAGTGATGTGGTAATGATCAATGAACCAATGAATTGGGGTGGAATTTATTCTCTTAATAACTGAAGTCCAATTTTATTGTATTTGAGAGCTGTATAATTTCAAAGAATTCTATGTGAGCTCTGAGGCGTGAAGTTCTACGTTTTCTGTTTTCATCATTTATCTCTTTCATTTTTCATGGACACTGGATTATTTTCTGTCATCCTTCCCACAGTTGCTTGAAAATGTAGTCTAGAGAATTAAATTGATTTGCAATCACAAGTTCTTGATTTTAGACTTTAGATAAACTAAATTGAACCAGAATATTCTTAAAGCATAAATAACAGATTGCTTAAATTCCCAGCTCTCATTTCAAGTATTTGCTAATGTGGCATTGATCAATCTACAATTCCCAGACTGAGGAGAAGTGATAGGAATATTGGATTAAAAAAAAAATGCCATACAGGCCAGAAAGATAAATTGTTTGGGTTGTCTTTTTGCAAGTTTGAGGTCACGATTCATTCATCTTGTTACTTTTCTATATCCCTTTAGTGGCTTCAATTGCAGGATTAAATATTGAATGGTGGCAGATCATTCAATACACAGGCTCTCATAGTTTGGCATTAGAAGGTTTTTCATGCTTAAAATGGAACTGGGTGCACACAGAATGCCAAAGATAATCGTGCTGATGATCTAGTCTGTGAGATTAATCCCTCAACAATATTATCAGACACTTTTAACACATTGATTTGTCCCTGATATGACATTTCTGAAACAAATGGATATCCTAAGCATCTTAAGAATAACACTGAGCTTTCTATACAGTCTGGTTTTCTTTCAGAAAATTAACCTGTTAGCAGATTTGGCTAGAAACTTGCAACCCATTATCACAACCAATGTTCATTACCACAAAAAGAAAAGTAAAATTTAAAAGATTCATAATCCTGTGGGGGGAGTATTAATTAAAGAGGATTAAAAAATAGAAATCGCCCTCATGGCTAAATATGCAGAATAGAAGTACTAAATCAATGCACTGTCTAATAAGTCTAATTAGACCAAGAATAGTCAAACCTCTGTTTAGTCTGAAATAGTATGCTTGGATATTTAGTTTGTTGTTTTCTTTATGCATTACAGGCATTGCTTACTTACTAAACCCATTTAAAAGGGAAATGAAAATAGTAAAGTTTCAAAATGTGTTGCTTAGCCAGGAGACCCAAAAGGCTTAAAGAATAAATGCATATACATTTTAACAATAAAATGTTTTATTTATAAAACATAAAAATTAAAGTTTGACAAGAACCAAGAGGTCATTCACTTTCTCTCTGCCTGTGCAGAATTATTTTATTTCACATTTGTCCAGATTGTCTGAAATGCCCCCAGGTGATAATTTTTTACTCCTTTCTGAAGTTACTAAAACCCAGAAGTTCTTCAGGGTAAAATTGTTTTGGAGTGGTTAGGAAAGATTTTGCCTAAAATTTTCTTTCCATAGAACTAGCTCATTTCTCTCTCCTTGGATTATGCTATTTTAAGCCATTATAATAATTCCATATTGCTCCATAAACAGTTATGTCATATTTCACTTTTTTCTTCAACCTAAGCACATTTGGAATTTTTCTCATTTTCTCATAACTCATTCATTCTATGCCTTTCATCACCTGGATTTATCTCTGGCTCCCATCCAATTTATCCACATCTTTGTGGAGCATGAGGGTCGAAGTGAAATTTCACTGTTCTGATTAGGCCTTCTTTTAGAAGCAGTAAAAGTATACAGTCTTTAGAGTCAGACAACCCTGAGTTTGAATTCTATCTCTGCCACTTATGGCCATGAGACTTTCATCTGCTTATTAATATCCTCTGTGCCCCTGTTTCCTTACCCCTTAAATGGGACTAACAATATCTATTTCACAGGTTAGCTGTGATTCTAAAATAAAATAACAGTGGCTGACACCAGGTAAGCCAGCAAAATTAGGGATCACCATAATTACTATGCAGTTTTTAGTTAACATAAATAGTTTCAGATTGATTATGGATTTGCTACAAAAATCCTTCATTTAGATTTTTTAACAGAAAGATTTTATATTTGTCTATGTCTCAGCAGTAAAGAACCCTCCTGCAAAGGCAGGAGATGCAGATTCAATACTTGGGTCAGTAAGATCCCCTGGAGGAGGAAATGGCAACCCACTCCAGTATTCCTGCCTGGGAAATCCCACGGACAGAGGAGCCTGGTGGGCCGTAGTCCACAGGGTTGCAAAGAGTCGGACACGACTTAGCAACTAAACAACAATGACTTCTTTTGGATCCAACCTACTTTAAGTTGGATTTTATAAATGAAGTAAATCCTTCAAGTCAATATAGAAATGAAAACCCTTGAGATGAGTAATAAAAGAATCCTGAAATCACATGTAAAGTCAGATACAACTGTACACATCATTCATTGTGTGTTAGGAATTAAAGACAGTTAACTATGTAAGGAACAGGAAAACCTAGATGGATCTGGACTGGAAGCGGGACCCCACTGAGACCCTGACTCAATCTGAGAGAAAAACATGAGCAGACTGTGAAGACAGACAGCAAGTCGTTTTGACATTAAAATTTTTAAAGAAGAGGTGATGAGGGGCGAGCAGAACAAGTTAATGAGCAGAGAGTCTAGGAGTGGACGGCACAGTTGAGTGCCCACTGTGTCCCGGGGACCACATGAAGCACTTGTTCTAACCCTAAGATGTATATTTTATCTCCTCTTCTTAGATGACTTACCCAAGGCTACAGAAAGATTTTAGAAGAGTGCTTGCCCAAGGTAATATAGTAGCAAGTGTTGAGGCTAGAGATCAAACACTGGCAAAATCTTTCCCTAAACAATGTTCTCAAACTTCAGTGAGCTTGTAAAGCCCCTGGAGGGATGTTAAGGCTGTGTGCACCCCCACCCTCGCTGCCCAGCCTCAATTCAGTAGGTCTAAGCTGGGGCTGGAGCACTGGCTGCTGCTCCCCTGAGAACCACTCTTTGAGAACCATTGTTGCAGGCTTGTACTCTACTTCCTCTGCAGGTTAGTAATTATCAGGTGGAACTGCACACCAGGCCCACCTGGGATTTCATTCAGGTGCTTATGTCTGGTTACCCATGGGTCCAGGCTTTAGGAAGCGTGAGATTCAATAGTGGAGGAGGACTTTTAGTCCTGGAGAAACTAAAGCAATGGACAGTCTGTGAAAACAGAAATCTGATTTCTATTTCTCTATCTATAGTGATTCCAATTGCAAGGACCTTTGTCTCAGGAGCAAGGTGCAAGCCCATTTACAGGCAGACCTCAAAGATATTATGGGTTCAGTTCCAAGACCACTACATAAAACGAGTGTGGCGATGAAGCAAGTCAGCCGAATTTTTTTTTCACAGTACTTATATTAAGATTTTATTTATTTTAATTGGAGGATAATTACTATAAAACATTGTGATGGGTTTTGCCATACATCAATATGAATCGGCCATAGGTATGCATGTGTCCCCTCCATCCTGAACCTCCTTCCAACCTCCCTCCCACCCCACCCCTCCAGGTTGTCCCAGAGCACCAGCTTTGGGTGCCCTGCTTATAAAAGTTATGTTTCTACTACACTGTAGTCTATTAAGTGTGTAGTATATAGCTTTATGTCTAAAAAAATGTACATACCTTAATTTAAAAATACAGTATTACTGAAAATGCCCAAACTACGACAATTGTAACATCAAAGGTCACTGATCACAGATCACCATAACAAATGTAATAATGAAAAAGTTTGAAACATTGCGAGAATTATCACAATGTGACAGAGAGATGCAGTAAGCTAATGCTGTCGGAAAAATGGCACCAATAGAGTTGCTCCATGCAGGGTTGCCACAAACCTTCCACTTATGAAAAATGCAATAAAGTGAAGTGCAATAAAACAAGATCCACCTGTACCATAAAGTGAAACACAAGGTTGGCGTGGCATTGGGGTCGCTTGTCCCTGAATCCTCTAGGTATGAGACTAGAGTACATTGAGGCTGGCGAGGGGGTGTTGGTTTTTGTTTTTTGCTAACAGTGAGATTGATTCTAAATCTTGGACAGGTAATAGGCTCTGGGTCAAATGCTCATTGTTCTGGAGAGGAGGAAGGCAGAGATAGGGGTAAGGAGTCTCAAACACACACCTCTCCTGGGTTATTGACATGACCTGACGTGACCTTTGTATTCCTCTCTCTCAGTGGTGCTATCATATATTCCGGGCATAATAGAAATTTAGTGGTTGTTGACTACCTACCCAGTTAGTATTAGGTGACTTAAACTTGACTGACTGTGAGAGGGGAAGGAGCGAAGGAAAGTGAAATTTGTCTTATACACAGTTACGTCTCACTGTCCTAAACTTCTGGTAGTGAAGCACATGCAAAGAGGAGTTAATAAAGTCTGAATACTTGGTTGGTGGGGACCTGAAATGTGGTTATCAAAGCCATGGAAAGTTGGAGCAGAGGTAGGATGTTACATTTTCAGTTTGTATTTAGCTAATAACTGATACATCTATGGGGAGAGCTGGCTTGCTTTCTTTAGGGTAGGAAAACATCATTATATTAGCATCAGGAAGTTCTTCTCAGGACATGGCAACACCTTGGGTCTTATACAAAGTCCGAAGACTTGGTTTCTCGTCTGGGAGTTAAAATGGAGAGTTGCCCACACTTCAGTTCAGTTCCCTTAGCATCATCTAGCATTAATTGATTGCCTACTTATGTTTACGGGGGCTTCCGAGGTGGCTCAGTGGTAAAGAATCTGAATGGCAACCCACTCCAGTATTCTTGTCTGGAGAATCCTATGGACAGAGGAGCCTGGCAGGCTGCAGTCCATGGGGTCACAGAGACTGGACACGACTGAGCACGCATGCGCTTATGTGCACACCATGCACAGCCTTGGACTTGGTTTTCTGATAGGAAAAAACAGGCCCTTGCAGGCTGGCGTACTTTAGGAAGACCATCTCAGAGTTCGCATGCATGGACTAATAAGTTTATAGAACATTGCGTTCAACTTGTAATAGCTAGCGAAAGTCGCTCACTCGTGTCTGACTGTTTGCAACCCCAAGGATTATACAGTCCTTGGGATTCTCCAGGCCAGAATACTGGAGTGGGTAGCCTTACCCTTCTCCAGGGCATCTTCCCAACCCAGGGATCAAACCTAGGTCTCCCGCATTGCAGGTGGATTCTTTACCAGCTGAGCCACCAGGGAAGCCTACCTAAAAGGAATGAGTAGACCTAAAACACCAAATTCACACCCTGGTTAAAATGCGAGTTATATGAATAAATGTTTTGGGTAAAATATTTTGAATGGGAAAGGGTGGAGACACCATTTCAGAATACTTAAGCTGGTGGGGTTTTTTTTGTTTTGTTTTGTTTTGTTTTCTGTCTTTAAAGTAGTCAGGACTTTGTTTCCTCGGAGAACCTCCTAACTGAATTCTCAGCACATTAAGCATTTCCTGAGCATGAAAGCAACGGGGCAGAAGCTGTTAGCAGTGGTTCCCTTTGAATTAGCATTTTCCTGTGACAGTCAGCGGGGTGCTCCCATAACTGGTACAATTTGCTCACAAGGATATATTTTTGCATGTGAAGATTAGCTATGCATTTTCTTGGCATCAGCGATTGGTGATATTTCAACTACCTGGTCAGAAGAAAAATTGGCAGATCTGCTTGCTCCTACAGACTATGACAAAACAAGTTTTCCCCCCGCAATCTCTGTATTACACCATGGCCCATTTGAGCTGTAAAACACACTACTTGTTCAGTTTTTGTTATAACCTTCATAGAAGATGGAAAATGCACCCCAAACTGCTCTGCAATAAGATCATGGCTCGCCTGCCAGTTTGCAGTTTTATATACAACGTGTTATTGTCGTGAAGGTGAAGTTTATGGCGAGTGAGTCTCTGACAGCCTGTCACTTCACCTGACTGCGGTAAAAGGGTCTGCAGATAGTCTGTGTTTGCAGCTACTGTAAATATTCCTCCATGAGTAACATCTTGGTAGCAAAATGTCTGAATTAACCAGCGTTCCTTCTTTGCTGTTTTAAAAACCGAAGTTTGATTTCAAAGGGCATTACCTATTTTACTTGTGTGTCTTGGGGGAAAGAGGAGACAGCTGTTAAGATATTGAAATTATTTTCTTTTATTTTCTGTCTCGAAATTTTTTTTGTTACACATTAGAGACCTTATGTAATGTTTAATGTTTCAATTTACTGTATGCATTTCAGTTTTCGTATTTGTCATCTTGTTCCAATTTAATGAAAGCTTATTTGGCTATGGTTTTCATTGGAAAGCAGAACACACGTACAACTTTCAGCAATAATATATATTTTTCCTTTTCTTTGGATTTGAACAGCCTTCTAAAATTTTCTCTACTGAAATTCTGGCAGAGTTATTTCTTCAACATTTGGCTGAGGGTTTGGAATGTTTTAAACATTTGAAGTGACTGGGATCAATTACTGTAACCTAAAATGGATAACCTTTAAGACACAAAGCTCATGTTTTTCTTAATCATCTCATTACATGACATTTTTCTGTTTGTATATCGATAAAACACTGTATGTTGGCTAAATAAGGCACATTTCATTTATTTCCAAGTACTGTTGATATTGTAAAGCTAGCATATTACATATAACATTAAAGTTATTTTTAAAATATAACATCTTTGTGGATGAGAAAAATAAAATTCAGAAGATGGATAAACTTGTAACAATTTAGCAGTCTAACAAAGTATAATAAATAGCAAAATCATGTATTTGAAATGAATCTTAGAAAAATTCACAATACAAACATTTTTTAAGGGAGCTGTTTTTCTAATTAAGGGAGCTCCAAGCATCTTCAGATTCATTCTTCCTAGCATTATTTCATTACTGAAAGTTTTTCCTTTTTCTTCCATAAAGCCACAGCTCCCTCTGAGAGTTGTTGACTCAGAAGGGGTTATACGATAATATCCTGTTATTTCTATTTATCAGATTAATTTAGGACTCACATTGCACTTTCAAGGTAGACAGAAAGCAAGGCATTGCCAGCTTCAAGATTTGACTTTTGATAAATATAAATGCGGAGCAGCTCTCTGCTGATGGTACGTAGTGAATGTGACCCATGACGGGCAGATGGCTGTAGCGATGGAGAGAAAAATTACAGCCAGAACATTCCTGCTTCTGCTCCAGTGGACTCAGAATACATTAGCCGGGTCCTCTCTCAGCTTAGAGTTTTTTCCCTGATGATGGATTAGTGATAAACTCATATGCGAGTTATTCCAACATTCCTTTGAGACCTTAACTTTTCATGAATGAAAAGGTCATTTGTAAATGCTCTACATTCTTTCATTTCCCCCCACCCATGGAACCAGACTGCTTTGTGTAATTTTACATTACCATATTTTCTTTGAAAGAGTAGCTCGTAGTTCACTTTTAATGTCCTAATTATTTGGTTGGTGGTTTGGAGAAACTTGCTGTACAGTCAAGAAATAAATAATATTCAGTAAAGAGAATTTTAAATTGAAATCATGCTATAAACACCAAGCTCAGACTTTTCAAGAGGCCGGAAGTCTCCTTGCTCATTTTGTCCTAAATGACTTTTGATTTAAGGCCAAACTTTGTACCAGATGTGTGGTATTTTATAATAATTACATGGTACAAGCCTTCAATCATTTTCCACTGAGACCATTTAACATCTGTTTTATCAAAATGGTTTTCCATTTCTTTTCAGGACCACAGATGAGTAAGAATATTAAGTGAGACACTGAGTCACACACTTTTTTACTATATAATATGAATTTCTCTTGCACTTGTCTTTTATAAATGACCACAGACCTCAAGACCTCCTTCAGTGACAAGCATAGCAGAGTTGGTTTCTCTGATATTTGGGGATTAACCTTTTCTTAATGTTGTTTATTCTTTATCCATTTCCTGATCTTTTATAGTTCCAAATGGAGATGAGAATATATTAAGGAAGAGATAAGGGAGTGAATGGGAACTGGATGGCATACTCCATTTCCACTCTTCCCACTTAGAGACCTTCCTTTATCTATTTACCAACAACTTCACTACACCTCTTCCTATTTTCCTTTCTTTTCTTGAAGTATAGTTGAGTTACAGTGTTGTGTTGCTGCTGCTGCTGCTAAGTCACTTCAGTCGTGTCCAACTCTGTGTGACCCCATAGATGGCAGCCCACCAGGCTCCCCCGTCCCTGGGATTCTCCAGGCAAGAACACTGGAGTGGGCTGCCATTTCCTTCTCCAGTGCATGAAAGTGAGAAGTGAAAGGGAAGTCACTCAGTTGTGTCCGACTCTTCGGGACTTCATGGGCTGCAGCCTACCAGGTTCCTCCGTCCATGGGATTTTGCAGGCGAGAGTACTGGAGTGGGGTGCCATCGCTTTCTCCGACAGTGTTGTGTTAATTTCTGCTATATAGCAAAATGGTTCAGTTACGCATATATATATATATATATATGTTCTTTTTCATATTCTTTTCCGTTATGGTTTATCACAGGATATTGAGTGTAGTACCCTGTGCTATACAGCAGAACCTTTGTTTATCTGTTCTCTGTATAATAGTTTGTATCTGCTAACCCCAGACTCATAGTCCATCCTATCCCCAGTCTGTGAGTCTGTTTCAAGATAAGTTCATTTGTGTCCTATTTCAGATTCCACATATGAAGTGATATCATATGGTGTTTGTCTTTCTCTTTCTGACTTACTTCACTTAGTATGATCATCTCTAGGTCCATCCCAGTTGCAATGGCATTGTTTCATTCTTTTTATGGCTGTGTAGTATTCCACTGTATATACATGTTACATCTTCTTTATCCATTCATCAGTCAGTGGACATGAGGTTGTTACCATATCTTGATTTTTGTGACTAGTGCTGCTAAGAACCTAGGGGCCTATATATCCTTTTGATTTACACTAAAGCTCTTCTTATCTGTGCTAAACAAGGTTTACAGACATTGATTAACAAAGACAAATGTCAGAGGTCATAAACCAAAGAGGCCCCGGAACCATGTAATGGTGTGGAAGCCTGGTTCTCATATACCTGTTAGCATTTCCTACCTTCCGTCAAGGGCAGTTCCAGGACTGCCCTTGGTTCAGGTGATGGGCCAGTCTCTAGCTCTGAACTTAGTAGCTGCTCCCTTCACTCATTTTATTGAAATAGAAAGACACAGGAATCCTTTCCTTTGCTATTCTTGAACATTTCATGAAAAACTATAGAGGGAAAGACCTTTATTTTCATTGTTACTGGGCAAAATACCATCTTACAGAAATGTGTGCCCTGTCAGCATACAGTGTTTCCTTGCAGCTGCTCCACATGCCTCCTAGCCTTATAACTGGCTGCTGTTCCAGTAAAATCAGAGTTGGAGCAGCTCTGCAAAGCACTGTGCTTCCACACTGACGTTAGTTCAGTAGTCTGCTTTCTGGGCCAACATAGACATAACCAGCCATAAAAACAGACATGTGCACATCCATGGCCCAAAATAAACCACAGTGGACATAATGGGAATTTTCCAGTGAGCTTAGAAGAAAATTTAATATACTTCACCTCTTTGGGTGGAGGTGGGGTGCGGGGCATGAGGGTTTGGTTTTGGTTTTCATCAGAATTTTTATGTGGGTAAAACTTGCTGTTTGCTAGGATTTTCTTATCCCATAATTATGATGTGAAAAAAGAAGTAGCAGAGAAATCACATCGATAAGTTTTGATAGGCCGAGTGAGTGTTTCATCAGACAGCTCAAATGTTGTAAACTATATAATACTTGACTTCCCTGGTGGCTCAGACGGTAAAGCGTCTGTCTACAATGCGGGAGACCTGGGTTCAATCCCTGGATTGAGAATATTCCCTGGAGAAGGAAATGGCAACCCACTCCAGTACTCTTGCCTAGAAAATCCCATGGACGGAGGAGCCTGGTGTCCACAGGGTTGCAAAGAGTCGAACACGACTGAGCACATACTCTATATAATACTTGAATATCGTTTCAAAGAATAAAACTTATTTAAGATATAACTTCTTCTTCAGTGGAAGGATTTTTTTTAGTCTTTTCTCTGACAAAGTCAACTGGAGAATGAAAGGAAAGATAAAACTATGATGGAAATGTGTTTAGGTACCAAAGCTGGGTTTTTTTCTCTTAGACATCTTTGTTCACAGTTTAATTATTTCAAAATATTTTTAGATTCTTTCTTTGGTCACTTACATATTTTGTGTCTAAAATAGGACTGAAGTGTCAGCCCAAGCATTTCCAAAGCTAGGCTGTTCAATATTCCTATCATTCAATAGAGTTTGGCAAAGATGGCAGTTCAGTCAAGTGAAATGTACTTAAAGTCCTAAGGTTGATCAAGAATAAGATTTCTCCAGGAAGATACTATTACAAGGCCATAGTGACTATCCTTTCATTGTTCAAACAAACAGAGCATAAGTAATTGTTTTGAAATATAATGATGGTACAGCTGTAACAATAAAAAGGTCTGTAATAAGTAAAAGACTGTGCATCTGTTTTAGAAGACTTCTGAAGTCTCTTCCTTGTAACTTGCTACAGGCATGATGCCCTTAACTTTGAGTATAAATACAAGAATAGTATATACCCCAGATTATGTGTTGTCTTGAAGGATTTTAGGCAGTTACAGGCATACTATCTGATGACTGGGAGAGTAAAAGAGGGTTGGGACATCTGATTAAGTTTAAATAGTATCTGTTCTTCAGAGAAGAAGATTAGTTTTCATCCACTTCTCTAGACGTGGTACTCGGTCTTTGCCAAGACAGGCATATTCTGACCCCCATGGGACCATAGGATACCTTTGCAAAGCAGGATGCAGTTTAGTAGCAGGTTCCTTCTGTATCGTGATTATTTTCCTCAATGGTAATAAAAACTTCAGCTTATCATTGTGCATCAGAAGTTACCAATTCATTTTTGCAGTCACCATCAGTACAGTCTGATGTTTTTAAAATCCTAAAATTTTGCTTCGCCGTCTAGTTCAGTAAAATATGAATAACCAGAACCCTTACATTATTCTGTGCAGTAAGATGTCATAAGGCCTATTAAAGTTCTTAATAGTTTTTCAGTGTGTAACCTAAAAGTGAAAATCTATGGATGGTGAGCAAAGAATATTCAATCTACATCTTTCCCAAGGTTAGAAATATTATTTTGGAATATGAAAAACTACACCTGCAAAGTGAAGTCATTCATCACTTTCAGAAAAATAAATTTGAGTTTTTAATAGAAGCCAAATGAACTCAGACATGTAAGCCATCAATAAAGCTTGCCAGAATTTGAAGAGAATATCACGATGCAACTCTTTTTATGGATCAAGTACAAATGGAGCTGACAGTGTATGCCTAATCAGAGCACGGAGAACTGGAAGCTGCCGAGACAGTATTTTCACTTTCTCGTGTTGACACCTCGCGTGCTCAGGCAGTGCATTTGGGCTGATTAAAAATGTCAAGTCTGTGCTCGCGTGAAGCGCGTGCCTCTCCCAAAGAATTCTGAGTTCTAGAGACCCCAAGCCACAGCGTGTCAATAAAGCACGCTTATTAATTACTGTGTTCTATTATATTGTATTCAAACAGGATGACACTTAGGAAATCCCATCAGTATAAGCCTATTGTGGGTATAAAGCCCCCATCAAGGGAGCCTGAGAAATTTAACCACGTGCTGTGAGCTGAGGACAAGGCCAAGGTGAGGCTCCTCGTCGCTGTCTCTGACTGTCCTTGAACACTCTCCAACACCAGGACTCACCCTTTCCCATGGAAGGCAGGTCTTTTCCTAAATGCATAGGGGGCGTCAGGAAGGCAGCTGAACATGCTTTAAGGTGACACTCTGGTCACGAACTTCTGGCCTGGCTTTTTGGTAGATGTTTGAGGAATCAAGGGGCTTCCCAAGAGGCTCAGTGGTAAAGAATCAGCCTGCCAGTGCAGGAGATGCAGGTTCGATCCCTGGATCAGGAAGATGCCTTGGAGAAGTAAATGGCAACCCATTCCAGTATTCTTGCCTGAAGAATCCCATGGACAGAGGAGCCTATCAGGTTAAGTTAAAGGGGTCACAAAGAGTCGGACATGGCTTAGTGACTAAACAACAGCAATGAAGAGTCAAACCCAACACCCAGCCCTAAAAAGGTGGTAGGCATATTCCCCACTACTTCTCACCCAAAGATTCCCTCTACCTGCATTCCCTGCTGACATCACCTGACCCCCCATAAGTCTCCCTCATGGCGCGTTCCCCCGTGCTCCTCCCACACTCCACTTGGTTCCCCGGAATGTCTCCTTTTATGCTCAGACTTGATGTTGAATGGCTAAGGTGACAGGAGCAGACCCAGCATCCTCACGTCCCTCCTCACCCTCCCCTTGGATCCTGATGTATCTGGAAGTCGTGTGATTAGCAGGGATATAGTGAAAGCACGTTGAGTTCATGGTACCGTGCTGGGCACTTAATGTGATGGCAAAGGAAAACAGCACCTCTCCCCCACCCCCCCACACACAAGGAACTTGACGCACACCAGCGGTGGAAGCTGTCCTAGGTCGTGATTATCGTTCCTCAGTTTCTTCACCTGTAAACATTTTCAAATCTTTAATAAGGGCCACTTTTACTCTTAAAGTGATGCTTTCATGGTTACTTGCTCTTGTTTTCTGAATATCAGATGCTCTGTAACTTCCTTAAGAGCCTGTGGAGGCAAGAATGTCAGATGGTGTTTCAATGTTAAAAAGTAAATTTGCAAAAGCACGTTTTAATTTTTGCCTCCATTTCCACTAACAAAAATAGACTGAAATGATGTTTGATTAATTACATTTCAAACCTTTAATTCCCATTCTGTATGTGACAAGAAGATTTGCCATCGTTAAAATTTTAGCACAAAGGAAGGCGATGAAACAAACTTAGATATACAGAGCGAAGCAAAAGAACAATCACCTTTACATCAAGAATGCTGTTTGCTTTCTTTCCATTTGTACTGATTAGAATTATAAAGAGGTGATTTGAAGACCTTTCTGTCCATGGTGTAACTGAAATAAGAGGATTGGTTTTTGATGTGTGGCGTCTGGAAGTCAGTTTTATTGCTTTATACTCATTCCCTGAATATTTCAATCTAGTTCTGGTGGGCAGAGTTCAAACATAAAAACCAATCTCACATGAAATAAGTTCAGTAATATAAGGAATAAACTTTTGCTTATCAATTTAGAAAACTAATGTTTTGACTTCTAGGTGGGATCTTAGCCATTTAGGTTGAATTTTAATACAGCCAAGATCTACTCATTTAAAGATAAATAGAGATCCTCAGGGTCAGCTCCCTCATTTCACAGCAACTAAATTTATCAAAATATGTCAAAATAACATATTATAGGTAAGAGTGACCCTCGAAACCTCTATGAAGAAAAGCTAGTAGTAAGTAGTTCCGATCTTTTAAATAATGTCATTCCAACAGGAAAGGAAATGTCACATTGTTTGTTACTTTTTATAACATCGTAACCTGAATGGCATGGGTGTTGGGACCTGGGACCTTACGCATTTGCTGAGTGAATGAGGGAGTGAATGTTGTTATATACTGACCTTCAGTAAGAAGAAAAACCTGGGGCTGAACATATTAAAGCTATAAAGAATGACTCTGAATTTTAAAAGTCTCAATAATGAAATTGACATTTGTTCAAAATATATTGCATCACTTAAAAAAGACATCCTGTTAGATCATTAGCCAATGACCGGGTTCCCCTTAATACCTTTGCTGCTTTATGCTGTCTTAAGGAATTCAGTGTTCAGCCCCAGATCTTCCTTGTATACACTAATAATACTATGTATAACATAGATCACTAATAAGAACCTACTGTATAGCACCAGGAAGTCTACTCAGTGCTCTGTGATAACCTAAATGGGAAGGAAATCCAAAAAAGAGGGGATTTATGTAAACACACAGCTGATTCACTTTGCTGTTACAGCAAAACTAACACAACATGGTCAAGCAACTACACTCCAATTCAAAATTAATTTAAAAATTATTAGCAAGCACTGGAATGCAAAGCATTAAAAATCTCTTTCAGAATTGATGTACACAAAATTGTTACAAGTAACCTTGATATTTTTTTCAAGCATTTATAGCAAACTCCTGCCCATTTTTATAAACCTGAACTACTGAGTACAAATGTCCCTTTCATTTCTTGCTTCAGAGATGAGCTCACCTTGAATCTTGGCTCTCTATCTTTGTAAGAGTCATCTAGACATATGATCGTAACTCACCATGGGAAAAAACATCAGGGCAGTAAGCTAACACCCCAGTGTGCACTGGGAGAGATATTATTGACCAGAGAGTTTCTTTTTTCAGATCCTCTTGTTGGTAAATCATTAAGAATAGAGATAAGTATTAACTTAGTTGTATTTAAACCTTTTCTCCCAGATTCCACAAAAAAAAAAAAAAAAAAAGACACCAATTTATCAACCATTCCTCTCTGAGGTTCTTGCATCCAAATTCCTTAATAGACATTTCCTTCTGTGACAATAAAAGCTAAATAAAATGCAGGCAGAAATATAAATCGGATTCCTGGAAAATGGGGAAAGGGTTGGAAAGATCATGTTCTTCCAGAGAAACCCTTAGGACCAATTGCAAATATTTATCTTCTGTGGACTAGCCTGGTTAGTTATTCAGTTGTGTCCAACTGTTTGTGACCCCATGGACTGTTGCCCACCAGGCTCCTCTGTCCATGGGATTCTCCAGGCAGAAATACCAGAGTGGGTTGCCATTTCCTCCTGCAGAGGATCTTCTGGACCGAGACCCAAACATGTGTCTCCGGCATTGCAGGTGGATTCTTTAGCAACTTAGCCACCAGGGAAGCCCTTCTGTGGACTAAAAGGGCCCCGATCTTGAAAAGGAGAAAACAAAAAGAATTCTTGACTTGAGTGTGCTATGGAGGTGGGACGGCAAGGAATTAGAGATAAGGCCACCAGCTATGGTTGGTTAACATCACTGAACACTATGGCCCTTTTTTAAAAATCAAATTGAACTTGCCTAGTTGAAAAGTGTAAAATAAAAAGTCATCTTTTATATTGCACTTTTTTCCCATTAAAGTTCAGTGGATTCAGTGTGGATGAAATAGAATTTATGCATCCATGCAGGAAGCATTGTTCCTCAAGAAACCAGGACTTCTGCCCAGTGTTATTCATGATGAAATATTCACCAGAGGATCGCTTGAGGTGGTCTGCGGGTCTTTCAGCAACCTCTCTCCTGTTAAGTTAGCGGAATGGGCATTATTTAAAGATGGGAAACCTCAGGCTTGTTTTCCCAGATAACTGAGGCCAGTCAAGGATTCAGATAAACATGGCGGGCAGAGGTTTCAAATTACTTGCTTTGTCTGTGCTGTGACACTCTGACAAATGAGGTAAACACCCCAGATGAGAGAAAGAGTAACTGAAGAGTCAGGGCAAATACATGCGACTCCTAGCAACATCCCCTTTCAGCATTGCAGGGAGGTTTCTAGAGACCCTTTCTAACCAGGGAAGGGCCGCGCCAGATTGCCCCAGTGGGCATTTTTGGTCTTGCCTCCCAGCCACAAAGCAGACGTTTATCTGATTGGGGCAGCCGGCATCTCTCTGGCAGCAGGGTCCTAGGAAGATAAAATGCCATAGTTCTGTTATATCGCAATTTCTATGAGAAATACAGTTCCTATTCCTGTTTGAGTTACAAGGCGGCATGTCTCCTTTCATCCCAGCAGCCTGAGCAAAGGCCCCCTGGTCTCATATTAAGTGAACCAGCCCCATGAGCTCTGATGCACTGTTTTCCCTTCTGGGCACAGACCCAGGGCTGGAGCTGGGTGTTCCCCAACACAGAAATGGCACCCTTCCCACAGGTGCACTGCTGTGGGCTCTCCCCCCAACCCTACTCCCGCCACTTCCAGTCCTTCAGAACTGGGTGATAAGGACTCTACACCTTACGTCCACTCACGTGGGTTATTTGTCCAATAGATGTTAACCTGCAGAGTGCTTGTTTGTCTTATATAATATACTTAAATCCATCCTGAGGACCATACCTTAGTGATATGAGCACACACAAAAAAAGACATTTTCTTTGGGTATTGCTGCTAGTGCTGCTGCTGCTGCTAAGTCGCTTCAGTCGTGTCCGACTCTGTCCAACCCCATAGACGGCAGCCCACCAGGCTCTGCCGACCCTGGGATTCTCCAGGCAAGAACACTGGAGTGGGTTGCCATTTCCTTCTCCAATGCATGAAAGTGAAAAGTGAAAGTAAAGTCACTCAGTCGTGGCCGACTCTTCGGGACCCCATGGACTGCAGCCTACCAGGCTCCTCTTTCCATGGGATAAGAGTACAGGAGTGGGGTGCCATTGCCTTCTCCCCTTTGGGTATTGGCAGGTCTTAAAAAAGTCTGTATGATTACCATATTGCAATGATATGCTAAGTTGCTTCAGTTGAGTCGGACTCTGCAACCCCATGGACTGCAGCCCACTAGGCTCCTCTGTCCATGGGATTCTCCAGGCAAGAATATCAGAGTGGGTTGCCATGCTTTCCTCCAGGGGATCTTCCCAACCCAGGGATCAAACCTGTGTCTCTAACATCTCCTGCATTGGCAGGCAGGTTCTTTACCACTATTACCACCTGGGAGGCCCATGATTACTGGATCACATTCTATAATTTTAAGTTCACAAGAATCATGTCCTTCTATTCAAAATCCTAACAAAACGACAACAGTGTGTAATCCAGAACATGAAAGTCAGATAGGCTGGGGAAATGTCAGTAATAAAGAAGACGGTTATGATGATGTAGTCATGTGTATAATCATTCATCAGGCGACATTCTGGTTTTCTTGTTCTGGAAATGGTGTCACACACTCAGAAGGACTTTTAACCCAGCCGTGTGTGCCGTCTTGACAGTGCTCATATCTGAATGTCACGATAGGTGGGAGAGAAGGCCACGGAACCCTAAGATGCAAGAGTCAGCGTCCCCTCTGTCTTTAGAGAAGCACACTAATTCCTTTTGCTGGGCCTTGCTAACGATTCACTCTCAGCTAATTTTTTTAATGGTGTTGTTTTTTTTTTCTCCATGTAAAATAATTTTGCGACTCTGCAGTTACAACACATTGCTATAATTAATGGGACTTGCTTTCTACTTGGATGCTCAAGAAGCCTCAGTGCCACATGGAAATTAAGAAGCGGTGAGGCGGGGCTAAACAGCAGAGCAAGGACAAAGATGAGAAATTGTCTTCAAACTGAGGACTACAAACAGCGAGCACATGAACAAAAAGAAAAAAAGAAAAGTTTTCCCAGGTTATGGAAATATTTAGGCAGAAGCGTCGCCCTTTAGTTTTGATTTACCATATTGCATTGCTAATGGGAGAGATGAAAGCATTTTTTTTTTCCATTCGCTCTATTGGAACTAAAGTATATTTTGAATATTTTCTCCTTTTTTCCCCTTAAGATGCATTCTCCTTGTCCATTAATGTGCGTGGGAGAAGCATTTGTTATCATTTTTTATTATTTGACTCACGTTTCTTCCCTTGTCATTGCTTCAATGTGCTTGAAGCGGGGTCTAGGAGAGAGTTCAAACCAGACATTACCTGCTGTGACGCCCCATCAGCTGTGATGGTTTGATACGTGGACTTATCCATAAGCCTTGCCCAGTGGTCAAGGGCAGTTATCTAAAGCCTGTCCCTCATAGCTTTCTTCACTTCTGAGCTTTGAGATGGCTTGAACTTGTCTCTTGGTGGTAACTAGCAAGATGCTTTTTGCATGCTTTCTTGCTTTTAAGATACTTTCTGGAGGGCTTTGGACGACAAGTGTTTCCTGTAGAGTGTCTGAAGTTGCTGGTTATGTTCAAAGCCTTCACTGTTCCTCCTGGGATCACAGGAGAGAGAACCTGGGAGAGTCTCAGAAGCAGGATCTGACAACTAGGAGGTTGCTGGAGAGGCGCTGATTCTTTAGACTTGTTGCCGAAAACGGGCTCAAGTGCAGTCAAAAATGCAAACTCCTGGGCTCCCAATCTCAGGTATTCCCACATGGTAAATCTGGAGAGAGGCCCAAGAATGTGCATTTTAAATGAGGGTTTCAGATGAGTCTAATTCAAGTACTCTGGGGTGCTTGGTTTAGCTGTTGGGGTAGCGGAAGTACCACAGAGCTGTCTCTTCTCCTAAATTCAGGTTCTGAGAGAAGCTGTCATCCCTTGGGTGTGTTATATTCATAGGCTAGCAATGTAGTTGAGAAAACAGTGAAGATTCCCTGTGAACATGGCATCGTGTGCTTACACTTTCACCTCCACCCTGTCCACACACAGACACCCCCTTCCTACCTCCTTGGCTCTAAATACCAAAGCTGATAAGATATTAAAGTAATAGAAAAGAAGCATGATAAATATCTCTGTGGCTGAAAAATGAAACAGAAATAAACCAGTTAAGTGAACCGGAAGTGAGGACCTACTGAAGTTTGGTAGGAAAGCAGGCAGGAGCAGGCAGGAATCTGTCTCCGGCTGGATGCCCAGGGCTAACAGTGATCCATCAAAGGCTGGGACCTGAGCCAGTCTCTGAGCTTGAAACCAGGGACTGCAGAGTAGCAAAAGGAAGCTGGGAAAAAAGGTCTCCCTAGAAAACTGAATATGGGAGGAGGTCGGATGAAGCAGACTCAGCCTGCTAGCCAAGACCTGAGCCCACATACTCCCTGACCTGGAATTTGGATGTGTAATATTGCCAGCTCTGTAACAGAACAAGAGCTCCAAGCTGCTGACCTGGTTCTGGACTCGGGTTATGGGGGGCTGGGTGAAGGCAGCAAAATGCTTCAAAACAGGGAGATATGAATGAAGAAAGAGAGAATATATATGGAATACTATTCAAAAGGAATATGCAAATCAAAAGCCCAAGATAGATAAGTAACATTAATGCTAAGCAAGTCAGTAAAAACAGTGTTTGGGAGATGAATCTACTGCATATGAAGTAAAAATAATTAGTTTTAAATAAGCATGTTAGTTATCCTCAAAGTGACGAGGGAAGGGATAGCATTCGTAAAGAATAAGAAACTATGAAAACAAATTCAACAGAGGAGAGCAAAGTATGTGAAAAAGTGCTGTTAAAAATTCTGAAAAATATGGTCCGAAAAAACATTAGATAATCTCTAGATTCAACGTAGTTGGAGAAAAATAGTGAACTGGAAGTTAGGTTTAAGAAATTCAAAGAGAGCATAAAGAAATAGAGATTGAAAAAAAATATGGGTGAACAAATAAGAAATATGGAGAATAAATTAATCGCCTACAAGTTTGGAGAATATCAGAAAGAGAAAGATAGAAATAGACAAAAGCAGCATTCAAAGAGATTAGCACTAAGGATTTTCCAGAATTGAAGGATGACATGTGCAGAGCAGGGAAAAATATGCTTTTGATAAGAAAATTTGAAATGTTAAGAATAGAGAAAAAAATGCTAAAGTAACCTGAGAGAGCAGACAGTTTACCTCCAGGGAATCACCTCTCAAACAGAAGTCTTCTAAGAGTATTAACAGAAAACAAAAGATTTTTTTCAAAATGCTTTTGATGTGCAGAGGAAAAATAAGTGATTTTTATTCCCAACTAAACTGTCATTCAGAGTATTTCATTCAAGCTCCTAATGGAAGGAGGTAAATAATCACTCATTTAATAAACACTTTCAAGTGTAGATCCAAGACAGTTTCTGTCTTTGGAGGAGCTTTCAACCAACATGAGAACTCAATCCTGTCAACACTAATTATAGTAAATCTCTTAAATCAAGAGGCCATAATATCAATGAGAATATAACTTAATCCAGTAGCACAAAATTGTCCTAAGATTGGAATATATTGGCACAGTGAGACAGTTATAGAAGTTGTAAGATCATAGTTGAAGATTTTGTTCATTGTCTTATATACTATATTCCTTCCTGAGTTTAGTTCCTGGAAAAATTTATTCTTGCAAATAAATTTGTTTTCTTCTTTCAGCAAGTGGAAACTATGTAACTTAACATTTTCATTTTTGTTATAGTTGCTAAGAAACTACAGTCAAATTTTGTGCCTATTTGTGGTGATTGGACTTTTTTTGATATCAGATCAGACCAAACCAGGGTTTATTTCCCTAATAGTTCATGATCTCTGCTCCTGGTTGTTCTGTCAAAGTTTATCCCTATTGTGGATGTTGCTTAATTTTGTAAAGTACTTGAAAACTATTCAGAAATGTATACTGACATTAATTTCTTTTAAAAGAATAGTTAAGTAAAATCAACCATTTTTATAACCAATATGAAAAAATACTATGGTTTAAGAAAAATTATTTTTTTAACAATCTAGTTATTTTATGATGTGTCTGCATGAAAAAAGACAAATGAACTTTCTTTTTTAAAAGCATCAACTACATTTCCAAAATCTACCTTGACCCTTTGGGTTTGAAGCAACTCTCTAAAATAGGAATGCTGATTCTGCACTTGCCTAGAAATGTGTTTCACTCAGAACATGTATAATACTGAACTAACCTGAAGAAATGTGCAAAATAAATCCTTATAAAATTTCCCAGAGAATTTTTATTATGGGACTGTGTAAAAGCTTTCCTGTTGGGACTTCCCTGGCAGTCCAGTAGTTAAGACTCTGAACTTTCAATTCAGGGGGCACAGGTTCTATCCCTAGTTGGGGACATAAGATCCCACATGCTGTGCAGTGAGATAAATAGATTAAAAAAAAAAAAACTTTGCTGTTTACATCATATATGAAGTAATTGTTCAAAACACACATAGAGACCAAAATCACTTAGAAGAGAGAAAGGTACAAAATAGATATCAGCTTTGCATTTATTTTTTAAAAATCTACTATTACTGTAACTGAAAGATTAAAACAATTTTCAGCTTTCCAGTAATTTCATTTGTGCCGCTTCATTAGATCTCAACCTTTGATGTTGGCTAAACTGGTGGACAATTTTTTTGTTTTGAATACTAATTGGTGACAGACTATTCATCAACGTACCATTTCAAAATATTTAAATGTCTGTTAAGTCCATTTTTTCCATGAGCCTATGGATTTCAGCTGAAATCCTCACAGGAGAGAGAAGGCAGGCCAACTTTTCCTTGCTTCTGTAACTGTGTTTTCTGACCACAAAGATTTTCAAGCCTCATGACATATTTGAATGGTCTCATCATTCTGTCACTGTTGTCTTTGATTCCAAAAGAGAATGTAGCATTTCAAATGTCGGAAATGTGCTATAGATTTTTTGGCAGCAGAAAAGAAGTCAGTTTAACTTTCGTGTCTTTAAGAAATATATAATGTTATAACCAAAATTAGTACTCTGAAATTATTTTGCTCTGAAATTGGAAAGAACTAATATACATCTATTATGTTATACATGAACCCTTTGACTGGGAGCCAGATTTGAACATTTCTCTTTACTAGAAATCGACTTTCATATATTCATTTATTCACTTGGCATGAAAAGATAAACAGGCAAAGATGGAAGCAAAAAAAGTTGCATATAGAAATGTTAAGTTAATATAAAGTAAGGTTCATTAGCAGAGAGGTATCATTTACCCGTTTGCGTATATGACAGTGAATAAACAAGTGTGTACAAGTATTTTAATTATCCAAAGTTGCCAATCTATCTAAAAACGGGAAAACTTAAAATACATCAACATAAAATAAATGCTTATTAAAATTTTAAACAATGATCTCGAAGTGAAAATTGACCTAATTTAAATATAGATTTTTTTAATCGTGATCTGATATGCTTTTTTTTCCTTCTTCACATCATAAAGTTCACTTATACTAGGCTACTTATAGTCATTTAAAAGGAGTTGTTTGGCATGCATATCATCCTGAGACACCTTATAATAAATCCAATCCCCACCTCCCCAACGTACCATATGTTTAATTAATTAAAAATAAAACTTTTAACTGTACTTGTAAAAGCACCAAGAAATTGTCTCAAGTAAAAAGCACCTGGAGCCTATATTTTAGAATCCCTATGGTTAGTTGCTATAATATTGGTGAAAATTTGAATATTATAGGAAATAAGTAGTCTTAATGCACACCCCAGGAGAAGTTGCTTTTTTCTCATTGGTGTCTCTTTCCAAATATCTATAATGCCTTTTTATTTTCAACAGCTGCTTAATATGTTATATAAGTTAAAGTATGGTGAAGCTTAGTCATAAAAAACCTTTTGAGACATCAAGGAATGTGATATTTCTGACCAGCTGCAAAAATGGTAACTTCTTAGAAAAAAATGAGCATCATAAAACAAACGTAGGCAGGGAGCATATTAATCTTTTCCTTCCTTGTATTTTCCCTCTCATATTGCTTTCTGTCTTTTAAACCTCTAACAGAGCTCTAACCTTTAAAAGTTCTTCGAATCAAGCAATTTTTCATGATCTGGCTGTCTCCTGATTGTTTTTATTTCAGTTTAACATTTCTTCTGATACACTACATTTTTTCAAGGTATTTATGAGATTTTATTCCTGAGTTCAGCTCAGGTTAATAACTCATGAGTTAAGTCAGGTCATATGCATGTGACTTTTCTTAGGGTCACAACTGATTTCCCAAAGTAACTGTAATAATATTATTCCTAGATAGAATTTGTTGTAAGATAAAAAACCTGTCTATACAGTTACACAGCCCGTACTCTAATAAGTGGTATTCCCTATTAATAACATGGAAATGATCTTACTGATCAAAAAAAAAAGAAAGAAAAACTAAGCCTGCAATGCAGGGTTTTACGGTATCTTACAGGGTCTTTACAGCAGCTTTACAAATCCTCACAGTAATGTCTGCATTACTGTCTGCTTCCTTTCTGTGTCTTCATCACAATTGTGTCATTCAGTATATTGTGAGTAAATATGAATGACAAAATACTTAATTCTAAGGTAGTGAATTCCATTTCCAATCTAATATGCAGAATGGAAAACAATAATAGGGAATAAATCTTCAATTTTGTTTCTCATTGATCTGTGCTATGTAAGATTTTAATGTTTATTAGTTTCTCAATAATCAAATATAAAAATCATTATCACCAATGCAGAAAATTATCCAACCCTTTTACTTTGTGCACAGTATACCCCTATCTTGCCTATTCTTTTACAATTAGCTTGCATTCATGTTTGATTGGTTGCTAACATCAATGTGTAAAACAATGACAGAAGAAGTATTCATAAAATATAGTCTCCTAAAGCTAAAAATAGCCAATGCCAGAAATGACTTATTATCCAATAAAAGCTTAAAAATCGCTTTGAGGGGGAAAAATAAGTATTACATGGCCAAATTCAAGTGTCAAGAAGTAAAGACAAAAATAGGTATCAGGAAAAAGAAGAGATTTATATTTTTCTAAATGATAGTTATATTTCATGTAAATTTGGCAAAGAGTTAAAAATCCATGTTCTTAGGACAGAGCCAAAAACAAAAAAGAAAAAAAGCCAAGAAGAGTCCATCATTTTGATGATTTATGTTTCTAACATACTCTTTGAAAATATAGATGATCAAGGACATTTTTAATGTCTTAACTAAATGTTTGATATCTACACATCTCTTCAAAAGGAAGATTTACATTTCAAAATTTGAATTTATACATAAAGACATGTTACAGGTATATGGTTTTTTAATATCCCTAATTTTGAAAAAAACTCTAATTTGGCCTTAAATTAAAATATAAAATGGATTATTATATTATTATTTCCAAAATATTTATCTCTGTAGATGCTCTATGATTTGCCTTGGGAACAAATATTTTTGAAAATATTGGTAAACAAAATCAGGCCAGAAAAGTAGAATATTTCAACCGAAAGTTATAGTATGTCAGATTGTGGTGGACAGTGATGCTGCTGGAGAAGCTGGACAATCCTGTTAGGTACGGCTTCACTTTTATTTTCAGATAACAAGTCAAGGAAACAAGTCAGAGACAGAGAACATATCCAACAGGTTCTCCAGGAGCAACGTGTGTTTACCTGTAGAATTCATAATGTGCCGTACTTACGTGGAAAGAGGGTTTCCGGGTCTACTAGGGGTTCACAGACACAGAACTGGGACCTGTAGGGGAGACAGAAACCAAGAACGTAAGAGATGAAAGCCCTTAGAAGTCACATCTCAAAGTGGAGAGGCAAGTTTTCTTATGTCCTATGTACTTCTCCATTTTGGAAGCCACTTTCTTCTAGCATATACATTGTCTGGATGACCAGGAGTTGACTAAGTGCAAGGGAAAAAAGTTGAGTGCCGTAGAAATAAATCTAGTTCTTCCAGGGACTAGCGAGGTTTCATCACTGGACAGCTTGCAGAACAGCTTGGGAAGGTAATTCTAAAATGCATGCAGTGTCACCCGAGAAGTGACATTTTGGAATAAAACTTTCCCTGTTAGTCTGTTTCTGTTTTGTAGATAAGTTCATTTGTGTTCTAGAAACTAACATAACGTTGTAAATCAACTATACTCCAATTTGGGGGGAAAAATAAACTTTCCCTATTAGACTAGTTGAAACCCAAATTTCTGTGGGCCCTTGTGTATATCTTCATCACCCTTACCCATCTTCATCTTCATGTCTATTATCATCATCCTTTGTTATCTTCTGGTCCTCTCACTGCCAGTCACTCTGAGAAAAAGGCGATAGAAAAGATACCATCCCCAAAGTAAGTGACAGCTTAGAGACACTAATGATTATGCAGTGTCACTTCCCTAAGCCAGTGGCCAAGCGAGGAATAAACTTAAGCCCTGGCACAATACACTCATCCTTCTAGATCAGAGTTTCTCCCCTTATTACATGCTGTATGTATGACTTTGAAAGATAAAATAAATAGGAGGTGTATTGTCTTAATTCCCATTTGTTGCTGGGTGCTCTCCTGAGAATTCCCAAAAGAATCCAGAAGAGAGAACTTCTGTTAGTCAGTGTTTAGCCTCTGGCCATAACTATCTTCAGATTCAGAGCAGTAAGGACGAGCAAGAAAGCGAAATGTGAGAATCAAAGAGAACTGAGATGTCTGCTCTCGCATTCATATGGATCTGTTCTATATTTATGCTTATTAGGATTCTTTTAAAACAAAAGAAAATAAAATGAAATGAGCTATGAGGAAAAGAAACACTCAAAGCTGTTTCCAATCAGCAGGGAATATTCATATTCTTGATTTGCAGCTTATGGAGGTCTGAATCAGCTAGCCAAGGTCCTCCCGACCATGACTTCAGGGGCTGTAATGGCCCTTCAGAATTCCCAGGTTCCCGCTGAAGTTCATCATCCTGGATTACCATTGGTTGAAGGTCGGATTTAAATGCCAGCTTTGCAATTTTCTTCTTAGGCAATTGCCCTGGGAGATGAATCCCACTGAGGTTAAGAGGAAACTGTCTTAAGATAACTTCCTAAATACGTCCTGGTAAAATATCCCTCATCTCCAAGCTCAGTCTTCTCTTTTTTTGTCTACATAAAAACTATTTGTAATGCAAATGCAGCCCTCTGTCATAAAACACTTCTGAAGCCAGGCAAAATTCTTTAAATGCAGTAAAGGTGCCTACTTATCAATGGGTAGCTATACTTTTGTAAAAATCCCTTTTACAGGAGTGTAAGCTGTAACATTAGAAGCTGCTAAGGCCAAGTAAGCAGTGGGCTGTAGTTCTTTGCAAATGGCATCATGAAGTGAAGTTGCATCTTTTGAAACCGAAACACATGAATTCTGTGGTGGCCTGGAAGGCGTCCCTGCGTTACTTTGACCTATTGTCACATCGACATCGCCGCTTCTGTTGTTGGCTTCGGGTAACCTCATAATCAAGTCCCTGCTGCCTTAAAAATTAATTATGATAAGAATTTCTTTTCAGTTCAGACTGTTCAACAATGCCTCACGTGCAGGCTGCAAATTATGAAGTGTAAATTAGGGCATCACTGAGCAGGAAAGATCCCAAGGAACCAATTTAAGAATTCTCTCTGGATTTGGTGGAGACCTGGAAATCATCCCTTCTGGAGGAATCACTTGAAATTAGAATCTTAGAATCGACTTGCCATTCAGGTTCACTGTGTATTGGGCTGAACTTTCTTGGGGAAAAAAATGTGCTAAATGTATGCGAACAAATTTTTAAATTTTGCCTCTCATAGTACAATTCCTTATTAAAAAAAATAATCACTTACAACTGCCATGCACAATTCTCAGCAAGCCACTTACATATTAACTTATTGAATACTTACAGCAACTATGAGGTAGGCGGTATTGGTGCCCCATTTTACAGATGATGCAACTGAGGTTCAGAAAGTAAGAGATGGGGAGGTCACAGAGCTAGTGTCAGCCAGTCTTGCTCCATAGTCCTTGCTCCCAGTTTCAAAATTATGCTGCCTTAACAATTTGGCTCAGTTCCTGCTGCTACTGCTGCTGCTAAGTCCTGTCCGACTCTGTGCAACCCCATAGACGGCGGCCCACCAGGTTCCCCCGTCCCTGGGATTCTCCAGGCAAGAATACTGGAGTGGGTTGCCATTTCCTTCTCCAATGCATGAAAGTGAAAAGTGAAAGAAGTTGCTCAGTCATGTCCCACTCTTAGCGACCTCATGGACTGTAGCCTACCAGGCTCCTCCATCCATGGGATTTTCCAGGCAAGAGTACTGGAGTGGGGTGCCATTGCCTTCTCCTCAGTTCCTGAACTCTCCTTTATTAAATGTGCAAAGTAGGCAGTAAATAGTTTCTAAGGTGTGCTGAATGAGATTACTTTAAAGATTAATTTTCCACACATCAAACTTCAGGAACACCAGTCATCCATTTCCCAAGACGTTCTGAGGTCTGAAGGAAAGAATCAAGCGTGCGCTTGGTGGGTTTTCCTTTCTGATGGCCCTTGGGCTTTAATCCCTTCCCTCTGCTTCACCATTATCACCATTTTGTTTGTTTTCCATCTTCTAAAATTTGTCAACATCCTTTTCTGCTGTCACTGCATTTCCTCTTCCCTTTGTTCATGTGCGTATGAATTTAAAATTTTTCTTTACTGTCATTTTATTTTCAGAGTATGAAGTATTTACAGAAGAAGAGGTGGGGAGAGGGTTATGAAGAAGATATTAGTTATTTCTTCACATCCTTAAAACCCTTTCTTCCAGATCACCTTTTATTTGCAGAAGTTAAAGTTTAGTCCCAAATAGCTCTGAATATGAAATCCATAATGTGAAAGTTTTCACAGCTGTGGTCAATATGGCTGCATTATTCTTCCAGACTGCTTGGCGATGTCCAGTGTTCTAAAAACTGCTCACTCCAAAGGCTTGAAAAATGGAGTTAATGAAGTTCAGTGAAATAAACTGAAAGTTAAAAATCAGCAGTGAGCAAGGGAACAATACCACTACAAAACACTCGTGTTTTCTAAAATGTCTGCAAAGCTTCATATGTTAATACTTCAAATTCCAAGATGGCCAATTTATTTTTAAAATAAGAAACACCTGTTTATCATCAACCATAATAATAAGATGTTTAATTTTGAGAGAATGTTTTTGGCAGTTGCTAATAAGCCATACTTTAAGATTTAAAATAGTTTTAATATATTCTAATGAGCTACTTATAAGGCATGAGGAAGAACATTTAGATGTTTCTTGACTTTCACTGATATTCAGTGACTATTAAACCTATACTTTACATTAACTTTAGTCATTCTTTACCCATATTATAGTTAGTGGAAAAAAGATACTTAACAGTTCTATTACTTTATCTTATGTGTTGTATTACTCAAGGAAAATTAAGGCAGGATTATCAGTGTTCCACAAATATATTCCTGAAAAAGCATTTTTACTTGTAAAAGTATATGAGAATTAAAATGAAGTATATGAAAAAGAAACCCTACAGTAAATAAGCTAAGGATTGTCATTCAATTATATTTTAAATTGTTAACTAGTCCAATTCTTCCTACTTTTTTTGTTTGCAATTGGTAATAGTCTACAGCTAAATAGAATAAGTTAAAAATTTTTAGAAACATTAAAAGTGGCAATTTAGCAGCACTTTCTGAAAAAGTAGAAAAAGCAAAAATGTAAATGGAATATTTCTTATAAATTTCAGTGTAAAAGTATCTTAATAAATCTTAAATGGCAATTTGCATTTTCATTTCTCAGATTTGAAGCTTTCAGTTAAAGTCTTTTTCCCTAGCACTTTATTTTCCCTGTTGATTTATATTTGTACACAATTTTGTTCATTTTGACCGTTTAATTGCTGTTGTCTCTGATTTAGGCCTGAATTTTTTAAAATGTACATGACCAAAAATTTTCAATGTAAGAATATTCAAAATAAGTGTTTAATTTGAAGATTTTGCACAAATTTTGCCATGTTACTATCCTTAAAAGAAATAATGAATGGACAAAATTAATATAATCTGCTTAAAATGAGCTAAATTGACCTGTTTTTAATTTAATTCCATAGAGAAGTGAGTATGTTTGCTAGGGGCAGGATCAGCTATCAACATCCTCCTACCTCCAACCACAGACTTGCTTTTTTTTGTTTGTTTGTTTGTTTGTTTGTTTTAACAATCAAGGTTAAGAGGAATTTAAAAGGAAAGAATAATAATATAGAGAAGAATGCCATTTTTATGAGTTAAAGTTTTGCTGACATTATCTCCTAAAATCACCAGTTATGACTTAAATGAAAGAGCAGATACATGCATAACTAAATCACTTGGCTGTACGCCTGAAACCAATACAACATTGTTAATCAACTATACCCTAATTTCTGGAGAAGGGAATGGCAATCCACTCCAGTATTCTTGCCTGGAGAATCCTATAGACAGAGAAGCCTGGCAGGATACAGTCCATGGGGTTGCAAAGAGTTGGACATGACTGAATGACTAATGACCCCAATAGAAAATAAAAGGTTTTAAAAATAAAACAACATAAAAATACTGGAAATTTATTTACTCAAGAATTTTATGTTATTCACAAGGTAATGGTTACTGGCACAATAGAGTTTTTACTTTAATCTGTATTATTAACATTTTATCCATCATTTTCTTAACTTGAAACAATCAACAGAACAGTAAAATAAGGTATAATGTGTTAAGAAAAATATATTATGTAAAAACTATATCATTTTGATGATATGGCATAACATAGATAGGAAAGATATCTGAGATGTTATATCAAAATTGAGTGCTTGTACATTGATCCTTATTTTTAGACTTTTTTGAGAGTATCCACTTGCTACATTATTTTGCTTTTAATAATGAAGATAATCATCTAAGGAAATAAACACTTGACTCATTAACTCTTTATTTTTCTTTCCAGACTAGCCGTTGTACTTTTAAGTAATGGCTTCAGAAAATAAATTTTATATAATTTAGGGGATTATGTGAACTGAATTACAGTCTCTGGAGTGATCAAGGAATTGTTTTTTATTGTTTTAAATTTCTTTAAAAAAAAAAAAGATCAAGCAATCCATATCATTCCGCTTGCCTAAGACAACTACTGAAAACATTTGTATTTCTTACATATCCTAAAGGCTGATCTTGTCTAACTCATATTAACCTACTCTGTAAGGATCACAAATCTTCAGACAATCTCCTATATCTAAGTAATTTATTTTCTGTCAAACATATAAAACAAATCTTGGTAAAACATTCCATTAGAAAGGGAGAGAGTTTGGAGGAAATTTTTCCGTGGTGGTATGCCCTGCATTTTCAGGAGTGTCTGATGAAACACAGATGTTTCAAAGTGCCCACAAGGATGGTTAGTCAAGACCAGATTGATCCCTGGTTAATCTCTGAAACCTCTTGCTTCCATTCTTTCTATCAAAATATATTGCTTTCTTTTGCTGAATGAACTCAACTGAGTTGGCCACAAAAGAGTTGAATCAAAAACACTCAAAGTGGAAATTGAACATGTTAGGATTTCTGCAATGGTTTATTATGCATTTCTTTCCAAAATGTTCCAAATGTAATTTGGTTTGGGAGTAAATGTCTCTTTTACTTTAAGCAGTGCCAGTATTTACACATGGACCATCAGTTCAGTTCTCATGGATATTTTGCAGTATTCTGACAAATAATGGATTTACCGGAGAAAGTAATTGGTTGCATGGGTAGCTTAGCTCCTTCCACATTCCAATATTGGACAACCATGGAGAATGCAGTATTTTATCTAGTGTTTAATCTTTGACTTAAAAAAAAACTAATGAAAGCAGTTACACTGCCCTAGAAAAAATTTTTAAATCAAAGAAGTGACCTGAAGATAGTTAATACAATTACCAAGGTAATGACGAAGGACTGTCACACCACCATTGACACTTAGGTAAATCTCTTTTCAGAAACATGAAGAAAAACATGAGTGGATGGATGCTTTTTTCATCATTTTCATTGTGCTGTCAATTTCCTTTGTACAACTAGAACCCTACTTTTACCAGAAGTTAGAATAAAATAGGGATTAATTTAGTCATTAATGTCCTTTGTGGTAAACTAATTGTATTTCAGAATATGTAGACCTTATTTCAATATCTTAATATCTTTTGGGCCCAGATCACTTTCTTTAATATGAAACAAAAACCTGTTATTATCTCATTAGTTGATCCGACAAGCATTTTAAAACTTTATGTGATTTTGAACCTAGGCTTAATACTTTGACAAATATAATTTAAAATATTAAGATTAATTGTTAAATTTACAGAATAATTCACAATCTTCTAAAGAGAAAATAAAATATCCCCATGTTCATTATCTGTTGAAAAATATTGAATTTCCAAACATGTTTCCAAAATATTTGCCTTTCAGTTTTGCATATTTGTATTTCTAATTTCTTTCATGCTGAGGCATCTGTTCATGATTTCTAGCTTATTTTCAAAATCTTTTTGTGTTACTGTTCAGATTTGATATTTAAATTCTTTATGTGCTGAATGACTTCTAGGGACCCAGTCAGTAAGACTTTTCAGATTCATAAATTTTTAAAAACATCATCGTGGGTTTTTTTCACCTGGGAAAATATTCCACTTTTGACTTATACTCGTTGAACAGAATCTGTGTTATAACTTTTGTTTTGTTTTGACGTTTGCACATTCAGATGTATTTGTGATGGAGATCACATTTCTGAAAAATTATTTTTTTAAATATAGCCTTAATTCCAGAATATAGAAGTGAAACCTTAAACATGCAAAAGGGAGTTTCCATTTGCTTTGAGGGAGGGGTGGCCATATTTTGAGAAGAACTTCTCCTTTGGGAGAGAAAGGAAGCCGGGTTCCCCAGGATGGAACTTGCTTGGCTCCCTTTTCAGCAATGGAATTGCTACTCATTAAGGTAAAAGCCAGGCTGTGGTTTGGGTTATATGTGTTTTCTGTTAATTCACTTAAAAAATGCTTTCCTTCCATACATATTCCTTGTAAACTATAAGTCTACAGGATAATATATATACCCATCTTTATATATGGCCTTAGAAAATGACATAGATAAATATCACTTTGTGCTAAAAATAAGCCCATAGTAATAAAGAGGTCAGTCCGGAGTCACAGGGTACATAAAACAGACTGGATTTTGAGTCATGACATCTACACAGACTGCAATACTGCTGAATTTTCATATTAAGAGATTTTGGCTGAAGGAATTCAGACACATACACAGTATGGCCCCAGAAATCTTGCCAAGAAAAGTTGAGTTTAAAATGTAGGGGAACTGATCCAAGAATAGGCCTCAAACATGTTGCATTCATTACACGCAGCTGTGTACATGAGAAGTGACTTTTTATCCCCACCTACCAAAACCCTATCCAGAGCTGTCACTTTTTTTTTTTTGCCAACTTGCTGACCTTTCTCTTCCCACAAAAGGGAAATGTGATTGACAGATGATTATTCAAAACATTTTGGCAATAAAAAAAAAAAAAGCATGCTAATGTATTTGCTCTAAATACAACACATTTTTAAAGAGACATTTCTTACGAGCTCAGTTTTTGTGAGTAAATATTAACTAACCATTGTTATGGAGAAAACCAGCCTGGAGAGAGAAAGCTGGTGGATACTGCAGTGGGTGCTTTTGGAATATAAAGATTTAGAGGTACTCAGGTTACCTAGGTATGATCAAGAAACTTGGCAAAGAAAGAAAGACACAGAAACCCGTGTCCATAGGCCTGGAAGAAACAAATGTCAATCATGACACATGAGCAATGGTTGAGCCAGGTTTTACGGGAGTGGAGGGAGCATTGAGAAATACCCATCGCTAACCAGTATGGTTGGAGAAGGCAATGGCACCCCACTCCAGTACTTTTGCCTAGAAAATCCCATGGAAGGAGGAGCCTGGTAGGCTGTAGTCCATGGGGTCACTAGAGTCAGACATGACTGAGCGACTTCACTTTCACTTTTCACTTTCATACACTGGAGAAGGAAATGGCAACCCGCTCCAGTGTTCTTGCCTGGAGAATCCCAGGGACAGGGAAGCCTTGGTGGGCTGCCGTCTATGGGGTCGCATAGAGTCGGACACGACTGAAGTGACTTAGCAGCAGTAGCAGCAGCAACCAGTATGGTTATCTGGTTAGGTTACGTATTCCCTGCTTCTGCTTCTCACACCACTGCTGGTTGATGTTCCCCCATTTTATCTGCAAACCTAGCTTCTCCAAAACAGGATCTGATCAATGGATTCTAGTCTCCATCTAGTACAGAGTGCAGCCCCTGTTGGTCAGAGCAATCCTGACAGACATTTACTGGATGCTGGCCCTGCCAATAGTTGGTTTTCTTTGGGTCAGCTTTTAATTCCATCAATCACTTGCAGACAGAGTTCCAGGAATGATGCCATGAAGCCAAAAACAGGGATCTTTGGAAAGCTTTGTGTGACTTGTGCAGCCCATATATTTTATCATAAATGCGTACATTAAAATAACAAAGATTTTTTTTTAAATATATGATGCCTTTAAAAAATATTTTACTCTGCTAAATTTTCCAAGCAGAATATTTTAATTTCTCCAAGAGGAAGTACATAATACTAAAGAAAATAATAAGGGGAATGATTTGTATCATTAGTTTTCCTGACTCTGATGGAAACTAATTCTTATGAAGGGCATTGGACTGATATAAGTGCTTCCCTGTTCCAGTAAGCACAGTGGATAAATACTGTTTAGTCTGGGTGCAAATATGTCTGGCACACAGGGAGTAAAGTCTAATATTTCCCAGTGCTAGGAAATATATTCTGTCTTTTGACCCAATAGATCCTGAGACAACTTCTTCCAAAGACTCTAACCAACTCCATTTTTTTTTTTTTTTTTTTGGTGAAATATATTTGGGGATTTTGTGACTGTTGATATTCCAGAAACAGGAGGCTAATCTTTGCATCTTCCAGACTCAGAGTTTTTGCCAGTTAACATACAACCAAATGCATCTCAGAAACAATAACACTGCCTCTGTTTCTAAATTCTACTCCAATTCCATAATATCATAGGACTGTTAAGCATTGCTTGGCATTGTTGGACATTAATAACCTACTCTAATTTTTATTTGTGTCCATGAAAATTGTTTAATTTTAGCTTTTAACTCAGTGATTGAGTGCTACATTATGAAATTTATTTCCAGGCACATATATAAATTGCATAAGCAATTTCTTCATGTGATATAAATGAGTATGATAAAAATAGAAATGCTTAAATACTTGTTTTAACTTATATCACACCTACAGTTTAAGTTCTTTAGATCCAGTATTAGTTTTTTAAATAATTTATTGCCTACAGTGATTAATTGAATTAACATTTCTGTTAGTGCCAAGGAGTAGAACTGTTTTGCCTTACCAATACAGATCAAATTCAAATGACTGGCCTTGACATTTTGCAAATTTATAAACCTTTATTACTGTAGGATCAAGTCATTATCTAAGAGCTACAGTTGGTAATTAATCCATAGTTCAAATTCAGTTCAGGTAGACCAACTTTATTCAGTGTCTACACATAGTTAATACTGTGAGAGATTGAATGTTGAATGAAATATGAACCCTGCTTTTGAATTTCTAGTATATTTAAGTCCTATGATAAATACGTTTCATAGATTATCTCATTTAATTTTAACAAAAATCCAGTGACACAGGTATTATATTATTTTTAATTTACATACATACACGAGGCTCAAAAATGGCAAGCGGTTTACTCAAGATCACACACCTAGTAAGTGGAAGAGGCAGGATTTTTTTTTTCCTCAATGTGTGGCTTGCAAGATCTTAGCTCCCCAAGCAGGGATCAAACCCCTGCCCTCTGCACTGGGAGCACAAAATCTCAACCACTGGACCCCCAGGGAAGTCCCAGGAGACGGAATTTGAACTCAGGTATGAATGTACTTGAGGACTTTATGACTGTTCATATTTCACAAACGGGAGGATAATCTTTGCATCTTCCAGACTCACAAGAATTTTTGCAAATTAACATGCCACCAGTGCCTGTCAGAAATAATGATGCTGCCTCTGTTTCTATGTTCTTCTCCAATTCTCTAGTTTTAAGGCAATATGTAGAATGCAATAAGTGTGATTTTTATGTTTTCTTAATTTGATGACTATGCAATAATCAAGCATATTATTGATTGATTACTGACATCTAGGCTGCAGTCCATGGGGTCTCTAAGAGTCGGACACGACTGAGCAACTTCACTTTCACTTTTCACTTTCATGCATTGGAGGAGGAAATGGCAACCCACTCCAGTGTTCTTGCCTGGAGAATCCCAGGGACGGCGGGGCCTGGTGGGCTGCCATCTATGGAGTCGCACAGAGTCAGACACGACTGAAGCGACTTAGCAGCAGCAGCAGCCACCACGGGACAGGAAAGCTTTCAGGTCAGGAAGAGGAGACATCTAAGATGAGACTGAAAGAAAAATAGGACTTAGCTAAGAGAAGATGGATGCTAGTCCAAAGATTAGGCATATCCTATGCACGGTGCCAGAAATTGTCACTATGATTGAAAGTTCAAGGAGATGTGAAGTCACAGAGTGTCTCATCAGCTCTACTTAGGAATTGGGATGTTTATCACAATGGCAGTGGGGAGTCATTCAAAATTTTTCTGTCAGGAAATTGGTATGATGATTTGTGTCTTTTTGAAAGATTTTTCTGAATGGAGTATGAAGAATGTGAGAGGAAGGTAAGAATAGAGGCAGGTATGAGACTACATCCAAGTGAAAAATGATGGTTGCATCAACAGAGGTAGACATGGTAGAGATGAAAATTGTGAAAATGGTGGAGGGCCTATGGGTTGATTCAATGTAGGGAATGGGGAAGGCGGTGCCAATAAAAGAAACAGCTTCCAAATTTCTTGAGCATTTGGATGGACACAGATTTTTTTGTTCACTGACTCCAGGAACCCAGGAAGAGATGGAAGCTTGTGGCAGATGATTATTTTATTTTATTTCATTTCATTTTTTTTAAAGGAGAACTACTCAAAGTCAGGGTTTTGGTTCAACTGTGATGAGGTCTTTATTTTTATATTATTTTATTTTTTTGGCTGCATTGGGCAGCTTGCAGGATCTTAGTTCCCTGACCAGGACTTGAACCTAGGCCCTCAGCAGTAAAAGTGTGGAGTCCTAACCACTGGACCACCAGGAAATTCCCTAAAGATGATTGTATTAGCTTTGAACATGTTGCATTTTAGATGCCTGTAGACATCCTGTTGAAGCCATTGAGTGATTGGCTCTGAGCCTGGTAGGCAATTGGAATTAAAGGAACAGCACCCAAAATTCTTGCTTGGAAAACCCCACAAATGGAGGAGCCTGGTGGGCTACAGTCCATGGGGTCGCCAAGAGTCAGACATGACTGAGCGACTGGCACTTTCATTACTGGTCAGTTAGGCCTTGCCAGGTGACAGTGGTTATGGAAATCAGAGAGAAATAAAAGGCGGGGGGTTGGGCGTACAGAGAGAGACAGAAAGGAAGAATGCAGTAAGTGGTGGGGGGCGACCGAAGAAGGACGTCTAGACAGAGGGAGTGATGTGACAAAGTGACAGGAAAGGGGGAGAGGTGTATGTGAGAAAAATCCTATGTCAAGTGCAAGGTAAGACTAAGATGGTTCTCCTGGATAATGGTTGGTGATGCGGTTTATTCTGTAGTCAATAGGGAACCAGTGAGGCTTTGAGCGTGGGAGGAGCATTTGCTAATAAGTCATTGGAAGGTCTGACCCGAATGTGGACTGGAGTAGGGATGCAAGGACCGTGGCGCAGGCTGTCGATGCATCTAGGGTAGATGTGAAGAGATTGAGAAATTGGGTAGGATATATAAGGAAATTTAAAGAGAAAGCATGGATGCAGGAGGTACTTCTGAAAACAGAAGTCTTCCCACTACTTCTGACCCAGGGACAGGAGATGACTATTCAAATGGTAACAACTTGGAGTTTAAAAAAAAGAGAGAGAGAGAAAAAAATCAGAAGAGGGATCTGGTTTCCAGAAATCTGTATCTTGTATGTTATTTAGAACTTAATGATCATACTTCTTAGAATTAAAAATAAAAGAATAGTGTATCCGTATATTTTATTTTTAAACTTGCCTTTTTTCCCTGTTTTCCTGGAGCTTATAAGACTCTATTCCAGAGATTAGACCAGATGATATTTTTCTTTTCCTGTGCACTACAAGAAAAAATAAAAAAGACTTAGAAATCCATTTGGAAAGACTCAAATGAGAGAGCTCAGTAATCCTTACCAAGAGTGGCAGTCCTTCGTCCTAGCTGGGCTGGACCACTGTGGGGCAGAGGAAGACGGGGGTGGTGAGAGCAGCCGCAGGAGCTGAACAGAAGGTCTGAGCACATCAGTTCCTCAGGAGTCAGTACAACAATGGATAGAGAAAAGATGTGGGGCATTTCTATGGGAAGCCCTGGGACACAAGTTGTTCTTTCGTTGGCATCTCTGAAGTCTATAAAAATATAATTCTGGCTATATACCAAGAAGCATCTGATGCAAAGTCAAACACATCAAGAAGGCTAAATGCCATTTTCGCTCAAGTAGCTGTCTGTGCTGGGGGGCGAGGGGAGGTCTTTCCATGGTTTTTGCCGGTGGTCCTCATCAGTTCCGTGGTTTTATGGAAGTTCTGGTCTTGTTCGGGAGAATCCCTGCAAGACTGAAAGCTATTTCTCTTCAACTGTATTGCTTCGGACAGTCGACAAATACAGAGTTTATTACATGACTTCTTCCATCCTCTGTGTTTACACTGCAGGTGAATTTTTTTTTTCCTTTAGTGACCTGACTTATGGGTTGGTTATTATGACTGTTTCTCTTTTTTTTCCAGAAGTCTTCTTTCAAAGAACAGAAAGGTTTTAATTCCCACTGAAAAGAAAGACAGGGGACCCCAGCCTGTGGACCCAAGTGTTAAATTGCTTTTGAAGATGGGGCAGTTGGAAGCTGCTAACAATATGGAGATCAGACATTCTGTCTCCAGCCCGGGAACAGGACCGACATCAAGTGAATAGGCAATTGCTTGCCTGCCTGTCTTCCTCCCTCCAGATAAAGGCCCAGAAGGGGCAGCTGCCAGCCGGGAGGAATGTGAAAAAATAGGAAATTGATTTGAAATAGGATTGGGAAAAAGGCAGAAGAGAGAATTTAAAGAATTTTCAAATCTTTTTAGGCATGAGTAGATACTGTCTCAGCAGAGAAAGGTCATCTTTACATACTCTCTCATACTTTCTGCCTTTGGACTCGAAAGCCACCAAAAGTCACAGTCGAACAGGTATTAGAAAGCCCTGAAGTTGGTTTATTTCTTCATAATTAGAGGGAAATTGGATATGGGTATATATTTAACTCTTTGACAAATCTCTCAACCCTTTTGAAATATAAAAAAAAGGAAATAGAAAATTATAAATGTTCTGATTCTAGGCTCAGGAAAAGTAGATTGTTTTTTTCCTCCTAGTTACAATGATAATTAATTAAATTTCACATTCATCAGAGGGGGCGGGGCAGTAGTGTTTGACTGTGAAGGTTGAGGGCATTCTAATTTTCTATTGACAGCGGTTCTTTCGGTTTGATAGATGCCTTTAGGCAAATTATAACGCCTCTCTCTACTTTTTTGCTTAAGGAAATATGAGGAGGCGGTCATGTTAGGGATATTTAGAATCACTAGTAAATAGAGGAGATGTTTGTCTTTGGGGTCATACTCACTGGCTTCACTGTAAGAAGGCAAGAGGGCTCCACAAGGAGCTGTAAGTTTCTTTCGGCTCCTAACGTGTGGTGATGCTATGTGATCTCTTGAAGGCAGGAAACCAGTGGTGTGCTTTCAATCGGTGGTCCCCAACCTTTTTGGCACCAGGGACCATTTTCACGGAGGGTAATTTTTTCACTGACTGGGGTGGAGCACGGTTTCGGGATGATTTAGCCACGTTACTTTTATTGTTGCTGTTCAGTTGTTCAGTGGTATCTGTATCTTTGTGACCCCCTGGACTGCAGCACACCAGGCTTCCCTGTCCTTCACTATCTCCCAGAGTTTGCTCAAACTCATGTCCATTGTAGGTGATGCCATTCCAACCATGTCATCCTCGCTTGCCCCCTTTCCCTCCTGCCCTCAATCTTTCCCAGCATCAGGGTCTTTAATTGTGTACTTTATTTCTAGGATTATTTTTATTATATCAGCTCCACCTCAGATCATCAAGCATTAGATCCCAGAGGTAGAGGACCCCTGCTCTAAACTATACTTACATCCAGAGCCTCCTCTTTATGGCCCACCTTACTTGAAGTTGTTGATAGGATACACAGGCAATGAAAGACAAGAGACCTTGCAAGAGATGTAAGTCTTAGCTGAGAAGAACAAATAGATGTGAATGCCACCAATGATATAATAACAAACCATGTGATAACAATATCATAACAACACATAATAGTAGGGCTCATGCATACCTTACTGCTTCTCTTGGCTTCATTAATCATCAGTGCTGTCCTTATGAAATGGAGAACCTCTCACCTCTTACAGACAATAGATTGAGGCTGGTATCGCAACATATGGAAGGTTAAAATATGGAGTGGAATAAAGCTGAGAACAGCTGTTTTCTAAATCACATCTGCCTTAAAATGTCAACATATGGAAATGACTGACCCCTTTTACTCTTTCTTTACTCTTTACTCATTCTTCAAAATAAAATTTGATCTTTATACTGTGAGTGGAGGGACAGACAAACAAACAATCAGGCCAGTGGAAAATCAAGATGGATAAAACAAAAACATGAAGAAAATGAGAAATGAATAGAAATACCTATGAACTGAAAACTCTTATCCTAGAACATTAAAGGAGTAGGAAGAAACTCTTGCACGGCCATTTAAGGGATTCAGAAGGCCCGAGAGATATTCCCCTTTTTAGAGGGAAAAATTGAAGCCCAGATAAACTAAGATTTAGCAAGATTACACAGCCCATCAGAAGAGCTATGTCCAGAACCTGAATTTCCCAATTCTCAGAGAAATTGTAGACAAGTGGAGAAATCCCTGAAGGGTGGACTGTGATGTGTTTTCACTGGTGTCAGTCTGCAAACTATCAAAGCTGCTTTGTTCTTTACAGGTTCTTTTCTTTTGCACGGAGCCCATTTTATCGTCCATTTCAGTTGTGTCTCTTCACATCACCGAAGGCGTGGACAAAAAGATGCCTGCTTATCTGAATCACAGCCACGGATTTTCCTATTGCTGATTATGACACTAGATTTTTTTTAATTAAAATTGCTAGAAAAAATCAGCAAGCAATGGAATAAGCTTTTTATGGAGTGAATATGTTCCTATAATTTAGGACCTTGCTCACTAATCATAAATTGTTGTTAATCACAACTAATCTAACTACTTTTTTTCCAGTTAGAAAAGTCCTCATTATAACTATCCTTCTGAAACCCTACCAGAAATTTCTTGAAGGGAAATTTACCCAACATCGATTCTAGAACACAAGCAAGAAGGGCACAGGTATTCAGCCTAGACTTGCGCCTAAATATTAGAGCCTTTCTACTAATTCTAGACACCTATATCATCTGGTTGAAAGCTATACTGGACTCTGTAGTTAAAGTGACACTGTGATATATTGATCTAATGAGTAATATTATGAAATTAATTCAAAAATACTCTAACTTGTTCTGCCCTAATCTTTAAAATTCATGTGAAGGAAATCACATTGTGCAAATCTTTTTTGGAAGATCTTGCAAAGGCCTTTGGCCAAAAATAACACAGAGTTCTACATATTTTCACAGTGGTTCCTATTTTGGAGTCAAAGTGCCATCAAGGAAGGTAGACGAAACACCTGTGCAGTCTTGAGTCAAACTCTTCACCTGGACACTTGCCTTAATGGGTCAGGATCTTCAGACTGCGGTGGGACGGCCTTGGGGGGTTAGAGTCACCTTGCTTTGCATCAAATAAATAGATGCCCTTACTTTGCCTTTCAATTCCTCTCCGTCTTTTGAAAGACCTAATTCCGTTTGTGCCAATTCTAGAAGAGACAGCCCCTGAAGCTTGCTGTCACCCAGAAACTGCAAGCCCACAGGACTAGATATACCGTCACTGGAGTTTTCCTCACCTGTCAGCCTCTGTCTCTACCTGTTTTTCTCTTTACTCTCCCTCACCTCCCCATTTCTAGAGAATTCATTTCTTCTCATGTGGTACCTAAGGTGTACCTTTGTATGATTCCATGTAAACTCCTACCTTGCCCCTAGCAGGACCCTAAGCATACTTGTTTGTGTGTTTGTTTTTAATGAACCAAGACAGATACCAGGTAGAAATTTGCCTACAGTGTATTTTCCCCTACAGAGTATTTTAAACAATGGAAATACAGTTTTCTACATTAATTTTAAACTAGTCTTGCCCTGTGAGGTTTAAAAATGGCATTTCAAGCCAAAGTATCTAAGGTGTTTCAGGCACATAATAGGCATTCAATAAATGAAGTTGAATTCACATCTATCAAAGTGAAAGAAGCACTGTCAATAGTAAATTAGAATCCCTGCCACCTTCACAGCCAAAGACAGAACTGTCCTGCCCCTCTGGTGAGGGTGAAATTTAATTATCCTTGTAACTAGCAGGGGAAAAAAAAAAATCTACTTTCCTGAGCAAAAAATTTACAAAAAAATTTTTAATTAAAACTTTTTAAAATTAATGATTATCCAGATTTGTTTGTCAATAAAGACCTTAATACCTATTTGCAAAAATGGTCTTAATACCTAATGGGTTCTTTGGAAATTTTTTGATATTATGAATTTTGAAGAGTGACTCTAGAAGTTTAACCAGTAGGGCTTCCCAGATGGCACAGTGGGAAAGAACCCACCTGCCAATGCAGGAGATGCAAAAGATGTGGGTTTGATCCCTGGATTGTGAAGATCCCCTGGAGGAGGAAATGGCAACCCACTCCAGTATTCTGGCCTGGGAAATTCCATGAACAGAGGAGCCTGGCAGGCTACAGTCCATGGGGTCGCAAAGGGACTGAGTGACTGAGCACGGGGACTTTGTGTGATTTCTGTCTTCTCTCCACTGCAAGAGGGATTTGACCTGCAGGTAGCTAGTGCCTTTACAGACAACTACCCACCTGACCACATCACTTCATCACTAGCCATCAATGAATGACTAAATTTTAGCATCTGAACAGAGAAAACAAATTGTTTATGTATATTTAATTTCAAAGATCTATGGCCTAGCTTTCTGACATCTGAGTTAGTTGTCAGTTTTTGAGAACTAACACAAAAATATGCTTTGGAGTTAAGTGAGTGGAATGATGGCTGGAAACAAATAGTCCAGATTGAAGAATTTAAAACAGTTCAGTCATCTTTATTTATCACATACCCATGCACCTCCCCCAGTGTGTTCTTATTGTCAAAACCTACAAATAAGTTGAACCCCAATAAGTTGCCAGCATGGACAAGCACTGCCACCCCCGGGTGAGCCTGGGAATTCGTCTTGCTGCTTTGGGACCTTGTGTCCCACCTGCCAAGGATGAGTGGCACTCCCTCTTCCTTGGCCACTCCTGTGCACCTCCGTGTGGAGGTTGACTCACGTAGAACTGGGGTTCCACACCCTGCTACGCACCCACTTGTAACATTGCCTTAGGACATTTGGTGGCTTGATTGGGCCCTCAGCTCTTGCTATGTTCCCAGTTCCTGGCATCCCTACCCCCTCTTTTTTTTTGGGGGGGGGGAACGGGGTATGGGGTGATAGAAAAGAATAGTTTTATTGCTTTGTCATACACAGTGGGGCTAATGACCTCAAAATTGTGTCCCAACCCAGTGGGATTTGGTGAGGAGTTTAGAGCAAGGATCAGGGTGTGTGCAGGGCCTGCACTTTTTAATCTGGCCTCAAGTGGTCTGTTGATGAGCTTCTTGAGATTATCACATTGTGATCTTCTCTGGAATGAAGAATGCTAGCTTCTTGCATTTGCTGGAGTTTCAGTATTGTTCATGAATCTCCAGTGTTCTGAGTCTCTCTCCACTGGACATGGCAGCATCTCTGAGTCACAGATCACCATGTGCTGCCCTGCATGATTGAGTCGCTTCTGGTTTCAGGACCTAATGAAGCTCAGGTTCTTGATGTCTCATTGCAGAAAGAATTCAGTGAGAGACAAAGTGATACGTGAGACGTGGATTTATTCAGAGAGAAACACACTCCACGGACAGAGTGTGGGCCATCGTCATCTGACCTCTTGCTGGCTCTCTGGATTTTTGTCAAAGCTCTGTGCTCCTGGGCCGGTCCTGCTCTCACCCGTAGAGAGGAATGATCTCTCTTCCTTACCCACGTCCCTCCCACTTGGGTATCTGCTGGCACAGGACTGAAGCCTGCTAAGCCTTCTGGATAGTGTATTGCTTGATTGCCCCCCCGCAAGGCGTCCAGACCTCATTCCACACACCCACATCCTATTCCCCTCCTCTCTGCCTGCCTGGGCTGTGGAGGACCCAGCATGCTCCTGCCCAAGGTCATCCTCCACCCAAGGTCATCTGCCTTAAGACAGAAATCAGACCCAGTGCTTTGGACACACCATACATGTGACTGATTGGAGATGAAGTGTCATAAGTCTTCATCATGGGTCAGATTTCAGAAGTCACTTGTGGTTTTGGCGAAATAACATAAGGCTTCTAAAAATAAAGAAGAAAACTTATCTTTTAGAAATGAATTTGGATGTGGGTCATTTCAAACAGTTGTGAAATAAAGAGCTATATTGTGGGTGGGTTTTTCTGTAGTTTGGATCAAAGGATCACCTACATAGTATACTAGCCTTTTAGATTTACTGTAGACATCTGTGAAAAATTATGAATTGGCCTTTATTATGTCTTTTTTTTCAAACCTTTATTTCTGTTCCAGTGTAAATGATAAGTGAACTTTACTGGAAAAAGGACCCGGAAATATGATTTTAAAATAAAGTTTATGTCAGCTTATAACAGAGTCCACACAGCTGTTCGGGATTTTTGTGCTCCTGACAAAATAACACTTTACAAAACAGAAGATAAAGTCTAAAATTTTATTTACAGCATGTAACTAAAGTAATTGTACAATTATTATGTACCAATTGATGTCAGTGCACTGTAAGTTCAGTGACATAAACAGTTTCTTTGATATATTGGTTATTTTAAAAGGAACAGTTACATAAAATGTATGTGTGCATGCTCAGACACTAAGTTGTGTCTGAGGCTTTGAGAACCCATGGACTGTAGCCCGCCAGGCTCCTCTGTCCATGGGATTTTCCAGGCAAAAATAGTGGAGTGGGTTGCCATTTACGCCTCCAGGGGATCTTCCCAACCCAGGGATCAAACCCACACCTCCAAAATCTCCTGCATTGCAGTCAGATTCTTTACCACTGCGCCACCTGGGAAGTCTGTATTAACAGAAATATCAGTAAAAGTGGAAGTAACCTGACAAGTTTTTCAGAACAATTGTTGAAAATATTTATTTACAGCAGAGACAAAAAATGAAATATCACATTTCATACATGCATTACTAACAGAATACAACGCTGAGTTTAGTTTCATAATCAATTGTATAATTTTTAACCAAGCCTGTTTAAAGAAACTAAATTTTGGATTGACAGATACACTTCCCTATTGTTGTTGTTTAGGTGCTCAGTCATGTCCAACTCTTTGCGACTCCATGGACTACAGCCCGCCAGTCTCCTCTGTTCATGGAATTTCCAAGAATACTGAAGTGGGTTGCCAGTTCCTTTTCCAGGGTATCTTCCCACCCCAGGGACTGCACCTGCGTCTCCTGCATTGACAGACAGGAGAGCCACTGAGCCACCAGGGAAGCCCATGTTACTTGTTCCCTTAACGCCAAACGCAGCTTCAAAACATAGGAGAGATCAGATGTCGTGCCTCTTCTTTTTTCCCCCTCCCAAATCCACAAATGATCAGTTTTTAAAGTTGACTATCATGTTTTCAAATCTTTGGTGTGGATTATCCTGACGAATCTTATTTTGAAAGTGAACTACACTCCTAATGCCAGTTTTTACTAATGAGTCGATAATAAGTGTTTAGTGAAATGAGTTAAGTTGAGGGCCTGGGGCTGGGTTTAGTTTCTGACACTCCATGTGGGCTCTTTGAGCTCAGGTTTCCTCATTTATAAAATGGGATAATAATATTACTTTCTCACTGGGGCTTTAGAAAATTAATAAAAATGGTATATGTCAAATGTTCAGTATAGTGACAGTCATACAAAGTGCTCAATGTTAGTTTTTATCACATTCACATATATAACACAGCTAAAAGTGTTTGATTATGATTTTTTATGAGCATCTCTGAAAATATGGATTTGGTGCTTAACCATTAGCAAGAAGATAATCATCCCAGTTTTGGTTAAACTCTACTTTTTCTTCAAGGCTTTGGGCCTGTGTAGCAAAAGGTCAGAAGAACTCTTAATATTAAAGCTAAGTTGGTGCCAATTTGAAGTAACAGCTCACGCGTGGACTTTTTTTTCCTAAAACACAATTTTCTTTGATTTGATTTGGTTCATGCATTTTTAAAAATCTTTTTCGTGGTGTGCAGTCATTAGGCTTTTATGCCTAAAGAACTAAATTCAGTTATAAGTAAAATTCATTTAACAGCACAAGTATGATTCCATGTGGTTATTTATTTACAACATAAAATAGCCACATAATTCAACATATTTGATAGCGTCTGCTCATGGAACTGCGGGGAATTCTGCAGATCTCAGACAAGAAATGCTTAAGTTATAGAAGGCAATATCCATAAGGCTAATTATTCCTGACAGCAGCAATATGGCAAACAATAGGAAATGAAAATTCACGTTTAATGTGTGCCTTATTATGTGTCTGGGTATGTGCTTCTTCAGTGGAGCCCAATATTGAAAAGATGGCAGTGATTTAATGCAGGGATGGGTGTGGCCAGAAAACCTTGTATCTTTTCTTGGGAAGATATATATGGAAACAGTCCTTCACTTTTTAGCAATAGAAACTGTTTAAAATCCCATCTCTCCCTTTCCTTCCCCATGGGCTGCTGCTGCTGCTCAGCTGTGTTCAAAGTCAGCCCTTGATCATTCTCAGGGGATAATGTCTTGGTCCAATTTGAAAATAATTAGTTTTGTATTCAGAAAAGGTAGAATTAGATATACATGTAGAAGATTCCAATGTAGTCCCATATAAAAATTTACCTAACCTGTATCTGATATTTGTAGATGGGCATGGCTTAATTAGCATGTTAAATTGGAATTTTAATAAATGCTATCCATCAGTGACCAATTTACATAGCATTTATCTGGGGAAATGAGCGTGCCAAATATCAGTCTTCTTGAGATTCATCTTGACCCAAGCGGTGATTTAAGATTTAAAAACCTTTTATTCCTCAGTTAGAGTGTTTATCTTCCTGTCTCCTAATGTTCTAGTTCAAATCCAAATCTGATCATTGGTGGCATCAAAAACACGGGGGGTATATATCTGAAGCATTCACAAGCCCATGGATGTGGGGAAATTCTAAAGGTGCAATGTTGTACCTATTTAATTCTTCTTAGATTCCAATTGAATGTGTTTTCTTCATATTACAGGATCTATAACTGTTCTATAGTATTTATTTGCAATTACTTCACGCAATCCCCACCCCCTGCCACCAAGAGTCACACACATTACAGTCATTCGTGTAAGTATCCTTTTCAAAATATTATGACTTACCAAGATATTTGCTTAAGAACTTAGTCTTTCAGTGCCCCACAAAATACCTATTGTTCTATTTTTTGACCCAATTTTACTAGGGAGAATTTCAAAACCTTGAAATAAGTTTGAAATTTAGACTGTGCCAAAGGAATGTTAAAATACTTTCTCTGATATCTTAATGATGTCCTCGTTAAAGAGTGGAGCTATTGATCACTCAGGAAAGAATAAGCAGTATACTTGCAATAATCACATAATACAATGTGTTTGTGAGCTGCGATTAGACGAGTCATTGTTACTGAAAGAGAACACTGAGATGCAGAGACCTTGCTTGACACTGAGAAACATCAGGCATTTCCATGAGTGACAATGGACGACGTTAGATGGTAATGAAACCTGGACAGGAAAGGTATCCAGTAAGAGGTAGGTGAGCTGTAGTCACGTGGCTGTAGCTTTACCTTTAAAAAGCGACCAGAGTTCAGGTAAAGAAAACCTAAAGACGGAAAAGAAATTACAGTTGTTGGATCATGGAGATGAGGAAAGAATATAATCTTTCTTGGGTCTTATTCACAAATGAAGGAAAAACACAGATGCTTTCTTAAGTAGTCCTTTTCTTGGTGTACTATTTTTAGATGAGAGTTAAAATGTGGAATGACAGCTAACGAGGTAACGGTTATGTTGATTGATCCTGGTATTGTAAATACTGCTTGTGTTGTTTCTTTATTCATAATAATACTTGAGGGATTTGGAGGGACTGGAAGAAAACACGGGTGAATCTCTGGACATTTAGTCATCCCCTTCTTGGTTAAATGGAGGAAGAGGCTGAAGGGGATGGAATGTTCTAGAAGAAAGAGAAATTAAAGGGAGGAGGGACGCTGTCCCAGAGGCAATGCAAAAATCATGATAAAAGTGGATCTAAAGGGAGAAAAAGGCAATTTAAAAAAAATTAAAATGTAAGATCTTGCAGTATCAAGTGTTTTGCATTTAAAAGTAAAGGAAGCCACATTAGGTATTCCAGATACGGGTTGTCCAGCCCTGGTGCATCATTCAGAGTTAGCTCAGGCCACTTGAGCACATGCTTCCAACCCCGGGGACCTCCTCCCCTCCCCGGGGCCCCCTGGCTGGCGTGGATGCGGTCCGAGGCCCTGGAGAGCACCATAGGCTCGCGCAGCAGCCCTGCCGCCCGCCCGGGGGCCCCAGGGCCTACCTGAGTGGCCGAGCGCCAGCAGCCCAGGCCGAGGGGCGATCCGGGCCGAGTCGGTCCCCGCTGCAGTTCCCAAGCGACACACACACACATGCACACACAAGCCGCGCCCGCCGCCGCCGCTGGACTCCAGGCCCCGCTGGCGACCCCTCCCGCCACCTGGACCCCCGCCGCCCACCTTCCCCGAGCAGCGCGTCCCGCCAGCTCCAGGACTTAGTTTGGCCGCGACGAGGGGGGCACGTGGCCACCGCTCGCATCCGGATGAAGTCCACGCTACCGCCGTGTGAGGTTTACCGGGTGGCGACTCAGGGGGGTCGAGATTCATTCCTGTGCTGGGGAAAGAGGTTCTTTTGTAAGCACAGCAAAGTCGCGCTTCTGGAGAAAATCCGATTTGGAAAAAAATCTACTGCAACCTGCAAAAGCCCAGGAGGGAATATTGATGTTTGAGAGTCTGCGTGTCCGTGTGTGTGTGTGCGCGCGCGCGCGTGTGTGTGTGTGGAATACCTCCAATCGGGGTCTTAAGAGCATGCCTGGAACCAGTTTGGGATGCAGTTTTCACACGGCGTGGGGCATGGCCGTGGAGATGGCCCGGGCCGCGTGCATGCATGCATGCATGCGTGCATGCGTGTGTCTGTGTGTGTAGAAGGGGAGGGTCAGGGGGCGGCAACCGGGAACGCGGGCGGCGGGGCGCGGGGCCAGCGGGGCGGCGGCGGCAGCGGCCGGGCCCGGCCCGGCCCGGCGCGAAGGGGTTAAGCGCCGCCGCCGCCCCCTCGGCGGCCGGGTGTAAACAGAGGAGCCTCAGCCTATCATGTCTGGCTGCCGCTCGCAGCCGGAGCCCCGAGCCCGGCGCTGTAACATGATACGCTCCAGACCGAGGCAACTTGGCAACGCTGGGCTCGGCTCCGCACGGCCACAGCGAGGGCGCGCCGCGGCAAGGTGGGTGAGCGGCGGCCAGGCGGCCCGGCGGCCTGGGCGGCTCCTCGCGCGGCTGCCCGCGCGGCTCGGCTCGATCGCTTGTTCGCGCCCGGAGACCGCGGCGGCGGCGGCGGCCGTAGAGGCGGCCGCGATCTCCTCCGCGGTGGGGTCGAGAGGGGAGGAGGCTCTCCGCAAGGGTGGGAATCGGGGCCGAGGCCACATTAGCATCCGAAATGAGGTGGCATTTTAACCCCTGAGGGGCCACCTTTTGGGGGGGTGGCGAGAGGAGGTGGAGGCTGAACTTTCTCCCGGACTCCTGAGCACTCGGAGCGGTTGCAGGTATAGCCGCGGGGAGCATGGAGTCTTTTGTTCCCGGGGATTTTTAATTAGGTGGCTGTTTTATGAGTAGTATCCCGCGCTCACCCGGGAGGGGAAGCTGGCGTTTTTCCTGCCTTCGGTGACTTTTGCGGTGTGCGGTGTTGAATTCGTGGGGGCGCGCATCTTGAGCTCGAGTGGTTTTGGATAATTTATGTCTGTTGGGTTTTTAAATCTGCATTGAGCCGAAATCAGTCAGTTCTTTGGTTTCCTGAACTAAAATCCATCATGCCAGTGGTTTCATGGGAGGGGTGGAAAGGCACAAAATCATCCGGCTAGTAATGAAAAGAGCAGTTTTTCTTCTGCGAAATAGCGTGTGAATTTTGCCACGAGAGGGTTTTTGCAGGGCAGCCTTTAAAACAAATCCAACTTTACCGTTGTGCTTCAGTGCAGGTTACTCCCATGGAAGAATTAGTTGGGAATGATTTCTTGGCGGGGTAGGGTGGGGGGGGGGCGGTGGCGGAAAAGCTTGCACACTATCTGTTAAAGTAAAATTCATTGCCCCATTTATGTATGTGTTTTACTAGAATAAAACAAAGATCTGTGGCAGCTTTCAGAATGATAAGTCGGATTTCCAGCCTTGCCCTGTGCTGGTATCTTTGCCCCCTCTGGGATATCTCCTAAAGGATATGTACAGAAATGTGTGCCTGTGTCACAAACTCATTCTGTCTTGTGAAAGCCTAGTATAATCAAATTCAGTGCCTTAAGATGGTGTAGTTGAAGATTTGATCCCCTTCCACTGAAGTGGAAATACTTTCAGTAATTGAAAGCAGATTCACGTCTGGAGTTGTACAAGCCAAGGTTTTCATTTTTAAAATAAACCTTTTGTTCTCTGGTTTTTCAGTGTTTCAGAAAGCCATCCAGAGACCTCTGTGTGCTAATTGTTAAAGTAGCCCTTAAGAAACGGATTGAAATTATCCAGAGAAGGCAATTGAGAAATACAGCTAACTTACTGAGCCTCCCTCCTGGTAGGAGACTATTTTAGTGCCACACATTTTCTTCTTTCTGCGGGTTCCCAGGCGTTAAGAGGCAACTGCACTGTTCAAAACCCCCAAACCCCAAGTAAGAGTCTGTCAGTTTTAAGAGGTTAAAAAAACTTGAGAAATGTTGGTGTTATCCCATTATATGCTGTGGGTTTACACAGTTTGATGATAAATTTGAAATCACGTGTGAAGTATGTTTCATTTGAAAGGAAGCTGATTAACCGTTAGAATGAAACTTACAAAATATGATCACAGGTTATTAAACAGGTTCCTTTCTCAGCTTTGGAGGCTAAGTGTTAAAAGCTTTTAAAAATTGACTACTGAAGACTGAAATTAGGATACATTGTAGACAAAGAGAGATTCACTTGCTGTCTTACTAGCTGTAACGATTGAAGAGGATGGTGGTATATAATATTAATACCTTCCTTCTTTAGGATAAGAAATCTGAAATGAATTGTGTAATTATGAGGAAAAAGTTAGAAGAGTTGTACTTTTAACAATGATAATCGAGATCTGGGAAAAAAAAAAGAAGAAAATCGTATTCCAAGTGTTTTTAATTACTACATTCTTAAACCTATTTTGGTGATTGTTAATAAGATGTGAATGGGCGTATTTACAGAGTGTAACCTGGCAGTTTGGTTTCTTAAAAATACTTGCTAAGTCTGGATTTTATCTGATTTTCTTGTCTTCTCGATTGTTAATCCTTTGAGCACGTTAAAATATATAGGATGTGAATAACTTGGTCATGATTTAAATGATGTTCTTTGTGAACATGTCTCATGTTAGAGTCCTCTTTTTATAAAATCAGTATTTAAAAGACTCAGCAAATCTTTATCAAATAAAATCTTAGCTACATTTCCGTTGTGTCGCATCACATTTCAGTGGCCTAGTGTGTGGCATAATAGAATTTAATTTTCCTCAAAGATCGAGAAAGAGGAACTCAACTTCATATGGACCTTTGCAGATGTCTGAACACTGATTTTCAGTGTAGGAGCCCTGTCTAAACATTTCAACTCACCCTTTCTGTGACTTCTCTTTACTGTTAGTTTTTATGTCCTTATGTATTTTTACTTGCTAAGGGATGTGCACAGGATCTTCTGTCATCTGAAATAACATATTCAATTTATCACAGGATTCCTTTCTTTTATAATGTAGGGAAGTGGCAAAGGAGGCTTGTCTAAATGCAGTGATCTTGATAATTAATGCCATAAAATAGATTAAAATGCTGTATTCCAGGTATTCATTTCCTTAAAAGGGCCACCAGAACGGTGTTGCTAAGCACCCGTCACTATTGCAAGTAACAGAAAATGACCCAAATTAAAGAACCTGTTCTAAGCTGTATTCTTGCATTTTCTAAAGTGTATTTCAAAAGGTTTAACCAGACTCATTCAATTAGTGGAGGAAAAAAGATCTATTTTCAGTTCTGATCAGCAATTAAGAGATTGGGCTTTGGAGCATCAGCCCCTTTATAATTTATTTTATCTTCTAAACTTTAAACAATTATGGATAAAGATTTTTAACAAACCACCTTTTTGACAATCTAAACCTAAATGCTAAATGTAGAGCAGTATATTTCTTTTAAATTTTTGTCTAACAGTAGTTTTTACTAACTTTTCCCTCTTTTTATAAAAGTTTACATTTTACGCTAGTAGGTATACTACTGCTTTACCCTGGATTTCTTACTCTTTGGGCAAATATGTGTATGCACACACATGAGTACGTACCTGTGTAGTTTAAAGTATAAGTGGAGTTATTTGATCTTATCCTAGATATGAGTGCTTTCGCACCAAACACTTGAGAAATAAAATATTTAGATATTGTGCATTTGGTACCATGAAGGAGACAGAGGGATATGTCGAAGTGAGAACGTAAGTAAGTAAATCAAGGGCAGTAGGATTTTTTTTCTAAGCATAATGTTAGCTGTACCCTTCTGGGTTAGCCCACAGCTTCTACAGTTAGAGCTAAGCCACAACTATTGGAGTGTTTAATGAGTTAGGTCTTCCAGTGACCTGGTTCTTAGCTGATTCCAATAGCAATCATAAATACAAGTTGAGGAACTTCCCCAAAAGGATTTGATGGATAAAGGCTGTTAGAGGAATGGGAGAGATGAGCCAGGGGTTCCCAAAGGCTTAGATTAGGGTTATCAGCAAGTTTTTTGCTCTCACATTGGTTTGGACAAATCCATGGGCTTCCCTGGTGGCTCAGAGGTTAAAGCGTCTGCCCGCAATGCGGGAGATCTGGGTTCGATCCCTGATCAGGAAGATCCCCTGGAGAAGGGAATGGCAACCCACTCCAGTATTCTTGCCTGGAGAATCTGTGGGCAGAGGAGCCTGGTGGGCTACAGTCCACGGGGTCGCAAAGAGTCAGATACGACTGAGCGACTTCACTATCTTTCTTTCTTTCAAAGCATATAAACGTAGACATTGTTATCAATCTTAAGTGATTATATATAAAATGATTCCATATCCTCAAATACTGAATATTTTAAAGCCAAAATGACACTTGATTCTGTTTTCTCAAAGAGGTGTTTTATAGTAAATACTCATGATAATTTAGTTTTATCAACTTGCTTGGCATTACAGATTTCGGTAGTAATATATAATATAAAATAGATGAGATTTGTATGACTTTTGTTGTAGTTTTCTCTAAAATGAAAATTTATTATAATATTTATGTTTCAGGCCTTTCGACATGAAATCTCAGTTTAGGTATTTGGTAGGTGGTATTTGTTTTTTGACATGTCAAAATTGGTTTTCCCCCGTAGAGATCAACATTTTGAGGTGTTGAAATGATTAGGTTATGTATATTTTTAGTAAACCTTGAAATTATACATATGTTAAGATTTAGAAGAAACCACTTGTTTGAAAATTAGTGTTTATATGTTGATTTAGTTAGAAACCTAGCTGCTTAGTTACCAATCCTGTATATGTAAGTTTTAAATTATCTACTCTTACTTTTTACTACAAAAGGATGGAAACAGCGACATCTTTGGTATCACAGAAACCATTTATGCATGGATATTACTGATGGGAAATTTATTTCCCAAGGGAAGAATAATAATTGAAAAGTGTACACAAATATTTGAGGGCTCATCACATTTAAATAATAGTTCAGTTTGGGAAACCAGATGCTATGCTATTTTAAAAAGTTTCCCTGTTAAATGTTATTATTCCCCTCTCTTAAATAGTTTCACATAAAAGTCTTATTTTGTACATTTAGAAGCCAGGATGTATTACAGAGTATTCCAAAATGACTAACAAAAGCTGATATAGAGCAGTGTTTGCATTTTTTCTATTCAGACATCTTGATCTGAAATTTTAAAAAATTAAAATAATGTGTGGATGTTTCCATGACACTTTGTCATGTTCGTTCCAGCACAGCTCCTTTTTTCCATAATCTTAAACTTTCCGGAGCGGAGAGAGGGAATCCGCTTCTTGAGACCTGTAAAATAGAGCCTGGAACTCTTTTTAAGCTTTTTATGTGAAATAAAGCAAAACTTCTGTACATAACAAACTTATCACTGTTAACCTTTTCTAATTATTTAACCATTATTTCATTTTACCTCCCGCTTAAAAATTGTACGTTAGTGAAGTCGACACCTGGCAGTGTTCTTAAGTTTGTCTTTCAGTTCTTGTAGTAGTAGGGGGTAGTACCATCTCAATTATCTTTGTTCAGGGAAATGCTGAAAGGCCAGGGTAGTTAAACAAGGCCATTTGGATTTGTGAGCTCGAAGTCAGATGCAAAGTCAGAAAGCGGTTAAATGCATTATCATCTTATTGGGCCCACCATCAGTAGGTGGGCTCCCTCCTCCTTGATGGAGGGAGAAAAAGCCATTGGCTTTTTTATGATGGCCGCCCCTGCTTGGTTTATCACAGACACATCGTCACATCCCACTTTTCCTGTTGCTTCTTTGTTTTTTCAAATATTGTTTCCTCTCATCATGGGCAGTCCAAGGGAAGGGGAATATTAAAAATTCACTTCTTTTTTATTGATAGTAGATTTTCCTTCATACGTTCATCTCATCTGTTGATAGGTATGGAGATATTCCTTCATTAAAAATTAAGGTGATCGAGCTGACTGACCGTTCTGTATTTGCTTTTAAGGATCTTTTAATGGTGATGATTAGTCTCTTTGCAAAGAAGCTGCCATTCTGCTACTTTAAAACTGTGTCTCAGCTATTAAAAGGAGAGACTTGCCAACCTCAATTTTAGCAGTGGGAATCGTGTTTGTTTTAACAAGTGCCTAAGTATGTTGACTTGATCCGTCTTCAGGTTTTAGTAGTTCTGTTGCTGCTGTTCTGGACTCATTACTTCCCTTAAAAAAGGCAAGACCAAACCGGAAGATTTATAGTTTAGATTTGTTCACTATATGGCGAAGATTTTCCTTGTGATGTCTTTTATGTCAACTCCATTAAAATGGAATTCTAGCATCAATATTTGAACAAGTATTGTTCACTAATAGGAAGAGTTTTATTAAATGCAGTACAAGATCTAACATTTCTGGAAATGCCAGTTAAAGCAATTAAGTGCAGCATACAAGATTGTTTTCCTAGGCAAAGGCCTTAAACATACCGATTGGAGTTCATGCTTTACTTTTTGCTGTTTATTAAGTTAATCAGAACTAAGTATAAATCTTATCATAAAAAAGAAAAAGGTGGGCCCATTAGCAAAATTCCTAGAATACCATTTCAAACTTGGTTAGAGGTATCACCCTACCATCACGCTATGAATTATGTAACACTAAAAATCACCAAAAATAGTACCATCAGGCAAGTCACATTTTCTTGATCGCAAAGTATTATGTCTTTAAGGATTTTAAAAAATTTTGAAAACGAACATGCTGAATTGAAATATGTTTAAAATGAACCCCCCTACCGCACACTTCTCTTTACTCTGATCTCACAGTCAGGACCTGAATTCAGGCTCTTTTCCTCTCATGTGTAGACTTTTTCATCAGCCTTCTAACCTGGTTTCCCTGCCTTCTCTCTTTTAATCCAACCTCCACACTATGATCAGAGTTGTCAGTTTGAGTCATACATCCAAGCCTGGCACATCCCTGCCTAAAAATCTTTGTTATGCCCTTCGGGTTGGATCCAAATTTCTTTAGTATGTTTAATCAGGCCTTTCTCGTCATCCCTCCCTCTGCCTTTTCCACTTGTACCTTTCCATCCATGCTTCAGCAGTTTCACTTGGTCAGCGCCACTTACACCTCTTCCTGCCTTCTCATGGATCTTTCCAGATCCTACTTGCTGGGCATGTCTTCTCTGAAGCCTCTGCTCTTTGCCCCAGGTAGAGCTGGCTGTTGCCTGTAGATTTCCACGCACCCGGGACAGGTTTCTGTTACTACATAAACATTATGCTGTAATTGTTTACAGCTCTCTCTCCTCCACTAGGGGGACGTGTTCTTTCAGGTCACAACTGTGTCTCACTCATCGATACCCACCTGCAGCTGGAAGCTGAGAAAATAGTAGTCATCCAATAAATGTTGAATGCTTATTGAACAAGTATTTTAAATACAACTTCACTTCTTGGTAATGGAAGGTCATCATTATGCACATCAATTATCTTGTTCTCTGTAAGCGTAATGGTTTTGTCTGAAGTTGGTGAGGGTTAAGTATCCATAGTCTAAAGCCCCACTTGGACAGTGTTTGCTATTACTTTTAGCTATCATTTTTGAGTCCTTAATCTATGCAAGATGCTTTATACATATCATTTCATTCTCACAAAATCCCTCTTAGAAGGGATTTCTGCCTTGTACTGATGGGCAGATTCTTACATAGAAAAGTTAAATAAATTCAGCATTACACAGGTCAAAAATGGTGAAACAGAGATCTGAACGTAGGACTGTGTGAGCTCTGTGATTGCAGACCTAGTCTAGATATTACTCTGCTGAGAATTTTTAATGACCTGTGTCGTTCAAGTATAAGTTTTTAGATAGGTTTTTCATTTTCTTCCCTTGTCATGTGGTCAGCTTTTGCTTCTTGTGGCTCAGCTGGTAAAGAATTTGCCTGCAGTGCAGGAGACCTGGGTTCGATCCCTGGATTTGGAAGATCCCCTGGAGAAGAGAACAGCTACCCACTCCAGTATTCTGGCCTGGAGAATCCCATGGACTGTATAGTCAATGGGGTCGCAAAGAGTCGGACACAACTGAGTGACTTTGACTTTTACTCTGTCAAGAAATGGCCAAAGTTATTCTGTTGTTATAATTTTTGCATAAAATAGCAATGGAAAGGTTCTGAGCCAAGACTATTCTCAGAGCTAATTTTATTAGCTTTATGAGTTTTGGCCTTTCAGAAGCCTTTTTGGTCTAATGCCTCCATTTCTTTGCATTTCTGGTCAGATGAGAATTTGGGGTAGCTAAATTCCAATTAGGTATTAGGTGTTTGAGTGAAGCAGAATATTAATTTCCATAGTTAAGGACTTTTAAGAAAGCCAGTACACTGAAATAGAGTAAGGAAAAAATTTTGCTAACATTTCATGCATGGATACATGTGGAACTTAAACTCACTGATAAAATATTTGTGATTCTGATTTTTTAAACTGGTAAACATATCTAGTGGCACTCTCTTTTGGATGGGTAAAGCAAGGAAGATATATCCTTTGGAATATATATTTGGAGCAATAGCTAGTACACACTTTAATGTTTTTGTTACCAAAAAGTTAACAGGTCAGGCATGCCAGAAGGACCAAAAAGCAACTCCATATTTCTACTCTTTCACCCCATCTTAATTGACCTTAAGAACAACAACAACAAAAAACCCTCATAAAATTAAAAAAAATTTTTTTTTTACTAACTCCTCCTGTGAAATTGAACAGAATTAGAAATTTTGGGAACTGAAGAGAATCTTCAAGATTACCTAATCTGGACTACGTATTTTATAAGTGGAGAAGCAAGTCTAATATTTGATTTCTTGTGTCCTTTGTCCTCGTCTCTGTGCTAAACCTTTTTTGTGGATGTTCTTTTTACCTCACCTTCAGAATGAGAGTTAAACGCTCTTACAAGCTCCATTTCAAAGAGGGGAAACTTGAGGCCTAGAGGAGTTATGTACATTGCTAGCCACTGATGCTGGGAAAGATTAAAGGCGAAAGGAGAAGAGGGCGGCAGAGGATGAAATGGTTAGATAGCATCACCGACTCAGTGGACAAGAACTTGAGCAAACTTCAGGAGACTGGAGGACAGGGAAGCCTGATGTGCTGCGGTCCCTGGGGTCACAAAGAGTCGGACACAACATAGCAACTGAACGACAACGACAGTTAGACGTGGTGCATGCGCCTACTAGGAGCTCCTGCTGTCCCTTGAGGATGATTTAGAAGGAAGTGGAACCCAGAATCCTTCCAGTCCACTCTGGCATTAAGACAAATTGTTATAACACCTCAGAACACCTGAAATATAGAAGATGGCTTATGAAGTATTAATATTCTTGCACGCTCAGTCCCTCAGTCATGTCTGACTCTTGAGACCCCGTAGACTGTAGTCCACCAGGCTCCTCTGTCCATGGGGTTTTCCAGGCAAGAATACTGGAGTAGGATGCCATTTCCTTCTCCAGGGGCTTTTCCTGACCCAGGATTTGAACCCACATCTCCTGCATTGGCAGGCAGATTCTTTATCACTGAGCCACCAGGAAAGCCCCAATAAATATTCTTACTCCCTATTTTATAGATGAGAAAATTGAGGTTTAAAGAGATTAAGTGATTTGCATAAGGGTATTCAGCTACTGAAGAATAACGGCTACTGAAGAATAATCTCAAATTTTATATCATCCTTTATTACTGAATTCTGCCTTCACTTTAAATGTCAAATTAGATTTTGTTATGACTTTGGTCCTAACTTTGCTTTATATGTAGCTTCTTTTACTGTTATAGAATAGAATTTGCCACTGTACAATGGTTCCTAAATATGGTCACCATTGAATGTTACTATTTCCATATATGTTCAAGGCAAATCTTGTAATTTATCAGCAAGTACTTATTGAAAGAGTATGTGTTTAGTGTTGTACTATTTTTAATCTTCCTTAGTTTTTTTTTTTTTTTTTTTAGTGAACCATGATCATAGATGATCATCTGTGATATAGGTAATGTTCACACCTTGGTTAATATCCAGCAATGATTAGCATCATTGATTAGAAAATTAGTAGATAATGACTTTATTGACAATTCTACTCCCCATTTAATGGTTTATTTAATTGATGACTAATGCCTTTACTCTTAAAGGCTATTAACACATCAAAATGGTAATTATTGAACCTGGCAAAATGATAAATTATGTTTGTGTTGATTTATTTGTGCCCAAGGATACTCTGGTGGGTTTTTTTCCTTTTCTTTTCTTTCTTTGTTTTTTAAGTTTTGATCTGCTAAGAACTTCTGCTTAGGAAGTCAGATAAATGAGCATTGAAACCATTATCTGGTGGTATGACCTTGGAAAAGTTGGGAAAAGAGGGAAATAAACCAGATCAGGGGCTTCAAGTGGTGTGGATTGTTGCAAAAGTCCTGTAGAATTTCTTCAGTTGATTCAACATTCTTTAAAAAAAAGAAAATCAGACAAATGGTAATAAAACACATCATGTACAGTAAAATATACAATAAATATTTGCATTGTGTGCTCATGAGTTAGCTTATTTTCATATATTTGTCCTGCTTCTATGTGAATATTTGGATTTCTGTGAGGGTGTCACTGGTGAGGGAAGTTGGGGCTTCATGCTGGCTTTTTTGTTAATTTGACTTGCCTAAGGAATAGGAAGAAAAGACGTCCCCTGCAGAGCTAATCTGGGAAAGGAGGATCCTTTCTCACCGGCTTCCAGGGAAACGGGGCTTGTGCTGTGGAGCATGGATGCTTGCTACACCTATCTTTGGTGGTGATGGAGATTCTGCAAATGAAGGTGGTTGTGCTCATTATGAATAGATAATTACTGTTCTCAAGTTTCATCATAGTACCGTGACCAAAACTTTTTTGGAGCTATTCTTGAAATTGAGTTTATTTGCAAGGCACAGACAAAAGTAGTTCTTGTTATACAGGCATGTCTCATTTTGACCAAATACCAACTTAGCTAGTTTGACTGTTTACCTTTCTTCATGGGCTTGACAAACCAAAGTTTGGCTATTTCATAATATTAGATCTCAGAAAGAGAGTATTTACTAGAGCTAAATATATTCCATGAGCCCTTTTCAAAGGAGGAATATCAACGTTATATTGAGATACGATTGCACTCGCTGAAAAAGGTGGTTAAAGCCTGAGGTGGCCTGTATAAGGCAATGATTTTCATGTGGATAAATTCTAGTATTTTTTAAGATTTGAGTGGCATTACATTCAAGATAAAGAACTGAACCTTTAATGGGCAGAACAATTAAATATAGAAATTGAGAAACTAAAACTTTATAGTTGTTTTTAATGTATAACTGTTTATTTTAAACAGTTCTTAGACTTTTTTAAACTACTAAGGCCTATAAGTATGTGATAATAAAAAGTATATTTAAATTTCATGCATATTACTTCTCATACAGAATGCTAAACTCAATCTTTACTTTTATGCTTCCAGTTAGAAATGGGGACTCAAGGTGCCAGGTCTTTCATAAACTGAAAAAAGATTATTTACTTTCATGCTCAGATATCAATATAAACACCTGGTTTATTTAAATGATGATTTATAATATTTATTTATTTCAGTATGCCTCAGTTTCTCAAGACTAGGCATTAGAATTGTAAATGTACAGTATCTTTCCACCTCGGTAAAGGCAGAACATGGATAGAGTTAATATTAAACATTTTTACAGTATATCTATGGAGAAAGTAAGTTGGTAGTATCTTTTCCTATAAAAAGCATCTACTTGTATGTATTTTATAAAATGCATCTCCAGCCCCTATTTCTGAGAATATCTCAATTAACAATAAGAAGATATCTACCTGTAAGTGCCTGGGGTCCAGTTTAGACTCTTAATGAGATGCCTCAATGGAAAGAGACCACTTGAAGATTTTATTAATCTCTGTAGTGTGGAAATGGAAACACTCTGAAACAGAGATACCTAGTTTTAAGGTCTGATAAAACCACCGTGACCCTAGTACAGAGAACCTTAAAACTGAGTAAAGTTAAATTTGAGACAAATTATTTCTCTGTTCTTAAATTCACCAAGAGTAAAATTCTGTATATATTAAGCTGTTCCATTTAGGAGAATTCTTCTGTTACATGTATTTTTTGACAGTTTGGTCACTCATAACCCAATTAAAGACAGTATCTGAGAGTCAGATGCACATTGTCAAAATACATGTCAGCCATGAAAATCAGCCTGCTTTAACTTTGCTGCTGCTGCTGCTAAGTCGCTTCAGTCGTGTCAGACTGTGTGCGACCCCACAGACGGCAGCCCACCAGGCTCCCCCGTCCCTGGGGTTCTCCAGGCAAGAACACTGGAGTGGGTTGCCATTTCCTCCTCCAATGCATGAAAGTGAAAAGTGAAAGTGAAGTCACTCAGTCATGTCCGACTCTTAGCGACCCCATGGACTGCAGCCTACCAGGCTCCTCCGTCCCTGGGATTTTCCAGGCAAGAGTACTGGAGTGGGGTGCCATTGCCTGGCCAAACTATTTGAGGTGGCAAGCTGAAATACACAGGAAAACACTGAAGTTCTGTGCCTGAGAAGGACGTGTATCAAATACACATCAGTGGTTGCTTAGGGGCCGGAGGAAGGGAGACGGAGGAGAAGGATGGGAGGAGAGCTTGAGGGGTTTATAGCCACCTCTGTCACATTTCCCTCATAGCTCAGTTGGTAAAGAATCTGCCTGCAATGCAGGAGACCTAGGTTCAATTCCTGGGTTGGGAAGATCCCCTAGAGAAGGAAATGGCAACCCACTCCAGTATTCTTGCCTAGAGAATCCTGTGGACAGAGGAGCCTGGTGGGCTGCTGTCCATAGGGTCGCATGGAGTCGGACACGACTGAAGCAACTTAACATGCGTGCATGCATTGGAGAAGGAAGTGGCAACCCACTCCTGTATTCTTGCCTGGAGAATCCCAGGGACGGAGGAGCCTGGTGGGCTGCCGTCTATGGGGTAGCACAAAGTCAGACATAACTGAAGAGACTTAGCATGCATGCATGCAAATATGATTGCACTCAATCGTATTTGATAGTGTACTTCTCACTATCCTCCCTGACTGTTAACTTTCCTCTTCAGTCCCCACAAAGCAAATCATCTTTCTTGGGGATCTCCTTGATCTTATTTCTCTCCTACTCAGAAAATCATAGTGTTGTATTGAGAAAATATTTGAGCCTGATGGAAGGAATGGCAGAGAGAAGACATTGCAGGCTGAAGGAGGCAGGTGGGCAGAGCTGTAAAAGTTGGACGGATATTTGAGAAAATAATAACCTACTTGGAGCATGAAGTTCATGAAAGAGACATTTGGAAGATAAGGCTAGAGAAGTTGGATGAAGCCAGGGTATGGAGGACCTTGAATCTTAGAGGAAAGGGTTTATTTTGATGTTCATTTGGGATCTGTTGGGAATTTGGCATAGAACACCTGTGCAGTATATTTGGGAGATCCCTCTGGTGGATAAATTGTAAAAGGGAGGTAGTAGGAAGAAATAAACCAACCATGAATTTTTCTTGTTGCTGTTTTTAATTCTTGACTTCCTCTTGAATTTTACTCAATATAAGCTTCACAAAGGCAGGAGCTTCTGTTGAAATTGGTATCCTTGAGTGAGAACAGTGCCTGGCACTTGGCCGTGCTCAGTGAATACTTGTCGGTTTGAATAAACGAGAACACCAAGATCCAAAAAGATTAAGTGACTTGTTTGCATTTACACAGATAATCAATCATGACAGACCCAGAATTGAAAATTGCAGCTGATTTCCAGACTGGTGTTCCTTTGACTGTGAGATGTGAAGGTGTCCTACGGGTCATTTCCACCAGCATACCTTCTTCTTTGTTCCTTGTCTACTCTTTATTCCAGCAAATGGTTGCAGAGTATTTCATCTCTTACATACCCATTACAGCCTTCACAGAGCTCTTACTATGTTACTTTCATCAGATATAATTGTTTAAATTGTTTATTCTACTGCTTTTTTATTTTGGATGGTAAACTCAAGGTCAGAGACCCAGGTCTTCAGTTCAGGGTTTTGTTTGTTTCCTTGTTTTATTTTCCTGCAGCCCTCCTCTCCCAGAACACTTGTACTCAGAACACCTTTTTCTGATCTTGGAATCTTGATGACTGACTAACCAACCTTCACATCTGTCTTTTAGTGCAAGTTATTGAGAAGTTACAAGCATACAGTTGAAATTATTTTTGTCGTATTGGAAAAGGGCCACTTAAAATTTGCTGGATGTTTTGTTAATAGTTGAAGCAAGTAGTGAAATGAAATTTTTAAGAATTTTCTTGCTCTCCACTCAAAGCCATAGTCTTGTGAATTTAAATAACTAGTTTATCATTTTGCAACGTGAAAAACATTCACTGTCTGATTCTGTGAGACCACCTTGAAATAAGATGCCACAAAAAGAGAATTATTGTATGAAACCTTTGTAAAGACTAATGAGAAGGCCCACTATTACGGCCTGACTTTTACTCAGTAATATTGAAAAGTCATTGCCTCTGTAGTCAATGTATTGCTTTATTTTAGGAGAATAGTGTAATTGGTGGAGTACTTTAGTCTAAGTATCTCTTACTTGTATAAGTACTTTGCTATAATGTCTTTCCCTGAAAAAAAGTGTTACTCATTAAGTGTAATAGAGGCTCTTACTATGATTAATAAAATGTTAAGGGATAAATGTTCTTAAATAGACCAAGAAATTGCCGCACTTTTATAAACATATATAATTGTCAGTGAATCATTAACCTTTAGATATAGAGATGTTTCCCTCACAGTTGAGAGGAAAGAAGGTAGGAATACTGTACTCGTGAAATGTGAGTTTCTCCAAAATGTGGAGTATTCATTATGATTCAAAGACATCCTGAAATTATGTAACTTTCCAGATTTAAAACTTTCTGGAGAAAATTTCACAATTCATTTCAAAAACGAATTAAAACTACTAAAATATGAACAGACTTATGCTGAATATGGCAGTGATATGTAGTTCTACAGTGTATTAATTTAGAATTTTTAAAATTGAAAAATTGCAGAGTGAAAACACTGAGGCTTTTTATGCTACTGAAAGATGATTTTAGGGGAAATGTGTGCTTTGAGATAGGTTTTCTGAGAGAACTGTAAGTCTATATGGTATTTATTAGTTGTTATCTTATAATCTTATTACCTTGTAACCACTTCATGTTATTTTGCATGTAAATAAGATTAATATAATTTGTATTTTTGTTTGTTGATGTAGCTTTTTGAATATCCTTCTCCTCCTCTCATTGCTCAATATTACCTGCCTGGATGTGTGTATTCTTTTGATGCTTACTCTCTGAATTAACTAGGTTTTAGTCTTTGGAAGTCCTTTGACAGATTTTAGAGACAGACTTTCTGAGATAATGTCACTGAGGTTTTTTGGGGGGTTGGGGCAGGGGAAGGGCATATTGATTCATAAGTCTTAGGAGAGTTGAGTAAAATGATCTACATAAGCCATTAAAGTTATTTTATAGTAATTAAGTCTTTCTTAAGGAAAGAGCTTGAGCAGAGTGAAATAAATGTTCGCAGTGGTTTTATACAAATTACTAAAGTAAGACACTAAAATGTTTTGGGAGCAAATAAATATTTGCTGAAATCTTAGAGAATGGGACATTACTCTTCTGGCTTTTTAATTGTAACAGAACCCTGCTAGAGTATTTAGCTTAGTTTACTAAATGTATATTTAGTAAATACATATGTATTTAGTAAAAACTCTGTGTTGGACATCAGTGATTTGTTAATATAAGATGCAAAAAGCTCACTAATAATAAATATGCAGGATGGAAAGAAAATAAAACAGTAAGTAGTTCTTGTAACACTTTAGTGCTTATAACACTTCAATAAATATTGACCTTTTAAAATATTGTTCCTTTTAAAATTATTCATTTTAAAACAAATTTTTTGTTTGTTTTAAATTTTCTGTTTCTCATATTAGAGGCCAAAGTTAGATCCAGGTCTCAGTCTGTATTAAACTTTACTAAACAGAGACAAAGCTAAATCATTGTTGAAGGTTGGATCCAAAATATAATACTGTCTTTGAGTAGTGGTATTAGGCTGCTGGGCTGATGTCTTAGTTCATATTTTAATGTAAATCACCAAAGAAGAGATCAAAACAAAGCACTAGCCCAAGAAAGAAGTAATTCTGCATTAGCTGTGTTTTTAGGCATTTGAGGGTGAATTAATTTCCTAGGGCTACTAAGAAAAGTTATTGCAGACTGAGTGACTGAAAACAACAGAAATTGTCTCATAATTTTGGAGGCTAGAAGTCCTAAATCAAAATGTGGGCGAGCCATACTTCATCTGTAGGCACCAATGACAGGTGCTTCTGTGTCTCTCCCAGCTTCTAACGGCCCAGGCATCCTTTGGCTGGTACCCGATCCCTGTCATCTTCATCTGGCAGTCTTTCCTCTATATCTCTGCATATCGTTTCCTCATCTTATTATTTATGGTTCTTATATAAGGGCATCAATCGTTGAATTTAGGCCCACCCTAATCCAGTATGACCTCATATTAACTAATTTTATCTGCAAAGACCTAATTTCCAAATAAGGTCACATTCTGAGGTTGCAGGTAAACATGAATTTTGCAGATGCTATTTAACCCACTACAGAGGAAAAGGAGAGTAGCATAGAAGGAGGAGGTAAAAAATGATTTTCTTCGCTGTCCTTAGCTTTTTGCTCTCCCATTCCTTCATGGGTTTGGGGAAGTTAGAATGGAGTGCTCATACCTTCACACTCTGATTCCTTTGACGATATCTTATCTGCCAAAACTGATTGATACTTCTTTTCTACTGAGTCTTACATTACTGTAAATGCCAGTGAGAGAGCCCTGGAATTTTTGAATGTTTGCTAGTCAGTCATAAGGGGAATCCCATGGACCGAGGAGCCTGGTCGGCTGCAGTCCATGGGGTCGTGGAGAGTCGGACATGACTGAGCGACTTCACTTTCACTTTTCTCTTTCATGCATTGAAGGAAATGGCAACCCACTCCAGTGTTCTTGCCTGGAGAATCCCAGGGACGGGGGAGCCTCATGGGCTGCCATCTATGGGGTCGCACAGAGTCGGACACGACTGAAGCGACTTAGCAGCAGCAGCAGCATAAGGGGAAATCAAAATTTAGTTTTTATATTTCTGTTTTTATTTTCAGAATTTTAAAAACTAGAAAGAAACAGCAACAAGAAAATGATTGTAACTGCCATACTATAGGTATAGCACTCTGGGGATGTAGTTACAAACATTATACTTGTAAATTAAGTGTCCTACGAGATCCTGTAGTCATTGGTTGATAAGCTTTACGTGGGTATGGTCTGTTGGCTCTCAATTTCCCTATACATTTTAAACTTAGAAGCTATTTTTTAATGAGAAAAGAAGCAATTTGATAAATGAACTTTATGATTCTCAAAAAGCTTATTTATAATTTATTTTAAAAATTACCCTTGACTTTCTATTTAAGTTGCCAAATTGAAATATCCATACATACCAGAAAATAGTTTCTAAAAGTCAACTATTTTTTTAATAAACACGCGAAATACCATTCTGTGAGAATGAATGGATATCTGGGTCAGGAATTTCTAGAGGTTTGTCTTCATCTTTCAAGACAATAAATGATGCACTGAAGTATAAAGTATTAAATTCCCAGGGAGTGATGGATGAGATCCTTTCCTGAGAGCAGCTATTGGTTAATTAGATGTGGGAACGGTCTTTTCTGGGCAGTGCAGGTAGGCTGCAGACAAGGGAGAAAGCTCAGTGCTCACACAGTACTGACTCTTCATTCTGCTCTGGGTCAACACTGCAGGAAGAGATTTTCTTTGTGGAATAGAATACTACGAAATAGTGTAAACCTGTCTCTTGAGCATCCACCTTGTAAATATTTAATCTTATGATTAGAGTGTGAGGACAATTTGTGCCCTTTTGGGTTTAGGGGCTAGAGAATGGTTTGTTATTATTCATTTGCTTAGTTGTGTCTGACGCTTTGTGACCCCATGGACTGCAGCACACAAGGCTTCCCTGTCCTTCAGTATCTTCCCGAGTTTACTGAGATTCATGACCATTGAGTTGGTGATCCCATCCAACCATCACATCCTCTGCTGCCCTCTTCTTCTGCCTTCAGTCTTTCCCAGAATCAGGGTGTTTTCCAATGAGTCGGCTCTTCATGTCAGGTGGCCAAGGTATTGGAGCTTCAGCTTCAGCATCGGTCCTTCCAATGACTATTGAGGGTTGATTTCCTTCAAGGGTGACTGGTTTTATCTCCTGGCAGTCCAGGGGACTCTCAAGAGTCTTCTCTAACACCACAGTTCAAAAGCATCCATTCCTGGGTGCTCAGCCTTCTTTATGGACCATCTCTCACATGGGAAGGGGTTCTAAATCTGGGACTTTCTACCAGTTATATATTTTACAGGGTTTATAGGTGGGGGTCTCCTCTTCAGGGGCCGTCCTGGTGGCTCAGATGGTAAAACAATCTGCCTGCAATGCAAAAGACTCGGGTTCTATCCCTGGGTCAGAAAGATCACATGGAGAAGGAAATGGTAACCCACTCTAGTAGTATTGCCTGGGAAATCCCCCGGACAGAGGAGCCTGGTGGGCTGTAGTCCATGGAGTCACAAAGAGTCAGACATGACTAAGTGACTTTCAGTTATTCTTACTCAGATTTCTCAGTCAGACATAAGAGAATATCCACTTATATTTTTGGATCATCATCCAGGCATCTCTTCAACTGGTAGGATATTTTTGCCACATGAAGAAAGCAGGCGTCTCACCCACCGCCCTTCTGAGTATGTGTTCTCCCACATGTCATTTATCCACAATTTCAGTCCAGGGCCTCATTAGAGGAGGGGGATATATTTTAAATTACAAACATTTTCCTTCTTGTTTACATGTCATTCACAATTAGAATGGATTTCAATTAAAAATATGCATTTTGAACAAATATCTGCTAGATCTTCCAAAAAGAGTATATTTTATTATATGAAAGTTTATCTGAATCTTATCACAGAATATTTTCCCATGCAAAATATTCTAAAAATGACCAGCCTGGGAGAATTTGGGTTGGTTGCTCCTTTCTCACCTCTGCCCCCGGTTTGCTTCCTCTGTTCTGTGAATTTATACCATTTTCACTTGAAATGAGCTTGAAGTATGCTGCTTTCTAAGGACAACAGGGAGACCCAAGTCTTAGCTCTGGAATTCCTCAGATCACCCAGGAGAGAGAAGATGGGTTTAAATTCCTAATACCATTCATGATCATTAAATTTATTTTAAAAAAAAGTTTGCTAGTTTTAAAGTATTTTAAGGGACTTCCCTGATGGCCCAGTAGTTAAGACTCCTTTCTTCTAATGCAGGGGACTTGAGTTTGATCCCTGGTCAGAGAACTAGATCATACAACTAAAGATCCTGCTTGCCCCAACTACAAACTGGAGCAGTCAAATAAATCAAACTAAAATAAAAATAAATAAAATATTTTAAGCTCAGATGCAACAGATATAAGGCGTACAAATGTTTCATGGTCATCTATTTATTAAATACCTAGTTTCTCATACTTGTTTTGAAAACACCAGTTACTTTGTTCACTTGTTTTCCTACAGAATTTAGGTCCCCAGTGTATTTGACAGTAGTCAGATTTCTGCTTTATCTGGGGCCGTGGAGCGTGATGACACAGCCTATTTACTGCTTTGGGTGTCAGAGATGTGGGTGCTACTCTTTGATATGCTGCCAACCACCTGACTTGGGTTGGGTAATAAAGTCCTGATAATGACGCCAAAGACTTGAAATTCTCTGAAATTCCTCCATCATATTTTTTTTTAAAACTGACACATAACATGTGTCTTTTCAAGTATACATCATCATTGACCAGAACTGTGTTCTCTGTCTCTACGTACATGGAAATTTTCCTGATAAAACGAACATTCCTTTTTTATGACCAGCTTTTTTAGTTATCTTGATTTATGAATAAATAACCCAACTCGGCATATTATTTTTAGTAGATCTGCCTTCCAATACTTTATTAAGCTCTGTACCCTCAAGTTCTTTAATTACGTCCCAGGGCCTTTGCATGCTAAGTCGCTTCAGTCACGTCCGACTCTTTGCGACCCCATGGATTGTGTAGCCTGCCAGGCTCCTCTGTCCATGGGATTCTCCATGCAAGAATACTGGAGTGGGTTTCAGTATTCTGCCATTTCCTTCCCCAGGGGATCTTTCCAACCCAGGGATCGAACCTGCGTCTCTTCTGTCTCTTGCATTGGCAAGCGGGCTCTTTACCACTAGTGCCACCTGGGAAAGGTAAATTGGAAAAAAAAAAATCAAGTGTGTGCATGTGTTTTAATTAGCCTGTTAACATTTTTGTCTTCTTTGTTTCCAGTAATAGTAGTCACTAATTTATCTCTGTTTAAAACTATTGGCCAATTATTTTGAGGTTAAAAAAAGTCGTATCAATATGGATGTCTCCAGTAAGTGATTTAAAACAAAGATCACTATATCAATGATGAGGAGAAGATTTTAGTAATCTCTGACATAGCTAAAAGAGCCATCAACTGATTTTTAACAGTTTATCATTACAGATTTCTAATGGGAGCACTGTTTCTAATAAGTAGTTTTTATTCTTGAATATTGTTGATAAGCATCTGAGTGTCTGCATAAATGGATTGTCAAAACCAGAATAAAGAAACAAGCTGACATTTCATATCTCTCTTTTGTTTAGTATTAAGCTCAACTACCATATGCCCCAGTTTCATAATTTTACAGTAGTAAAATAACGCTAAAGCCTTACTTGCCTTATTTTCAGCTCACCTAATTCACATTTCATATGGTAAAGTTCAAAAGAATTTTATAACTCTAGAGAGTAAAGGTCTTGAGAGATCACGAGGAAAGCAAGACCCCAAGAATTTAAGCAGTTTGACTGTGTTCCTATGTAAGTATTGGTAGAAAGAGAGCTAGAAGCCAGGGCTGGATTCCTACCCAGTATCCTCTCCATTATACTAATATTTTGTTAAAATAATGACATCTGCTGTGGAGAAAATAAAACAGCTATCTTTTTAGTCTGTGTAATATATATGCAAAATGCTGCTTTATGACATAAATATAAGGGAATGACTTTAGTGTTTTTTTCTTCTGTTATGTCAGATATTCCAGAACATTTGGGAGAGTTCCTATAAATTAAAATTTTTTAATTACAAAATATCTATCTGGGACTGGGCCACTTTCAGAAGTGAATGATAAAATCATAGAGCTGGAAAGTGTCTCAAGTGGCCGCGGATACTAACTTACCTCTTGGGTAAGGTCATCGTTAAAAAGTATGGAAGTTGTTCATAGGCTGTTGGAACTAGCTTTGTGCTGGATCCCTGAAGTCATTTATATGACTATACCGTCTTAAGTGAGTTTTTTATTAACTACTGAGAATAATATGTAAAAGCTGTGTTATAAATTTGGTGATCAAAAATTATTTTAAGGAAACAGATAAAGGCCCCTCGCATTTATATAAATCTGTATTTTAAGAATCTGCTTGAAACTCAAAAAAGCATTTCCTCACCTTGGCTTAGTTTCCCGAGGTAATCCACAAAATTTTGTTGAATTCAGTTTAGCATAAGAAGAATGATGGCAACCCACTCCAGTGTTCTTGCCTGGAGAATCCCAGGGACGGAGGAGCCTGATAGGCTGCAGTCCATGGGGTCGCTAAGAGTCAGACATGACTGAGCGACTTCACTTTCACTTTTCACTTTCATGCATTGGAGAAGGCAATGGCAACCCACTCCAGTGTTCTTGCCTGGAGAATCCTGGGGACGGGGGAGCCTGGTGGGCTGCCGTCTGTGGGGTCGCACGGAGTCGGACACAACTGAAGCGACTTAGCAGCAGCAGCAGCAGCAGCAACACTCATTCTCAGTTCTGAACACCAGGAAGACAGCTCTTTGGTTAAGTTTCTAGACTCCAATCTTACCACTTCCTACACTACTATAGAATAACGTGTATGTATGTGCTCCTAGCTCAGTCTTGTCCGACTCTTTGTGACCCCATAGAATGTAGGCCCCCAGGCTCCTCTGTCCATGGAATTCTTCAGGCAAGAATACTGGAGAGGGTTGTCATGCCCTCCCCCAGGGTATCTCCCCAACCCAGGGATTGAACCCAGGGATTGAACACATTGCATACAGATTCTTTACCATCTGAGCCGCCAGGGAAGCTTATGGAATAATGTGTATAGATGATTTCAAAATGGGAAAAGGAAAGGGAACAATAAACCTTACTGGCTGCTGAGAGGAGGGAAAAGGAACTTAGGAAATTGATCCTCAGTTACTCTTTGCCAGAAGTGAAAATAAAATACATTGGTCAGGACTACCATGCTTTGGAGCTTCTGCAAACACCAGGCTGGCGTTTCCCAGAGGTTAGAGGTTTGCTCAGGTGTGTGTTATCCATAATACAGCATGTATTGTCCACTGAAATGGGTCAGTTCTGAGACTTTGTGAAGCTTGCAGGTCATGAAAGAAAAGCAACATTTCCTATGATCCCCAGCTAAATTGCAACACGTTGTATAGCATTTTTCCATTCAAACAAGACAATTACAGGGTTTTAAATAAATTAGATTTGGAACACTATTTTAAGGAATTATAGTGAAAATTGGTATTGTTTTTCTAGTACAGAAATCCTCCAGTAGCAGAACTTACCATATCTGTCAATAAGAATAAAATTATACTTGCCTTGAGTTTTATTTGCATTTGTTTCCCTGACGATTTTCTTGTGGAAATTTTAATGAGCAGTGAAATGACCAAAAGCTGGACAGCCAGGGGGAAGAAAATAAAGATAATCTAAAACATGCTTGATTATCCTCAGTATAATAAAAACTTAACACTAATAGGGATAATGCAAGAACATTCATATTATCTAAAAACATTTTAAAGTGGCCTTCCACTGTTAGGAGAGTAAATGTGCTGCTATTAATATATATTATATCTATATGATGATCTTTCTCATATACATGAAAGTGAGTATATTATAATATTATCTAGGGCTCCCTTGGTGGCTCGGTGGTAAAGAATCTGTCTGCAACACAGAAGATGAGAGTTCAATCCCTAGGTCAGGACAATCCCCTGGAGAAGGAAATCGTTACCAACTCTGGTATTGGTATTCTTGTCTGGGAAATCCCATGGACAGAGGAGCCTGGAGGGCTATAGTCCATGGGGTTGCAGAGTCAGACATGACAGAGCACACATACAAGAAGTAAAAATGTATTCATAATTGAAATAGTCATATGAATAGATATTTAAGCAGAACAATTATCACTTATACAATGAACTTATTTACAAATTAGAAATAGACTCACAGATGTAGAAAACAAATTTATGGTTACCAAGGGGGACTATCACTATTTGCAATTAAACTTTTTCTAAAAGTTAAGAGAAGGCTTCATTTTAATTACTAAAGATCTCCAGGATGGGAGTGAGGAGTGGATTTCTTGAGTAGACTTTCTAATTTTAGGACTTTCAAGGTACATTTTATTTATTTATTTATTTTTGCTGTGTAGTTAATTATAGAGTGGAAGCTATTACCAAGTTCTCCATTCTGTCTAGCACCTTGAACTCTTTATATTATTCTGCCTAAAAGTAGCTATAACTGCCTTTTTCTTATCCTCAAGTTTCTCTATTTGTGTTGTCTTTTTTTTTCCTTGATTAAACTAGCAATAAGACTCTGTTTTGTGTGTCTTTTCAAACAGTACCTCATTTTTTTTTTCTTTTCTCTCTCTTCTGATTAGCAGTTTCTATTCTAATTAATGCCCCTTTGCTTGTCATTCTTGGACATAATCATGACTATTAATATGCTGCTGATTACAGCTTTGTCCCCATTCCATATGTGGGTATTCTTTTCTTAACCAATATTTTGTGTACAGTTTTTGACTGCAGAATTTATTTTTCTAGGTTTAATCCATTGATATCATATAATTTTTTAACCTGAAGAATATTAGCTTTTCAAGGATTTATTGGGATTTTCTTTGCCTTTTTTACTGGTCTTTAAACTCTTTGCTTACATTCTCATTAAAAGAATTTTGATAAATGGTATTCCCTCACACATTTTTTAGTTGAAATCTGAACTTTTTCATCACAAGTAAAAACAGTTACAGAGGATTCATTTCCCATGTATAACAAATATTGACATTTTGAGTAAAATTGTTGAATCACAGTTATTTAAACATCTGTTAATAACAATAAATGATAAATGTCTGAGTAATTTTATGCTTGTGTTAGTCATTCAGTTGTGTATGACTCTTTTGCAATCCCAAGGACCTTAGCCTGCCAGACGCCTCTGTCCATGAAATTCTTCAGGCAGGAATACTGGAGTAGTTTGTCATTTCCTTCTCTGGGACTCCTGTAGTGGAAATTAGAATTGGATGCCTTGATCCAAGGGATCCCCCAGGACATGTTGATTATCCACGTATTCCTCTCCTTTGTAAAGAGATTCTGACTGCCAGATTGTTTAATTGTGAGCCATTTGAGGGGCCATTGCTCTTCTGACCGTAACATATCTAATATGCTCCCCAAAGATCTTTCCTTCAGAATAGACAATTTTATACTTAAAATCATTTATTTACAAATTTAAAACGTTCTCACGATTGAATATTTTGCATTATTTCCTATTCCCTGAGACTTGTATTTTCATTTCGCTTTCCCAAGAGTATTTTGTTTTTCATGCCATTTACCTTTCTTCTTGAAAGTCCTTTTATTCAGTCATATATAAATAAAAAATTTAATTAAAAACATTTTCTATGGCTGCAAGACTCTTAGAGCTATTAACAAAATGTCTGCTTTGAGTTTTTAATAAAGTTATAAAAATCAGTACACACTTGATCCAAAACTAAATATGTACATTCTAATTAAAAAATTATTGACCATAAAAAATAAAATTCCATTGGAAACACATATCTTAATGAAATGCAGTGGGGTAGTGCTTGTCGTGTCTTATTGAGGAAGAATTTGTTCACTGTTCTTTGGTTTGCCGCCCTACATTGTTTGTGTTGGGACAGTGCCCCACGGATAGTTCTCTTTCTTTTTTAGATCGGAAGTCAGAAAGGAAAATCTTCTCTGCAGATACTTCCTCAGGCAAGTCATTATCAAGGCATAAAATTGATTCCTTTGCAAATATTCAGGCACGCCTACCCTTTAGAAATATTTTTTTCTTTTTCCCAGAATGATACATACCACAACTTGGAGACCACTTGTTGAGCACATGACACATTTTTATGATCATGAGTATTTCTTTGAAAGAATATTTTGTCAGTATCAGCATTTGCTCTGTATATATTAACCCAAATTCAAAGTTATTAATTTTTTATAGATGACTGAGTACAATTCATCTGGGGCAGGGACCTGTGTTTTAGAATACCTAGTATTCCTGACTCTTGTCCTTAGTCAACAGACTCTGTGAAAACTCAAACACCTTCTCTCCCTGTACCCCGTTTCCAGATGTTCTCAGGCAAGTTAGGTTTGGCCCTGATTGAGGATCACTGATTGAAATCTCTGCTATCCTTTCTAAGCCTCTTGGTTTTTTCATGTATTTTAAGGACCTGTTAAATTTTAAAGACTTCTATTGTTTCTATTCTTTTTAAAATAAGCTTCTTATCATTTTTTAAATATGATAAGAGTTCCTGCCTCCTGTATCTTCATTGTAGACTGCAGTCTTAATAGACCAATTTTCATCCACATTGATGCACTTTTATTTCATGGAGGTAGTTTAGTTGCTAAGTCATGTCTGATTCTTGCTACTGTGGCCCACCAGGTTCCTCTGTTCGTGGGATTTCCCAGTCAAGAATACTGGAGGGGGTCACCATTTCCTTCTCCAGGAGACCTTCCCAATCCAGGGATTGGACCCATGTCTCCTGCATTGCAGATGGATTCTTAACTAACTGAGCCATGAGGGTAACCTTTTTGTGTCATAAATACTACCTTTTCTCATATTAATATTGTGTCCCCTACTTGCTTTGCAGCCGAACTTTCCCAGTTTATCTGTACCTGTAGCTTTACATTTAATCTTTCCACTGGATCTGCTTCCTGATACTGTTGATCACCCTGTGCATAGTGGGTTGCAAGTCACGTTGTCTCGTTTCTCCTAAACCTACTACCCCCATCTACACACCTCAGCTCTTCACAAAAGTTGATGTAAGCCATGTTTCATGACGATTTCCATAAATAAGTCCTCTGATTTGGTAGAAATCTCAAGATGGCCAGTGAAATTTCCTTGTAAGTTTCTCCCTTTTCCGGTCACAGTTACCTGGAGCCAGCTGGAATTCCTACAGTGCCTTTAGAAAGGGATGGGCTCCTTTTATAATGTGATGGGTTCCTTATAACGCGCCGTGTTATCTCCTGGTTTGACATCCTTTGGTCACTTCAGTTCTTGTTAGGAGAGGGAGAGGCAGATACCTATGCTTAACTTACCATTTTATTCCAGAGTTAACTTACAGATTATATTCTTTTGAAAATTGTATCAGTGATTTTCAAATTGTGTAACTACAAAATCCTGGCTCACGGGACTGAGAATATATTTATCTACTATTTATGTATATTGCTTTTTAAAAACTAGCTCAGTTTTGTTCTGGGCTTCCCTGGTGCCTCAGCTGATAAAGAATCTGCCTGCAGTGTGGGAGACCTGAGTTCAATCCCTGAGTTGGGAAGATGATCTGGAGACGGGAAAGGCTACCCACTCCAGTATTCTGGCCTGGAGAAATCCATGGGCTGTATAGTCCATGGGGTCACAGAGTCAGACAGGACTGCACGACTTTCACTTCACTAGGAAAGTTAACAAAAGTTTGAGGTGCAGAGGGAAGACCAGATTTTTTTTTTTAATGAAATTACATAGATTAGATCTCAGTATTTAAACTGTTCCTCAATTTTGTGAGGCTGTGTTGGAAATAACCCGCCTCTAGTGCTGTTGGTATGCAAGGCTGCGGTGCTTAAACAGTATGTCCCGTGCTCATCACAGATGAAACATACCAATGTCCCGACACCATTCTCTCCCATTTACTCCCAGTGGTTTGACTATTAGAAGCGCCCATGATGGGTCTAACCTGGATTAAACAGATTGTGTGTGATGATCTCGCTGCAGCCACAGTGCAGCCCCACTGTTAACTCTACAGACCAAGCCACTTGTACCTGGCATCACTTACTAACACACGACATGCAGCTTTTCTGCATCAACCTGGACAGCAGTTAAGAATGTCGGGATACAAGAAGGAATAGAAAACTGATACTGTTTTAAATAATCTGTAATTTCAGGGTTTTTTTGGAGATAATTCTAGTACAAAGTATAATAAAACTAGATGTACAAGAAACCCTTTAAATCAGTGGTAAGTGTACAAGTGGAACCAAGACTTTTACTGGACAAAGTCATGTTACTGTAATGGTTATTTGCTTGTGTGTTACCACACTGTGTTATAATTTGCTTCATTACCTTGCTCTTTGATACATAGTGTGCATTTCTCTGTCACTGTAACGATTATAATGACAAATTTTCATCTTACTGCACAATCAAGATGGCATTGACAGGAATGAACTCCAGAGGCTGGGCCTGACAGGGAGGTTGGTCACTCAGGCCCGGTGCTCAGTCATATGACCTGTACCTCTCTCAACTTTTGCCCCATCTGTTAAATATATGCGATGTCATTAAATGCTTTTAAATCTAAAAAAAAAAAAAGTTTCAATATTCAATGAAATGACTCAACCGAAGTGTTAGAGAACAAATGGCATTTATGATGGAGAATATGTTTAACATTAGACAGAAATGCTTTAAGAGGAAATTTAGAAACTATTTTGCGGTTCTTAAAAAATTGATACTTTAGTGCCTTAAATTGTTAGAAACCCTTACCTCTCTTCTCCATACTTATTTATTCTGTTCATAAATTCAACTTGTATAAATGACAGGTGGTAGCAAGCCCACACTCTGGGATTTCATCTTCACTAGTTAATTCATCAGACGTTTTACCTTTTTTTCTGTAGTCACAGATGGTTTTCATATCTGTCTCTATTGAGTCACTCAGATGTGTCCATCTCCATCTTTACTGGGTAAATAATAATTCATCATCCCTCAAGTGACTATGATAATTGGATTCCAAAAGAGGATTCAAGATCTGTAGGCACTGTCCTGTTCAACATTTGCACTCTATGTTCCTGTCTCTTCTGTATTTGAATAGATTCCAGTGTAAGTGCAATTCATGGCACAGTTCTTTTTTCTTTAAGTTACTTAGAATAGATCTTGTGGGGAAGCCCTAAGTGTAACCTCTTTGCTTTCTAAAAATGGCATTTACCATTCCAGAAAAAGTCCCTGGTGGTATCACTTGACTCATTTCAAAGTGACCTGTTCTTGATAAGTGAAGTGTCATCTAATAACTGAAACTCCTCAGAGATTTTCAGTGGGTGTTTAAAATGAATACTTTTATCTAAAGCCATTTTAGTCTTTACCAAACCTTTACTTTCTCCCTGTTTTCCAATTTAGAAAATAGGTTTATTTCTTTTTTCGATCTTCTTTGAGTAAAAACAAAATAAATGATGTGGTGGTTCGTGGGTATGCTTTTAAGTTTATTTGGGCCTCGTGAGGAGGAAAAGAGGGTGAAGAAATAAAGTCTTTAAGAGTGGCTTGCTGATTTCTTTGATGCTGAAAGAGTGTATGTTTTTCAGAATAAATCTTTTTAAGTTAGAAAATGTTGATTTTTCAGGTGAAGAATGGTACGTTGATCAGGGCATAAAATTTTAGCAGCTCGTTGTATTCCTTCAAGATTTTTAAACTACACCCATGGCACGTATGTGTAGGTATGTGTATATTTCGAATTAATTTCTTAAGTGTTCACTGTTCTGATTTAAAACTCCAAAGTTACTCATGCTTTAAGTAATTCCTCTATCACAACCGCAGAAGTGAACTTTCAGGCCTGACACTTCCCAGGATGGAGTGCGTAGACTTGAAGATCAGATGTTTTAAATGTTATAAGAATGTCCTGTTGAAAGGAGAAGCTACAGAATACCAGCTCTGCCATCCTCTCCCAGGAGGGCACTAATGACGCTGGTTCTGCCGCTTGCTTGAGTCTTCAGAAAGGTTACTGACGTCTGCTTCTTCAAGTTTAAGCTTCCAGATAGACACTCTTTCAAGCCACGTTTCTTCAAATATCGCATCTATGAGTTCATGCATTTAATTAGTGTAAGATGTAGGGGGAAATATATAAGCAAAATTTATATATAAATTTATATAATTTTTTTAGTTTCTGATTCTGAGGCCCACTGAAGGCCTCTTAGGCCAATTAACCCATCTCCGTGATAGTTTGAACACTCACTTTTCTTCCTCAGTCTTAAATTCTTCTAAAATTTGATATAGACTTGTCTTAGAAAGAGACCTTACGGGTTGAAGTTATATTATTTTGCCACAATTTATGTAAAGAGAGCAAAATTGTCGTTGATGTGTCTTTGTTCTTTCAGATACTTATTCTTAATTTCTTTCTTTTTTTTTTTTTTTTTTGTCATTAGTCTTTCTTTCAGTTCAGTTCAGTCGGTCAGTCATGTCCAACTCTTTGTGACCCCATGGACTGCAGCACGCCAGGCTTCTCTGTCCATCACCAGCTCCTGGAGCTTGCTCAAACTCATGTCCATCGAGTTGATGATGCCATCCACCCTTTCTTTGCTGTCTGGATTTGATTAACAACCATTTCTGAAGTTTCTTCTCAAACACAAATTGTAAATAACTCAGTTGCTGTAAAACTATCATTTCTTAATTCTGGCAAACTTCTTAGAGAACTTGGCAACCGGAGAATAATCTGTTTTTTGGAAACAGTTTTGTTCCATCTCTAACCATGTGTCTAAACGGGATGATTCTGTATTAAGCTTTCAGAAAGTTCCCTACACCAGAGCATAAATGCAACATGGAGATGAGACAAAAAAATTTCTGAGATATTTTTTATATCTATTGCAAGGATTGTGCCATATAGTTAATATTCTTTACAAAATTTTAGTATTGTCCTTATCTGCTTGTGTTTATCAGTGGCATTGCTAAGGGCAGGGCTTTCCGAATGTTCTTTCTCATTCAGCATCTTCCATTTGATGAAAACCTTTAAATGCTTTTGAACTTCTGAAATTACTAGCTGTGTAAGGACTGGGCCATCTTGTGGGTAGAAAGAGCTTAGAGAACATCCTAGCTGACTATGTGTTTGGACCCGTAGTTTCCTTCTGCCTTTTGACATAATCAGTCTTGCACAGGTATTGAGTTCCCTAGAAAGAAGTGTGTGGTGGCCATGGTTTGCAGGTGCTGATTACACCCTGGAAAGCAAATAAAAATGACCAAGCCTGTAATTTATTTCCCGTGGTCACAGGGTTCCTAAAAGTTAGCAACTGAGTTAGAAGGGCATCGCATAGGGTCTTTCCTGCCTGCCTCATCTCTCTCCTATAATTGCCTTTTATCAAGGTTTAGAATTTTTTCCCTTTATTGAGTAATTCCTCTGTTGCATTCTATGATTTTCCTTTAAGACGAGTTATGTGAGTGATCTCCCTGGAGAAGGAAATGGCAACCCACTCCAGTATTCTTGCCTGGAGAATCCCATGGACAGAGGAGCCTGGCGGGCTATGGTCCACGGGGTCGCAGGGTCGGACACGACTGAGTTGCCTTTTATCAAGGTTTAAAATTTTTTCCCTTTATTGAGTAATTCCTCTGTTGCATTCTATGATTTTCCTTTAAGACAAGTTATGTGAGTAATCTATGTACATTTCCTAAATACAGCAAAACTGTTTAGTAAATTTTATACCTTAGATACAAAAGATCGGAGTTCATCCACTATATTTTTCATTACTTATTTTTAATGATCATAAATGAAGTGTTTTATATCCTCCTAAAATTATTATTTCTGGTAAAGGAAATGAATATTGAAAATTAAAGCAAAATAATGAATAAAATTATGGAGATGCTCTGGAAAATACTTGGAAAGATCTAGTTTAGTAAAAAGAAAAAGGATGAAAAATTAATTTACTTTGACATTATATATATATATATTTATATTGGGCTTCCCTGGTGGCTCAGATGGTAAAGAATCTGCCTGCAATGCTGGAAACCCAGGTTCAGTCCCTGGATTGGAAAGATTCCCTGGAAAAGGGAATGGCAACCCACTCCAGTATTCTTGCCTGGAGAATTCCATGCACAGAGGAGCCTGGAAAGCTGCAATCACAGAGGTCGCAGAGAGTCAGACATGACAGAGCAACTAAGCACACACACCCACATACTTACTTTTGTATTATGCCAGTATTTATTATATATTATATTTTTTATTATGCCAGTATACATAAGAGCTGTTTCTAAAAATTTGCTGTTGCAAAATGTCTTTAATGAACATATCTGAATGTTAACTTAGTTTACTTCATTTTGTGGAATTTAAGTATATTTTTATTTGCTGAAAGTTTATAATTTTAGAGAACATTAAAAATATCTTTTGCGAACTTGCCTCTAACTGAAAGAAACAAGTCCAGTAAAATTAAGAAATTAGCCAAAAATTGTCTATAATGTCATGTGGAAGAAATTTACTGAACTCAAAGTTTTTTAAACTGCTATTTTAGTGCCACATAAACACTGACTGTATTTAATGGTTGATGTACTGTTCATGCAGCTCCTATATTTCTAATTTTGTTTAGCAAAATATGACTTTCGCATATAGAGTTTTCTTTTGTTTAAGAATTTAATCTCCTGGAAAAAGTATGACATACGGCATAAAATTTTAGTTCTATTTTTCAGGATCTTTTTGTAACCCCCGTCATGCAATCTTTCATATAGTGACGTGACTCTTGGCCACTAGAGGGCAGTAAAAAAGTTGATGTTAATAAACGTCATTGTAGCATTTTTTTAAGCTTTTGTACCACTGTTCTAGGTTATCAACCCCCAGAAGTTATCTAGATGTCTGCTTTTAAACCAGAAAAGAAGTGCACAAATCTGAAAAAGAACTTACCTTCGTATCTTCATAGATTGTAATTTAAAATCTTCCCTTTTTTGTCAATGGTAATAAATTAGTTATGAATCTAGATAAAATGTTATTTAATCATGTAGAGTTTGAGGAATTTATGGATTAAAATGCTCTTTTGTTTTATTAGTGTTGAGGTTTATTCTTGGGATTGAAAAATCTTTGTGATCGATGGCTGTTGACTAAACTTTATTGGATAGATTTTTATTTGACACATTTTATTTACCAGCATATTTTTCTCCAGGGAATATTGGTCTTATAAGGTGTTTTGCAATTTTATTGGAAATTGGACCTAGAAATTAAAAGGTATCATATGCAAAATCATTTGGAGCTCAGTACATACCCACATTTTTCAATAACTTAATACAGTAAGTGTCCAGTTTAGTTTCTTGTTAGACACGAAAATGTACTCTTTTAGCTTGAGAAGCTTAATGTCTCTGTAATTTTGACTGTTGCTGCCTTCCTAGTTTAGAAGTAGATAGAATTACTGAGTGAAATAAATGTTAAAGTTCTCCAGTGGCACTACACACATTTATGATTTATTTAGTCCCGTGATGAAATGCCAAAGACCACTTTTAAGGGTTAGTCAGCCTATGCTTTTATATTATTTTAACTTACCTTCTCATTTATTTTGTGTATCTAAATTCGTTAGTTTGAAAGTTATAAATATACTTATCATAGTCAGCCCATCACCCCCAGAACCCTGCAGCCTAAACTCAGGCTTATGAATACTTAATTACTGACTTGGAGAACGTTAGTGTCTTGTTGAAAAAGCAAAGCTTATAATATTGAATGTGCAATTTTGAAGAAATGAGGAATGCCATTTGTTTTTATTAAGCTGGGATTTGAATGTTTGAGAAAAGCATTGAGGGAGGCATTTCCTTAGAAATTGAGATAATAATCCTCATTTGTGGTGTTGAAAATATTATTTTTACAGTACCCTCATTCTGTATAAATAAACAGAAGTTAGTGCCTGAAAGAAATAGGCTTACTTTATGTGTCTACTGATAAATTGCTTTCTGTCATTTTTCATTCTATGGAGAATTCTATATAACTTCAAAATGAGAAGTGGATGTTTTTGATCTCTAAATGGGGTATCACTTTCCTCTGATGGAAATATCAATATATTGATTTAGGATTTCCAATACATGAAGAACTGTTTTATGATGGCATTGATATCCACTGTTTAAAGATAAATAAATAGATTGAATTATAAAGAAGTCTTTTCCCCTGAAGTTTTACATACACGTTTACAAAATAAAGACAGAAGATAAAAGAGGAGGAATAGTGATTTGTTTAGTGGAATCTATATTGCACTCTTCTTTGCATGTGATTTACAGTAACAGGAAATATTTCAGTATAATTTAAGATTTTGTGTCAACAATATATTGCTTTGAGAAATTATGCTAAGTATTACTGCAGAATTTTTTTTCCAGCCATCACATTTTTATTCTCTCTAAGCTGTGTAGAAAATTCACTTGTTTTGGTCACGCTAAACTTGTTTGTGAAATTGGTACTAAAAATAAAACAAAACCCAATAAGAATTTAATTTCACAAATCTTAAGTGGATTCCTGAGTTTTACAGTAATTTAACCATCATCCTAAGTTTCACTCTCCCAGTCTCTCAAAATGAAGCTTTTCACCAAAGAAGTTATAGGAGGCTGTTGGCACAGTTAATTGTTTGCTGAAATTTCCTGAAAGTATAGCAGGCTACTTTCCTAATGGTATTTTTCAAAATTGCAAATTCCCTTCTGTCAAAGTGTGAGAGAAGCATTTTTGCAATGCAGTCTTGGAGTTTATTTGTAGATCTTAAAAAAATTTAACTAATATAGTAATGAATTCACTTTGAAATTATTTCTTAATTTAAAAGGCTGTGTTAGTACAGATGAAAAGTTAAAATGTGGATTCTAATTGTATTTGGAAATTTGTAATTTTGAAAAACATTTATAGAATAATGAACAATGAATTGTGTCATTTTAATTTTTCTTTCAAATTAAAAAAAAAGGGACATGCATATTTTGTGAAGTTTTCTTAGGCATCTTAACTCTAGGTTTGTGTGGTTGATTTCCAGATGCAAAATGAATTTTTAATCAGTGACTAAACTATGGTTTTAATATGTCAAATCTCAGCTGACATCTTTTTTTTATGTAATTATTTCAGAGAGGGGAGAACTGAGTGTAGAGTAATTTAGAGATGTATGCTGAGCCATTTTGTTGATTTTGAAAGGCACAAATAGTTAAAAATTTTCCTTTTCTTATTAAAGATTGATTGAGCTAAAGATTCATTAACGATTGAGCTAATGGTTCATTATACTTTGTAAATCCGCATCTTTGTACTTATGTTGAATATTTTAAAATGACAGTTCATTCTGTTTTTAAATGTAAGTATAATTTACTTCTAACAATCATTTAGTCATTTTTTATAATTTTATAGCAAAATTTAAGAGGTAATATTTGCTTTTATGGTTCATTGTCTTTCCTCCCTGGTTATTTTGATGAGAAGCAAAATACAGGATACCAAAGAAGCAAATTTTCTTGAACATTCATTGAAAAATACATTGGGAGGACAATTTTTGTTTTAAGATAAAGGCACATTTTTTGTTACACTGATGCTTTTGAGTTTATAGTTTCTTTTCTTTCAAAATAATGATAAAGTAATTAATAATAGGCTTAAATCCATATTGTAGATTTATTCTATATTCCTATGACCCTAATAATACGGATTGATTTTATTTTCCTTCCAGTGGCATGAACAGAATATAATGTGAAAGTTGCATCACTAACTATAATTTTAACAAATATTACCCTTAAATCTAATCCTGCAGCTATGACTGTTGAATATATTAGTATGATTAAATGTTGGCATGGCAGAATAGACTCTTCACTGCATTTTAGATTACAAAAGAGAAAATAAAGCTTCTTTCTTTCTTAACCTTTTGCAATTTTAGTATGATTTTCATTGCTAACCTGTGAAAATACCTACATATAGGCCATTATCTGGTACGTGGCAAGATAGCATTGCCTCAGAGAGATTTGCATTATTTGAGAAGTGCATGTTCATGTCAGTTCCTTTCAGAAACCACAAGCAGTTATTACACAGGAATATGATCTATTTTTATGGCTCTCCTCCCATAGGATACCTTCTTTGTAACATATTACAATGTACTTAAAATAGGTCATTATATTGAAATAAAAAGGATCCGAGGAAGCAGATAGTGCAGACTTTCAACAGATGAATTATATTGGGATTCAAAAGTCACCTCTAAAGTCAAGATTTTACATTTGTTTTAGCTTCCTACATATCATATACTTAGCTTCCTGGTGGCTCAGATGGTAAAGAATCTGCCTGCAATGCAAGAAACTCAGGTTTGATTCCTGGGTCAGGAACATCCCCAAAGAAGGGCATGGCAACCCACTCCAGTATTCTTGCCCAAAGAGTTCCATAGACAGAGGAGCCTGGCTGGCTACAGTCCATGGGGTCACAAAGAGTTGGACATGACTAAGTGACTAACACTTTCACGTTGTCATATACTTAAAGTGTTCATTGAAGCTAATAATATCCAAATTCATAATTAAGAATACATGCAGAAGAAAAGGTACTTATTTGTCCTTCAGATAATTTTCCTTTATGATTGAGTATTGTTGCTTTTGTTGTTTTTAATTGTTAAGTCATGTCCCACTTGTTTGTGACTCCATGGACTGACTGTAGCCCACTAGGCTCCTTTGTCCAAGGGATTTCCCAGGCAAGAATACTGGAGTGGGTTGCCATTTCCTTCTCCAGGGAATCTTCCCAACCCAGGGATCTAACCCACATCTCCCACATTGCAGGTGGATTCTTTACCACTGAGCCACCTGGGAATATGTATACCTCACCATAATTTCATATTCAGGCTTCAAAGCAAGACTCATAAATGAATGTTTTATATATGAATTCCCCAAACTATGAAATTGTTTACTTGCATTATGGAGCAGCGACATTTTTAAGTGGAGTAACATATTGTGGTGGTTTCCATGAAGCATTAGAGATATGTCTTGGCAGTAGAAACAGTACATGGTAGGAATAAATAGTAGAAGTAGACTGCAGTGTGTACTTGTGTAAAACAGTGTGATTTTTCAGAGCTCTTATTAAATACCAGCACTTTATTCCATACTGAAAGCAATTGCAAACCAGCCACTTGAGGCCAGTTTATAGCCAAATATATAATGTAAGAAGTCTGAGAGATCGAGCAACTCAGCTTCTTTGATATTAAGGCTGTTTGGACCCCCTATTACTCACAGAGGTGATAGGACCATTGTTTCTAGAATTAAAGATTGAATTACTAGTAACCAAGGGAGCAGTGTGTCATATGCCCTTCTCATTCACATCCCATCTACCTAGAACAGCGCAGCACCATAAGAAAGACTGCCATGTACCCATTAGTATGCCTGGTAAGAACTTAGAGAGAGTAGCAATTGCTTGCAATTTATTTCTAGCATTTAGTGCAATGCCTGAGATATAGTAGAAAATAAGGGTGATAATGGGAAATATATTATGTGCCAGTTCTAAGTACTCTCCAAAGATGAATATGTTTAACCTTTACATCAACTCTGTAAAGGTATTATTTTCATCACCTATTTTACAGGAAACTAAGGTACACAGAGATTAAGTAACTGGTGTAAAGCCACACCGCCAGTCAGTTGTGGAGCTGGAACTGGAACCCAGGCAGTGTGGTTTAAGGAAGGGCTTCTGCTCTACGTGTTTCCTTATGCCTTACACTTAAAGGCTTTGCTTGCTTTTCCTTTCACACGACTGATAATATAATATTTCACCTTATGTTTTTACATGATTATTTTTCACCCATAGAGAATAAAAGTTTTAGAAATTCGTTGGTATAAGTTAATGTTTGAATAGAATTTAATTTAACTGATTGTGTACCTACATATGAGAATGTTAAAAATTTTTTAGATCATGAAGATTCAGAAAATACCAATTTTTAAAAGGAAATAATAATGATAAAATTATCATGTATTATTTTGGGGTATGTTAGTCATTTAGTCATTTAAAAATGTATTTAAAAATTTGCAAATTTCTTATTAGAGTTATATGTAATTGTGCTATCTAGTGTTCATGATCTTAAAAGCTACTAGAGTTTGTATTATCTTTGAAATACTTATTTTAAGAAATTACAAGACAATTGACTTTTTCTTCAGTACAGTTGATACTGGTCCAATTATTGTCATTTAATAATATGTAGTGATAAAGTTTGGAGAAGGCAATGGCACCCCACTCCAGTACTCTTGCCTGGAAAATCCCTTGGATGGAGGAGCCTGGAAGGCTGCAGTCCAAGGGGGTCGCTGAGGGTCGGACACGACTGAGCGACTTCACTTTCACTTTTAACCTTCATGCATTGGAGAAGGAAATGGCAACCCACTCCAGTGTTCTTGCCTGGAGAATCCCAGGGATGGTGGAGCCTGGTGGGCTGCCGTCTCTGGGATCGCACAGAGTCGGACACGACTGAAGTGACTTAGCTTAGCTTAGTGATAAAGTTATCTAACTGCCATAGATAGCCCATTTTTAGACATAAATTAGAAGTTATGTTTCATTTTAACTTAGATAAGTAATACCTTTATTTTAAATACTCTGTTTTTTCTTAGTGCTGTATACTAGTAATTCATATACTTGTAAGAACATATTTTATTTTATATGTGCTATAAATAAAAGTGTAACTATTTTCCTTTCAAGCTCAAAAAAATGTTGATATAGTGTGGTGATCAGTATTTTCTGGTAATGGATATGCAAATAGCTTTCACAGCACTGTTCACACTTACTTTTTAGGAGCAACATAAGTATAAATACCATTGTGGTTGTTCAGAATCTAAGTTGTGTCTGACTCTTTGAGACCCTGTGAACTGCAGCATTCCAGGCTTCCCTGTCCTTTGCTGTCTTCCAGAGTTTGCTCATACTCATGTCCATTGAGTCGATGATGCCATCCAACCATCTCATCCTGTTGCCCATTTCTCCTCCTGCCTGCAATCTTTCCCAGCACTGAGAACTTTTCCAATATGTCGGCTCTTTGCACTAGGTGGCCAAAGTACTGGAGCTTCAGCTTCAACATCAGTCCTTCCAATGAATATCCAGGGTTGATTTCCTCTGGGATTGACTGGTTTGATCTCCTTGCAGTCCAAGGGACTCTCAAGGGTCTTCTTGAGCATCACAGTTTGAAAGCATCAATTCTTCAGCGCTCAGCCTTCTTTATGGTCCAAATCTTACATATGTACATGACTACTGGAAAAACTGTAGCTTTGACTCTACAAAGCCTTGTCAGCAAAGTGATGTCTTTACTTTTTAATACTGTTTTTCCTTAATTACAGATATATCACCAAAGCTACTAATATTGAACTTGTAAGAGGCATTTCTTCATGCTTCATTTGTATCCTCAACAGTATTCACTGGTTAATTTTTAAAATGGGAGTGATAGAGGTCCTTATGCCTTACTAGCACCTCTTTGGAAATGAACATTTCAGTCAACTTCAGAAATTGTTTTTCTTCAATACCTTGAAACAACCAAAAATCAGCATGCATAAATCCAGAAAATCTGTCCAATAGCATATGCAGTCATACCCAATTTCAGTCCTAACCAAGCAGTCGATGAATTTAACCAAATTAACTACAAATAATGATTGCACTAGAATCTTACCAAAGTTTTCAATATTTGATCATTGGCTCTAGAGGTAAACAGTGAACATAAGAGGCCAAACAGTGAGATACAGTTTGATGTGTTATTTTCTGGAAATAAACTTAACTAACAGTATTTTAGCATATTAAATATTTATTGAGTAACCACTGGTGGGAGGTGCTGTGTGAGCCACTGGGTATATTGCTGAAGAAGACAGAATTCCTGCTCTCAAGGTCTTCACACCTGTTCTTAAATATGGTCAGGTGAACGGGGACTTTTCAGAAAGTGACACAAGTTATGACACTGTTCAGTACAAGATCCATGGGAACGCAGAAGGTGGGCTTCATAGAGTCCTCCTTCGCTGGAGGAAATCATATTTAAGCTGGCTGGACATGTGTTTTTACGAAATGTGAAATACGATTTCCTCTGGCCTCAAGTTGTTAATATAGGTAACATATTCACATAGTAAAGGCTCAAGGTACTTTTTTTATCTGAGACCTAAATAAAATTCAGGGAATTATTCAAATATTTGTTCTCAGGTAACAGTAGATACATAAAGTAGGTTCCATAATATTTATTAAGTGCAGTGGTGTAATTTATTGTAGCAGGCAGCGCCTTTAAATTTGTTGGACAAAATAGAACAGGAATTCTAGAATATAATAGATTGAAATAGGAAATTATATATGGCAGTGATGACTTTTCAGCTAGGTCATTTTTAAAATAATTTTTTATTGGAGTGTAGTTGATTTACAATGTTGTGTTAGCTTTAGGTGTACAGCAAGGTGAATTAGTCATACATATACATATATCCACTCTTTTTTAGATTCTGTTCCCATAGAGCTCATGACAGAGAATTGAGTAAACCTGGGTCTTGAGGGGAGTAGAGGTAGAGATTTGTAAGGATGCTGAGGAGGTGAGAGTTTTGGGGATAAAATGGAAAAGGAAGGGCATAAAAATAATAATGACCAATCTATTCCCTGTGATGACAAACAGATCTGTGGATAATCCACACATGTGGATAATGATGATTCAATTATTAATAGTTCCCAGTTTCAGATACACACATCTGTTTTGTATAGTGGAAAGAATTCCACCTTTAAGTTAAAAAAGACTCCAAAACATATTTTGGAGCTGCAATTTTATTTTGAAAGAGTGCAGGCTTAACCAAAGTTAGTGCATTTTATAATGTGTTGTAAAACATAGAGGGAGAATGTATCCTTATAGAATAATTTAATCCATTCTCTGTTTGTGCTTCCATGATCTCCAAAGCTATAGTTTCAGGATTATTTTTACCAGATATGTATTATGACTTAAAATGGTGTGAAATAGAAATTTCCAAATCCGTAGTGTGTCTTTTCTGAGCTATGAAATCGCCTTTGGTTATTTTAGTAGTAAACCAAGCTTTCAGGATTTGTATGGATTCACTGTGTGGGAAGAACATGCCAAGTCTCATAGTAGGCATGTGTAAAAAATTTTGACTTTAATAGAAAGAAAAACCAAACTTTATTGAGTTAAGTGTGAGTAAGAACACTACGCTGTTGAAATGATTGATGGTTTTCTTGTCACATGAAAGGGACTAACATAATTCCACGAAACCTTTGCTTACCACTTACAAATTATCCACAATTCTTTTGCAGTAAAGATAAGAGTTTATGCTCCCTAAGGGAAAACACTGCCTCACCCGATTCACCCTTCCTTCCTTTCCTTCTGCTTTTGGAGTTCAATATTTTTTTTTAATTTTGTATTCTTTAAATAAAAAAAAATTAAATACGATTTGATAAATATTTTCAGTGATTAAGCATTTTGTTAGAAAAGAGACTACACATAATAGAAAATTGACTGTAATAGAAGGTTAGTAAACTAGAGTGATTGACTCACTTCTTCCTTTGTCTTCCTCCCTTCTATCCTTTTACAAATATTTTGGGCACTGATATATATGAAACACAGCACCAAGAGTGGTGAGAGATGATGAGAAAAATTCATTAATTCACTGATTCAGCACACACTCTCTGAGTGCCTGCTCTGTACTGGTTATGGGAAGTTGTCATTGAATCAGACAGGGTAAATTCCTGCCGTAATGGAACTGGTATTGCAGTTCTACAGTTAGATATCATAGAAGTAATACTCCATGGAGGCATGAGACAATGAAGACATTGACCAAATGATGCCATAGAAAAACCAAAAGAGTCATCTCAGGATGGGGCGGTCGGGGAATGCCTCTGTGAGGATGTGACACCTGAGAGGTGAGCTTAGACCAGCCACACCGATATCTGGGGAAGGGCGTTCAGAACAGGAGGGAGAAACATGCAGGAAAGTCTAGAGTCAGAAAGATGGGCGAGGAGGCCAGTGAGGCTGCAGAGTAGTGAGAGAGACAGAGGATGGGGTAGAGCCAGGTAGGAAACTCAGAAGATCACGTGGGCTGTGAATCTTTTGTAAATGCTAGGAAACTCAGAAGATCACGTGGGCTGTGAATCTTTTGTAAATGCTTTGGGTTTAAACGGAATGATAAGGTATGAGATTATATATATATATAAAAGATCACCCTGACTGATGGGTTGAGATTAAATAGATATTACCTTAACAGAATAGTAATAAGGAAGCACAAAACATGTATGTAATATAATACAAAGTAGAAAATGGTAAATTCTCTGAGAGGTAAAGACCAAATGCTGTTTGAGACAGCAGCAGGCTTAGCTAGGAAGGTCAGGAAAGATTTCAGGGGAGACATGCTTCAAAGGTTGAATGATATGGACCTCAAGAAAAGGAGAAAGAAAGTGAAGTCACTCAGTCATGTTTGACTCTTTGTGACCCCATGGACTGTAGCCTACCAGGCTCCTCCATCCATGGGATTTTCAAGGCAACAGTACAGGAGTGGGTTGCTATTTCCTTCTCCAGGGGATCTTCCCAACCCAGGGATCGAAGCCAGGTCTCCTGCATTGTAGGTAGATTCTTTATCATCGAGCTACTAGGAAGTCAAGAAAAGGAGAAGGCTATTCCAAAAATGAGATATCGTCAGGGAGCTAGTGAGTAGCTCCACTGGACTTGGGCTTGGTGCTAAGTGACTTTGGGACCAGATCGTAGAGGATCTTGAACTCAGAATCAAGAATTTGCACTTTCTTGTTAGCATGATGCCATTGAAGAAATTAAATTGTGGCAGTACATCACAAAACCTAGTTAATTTGGGATCAGTTCAGTTCAGTTGCTCAGTCATGTCCAACTCTCTGCGACCCCATGCACTGCAGCACATCAGGCTTCCCTATCCATCACCGACTCCCAGAGCTTGCTCAAACTCAGGTCCATTGAGTCAGTGATGCCATCCAACCATCTCATCCTCTGTCATCCCCTTCTCTTCCCGCCTTCAATCTTTGCCAGCATCGGTGTCTTTTCTAATGAGTCAGTTCTTTCCATCAGGTGGCCAAAGCTTCAGCTTCAGCATCAGTCCTTCCAATGAGTATTCAGAACTGATTTCTTTTAGGATTGAGTGTTTTGATCTCCTTGCAGTCCTAGGACTCTCAAGAGTCTTCTCCAACACCACAGTTTAAAAGCGTCAATTCTTCAGCTCTCAGCTTTCTCTATGATCCAACTCCCACATCCATACATGACTACTGGAAAAACCATAGCTGTGACTAGATATGTATAAAACATACTAGGTAGGGATAGAGGTGATGGTCAGCTAACTTCGCCACTGACTAGCTCTGTCACCTTGGGTCTTGGTTTGCTTTGTCTTTAACATCCATGAAATATGAAAGTTAAATTAGTTGCTTTCAAACTTCCCCATTATTTTAAAAACACTATGATTTTTAATGCAGTAAATACCAGGAATATTTTTAAGGTACAAGGCCTTTAAATTCATTCATTAATTTAAGAAGTTAGTTTATGTAGACAGTCTGCAGACAGCATTAACAGATGAGTATCTTTATTGCCTTTTCCCCCAAGTTTTTATGTCCTTATTTGTTGGACAACAAATCTATGGTGCTACCTGGGCAGAAAGTCCAAATGTTTTTTTTTTCTCACTATAGAGTACACGATATTGGACACAATAATTTTCCTCTACTATAACATTTCTCTTTTTTTCCCTATTTATATTACCTAGGAGGATCTATATAAGATGCTGATTAACCCAAGTACTTGTGTCAGAATGTAATGTTCTGTGGTTGTTTGATTTTGCTTTTGGTTCTCATTCTATTTGGAGGTCACTCACCGTCACCCTCTGCTGTTTCACCTAGAAACAGGTAAACCATTTGTCCACTTCTGTTTTTACAAGTGAACTGAAGCCACCATCTCCCATACATTCCTTTAATTCTCATTCTATCCCATTAGAAATTTCTGACCATCAGACTCACAGAGCAGTTATTATACACTGTTAATATCTAGGGGTCTTTATTATAATGTTATATAAAATAGTTGACCTTTCTAATAGTTATAAATATTCAAATATTTCATTAATACACACATTCATTAAAAATGTATCTTGATTTTCGTCATGTTTAGATAACCCTGATTACCACCTGATATTGATAAGAGTTGCTTCAGATACTCTGTGATTCATTTCTGCATCTTTACTCCTATAAGGTGCCTTGTATTATCCTTCAAATGCTGTCCTCTTATTATTTTTTTTTTTTTTTGCACTGGGGAGGCATGGTGCTGAATAACAGCATCCTCTGTACTCTCCTCTCCTGAGCTTTGTGAGTCAAGAGCTCCCCAGGAACTTCCCTGGCAGTCCAGAGGTTAGGACTCCGCACTTCCTGTGCAGCAGGGACATGGGTTTGATCCCTGGTCAGGGAACTAAGATCCTACACGACTCATTGGTTTTTTGGTGAAACCCAAAAAGTAACAACTAAAAAAAGAGCTCCCCAAACGATAAGTCATACTGTAGTTGGTGTCTAAAGATGTCAGATTACAGGGAAAACTGTTGTACTCTAAGTGGTTATACTTTTTGATTTCATGGAAAGGTAAATGGGATGGATGGTTGGTCTGAGAACATTCTATGGGGTTAAACATCTCTATTATATATTTTAGTTATACCAAAGAGTTGCTCAAAAAGTACATTGAAAGTGATTTTGTGAATGATGGGGTGTCTGAGATTGTTCCTGGGCACATTTAGTACCAAATGGAAGGACTCCTTAGCAGCTCTGGTGTTGTCTTGGGCCTCCTATTATTAAGCTTGAACTTGCTAGCCACTGACCTTGCAGCAGCAACACTTAAAATTGCTGAACTTTATCGTATAGTTTCCTGAACCTTTTCCACCCACTATGGTCTCAGCTTTATGCCTACTTGTCTTTTTCTCACCTTTCCTGGAGATATAGTGCACATAAGAGACACTTCAACAATTCTAAAGAAAAGAGAGACAGAATTTAACATATAAGACATATATGGAACTTTGTGTTTACTATTTCAAAACACTCGTGAATCCACAAGAACTTTTCATTCTCCTGACCTCACCTGTGAGACTAGGAAGCCTGCTCTGGGTTTTTTACTGTTTCACGAAGAAAGATTTATAATGAGGATTTTCTTTGAATGAGATGTGGTCAGTATGGTTTTTAAATTAATGAAGTAACCATGCTAAGCTCCTGCTTAGTCGTGTTCGACTTTGCGACACTATGGACTGCAGCCCGCCAAGCTCCTCTGTCCGTGGAATTTTCCAGGCAAGAATAAAGGAGTGGGTTGCCATTTCCTTCTCAAGGGGATCCTCCTGACCCAGGGACGGAACCCGCGTCTCCTCTGTATCCTGCATTGCAGGCAGATTCTTTACCCATTGAGCCATCAGGGAAGCCTCTAATGAAGTACACTCTAAGGCAGAAAACTACCTTCAAAAATAATTACAGATCAACTCTTTGGATGTCAGCTTTGGGGGTATTTCTTCATTCTTCTTTTTAAGATTTTTTTTTTTAATGTGGGCCATTTTTTTTTTAAGTCTTTAATGAATTTATTACAGCATTGCTTCTGTTTTATGTTTTGGACTTTTGGCTGCAAGGCATGTGGGATCTTAATTCCCCCACCAGGAATCAAATCCACACCCCCTGCATTGGAAAGTGAGGGCTTAACCACTGGGCAGTCCCTGGGAGATATTTCTTTATCATAGTTCAGTTTGGGACACATAGGATGTTTGTCAGATGAGTGAATGAATTTCACTACGTGTGTGTCACCAAATATAGTTAAACAACACTATCTGCCTCATTTCATAGCATTAAAAATTTGCAGAGCAATTTATATATATATATGTATATTCCATATATATATACATATATATATGAGAAATTATTTCATATATAACTGTAAGCACTTGATATAACTGTAAGCCCTTGACCTGATATTTTTCTCTCTTAGTTTGATTCTTTTTCACACCCTGGTACATGCCTCTAATCTAATCTGAAATTTGCATTTCCTTTAAAATTAATTCATACAACATGATACTCTGTTAGGTTTTGGTATATAGATTATTTATATATATTTCGCATCCGTGTATTCTGTTCACGTTAAAGTGGTAGGTAGTGTTTTCAAATTGTTCAAAGATTCCACTGAAATTTGTGAAACATGCTAGGGAAAACTGTGTTATCTCCCCCCCACCCCAATCTTTTTTTTTTTTTTAAGTGAATTATATTTAGTTGATTATAAGAAATCTCGGGGGAGTACTTTGAGTAGGCTGGAGTCGTTTACCATAGATGTTAACACAGGACACCTACAGAATCCACTTTTGACGAGGGGAAGTTTTCAGTACTACTGCATTACACTGTCAGCAGGTGCTGCCATGGACATTGGTGAAAAGTAAGAAGGAAGGGATTGGGATGCAGAACAGTAATTAGAAAGAGAGGAATAAATCCTCCCCTTTCAGTTGCTTCGCTGATTCCCAATGTTCCAGGTAAAGTGTGCCTGCTGAGTGGCTGAGAACAGGTACACGCGAGCATCCCATTAGTCTCAGAGGCGTGCCAGTGGACTGCATCCTCCCAGCAGGTGTGATGGGCTGAAGCAAGACGATGAATCGGGGAAACCGCATGCAGGTGAAAAGAGGCAGCCCAGCTAGCGTGGTTCTCGAAGTGAATGACATCATGTGTGGGACATCGCCTCAAAAGCTGTATTTCTAATCATCCTCCCATAATTCCTAATGTTACTGGGAATTTTTGTAGATTGAAAACCACATTAGAATTATGACAGCATATGTTAACATTGTGCAGTATGGTTCAGTAATATAAAGCTGGCATTTACTGAAATGATTTTAAAATCTAGCAGACAGGGAAGTTATCCTGATAAGGAACTTGGTTTGGATGACAATAATGAGATATACGGTATGATGTCAAGAACTGTCTTCCAGTTGACACAACAATCCATACTTTATAGATTGCCTTAAAAATTAAAAGACAAAGTCAATTATAACTAATTATGATGCTACATTTGCTTGAGAAGTTATTATATCCTTTGGGATGAAGGAAGTAAGATTCATGTCAGTCAGGAATCTCTAGCTGCAGCTTCCTGGTTCTATCTTGAGAATTTTTCAGTTTCGTTTCGTGTCGTGAGAAACCTAAGCCATTGAAAGCCTGAAACCACTATTTTTAGAAATAAGTGTAGTAGCTGCTGTACATCATCGCTCCTTTGTTCCTATTCTCAACTTCTATTCAGTGCCGAATCTTCAGAGAGGCTACTGGAAATTTTGCTCAGTGACTGCTGAATCAGTCAAAAATGAATTTTAAATTATCCTGGAAAAGATAATAATAACCTGAGTTACAGCATCAAGATATTCTGATGGCTATTGGTTTCAAATATGCAATAGAAAATAAAAGTCCTGTTGCTATTGGTTATTCCTACTGCTAGTGGTTTCAAGTACTCAGTAGAAAATAAAAATCCAGAATGTTACATGTTTATTAAATCTTTGTTTCAGAGTGGTCAGCATTTTTTAACAAGCAAAAGCCAAACTCTCTGCAAATGATACTATAAGACTGTTTTAGCATCTTGTAAAGAGGTGACAAGAAGTGGTTTATATTTTCCAGTAATTTTATGTCATAATGAGAAGAGCTGTGACATTCTTCCTTCATAAGCAGGACGTGATCGGAGAAAAGAAAATCAATCTTTGTATAAACTTCCCAGAAAATGTAAAGACTTTACGAATGAACAGCTGCATGTCAAGTTTTGGGTGAGCCTTCTTTTGTGCATGGTTTGATCATCAAGCTGTTTGTACGTGTAGGTGAGGCTGTGTGTTTTATGTTATGGAATCGGCTGCAGTGCATATATGTAGCATAGTCTTCTTTCCTTGTCTAGGGAGAAAGAGAGAACTTTCTACAGTAACATTGGAGGAGTAAGTACTCAAATAAGACATGCTACAATAAACTAGTTGTTTGAGTAACACTGTAAGTTGTTATCCTTTTCATTTTAGGGTAGCACGTTGAAAAGCTTTCAGAGGGTGACCTAGTACATGTTTCAATGACAGAAGCTCCTTGTAACAATTCAGAGCATGCTTTATGCTTTCTGAAATGGGATTGTAAAAATCCTCTCAAAAAATGACATCCGAAATAGCATTAAAACACAATTTCCTTTGATAAGGCTTAGAGGCACTCACATGAAAAGTGATCCCACTTTGAGTGAGACTGTGTCAGCATTATGCGATGTTGTGTTGCTCATAACTGACATTAATCCATTAAGGGTGCGAGGGTCATTTATTTTCCTCATGAAGTCATTAAATTCCATTATTGATTTCTGTTCAGTCAGATTGCACCTTCCTTTTATGATCATTATATACATTAATGCTATGTCTTCATTTCATGTACTTTAATAGATATTATCATATTTAAAGTTAGAGCTTAAAATAAAATTAAAATAATAACAGTAATGAGAAAAAATACTATAATTGGTTCACTATCCAAGATCATGTCTACTAGAATTATAAAAATGATATTGATATTTAAAAATTTATAACCATCCATCTTCAGTGTATTATTTGCTAAATAGTATAAACATAACTTTTAATTCATTTGTAAATTAATAAAATAAAATTAATAAAACTGGATTGGGGGTCTTGATAATATTCTTCTTTTACTGCTGTCATTTTTATAGCTAGTTATACTACTGTCTCCTGATTTGCAAATATGCCTATTGCTCTTCCATTTTCAAATTTCCTCCTTTCTGCTGTGTAAATGAAAACAAAGAGTAAATACTTAGCCAGATTTGGTTCTTCAGTGTGTTAAGTGGCAAAATGTAGAAGGAAAATGAAAAGACACTAATATATGGTACTCAGTTCTAGAAACACAGATGGATAATACTACCTGGTTTTGTTATAAAGTCATTTTACCTTAAATTGTTCATTTAATGGAAATGATGTAGGGTTGATATTTCTTTACAGTCCATTGAAACAGTTGAGTCAAGAGACAAGGCAAAATGGAGAATTCTGTTCTGTCCAATTTCTTGTTTTTTAAGACCAGTAATCTTTTCCTTAACTTCATACATTTATGTTTTACTAAAAGGAAACTGCAGTACTACTGGGAACTTTTAAACTGTCCTGCTTTGAGGATATTTGAAATATTTCTTTCCCCTTTGCTTTTGAAATTTGATCTAGAAATGATTGGCTTGTGCAGTCCTGGGATGGTGTTTCTGTAATCTCCTTTCTCCTGGGAGGTACTGTGGAAGGTCTTGAGCCTCTAGCGCGGGAGGACCAAGCGGTACCAAGTCCACTGCAGCGGCTCGTTCGGCAAAGTTGTGTGCTCAGCACTTTTTCGCAGGCTTCTTGCCTGGCTCATTGAAGGAAACCTGAGCAAAGCTAGGATATTAATGGATTATGACAAGCCTTTTGCCTGTCAGGCAGAGGTACCCGCCTTCTTCCTTTAAGACAGAAACTTAATGGAAGATGCTCAGATGGGCAAACTCTCTGATGATACCCCTTAAGTGCTCAGCCCTTCTCTGATGTGAGTATTCAGAGAGCCGTGAAGCTGCAAGTGGCGGCGTTTCATACCGTCTTTCTCATAATGCCTGAATAATTTTCCGAAGAGTGATCGCTGCAGCTGCCGCGAACGTGGTGGTTTGTTTATTTTTCACCTTGGTCCTGGTGGAATGCTGACCCAGCTAATCTTCAGGACTCACGGGGAGAATGGTTTCATATTCATAGCTCTTCATCTGGGCTCTCAAATAAGCACAGAACCGGAGCTGATGACCAGCCACTTTAAATAAGAGAAAAAAATAGGAGAACGGGTTGTTTAGTTTCCTTTAAAAGTGAAAAAAAAAATTGACTGTTAATGAAGAATCTGGTGAAAAATGAAGACAATCTTGCATATTTTTAATGGATGTTTGTGAGAGGAAAGGAGAAAGCATAGGCTGTCGTGGTGAGTTATAGAACGTTCCCGCGATTTCCCTCTGGTCGTCCTGCTCATTATGTTAAACAGCAGAGCTTTTAAGCTACTGTAGTTTTCGTTTTATGTGTATTGGCCTTCATTTGCGGGAATGCTTGAAGTTCACAGTAGTAAAGTCATTTTGAAAACAGGATGTAATTACAAAGGTATCTTATGCTTACCAACAGCTTTTTTGGATCAATTTAATTATCATTACTTGTGGATACTGTAAATTGAATATCCCTTCCCTAATTACATTAAACTCCGGGGTTAGCTGCTTAAACATCTAAATGAGAAAAGTTCATCCTTTGCTATAAGTAGGAGAATTGTTCTCTTATTTAGGCTGACCTTAAAAGCTAAGCATTTTACATGATATTGTCAGGTGAGCATTATAAAGACAGTCTGTAATGAGATCTGTAATGAGGAACTAAGGTATAATGACTCTTTGAAAAAGTTAATTTATTCAACATTTTCTTACTGCACGATGGAATTAAAGTCTGTGTGTATGTCCAGACCCCTTTTTTTTAAGGGGCCAGTCACATTGTTCTTGGTTTACTCCTATCTGCCAGTAGTTTGAAGTGCTTTTAACATTATTATTCCAAAAAGCTTAATGGAAGCCACCGTAAATGCGATGAATTAGTCTTGCCCTTTTAAACAGAGCCAATTTATTTAGGGACCAGGAATACTCTTTTTGTCTGCTTCCCCCTTCCCCCCTTTTATATAAATGATGAAAAAGAATTTGTTCAAGCCACAGAAAGGGTGTTTTTCTCAGAGGGGAAAAGATGCCTTTAGATACCTATAAACAGGAATTGTTTTTTCCTGTTGTGGAAAATCAGCCTTTAATTAGTTGCTACGTGTGTATTCAGTATTCATTGTCTGTTCAGCTCAAGTGATTTCTGTGCTTTGTAAGAAAACAGAGATTGTTCTAGTGAGAGATCTGATTGATTTCTGCTTGTTATTGTAAATTTTAGTGCATGCATAGCGATTTGCTTTTATTTACTTTATTTTCTTTCTCAATCATGGCTTCATTAAAAATCTGACTATTATAGTTGAAACCCTTAAAAATGTAAACCTGACTACTTATTTTCACAGAACAGTTCCTGCTGAGCGTGCTTTATGATTTATCATAAAATCTTGTAAGATACAACAATTGGGGCTATGTGTGTTAGTTAGCATCTGAAGCCACTCCTGGGATAACTAGAAGAGATTTTTGTTATGCAAACAAGTAGCTAAGATCATTAATAGGTAATGACCAAAACATGTCCTGAAAGTGTTCTGGATTTTCTGATGAGATGTATTGTAGAATACAACAGAATCAAGAAAAAAAAAGACTTAGTGACAGTAAAGAATTAGCAAGTGCTGTGGGTTTCCCAAAAGTAACTCCATGTTATATGGAAGTATACCAGGAGTAGTGTATTTACAGCTGTTTTAAGTATTTTCTACCATACTAAATTCTAGAAATTATTGGTGGGATACTAAATAATGCAGTGAAAATACTTTGAATTTAGGTGTATCTTTTAATATGTTTTTAAAGCTAGTATCCTAAAAATAAGGTAAATATGGAGTCTCACAGAGAAGTTTAGTGGTTTAAGGTATGAAATTGAATGTTCGTACAAGTGGCAATTTTCCTAATCAATTCAAACAGGTACTGAACTCTGGAATTACATTTCTAATATTAGAGGACTAACCATAGGCAACCTAACTTCAAAAAAACAGGCAGCAATTTTATGCTTCTGCTACAATTAGACAGTTACCAATTCTATCAGTCCATTAGCAGTCAAGTTTTATTCTTCTTCCTAAAAAAACAGAGGTAGACATTTAAGCATATTTGTGTACAGATAAGGCAGAAATTTCAAAGGGCCATACACTTAAAACTCTTCCAGAAAAAGAATCTTGGTAAAGACAGTGTATAACAATAGTTGAGTCACAAAAACTCAGTATCACGTAAAGAAAAGAAGGGATGGTTTGAAGCCGTTTTAGGCTTCAGTCATATGATGCTTTTCCTGTTCAAAATTAAACAGAGGTTTAGGTGGCTGTTTGTTGGTATGTTTTGTCCTCATCAGAACATGACATGTTATAGTCATAAAAATTGAGGTTCTCAGTCCAGAGTTCATGGGACCAAATATATCTTAATACATCAGCTTCTTAGGAAGATGCTCACTCATGGAGTCTCTTTCTGCAGTATCTAGGAAAGTGCCAGATGTAAGTGTCTTTGACGTTGATAATAATAATCAACACATTAAATTTAGCTCAGAAATTAAGGGCTGTTAAGAATGCTGCTGTCCATCATTTATCCCCACTTCTTGGGAAATTCTTATACATTGTGAAATATTCAAGCCATTCTTCACGCTCCGTTCACAGTATCATGGTTCCTCTGAGCACTCTAATTGTGTTTCACTGAGATGGCATCAAATTGGGCAAAATCTCGCTGAAACTTCTCTCCCATTAGCTTTTTCAGTAGCTCCATATGCTTTCTCATGTTCTATTAAAAATCATTCTGGGACTTTATTAAAAGACATTTTTTTTAATTCTAAAAAATTTTAAAAATACATAGGATGGGTTATCAAGCAGTATGTATATAAACGTTGGGCTTCCCTGGTGTCTCCGTAGTAAAGAACCCACCTGCCAATGCAGGAGACATGGGTTCAATCCCCAGGTCAGGAAGTTCCCCTGAAGAAGGAAATGGCAATCCACTCCAGTATTCTTGCCTGGGAAATCACATGGACAGAGGAACCCGTCAGGCTACAGTCCACGGGATCGCAAAAAGTCCGACACAGCTTAGTGACTCAACAACAACAAATATAAACTTTGCCATAGGCAAGTTTCCTCTAAGAACTAAGTGGTTTTGCCTTAAGTGATATTAAGCATTTACCAGAATGTGTAGGTGCTTTGTATTGAATGGTATAATTCTTATAGAAGCTTCACAATCAAAAGTTCAGAGTCCATGGTCCCTCAGTGCACTTGAACAGTGCCAAGTATCTGAAATGACTGGACTCGAAACTAAAATCCTTCATCTGGTGACGAAGAAGTGTACAGACGACTGCGTTTACTTAAAGATGCTCTGAAGAATGCCACTGAAAGTTGGAGCATAAAGAGTTCACTGCTAACATGTATAAAGAAGAACATGCATTATAGCCTCATCTGAAAAACAGACCGTGGTAGTTAGTTTGCACATCTAGCCTCTGAGATGTTGATCCCACTTTTCAGATGGTATAACTGAGTCTCACAGGAGTTAAACGATTTCCCCAGCATTACAGAACTATTAAGAGACTGGTATTTGAACCCAGATGTATGTCACTCCAAGGTCTTTCAGGGAAAAGCTGCCTACCGTAGGCTGTGGCCCATGGCCTGGGTTGTCAGTATGAACACAGAGAACACTGAGAAAGAGAACCCTGCCACTCCTCTCTCTCCTTCTGTTTCCTATTTGTTGATCCTCTCATCACAGCTCATCACCATATTCTTCTCCCATAATCTTTCTTACCTGTCCCCAATTCATGACTAATAAATAAGCCTAAGGAGAAAGCAATGGCACCCCACTCCAGTACTCTTGCCTGGAAAATCCCATGGACGGAGGGGCCTGGTGGGCTGCAGTCCATGGGGTCGCTAGGAGTTGGACACGACTGAGCGATTTAGCAGCAGCAGCAAGGAAAGAAAAAATAGGTTTGTAATGCAGATGCATTTTCAAGACAACCCCTTAAGCCTCCACTGTTAAGAAGTTCTAGAACTCCTATTGATCATACTGCCTAGGTACCAAAGAAATAGGCATGTGATGGCAGGATATATAATTTAATAGGACTTACTGAGAATTGTATAAACCCAACCATAGGCCAGGCTCCCAACTACTAAAAATCTCTGCCTCCCTTCTCCCAAGGTATATTATTTTCTTCTTTAAAACTTTTACCGACTATAATAGTGCAGGATACATAAACCTTGGATGACAAATGTCATAGTAAAGTATCTATGTGTTTTTAAAAGGGAGTGTGAGAAAAGGTCTTTCCACCACGTACCTCTGAAATAACAACAGGGCCAGGTTCCAAAAGAGTGAAAAGTAATTTTTAAATAAGGTAGTTATGTGACTTCTGGTTTACATAACCATCAAAATATTGTTCCTAAGTGTCAGAAATAGTTCTGGTCTATGTCTGAAGCTTGGAATTCAGGAAGTAAATACTCAAGGAACTGAACATTAATAAAGTGAACCCCAGTAAGTGTCTGGAGTTTATCAATGAATTCTTGAATTATTACAAATAATTATTAGGTAACATATTCCAAAGACCATCTTAGAGAGATATATATATGTATATATATATAACCAATTGTATTAAATGTTAAAGGAGATTTTTATGTGACTATAACTTATTTTCATCTTATTTATACTGTAAATGCGGCATGCATTATTTTGACCCTTCCTTTCTTATGATCCATCTCTCCTTCCCCTCAATTACATCTGTACCTTTTTTTTTTAACCTGGATGCCAAGGAGTAAGTTAGTACAAGCTTAAATAATTCTTATTGTGTCAGTCCTGACTATTATTTTTCATTTTTACTCCTAAAGCTAGATTGAGTGTTTACTTCTTTTTTTCATTTTCCCCTTCTGGTCCCTAATTTTATGGTTTATGCTGAAACTCTTGGGCCAAATATGTTTGTCAACTAGGAAAAAATGGGCATCCAATGGCGGAGAACTGATTGTGACTGACTGATGTCTTCCTGGCACCTTAATACAGACACATCAGCAGATTTCCGTTAATATAACAGCCATACTCAGTTGTATGTTTCACTTGCTAATCATCAAAGGCACCAGTCAGTAGTACCTAACTTTACACTATTCAGAATAGCTTTGTGTACAAGAAGTCATTCAATTTTCGTCACCCACTGCCCATCCAGAGACTGAATGTGAAAAGAAGCTCTGCTGCTGCTGCTAAGTCGCTTCAGTCGTGTCCAACTCTGTGCGACCCCATAGACGGCAGCCCACCAGGCTTCCCCGTCCCTGGGATTCTCCAGGCAAGAACACGGGAGTGGGTTGCCATTTCCTTCTCCAGTGCATAGAAAGATGCAAATAAATGAGTTAATGATTTATAAATATGACAGAGGGTTGATAATCTTAACATGCAAAGAGCTTTTACAAATCAATTTGTTAAAGAGACAATAGAAAAATGGGAAATTTATACAAAGTGACAAATGGATAGCTGAGCACTGTAGAAAATATTCACATTATTAATGGCCAGTGAAGTCGAAATAAAGCAGCACCGCGATATCATGTTTCCTGTCTCCCGTTGGTAAAGTTGTAAAAGCTCACTGATGTCAGTGTCACACACTTTTGGTGGGAGTGTTTCCTGGTGAACGTTTAAGGAGCACAGTTAGCAATTTTTATTAAAATGTTTTAAAGTAAATATCATTTGATTTAGACATTTATATTTGGAAATCTAAGTGATTAATTTAGAAAAGCATGTGTGTGTGTGTAAGAAGATTTATCAGCCTTGTTTGCAGTGTCAAAAAAGAAAAAACCCTCAATGGCCAAAAACAGGGAATTGCTTAAAGTACAGTTTAACATCTCATAGCCTTCGAAAGTATTTGGATTTAGAACTAGATTACCTCTAATGATTATTGAAAGAATTTATGCTGTATTAGGGAGGAAAAAATAGTTTATAGAAGAGCACAAAGAATATGTTGCTCTTTAATGTATATACAGTGTATATGTGAATGAGAAAAGCCTGAAATAGTATACCCTAAATGATAGTCATATATGTTTCTGAGTGGAGAGAGTTGGAAAGATTTTATATATTCATTTTGTCTTTTCATTTCCTTGACTGTTCTAACTTGTTTGGAATGATGAACATCACTGTTTTATATGCAAAAAAGTGAAGAGAAAGCCATGAGGCACTGACCAGAAAATGATTTAATCCATTCTTATCATCTCAAAAAAGTTATGCCAAGCAAATATTTTCTCTTGCTTGGGTAACAAGAGCCAAGTAACAGACTTATTTAGTTCAAGGGTGTTACCTGCTACACTTAGTAAAATGCCTAGCACAGCCACGCTGATAATCAGCATTAAATCAGCCAATAAATAGACTGAAGGAAAAGGAAAATGAGGAGAGAAAATTCAGTTTGACAGTGATACTGAAATTTAAAAAAATTGAATTTAAAACTACATCTACAGGTAAAGAATTGCTATTGAACATCATATATAATTAATCTTTGCAGTTTATCTAATTATGTGGTTCCTTAGGCACATTAGCAGGGTGATTTACCCAAACTTTATAAATATCCAGTAGGTAATATTAATATTATTAATGGGACTTTTGCAAGAGGGATTGAGTTGTATATTAGAGTATTTGTTCTTTCATAAATTATTTTTTAACTAATTTAGGTACATAGTTAAAAATTCAACAGTATTGAGCCATCGTGAATAATGGCAGTCCCTCATCTCACTCCACCCCATTTCCATATCCAGAAGCAGCTACTCTTTTCTTTTCTTTTTTTTTTTGCCTGTACCCCATGGCATGTGGGGTTTTAGTTCCCCAACCAGGGATTGAACCTATGCCCCCACAGTGGAAGTACAGAGTCTTAACCACTGGACCACCAGGAAAATCCCGGGGGACGCAGCTACTCTTGATGCTTTGAGGTGTTTTTTGGTGGTTAAGTCCATGTTACTAAAGAATATACCATTTTTTCTTAATTTTAGATGTTATCTACTGATGTCTTACAATGTGAGGATCCATCTTTCTTGCAGTTTGTCTACTTATTTTTTCCTCCATTCTTCCAATATAGTTATATGACTTTTTAAAATGCATTCATACATATACAAGTCATACATACAAATATATACTGTTAACTGTGGGACCATAGATTGTAATAGAATTATAGTTATTCTCCTGTACAGCGCTCTATTTTTTTTCCCTTCACTAGAGCAGGTTCTTACAGTCCTAAGGCTCAGGACAGGAAAGCAAATTTTCTGAGTCCTTACATACCTAAACATGTCCCCTCTGCATTCATATTTATTTGATAGTTTGGGGATTTTTTTAAGTGAAAGTCACACAAAGTGATGTCCTCTCTAAATGCTATCGTAAGTAAATTGCTTAACAAAATAACTATGACAAGGTCTGGTTTGGTTTTTGGTTGGTGATGCCAGACTTTAATAACAGCTTTAATCTTATTTGTTCTTCATCAAAAAAAATAACAACACGATAGGATAGTCAGCCTACTTGAAAGTAGATTTGTTCTTGCACAGGTGTGAATGAAGAGGCCTGTGTCTCATCGTGAGCATTTTTATACTCAGTGCATATGACATTTGGAATTTGTATTCAGAGGACCTGTTTGCTATTTTTGGCATGCCTTCTAACCTTCTAAATGCAAAAAGCAGCTCCAGCGCCCGCAGCTGACGGCCAGCCCGTCTGTCGGCTGCAGTTTCTCCCCATCCGTTACCCACTGTTGCTTCTGACTCTGTTTCAGTGAATGGCTCCTGCACTGTGTTCCGCCCTCGCTGCTTGTAATCTCCCCAGCCTGGGTCAGAGTACAACAGATATTTGGGTTTTGTGCTGTTGTATATTCTTTTCCAGTCTAGCATAGTGATATTGTGATGGTGTTCTTTTTCCTGTTACTCATAGGTGAGATTGATGAAACTTTTTTCAGCTGTTTTGGTAACATCATAATACTCATTTGTTGACTGTCACGGGAACCATAAACTTACATCAATATCATCAATATAGGTTAAAACATTTTGCAACTCCTCCCATAGCATTACCTTTAGAGTTAGCTTAAAGGCCGTATTTTAAGTCTTGCTATTATCTTCTAGCCTCTTATCTCTAACGAGTTGATGTTTAACTCAGTATGAACACCTGTGTTCTGTAGCATTTTTGTAACTCCAAATAGTGTGTTTATTTCCAAAAAGAGAATCCATTCTGCAAAAATGAAAATCTATATCACGTCTAAAATCATACGATGCAGATCTCATATCTCCCTGATAGCATTCCAGAGCATTTACTTTGAAAGGAAAATAATTGTTTAAATATCTAAATTATTATAAGGTGAGCCTTTTCCAGAAAATCTCTTTACCTTATGGCTGTACCTCTTACTGCTTCTTGTGCTTCATTTTTATACTCCAGTTCCTCATGACATCATCTCTGACTCTACATAAATCATTCCTTTGTTGGCCTGTCACCCCGTGCTTACTGAAACATGCCTACCTAACACGGCAGAAGAAGGCAGCTTTCGGGTTTCTTCTTAAACCAAAGCATCACGTTTCTCTCGGAAGACGTACACGTTGAGTATGAAATGAACCGGAAAGATGATGTCTCCCATTGTAAAAGCCCAGGGTTTTACAAATGAAAGGGACTTGAAATGATTGCTAATGATAATGGCATAGCTCTCTGGTCTAGGAAGGGGCAGGAACTGCTGGAGACCTCTGGAGGACAGAGACAAGGAGAATTCCTGATTGAGTTTTCTTACCACATCACTTGATAGCATTTGCTTGACTTCAGCCTGAAGTACAAGCATATGATCCTGAAACTGTGTTGATCACCTCTAAGGCCTTCAGTTGTTTTGCGTTTAGGTACCTGGTACATCTGAAACGCTTTCAGTGTTTAGAGGTCAGACGGTGGGGTTGAAAGAATGCATGTTTGGGAGTCAGAAAATCTGGAGTATAATCTTGTCTTCACTTTAGGCTAAATTTCCCCACCTGTAGAATGGATTTAGTAATAACAGAGATAAAAAGTAACAAGTAGAAACAATGCATGTAAAGATTCAAAAGATTTAAGGACTGGTTTGACACATGGTGGGTGCTTAAAAATGTTAGGCTGTTTCCTCTCTGCCTTCTTTATTATTTAATAAGGTTTGTCTGATTGTGTGTGTGTGAGCGTATGTGTGTTCTGCACATCTCTGTCTTATATGCTACATTAAAATGAAAAATAATCAAAAGCTAAATTTCTGGTCTCAAATATTTTAAATTCTGGTTGGACCATAACATAAGTGCAGGTACTGCAAGTGCGTTTACAAAGTAGATTTTATTAAATGAACTGATACCTTTGTACATAAAAGATTAAAGTAAAAAATGATTGCAGTTTTTAGGAAGTATGGAGGGAAGTAAGTTAGGAGCTTCATTCCAGACCTTCCCCAGAAGAGCCCCAAGACATATTTTTGGATTTCCTTAACTGTGTTTGACAGTATTTAATCAGTCAGTTGGATGGTTCTTTGTCCCTTAAAGATGGCTGGCCGTTATTATCCTGATAGTAGAGACTATGGGCTGGTTAAGGTTATGTGTGTTTAATCTTTGTAGGCAAATGCTATGGAACATCTTTATCTGTCACATTCAGGTTCCATAAAACCCCTTTTGAAGGTTGCATATTGCAAAAAGTAGAGCTTGAAAGTAGGTCACAGTCCTAAGAGACACACTGGAATCAACATCTGAAATTGAAAAGCTATTCTCCATCCGTATTAAGTTTTTAGGTTACCACTAAGAAAAAAAGCATACTAAAATTAGATGAAATAAAGGAAAACCGACTCATTCAAAATGTAAAGAACTGTAGAATTTACGCTAAAAAGTTTTCTTTTGTCTTTTCTTCCTTCTATCATTATGTCTAAAAATTGCAGTTAATCTGGGTAGCAACCCTCAGAGCTCTGAGAGCTGGTCCGCTTTGCCATGCTGTTGTTTCTTCAGAGTCCTGGAAGTTGGGCCTTTTCTCTGTTCCAGAAACTCATTGCCAAGTAAGGATCTTTAAAAGTCAGTTACTGTGGACTTAAATATTTCAGAACAGAATCAACTCTTTGGTTTGATTTTTCAGAGGTCATTCTTTCATAGGTAGTTGCATCAGCTTTTTCTATAAATCAGTGTGTAAGCAGTGGGTTTTCTTAATTCAGTCTTGTCCAGAAAGCTACCAAAGCGTGACAAGAGAATATTTTTCCATAAGAAGAACAGAGTGAATTACCAATAGGTACTCTTTTTATGGGAGAAGTTTGGAAACAAAGGTTAATAAATTTTCAGTTTTGAGAAGGAGATTCTTTACAAAACATTTAAACAAGTACCTGTGAAATTTTCTCAGAAATATAGTACCTGCAAACCTATTTGTTTAAATATTTTCTGGATAGTTATTGTCTTTTTCTTTGGCTGATAATGGCAAATAGAAAGGTGAGAATTTTTCTTGGAAGCATAAAGCTATAGTATTAATATATTTATGTTATCTTCTTATATGTTGTCCATGGTTTGCTTCATATACTTAAATTGTGAATATAATTTGGGTCTTAAATTCCAGATCGGTCATAGACACTTGTGCTTTCCTGTGTCCTAGACCAGGTGGTTCCTTTCCACAGAGTGGTAATATTCAGGCTCTAGAATCCTGATTCTGTCACTCAGTGACTGGGCCATTAGAACAGATTATTTAACTGCACCAGGTATGAGTTTTCTGTGGGTAGATGGCAGTGAATGCTGGCTACCCCACTGCGTTACCATGATGATGATACATGTATGATACTGACTTTGGCTAGCTCACAGTAAATGTGCAATAAATGGCAGCCACCATCACTGAGGTGGTTATTGTGGGTGTCCTTTGAAGGACTAGTTTGCATTTTCTAGGTTATGAATATTTTGTAGGGTAGGAACCATGGACCTTGGTTTCAGATATTTACAAGGAATGGTTTCTTTCATTTAGGGATTTTCAAACTAGTATGTAGGTTTCATTAAAATAGCAATTCCTCGATAAACCATAATGGAAAAGAATATTTTAGAGAGGAATATAAGATTTCCCTAGTGGTCCGGTAGTTAAGACTCCATGCTTCCACTGCAGGGGGCATGAGTTCGATTCCTGGTTGGGGAAGTTCTGCATGCTCTGAGTGTGGCCAAGAAAAAATAATAAAAATGAATAAAAATGTCTATATGTGTATAACTGAGTCACTTTGCTGCACAGCAGAGATTGGCACAACACTGTGTAAATCAGCTATACTTCAGTAAATAAATAGCATTTTTTTGGGGAAAAAAATTCCTCTAAGAGTTTTCTTCAGTGTGATTTTGGTGATAGAAATCTCGTTTGGCAATTAAGCACTAAATATGCTAGTCAGAACTCTGACTAGCCTGGCTAGCCTGAACTCTGACATGCTGTCAGCAACTGCTGAAAGAATATTTTGTAAAAATTAGCACTATCATTATTACTCGAACTTCATGAAATTTTGAATCTTTCTCTATAGCTAATCACTGTAGTTATAGATATCACAGAGTGTGTGAGCTCAGATGCTCAGTCATGTCGACTCTTTTGCAACCCCATGCACTGTAGACTGGCAGGCTCCTCTGTCCATGAGATTCTGCAGGCAAGAAGACTGGAGTGGGTTGCCATTTCCTTCTCCAGGGGATCTTTCCAACCCAGGGATTGAACCTGGTCTCCTGCGTTGGCAGACAAGATTATTTACTACTAGCGCCACCTGGGAAGCTCAAGATATCACAGAGGAAATAATAATGAATGAGACCCTTTTCTTCTAATATATTGCACATTAGTATATTCTGATATACTGTGTACTAATCAGTGTACAATCAGCCGTCCAATTTTGTGCAGGTAAATAAGAAATGATGAACCAGGATTATTTCCTTTCTTCTTGGAATCAAAGTGACAACCTAACTTAGACTTTCAATTAAGCTCTCCAGCTTCCTACCTGTGTTCTTGTATTGGTTTCTTAGGTAGGAATATTTTCTCTGCATGGACAGAAACAGTTGATAAACTCAACTCCAACAGAGAAATAAATTACATGCCAGCTATAATGAGACATCAACGTCTAGTAAATTTTCTTTTTGCTTGGGAAAAAAAAAAACGGCAGTGTGAAGTAAGAGTCAATAATTATTTATTGTTAATTCCCTAATGTTGGCTTCTGATGTGCATGTAAATTGTGATGTGACTAAATTGGACAGAATTATCAGTTATTTAACATATGCACTCTCATGCACGTGGATGAAAGTGACTGATATTCTAGCAGGGATCCTTTGTGTTCCATTGAAGCATGTGGGTATCCATCCTGCAGTCCGGTACAAATGTATTGCTCACTGAATTTAATGAAAATTACCTTGATTCACAGCAAGCCAGGCACTCAGTTCAAGGAATCATCACTATATTCTCAGATGTGTTAAACTCCATTTCCATGTTTCCACCTTTTGCGGGGAGCTTGTACTTTATAGTTATGGATTCTTGTGGGAGGTCCAAGGCCTGCTTCTGTTTCGTCTCAGAGAATAATACAATGACTACTATGTACTACTTGCTTTGTTTCATGGATATTTCTTCATTAGCTTTCTTTTTGCACATTATTTCATGCTCTGGTGATAAGACGTAGACCACACTTGTAAATAATTATACCCTTTTTCTAAGATACCTTGAGGAGAATGCTATATAGAATTTTATTTTCACATATATAATTCCTTTCAGTAATTACTCTCAGAAAAATTGAGTGTCTTTGTTGAATGAATACCGTGTCTAAAAACAAGAAGAATACAATTAAATCGATGAGGAGGTGGGAAATACTTAGGTAGGTACAGAACTATAGGCTGTACTTCAGATCTAAGATCATTTCTGCATCTGAATCAGAAACCATAAACATTTGATACAAAAACACAAGTAGGCCAGTAAAGTCTTGGTTGTGTTTCTGCCAAACCCTGTTAAATTTTCCTGGAATTATGTCTCCCAGCCATCTTTTAATCTCTAGGTCACTGCCATCTCCAAAGTCCAGTCTCTTTCATTGGCTTATTTTTAATGTTTTCTAGTAAAGAGTTCACATTAATCTAGACTAAATATTGCTTTATCATTCACTGTCACAGAAAATCTCCAAAGTGGCCTCTTCTTCACCATCATTACTAAACAATTCCGTCAGTCCAATATTTTCTTGATTCAGCTCCTCTCCTGCTCTCCAACCTTATTTTCTTTACTCTGAAGACAAACCCCTTTGAGTCAGCTCACCCTGTTCCCAGTATGGTTATGTCACATCCCACTTGCCTAAAAGATGATCAGATTTTGCCATAATCCTCAATTTTGAAATGCTCCTTATTCTTTAAAGATCAGAATCGAGGACCGATTGCTTTTCTGATTATTCCAACTCTCGTTGCTAATCCTATCCTCTTAAGTTCTCTCGCACACCTTGCATCCATTTAGCATTTAATTATTGTATTTAATTTAACTTATGGATAATGTGTCTTACCGTCAGTGGCATTTCCCTATTTGTTCTTACCACTAGGAAGCTTGGGGCTGATCTTTAGTCGTTGCGGAGAATCTTTGTTATCCATTCCTGCATACTAACTTTCCTACAGCATTCTCTTCACTCTGCTCCTTCTCTTTTGAAATGATTTCTTCTCATTTTTTAATCTTCTTATATAGTCTGTCTTCTTGTAAGCCATCGTAAACCCTTGTTGTTTAGTGGCTAAGTCGTGTCTGATTCTTTTGCAGCTTCATGCTTTTGCAACCCACCAGGCTCCTCTCTGTCCATGAGATTTTCCAGGCAGAAATACTGGAGTGAGTTGCCATTTCCTCCTCCAAAGCCTTGTGGGGAGAGGTTATCTTACGCGGGTGCTAAGCAGCCTTGCCTAGTCCTGACTGTTCTTCACCCAGAACATTTCTCAGGCTTGTGTTTATGGCAAGAAACCTTGAGGGATGAAATGTCAAGCAGGAGCAGGCTTGCTCATGGGTTACTGAAAGCAGTGGCTTCCGCAGCTCAGTGTTCCTCAACGGTGATGCTCACCCACTGTGTGCCCAGCATCCATCCGAGCCCCTGGGACTTGGGAGCCGAGGGAACCAGCACATATACCGATGCTCATGCTGCTTGCTGAGCTGAGCCGTGAAGTATTTTGCCTCTGACCCGGGAGTCTCGTGTCTTTACCAGTGCTCTTGACAGCAATAGGCTAACTTACGAGGTACTCATCCACATAAAACAAAATCCTAGACCAAACCATGCTTTATAGAAACATAGAAACTATTCCATCCATTCATATAAAGGATGTGTTTTGAGGCTTTAAGACCAACCCACTGTGCTTAGCACTGTCCTAAACATGTTGATCGTGTAATTAGATGTAAGGAAATATACCAACTATGCTTGGCAGAACTTACCTTTCATAAAATCATGGCAGCCGTTAACAATGATTCAATTGGTCATTTTGTAGAATTATATTGAGAATCCTCAAGCTATTAAAATGGCTTGACTTTTCTGCTTCAACTAAAAAAATGAGTAGAGAATACGTTTCACTTCAGCTTTCCTGTGGGGAGGTTTCTGAAGAGCACTTCTGTATAGAATTAGCAGTTTTATTTAGCTGTCTACCTCAGCTCTGTGCTCTGCCTCATTTTATCCTCTTTCTTCTTTTTTCCTTCCTTTAATTTTTATTCTTGTTGAGAACGCAGCACCTCTGTGTGGACCAGAAGCAGTAACATATGTTTCTAAATTGTTAGAGTTTTTTTTTTAACTCCAGCCTTAAGAGATAAAAGGAAATTATGAGCTTAGGAATCAATGACATATGACCGCTGAAATATTGGGGTAGAAAAAAGTTAATATTTATTGATCAGTTAGCAAGTGTCAGGTCCTTTGAAACTGCTTTACATGCATTATATCATTAAATCTCCCAATTATCTAAGAGTTAAGTATTATTGAGGGAGAAACTAGACTATTAGAAAAGGAGACTAAATAGCATTAGGGAACCAGCCCAAGTGCCTGGCAAAACATGACTCCTACCCAGACGGGTCAGCCATTTACACCAAAGGCACTTATCCATGAACTCACATGTCCAGGGATAGTTAAAGGAAGGTACGGAGAGATGGCTGTGTGCGCATCAGAACCTATTTTCCATCCTCCAGGGAAGAAGACTACATTTCCCAGCCCTCCTCCACCCCCTTGCATCTAGGCATGAACCCATGGGTAGTTCTCTCTCTACAGTGGAATGTGAGCAGAGATGATAGACCAGCCACAAGTGTGCCTCCCGCAGGATCTCTCTCCATCTACTTGCTAAAAGCAAAGGACTTCAAGGATCATCGCAAGGAGGAAGGAGTCCAGGTGTCTGAGACATCATGCAGAAGACACCCCCCTGAGCACCAGCAGTGGGCTGATACTAGAACGAAAAAGAAAAGCTTTTATTATGTGACAGCACTAATATTTCAAGTTTATCTTACTACAGCAGCTCCCATTACCTTACTAATTTGGGTGGAAATGACCAGAATATCACCTTTCAGTTCAGTTCAGTCGCTCAGTCATGTCCGACTCTTTGTGACCCCATGAATCGCAGCACGCCAGGCCTCCCTGTCCATCACCAACTCCCAGAGTTCACTCAAACTCATGTCCATCGAGTCAGTGATGCCATCCAGCCATCTCATCCTCTGTCATCCCCTTCTCCTCCTGCCCCCAATCCCTCCCAGCATCAGGGTCTTTTCCAATGAGTCAACTCTTTGCATGAGGTAGCCAAAGTACTGGAATTTCAGCTTCAGCATCATTCCTTGCAAAGAACACCCAGGACTGATGTCCTTTAGGATGAACTGATTGGACCTCCTTGCAGTCCAAGGGACCCTCGAGTCTTCTCCAACACCACAGTTCAAAAGCATCAATTCTTCCGCACTCAGCTTTCTTCACAGGCCAACTCTCACATCCATACATGACCACTGGAAAAACCATAGCCTTGACTAGACGGACCTCTGTTGGCAAAGTAATGCCTCTGCTTTTGAATATGCTATCTAGGTTGGTCATAAATTTCCTTCCAAGGAGTAAGCGTCTTTTAATTTCATGGCTGCAATCACCATTTGCAGTGATTTTGGAGCCCATAAAAATAAAGTCTGACACTGTTTCCACTGTTTCCCCATCTATTTCCCATGAAGTGATGGGACCAGATGCCATGATCTTCGTTTTCTGAATGTTGAGCTTTAAGCCAACTTTTTCACTCTCCTCTTTCACTTTCATCAAGAGGCTCTTGAGTTCCTCTTCACTTTCTGCCATAAGGGTGGTGTCATCTGCATATCTGAAGTTATTGATATTTCTCCTGGCAATCTTGATTCCAGCTTGTGCCTCCTCCAGCCCAGCGTTTCTCATGATGTACTCTGCATATAAGTTAAATAAGCAGGGTGACAATATACAGCCTTGATGTACTCCTTTTCCTATTTGGAACCAGTCTGTTGTTCCATGTCCAGTTCTAACTGTTGCTTCCTGACCTGCATATAGGTTTCTCAGGAGGCAGGTCAGGTGGTCTGGGATTCCCATCTCTTTCAGAATTTTCCAGTTCATTGTGGTCCACACAAGTCAAAGGCTTTGGCATAGTCAATAAAGCAGAAATAGATGATTTTCTGGAACTCTCTTGCTTTTTCCATGATCCAGCAGATGTTGGCAATTTGATCTCTGGTTCCTCTGCCTTTCCTAAAACCAGCTTGAACATCTGAAAGTTCACGGTTCACGTATTGCTGAAGCCTGGCTTGGAGAATTTTGAGCATTACTTTACTAGCGTGTGAGATGAGTGCAGTTGTGTGGTAGTATATCACCTTTAAGAGCACTCAGATATGTTTAAATATTTGATTAAACCATAATGGCGTTATTTGGGGGAGTGGGCTTCTAAAATATTTTATTATTACCTTGCAAATGTGAAAGAGCAGATATTGTTATTAATGTTACCCTTATAAAAAGAAAAAGCTCTGAAAATATGAATATGTTAGGAGTGGTGTAATAGTTGGTTATCACCTGGTGAGTGAACTGCTCTTTTTAACTGGGCAAGTAGGGGACTTCCCTGGGGGTCGAGTGGCTACAGCTCCATGCTCCCAGTGCAGGGGGCCTGGGTTCAGTCCCTGGTCAGGGAACTAGATCCCACATGCTGCAACTAAGACCTGGTACAGTCAAACAAATAAAAATAAATATTAATTGGGCAAGTAATTGAATTTCTATGAACCCCAGTTCCCTAGTCGGTAAAATGAAACAATACAACCTCTTTAGGGTTACTCTCACATTTCTTTACTGACAGTGTGCAGTCCTCGAGGACAGAAATAGTGTCCAGTTTATCTGTGTGTCTATATTAGCTCTGTTGTAGCACGTAGGGTGTGTCAATATATATTGAATGAATTTCTGATGGAAGAGAACATGATATCCTTTTAGAAAGCACTTTGAGTCAAAAGCCATAAATGTATCTATTCTAGTTGGCCCAGTATTAACATGCAGCATTATTTATGAATAATCCAAGTAAAAGAAGAGATGAGATTGGATAGGGTTGCAAAAGCCGTATTTCAGTCTTTGAAGATAGTCTATGTGTCCAGCTGTAATTGAGTGACTTGGTAAAGTGTGGTGCAGTTTTCCTGCTTTTAAAAGGTAAATAACTCCTGGTGACTATAGTTAATAGTACTGTATTGTGTATTAGAAAGTAGTTCGGAGAGAAAAAAGAGTTGTGACTATGTTTGATGGTGGATGTAACTGGAATAATGGTAGTGATCATTTTGCAATGTACGTAAACATCAAATCATTACATTGTGCCCTTGAAACTAGCATTAACATTATGTCAATTATACCACAATTAATACAAAATTAATAAGTACATACATAAATAAAAGGTAGCGTAAACCACATTAATATCATGCAAGTTTATGCTAGATAACTAACAGAAACAGAAATGGAACTATATCTTTATGAAAATTATTGAAAAAAGAAATTTCCACTTAGGAAAGCCTTAGAAGGGAACATGCACAGGAAGTGCAAAACGTTTTTGCTACGTTAGTGATAGAACCGTAGAATAACTTTTTTTCCTTTTCAATTGATTTACATGGTGAGATGGGAGAGGAGTCTAGAAAAGAATGTATGGGACTAGCTATTTAAGGCTATTGAATGGCAAAAAGCACCTTTGTACTTCATTCTGTGGGTACCAGGTGGGTATGCATCATGTCACATTATTATATAGATCTGTGATTGAATCTAGTTTTTAGAAAGATGATTTGTGATGGGAGAATGTGGTAATAGGGAGATGGGTCAGACAGTTTCTGCAACAGTTCAGGTGATGGTCGGGCAAATGTGGATTAACCGTGTCTTTCTCTTTTCTGATGCTTTCACATCCGGGTCCTTGCTTACCCCAGAGAGATGGCTCCTCCCAGGGCTGGCCAGTTTCTGGAGATAAGAAACAACTGGCTCAGGAGGACTTCCCTGGTGGCTCAGATGGTAAAGCATCTGACTACAATGCAGGAGGCCCAGGTTCGATCCCTGGGTTGGGAAGATCCTCTGGAGAAGGAAATGGCAACCCACTGCAGTACTCTTGCCTGGAAAATTTCATGGATGGAGGAGCATGGTAGGCTACAGTCCATGGGGTCGCAAAGAGTCAGACACGACTGAGCGACTTCACTTTCACTTTCAGGAGGATGTTCTTTCAGATGCAAACCAACCAATCCAGAGCCTCTCTGGGTCATTATCCACAAGCCCTAATCACCCCCAGGCCAGACCCCATACAGTTAGGGACAAGCCCTGTACCAGGAGCCTACCGCAGTTATTCAAACTAGACAGTCAGAAGTCTGTTTGCCTGCTTCGCCCCCTCCTTCCTGCAGAACCCACAGGAGACGCCCTCACTCACAGCTCTCCCGCCTCCTGACCCACCCGATGCTTCCCTGGGGGGATGAGGAGAGGGCCCTGCATGGTGCGGCCGCCCCCTCCTCCTGGGAACTGGGATCTGTTGGCCTTACCATAAGTCAGCTTTTCTGTTAGTATTCTGTATTTTAGAACAAGAAGTTGTGGACCTAAATGAAAGCAGTGAAAGTGAGGACAGAGAAAAAGATGGAGCGATGTTTAGGTGTCAGAATGACAGGGCTTTTAAAAAATGTTCTTTATTTTTAATTGGAGTATAATTGCTTTACAAGGTTGTGTTAGTTTCTGATGTACAGCAGGTGAATCAGCTACGTGTGTGTGTGTGTGTATATCCTCTCCCTCTTGAGCCTGCCTCCTGCTCCCCCAGTCTCACCCAGCTAGATCATCACAGAGCCCCGAGCCGGACTCCTGTGCTGCACTGCAGCTTCCCACTAGCTGTCTAGCTGTGTTACACATGGTAGTGTTCCTCTCTCCGTCTCACCCTCTCCTCGCCCCCGTGTCCACAAGTCCATTCTCCATGTCCGTGTGTCTACTTCTGCCCCACAAATAGGTTTGCAGTGATATGGATGAACCTTAAGTCAGTCATACAGAGTGAAGTAAGTCAGAAATAGAAGTATCATATATTAATGCATAGTCGTGGAATCTAGAAAGGCGGTACTGATGAACTATTTGTGGGGCAGAGTTACAGGTTTTGATGGTGACATTATGTGGGGATAAACGGACGCGGGGAGCAGCTGATTACTGACAGATCTCTAGCGTAATGATGCTGTGGAAAGTGATAAACTAGAAGAGGCTTTGAGGGGAAAGAAGCACCTCTGGTTTGGAGCTTGTAGGGTTTCAGTCCAGTTCAGTTCAGTCACTCAGTCATGTCCAGCTTTTTGTGACCCCATGGACTGCAGCATACCAGGCCTCCCTGTCCATCACCAACTTCTGGAGCTTACTCAAACTCATGTCCATCAAGTCGGTGATGCCATCCAACCATCTCATTCTCTATCGTCCCCTTCTCCTCCTGCCTTCAATCTTTCCCAGCATCAGGGTTTTTTCAAATGAATCAGCTCTCTGCATCAGGTGGCCAAAGTATTGGAGCTTCAGTATCAGTCCTTCCAATGAATATTCAGGACTGATTTCCCTTAAGATTGACTGGTTGGATCTCTTTGCAGTTCAAGGGACTCTCTCAAGAGTCTTCTCCAACACCACAGTTCAAAAGCATCAATTCTCCAGCACTCAGCTTTCTTTAAGTCCAACTCTCACATCCATACATGACTACTGGAAAAACCATAGCTTTGACTAACGAACCTTTGTTGGTAAAATAATGTCTCTCCTTTTTTTTGGTAGGGTTTAGGGTACTGAAGGACATCCACATAGAAATATCTAGGAGGCAGTAATAAAGATGTATCCTGAATAGTGGTTTTGTATCTTTTATCACCATGACCCACAGTATCATATATATTTTACATTTGACCCTATACGCCCTATACAGAAAATTTCTTTTCTGTAATGTTACAGTTTATTTGTTCTTTTATTATTTTGTTCTTTTAATTTTTACAATGTTGTATTGATGTCTGCCATACAATAGCACGAATTAGTTATACCTCTGTCCCCTCCCCCTTAGGCCTCCCTCCCTTCTCCCCATCCCACCACTCTTGGTCATCACAGAGCACCAGACTGGGCTCCCTGTGTCGTACAGCAGCTTCTCACCAGCTGTCCACTTTACACACGATAGTGTACGTATGTTGATGCCACTTCCTCCATTCGTCTCACTCCTCTCCCCCACACACAAGTCCCTTCTCTACATCTGCTGAGATGAATACAGTTTATTTCACAGAACAATACCCCTCTCTTTTGTGATGCTCCCTGAGAGTTTCTGTCTCTGCCATCCATTGTGTTTCATTTTTAAATGTGAGTTGTAGGCCACTCAATTGAATTCATGAACTGCTACAGAGTTACAGGCCATCCTTTGGAAAACACTGGTCTGGGCCATAAAAAAAACAGACTGAAAAGATTTTAACATCTTAAATATACTGATATTAGCTGAAGCTGTGGGACGTTTTCTAAGGACAAGGGTGGAGAGTAACAACATTTCCCAGATTATAACTCTGTAGAATGCCACACATTTAAAAATGTTAAAGTGGATCGAGGAAGGGGAGTCAGCTTTTGCTGGGAAAGAATAGTAAATCTAAGTGGTAGAATCACCAATGTTGAGAAACCAAGAAGGGAAGACTTTACAGGTGGGCAGTAATCACAGATACTGATGATATCAAATAATAGGAAGAATAACAAACAAGACTGGATTCATAATCGAAGCTGTCATGGGTGGTAAATGAAGCGTAGGTAAGAAGGTAGATGAGTAGGCTGCAGTGGCTGGGAAAATGAATGGACGGTAAATGAAGAGAAGCAAAGAACATTCTACTTATTTTTCAGAGAGTTCTTTAAAGAAGAAAAGATGTAAATATCTGTCTTTCTAAATGACAGGAACTAGGAGGGGTAGAAAAAGCATTCAAGCAAATTCCTTGAAACAGGCTGTTGTGTTTGCTAAGGATACATGTTAAAGACCGAATCAATGTTTGCTGACTTTTTTTGAAAAGAGAATTTAAAGAGTTAAGAGGAAATAGGTGAAAGTGACCAATAAGTGGAAAATTATAGGAACAATTAAAATTACAACCACTGAATTTTTTCACTTGGAAATGGACAGCCTAGAAACTAATAGCAAGAATCATCTAATAAATAGGGCCCCAGATTAAGAAAGATGAAAAATAATCTGGTTAAATTAATATGTATTTGAATATACATGCATACACAAATATACACATGTATATATTTTATTAATAATGTATATGTAATTTGTTAAATGTAAATTGGTTCGGAGAGAATTAATGCATATAAGCTTTGTTAAGCCTAGGAATGAGGTTTAATGGAGATTAGGTCCGTTTTCTGAAACGCATGTTATTAATACATATTTTGGATGATTCACCTAGAAGAAATGGTAAATTACTACTGGTTTACAATTCTGTGAGTTTGTGATCTTTTCTGTGTTCCAGTAAAAGTCCAATCTAATATTGGTTAAAAAGTTTTCACTAGAAGCTGCTAAATAAATTTGTCCTCATTAAAAAAAAAAATTTGTGATTCCACACACAGTTGTAAAAAGCAGTTCTGTAGTGATCACTCTCGCACACTGCGTTAGTCTCCAATTCAGAGGCTCACTGTGGTCATGCAGGACCAAAATGGTGATTGTTGTTGACTCAAGAAGTAAAGCTTGTGGACGCAAAAATTAACATGATGCTATTCTGTGTGTGTATCCTCGGTTGCTCATTCGTCTCCCGCTCTTTGCAATCTGGAAATTTCCTTATAATGTAGGATATCACAGGAATGCTAATCCAGTCTAATCACAGATCTCATGCACACTCGGGAGGAGTTGATACAGAGCTTGTGCGTGTACACCAAGGGATGGGAATTTTGAAGATCAAAAGGGATTTTGCAGATGTAGCTAAGGTTCCTAATTTAGAAATCCCATGGACAAAGGAGCCTGGTGGGCTTGAGTCCATAGGGTCGCAAGAATCAGATACAACTTAGTGACTATACCACCATTGTGTATGGTGTATTGTGCTGTGCTTAGTCACTCATTCGTGTCTGACTCTTTGCAACCCCAGGGACTGTAGCCCACCAGGCTCTTCTGTCCATGGAATTTCATAGGCAAGAATACTGGAGTGGGTTGCCATTTCTCCAGGGGATCCTCCCAACCCGGGGATTGAACCCAGGTCTTCTGCATTGCGGGCGGACTCTTTATTGACTGAGCCACCAGGAAAGTTCACCTGGGGCCTGTAACTGCAGGGAACTAAGTCATGCCACCAACCTAGATGAGTTGGAATAGACACCTCGATTGAGCTCCTGATGAAAACAGCTGCTTGGTTGACACCTAGATTTCAACCTGATGAGATCCTGAGCAGAGAACCCAGTTAACATGAGCCCGGACCTTCCTGATCCATAGAAACTGTGACATAATAAATTTGTTGTTGTAAACAGCTTAGATTAACTGGAAAATTATTACTCAGCAACAGAAAACTAATATAGGAACACAGGAAAATCAAAGACTGCACGGGCATCCCATACCTATTCAGAGAAGCACTCCCTGCCCAGTGTGGTGCCCATGCATCATGTTTGTTAGCAGACCACTTGCAGTGTGGCTGGGCTGAACTGAGATAAACTGCACTGTGAATAAACAGTGGATTCTAAAGCTGTAGTGCCAAAAAAAAAAAAAACATAAAATCTATGATTTATATATAGATTCCATGATGATATGATATTTTTTGGATCAGTTCAGTCGCTCGGTCGTGTCCTACTCTTTGCGACCCCATGAATCGCAGCACACCAGGCCTCCCTGTCCATCACCAACTCCCGGAGTTTACCCAAACTCATGTCCATCGAGTTGGTGATGCCATCCATCCATCTCATCCTCTGTCATCCCCTTCTCCTCCTGCCCCCAATCCCTCCCAGCATCAGGGTCTTTTCCAATGAGTCAACTCTTCGCATGAGGTGGCCAAAGTACTGGAGTTTCAGCTTCAGCATCAGTCCTTCCAATGAACATCCAGGACTGATCTCCTTTAGAATGGACTGGTTGGATCTCCTTGCAGTTCAAGGGACTCTCAAGAGTCTTCTCCAACACCACAGTTCAAAAGCATCAATTCTTCAACACTCAGCTTTCTTCACAGTCCAACTCTCACATCCATACAGGACCACTGGAAAAACCATAGCCTTGACTAGATGGACCTTTGTTGGCAAAGTAATGTCTCTGCTTTTGAATATGCTATCTAGGTTGCTCATAACTTTCCTTCCAAGGAGTAAACGTCTTTTATTTTCATGACTACATTATACTAAATTAACTGTATTGTTAAGTACATTCAACCTGTTTCTTTTTCCCTTTTTAAATGTGATTACTAAAACATTAAAATTATATATGAGGCTCACATGTGTCTTTGGATGGAGGAGAAGTTGAAAGATAAGAAAGAAGAAAAAAATTCCATTCCACTACCCAGAAATTACCATTGTTTGTTTTTTTATGTACTTCCTTTCTATTATTTTTAAGCCATAATTTTTTCTTTCCCTCCGCTGTTTATTCCATGATATCAAGAAACAGTTAGAGGGCAAGAGAAATAAAGTGTTTGCCTGAGATGTCACATTTGTTAAGTGAATGAGCTGACCCCATGTCTTTCTGGCTCCAAATCATCCTCTAAAACCTACATTCTTCTACACATACCGCAATACCTCTCCTGAAAAATCTTTACAGAAAAAAAAGATGACTCAGTATTGTATTACAGAAAGTATTAAACACAGAAAGAAAACTCAGCAAGGCCTGAAATTTTACATTATTATGGAAGTTTTTTGTTTGTTTGTTTTTGTAATTTCTAAGTAGTTACCAAAATGTTTACAGGGTTGGTGGTAAATTTTTTTTTCTAGAATATATTCAAGAGGTATGGATTTCCCAGGTAGCACTAGTGATAAAGAATAATCTGCCTGACATGCAGGAGCCACAGGAGATGCAGGTTCACTCCCTGGGTCGGGAAGATCCCGTGGAGGAGGAAATGGCAACCCATTCCAGTATCCTTGCCTGGGAAATCCCCTGGACAGAGGAGCCTGGTGGGCTATAATCCATGGGGTCGCAGAGTTGGACACAACTGAGCAACTGAGCATATTCAAGAGATACAGATCGGTAGAGGATGGTGGGTGCAGTTGTTTTCAGCTACTAATGGTAGCAGCTATTACTAGGTGTATATAGAATTGAGTAAATAAACTGGGGAAGATCGAAGGCGGGGGGAGAAGGGGATGACAGAGGATGAGATGGTTGGATGGCATCACCAACTCGATGGACATGGGTTTGAGTAAGCTCCTGGAGTTGGTGATGGACAGGGAAGCCTGGCGTGCTGCAGTGCATGGGGTCACAAAGAGTCAGATACGACTGAACTGAACTGAAATAAACTGCTTTAGAGAGGGTTCTTTTTAAATGAAGTGCACAAGAAAAAGAAATGATAGACACACAAGAAGGAAAGAAATTAAAACTTAGCAGAGTATATGATCTGTGTATAGAAAATCTTAAGGAATATCTTAAAAAAAATTTCTAGAATAAGAATTGAGCAAGACACAAGACCAATATACAAAAATCAATTGTATTTCCATAGTCTGGCAGCAAACAACCTGAAAATGAAATTAAGAAGACAGTCAGTCGTAGTAGTAAATCCAGCCTGTGGACCAGCAGGGTATTTTCACCACAGGCAGATACAGTTCTTTGGTATGTGAATAATACCAGAGGTGTGTATTTGGGATATTTTCCCCTTAAATGGAAACATTTCATGTTGTTTTAATTCCAGAATATATACTGCTAAGTTTGAGCATTCATTTCTGAATTTAGCTGAGAGTCACTTATTTCACATCCTAGCTTTTTCAAAAAGCAAACATGAAAAAGTTACGCATTAAATTATTCCTGCTCAATATATGAGCCGGTAGGAGAGTTTGCTGCTGCTTTTTATTGCCCAACAGATGTTGGCATTTCAAAAATAAACACTGTTTTTTCCCTAGGAGTGAATTTCTTTCTTTATGAATCAGTTTTGAACAAGTTAGTGTAAAGGCTTATATCTTCTAGAGAGTACGTGATTTATTATTTTGTAACAAAATGGCTTAAAAGAAAAATAATTATTGTACCATGAATTCATACATCAGCTCTTGCCTTCTCTCCTGGGCCATAGTTCTAATTATTTTTTCTAATGGTAATTGATAACCAGGTGAATTCCCTTGCTGTTACAGCTTTATAGAATTTTTTTTTCTCTTAGCTTTCTTGGGAATAATAGAAAATCTCCCAAGTTCAAATATATGTCAAAGTGATGTACTTCTTCTCTACATAAATAATAACTGGAGAGGGGCCTGTTAAAGGTGGCTTTCATTTTTTATTTCAGATTTGCATCAAAAAAGTAATGACAGTTCATTAGCACTTGAAGTATCTAAAACTTCAAAAATATATTTCACAATTCAAGGTTAAGTGGGTCATCATCAGTTATGAAAAGAAGGATCACGCCCTGTGTAGAATGTTTCACATATTTCAAAGTGTTATCTCTTGCGGGGAAACACAAGTCACCATCCTTCTTCAGAGAAGTGACATGCCGATAGAAAGATCTCTACAGGCTTACCCTTTAATATATGTGTAAAGGAGAGGCTTTGCAGACTTTTCCTTGGGGAAAGTTTCCCACTGACTTGAGTAGTTGTCGTCGGTATTAAAACATTAGATGAAAAGGATTGTCTGGTTATAAATTACCATGCTTTGTATGTGCTTTTGCCACGGCCCTTTTTAATACCGCTATATTTGCATGGAGAGTTTTAATTAAGAGATAACTGTCACCACAGGTTGGCTGCAGAAGGCTACAGACTCCAGCAGCGAGAGAAACGCTGCTGCCAAGTCTAGCAGGTTGGGTAGCAAATGGGGGGTCGGAAACATGAAATTAGGCTATAATTAAAGGCATAACAGTCACTTCTTTCTAATTGAATGAATAATATAAAAATATTTTAAATGCATTCACTTATTTTTTAATCATTTCTTATTCCTTTTAATGCCTCTTAAAGGACTATGAACATTCCTGCCCCAGTAGGCACTTCTTTTTTTTCATTTTCAAAACAGATTTTATTCATTTTTATTGGAGTAGAGTTGCTTTGCAATGTTGTGTTAGCTTCTGCTGTATATGTATAGCGAAGTGAATCCGCTATATGTATATGTGTATCCCTTGTGGATTTCTCTCCCATTCAGGTCACCACAGAGCACTGAGTAGAGCTCCCTGTGCTGTGCAGTGGGTTCTCATTAGTGATCTATTTTGTACATAGTAGTACATGTATGTCAGTCCCAGCCTCCCAGCCCATCCCACCCTGCCTTCCCCTCTTGGTATAAATACATCTGTTCTGTACATCTGTGTCTCTATTTCTGCTTTCCAAGTAGGTTCCTCTGTATCATTTTTCTTGATTCCACATATAAGCGATATTATACGAGATTTGTTTTTGTCTTTATGACTTACTTCACTTGTATAACAGTCTCTAGATCCAGCCACATCTCTGCAAATTGCACAATTTCAAGGAACTTTAAAAAAAAAAAATTTCAACACATGGTTTGTTTTCTCAACTGGATAGTGCAAAGTCTTAAACAGGAAAGCCCTGATCCAGTATTTCATCTTTTCCTGTCATTTCTCTAATAGATTTGAGTCAGGGTTGTCCTTCTGTGTTCAGAAAAGAATTTTTCTTGCAAAGTGGCTTATAACAAAGCGAAGGATTGTTTTACTTATTGTCTAGGAAAATGACTCAGAAGAGAGTCTCTTATGAAGTTCTAACTATCAAGAACCAGCAGCTAGGAATATTTTATACATAAAGGTGGGAAATGAAGTTGAAATAATTCTGTATTATTTATTCATGGACCCTTCCCGTTTTAACGTGCATTTTGAGTAAGACATAATTGCAATTTCCAGTCTTAATCCAGACCACACACACATGGATCACAGAAAGAATGCTCTAGCCTCAAGTTTGTAATTCTGATCAGGGCTCACTATTTTCCCTTTCTGCTTTCACCATGTCAACCAGGTAATTACTTCTGCTTTGTCTTCAGTTATCTGAACCAACTATAACCTTTTTGGAACAGGTAGGGTTTCTTTACGCACAATAATGTGGGTGGGACAGCCTTCCATGCCCTGTTTTCATAGTAAATTAGCAGGTACTGAGAAGGGAACATAATTGCCGTGCCATAATGTAACTTGAACTTAACATAATCTATTGTTTCTTAACTAAAGTATTTTGAATTATGGCAAATGTTATTCCCCAAGAGGAAGTTTTGGACCGTCTGAAAATGTTTGTGTTTAGTAAGAGCATGTCTTCTGATGTCTCTAATGATTGGCTTTGGTTTTTGGTCGAAAGTTATATACAGCCCATTTGGATTAGAAAGGGTTGGATATGGGCCAACCCACTCTCCTTTTTCATTTAAAAATATTTTTTTGTTTGTTTTGACTTCTTTTTTTTTTTAATTTTTATTTTATTTTTAAACTTTACAATGTTGTAGAGTGAGAGACAAGTTGAATAATTGGAGACAATAGACACAAAACATTGTACTTTATTACTCTATTTTATGATATCCTACATGTATTCTGTAGGGTATTTACTTAGCTCGTATGTATGATACCATACTGCAAAGGCAAGTATCCAGGTTAGAGGAAAGGATTTGCCGTGGAAATAAAAGGGCTTGCCTACAGTTCATTCTGTATCCTTTCCTTCTCCTACTTTTGCCATCCATCACTTCCCTATAACTGGGATGAAGCTTTCAGCTTTTTACATTTACAAATCCAGTTGACTAAGAGGCAATAGTTAGGTTTATTTGAACAAGAAGAAAGAAAATATGTTCACAGCAGGGACACAAAACATTATGAAATTTATTACTTTGCCAAATACTTGAATGTGTTGTCATTTCAAAAGGTGACATGTTCAAAATCTTGCATTGAGAACCAAAATAACATCTGTCTGCTCACTCAGAATAATTGACTTAATGTACCTCCATATTAGTGAAACTCTTAAAACTTGACCAGCTTTGTGAATCCAGACTTAGAGTCATTGCTTTTTTTTAAATGAGAGGGAATCAAATTTTATGCAAACAAAACAAAACAAGGACCAGGAGAGGTTCTATAGTTTACATAACCATGTAGCAGTTAGGTATTAGTGGCCATGAGTTTTGGATCCTAACTCTTGGATCCTGACCCTGCCTTCCGCTGCTCCACTCTGCCTCTGACTTTAGAGTAAAGAAAGATATGATGGTTGTGAAAATTTACCAACAACCTGACCACAGGGTTGCTTTACAATATTGAGGATGTAATTTTCAAATTGAAAACAAAAATAGAAACTAGTTTCAGACACAGAGTTCATCTTTACAAGCATGCTGTTGGGTATTCATTGTTATGTCCAGTAAAATATGGAGACTTGGAGAGGTTAGTTAGATGATTTGTTCAAGGTCAGATAATAATAGCTGCCAAAACATAGAACTCACAGCTGGTCTGACTTCAAACACCAATCGCTTTCCATTACACTATGCTTTCTCTCCTTTGTACTTTATACTTTTAATGCAAAATCAATTTCTTATCAAGTAAAACATATCTGTTTGAATAAGAATGAATACTGCTATAGAGTGTTAATATTCTTGAGCTGTATCTGTGTCCACCCATCCCGTGTATGTCCACCTTGTATCAGAGTTACATTCAGGAATTTCTGTTACCCATAAGAGTTCCACTTCATCTGAGTCTCCTACGCCTCCATGCTTATAATTCACTGTCCTTCACATCATCCTTCAAAAGTGTATAGGTGTAATAGGAAGGAACAAAATTGTACTATTCAGAGACATAGATGGTAGATGGCCCTAGAAACTCCCACACAGTACAGTAAGTCAGAAGAGAAAAAAAAAATACTGTATAATATTGCTTATATGTGGAATCTAGAAAAATGGTGCAAATGATCTTATTTGCAAAGCAGAAGTAGAGACACAGATGTAGAGAACAACGTATGGATCCACAGTGGGGAAGGGACAGTAAGATAGATTGGGAGATTGGGATGGATGTGTATACGCTGCTGTGTGTAGAATGGGGGCTTCTACTTCTCTGGTGGCTCAGCAGTCAAGAATCCAATGTCAAAAATCCAGTCAGGAATCAATCCTACAACGCAGGAGACGCAGGTTTGATGCCTGGGTCACAAAGACCCCTGAAGACGGAAGTGGCAACCCACTCCAGCATTCTTGAGTTGGAAATCCCATGGACAGAGGAGCCTGGCAGGCTACAGTCCATGGGGTTGCAAGAGTCAGTCACACTTGGTGACTAAACCGCCCCATGTATAAAATAACTACTGAGAGCCTTCCGTGTAGCACAGGAAACTCTGCTCTGTGCTCAGTGGCGACCTATTTGGGAAGGAAATCCAGACGACGGGATAGATGTGTAAGGATAGCTGACTCATGTCGCTGTACAGTAGAGACTAACACAACATTGTAAAGCAACTATACTCCAATAAAAATTAATAACAAAGTGTAAAGGTCTAAAAGCACTCAACTCTTTGTCAGTTAGCAGTGTTAATTGTTTGCTTGGCTGGCATGCCATGTTCAAAATGAAGCCAGGAAGATTTCCAAATAAATGAAAATCATTTTGATAAGAACCAAGCAAGGGGACATAATGAGGAAAACCACTAATTGATCACAATTGATTTGGTTTACTTTTTACTATTTTCAGTGCCTGACACCGCTTTTTCTAGCACATTTCCTTCCTTCTGGGCCATCTCTACCCTAGGCAGAGGGAATCTCTGACTGTCCCTTTCAGCATGAACTACCCCTCCCTCTTCCTCTGTGTTTAGAATCCTCCCAGCGGCTCACTACTTTTAATTATTTTGGGGGCATTCTCCCTTCTCTTTCCACTTTCCTTTTGCCCAAATCAAGCACGTAACTCTTCTTCCTTGATTAGAGCTACATAGCTGGCATGGTTGTTAGTGCATTCAGGTTACAGGAAATAAGGTAAAGGAAATAGCAGGAAGAATGCTTATCGTTTGTTTTGCGTCTGCATCCTCTCTAGGATGTTAACTCTGTGAAGGCAGAACTGTAACGGTCTCATTCACCTCTCTATCCCCAGAGCCTCAAACAGTGAACATGAATGAATGAAATAATACATGAATGGCACTCATTTGCTTGGAAGCCCCGGTAGCTGTCTTAGCCATTTTACTGTCAAACCTTCACCAGGGCAGCACATCTTTATTATATACGAGGTAGTTACCATTCTCGTGCTGACTCCAACTACGTTTAATTCACCTTCAGACTATGAATCTATCTGATAAGCATCCTAACTTGATCATTACAACTGTGTGTGATGTTAAAGTGGTCACTCGTCTGTCTTGTAGTTTTTTGACACTAATTATTAACACCTCTCCCTCCTTAAGTTCTTGGACTTTTTCTGAGGTCCTAATACCCATTCCCTTCTCCAGAAGATCTTCCCGACCCAGGGATTGAAGCCGGGTCTCCCGCATTGTAGGTAGACGCTTTACCGTCTGAACCACCAGGGAAGTTAATAATATCTGAAATTTCCTGGTGTGTATAATATATTCTGACAAATGAAATTTGGATAATTATATTGTTTTTCTTTAGAGATAGCGTGTGTTGTCTGTAGTGTTAGATTTGAAACTAAGGCTTTCAATTAAAAGAGTCACACGTAGTTAACAGTCAAAAGAGGTGATCCAGTGGAATAGAAAGTTAAGAAACAGGCTCTGGCCAGATGTTTTTTCATTACCTACATTTTTTCCTTCAATCTTGAAACATACTTCTGTTTTAACTTTCTGAAATTTGAATGTATTTTTTAATTGGTGTCAAAAGAAACCTGCTTCCTGGTGGATGGAGAAGTAAATGGTAACATTGTTGTCACCATGATGCTCTGCCTAATTACAAATGATCAAAAGCGATTCATTAGACTTCAAATGAGGTTTGTGACCTTGTTACCAATGCAAAAAAAAAAAAAAAAAAAACGGTATATAATTGTATGGATCAAGGAGAATTAATACCTGTTGGTATTAAAACAAGCAAGCAACAACAAAAAATTGTGAACATTTAACATCAATTTTTACCCCATACAGGAAGTAATTAAAATGGAAGGTTGATGTTAAAATCCCCGATATCATACATAAGAGGAAATATAGTTGCTGTGTGAATTTGGATGTGTCATTTAACTTCCCTAAGTTTATCTTCACCTTCACCGTTTTTATCTTCACCTCTCTTTGCGACCCCATGAATCGCAGCATGCCAGGCCTCCCTGTCCATCACCAACTCTCGGAGTTCACTCAGACTCACGTCCATCAAGTCAGTGATGCCATCCAGCCATCTCATCCTCTGTCGTCCCCTTCTCCTCCTGCCCCCAATCCCTCCCAGCATCAGAGTCTTCTCCAATGAGTCAGTTCTTCTCATGAGGTGGCCAAAGTACTGGAGTTTCAGCTTTAGCATCGGTCCTTCCAAAGAAATCCCAGGGCGCATCTCCTTCAGAATGGACTGGTTGGATCTCCTTGCAGTCCAAGGGACTCTCAAGAGTCTTCTCCAACACCCACAGTTCAAAAGCATCAATTCTTCCGTGCTCAGCTTTCTTCACAGTCCAACTCTCACATCCATACATGACCACTGGAAAAACCATAGCCTTGACTAGACGGACCTTAGTTGGCAAAGTAATGTCTCTGCTTTTGAATATGCTGTCTAGGTTGGTCATAACTTTTCTTCTAAGGAGTAAGCATCTTTTAATTTCATGGCTGCAGTCACCATCTGCAGTGATTTTGGAGCCCAAAAAAATAAAGTCTGACACTGTTTCTACTGTTTCCCCATCTATTTCCCATGACATGATGGTACCAGATACCATGATCTTCGTTTTCTGAATGTTGAGCTTTAAGCCAACTTTTTCACTTTCACTTTCATCAAGAGGCTTTTTAGTTCCTCTTCAGTTTCTGCCATAAGGGTGGTGTCAGCTTAGGAAGATTTAAAACTCCTAGTAGTCTTCTAATGTCACGTTATTTGTAGCCTGCAAGGATTTCTCCAGTGCCATCTCCTGAAATTGTTTCAATAAAGGAAATTATAGAAATGGTAGTCTTTTCAAGAAATCACAAAATTCTGAAGAAAATAAGACTTTTTCTCTGGTCCTTTTTTGTATCTAGGGAAAAAAGAACTATTTATCAGCAAAGACCATTACCCAGAGGCTAAGAACAAATCGGGGCTCCGTGTATTCAGACCAAAATGTTTCTTTTATTACAGTAGTGGTTTATTATGTTAAATTATGTGTTAGGTGGCAGCCTGGATGGGAGGGAGTTGGGGGGAGAAGGGATACACGTATGTGTATGGCCGAGTCACGCTGCTGGGCACCTGAAACTCACCACCTTGTTAATCACCTGTGCTCCAATGTACAGTAAAAAGCTTAGAAGAATTGGTGTGTTAGTTCTAAAGCCAACCAATTTTATAGCGCTATGAATGACTCAGATGGTGAGTTCTGATCGCTTCCAGTCTTCTACCTTGATCATAGCAGTCAGCACTGACCTTCACTCTGTACCCTAAGTACCCTCTGTGCCTGGTCATGCGCTGTTCAACTGCATCCGTGTTTAGCTTCAGTGACAAATTTTTGTGATTGCTGTGCTTGCAACTAAAACTCACCTTGGCTCCTGAGCTTGCTGATTTCTATTCCTGTAATTTTGAAGCAATTTCAGGGTAGATTCTAGCTTCTGGTATTATCATGTGGAAGGGGGAAGAAGCATTTGACATATTGGGGTCAGTAAAGTAACTGAACTTGAAAGGGGTCGGGAGAGATGGAAATAAGCACCGGGAAGGTTGCTCTTTTAGAAGGGAACCCAAGTCTCAGTAGCCCTTGGTCTTAAAAAGACTATCTCATGACGTATTTTGTATGTTATGGATGAATGGGATGCACTTCCAGGTATATAAAGATGGACTATATGAGAACACCATGGAGAGAGTGTAGATAGAGGAGGAAATGATGATCTCGCAGTCAAGCTCTGAGTGGTCAGAGGAGGGCTGATGGGTGAAGGAGATGGGGCGAGAAGAAAACCAGGGGTCTGTGGTGTCAGGGAAACCCAGGGAGGAAAGTATACGGAGGAATATGTACTAGAGTCAAAGGCTTCTGAGATACTCAGTACAAAACGCTAGCAATTATTTTATTATTGTTGTTGTTCAGTCACTGAGTCATATCTGACTCTTTGCGGCCCCATGAACTGTAGCCCGCCAGGCTCCTCTGTCCATGGGATCCTCCAGGCAAGAATACTGGAGTGAGTTGCCGTTTCCTCCTCCAGGGGATTTTCCCAACCCAAGGATCTGCCTCTCCTGCATTGGCAGGCAGATTCTTGACCATTACTTTATTATTATTAATAACAAATCATTTTTAGTTACCCAAAAATTAGGCCCCAAAGCAAATAAAAAGTAAGTAGCAGAGACATAAAATGGATATGAAATGATGTTAAAATGCCAATGTGCTAAACATGCTAACACCCTTTATGAAAGGTGGTATTAGTTATTTATATTCACAGTGACCACAAAGTAAAATGGACCATATCAGGGTCCTCAAGACCACCCCTGGGTTAGAGGAGCTGCTGCGAGGACTTGCAGGACTCAGTATATAGTCTTACTAAGATTTCTTTCAGTGAAAGGACCCAAAGCAAGATCAGCTGGGGAGAAGGCAGACTCCCCTAGACTCCCCAGCTAGTGACTCCACTAGCTGGGCCAACTTAAAGTCCTGGGAATGAGTGATGACCACACACGTGAAGTACTGCCTAATGGGGAAATTCATGAGAGACTCAGCATGCAGGGTTTTTCACCTGCAGGCTGATTATGAAATCGTCCTCTGCCTTGCATGTGCCAAAACTCCAGACTCACAGACGGAAAGCGTACACAATTGATATGAAAGACTGTGAGTGTGGTGAACCACTTTTATCAGTTTGGGGAATGATGGGAACTCTCCCAAAATCTGAGCTCCCAAATGCCAGCCAAAGGCCAGTCCTGCCAGCATGCCTTTCTAAGGAGAGCCCTCTCAGCCCTGCTGTGTTAACTCTTTTTTTGTACACAGGCCAATGCCCAGGAAAAATGAAAGCATTGTTGGCACTGAGACTAGTTAGAGTTTCTCTGGAATGGCTATTTGATTAATAAACTCTTTCCAACATATTCCAGGTCATTTGGCTAGCTAGTAAGCTAAAAATGTTGTCTCTGTGTATTGGGAGGCAGTCTAGCATATAATAAAATAATCATAGACTGTGAGATCTGAAAAACCTGGCTTTTGGTCAAGACTCAGCTACTTATTTCCTCTCAGAACCTCCGTTTCTGGTCATAAAACCTACCATTTCAAAGATTCCATGAAATATATATAATACAACTCCTGGAATAGTGACTGGCACACGAGACATTCAAAAATAGGGGGTGGCATTGGCATTGGTGTTAATAATTGCAGTAATAGCTGTTGCTTTATTATTGTCTTTTGGTATTTAGATGTGCCATTACTTTTCTTGGATTAATCGATTGTAATATCCACCCTACCGTATTTTCAGCTAAATGGCTTTCAGTTTTTCAATTAAAATTTCAGTTGAACAGTATCAGAGGCATTTTAATAAAAATTTTAGTGAGCTTGATTAGTTGATGAGAAGTAAATTGCTCATTTTTGATTACCACATTAACTCTTTCTGGCCATTCGGGTACCATTTAGTAAATTACCTCTTTTAGTATGGTGCCCAAAATGTTACCCAAGTGACCAGAAAGAGTTAATAATGCATCAACAGACTGAGCGGTTTACCGCCTTCTGACTGTCAGATCTGTCCCATTGTATTAAATGTTTCCCTTCCTATAATTGTCATTTTCTTTAAAAATAAAATATTAGATAGAGTTAGTTATTTTTAATAGGCGGTATATAAGCTTAATGAAAAGTAGAGTGAGTTCACTAAGCTTTCTAAGGGGGATTAAGGTATTGGTGTTCACTATATAATATAGAAAATAAATCTGGTGGGGATAATAAATACATCTTAGTGCACGAGAAGAGCATCATTTTCCAGGGGCACCAGCGATTCCCTGATTATGATCTGAGTACCAGGCAGTCATATTAATGTGTCTCCCCAAGGGTGTGAGCCCTGAAGAGAATTCTGCCTCGTAGTATTGTACTGTAGCAGGTAAGCTTTTGCACGGGCGGGAATCCTGCCTTTCTATAATGTATACATTATCTGTCCCCTGTGGATGTGTTTTTACCATTCATTCTGATACAGCGTTTAATTATTCAGGAGTGACCCTTGCTTTCTCATGAACAGGCACCTGCAATCAGTTCCTTAAAATTGCATCTCTAACTCAAATATTTTTCCAGGTAGACTGGAAAAATCATTACCACTCACTTGGAAAAATTACTTGCCTCCTGAAGTACTAGTTTTTTCACGTAATAGGCTGTCTTCTCACTGGTGTGTTGCAGTCTGTAGTCTATGAGCCGCTAACTATTTACTGGGTCGTCACTGTACGTGTAACATTATGTTAAGTGCTTTGAGTGATATAAAGTACGGTATGACTGGCTCACTCAGCCATTTATTCAGTAGATACTCACTGAGCCAGCTGTGTGCTTTGTACTCTAAGAATACAAAGATGAAGAAAAAGCAACAAAGAACTTGAAGTTGGGTTGAGGATATGATTAACGATAATATTGTATTCAAATACTGTTGCACCTATAAAAGTGCAGTAACAGCAGTATACCCAGCTACTCAAGGAGGTCAGTGAGCGGGACCTAACCCAGCTTGGAAGGAATCTGGGAAAATTGCCTGCAGAAGATGAAGGCAGAATCTTACAGCTTGAACAGGAGTCATCTAAGAGCAATGAGCTTTTCCCCCAGAGAGAACAGTATAAGGGCACGAAGTTGAGGGAAAGGGAAGTGATGAGGGGCAGAGGGCTGGTGGTACCGCAGTGATTTGTTTTGCTGAACGTCACATGGAAAGAAACAAGGAAGGCTGAAAAGTAGGGAGATCAGTGATAGACTATGGTTTAAATTTGCTGAGGTTTTAAACCTAATTAGAGAGAGGAAGCTAATGTATGCGTGTGCTGTAGATCGTATTCCACGTGATTGACGGCTGGTTACTGCAGTTCATTATACCTTCTCCCCCCCTCAAAACCCACGAGGGAGCTACTGTTACTTCCTGCCATTTTATAGATGAAATACCTATTGCTTAGAAATATTAAGTAAATTACCCAAGGATGCAGAGAAAATAAGCGAGGGAGATAGAATTCAATTCTACAAGATGCCAGAACACAAATACGCAGAGAGACTGAACAATTTGTGCAGGAATACCAAGTAAGTGGTTGAGCAGCTATTCTAGATATTTTTTCCTTGCACAAGGCGGGATTGAACATGAGTTCCACTTATGTGGAAGGCAGGAAGGAACAGTAAAAACTCAGAGTAAAACTGGGAGTTGGAGAAGGACAAGGGTGTGCAAGCTTCTTATTATAATAATATTATGATTATTATATTTTCTCATAGACTCTATAGCTAAGACAGAATCCTTCTAAGGCTAGAGTTGGGACAGAGGGAAGAAACTTATCCCATTTCAACATTCTCTCAAGTTACTGTCATTTGTCATTGTTTCTAGTTTATTTTAGGAGATATTTCTTCAAATATATAAGGCCAAAGATTAATGCTTACAAATCTTTATATATTTTTTTAACAAGGACTTTTTTTCTGATGGTATTTGATCCACAATTAATTATGTTACATATTATTATATGTTAATAACAGTATCTACCTGTCAGAACTAATGTGAGAATTAAATGAGTTAAAATAGGTTATTGTGTGTGAAACACTTGAAATAGTGGCTGCACCAACCACCGCGCTATTCAAGTATTTATTATTTTATCAGTTTTTCCCAAACAGCAGGTAGACTTCACAGCAATGAGATATTCTGTCCAATATGTAGATAAATGTTGCACACACACACCGTATTTTTGTTGACATTAGATTTGCATGTGTCAGCTATTGTTTCTGTCATTAGTATTTCTACCAACATTTCTTATTGACACCAAGCTTTTCTGCTGGCCAGATCAAATTTGTAACTTGTAATTATGCTGGGGCAACAATGTCAAGTGGCACTGTCCAGGGAAAAATTGGTTGAGGTTTATAAGCCATTCTTACAAAATTAACATCCCAATAGCTTCTCGAGTCTTTCTTCTAGCCCTCTGGCCCTGCTAAACAGATGGGCCCAAGGCCGGTGAAGAGAACTGTCACAGCTAGTGCCTCAACTGGGCAGCTGAGCAAAAGAGCTGCCAATAGGCACGCCATGCTTTTTCAGCGTCAGTGAAATTCCAACTAGAGATCTGGCATGGTTTCCTAGTGGCTGATGACAGCCCACAAGTGGGTCAGAGGATCACATCTTGGCTGCCGGGGCAAGTATACGCTTTTATATTCTTTCCTTCCGCCGAGAAAAGAAAACAGGAACAACTTGCTGAAGAAATAAGCGGAAACGACCGCTCTTCTGCAAGTCATCTGACTTAGAAGACCCTTGTGTGCACATAAGCTTTTCCTGTAATGTTAAGCATTGTCCCTTAGCGCAGAGCCCATCTCAGCTCTGTGAGCTCACAGTGGAAAGTTTCTGTAAAGCCACCGCTTCTTATTGCAGATGTTTGAAAATTTCACTGTTACCTGTCCTGGTCTCGGAAAGCTGAAGTTTAGCTCTTGTAAGTGTTAGCTATTTCCTTTGCTTCTTCGGTGGGATGTCTTAACTATGTTTTCACTGTCAGGGACCCTCTTTTTTTTCCCTGCTTGTTTACTTTTTATGCATTCAATGATTATTTACTAAAAGCCTGAGATTTGGCAAGGTTTCAGTGTGCTGGATACTGTGAAGGAGTGTTCAGGAAAATGAAAGATATAAATATAGTTAACAGGGTGTTTTGATTGGAAAGAAGCAGAATTATGAGGGGCTTCTCCTGCAGTCCAGGGTTTAAGACTCTGAGCTTTCACTGCAGGGGGACAGGGCATAGGGTCAGTCCCTGGTTGGGAAGCTAAGATCCCATATGCCATGCTACTCGGCCAAAAAAAGGAAAGGAAAAGAAATAGGATCATGAGACAGCACAGCGTGGATAAACTGATACAGAAGCTCCGATCCCTAGCCGCCACTTCTTTTAAAGTGCCCTGATTTATTTCTGGGCCTTCTCTGTCTCGTCCTTCATTCTCTCAGCATCGTGTGGAACTCGTATGTAAAGCGCAGTGTGTCAGAGGTGGTTTTTGCATCAGTTTTCAGAAGGACCATCCATGTAGTTCACTGTGAGCCAGCACCTGGAATTGCGAGATGTGAGTTCTCACCGTGTAAATATCCCTGGCTTCTGTCTCATCTGTGTAAGACTGTCTCTCCTCTAGCTTCATCTTCTAATAATTACATTGAAGCCTTTCACCCATTCTTGCACCAGCCACCATATCTTTCTGCTTTCATGGTCCTTTCCTGCTCCAAGCCAGATTCCCAGCTTTGGGCAAGTCAACCATTTATTGCCATTTCCTACTCAGGCACTTGGCTTTCTCCTCTCTCTTGGCCTTGCACTCACCAGCCCTTTCCACTCAGAGGCTCAGTGCCTTCCCTTCTTCTCAATGTGAGACCACTTTTTTGCCTTTGTTCAAAACTTTTCTTCCCTATGAGGCTGTGTCTGCATAAGCCTCCATCCATTCTAAGCTTCCCACTTGCGTTTAATTGTATCACTAGACTTTGTTCCTTAACGTTGATGTGTGTGGCGTCTGTGTGTCTCACTGTATCCCTCTCTCTGTCGGGCTGTTTGCTGGTTCTTATCTTCAGTCTCCTGGTATCCGGCAGAGTTTGAATGTGAGCAGATGCAACCTGACATATTTGTGGTGGAAGGGAGGACTCATCTTGCTGCTGACCGACCACTGGTTTTGGAAAAAAAAACAGCCATCTTTGCCATCTTCCCAGCGGCTTACCTATGCACTGTCTGTTGGCTTTTTAATATTTTTTATTTATTTTAATTTTTATTGCAGTATGCGCTTTATTGAGGGGATCTGGAACCAAACTCACAATATCTCCAAGGCAATATAAAACTAATTGGTTCAATATAAATTTCTCGATAGTATTTTTTTTAATTCACTTGACAGACAGGTAGGTGTATATTCATCACTAGGCAGGTTGGAGCAGTGGGCAGGAAGGGGCAAGAATACTGCTGTTTGGCCAAAGATCGACTCAGGAAGAGTTTGATGAAACCATTTTATTAACAAGTGTTTTCTTGAGTGTCGAGAAGCATGAAGCATATGCTGAGAAGACAGAACTTAGCTAATCTAAACAGGGGTCCCATGCCGTGAGGAGCTTCCAGTCTAACAGAGCATGCCGGTGAGATGGTCACACAAATAATGTCCCCACTGAGATCAAGCTCACCCAGGAACCCTTACTCACACTGAGATTTGAAGGGCAGGTGGCATACAGATGGGGATGGAGGAGGGGGAGAAAGAAGGTGATTACAAGTAAGGAGTAGAACAGGGGTCCCCAGCCTCCGGGATGTCATGCCTGATGCTCCAAGGTGAAGCTGTGTGGGCATGTGTGTATGCATGCTGAGTTGTGTCCTACTCTTTGGGACACCATGTGCTGTCACCTGTCCATGGGATTATCCTGGCAAAGAATACTGGAGTGGGTTGCCGTGCCCTCCTCCAGGGGATCTTCCTGATCCAGGAATCAAGTCCATGTCTCCTGCACTGGCAGGTAGGTTCTTTACCACTGTGCCACCTGGGAAGTCAAGGTAGAACTGATATAATAAGAATAAAGTGTGCAATACACAGAATGCACTTGAATCTCTCTGAAACCATCTCTCCCCCAGTCCGTGGAAAAAGTTGTCTTCCAGAAAACTGGTCTCTGGTGCCAAAAAAAGTTGGGGACCACTGTCATAGAGCAAATGTGATGGTAACGGGGGAATATGACATATTTGAGGGACTGAGAAGCAATCGTTGTGACTGCAACACAGCAAAGAGTGTAAGGCAATGGTGAGCTGGGTGTAAGGACTTGCTCTTGTAGCTAAAGAACAAAAGCCTGCTCAGACTCAGAAGGATATGACCATATGAGCATCTTTTTGACAGTTATTATATATTACTTTGGGCTGTCCTGGTGGCTCAGTGAGTAAAGAATCTGCCTTTAGTGCAGAAGCCACAGGAGACCTGGGTTCCATCCCTGGGTTGGAGATGGAAACCTGGAGAAGGAAATGGCAACCCACTCCAATTTTCTTGCCTAGAGAATCTCATGGACAGAGGAGCCTGGCGGACTACAGCCCATGGGGTCGCAAAGAGTTAGACAAGACTGAAACGACTTCTTATGAGCACAATATATTAATCTAACTCTCATATAGAAGAACAAATTGGAGACTGCATGGAAGTAGTAGTGGAGATGAAGAAAGTAGGTGGAGTTTGGAAGATATTGATGAGACTATATCAGCGCAGATTGAACATACTGAGGGACAGGAGGTTGGCAGGATGACGCCTACATTAATGATTAACATAGAAGGATGGGTGGCGGTGGTATCTCCTGACGTGGAGTACGCTAGGAGAGCATGATGTATGGGGGTGCGGGAAGGTCATGAGTTTTGTTTGGAACATCCCAAGTTTGAGGAGGTTTGCAGTATCTGACGGAGAAGGCAATGGCACCCCACTCCAGTACTCTTGCCTGGAAAATCCCATGGACGGGGGAGCCTGGTAGGCTGCGGTTGGACATGACTGGGCGACTTCACTTTCACTTTTCACTTTCATGCATTGGCGAAGGAAATGGCAACCCACTCCAGTGTTCTTGCCTGGAGAATCCCAGGGACTGCGGAGCCTGGTGGGCTGCCATCTATGGGGTCGCACAGAGTTGGACACGACTCAAGTGACTTAGCAGCTGCAGCAGCAGCAGTATCCGAGCAGAGATATTAACTGAGCAGTTAGATGCATCGCTGAGTAGCTCAAGAAAAATGTCAGGGGTATAGATACAAGTTTTAAAGTGATTGTTATGTGGATGGTCATTGACACTGTGGGCACAAATGAGATTGCTTTTGATTAGCATATCATTAGTTCTTCTCTGGGTAGGTGTCAGCAAATCTCTAAACATCTTGCATCAATTTTCTTACTTGAACAAGAGTTAGAGTAGATCATGAACCCTGAACAAGGACATCAGCCTCTGACAGGAGATGCTAAAACCTTAACCCTCCAGCGTTCTTTTGACTGAGTTCCCCTCAAAGATTAATACTTGCTTCACAATCTCTGAAGAAATAAAAAGTAATGGAAAGTTGTTGCTTCTCATAAAATAGGTGTGGTTTTTAGCCAAGATGATACCTAAGATGCCGTCCAGTTGGGTTTTACACTTACTGAGCTGTGATTCTATCATATGATTCAAAATTGAGAAAATCACATGAATACAACAGCAACCAAAAATATCAGTTTAGTTATTTTATGTTCCTGTGGTTCGCATGGAAATACCCCATTGGGGTTTGTGGTAATTTATTAATGTGCTGTGCTCAGTCGCTTCAGTCGTGTCTGACTCTTTGCCACCCTATGGACTGTAGCCCCCCAGGCTCCTCTGTCCATGGGATTCTCCAGGCACGAATACTGGAGTGGGTTGCCATGCCCTCCTCCAGGGGATCTTCCTGACCCAGGGATAGAACCCAAGTCTCCTGTGTCTCCTGCATTGCAGACAGATTCTTTACCACTGAGCTACCAGGGAAGCCCTCAATTCATTAATAGATGCATATATGTTTTTTAATAGTGGTTTTTTGCTACACTGGGTCTTTGTTGCTGCGCACGGTCTTTCTTTAGTTGTGGAGAGCACGGACTACTCCTAGTGGTGACGTACAGGCTTCTCATTGCAATAGCTTCTCTTGTTGTAGGATACAGGCTCTGGGGTTCATGGGCTGCAGTAGTCCGGTGTATGGGCTCTAGAGTACAGGCTCTGTAGTCGTGATGCACAGGCTTAGTTGTTTTGTGGCATGTGGGATCTTCCCTGACCAGGGGTCAAACCTTTGCCCTCTGCATTGTAAGGCAGATTTTAGTTCACTGGACCACCAGGGAAGCTTCAGTTCAGTTCAGTTACTCAGTCATGTCCGACTATTTGTGACCCCATGAATCGCAGCACACCAGGCCTCCCTGTCCGTCACCAACTCCCAGAGTTCACTCAAACTCACGTCCATTGAATCGGTGATGCCATTTAGCCATGTCATCCTCTGTTGTCCCCTTCTCCTCCTGCCCCCAATCCCTCCCAGCATCAGAGTCTTTTCCAATGAGTCAACTCTTTGCATGAGGTGGCCAAAGTACTGGAGTTTCAGCTTTAGCATCGGTCCTTCCAAAGAACACCCAGGACTGATCTCCTTTAGAATGGACTGGTTGGATCTCCTTGCAGTCCAAGGGACTTTCTCCAACACCACAGTTCAAAAGCATCAATTCTTCGGTGCTCAGCTTTCTTCACCGTCCAACTCTCACATCCATACATGACCACTGGAAAAACCATAGCCTTGACTAGACTTACTTAGTTGGCAAAGTAATGTCTCTGCTTTTTAATATGCTATCTAGGTTGGTCATACCTTTCCTTCCAAGGAGTAAGCGTCTTTTAATTTCCTGGCTGCAATCACCATCTGCAGTGATTTTGGAGCCCCTCAAAATAAAGTCTGACACTGTTTCCACTGTTTCCCCATCTATTTGCCATGAAGTGATGGGACCAGATGCCATGATCTTCGTTTTCTGAATGTTGAGCTTTAAGCCAACTTTTTCACTCTCCTCTTTCACTTTCATCAAGAGGCTTTTTAGTTCCTCTTCACTTTCTGCCATAAGGGCAGTGTCATCTACATATCTGAGGTTATTGGTATTTTTCCCGGAAATCTTGATTCCAGCTTGTGCTTCTTCCAGCCCAGTGTTTCTCATGATGTACTCTGCATATAAGTTAAATAAGCAGGGTGACAATGTACAGCCTTGACGTACTTCTTTCCCTATTTGGAACCAGTCTGTTGTTCCATGTCCAGCCTAGCTGCATATTTTTTGAAGATGAGACCTCAACAATGCTCTGCTAGCATCTCTGGTAGTACATCTCAGAGCTACCAGATCGTCTTCAGCCCCACGCAGATCTGAGCCTCTCACTGTCTCCTTTGTACAACTGCAGTTGCCTCCTGGCTTGGTTTCTAGAGCACAAGATATGTTTAAAATCCGAAGTTACTTCCTGGTTCTCTACTGCTCAGAAGCTCCTGTGGTCTACCGGGTCCTGCATGAGCTGGCCTCTGCCTGCCTTCCCGTCTTGTCTTGTTCTGCTTCTGCCCCCGCCCTCTGCTCTCCCTTTGATTTTAAAGCTTCCCAGGCTCTGTTGCACAGTTGGCTCCCTCTCCCTGGAAGACTGCCCTCTGGCTTGCCATTAAATCTCATCCTCTGTATGTATCTCAGCTCCACAGAGTAACCCTCCCTCACCACCCTATCCCTCCTTCACTCCGGTTCTTTGTCCGGGTTGTTTCTTTTTTTAACAATTACATTAATTTTTTTTTTCATTTGTTTTTCTTTCTATAAAAATCGAAAGCTTCTGCTAGCAGAGGCCACATCTGTTTCATTCACTGCTGCACACTAAATACTGGGTACCATGTCGGGAACACAGTGGGTGCCTTACAAGTATTTGTTGAATCCCTGAACAAATCAAACATTGACCTTCCTGTTTGCGTTTTGCTTCAGTGACTTAATTTTTTAATCTCTGAAAACCTACACCACCCAGGCAGCTGAAATTGAGGGTGTGGAAATGTGCAAAGAAATAGGGAAGCCTACTAGAGATGTAATTTGTCCACGGATCATCCAGAGAATGGATGCCTTACTGACCGACAATCAAAAGAATGTCCAAGAGGTGTCTGTTTTTGAGAAGGTTCTATACATGCCTTTTCCCCTAGTTAGCAGTGATCACCTCAAAAGGTATTCTTATTGGAATCTGAATGCGTATGACTAAATACGTATCTGAATACATGTGATTTTATGATTTAAAGTCTTTGTAAATCTGCAGCATGTTTACATTTGTAAAATCTGGTCTGTATGATCTCTGCTGAATTAATCCTGTGTGTGAGTTTTCCAGATCTTGACTGTGTGTGGCTTTATAAAACAAACATCTTTTCCATTCCCTGGTCTATTTAATGTGATTAATTCTCATGAGCAAGCAGAGATCTTGACCAGTAGCTACTTTTATCTGCCTATTTGTTTAACAGAGCAGAGAATGATAGGAAAGCAGAGGGAGGGGGCAGGTATTTGCGTTTGCTTTGCAGACACCTCTCTTCCTTGATCCAGAATCTGCTTGTTTTGGGAAAATGATAAGGGATTTTTTTTTTTTACTTGTGAACTAACATTTCATGCATTTAAAAAAAAAAATGATGGGAGTGTAACTGCTCTACAGTATTGTGTGAGTTTCTGCTGCACAGCAACATGAATCAGCTGTACCTATATGTACATCCCCTCTGTTTTGAATTTCCTTCTTAATTTTAGATTTTCTTGGGTTTGCCATTGATAGAAAGTGAAGTACAGTGTTGCAGATTTATTTCTAAGCTATGTTATAGTTACTTTTTCTCCTTGTGCTCTTTAACTGTTTAATAACTTATTTCTATGTTCCTACAAATGTGATTCTGTCACTCTTTACTGTTACTGAGTAACATTCCTTCAGAATAACATGGTGAGCTGCACACTCTCCCTGGTGCAGTCTCCTAGCCCCTATTTTAGTGTTTTCCTTTTTCTTTTCACCTAGTTCCTTCCGTGTCATCTTCTTTATCTGGCCCATCAGTTATTAACCATATATATTCCCCTCCTCCAGTATCCAATCTCCATGACAACCAGAGGTGGTTGCTAAGTGCTGGTTTTATCCGGGCCGTTCTGATGCCAATACTGAGTACACTACCACCCCTACCTAACTTGGATTGGCATGGCTTGCATTGGAATTCCACTCCATGGAAGAAGATGCCAGCTTGTTGATAGTTTCACTCAATTCTCTGTTTTTCACATCATGTAAGGAACCAAAATCTTATTTTAAAGTGTTACTTGATATCTCTTTATATCCAATTTCCTGGATATATTTTGTAGTTACAGATGTTAAGGGTCCGAGAAGAAATAAATGCCTGATAGGAGCCACAGAAGCAGGTTTTTTTAACCCGTCTCTGGAGTAGAACATCTAAGTCATTTGCCATTTCCTTCCAAAAAAAAGTTTCCTTCCTGTATCTGATTGAAATAGAAAAAGAGACCAATGTTGACTCAGCATCTAGAATTCCTCTATGCCAAACCCAGATTTTCTTCTTGTTTTAGGAAAATATGAGATGCTTTCAGTTGTAACATATCCACAGTAGACACATGAGTTTTAGGAAAGTAAAGAATGTCCATATGTATACAAAAGTTGGTATACTGGAAAAGTAGAATTATTCCCCAATTATTTCTGTTTTATCTACTAAGCCTTGAAACTATTAATGAGCAATTACTGTGCATAAGAAAATTGCAGGGCTTAGTACAACTTGAATTATGCATGTTTAAATTTTCATGGGTGTCACTAGAATAGATGACTGTCAAGATGCTGTGTTCTCAAATATTACCTACTATAATCCAATTTTAGATGAATATTTGATAAAATTTGGTGCAGATTAATAATTATTGCCATATTGCCCATTGTAAAAGATCTTCACTGGATTATTATTTGTATCAAGAATTTAACTTGTTTAGCATGCCATTACAATACTTTCTTTTCCTCATAAAAAAATAAAAAGAATGTCCATATGTATAACAGACTCTTCACAACTCCAGCACAGGTCGCTGGTACTTTGGAATGGAGAACACGAAGCACAGGGACCTCTAGGCTTCTCTCTCTCTCCTGGAGGAGGGACACTCAAGCCCTCAGTGGGTGGCCTCTTGATCCTGGTTCTCCTCCAGAGGTGGAAGATGTGTGGCATGATTGTTAACACTCCCAACTCCTAATGCTTCTAGTATATACCAGTCACAGATCATGGTGGTCTTCCCTAGGCGGGCTTGGAATTTTTCTTAACGCAGCAGTTGCCAACCTTATTTTAATAAGGAAGCATCAGGAGTCCCTGAAATCCTTCTAAGTTATTCTTCTGTCTCCTCTTTTCACACCACCATTGTCTCCACCATGACAACTAGACTCCTATTTTCATGATGGCTTTATGGTATTTTCTAAGGGACCTGTCATCTGCTTTTACAAAATGAAAGGCAGAGATGATGTGATTTTCCCCTCCTTTTTTACATGGTAACCCAGCAATCACTTACCTAAATGAGCAGCAGAGGAGGTAAGGTGAAGCGGAAGTTTAATAAATCTGCCCCAGATACAGTTCTAACGCATCCAGTGTGCAATTCTAATTGCAGAAAATTTTAATTCTCCCAGAACTATGTTTTATCCTGGTTTGTGTGTGTACATATGTATGTAAGTGTGTATGCTTGTTTGTGTTTGTGTGTGAGAGAGAGAAAAAATGGGAACTGTATATGTGTGTGTAAGTCACAATCAATTAAAATATCAGCATAGTAATTGTAGACCAGAAAAGGTCACTTTGAAGAATTTATTCTGCTCAAAGGCAGGTTCATGAATTGGAAACTGGCGTTTAAAAAATAAAGCCTTTTCCTTTAGTTCTCTTCCAATAAAAGATGGATGGAGTATCATAGTTACCATTCTAAGATGAAGTCTGTAATAGCATAAAAATCCCTTTGGATAAGGAAGAGTGTGTTGTTTGAGTTTTCCAGCTCATCTTGTGGGATTTCAGGACTCTTTAAGTGCTTAGCTTCTAGTGTCTTTCGGATTAGAGGTATGTGTTAGGTGAGCTCTTGCAGAGAATTGGAAGGCAAATGTTAGGCTTGTCAGCATCTCAGAAGCACAGAAGCAGCCCCATCATTGTTTGAGTCACGCTTCCAGAACTCAGCACTTTTCACTGACTAGTGAGCTTTTGAAGTGTTTTCTTTGCTTCATTTTCACCTTTGAGGTCCTTTCAGAAGTATTTTCTTTTTAAAATATCATGCATTCTTCTTGAGGAGAATTAGTCTTTCCGAGACTATAAAGAAACATGGGGTACTTGTAATCTGTCAAGTATGGCTGAAAACCTTAGGGCATTAAGAACAGATAGAATGAGGGTTGAGAAAGCAGCAGCTTTGTGGTCTAATTAAAAGTCTGCTTTCCTCTTCCTTTAATTTAGTCTGACTGTACTGAAATCTACCTAGGTGGAGAAAATAAGAAATGTGGGGTGCATTTAGGAATTGCAATTTCCTTTTTATAGATGTGGTGGGAAATAGTGGGAATCCTTCTTTGGAGCTGTAATTGTGTATTGAAGTCTGACTTGTATATGAAAACAATTCAAGATCTTATAAAAATTCTACTCAAATCCAACACTTATTAGTTTACAAAGAATAACTTGAAAATTATCCAAGATGACCATAAAATGATTTAAAGATTTTAATTTTAAACGAAGTTGACATAAGCTGTAAACGTGGGATTTATAGCAGAAAATAGGAATGCCTAGAACAGCTCAAGTGGTCCTATGTATGTATGTATGAAAATGGGTTTATAAAATTTAAAGAGACTTTGAGTATACTTTGATCCATAAACAAACAAAAAGTAGCTGTATTTCCAGGCCTGTGTATTGACAGCTAATCCCCAGAATTATACATTGCTAAACAATAGCTTCATTATTTGCTGAAGCTAAAACAGTGGGGTCACAGTCCCTGAAATAATTTCAAGTTTCTTAATCTCTCCTGCACTAATTAATCTGTGTCATTTCTCTCTGATGGGAGCATCTTTTGCAGATGCTAATAATTTCAACATCTGGCAGATTTGTTTTTTATTTTGCTCTGTGAAACCTTATTCTAGCTTTAATTGTTTGCCTCTGAAGGCTTGCTTGCTTGCTTAAAATGTTTAGAGTCCCTGGATTTTCATCACTGGAAGTAAGTTATTAATACCCCCTAACACTATGGCAATGGCACCCCACTCCAGTACTCTTGCCTGGAAAATCCCATGGATGGAGGAGCCTGGTAGGCTGCAGTCCATGGGGTTGCTAAGAGTCGGACACGACTGAACAACTTCACTTTCACTTATCACTTTCATGCAATGGAGAAGGAAATGGCAACCCACTCCAGTGTTCTTGCCTGGAGAATCCCAGGGACGGAGGAGCCTAGTGGGCTGCTGTCTATGGGGTCGCACAGAGTCGGACATGACTGAAGCGACTTAGCAGCAACACTATGGCACCCCACTCCAGTACTCTTGCCTGGAAAATCCCGTGGACAGAGGAGCCTGGTAGGCTGCCGTCTATGGGGTCGCACAGAGTCGGACACGACTGAAGCGCCTTAGCAGCAGCAGCAGCAACACTAGAGTAGATGATGGCTCTTATATTTCTATAAACCCTCCCTCCCTTCTTGTGAACTATTAGAAGTTAAGATAAAATGTGTCTGTTTTGTGTAGCTCAAATACCTAACACAGGGCTTACCAAAGAGTAGTTACTGAGTTAAGTGTTTGTTGGCTGAAAATGTGCTGAGGGCCTGCGACTGGGAAGGGGAGATGTTTATTTCAACATTTACTGCAGGGATTGAGCAGTATTTCAGAGAGTAAGCCAGTTGGGGGAATTGATTAAAGGAGTTTCTGTTAAAAAAAAGTCTTTATATATAATTGTACCTCCCTCCCTCTCTGTAAGACAAAGATGGTAAGCTGTCCATTTGAAGAATCATTTGTATAAAAATGTAAGAGTAAAGGTTACAGGGTAACTCCATGAACTATACAGATATAAACTCAGCTAAGTGATTTTTTTTCTTTGGCCCTGCTGTGTGGTGTGGGGGATCTTAGTTCCCTGACCAGGGATCGAACCTGCACCCCCCGGGTTGGGAGCACAGAGTCTTAACCACTGGCCCTCCAGGGAAGTCCATAAGTGAGTTCTCATGAAGAAATAACTTTTCAAACTCCAGTGATTAGAAATAGTACTGATAGAGTGCATTGAACTCATTATAAAGTATACTGAAGGAGGGGAATAATATTCCTACTGTAAGGGTAAAATTAATAATATAAATATAATTTAATGACTCATTCAAAATAACGTCACTCTTGTAACTGACTTAATGTGACCCCCCTGTTCATTATGCAGACTAGTAAAATTGGATAAAAGTGCAGCAGCAGTTCTAAGGCTGCATCCTTTACTGTGTTTAAAGTTAAACAATATATGACATTTGGGAGGGACAAGACTGTTCATCTGCTTGCGTCTTGGCAGAAAGTTTTCCAGCATTAGCATTTTTCCTTTCCCCCACCATTTTGTAAAAATAACAACAAAAAGATAACTCTTGATTTATTTTTCAGTAGTGGGTGACACATTCTGAGTTCTGATGATTGCTGATCCATTAATTCGTATGTTTCAAATACTACAAAGAGGTACAAGGGATTGCTCAGACTAGCTATGTGATATTTGAACTATTTGATTCTTGCATTGTTTTGGATCTTTACCAAAATTCAGATTTGCTGCACCATTCTGAAACTTGAAGAGTGTTCTGAGAGCCACCATGCTAATTAGAAGCATAGAAAATGAGACTCTTGTGAAACAAAAAAAAAACTCAAGAATTGAATTATTTAGCAGAGAGGAGAGAAAGCTAAAGGGAGATGTATTAATTGTTTTGAAGAGGTAATGGATGGTGACCATCTGGTTCTAGTGTTGGCCAAAAATGGGAGAAAAGAAGTGGATTAAACTATAGAATGAGATAGTATTTAGGTTAGACTTGAAGGTTTAAGACCAAGTGGGTTACTTTAATGGGGGTTTCCCAGATGGCTCAGTCGTGAAGAACATGCTTGCCAATGCAGGAGACTCAGGTTCCATCCTTGGATCGGGAAGATCCCCTAGAGAAGGAAATGGCAACCCACTCCAGTATTCTTGCCTGGAAAATCCCGTGGATAGAGGAGCCTGGTGGGCTACAGTCCATGGGACTGCAAAAGAATAGGACGTGACTTCTCAAATGAGCTCACACATGCAAGTTATTTTAATATGTATCCTATTAATGAACATAATCCAGACAAATTTTAAAGTATCTTAACAAATCATTTAGAAAACTACAGAAGAAGGTTCAACATACTCCATCATCTTTCAGAAACTTGTAGGACTTGAGAGAAAGCCAGCACCTGATCGCAGGATGTACATGACATTGAATCAACAGAAAACAAATGTTCCCAGCAAGGGCAGCCCTTAATAAGAAGTCTATCGTGATTCATTTTTATTATCTTAACAAATCATTTAGAAAACTGGAATTCTTTTTACTGTGACTAAACTTAAGGGTAGAATGTCGATCCTTTTAATGATTGCTCTTTAATTTTTTTTATTTTTGAAATCATTTTATTATTCTTACTGTTAGTTTATTTATTTATTTTACTTTTTGGCTGTGCCGTGAGACATGTGGGATCTTAGTTCCCCACCAGAGATCAAACCTGCACCCCTGGCTTTGGAAGCATGGTGTCTTAAACCACTGAACCACCAGGGAAGTCCCTGTTTTGTTTCAGAGCCTCTGATCTTTAAATCCCTTCATTTCAGGTATCTCAAAGCACAAGACCCCTTAACTCAATCTTTTCTCTTTGCCAAACAACAGTTTCATGTCAGCTGTCTTACCATACAGGCCCTGAAGTCTAGTATTCAGTAATATGATTAGGAAGGTATTTCTGTTTTGTCCTGGTGAAAACCATCTGTATCATGTTTCTTGCAGCCAGTTCTAGGCATGAGTATATGTATATGTGCCTCTGTGTGCCCAACCAAAAGATTAGCCTGGGAAAGTGAATATCCCTTAAGTCAAAAACTATTCATTTTTTTCCTTCATGCTTTGGGTGAGCAGGGAAACATTTTAAACATAACAAAGGTTTTCTGGTGACTGGCCATTTATTTTACGCGCTTGATCTCCAGTTTAATTAACCTTTTGTATTTTTATTCCTTAGTTGCAATGCCAAAGCAACTTGTACTATTCTTCTAACATGCAAAAAAATTTACTTTCGCTCACTTTAAGTATTCCTGTTTTTGCCAAAAGGTAATTCTGTACTCACCACCTCTAACCATTGACCATTTTTATGGCGTAGTGGCACAATTAGTGGAAGCACCTTATTCTTGTTATTCACATTTCTTCCAGGAATTATCGTTTTCTAGTTTTTTTTTTTCTTAATGATTGAGACAGGACCAATTATGTCCCCTCTGAATGTGGGCTTCTCCACTTTCAGGGAAAAATATCCTCTACATCTTTAACATTAACTGCATATCTTTCATTAAAAAAAAAAAATGGTTTCAGCCTATTCACAGATCAAGAGGTTTGGAAAGACAAATGATTCCTTCCACAGGGAGACTTTCTCCCAGAATGGGCCAACCGCAGAAAGTGTAACATGCTATAGACAGGAAATAGTGACAGATTTTATTTTCTTGGGCTCCAAAATCACTGCAGATGGTGATTGCAGCCACAAAATTAAAAGACCCTTGTTCCTTGGAAGAAAAGCTATGTCAAACCTAGACAGCATATTCAGAAGCAGAGACATCGCTCTACTGACAAAGATCCATCTAGTCAGAGCTATGGTTTTTCCAGTAGTCATGTACGGATGTGAGAGTTGGACTATAAAGAGGGCTGAGTGCTGAAGAGTTGATGCTTTTGAACTATGGTGTTGGAGAAGACTTTTGAGAGTCCCTTGGACTGCAAGGAGATCAAACCACTCCATCCTAAAGAAAGTCAACCCTGAATATTCATTGGAAGGACTGATGCTGAAGCTGAAGCTCCAATACTTTGGCCACCTGATGCGAAGAACTGACTCATTGGAAAAGAGTTCCCTGTTGCTGGGAAAGACTGAGGGCAGGAGAAGAAGTGGGCAACAGAAGATGAGATAGTTGGATGGCATCACTGACTGAATGTGCATGAGTTTGAGCAAACTCCAGGAGATAGTGAAGGACAGAGAAGCCTGGTGTGTTCCAGTCCATGGGGTCACAGAGTCGGGCGTGACTTAGCAACTGAACAATAGTCCCAATGACCTAGGATAAGAAAATGTGAGATCCAACAGAATCTGGAAAGGCCATCATTGATTCTATAGTAGACATGATGTCCACTCAAAATTCCAAAAAGCAACACTTTAAACCAAAGGACAAAACGGTCTCTGCATATAAACTAGATTCTCTTTCATTGTCTCATGCTCAGTTGTGTCTGACTCTTTGCAACCCCATGCACTGTAGCCCACCAGGCTCCTCTGGCTATGGGATTTTCCAGGCAAGAATACTGGGTTGCTATTTCCATCTCCAGAGCATCTTTCCAACTCAGGTATTAAAACTGCGTCTCCTGCATTGGTAGGCAAATTCTTTACCACTGAACCACCAGGAAACTGGGTTAGTATCTTGGCCTCAGACAGCTTTACATGGACAGTTGAAGTTAAATGCATATCTGTCTGTACTGTTCTTGCCCAGTCATGTTTTATTTATGCTATTCTGAAATGTGCAGTTTAAAAAATCACATGCAGGAAAAGTATAATTCAGAAACCTCCAGTATTAGAGAGATCATCAGGAAGATCAGCTTAATTTTTAATCTAACCCGAAAACACGTTTCTTGAGTCTTTCAAATAAGATTATTTAAAAAAACATTATTGACTTGAGAAATGGAACACTTGCTATTTTATACGTGTGCATGTGTATATAGATGTCTTTAACATTTATTGGGTACCTGCTATGAGAAAGCCAGGATACCAGATAATTTATGTGTATGTGTGTGTATGTTTCTAATTTAATGTTCACAGCCCTGAGGAGCTGGTATCATTAACCCTGTTTTACAGATGAAGAATCTGAAGTTAAAAACTTGCCCAAGGTCATAGGATTATTAAGGGGAAGTTAAAATGCAGATCTATCTAAAAGCCATGGAGAAAAAAGTCATCAAAAGAATTTTGAAACAAAGCCCTCTTCATCTTATCATGAGTACTTGGGGGACAGAATGGGATCTGATTTGCCTTTTTTTGTAGCCTGAATTCTGTTTCCTCTTGTCTGCTTTTCCTTGTAAGCTTCCTTTTCCCTCTCTCTTGATTTCCATTTCTCTTTTTCTTCATTTTTTTTGAAAGCCAAAGCAGTGAACAGCTTTAAAAGGTTAAGGAAAAGAGAGAATAGAGAGGCGGAACTATTGTGGTCTCTTTATTTGTTATGCCTCAAGCGTATGATGGATGCTGTAATATTCCCAGTCTTTCCAAAAAAGCAGCGAATGTGGTAATTTACTTAGTTCACTATAATGACCACGTGAGTGCATGCTGAAAATGTACAGTTAATACGAAGTAAGGGTGTGAGTAACTTAATAATCTATCCTAACAGAATTAGTTTCCATCTAAATGAGGCAAGGAATGCCAAAGCATTGTGTATTATTCACTGCAATTCATTTTTTGACTACAGCTCTTTTTTGATGTCATATGTAAGCTTAATTGTGTGTTGTAACCACCAACAACCTATCATAAAGTTTTTTTAATCAAGAAATATAGCTTGACTCTTGTTCCCCCCATTAACTTGTAATGCTGTTTTCTGTTGTTTTGTTGTTTAATTTTTCGTGGGGTATAGTTATATGATGTTATGTTAGTATAGTATATGATGTTACGTTAGTTTCTGCTGTACAGCAGAGTGAATCAGCTATACATACACATATGTCCCTTCATTTTTGGATTTCCTTCCATTTAGGTCACCGCAGAGCATAGTACTCGTTTAAAATGTCATGCTTATGTAGTAGACATGTCGTTAGTATAATTCTGAAAAGAAAAATTTAGTTTCCTGGTAGCAGCAATAGTAGCAGTAGAAGCTTTTTAAAAACTATTTTCAGTCATTTTAAGGAAATAATTTTCTGTATGACTTGGAGCCTAAACATAGATTTGGGGCTTAAAATGCACTTCAAAGGGCAGCATTAGAAATGCAATTCCATGGCTGATTCATATTAGGTGCTCAAAAAATGAGCCTTGAATGAATGTCCTAATAAATAAACTTGATATAAACTCAACAGGCATGCAAGTAGAGAACATGTCAAGGAAAATTCAGTGTCTCAAAAAAGCACAAACGCAGACACTAACTTAACATGCATTACATGAATTTTAAATTGTTACCCTGCAAAATTCAAGAATGTATTTATTGGTCTTGATTTTAAGACATATGAAGTATAATATTTTATAATTTTCTGAAAACTAAATTTTAAAATGTAATTCATAATTACATTTTTTGTTTTTTGTTTTTTTGCTTTTTTACAAATGCTGAAAAGTTGTTCAGAATAACTTTCCAGGTCCAAGTGCTTAATGCCAAAAATAATAGCACTGTGGGTTTTTTCTGTTGAGTCTCTTTCTCCAGCCTGAGGCACCCAGCACCAACTCGAGTGTCCTTGTCCCCAGTCCAGTAGGAGCAGCAGCAGCTTTACCCCACTTGAGCCTCTGCTTAGCAATGTAAAAATCTGGCTAGAAGGCACAGCAGCCTCCCTCCTTCCTAGTAGACCAAGGATTCCTATTGTTGGATGCAGTGGGCATGAAAGCAGCAATTTTACAGCACAAAAGCTCCAATAACATTTACTTCGGTTGGCTGAGATTGAAATGCACACAGGCACTGCTCAGTCTTGGTTGCTTAAGCACCAGCTTCCCCTGGCTTCTTGCCATTTTGTGCATTTCAAAGAGACAAATCCTTTAAGGAAAAAGAGTGTTCCTTGTAAAGTGCAGTGGAGTAAACAGACCATCCAGGCATAGTTTATTGCATTACAAACTCAACTATGCAAACTATTCCAAATTGAATGCAGCAAAGTAATTAGTGAAATCATTCGGTCATTAGAATTCATAAGCTTGAATTGTCCTATTTAAAAAGGAGAATTTTTCTTTTCTAAAGAATCACTTTCTATTTAGAGAGCGATAGTGTATCTCTAAAAGTTTTTCCATACTCAAGTACTGAGGTTTAAGGTCCTCCATTTACAAATATATCTCTTTTCCCTTCTCACTCCCTCTAGCCTTCACTGAATTAGTTTGGAGAATCATAAGCATGCATATTGCATCACAGGCAAACACTGAAGTGAGGATGAACCGCTGCTCCAGGTTGAAGTGGTGGTCACTGCAGCCCCTTGTTATTATACAGGCAGAGTATGATGTAACTGGGAGACAGACAAAAACGTTCAGTTATCCTGACTCATGCTGAGCTAAGTAAAACTGTGTTTCTTTACTTCATCAGAGTCCCTGGAAGTAGGCAAAGACTAGAGGGCTGACTGTTACCTCAACCTGGAAGCTGTATGAATGAATCAGTGAATCAATAATTCATTCATTCCTATAGCCAAATTTTATCCCACATGTAATATATGCTAAGAATGAGTTACTGCATATGGTTACCAGACATTATCTCCTTTCTACAGGATTCCTAGGTCTGTATCTTTTTCTGTGGGTTTTAGGGGGAGAATCTTAAAATTATAACATCTCACCTAAAATGTAAAGTGAGATGACTTTTCTCATTTCCACTCAACATTCTAATTATCTGTTTATAAATCGATTGTATTAGGTCCAGCCTGGAAAATCCCATGGACAGAGGAGCCTGGTGGGCTGCAGTCCATGGGGTCGCTAAGAGTTGGACACGACTGAGCGACTGCACTTTCACTTTTCACTTTCACTTTTCACTTTCATGCATTGGAGAAGGAAATGGCAACCCACTCCAGCGTTCTTGCCTGGAGAATCCCAGGGACAGGGGAGCCTCGTGGGCTGCCGTCTCTGGGGTCGCACAGAGTCGGACACGACTGAAGCGACTTAGCAGCAGCAGCAGCCTGTATTAGTCAGATCCTATCAAAACTGTACACAATGACTACCACACTTATTAATGGGGAGTCTATTTACTGTTCACTTGCCAACTCTGGTCTCTTGTTTTTGTGTCCTTGGCACTCTGAGCTTCATTAAAATTATTGTCTATGAGTAAATTATAATATGTATTTGAATTTCTGCGTCTGTCTATTTTTTACATTTCTGTTACGTAAGTCAGGGATCAGCTCTTAACCAACGTTTTCAAATACTCATTTCTTTTAATAAAGGACTGGCATCTTATTTAAGCTAACAAATGAGCCTTCATTCACAGTGAATCTGAAGCAAGGAGCTTAATTTATTAGTCCTCCTCACTGATGGATTGGCCCCCTGCTCTATTTAATCTCCTTGCAGTCTCCGGCCAGCGATACTCGAAGAGAAGCCACTGGACACAGTGTCATGAGACTTGTAGTTCAAACTGCAGTCTCCCATTTCCTACCCTCTAGATTTTCTCTTGCCTGGAAAATCCTATGGATGGAGGAGCCTGGTAGGCTGCAGTCCATGGGGTCACGAAGAGTCGGACACGACTGAGCAACTTCACTTTCACTTTTCACTTTCATGCATTGGAGAAGGAAATGGCAACCCACTCCAGTGTTCTTGCCTGGAGAATCCCAGGGACGGGGGAGCCTGGTGGGCTGCCGTCTCTGGGGTCGCACAGAGTCGGACACGACTGAAGTGACTTAGCAGCAGCAGCAGTAGCAGCAGGTTCTGATCACACCCAGGGGCAGAGAGATGCAAACTCACTCTTTCCCGCCTCTGCGCCCACCTCTGTTCTCCCCACCAGCCTCCAGCTGATGCACCATCACCACGCCTACCACCCTGCTGAGAAGTGAAGTCACTTCTGAACTAATGGTGTCCCTCACATGTGCTGGGGCACAAACAGGCTCCATGGACATCAGAAACCCTTTTACCCAGGTGCTGTACCATTCATACATAGCTTCCCTCATTTCTTTCTGGATAAACATAGGTAACTATCAAAGTTTCCGGTAAAGTTACCTACCAGTTGCTCAGTTGCAATCCTAGATTCCTTCTTGCCCTGGGACCATCATTTCTTCAGAGTAAGTAACTAGAAAGAGAGGGAACTTGCCAATGGGTTTCCTAGGTGTATCCTCTTTACCTCGCCCCGCTTTCATCCATGGCCACAGTCCGACTTCCCTTTAACATATTAGTGAAGTGAAAGTTGTTCGGTCATGTCCGACTCTTTGCGACCCCATGGACTATGGAATTCTCCAGGGCAGAACACTGGAGTGGGTAGCCTTTCCCTTCTCCAGGGGATTTTCCCAACCCAGGGATCAAACCCGGATCTCCCCCATTGCAGGCGGATTCTTTACCAGCTGAGCCCCCAGGGAAGCCCAAGAATACTGGAGTGGGTAGCCTATCCCTTCTCCAGCAGATCTTTCTGACCCAGGAATCGAACCGGGGTCTTCTGCATTGCAGGCGGATTCTTTACCAACTGAGCTCTCAGGGAAGCCCTCATAGCATAACGTATTGAGGAGAGATCTGATTTATTAAGGGAGATTAGAAGGCACGTGAGGCAGTCTTGAGTTTCTGGGTTACTTTTCAGTAGTTCGGCCTCAGTGGCATGCAGATGAGAGAGGAGTGGCAGTGACCTACCGTGTCAGTGCACGCCCATAGCAAAAACACCAGGAAACAAGGGGAGCGCTGCTAATGAAGTGTGCCTGTGCTTCTTTGAATCTGCACAGCAACTCCATCAGGTTTTTACAGCTGGACTCTAACTGTAATTGCTACTGGGATGAGACGCGCAATAGGGGGTGTTGAAGCTAAGTACTTACAGTGTTTTACTGGCCAAAAATATATGACATGGAAGGAGCATCCGGCCTCGTGCAATTCACACTTGTATATCTTCATGTTCCTCACCCGTTTCTGACACGCTGCTGACTTGCCAGCAGGCACCCGAGATGAAGGTGATAAAAATGGCATAGCTGAAAGATGTTGTTTCTTAAAAGATACTGTACATCAGTTGAGAAAGTGGAAGTGGATTGCAGATGGAAATGCTTAAAAAGCCACTGTAGCCTTGTTAGTTCTTCAGTTAAGACCGTTGATATGAATCTCATCAGTGCATACAGAACGCCTAAGTGAACAGTTTTAATCTGATTGTAGTACAGTGCAGAATGGCACACTGAAATTGAAGTATTTTCCTTTTTTTTTTTTTTTTCTTTTTTTTTAGTCTACTGATTCAAATGTTAATTTTATCCAGAGACACCCTCTCAAACATACCCAGGATAATATTAGACAAAACATCTGGGCACCTTCTGGCCCAGTCAAGTTGGACGGAGGAGCCCTGTGGGCTGCAGTCCATGGGGTCTCCAAAAGTCGGACACAACTGAGCGACCTCACCTCAACCTTTCACCTTCATGCACTGGAGAAGGAAATGGCAACCCACTCCAGCGTTCCTGCCCGGAGAATCCCAGGGACGGGGGAGCCCGGTGGGCTGCCGTCCATGGGGTCCCACAGAGTCAGACACGACCGAAGCGACTTAGCAGCAGCAGCAGTAGCAGTATCCAAGCCCTAAGTAGCTGAAAACTTGCAAGGCTAAATTACAGAGTACTGAAAACAAAAACAGAAACGTGTGAGCAATACCACACTACCTAGATTTACATGTTTCAATGCCATTCTCCCAAATCTTCCCACCCTCTCCCTCTCCCACAGAGTCCATAAGACTGTTCTATACATCAGTGTCTCTTTTGCTGTCTCGCATACAGGGTTATCGTTACCATCTTTCTAAATTCCATATATATGCGTTAGTATACTGTATTGGTGTTTTTCCTTCTGGCTTACTTCACTCTGTATAATAGGCTCCAGTTTCATCCACCTTATTTTCCTAAAGTAAACAATAGTTCTGTGTTTCCGTAGCATGAACTCTCAGACCCCTTGTCTGGATTTTTTATGTATAAATCAGTGTTCATGCTTCTTCCAGGGAAGTTTTAAAACCGAATGTTTCCTTTTTTGAGACGTAATAATTCTGAGGAGGGTAAAATTGATAGTTTCGCTAGAGAAAATCATATCCAAAATTATAATAAGAATAATCCACATGTCCAGTGCTGATCCATCATTATGGTTATTGAAGGCATAATCAACAAGGCTTTGAACTTAAGGCAATTCAGTTGGCATCGTAATTCTCCACGGTGTCAGCTGTGACCACTGAGTCTACAATCAAGTTAGATTATTCTTTATTTAACATTATTCTTGGCATTTTCTAATCTATTCTTTCTTTTCTCTCTCCTTCCCTTCATTTCTTATTTTTGTTTTTTGAAAATCTTTACCCCTCCTTATGTCAATCCTGTAAAATGATTTTGTGGTACTTACATTTAATAATATCCTAAAGCAGTTTCCATATATCAATTAATCCTGAGAATAATACAGTACACAGAATTGAATTATTTGAACTAAATTTGTCAAAAGTGGTATAATGCAAAGAGTTCCCTAAAACCTCTGAAAGGAGTAATTTTCCTTGTTGCCATAGAAATGAGGAGTTCCTTGTTCTCTGGTCCTCACTCAGATCTCGCTACTTTTGTTTAATTACAATAAAATAGTAACCACTAATCAAAAGATCCTTTGTTCTATTTAGAATTCAAACTTTTGTTCTCTTGAACAGATTTACCTGCCTTTCTAGGATTACTTTGTAATAGCAAAGCCAGAAACTGGCAACATGATACCCTGAATTGAGAAGAAAAATGTGTTCTGTATGCGAGAAGCCTATAATAAAACTTAAAGATTTTCTATTGATTTTTTTTTAATGTCCCAGCTTTGCCATATTCATTTCATACATTTTTTTCTCACTCCACACTGGTCACTGTAAGCTTGATTTTATTCAGAATGACTTGAAAGCCCATGCTTTCACTGAAATTTAATTTGTAAGAGGTAAGATTGGGAATGCTTGTGCCTTCTATCAAGAGAAACTATCCCCACAGTACAGTACAGTACAATGTATTGTACTGTAGAAACACACACACACACACACACAGCATTATTCTGGCAACATTGCAGTGCACAGCAGTAAGTTATTAGAATTAAAATTTCCAAAGTATTGTAATGCAAACACTCACAATTATAGACACACACTTCTATTCATTAAAAACCAAAAGAGAAACGGTTAAAAAAAGAAAAACAGAAAGGGTAATTGGAATAATAATACATAGGACACAATTTTTTGTTAGATTTTTTTCTTTTAACCTTCAGTTGAGAATGGATACCCAGTGAGGGTGATTCAACTGTTTAATAATTTCAAAACTTTGGTTGTTCCCTAGAGCTCCTCCCTTTGCTGCTTCTCCTGCAGAGGAGGATCTCCTAGCAATTCCAGGAGAAGCAGCAGAGTGAGGCTAATGCTGTCCCTCTGCTGGGGAAGAGATGTTCGAGGCAAGCCGGGGTGGTTTCGCTTGTTCTTTCCTACCGGTTAATGCCATCGGTGGGTGGTCATGCCTGCTCTGTTCTTGAACAAAGGAGTTGCTTCTCTGGAGCAGCAGGAATCAAACTGACAAGTATCACATCTGTTTCCTGCTGCTACCCCAGTTCCCCAAGGCTCACAGCACATATACAGCGGCAGTTCTCATGGTACCACGAGGAGACCAGGTGGTAGGGTCTCATAAACGAACATAGCCTGCTCGAGGGAGAGGGAAAAAGAAAATGTCCCATGACCTCTATATGAAAAACAGCATTGCAGAGGAAAAAGAAATGGGCAAAGATGCAACTTGTCAGAGCAGACAATGTTTTAGAAATAGTCTCTCCATTTGGAATAAAATCTGAGTGTTGAGATGTGTGTGTGTGTGTGCGTGCATGTACATATATATTTTTTTAAGTAGTGTAGAATATCACACCTAAACTCTCTCCATTTGATATGGCATTAATGGAAGTGTTCTAACACTGGATTGGCTGATAGATGTAAAATTCTGTAGATATACTAAAAAATTGTTGAATATATGAATCTAGATTTCAAAATTATAAACTTTATAAGATACCTAAATAAGGGTATTTAAAATATAGCTAGTATCTTCCTAGTTCTTTACAGTTTAAAAAATTTCTTCCAGGTATCTAATGACATAGGAGAATGTTCATGACATGATAATACATGAAAAATAGTAAAATAAGGCAATACAGTATGATCTAAAGTGTGACTAGATTTGTATTAAAAAAAAAAAAAGCCAGGAAAGAAAGAAACCAAAATTCCCCTGGGTATATGAATTATGAATAGTTTGGGTTTTCTCTTTTTTCTAGTTTTCTTTATTTTTTCTGCAGTTCTGTTTTTCTCAACTTTTATACAGTTACATGCATTTTTATGATGAAAGAATTAAAATTTTTCATGAGAAAAGTTTTGGTTAGTATGTTTCAAAATTGCTTATGTGGATGAGCTGTGACTCAGTATCTCATTTTTCTGGATGGCTCCTGTAGAAATAGTTATATAAGTGACTGAAAATATCAGTACTTTAGAAGTACTGATACTGAAAGTATCAGTGGACATTAGAAGCAAAGTAAATGCCCATCAGAAGGGAATTTATACTATGCGACAGTACCATTCAGTTATTACTTTAAAAGTATACCTAAGGTATACTGTGTATATATATATATAAACAAGAGTGTATATGTATGTGTGTGGACACGCACGTGTATATAGATACATACACACTAGCTTGAAAAGACACCTATGCTCTGTTGTGAAGTGGATAAAAAAGTACTTTGCCAAACTAAATAGGAAGATTGATTTCATTCGCTAAAAATGTATGTGTGCGTGTCTATGCAAACGTATATACATTTATAACTGTCTTTATTCTTTTCATTTGGAGCCCCCATTTCACCAGGCAGTAGAAAGTCTTCAGATGGATTTAGTCAAATCAGGGTCTTCTATCAATTTCCTAATCTCATTCTAGGAATATGATTATATTAATAGCATATTATGTGTGAGTGCTATGGATTGAATTACTCCCTCAAAATCCCATGTATTGGAGACCTAATCCCAGTGCGAAGGCATTTGGAGATGAAGCTTCGGAGAGATATTAGGTTAGACAGGCTTGTGAGGGTAGCACTCTCTTGATTATATCAGTGCCCTTATAAGAATAAGGAGAAAGAGAAACACCAGAACTCCGTCTGCCATTGTGGAGACACAGCTGTCTGCAAGACGGGCCAGGAGGAGGGTCCTCACCAAAATCCCAGCCAGCTGGCACTTTGATCTTGGATTTCCTGGCCTCCAGAACCATGAGAAACAAGCCTCTGTCATTCAGCCACCCAATCTATGGTGTTTTGTTGTAACAACCCAGTAGAGATTTTGGTCTCAAGAGATAGGGTGCAGATTGTAACAAACATCTAAATGTGAGGAAGCAGCTTTGGCGTGAGTGTTGGGTAGAAGCTGGCATAGTTTTGAGTTTCATGCCAGAAATATGAATGCTGAAGTCAATCATAGGATGGTCTCACGTGGATGAGAAACATGTCTGTGGCAACTGGAGGGAGGTGATCCTTGTTACGGAGTGGCAAAGGCTGGGCAGAACTGTATTCTCGTGTTTTGTGGAAGGTAGATCTTCTGAATGATAAAGCTGGATGTCTAACTAAGGAGACTTCTAAGCAATGTGTTGAAGTATCAGCTGGGTTCTTTCTCAGTGCTCAGAGGAAAGAGTGTGATGAATTGAGAAATGAATTATTAGGCAAAAAACAATCAAAACTTGGACACCTTTTCCACCATGTAGGAACACAGAGAGAAGGTGATCACCTCTAAGCCAGGAAGAAGGACTTCATCAGGAACCAAATTGGCTGGCACCTTCGCCTTGGACTTCCAGCATCTAGAACTGAAACAAATGTCTATTGTTTAAGCTAACCCAGTCTGTGATATTCTGTTACAACAGTCTGAGCTGACCAATACAAAAAACATCCCGTCTTCTTTCTTGCTTTGCCCCTGGAAACCTATGAGTATCTTTCTTCATGAGTTTGTTACAATCACTGTGGCCCATAAGTCCGTACTAACCACAGACCTTTAAAATTCTAGTCCTCTTTCAGTGATTTTCGTGACCCTTTGATTTACTGAGAGCATGTGGCTGCCACGTAAGACACCCTGGGTGCTGTGGGGATTGGAGATCTGAATCTGTTGTTTCTTCAAAGGGGTGTCAGTCCCATCTGCCTAAACACACTCCCCCCATGCATCCTTAGTCTTATCCTACTTCACCATGCTGGGAAAAGGGTAAATTTTTGCTGCTTTTGGGTTCACCTTTTCTGTTCTTGTATCCAGTCGGTGGGCTTCCCTGGTGGCTCAGTGCAAAAGAATCTGCATGCAATGCGGGAGACTTTGGTTCAGTCTCTGGGTCAGGGTGATCCCCTGGAGAAGGAAATGGCAACCCACTCCAGTATATTTGCCTGGAAAATCCCATGGACAGAGGAGCCTGGCAGGCTACAGTCCATGGGGTCACAAAAGAGTCAGACCTAGCAACCAAACAGCAATCCAGTTGGTAAGGGGCAGCATTGAGCAAAGTGTCTTCTCACACAAGCAAGTCTTTGCCTGGATTTTCTTCTCCTCCAATTAGTCATGTTGGCAGTGCCATGCCACCGTGGGTGGGCGGGGAGGGTGCTAGAAAAACTAGCTCTGAACACTCAGGAATTCTTCTGGAACCTTTCTGCTTCTTGCGTAAGTTTAAGCTGTTGAAACTCAAAGATCGAGCATTTATTTGTTTATGCTTTACTTATGTGTTAGCAGCTTTTTTCCAAGGTACTGTGAACTAATAGAATATGGAAAAAGATACAAGAGAAAAGACGATGGTGGTAATGGTTAGAAGCCTTGATTAATATTTCAAAATATGACTCTGGTATACAACTGAATTATCTTCAGAATTTAGTATTAGAGAAGAGAAAGGAATGGCTTAATTTAATTCTATAATTTTAAAAAATAATAATCCCTTTTAAATAAAAATATTACCCACTTCCATCAGTTTCATGCCAAATGATCTTCAGTTTAGTACCGTGATGAAGCCAAGGTAGTGACTGTTCTCCCCGTTTTAACAGATAAAGAAATGAAGTCATTCATACAAATGAGAAGTATCTTTGATCTTGGACAAGTAAGAAAAATGGGAGACAAGCATGTAATGAGCATCTTCAGCATGTAAGGCATATGCTGGAGAGGAAACTATCAAAATGTTGCAATAATGCCTAGTGTTGCTCTAAACCCTTATTAATTAAGCATTGCCAGGCTTACTTTTTGATGGACTTTTCCACTGAAAATCTTGGGTCCATCCTTTCCTTTCTAGAGGTCTCTCCTTAATTCTGGTCTTCATAGCTTCATATTTCAATGACTACCTTGTCCTTCCCAGCTGCTCTTCATTCCTGCTCCAGTACATTCTTAACACCAATTAATTTTAGTAAAACATTGCTTAGATCATATAATCATAAGGGCCTTAGAATTGCAAGAGCTGCTCAGAGCTCAGGAATCTCTTCTAAGGGATCTCTGGCATATGATTTTCCAACCTTTCCTTGAACTGTAGGATAAGGGATTAACTACTTCACAAAGCAGCTTGTCTTATTTTTGGCAAGCATAACATGCTGTAAAGGGCTTCCTCATGGCTCAGATGGTAAAGAATCTGCCTGCAATGCAGGAGACCTAGGTTTGTTCCCTGGGTCTAGAAGATCCCCTGGAGAAGGGAAGGACTACCCACTCCAGTATTCTTGGAGAATTGGAGAATTCTTGGAGAGAGGAGAATTCTTGGAGAATTCCATGGAGAGAGAAGCCTGGGGGACTACAGAACATGGGGTTGCAAAGAGTCAGACAGGACTAACACTTTCCCTGAAAGTGCTGAAAAGTTCCTTATTGCTTTACTGAATGCCAGCCTTTAACTTCCGTTAAAATGAGTCCATTCCTTCTTTTGAATGACAGTCTTTCCACAAAAATAAGAACGTCTGTCTTCCTGCCTCAATCCACCTCTTCACCAGGCTGGTCATCCCCAGTTCCTTCCTGGTTTTATCTGTTCCTTTGTCCCTGAGATGGTGACAGTTCTTGACACACAGTAAGCAGCCGACACCTCTTTGTTTCCCGAGTTAATGAATGGTTAAAATGCCCCATCGTTACAGTATTGCTTTGGTTCCAGTTTCATAATCTGTAAAGGAAGGCATCAATACATACCCTCCATCTGGTAGGTGATCTGTAGTAACTCCTGCAATGATGAAACATCTGTTTCTCTCCTCTTTTAGCTTCACAGAAATGTCAAATAAGTCTCTGCCAGGGTAATTTTTAACTCTATAAGCTTATTCCCTCTCTTTGCTTTTGTATCTGTTGTTTTTGAGCAGCACACTCCAGCGTTACAGTATAAATGTCTTCAATGAATAGGTGCCATCTTACTTATCTCCTGTGTTGGAAACATTTTCCATTCAGTTTGTTTTTCCCCACAGTGTGCGAAAAGTTACGGTATTCATTAGTGTTCAGATATAATTAGTCCATCACTAAGATGAAGTAATAAGGCTTTATTAATATGTTCAGTTATAGCATTAGTAAGGATACTCAATTACACAATTTATAAAGTAAGTGCACAGGCTAAAGGAGTAGACTAGAATTAAAAGAGACATTCCTGATGAAATCAGTCTTGATTACTACCTACTTTTATTTGTTTATCCTACTGTCTAGACTGTTTTTTAACCTCCAGGATGATAAAACCAAAAAAAAAAAAAAGCTGAGAAAGTAATGTCAGTTAATTTCTTCCCTGGTAAAAGGTGTATTGGCTGTGAGATTAAAGCTACAAACTATCAATTATATGTGACTTTAATTCCTATCTACACCCAGTTATTGCAAACAATGAAGAATTTTCTGCCATTGAATTTCTTACAATTACAGTTCAGAGGCAGCCATTTCAGATTCTCCGTAAATACTTCATGGAGTCTTGCAACTATGTTGGTTATTCAACAACAGGATTTTTAAAAGAAAAAAAAGTCAAATGTCTGAGAAAAGTGTTTTAAATTATTATACACCTTTGATATCAGTTTCCCTCATATCAATTGTCCTTATTAGTTTGTTTTCACGCTTTCCGTCTTAAATCAGTGTCCTGTTTTATAATGCCCTTTTGGGCATCCAGATGACTCTCTCAAATAAAACATTGAGAAAACACATTTCCTGCTTGCAGACGAAAATGGATTAAACATCTAGAGTATTCTGCTTAAAGAAAATTCTTCTTGGTGTTATTTAAGAAGGAAGGAAGAGAGAGAATAGTGGGATTTTCGCATCTGTTAAATAATCACTAGTATGTGGGATTGAATTCTGTCTTCTTTTTCAACTTAAGACCAGCTGTTGAAGTAAACGCGAAGGGCCCCTTAATTATTGCATATTTTCAGTCGCTTGTGGAGGATTCAGTTACCTAGTTTCCACCACTCTGATCAAAGGAACTCCTTCACTTTGTACACCATTGTTATTGAAAGCATTCCTCGTTTGATTGTTGTGCTTCTGAAATGTTCTGTGTGAGGTCAGATGGGGTCTTTCTCTGATTTCATCATGCTTCTGAGAATACCTCTGCTGCCAATTATGTGTTACTGGGGTGGGTGCTAAGACCCCCCAGGGCCTCTTTCCACTGGCCTTAGTACATGTCTGTTTTTGTCACTTACATTGCTGAGTCAAAGATGTTTCAAGTGTCCATACGATATCTGGAGTCAGTGGAAAACAAATTCAGAGAAGCAAACTGATTTTCTCTGTCTGAAACATGATTTGCCCCGAGATGTGCCTCCCAATCAAAGGCTTTAATTATGTGGAAGGTTTTCCCATTGTTGTTGTGCTTCCTGGCTTTTTGTAACCATGGAATAAAGGCTTAACCTGGCATAACACCCAACTCAGGAAATGAACGAAACGAAGCCAAGGCAGGGAACATTGGCCCTTCCACAGGAAACATTGTATGAATGATTGAGGATGAAAGTCAAATCTTGACTACTTCCAAGTAGATCGCAAGGCTAAATTACCATGCTGCTGTTGTGTATATTGTTTATTTCCCCTAGACCAGAATGGACTGTACCAAATTGGCAGACTATTTTCCAGTTTTAGGGAGCCCGTGAGCTCTTGAATTTTGCCAGGTGGGTGCTCTCCATTTGTAGGTGGCCTGTCCATTGACTGTCAATGTAGATTGACAACAATGACATATTCTGTCTGGAATATGTTCTCATGTCTGCACAGCTATCAGATTTTGGATCTAAAGCTGTTTTTCTGAAATAATGAATGTCAAAATTTTTTTGAACTCTCTTTATATCAGATGCACAATAAACTGCTTACCTGGACACTGTTCTTTTCTATCGTATTTTGCTACTTTCAAGATTAAATTTATTGGTATATACAGTGGCATGTTTTAAGACTTAAAAAGACCATATTCTTTACTGTGATGAAAGGTTTTTTTTCTTTTTTCCCTCTAAAGAGGTATAAAAGAAATGAAGCATAAATTACTCCATACCACAAAGAGTTTGTAGGAAGAGAAATAAAAAATGACTGTTAAATAAAGAGGTAAATATAAGAGACACAATCTAGTCTATACCATTCAAATCTAACACTGGGTAGTAGAGCTCCAAGTGGAGGTTTCTTTTAAAGATTTTTTTGTCCCTTTTTATGTGATGGAATGACTTGTAAATTAAAATTTTAAGTAGATTGTCTCTATGGTCAAAAATAGGATGAGAATCCAGTAATCTCCTATCGGCTCTGCTGCTGATGTGTTAGCCACCACCATCTCTCACCTGTGTCATGGTCTGGGCGCAGGTTGGAAAATAATTTCTAGACATGAGACAGAATGAGAGGGAAATAAAGTTTATTAGAGTGGGAGACGCTGTTAGAACAGCGGGCCAGCTCAAGGGAGAACCAATGTTGACCGGGGGTCTTTAGTCCACTTTTATACCCAGGGTGCAAGGAGTAGGATAAGGGGTCTTGCAGGTCATTTGCTGATTGGATGAGGCGCATATACTGGATGAGGGAAGAGTAGGCAAAGTACCTTCTCCCTCTGGGGTCAGAGGGGAGACAGGTTGTACTATTCCATTAATAGTTACAACATGGAGGAGGGAAGGATGATAAGGGTCTGGTCTTTCTGTTCCCGTAAATTCCAAGACCCTCCTTGGTTTTATCTGCTCTTTCGTCCTTGGGTCACCACAGCCTGGATTCTGCAGAAGATTCCTGTCTGTGCCGTCTGCTTTCACCCTTGACATGTACTCCCTCTCAGTAATCAACACAGTAGCCTATGTGCTTCTATTAAAATGTAACTTGGGTTAGGTCACTTAGCTCCTCAGAATGTTCTACCGGCTCCCCAGTCCACTCCAGGTAAAGTCTCGTCTTGATCGTGGCTTACGAGGTCCCATGTGGTCTGGCTCCTGCTATCACTGACCTCCTCCCCTGCTCCCCTTCCCCCATGGTTGTATCCCTCCAAGCACCTTGACCCCCTTCCTGTTCCTGGAGGATACCAGGCGTGCCTTTGTGCTAGTTTGGCCTTCCCTGAAACACTCTTCAACCAGACTTCTCCCTGTTGGATGCTCTCATCTCCTTCATTCAGTCTTTGCTCAAAGAGGCTCACCCCAACATCTCTACCCTACCCTCCTTTATTTCCCTAAAGCACGTATTGCCTGTTGAGTTACCATATGCTTTCCTTTGTAATTACATTATTTACTGTTTTCCCCCAAAAGACTGGAATCCTCAAAAAGACAGAGATTTACTCAGTTTTGTTCACAGAAGTAACCCAAATGCCTAATATCTTATTTGGCACTGAGAAAAAGATGGCCAACTATAAGCCAAGCCAAGGAGAATGGCCCTCAGAAGAAATCAGTCCTCTGACACCTTAATCTTGGACTTCTAGCCTGTGTGTGTGTGTGTGTGTGTGTGTGTGTGAGTCACTCAGTCGTGTCCTGCTCTTTGCTATGCATGGACTGTAACCCACCAGGCTCCTCTGTCCATGGAATTCTCCAGGCAAGAGTACTAGAATGAGTAGCCATTCCCTTCTCCATCTAGCCTCTTTAACTATGAAGAAATAAAGTTCTGTTGTTTACTCCCCACCAAAAAAAAAAAAATCACACACTTAAAAATATGTATCTTATTTTGGGTGCTATTTAGATGGGTGTATACGATTGATCACCAAATTCATCAAACGGAACACTTAAGACCTATGTACTTTATTATATATTAACTATGCCTCAATTAAAACATACCTAATAACGATGTCTGAGCATATATTATGAGACTCTTGAGATAAACAGGAAGGAAAATGCAAGAACTCAAGCGCATTGACTCAAACCTTAGAAAAGTAAAACACTTCAGTCATTTCCTGAGCTTGATGCATGAGTGATTTGAGTGGAAGATTAGAAGGAGCTTAGAGCAGCTACGTTAAGGAATGTGACGGGAAATGAAAAGATACAACAAAAGTCTGAGTGAGTAAGAGAGAGGGCCAGGCTGCAACAGACAGTGTGACCGTGCCACCGTGGAAGCAGTCAACGTGGTTTTGTGATGAAGGGAGAATACATTTGATAACTGCCAGTTAGGAAGTCAGGGAGAAAATTGGAGCCTAGGGTATTTGTGTCTTTCTGAAAGTCTTCTCAGGAGAGGTGAGGTTTGAACTTTGCCTCAAAGGGTAAACTGGGAATTTAGTAGAATTTAGAGAAAGTGCAGGTCGAATATATTGGGTTGAACAGAATGTACTATTGGAATTAACTCCACTTGTTTCTTTTCGCTTTCTTGAATTTGATTACTAGAAAACTTTTAATTCTCTATAGCTCACATTATATTTCTTTGGACAGTGCTGGCCTTAAAGCGTGAAGAGGAGTTAAACTAATTGCCATAATTGAAGCAAAAAATAATGAAGGCCTGGACTAGCACAGTGGCAGGAAAGAAAAGGAGCATTAAAATTCAAGAGCTATTTCTTAGAACAGAGTTCACTGGCCCGGGGGAGTGGTTATATTTGGCAGGGCAAGGATTATGGAGTGAGCCACATCAGAGAATGTTCTAAGATTTCTAACTTGGATAATATGGGTTGAGATTGGATGCCATGTATTGATATTAATACTTCCTTAGAGAAAAACACAGGAAAAAAGAAACAGATTTGTAAGGGGTTTAGAAAAAAAGAGGGTACTACCTACCACATCTTGAGTTTTGGGCACTTGATTTTAATGTCTGCAAACATATAAGAAATTAAGACCCAGAGGGGTTATTAACTTGATCAAGGGGCAGTCAGCTACAAAATATTAGAACTAGAATTTAAACCCACACCAGTGATGGTTCGAAATGATTTAAAACTTTGGGAAGGGCCAGTGAGCAAATGATAGTTTAGGTTCTATAAGTGGTGACGGGTGTGCTTGCTCTCAGTCACATGTCAAGAATGCTGTATATATAATTATAGTGTGCTGTAAGAACTGACGGACCAGCCAGGAATACAATAATCAGAAATGGCAGGACTCATTTTGAGAGGGCTGGGTAATGATTCTTAAGTGTGTGATCACAAGATATGGACCACTTTGTACCAACAGCCCCAAATAAGCATGTGTAAATGGCAGTGCCTCTAGTAAACACTCAGTAAGTAAGAACTCTTGTTTCGTTTCTCATCTGAGAGGTATAAAGAGTGTGAGGGTAAATAGTATAAGTGTTATAATAAGTGTTAAAATGTTATAAGTGTTATAACAAGGATAAGCCCTATGCTTTTTTTTAATATTTATAAATCACACTTTTTCTTTTTATTGTCTTCTCTTTTAAAATTTGAAGGATAGGGAAAAGTTCCAGTTAACTGAGAATTCTAGTTATTCAGGTTGGATTTTCCTGATAATACATTTTGATAATATGACCTATGTTTCAGACAATATAAATTTCCATTGAAAAGTAACTATGTTAGAAATCATTGGTATGAACATTTTAAGAATTAAGTCTTTTCTTCCTGTGTATGTGATTAACACACAAGACTGCAAAATTTCAAACAGTATGATATCATTATAAATTGCTATGAATCAAAAACCAAAGAGGCCTCTGGCACCCAGCAACTAGAAATGATATGACCTGTTTTAAAACAAAGACTTGACTGACTCTGAAGTGAGCGTCAGATTTGCACACAGCAGCATATTTTATAAACAGCCACAAACCAAAGGTTAGTCTTAAAAGGAGAACTTTGTTGTAAAGACAGTTTGCTTATCTATCAAATTGGCCTTTTTAGACACACATAAGTAGCTGTCAGTCTAGAGGAACATATATTTTAAATGCGAAAGATAACAATAGAATGTGTACTAAGTCACTTATTACGGCCCTCTCTAGGTAATCTTAGGCACAGGTCTATATTTAATTGGTAAATTCATAGTATCTTCAGAATCACAATGCCATGAATAAATCCAACAGTAGAGCTGACCTTAGTGACACTGTCCTTGTTGAGAAACCCTACTTATTTGCAGATGAGTGTATCTATTTGCAGTGACCTGTCTCCTCCTAAATTTCATTAAACTCATATTTCAGTCACTTCTACTTAGAGTTAAGTAGAAAAAACAAAATTAGAAGTACTCGGTTTAAAGGAACTTCTCTCAGTGACTTATAAGATGGTAGAAATAGTTGCCCCTAGGTTTGATCCAGGGAGAAGGCAATGGCACCCCACTCCAGTACTCTTGCCTGGAAAATCCCATGGATGGAGGAGCCTTGTGGGCTGCAGTCCATGGAGTCACTAAGAGTTGGACACGACTGAACGACTTCACTTTCACTTTTCACTTTCATGCATTGGAGAAGGAAATGGCAACCCACTCCAGTGTTCTTGCCTGGAGAATCCCAGGGACAGGGGAGCCTGGTGGGCTGCCGTCTATGGGGTCGCACAGAGTTGGACACTTCTGAAGCGACTTAGCAGCAGCAGCAGCAGCAGGTTTGATCCAGAGGCTTATATTCATGTACTAACTTAAATGCATTGTTGGTAACTGCCTGATTCAGGGATTTGAAAAATTTGTAGGACCTTATTGGTGGCTAAGAGTGCTGTATACATTAATAATAGCTGTTAAGATCATAGACATAGGGTAGGCATAAGGGGATAAGAAGGAAAGTATTGAGAGATGCGTATAGTCCATCTCTGTTCTAAGGCATGGCTTTGCTGATTCTTCCTAAGTCAGTCATCAGAAGAAAAAAAAAGCAACTATCAATTACAGATTGTGCCAGGTATTATTTCATTGAATTTCATTCTTCTTGAAACTCCAGAGGTAGTAACTATTATCCACATTTTCTCCATTAGAAAAATGAGACTCAGAGATTCAAATCCAACTTGACTAGACTCCAAAGACATTGCTTAGTTTTTATATCTTAGTATTGAGTAGGAAGACTCACTTGAATAATGAGACATGTTGGAATACAGTTGACCCTTGTAGATCAGATGGTAAAGTGAGTGTCTGCAGTGCAGGAGATCCAGGTTCGATCCCTGGGTTGGGAAGATCCCCTGGAGAAGCTAATGGTAACCCACTCCAGTATTCTTGCCTGGAAAATTCCATGGATGGAGGAGCCTGGTAGGCTACAGTCTGTGAGGTTGCAGAGTCAGACACGACTGAGCAACTTCACTTTCCTTTCCTTTTGAACAAGGTAAGGGTTAATTCGAGTATGATTATGATTTATAGTTGGCCCAGTGTGTCTGAGGTTCCTCTCCAGACGGGGAGTCAGCAACCACTGACCACATAGTACTGACTACTGAAAAGTATATGCGAAAAATGGACCCCATAGTTCAAACCCCTATTGTTCAAGAGTCAACTGTGTAGCCAATAATGTATGTTATACTAACGAGAACTAAATACTTAGTTCTGATATTTACAACAAAATTGTATCAAGTCAATTTGAAATATTAGTTTTGAAGAAATTTCTCTTAAGTGTTTTGACAAATTTTCAACTGTATGCCTTCAAATAAACATTTAAGTAGGTTTTCTTGATATGGGAATCAAGTCGATCATATTTTTAGGAGAATATCACAATAAACAATGATGAAATTTTGTTTGACACCGTTGGAAACAATTGCTTATAAAAAGAAACAGGGATATAATAAAAGAGAAAAGAAATAGTGAAGATCCAGTAAATGTGTGTTTTAGCCTAGTTTCCTGTATCGAATGAATGCCATAAATATGACTTCAACACAGTAGATTTGTTAAAATTTCTGAAGATTTTTCTAAAGGATTTGAGATGGAAACTAGAGAAACAGCTATAGGAAAAAAGAATGCTGAGTTGAATTGTTTGTGTGATTTAATATTTAAAAGAAAGTTTATTTATAACTTATTTCCAGATAGTCCCAAATGTCATAATGTTTTATTTATTAATAAGGAAAAATATTGAGATTCATATTTCACACATCATTGCAATGATTGTACTTAAGCAGTAATTCTTTTCACATTTGTCATTACTTATTACTCCTTATTTTTTAGAGCTGAAAGCATCTTGTTTTTCGGGAATAAAAATAGATTAGCTATAATAAAATGTCAACAACTAAAATGAATTCTCCTTAAGGACTTTTAACTCAGTGTATTTTCCATTTTATTTCAAGCACATAAAAATATTTTAATTTACAAAAAGACTTCTTGAACATCCTTCTCTATGTATGGCTTGAAATACTTTCTCACAATTTATCCAACGTCTCATATTTTTTATTACAACAAGCTTGACAGTTCAGTTTGGTTATCTAAGGTTAGAAATTTACAGTCTTTTATATGCCTTTTATCAATCTTTCAAAGTGACTCGTCATGTCAAATTGATTCCCGTAACATGTAGATTTCTACTCTTATCAGAATTGCAATTTGCCACAGCTTTATTATTTATTATTTATTTATTCATTAATTTATTCTCCACTTTATTCCAGAAAGGATACTCACAGGAAGGGTTTACTTAAGGATTGTTTTCATTTGATATGCATTACTTCATGCATTTATTTATTGCTTTCTCTACTACATTGTATTTATGAAACTTTTGTTTTATTAGTTTAGTTTATTTAGTTAGTTCCTTGCTTTAGAAATGAAGGAAGCATCTTTAAAAGAGTGAATTTTCCCAAGCCACTCTATAAAGAATTATTTAAAATGCTAAACCATTTCATTGAGCCATTTATAGGTGCTATCTCTTCTGTATTTTAACTCAGACGCACAGTAAAATATATATATATATATATATATTTTGCCTTTCTGATACTAATTTCAAATGACTCATACAGATAGAGTTTTGTGACAAATAACTGTTGATCCACCTAAATTGGGTTGCATTTTTGTTCCTTTTTCTCTTTCTCCCCCCTCTCATTGCCCTGATAACCCTCCCTTTCCACAAGATTTGGTAATAAGAAAGTAAACTTTTCAATAAATCTTATTTCAAAAAGAAAAATCTTCACAATGTAATTGCAGATGGTAAAACTGTTTATTCTTTTCACAGACATAAAGCATATGGTTCCTTTTTAAAAGTGACTTTACAGATAGACCCTAAATCTGGCTGTCTTTACCCCAGGTAATCTCCCCAACTTCTGCTGAACTTGAAGTTAATGTGAACTTTATGATATTTGGATTTAGAACTACAATTTTTACCTTCTAAACAAATGAGAAGAAAAAGCCCTCGTTATTAAGGAAATAATTAACAAGTTTATGTTTAAAACTAATCAACATAGACATTTGCTAAAATCATACTGAACAAATACACATACACTCACATACACAAAACCAGAAATAAAAGGTAAAACCTGGCAAGTCTGAAAAAGAAAGGTGGAGGTATTAGTTTATCGAGATGTCGTCATTGGGGGAAACTGAGTAAAGGGTACATGGATCCTCTCTGTACTATTTCTTGAAACTGCATGAGAATCTGTAATTGTCTCAATAAAATTTTCACTTACCAAAAAACAAAAAACTGGTTGAAAAACTTTTTTTAAAAGGGGCTTGGTAAATATTTTAGGCCTTTAGGGGGACTGGAGGTGGCAGCTGCTCAAATCCGTTGTTATAGTAAAAAAAAGCCATTGAATACAAAGGAATGAGCATGGCTGTGTTCCTTTGAAACTATTTCTAGAAGCAGACTCTGCAGACTTGCTATTTACTGATCTCTGGTTTAAAGAGATATTAGCTTTTGCTTTTAATATTTTATCTGCTACTCCCTTCCAGGGAAAAAATGGTAACAAATGCTAATTATATATTTATTAATTATTATTTTTATTTTATTGAAGTCTAGTTTCTTTGCAAATTAGTATGCGTACATCATAGTGATTGAGTATTTTTATAGATTGTACTCTGTTTAAAGTTATAACAAAATAATGGTTGTGTTTCCTTGTGTTGTACAATATATCCTTGTTGCTTATTTATTTTATACACAGTAGTGGTACCTCTTAATCTACTACCTGTGTCTTCACTCTCCCCACTGGTAACCACTAGTTTGTTTTCTCTGTGAGTTGTTTCTGTTTTATAATACTGTAATTTTCAGCTAATCTCTTTATAATTTTCTTTAATTGTGCAAGTATGTATCTGTAAAGTATACATATACTCTTTCATTTATTTTAAATATCCTATAAGCATGGCTTTGGTTTCATGTTTCCCAATATTGGGAAAACAAAATAAGAAAGTAGGAAATTCTTTTTAGACCTAGCGCTATAAGAAAGGAAAAACTGAGAGTTTTCCCCCTAAAATCCTTATCTCTAACCATGAATAGTAATCAGTTAAAAGAGTAAAATTCTTAAGCTGAAAAATCATCATTTGCTTGACTTTCTCTTGTGTTTATCCCTCATGGCCAAGAGTTGAACTTCCTCTGGAAGAGTTTGGGCTGTGTCTGATTACCCTCCCTTTCAGTGTGTGATAAGGCGTTACTGTAAGTGGAATTAAGGGTGCTCTCAGGCTCATGTTTCAGACACTGTTAAGAAAATCCACCGTGCAGGGTATTTGTTCAGTAGATGTATTTGCTCGGTAGGGTTTTGGGTGAACTTTGCTTTCTCCCCGTCAGGTCATATCCTGAGTGTAAGTTTTATGCATTCAGGTTCAGTTTCCCCTCATACCAAATTTCTTTCTCCCAGTCTGTTTCTTCTTCTTTCTGCCTCTTCATCTGTTTTTAATGTGAGTAGCTTGTGTGAAAAAAAATACTTTGAATGCGGGATTAAAAAAAAAAAGAATCGACTTTAGAAAGACATGTGTATTAAGTTTCACTCAGCGCTGTGGAGTGTTTCAGAGACAGACAATAATATTAACACAAGCACTACCCTGCCCTGGTGTGTAGAAAAGAAATGTTTCCGTAACCACAGTTTAACAGAAACATAAGCCACTCCTGTGTAGATTTCCAGAACGATTAGAGTGGTTAGAACCAAATACGGTTAATATGATGAGATCTTGTGATTTTTAAGTAATTTTAAAAGATGAAAGATATCGCTCAAAATATTCTAAAAATTTTATGCACATCCCTCTTGTTTATCTTGCCACTCATTTAATGTGTTACTGAAGGTAATCAATTTATTCACCTCTTAATTATCTCTTGAGTCTGACCCAGCATCTTTATCCGTATTTCCAGGGGTTTCATTTATGTACTCCATACAAATATTTACTGCAGATCCCTGCTAACTCTCATCTCCTGTCACTCATCCAACATACCACACACACACACGCACACACACACACACACACACACACACACGCTATCACATCTTCCCTCCAAGCTGCTGCCAGAGTAATCTTCATAAATTCATCTCTGTCCTTGTCATTCATTTGCTTAAAACCATTCAGCAGCTCCCTATTGCTAATACAACAATATGCAAATTTCTGAAGTCAATATGGAAGGCAAAGCCCGTCAAAACCTTTTTCCTCCCTACTTTCCCATTTCCTTTTCTGTCTCATTTGCCGTTCTCCGGCTTGATCCCAGCATTCACTCACACCCTTGATGCTCTAGCCAATCTGAAGGAATACTACCTTTTGCTTCTTCTCACCTCCATGCATTTGCATTTTTCCCAGTTTTCTTTTAGGCTTCTTTGTCTGAAATTTGCATTTCTCTGGACAACTCAAGCATGTTATCAGAAAAGCATTGTGTGACCCTGTCAGAATTGAGTGTATTTCATCTCTTATTTACCAGATGACATTTGATCTCTTTGAATGTTTGTGTACTTAAGAGTCAGAGGGCAGTACAAGGTAGTAGGAAAGAAAACTTTGGAATCAGACACAGTGGAAGCTTCAAAAGGACTGAAAAGTACTTAACACATCATTGAATTACTAGTACCAGGGAGGTACCTGAAATGTTGCAAGACTTGTTTATTGTATATGTGTAAAAGTAGGGAAAGAGAGAGGGAAAGAGAGAAGGAAGGAGGTGACTGTGTCGTACTGTTTGAAACTGGGTGAGATAATAGTCCGAGACATATTTCTAAAGATATTAAGGGTGTAAACCCCTGCTGGAGTGTTGCTGAATTGAAGGAATGACTATCTAAAGGGAATTCTTAACCATTCACTAAGTTACATAGGAAACTATAGGAGTTAATTTCAGAAATAGCAGTGGAGTCATCGTCAAGTGGGTCTGTTATGTTGTGTGTGTGTGTTCAGTCACTCAGTCGTGTCCAACTCTCTTGTGACCCCATGAATTATAGTCCGCCAGGCTCCTCTGTCCATGAGATCCTCCCAGACAAGAATACAGGAGCTGGTTGCCATTTCCTTCTCCAGGGGATCGCCTGACCCAGGGATCAAACCCAGTGATCTCCTGCATTGGCAAGTGGATTCTTTACCACTGGCGCCACCTGGGAAGCCCTCTATTATGTTAAAAACATAGAAAATTTAGTGAATTTGGAAGAGAATATATAAACTGGAAAGTGAAATTCTCTCAGTCATGTCTGACTCTTTGCAACGCCATGGACTATACAGTCCATGGAATTTTCCAGGCCAGAATACTGGAATGGGTAGCCTTTCCCTTCTTGGGGATTAATATTTTGTATTAACTTCAATAGATATGATTATCATGCACATAAATAATAGCACTTATTTTTTTCAGTTCCTCAACAATCTGCAAGATATCTCACCAAAATATTCTAACCTGTAAATGTCTCTAAACCATTATCAACATGGCTAAAACCTAATTCATTATATTTTAACTGATATATCCCTCATGCAGTGGGAGGTGCTTAATAAATATGTGTGGCATGAATGAATGGAGCATTACCGATGAGTATACTCAGCTCCAGACATAAAAAGAGGGCCATTACTTCACAGGCACTATGCTGCTACAAGGTCCTTGTACCTTACAAGAACATCCAGGTTACTCTTCCTCCAACCTCTTTTCTCATAATAAATCCCTTCTTAGGGACTTCTGCATGGCCTCCCAGATCAAGCACAAGTTCTCCCACTTGGAGTTTAAAGTCATCACTCGGCCCCACGTGATCTCCACCTTGACTTTCCTAAATGTTTGCTTCTCCCTTCAAGTTTAGCTTAAGCTGAGCCTTCACATGAAGCCTTCAAAACTAACTCCTGCAGGAAGCAATTGTTTTCTTCTTCCCTTTCCTCATAATTTGGATGTGTTTGTTTGTTTCTTTTTTTTGCACTTGTCTGAGATTTGTGTCCTTGCTGCATCTGGTGTGCAAGTTTCAGCTCCAAAAAGATGCGTCAACCTCCTTTAGGCCAATAAACTTGTCTTCTCCTTCTGTATCTCCACAGTTCTTGAACATTATTGGGGAAATAAAATGTGGGCTTGTAACTTGGCAACAGCAAAGCAGTCTTGGTTCAAGAAGGAAAATGAATGTATAAAAATGAAGCTGTCAGTTGTATGTAGAAGGGATTGGAGTAGAGAGTCAATATGCAAAGATGGCAGCACATAGCTTTTCAAGGGCCTGTACCTAGCAAGGATTGTTATTGAATAATTGAGAGGTAAGGAGGAACGGTAGTAATGATCTAGGTAGGGTGATACAGTGGAGAAGGCAATGGCACCCCACTCCAGTACTCTTGCCTGGAAAATCCCGTGGACGGAAGAGCCTGGTAGGCTGCAGTACATGGGGTCGCTAAGAGTCGGACACGACTCAGTGACTTCACTTTCACTTTTCACTTTCATGCATTGGAGGAGGAAATGGCAACCCACTCCAGTGTTCTTGCCTGGAGAATCCCAGGGATGGGGGAGCCTGGTGGGCTGCCGTCTATGGGGTTGCACAGAGTCGGACACGACTGAAACGACTTAGCAGCAGCAGCAGCAGGGTGATACAGTGGCATTTCCGGGAAAAATACAAAACCAAGGTACATTTTGAATGAACTAACGACCAACTTGACGATTAAGTATAAAGTAAGAGTCAAAAATATCACCACATTTTTAAGGAGAAAATGGTGATTTCAGGGGAAGAATGAAAAGGTTGAGAATGAGGATTTGGGTTGGGCAAGGTATGTAGAAGGATGAACTTAGTTTTGCACAGATGACAGTGCATATTGAGAAGGCAAGAAATAGGTTTTCCAAATTCAAATTCTTTTCCTATTTAGGTTGTTATATAACACTGAGCAGAGTTCCCTGTGCTATACAATAGATCCTTGTTGGGTATCTGTTGTAAAGTTTTTTAATGAGATTTTTTTTTATGTGAACCATTTTTAAAGTCTTTATTGAATTTGTGGCAATATTGTTTCTGTTTTATGTTTTGGTATTTTGGCCAGGAGGCATGTGAGAGACCTTTGTTCGTCCAACCTGCCCCGCCTGCATTGGAAGGCAAAGTCTTAACCATTGGCCCACCAGGGAGGTCCAAGTTATCCATTTAAAATATAGCAGTGTGTCCATGTCTATCCCAAGAATTTGAAGAATAGATAGGTGTCTATGTATCCCTGAATCACTTTGCTGTACACCTGAAGCTAACGCAGCATTGTTAATCAACAATACTCCATTATAAAATAAAAAGTTTAAAAATTAAAGAAATAGGTTTCCCTTTAAGATGTTTTGGAATAAGAGTAATGACGTTACATTGGTTACAATGGATTTTTGATTTGAGAACTGTTTCTCGCAATACAAATGTGACATCGAGACTAATTTTCAAAGATCGTACTTCACACTGGTCTTTTAAAATCACATTAGTTTATAAAAGCAAGGTTGTTATGGAACTCTGCTATAAAGAAAGATAATTGAAACATTCATACTAGTATAATTTTGTGGTAACTCTCATTTCAAATTTAATGAATCAGTGCCTGCTGCAAAGGAAGAGACACACTGGGAGATAATTTACCTGTGAAAAGACAGGGGCAGAGGATGAAGTCTTGGTTCTTTTGAGAAAATTGCATGCTGTTGAGGTTTGGTTTTGCTGTGACTGTTTCTCTTGCTTTCAATAGGACCTAACTATGCTTGAAGGCCATTAGAGGACAGAAATCAAATCTTAATCAGCCTGGATGTATTTTTCTGTTTAAAAAAACTAGAGATCCCACTTCACTTTAAGGCTTAGGGAGTTTAATTAAAGTAAGCAGAGACAAAAGTACTCTTTTGAGAACTGTCATTTCTCTTCGTGTGACACTATTAATAATGTAGTGTAATGCTATTTTGGAAGTTTGGTTCTTTCCTTGTCTTTTGTCTTGCTCTGACTCTCTTCTCTCTTCTAAATGAAAGAGGAATAAAGCACTTAAAGGAAGGTGCTATCCTAAATTCACGGTCTCCTTGTGCACCATATTATCTGTGACCTCAGCTATAATTCTTTGAAGAAATAACCCTCCCAAGCTCTCTCTTTTTTTTTTTCTTCCCCTATCTCTTTTATTGTGAGCCTCTTTTCACAACAACATTTGCAGGCTTCTTCACAAAGAACTTTTTTTTTCCCCCAATTAGGATGAAAACTAGATCATGATGTGAGCCTCTCATTGTGAGTGTAACTTCCCTTTTTGACAGCTCCATTAGATCTGCCCAGTTATAAATCTTCATATTTCTGACTTGCCTTGAAATCAGAAAGTGTTTTCATTCTGCTTGTTTTCAGTGAGCAGCAAGCATGAAGGGAGGCATGGCAGACATCATAGTCTCTTCCACCAACTCTCCTGCCTCAACCCAGTGCCAGGGCAAAATGTTTGTCAACATTTTGTCAACAAACCTGATGATTCTGCTTTAATGGCTAATTATGGGTGGTACATTTTTGAACTTAAAGAGAGGGTTCAGGATGGGGAACACAGGTATACCTGTGGCGGATTCATTTCGATATTTGGCAAAACTAATACAATATTGTAAAGTTTAAAAATAAAATAAAATTAAAAAAAAATAAATTAAAAAAAAAAGAGTGACTCTAAAGTCACTTTCCATTCTTACTTGTGCAGTACCATGCAATGTAAAGCTGGAATTTCACACTACTCATTGTTTGAAAGTTAATTAGTATTCTTTGCCAGAATACCTGCTTCTTTGCTCGAGTATTCATTTACTTGTATCTGTCTGTCTCATTTGATTTTGGTGGGTGCTTTTTAAGTCAAATTACATATTTTAAGCATGCTACCTCTAATTGCATTGACATGCGAAAAGCTGCTTACTAAGCGTGTTCATGTAAATTATACTTTTATTCTAGTCTAATACTCAGTTTATAGAGCATGCCTTCTGTGAAAAAAATTGAAATTATCCATTATTTTAAAGTAACAGGGAAGAAGTAGGAAGTTTTTATGGAAGCAGATATTACTTTGTTTTGAGGATAACATTGGAAGCTGTTTGACCCTACTCTAATGCCCTCGCAAAAATATAGACATGGAAGTATATGATCAAAGTAAGGAATTAAAGAGTTAACATTTCTTTAAAAACAAGAGAGCCATTAACTTTTAATAATGCTGTCTCAAATATTTGTCTGTAAATTGTGGTGATAATCAAAGACAAGCCTATGGGATTGTGCTTTGTAGTTCTGTTTGATTTGATAATTCTAATAATCCCTTAAGAACGTTAGAAAAAAATAGTTTATGCTTACATTAGCAACTATTGTGAGATTGTAAAAATAACCTGGCAATCCCAAGATAGAGTATAAGGATAGGAGGCGGGGGGGAAGTGGTATCTAGGATCTTGTATGTGTTTAAATCATTTCTTTTAGAGATGTTTTTAAATCTAATATATTTTTCTTTCTTAGCATGAGAAAGAAATAAACTGGCTTCAGAAAGTTTAAAAATGAGACAAAACATTGCCTGCCTACTACAAAATGTTATGCAGCATCGTTTTCTTATTTAAAAAGAATGCTTCTGGGCTTCCCTGGCAATCCAGCAGTTGAGGCTCTGAGCTTCCACTGCAGGGGCACAGTTTGATCCCTGGTCCGGGAAGTTCCCATGCCACGCACGGTGCGGCCAAAAAAAAAAAAGAGAGAGAGAAAAATGCTTCTCTTTTTGCTGCTAGGTTTTGATCTCCACCCTGGCCTTTACTAGATGGCATCCCCACCCCACACTCAAAATAAAATGAATGTTTCTTCCATCTAAAGTTGAATTTCTACAGGCCTCTTTTAAAGCTCATGTTTCCTCTTCATTCTTCATTTTCCTCCTGACAACATGCCTGAAACAAAACTGACAAAAATGATTATTCCCATGTAAATTAGGGTGGAAGGCTTTGGAATCATACTCTGTGACTGTTGCCAGAGTTCTCAGTTTCTCGAAACTTTTTCGCCCCATCTTGTGAAATATTAATAAATACTGACAGTTTAAGGTGGCTATGAGATTAAAGGAAATAATTTCTATTGAACTCATAGCATAATGGGTTTTAATAAGCTTTACTGAGTATAAATTTCCTTTGTGGATTTTCCCCTTCAGTGTGCAACCCCTCTTTTGCATTTAAGATCTATAAATTTACATTGAACTTAGATTTTTAGTAACTCCTTCTTGGGATTATTGGGTAAACCTAATTTACTTATAGCTAGCAAAAAGAAAAAAAAAAAGGCCCCATAAAATAGTTTCTTTTCTTAACATGGAGAGCATTATCTTTTGAGCACACAGGATTTTTGAGTATCAGCTGTAAAGGAATTGTTATAGGGTATATGTGGATGTGTTGGAATGCTTTAAAAAATCAATCCTAGCTAATGGAGGGAATATTTTCAAAGTGAGCTGTTTCCATTCCTTCAGTCAACCACATACAGCAGGAAAAATTCAAGTAAACATTGTAGAAGAGGCGAGCTCTTCCTTACAGAATTAATGAGAGGTGCAGTGGTCTTCCATGGGGAATCAGAATTTGAAAACACTTTTCCACATAAGCATTTTCCCCTCATGTCTGGAACCAGATAAGGAGACTAACTTTAGATGCACAGTATCCAAACGAGATGAATGTGCTGGGCGCTGCTGGATAAGAATGCCCATCTTAACGGGAATGTTTCCCTTCTCCTTTGTAAAGACATATAGTTGGCAAAAGCCATGTGTGTGAGATCCCTAAAGACCGCAGCTCACTCGGGAGAGATGTAGCCAGCTTTCTCTTACATCAACTGCCCGAGGAAGACACATCCCAGAATAAGCCCCTCACTATTGTCCTTTGTAATGTTTTAGATGAGTTGTTTGTATTTTGTAAAACTCCAAGTGGTAAAGTATAACAGCATCAAGACTTTAGCAACTCTGTGTGTATATGTACACACCACATACACTATTCATACACACACACACATATATATATATATATATGATAGAAGATTTTTATCTATATTCTTATAATCTACATATAAGTAAGATTCTATCATGAGTCTGGGTATTTAATAAATGAAATTGACTTGTCTTTGATGTGCTTGAATTTCAGAAATTTTAAATTATTTTTCAGGACACTAGAGTCAGTAATCTGAGTGAACTCCGGGAGTTGGTGATGGACAGGGAGGCCTGGCGTGCTGCGATTCATGGGGTCGCAAAGAGTCGGACACGACTGAGCGACTGAACTGAACTGAGAGTCAGTAATCAGTAATTATATTTAAAAAAATAAAACACACACTTTTGCAGCACAAACTCAGTCAACATTCAGTAATTATTGTATACTATAGCTCTTTAGTACCTACAACCATGTTTTCCTTATTAGGCAGATAATGTATTTGCTTACTGATGAAGGTTTTGTGAGCTATGTGTATTTGGCATATATTTTGCATATGTTATAACAATGATTTACTGAAAGACTTGGGTGAAAGAAAATATATTCAAGATTAGGTGCAAATGGCAATACAGCAGATTCAAGTAGAAGTTTCTTGTACCTACAAGTAAATTTTAATCATCTACGTTTAACCTCACTTTTAAGAATCATTCAGATTTTCAACAGAAGGACATATTTATGGTAAACCCAAAGCAGTCTTTGTGAAACCTGAAAAAGATTTGTGAAAACAGCCTGCAATAAAAATCACAAATGCTTCATATAACACTACTTGATAGATATCACTTGCACCATTAAGAACTAAACGACAAAGGATGTAATTTCAGTTCTGGCATGCAATATTAATCGAAGCCCTTTAAAACATCTTGCTGATGGGAACTATGGCAACGTGACATTGAAGAATTATGAGCTGAAGACATCCATCTTCATCAGATTTTCAAAGTAAATGCCATAAAACATAAAGTTGTTCCATTCATCTTTACATTTTCACATGTTTCGGTGGGAACATCATTTCCTAGTGTGTTGCCCTAAATGCAAAGAACACAATTCAGTACTTAAAGTATGAATTCAGTCTGGTGGATTGAAATGCATTTTAACCAGCCACCCTGTAAACTCAGGGAATTATTTCTCTAATAATGTACATTTCTGTCTGTCTTTTATGCTACTGATATATTATCTTAGGTAAACAGTTTAATTAAATGATAGTAAGAGACACTTTTGAAAAATAATTATATGTATATTTGCCTTTATAAATTTAGATATGAGAAGAGAAATGTTTTCAAAGACATACCTGTAGAAAGAAATTACCTTATGGGCATACTCAAACCGAACATCTTCTCTAGTCGCCCCTGACCCCCACAAATTATTACTTTGAGTAAATGGGAAAAGTCTAAAAATTAAGACCTCACATTAAAATAGCACATCATAGTTTATAAAAATCCTGTATTACACATTATCTCTTTTAATCCTCACATTTTACCCACATTTTACAGATGAGGATTATTCAGAGAATTTGGATTATGACATTGATTTGCTCGAAGTTCCACAGTTACTAGATTTCAGACAGGGAGCTTGAACCCCAGATTCGTATTTCCCGAACCCTAAGTCCTCACATGACTATATTTGGAGCTAGGACCTCTAATGAAGGTAATTAAGGTTAAATGAAATCATAAGGGTGAGGCCTTGTCTGATAGGATTAGTGTTCAGATCTGGAGAGACCCCAGAGAACTCTGCTGGGCCCTGCAAGGGCTCAGGGAGAAGGTAGCTCCCTCAGCCCGGGTGGAGAACCCGTGCAGGAAACTGACTCTGCCTGACTAAAGGTTATTTCTTGTTGCTTAGATCACCTCATGTGTAGTTTTTCATACAGCAGCTGGAACAGAACTAATATTCCAGGTCTTCCTTTTTCTTCTCTGCCATAAATCTAGTGTTTATTTCCCTCTTCTATGGAAAATTTTAATCAACTGGCATTAAAATATTTTTAGATTCCTGAAATAAAAATTTAGACAATCTGGGCGAGAATACCTCAGTCACCGGCTTCTTTTTGAACCTCTATTTTGAGAGGAAGGCTTCTAAAGGCAATTAGCATCCTGTGAAAAGATGCAGGCTTCCAGCCTCAACAAATCATGCTAACCATTTTAAAAGGCACAGCCAAGACTCAGAAGATACCTATCATTAATCTCCCAAACAGTAACAGCACCTTACTTTTCTATAGTACTTTACAGTTTATGAAATACTTTCCTATGCATGATCTTATTTTGATACTGGTCTTCATAATATCTTCCATATTTAGTGTTCTTTTCACTGTATCATCCTGCTCTTCATTGGTGTTCAGGCATTGAAGCAACAGAAAAACATATGTTGGAAAGAGGCATTTAGTGTTGACATACACACACACACACACACACATTATACTCTAATTAATAATGACAGAGAAGGGAGTCCAGCAAACATGCATGTGTCAGCATAAACTGTGACTCTATTTCCTTTTTAATCAAAGAACATCATAACTTGGTTTCCACTTAACAGATCACCCTCATTGCAAATGCCAAGAATGGGATGGGGACAGTGGGTTCGATGGAGTCTGTGTTGCATCTGTGTGATACTTAATGTTTATGATGACACCATCTCTGTTTAGAGGCCATGATGTGATTGGAAGGAAACTAAAAATTTGATTCTATTTTAATGTAAAACATTGGCAGACAATGCAGACTCAAGCTGCAGTTAACAAGTATGATATCAAATAATATGTTCATATAAAATAACTTTATATCAAATTTAAATTTACTTCCGATTTCAATAGGTAAACTTGCTTGTGGAAACAACTACATAAAAGCCAGAAGAGAACTTTCAAACTTAAATAAAACTGACCTGTTTTTTAAAAGTTAGGAAGACAGTTATAGCACATTCAAAAAAGTACAGCTAGTTAATCAATTTTAGGGAAAAGACATCCAGCCTATTTTATCTGAACCTTTTTCTAATTTCCATCTTTTAAAATATTTCAAGAATGATAGAAAAAAATAGGTGATTAGAGAATACATAGAAAGTATACACCCACCCTGCTCATCTGGTTCTCCCCAAATATTAACTCCGCCATTGATCTTTTTCCTTAGCATATTATATGACATCATGTTTGTTTACCAGGGGGCTTCCCAGGTGGCTCAGTGGTAAAGAATCCACCTGCCAGTGCAGGAGCCACAGGAGATGCGGGTTTGATCCCTGAGTTGAGAAGATCCCCTGGAGAAGGAAATGGCAACCCACTCCAGTATTCTTGCCTGGGAAATCCCATGGACAGAGGAGCCTGGCAGGTTACAGTCCATGGGATTGCGAAGAGTCGGACACAACTGAATCGACTTTCACTTTCTCATCATAAGGCAGCTTTTGGAAGAGGGTTCTGCATCCGTGGCTCAGCTGGTAAAGAATCTGCCTGCAATATGGGAGACCTGAGTTCCATCCCTGGGTTGGGAAGATCCCCTGGAGAAGGGAATTCCCACTCCAGTATTCTTGCCTGGGAAATCCCATGGACAGAGGAGTCTGGTGGGCTACAGTCCATGGGCTCACGACTGAGTGACTGAACACACACGATTTTTACCGCATGTACCTTAAGATGTCACTAGTTACAACATTAGGCAACACAGAGTGGTTTATTTAGAAAATAAATACTGTTTTTAATATTTATAGCATAAGATAATGTGGTAGAGTAGTTATGATATGAATTAATTTATTTTTTGATATGAATTAATTTAGTAGCACTTTCATAATATTTATATTTGAAGTAGTTTTTTTAAAACTATATGTCCCGTAAACATTTATAGGTATAACTTGAGATACTAGGATAAGATTTTTAAATTACCTTAAGTTCTTAATAAGGGAAGCCGATGGCTCAGAGGTAAAGATTCCACCTGCAATGCAGGAGACACAAGAGATGAGTTTGATCCCTGAGTCTGGAAGATTCCCTGGTGAAAGAAATGGCAACCCACTCCAGTATTCTTGGCTGGAAAATCCCATGGATGGAGGAGCCTGGAGAGCTACAGTCCATAGGATTGCAAACAGTCGGACACTACTGTAATATAACATACACCAATATATTTCAAGAAAATATTGTAAAGTACGTGAAATAAAGAGAATTTTAAAGCTAAAACACTTTAGAATTTATTGTATGACCCCACTATACCCCGCAACCACAACTGTTTTTTGACAGAGGAGAAAAACTTGAGGCCCAGAAGTTAGTTGGTTTATGTGTGATTATATTTAGTTAAGTAAAGTAAGTACTCAACTGTATATTTCCTGTTTCCTCTTCTAGTACTTTTTCTTCTATACCAGACATTTTCTTTGAGATAGAAAATATGTTGTCTGAAAAGCATAATAAGTTCTGCATTATTTGGAATATTCAATTTGCTTTTTTTATTCTTTATAAGCCACTTATCACATAGTTATAGCTTTTAGTTGCCTTCCAGCCTATTCTTATCCATATTACAAGTATGTGCTTTATTTATATCATATCATATACTCCATTTAAGGTCAATAAAATTTAACTGTACTGAAATCAAATGCCCATTGGGAAATCAGAGAGGAGAGAAAAGTGATTATTGATTGTATGTCAGCAGTTCTTCCTTGTCGCAATTGGGACAGGTTCTTCCTTTTTTGCTTGCTCTCTCAGGTAAATTATTTGTAAATGGGCAGAAGAATATCCTGAAAGGTATACTGAGACATTTACAAGATACTTAGATCCATTTTTCTATTCATGTGTAAGTTTTAAGTACTTCCCTGTAAACAATGATTATGGAAAACAAAGAATTCTGTAGAGGATAATGTGTTGGTGGTATTATTGGTGGTTTAGTTGCTAAGTCGTGTCCAACTCTTGTAACCCTGTGGACTGTAACAGCCTGCCAGATTCCTCTGTCCATGGGATTCTCCCATGGACAAGAATACTAGAGTGGGTTGCCATTTCCTTCTCCAGGGGATGTTCCCGACCCAGGGATCAAACCCAGGTCTCCTGCATTGTAGGCAGATTCTTTGTCAACTGAGCTATGAGGGAAGCCCTAGTATTAAGTATATTGAAACTACTTTAACAAGTGGAAGGTATTGTTTCCAAGCACTGACATAGAGTGCTTGACATTTTAAATTCAGGACACACTTTTGAGCATCATGCTGCTGCTGCTGCTGCTGCTAAGTCGCTTCAGTTGTGTCCGACTCTGTGCAACCCCAGAGACAGCATCCCACCAGGCTCCCCCGTCCCTGGGATTCTCCAGGCAAGAACACTGGAGTGGGTTGCCATTTCCTTCTCCAATGCATGAAAGTGAAAAGTGAATGTGAAGTCACTCAGTTGTGTCCAACTCTTAGCAACCCCATGGACTGCAGCCTACCAGGCTCCTCTGCCCATGGGATTCCAGGCAAGAGTACTGGAGTGGGGGTGCCATTGCATAGAAGCCAGAATATCTTCAAAGGGAAATTTTTGCCATTCAAGAGAACTTATCTTTAAAATGAAACAGCACCCGCAAAGGCTGCTTTCCAATAACAAAAAAGAGAATAGCAGAGATAATTCATATGAAATTAACAGGAGATGAAGAAGTTTAAATTCTGTATCATTTGACAACTATGTCGCTTGCTCCTTGGAAGAAAAGCTATGAGAAACCTAGACAACATGTTAAAAAGCAGAGACATTACTTGCCAACCAAGTCCCATCTAGTCAAAGCTATGGTTTTTCTAGTAGTCATGTATGGATGTTGGACAATAAAAAAACCCTAATGCCAAAGCACTGATGCTTTTGAACTGTGGTGTTGGAGAAGACTCTTAAGAGTCCCTTGGACTGCAAGGAGATCAAACCAGTCCATCCTAAAGGAAATCAGTCCTGAATATTCATTGGAGGGACTGATGCTGAAGCTGAAGCCCTAATACTTTGGCCACCTGATGTGAAGAACTGACTCATTGAAAAAGACCTTGATGCTGGGAAAGATTGAAGGCAAGAGGAGAAGGGGATGACAGAGGATGAGATGGTTGGATGGCATCACTGACTTGATGGACATGAATTTGAGCAAGCTCTGAGAATTGGTGATGGACAGGGAAGCCTGGTGTGCTGCAGTCCATGGGGTCGAAAAGAGTCAAACATGACTGAGCAACCGAACTGATTGATGAGTATGGTATTAGGAACTGTATAGAAAGCTGTTTGCTGCTGCTGCTGCTGCTAAGTCGCTTCAGTCGTGTCCGACTCTGTGCGACCCCATAGACAGCAGCCCACCAGGCTTCCCTGTCCCTGGGATTCTCCAGGCAAGAACATTGGAGTGGGTTGCCATTTCCTTCTCCAATGCATGAAAGTGAAAAGTGAAAGTGAAGTTACTCAGTCTTGTCTGACTCTTCGCAACCCCATGGACTGCAGCCTACCAGGCTCCTCTGTCCATGGGATTTTCTAGGCAAAAGTACTGGAGTGGGTGCCATTGCCTTCTCCGGGAAAGCTGTTTATGTATTGTCAAATAAAACTCTGTTCCTGCTTTCTGGAACTCTCACTGAATGTATATTGACCTTTCTTTCATTCTGTTTTTTGTCTGTGAATTACTCTTTTGTACTTAGACAGTCTGTCTTTCTGATGCCATCTGGGTGATTTTCCCAGATCTCTTTTCCAACTCACTGGTACTCTCTACAGTTACCTAATACATTGTTTGAACTGCCCAATGAGTTTCTAACTTCAGTGTCTGCATACACATTGTACCATTTTTTATATAACTTTTTTAATAACACCTCTTCTTTTTTGATGGTGTCTTATTCATACGTTCTTAATTCCTTTTAAATCTGTAAACATTCTAAACATGCTTGTCACTTTATCTAATGGCTGCATTATCTGAAGTTTGGGGGAGAAAAATTCTTGCTTTTTGTTTATAGAATTTGATCCAAGGTAGATTGTTTTCTCTTATGTTAAGTAATTTTAGGCTATAAATTCATTAAAAGTAGGGTTTTATCTGCAGGGTGGGAAAGGAGAGGAGAAGAAAACACTTTGAATGTGTAAATATTTTTGTTTAATTTGGTCTCCATTGAATTGTGGTATGGCTAAGAACGCATATTTTACTGACTCAAATTTTTCCATTTATAAGGAAAATTCTTGCTACTTAATTTTTATCTTCATAGGGAAGTAATGTCAATTAAGTGTCTGCAATATGTATGATATTTTCTAAGCAATGGAGATATTTTCAAATGATTTGTTATTTTCAGGGTCATAAAATACTTGTACTATACCTTTGCCAATAGGTCCTGAAATGTAGTCAGATGAGGGAGGTATTGTTTCCTAAGCTTACCATTAGAAAATCAAGGAAAAGCAACTTCCATAAGGCCACTGAGTTAGTTAACGATGGAACAAAAGATTAAGCTAAATCCAAGAATTACATTACAATTTCAAACACAAAAGCTAATCGTGATTCAATCCATACACTTAGATCGTCCACTCCAAACTCTGGTCACTAGCAGCCCTATTTACAGTAGCCGAGGCCTGGAAACAACCTAAGTGTTCATTGACAGCTGATTGGTTTAAGAATACGTGATATATATTGACAATGGAATATTACTCAGCCTTCAAAAAGAATGAAATATTGCCATCTGCAGCAACATGGATGGATCTAGAGAATTTTATGTTTAGTGAACTGTGTCACAAAGAAAGATGAATACTATATGATATCATTTCTATGTGGAAAGTCTAAAAATAATTCATGCAAATGAATCTATATTGTTGCTGTTGTTGTTCAGTCCCTAAGTTGTGTCCAACTCTTTGTGACCCCCATGGACTGTAGCACGCCAGACTCCTCTGTCCTCCACTGTCTCCCAGTTCAGTTCAGTTCAATTCAGTCGCTCAGTCGTGTCTGACTCTTTGCGACCCCGTGAACCGCAGCACGCCAGGCCTCCCTGTCCATCACCAACTCCCAGAGTTCACTCAAACTCACGTCTATCGAGTCAGTGATGCCATCCAGCCATCTTATCCTCTGTCATCCCCTTCTCCTCCTGTCCCCAATCCCTCCCAGCATCAGAGTCTTTTCCAATGAATCAACTCTTTGCATGAGGTGGCCAAAGTATTGGAGTTTAAGCTTTAGCATCATTACTTCCAAAGAAATTCCAGGACTGATCTCCTTCAGAATGGACTGGTTGGATCTCCTTGCAGTCCAAGGGACTCTCAAGAGTCTTCTCCAACACCACAGCTCAAAAACATCAATTCTTTGGTGCTCAGCTTTCCTCACAGTCCAACTCTCACATCCATACATGACTATTGGAAAAACCATAGCCTTGACTAGACGGACCTTAGTTGGCAAAGTAATGTCTCTGCTTTTGAATATGCTGTCTAGGTTGGTCATAACTGTCTCCCACAGTTTGCTCAAATTCATGTCCATTGAGTCAGTGATGCTATCTGACCTCATCCTCTTCCACCCAGTTCTCCTGCTGCCTTCAGTCTTTCCCAATGAATGAATCTGAATACAAAATAGAAACAGAGTCGCAAACATAGAAAACAGACTTACAGTTACCAAAGGGGAGAGTGAGGAAGGAAGAGACAAATTAAGATATAAGCTACTACACATAAATTAGATATGAAACAAGGTTTGATTGTACCCAATATCTTGTAATACTATGTGAAAAAAAAAACCTGAATCATTGTTCTGTATACCTGAACTAATGCAATATTGTAAATCAACTATAATAAAAAATTAATAGAGTAATAAGATATATAATATCAAAGTATTTTATGTGCTTTGGTGATCTGTTTTAAGAAAGAGGTCAGTTTTGCAGAAAACTTCAGTTTTGTTTGAGACAGCTGGCAGAAAGTAGATACAGCCAGAAAGTCAAGTGAGAATGAACAAATTTTGAGGTAAAGAAACAAAGGCTTTAACCTCACCAGTGCTAATCCCCAGTAAATGGACGTGGGCCCTCCTGAATGCGTGTCCAGGTCAGCATGGTCAGTGTATCTTTTTGTAAACTCTGGGGAATAGGAGAGGGGTAGAAGCAGAGTTTATTCATATATTCAAGTTGCTGTCTTTGAGAGTTCTCAAACCATAGAAGAAGGCTGCTTCTCTGGTTCTCCAGTAGTGTTCCACGTTTCTCTCCCCTTGCCCCAGCCTTAACCCCTCCCTTTCACTGCTCTGCTTCCTCCCCCCTCCACCTGCCCCTCTTCATCCCTTCATCCTCATCACCCCATCTGTACTTTGTTAACAGACTCCACTCAGACTGCAAAGTTATTTGAAAGCAGCATGGCTATCAACCCCTAGCTTCTAAGTCTCTTCCAAGATAGAGGGTTTCTTCCCTGGAGGTCCTTGCAGCGAGCCCGCCACTCCGAATTGCTGGGGAGGAAGAAGGGGACAGAATAGGGAAGGAACGCAGTGGGGCCCAGCCCTAGGGGCAGCCGGTCAAAGCAAGCTCTTTCTCCTCACCTCTCCCGTCACCCCCGCCTTTCTGCCTCTCCCACCTGGGCAGGGCACACCTGTGGACAGACAGCCACACAGAGGTATTTCTGTCTCCCGGGAGCTAGTCTTTTCTCTCCCCACTTTTCCTGTTTGAAAGTCCATTTCCACTCGGGTCCGAGGAGACCACAGCCCAAGGCTGTGAATCAGAGCGAGCTAGACTGAACTGCACTTTACTGTCTGGAAGTTGTCTGCAGTGGCTTTTAATAAAAAAAAAAAAAAAAACCAAATAGCAAATATGCCCAAATAGGCTTAAAAAAATGTTCTTTTTTTTTTTAATTCTTGACACGATGGTCTGGTCATAGTAGATGGGAAAAAGAGACCCTGCCACACTTCAGGAGTGAGATATCAGATTCCCTCTTCTCTGAGAACCGCCGAGGCTGTAGTTTATTTTTGATTCCTCCTGTGACATTTCTGAGTCTTGCTTTGTTGCTGTGAAAGGAAAAGTGTTTCCTCTTCAGAGATATTGGATAGCATGTTCTTCCTTCTTGTGGTAATAGTATTAGCTGCCGGCAAGGCTGTTGCGTTCCTTTGTTTTCCCTCAAGATGTTCTGCCCTGAAGCTGGTTATTTCTTCCATTAATAAGTTGCCTTTTAGCTCTTCCTGTGTATGCCAGGCACTGTATCTTTTAGGTTCCCTCAAATAGGCACTATAAAATAAATGAAGCTAAGAGAGAAATGTAACTTATTCAAGAAAATATCCCACGAAAAGTAAATTGTCTTGTGTCTCTGCCATGTGCCATGGCCCTTCCATCTCAATGGTTCATGAAGCAGAGTTGCTGTTCAGAAAAGTTGGCAAGTTTCTTTTCTTCCTCCTCTGGAGCTCAGGGACTATGCCTTACATTTGCTTGGAATTGGGTTTTAGAGGTTGATTAAACTGGAATCTACTCCACTGTCAAATAGCTTTTTGTGGTCTAATAGTCTGCACGCCTTACTGCCTTACCGGATCTTCCACCTTTCTGTGTGTCTTACCCCAGGCTGATAGGTTTAATGGGACAGCCTTCAATCCTCTGTCAAAGACCTGACTTCTCTGGTGGCAAGGAGCTGAGCAAAATTAGCGAAATCTATCTAATATTTATTCATGTGAATTTGAACAGATATTGGCTATCATCTGTGTTCAGTTTATCAAATAAAAATCAGAAGCCATTAGGCTATCATGAAAGATATATGACCTGTAGGAACTTGGACAAAGAAAGATGGGCTGAAAGAAACAACACTAGTTAGGTATAGTATATAATTTCTAGAAGCACAGTGCCAAAAATTTTATTTTTTAAAAAAAGTAGGGAAGACTGTTTGGAAAAATTAACCTACATCTTTTCTAAAATATCTAATTTGGAGCATTTCTAATCATAAACTTTAAAATGTAAGGAAAACATATTATATTTGGCAAGCTATAATATATATTTTATGTATTGCTCATATCATATATTTATATCATATATTCTTATATATTTTATATAATTGTTCCATTATTTGTACATCTTAAAAGGTAGATTTTAAATATTGGAATATCTGCCATGTTTCAAAAGAAATATTCCAGAAATCCAATTTTTGGAGCGAGTTGCATGCTACCTTGCTTGGATGAGATCACAACCCCCCACCCCCACCCCCTACCACCTGCCAAGGTCCTTTTAATGCATAAATATCACTGACCATCCAACATGTTTTTAGGATCTTTGAACAAGGCTTAGTAAGTGAAGTGAAGTCACTCAGTCGTGTCCGACTCTTTGCGACCCCTTGGACTGTAGCCCACCAGGCTCCTCCGTCCATGGGATTTTCCAGGCAAGAATATTGGAGTGGGTTGCCATTTCTTTCTCCAGGAGATCTTCCCGACCCAGGGATTGAACCCAGGTCTCCCGCATTATAGGCAGACGCTTTACTGTCTGAGCCACCAGGGAAGGCTTAGTAAAGGTACTGGTAAATCCAAAGGACTTTAAGTTAGAGTCCTGCCTTTCAGGATCTAAGAATTTAGTTGGGGAAACAAGACATGTTTGCAAATTGCCTTACAATTAAAGGCAATACAAGATGTATAACTGAATTATTGTGCTGTACACCTGAGACTAACATAGCACTGACATCAACTATACTGCAGTAATAAAAATAGAAGGCAATGTGAGAAGCCTCCACTTTTACTTCTACTCACCCTTCATTGACTTCTTCACGAATAATCATTCATTCAACAAGTATCCATTGAGTATTTATCATCACTTTGTCCTTAGGGATTCTCTACGTAGAGAATCTAACGGGGAACATGAGACCTCCAAAATTAGTTGTAATACAGAGAGGAAAAGGAGAAGGGCCATGGGAAAGAGAGATTAACAAACCTAAGAAGATTCAGGGAAGAAATAACTGATTTCTGTTTGAAGAATACCGAAGTAGGGTCGTGTCATCATCCTTAGAGCTAGAAATACACAGGGTTTGGATACAGAAAGGTGGAGGAAAATGTCTTTCAGATAGAAGCCACTGTACAGAAATCAAAAGGTGTGGGGTTGTACTGGGTACAGCAAGCTTGACTAGGACAAGGATACATCAAGAGAATTCATGAAAGAAACATTTCAGAAATATCTGGGGGACTATCGTGGACAAGGATCACGTTGACCTTTAGAGTTCATTATAAGTTTTATAGGCCCTTGGAAGCCATTTGGGTTTTCCAGGAATAAAATGATGTGTTCAGAGCTATGTTTCAGGAACATTAAACTTAGTGACTCTGTGAGGTCCCATCTAAAACTTTTTCTCAAGTCTATGTAAAGCCTGTATCAGTGGATTAGCTTAAAGCAAAGTCTATAGTAGATGTTTTGGCTGTTCTCGTGTGGACCTGCCCACTTATATTAGATTCTTATTGCTGGTTTCCAAGTCTAAACCCTTGTGCCCACTTCGAATCTCGGTTATAAAACTTTGCCCTGGATGTTCATATGTCTTCCTATGAGGTTAAATGAGAATGTTCTGTCTGTCCTCAATACTTTTCTTTAGCAAGTTTTTTGAGCTTAAAAACACCTCAAATCATGTAATTGATCATGTTTCCCTCTTTGTGCTTGCAACAAGGTAATTTAGAGCCAGATTTATACCTGCTTTAAAAATGTGTAGGGACTTGCCTGGTGGTCCAGTGGTTCAGAATCTGCCTCCCAGTGCAGGGACAAGAGTTCAGTCCTTGGTCCGGGCAGTAGGATCCCACATGCAGCGGGGCAACTGAGTCCACGTGCCACACCCAGAGAAAAGCCGACACACCCCAGCCGAAGATCCTGCATGCCACATGAAGGCCTGGCACAGCCACATAAATAAATACTTTTAAAAATAAAATAAAAGAAAGATCCTTTTAAAAACTAAAAACTAAAAAAAAAACTGTGTAAAACCATGGAGAAGGAATTCATCCACTCATCTCGTATTTGGCTTTATCTTTCCTACTTTCAGTTTTCCTTTATTCTGTTGTCTTCTCTGACAGTGTTAAATTTTATTTTATCCTGTTATGCTTTATAAACATAATCGATCTAAAATAAGTTGGTGTAGATAAATACGTGCTCCAGCTACTTCTCACGTCCTGTAAGCTGGAATCTTTAGAACTAGCATTGACCTCCAATTGCATCCTCAGATTTTGCTTCTGTTTGTGGTCTGCTGCAGAATTTAAATGTCTGGCCATCCATTCCATCTCGCCTAGACTGTGCACTTACTCTGTTCCGTCAGATTTTAAGTTGAACCTATCTTTCGTTATCTGGGTTTGCTTCTCTGGTAGTGAGGATTCCGTGGTGGCTCAGTGGTTAAGAATCCGCCTGCCAGTGCAGGAGACGTGGGTTCAATCCCTGTCATGGGAAGATCCCCTGGGAAAGGAAATGGCAATCCACTCTAATATCCTTGCCTTGAGAACTCCATGGACAGAGGAGCCTAGTGAGCACCCACAGTTTATATTTTTATTTAAATATATTAAGCATACTAAGTATATTTTATTTAAGTATATTAAGTATATTTTTAAGTATATTAAGCCTCTAGAAACTAACATAATATTGTAACTCAGTAATACTTCTATGAAAAATTTAAAATTAAAGTTAAAAAAGAATAAGAATCTTAAATTCAACATATTGAAATATATGATAATAGATCTTAAATCTTTTCATGTTTCAATAACAATATTTATAATAATTTACCATTCACACAGTGCTTTTACCTGTTACTGGTTTAGCAGATCCCTGAAATATAAAAGCTTGATAAATGTCTGTGAGATGAATGACTTAAGTGTGTGCATAAGTGGATGAACGCGTGCATTTCATTGAATTCTTAGATGGTACTAATACCTTGGTTCAGTTCAGTTCAGTCGCTCAGTTGTGTCCGACTCTACAACCCCATGAATCGCAGCACACCAGGCCTCCCTGTCCATCACCAGCTCCCAGAGTTCACTCAAACTCATGTCCATCGAGTCAGTGATGCCATCCAGCCATCTCATCCTCTGCCATCCCCTTCTCCTCCTGCCCCCAATCCCTCCCAGCATCAGGGTCTTTTTCAGTGAATCAACTCTTCACATGAGGTGGCCAAAGTATTGGAGTTTCAGCTTTAGCATCAGTCCTTGCAAAGAACACCCAGGACTGATCTCCTTTAGGATGAACTGGTTGGACTTCCTTGCAGTCCAAGGGACTCTCAAGAGTCTTCTCCAACACCACAGTAAAAAAGCATCAATTCTTCGGCACTCAGCTTTCTTCACAATCCAACTCTCACATCCATACATGACCACAGGAAAAACCATAGCCTTGACTAGACGGACCTTCGTTGGCAAAGCAATGTCTCTGCTTTTGAATATGCTATCTAGGTTGGTCATAACTTTCCTTCCAAGGAGTAAGCGTCTTTTAATTTCCTGGCTGCAGTCACCATCTGCAGTGATTTTGGAGCCCAAAAAAATAAAGTCTGCCACTGTTTCCACTGTTTCCCCATCTATTTGCCATGAAGTGATGGAACTGGATGCCATGATCTTCGTTTTGTGAATGTTGAGCTTTAAGCCAACTTTTTCACTCTCCTCTTTCACTTGCATCAAGAGGCTTTTGAGTTCCTCTTCACTTTCTGCCATAAGGGTGGTGTCATCTGCATATCTGAGGTGGGGCAGTATTATTTCCCATAATACAGATGAGGAGATGGAGACTCACTCTCACGACACCTGACAGAGTTAGGAAGTCACTTTGTTATCCTGACCTCTACTACATAGCTCTTTCTCAGCATAGTATAATATCTGATGTATCATTTATTCTGTGTCACCCATCTATAACATAATTCCATTCTTTCATGAAGCTGTACTTAAAAACATGGAGTCATTTGCCTCATTCCTCTACTTCTTTTTAGGCATGATCTTAATATTTTTCTTTTCAAGACGTTTCTTTTTTCTCTTTTCATTACGAGGCCAACCTAGTTTAGGCCCTCATAACTGTAGCTTATTATATCATCCTATAAGCATTTTCTTGAAATGTTCCTTGAAGACCTCTGTAGCCATTCTGATCTTACGCACTGATGCTAGGGACAGCAAAGCTAATTAGTGTGCTTACGGGCACGCTAAGTCCCTTCAGTCGTGTCCGACTCTCTGTGAGCCCATGGACCATAGCCCGCCAGGCTCCTCTGTCCATGGGATTCTTCAGGCAAGAACACTGCAGTGGGTTGCTGTACCCTGCTCCAGGGGATCTTCCTGACCCAGGGATCAAACCCAGGTCTCTTTTACGTCTCCAGCATTGGCAGGCGGGTTCTTTACCACTAGCACCACCTACCTGAATGGTAAATCTTCCATGAATTTTAAAATGTCCGTTTCTTTTTCTCACCTGATTACAACCATATTTGTATTGTAACCCTGCCATTCCTTCAAAGGCTGATTCACTTTAACTGATATTTGAACACCCATAGTTTTTCATGAGCAGCACACCAATGGGCCAAGTAAGATTTCTGTAGTTTCTAGTGTGGGAATCTTGAAGAAGACTGCGAGGAAGCAGCTCTGTTTCATGAGTTTAGGTGTGATTTCTGTCCTTCATTTCAAGAGTAAGAAATTATTAGTTGTTAAATGGTATGATATGGATTATTAGGGATCACTGGAAACATGCAGTGATTACTAATATTATATACTATGGGAGGAGTTATTTTAATTGCATACCCTGTAAAGAGGTTTGATAATATATATTCACAGTATTAACATGTCATGTATTCATTCCATGCAACCAGAATTATAATGTTTGACTGTGTTATTTGGCTTAGCAATCACTGCTGGAGTTCACATTGTAGATGAAAGATAGTCCCTGCGTTTCCTATTCTCTTTTAATACATGCATTTATATTAATAGCATGATTTAATACATCACTTCAAAATTATATTGCATTTTGAACTGCATTTAGTCAAAAATTGACATCTTATGTGCGCAGAACCATAATAAGTTTAGCATTAAATTAAGGAGTCATCTGTCTGTTGGCTAAAATGTAGTGTTTGTGAATTCTGGCATGTCCAAAGCTAGGTAATGAGATTGAGATGTGGGTCTCAGATGTTGCATTCATTTGTGCATTTTAACTTATGGCTTATTAGCTTGAGGGACTTTTTTGCCCGGCTACAGCCTACTGTTGTATTTATATTTTGAAGCTGCTGGATCCGCTAGGATTCTGGTTCGAAACAAAATATTCGTACCACTGACATAGTGACATGAGTCACTGTGGTCACCTATGACTTACTCCAAAATGTACTTCTACTGCACACTGTGAAATTGGAAAATCTGTTCTGTGTGTGTTCTAATGGATGTAACGGTCATTAAGTATATGAGTCTTCTGACGTTGTAATCAGCTGTGATTCAGTCTGTTAAATATCCATGAAACAACATCTGCTTCACAGAGTGACCTTCTGCTAAAGAATACTTAGCGTCTATTAGTAGATCACAGTGCAGATCTGCCTTATTTGAAATGCACTAAACTAGAATAGTCGACTACTGTTTAGCAACAAGCTTGTAATAATTTATTGCAGTTAAATAAAGCTTAAAAAAACTCCATTAAATAATTATAGGGATTATATGCATTTCCAAAACCTTTGTGTTCTACTGAAATTACCCATTTCATTTCAGGGTTGGTTTGTTAAAAAAAAAAAAAAAAGCTGAAATGTAAAGGCACATTAGGGGAGCTGTCAGATGCTGTTTTCTGTAGGTGTTAATAAAACCAGATGAAAAAAAAAATCTGAAACAAATTAAAACCAAAAGCAATTTTACCATCTGTTGTAGATTAATTAGAACTTTGCGTATCAAGGGTAAACTTGCTCTTAGAGAATGTCACTGAACACCCGCCTAATAGAATAATATGCAAATATATTAGGTAATGGATTTCTATGCCGTTTTTAATGCTAATGGATCTGTGGTGGATCCCCAAGAAATTGGTAGTGTGTATAAATGTGTATGTACACATACACATATATATAATGAGTTTCCTTTTCTTTTTTTCAGAGCAACCTGCAAACAACCAAGGCCAGTCCACCCTACAGCCTTTGCCACCTTCCCATAAGCAGCACTCTGCACAGCATCATCCATCCATCACTTCTCTCAATAGGAACTCCCTGACCAATAGAAGGAACCAGAGCCCGGCCCCGCCGGCTGCTTTGCCCGCCGAGCTGCAAACCACACCCGAGTCCGTCCAGCTGCAGGACAGCTGGGTCCTTGGCAGTAATGTACCACTGGAAAGCAGGTGAGTCCCGAAGGGGAGGCTTGCGGAGGATTTGACTGTTAGGACCACACAGTGTACCTGCGTGGAGAACGCATGTTTGACAGCAGTCAACAAACTGTATTTTTTTAGCATCTGAAATGGAAAGATAAGCTGGTCCAACCCTTTCCTCAGTAAGAGAGATTTACTTTTTTAAAAATTGGGATACAGTTCCTTTACAGTACTGTGTTAGCTTCTGCTGAGTGAAGTCCCTCAGGCATACGTGTGTGTATGTATGTATCCCCTCCCTGGTGAGCCTTCCTGCTGCCCACCCCCACCCAGCCCGCCAGGCCACCGCAGAGCCCCAAGCCGAGCTCCCTGTGCTGCAGAGCAGGCTCCCACTTGCTGTCTGGTTTACACACGGTAGTGTATATATGTCAGTCCTGATGTCCCAGTTCATCCCTCCCTCGTCTTCCCCTGTTAAGTCCATGTCCATTCTCTGTGTCCGCCTCTCTGTACCTGCCCTGCAGGTAGGATCATCTGTACCATTTTTCTAGATTCTGCATATATGAGTTAATATACGATATGCGCTTTTCTCTTTCAGACTTCACTCTGTATGACAGACTCTAGGTCCATCTACATCACTACAAATACCCAATTGCATTCCTTTCTATGGCTGAGTAATACTCCTTTGTATGTATGTACCACATCTTCTTTATCCATTCATTTGTTGATGGACATTTAGGTCGCTGAATAGCACTGCAGTGAACACCAGCGTGCATCATGACTGAGTTATGGTCTTCTCAGGGTATATGCCCAGTAGTGGGATTGCTGGATCATATGGTAGTTCTGTATTTAGTTTGTTAAGGAGCCTCCATACTGGTTTTCCATAGTGGCTACACCAGTTCACCAGCAGTGTAGGAGGGTTTCCTTTTCTCCACACTGTTCGTCTCCTCTAGAAACAGGGCCACATTATTGGTGCCCTTTTGGTTGGTGGGGCAGTGCACTTAGCCATCCTTTTCACACTTTGCAGTCTATGAGAGATAAGTAAAAAGGGCTTCAGTGAAACTTCTCCTTGCTACCATTATTTTTCTTATCTTCAGATTCTCAGGCATATGGGGAAAAAGGGATCGAGATATAAGGGTGATTATTCTCAGTCCCAGGATGCAGTGATTATATTGTGCATCTGCTGGGATCTAGATGCCCCTGATTCTCACAGGCTCCATTTTGTCTATTGCATCTTAACATCATAGTGGACTCTCACAGATGATAATTCAGCATAAGTCAGATGACCATTTGCTATGGATATTTTAGTTTTTTGCAATGTGAGGGAGGCTTCAAGTTCCTTCCAGCATTATTCCCATTCATGCCTGCTGCTGCTGCTGCTAAGTCGCTTCAGTCGTGTCCGACTCTGTGCAACCCCATAGACAGAAGCCCACCAGGCTCCCCCGTCCCTGGGATTCTCCAGGCAAGAACACGAGTGGGTTGCCATTTCCTTCTCCAATGCATGAAAGTGAAAAGTGAAAGTGAAGTCGCTCAGTCATGTCCGATTCTTAGCGACCCCATGGACTGCAGCCTACCAGGCTCCTCCATCCATGGGATTTTCCAGGCAAGAGTACTGGAGTGGGGTGCCATTGCCTTCTCCGATTCATGCCTAGACCATGCTATTAGGAAAAGCTTCCTTATGATGAACTGAACTTCTGTTCCTGAAACTCCCTTCCTCTGGTAGTCATCGTGCGGTTGGGAATGTGTAATTCCACAAAGCCATTTTGCCCCATCTCTACACCACGGCCCGGGGGCCCCTCTCAGTCTCCCCTTCCAGAAGCTTCGCCAGCTTGGTGCTTTTTCTCTAGCACATGCTGATGTCTCCCTGAGGGTCTTAACAATTACGAGTTCTAGCACAGCTTGGCCCGCAGTTAGCAACCTGCTCACACAAGAATATAGACCAGCCAGAGCTATTTTGAGCTAATCCATTTCATTTTTAAATATCTCCAAATACAGAAAACCTTATCTTCTTCCTTTGGTCAGGACCTCAACAGCCAGCATCTCCTTAGAGCTATGTATCACACAAGCAAATGCTGTGGTGTCTTACCTCATGGGTCTCCTCCTGGTGGCTTTGCAGCACAGTTCCCCTAAAACTCCTGCTAGTGTTTATTTCTTCCCTGCCTTCCCTGAAGCTTCTCGTAGCTTCAGAGAAAAAGATTCATCTCCACATAAAGCCAGAAACCGGAGGTTGCTGAACCTCCTGGGAGAATGTGCCCTCAAGTGCCCTGCCCTGTGGAGCCCCTGGCTAAAGGCAGCTTTAAAAAACAAACAAATAATTATTTACTTATTTATTTTTGTTCACACTGGAAACCGGTTGTTGTCCCAGGGCTTTCTCTAGTTGTGGTACCCAGGCTCCTCATCGCAGTGGCATCTCTTGTTGCACAACACTGGCTCCAGGGCGTGTGGGCTTCAGGAGTTGCTGCACGTGGGTTAAATAGCTGTGGCTCCCGGGCTCTCGAGCATCAGCTCAATAGTTGTGTTTCTCAGGCTCAGTTGCTCCGAGGCACATGGGATCTTCCCGGAGCGGGGATGAACCTGTGTCCCTTGTGTTGGCATGCAGATTCTTAGCCACTGGACTACCAGGGAAGTGCTAAAAGTCAGCATTTACATTAGGTCCTGAATGAAAAAGTGGGTCTCAGTGAATAAACTGCTGTTTTTTGCCATTAATTGTGTGACCTAAAGCAGTTCTACCCTGAGGATGAGCAAGCAGGAGCTGCTCACAGTTAGTTGTCAACAATACAAATCTCTCTGGGTTTTTTTTTCTTTTTACTCTTGAACTAAGAACAGGTTAAAAAGAACCCTTTTTGTCTATAGTGTCAGCCAAGAGTAACTGGGTTTTATTATTTATTTTGTATTATTGAGCACTGTCCCTGGAGCAATTAGGAAGAGAGAGTACAGAAGAAGTAGGCAAGCAGCAGATTTCTTCACTTAAAGACAAAGCGTCATGTGCACAGATTTTTTTCTTCCTGAGTTTATTAGCACAGTGTCATTTAAATTTACCCAGTGTCATTAATTAGCACACACTAAACAACTAATCAATGTTGTCATTTGGAGAAAAAAAAATTTATTAGGAAAAAAGTAATTTTCCAGCTGAGACATCAAATTGAATATGGATAATTGCAATGTAGTTGACAATAAGTGTCTTGACAAATATTTATGAAATGTGCCAAGTTAGGTCATCAGAAATGCATTTAATTGGGGGGATGTGGTAGTTAGCACAAAAGCCTCAAAAACTGGTGATAGGAAAGATGGTATTCCTTGAAGCCATATCCTTTTTTTTTTTCCCCCAGTTAATTAATTTGTTTATTTTTGGCTACTCTGTACTTGGTTGCTGTGCTCGGGCTTTTTCCAGTTGTAGTGTGTGAGTGTCTCAGTTGCTGTGGCTTCTCTTGCTGCAGAGCACAGCCTCTGGAACATGAGCCTCAGTCATTGTGGCTCCTGGGCCCGAGAGCACCAGCTCAGTAGTTGCAACGCACAGGCTTAGTTGCTCTGCGGCGTGTGAGGTCTTCCTGGAAGAGGGACTGAACCCATGTCCCTTGCGTTGGCAGACAGGTTCTTAATCCCTGACCTCCAGGGAAGTCCTGAAGGCTTAATTTGAAGTGCAGATATTTGGGATCATTGGAAGGAAATATACAGCGTGTTCTTGTTATTCCTCATATTGTGCTAATGAATATTTGTTGTTGGTGAGTGAGCAAAGAAAGTGGCTCTTTAGAAGAGAACCCATGGTGGCTATATGTGAAATTGTAACTGATTTCTCCAAATTCAGACCATATAAGAAATCACTCTCAGAGCAGTTTCAAAGCTGTGCCATTTGAAATTCCATTTCAAAGCAGTACTACTCATGAACCATCAATGGAATTACATTTTATAGTTTTATGAATTGACAAAGGAAGAAAATCTGCTAGTTGATATTCTCACACACATATATAGAAAATATAATGAATCTAGACACTGTACATCATGCTAAACTATTTTAATCTGTGGTAGAGTTTTGTTCGTTTCTCCTTTCTCCTTTTCCAGTGTTCACACCTTATAATATTACTGATCAGAAGAAATGGCATTTCCACTTGCAGGCACTCGGTGAATCAGCCTAAGCGGTGGTGAGGAAATTTCACACCATGCTGACACAGTGCCACTGTGGTTTCTTTAATAGTCTCACTTGGTTGGAACTCTTAAGGTGAAGAACCAGGCTTATTTATCATTGGTTTTTCCTTTTTTAGTTAAGGTTCCCTGTTGAGTATGATTCTCAGTTTCAACTATATTAACAACTTCATCCAGACTTGTGTCTGCCTTCAACTATTTTTTAATCTAGTGTAGAGTTTCATCTTTGGCAATTATTGCTACTTATGATAAGTAAGACTTATCTTACTGATTGTCATTTTCCTGAAACTGTCATTTAAAAGATATTAGCTATAAAGATTAAAATTCAGTTCTGTGTAGATTAAGAACCTCTATTGTTTTCTTTTTGTCTCTTCCCCTTTTCTCCTTTCAGCATATCATGATAATAGTTGGCAACAAGTGGCATGTCATAATCCATTAAAATCTCAGTAATTCACATCTAAACTTGATAGAGAAGACACAAAAGATATGTCCTGTCTGTTTCAATATAGCTTTCATGTTGATTTATTAAAAAGTATTTTTTCCCACCAGCAGATTCTTACTTCCGTAAAAGTGTTTCTTTCCTTTTGCTAATGAATTTAACATTTGCTGCTGCTGGAGACAATCAATAGTATTGGGTCCTGTACATTTCTACCCAATAAACAGAATAGCTCTGGTCTCCCATCTCCAGTGAGTTTTCAGATATAGAGTCATATCAAGATGCAAACAATTATTTGCCATTTATGAGTATATTCTTCTTATGTTATCATCACCTAGAAATAACAATCCGGGCATGGATAGAACACCAATACTTGCTTAGAATTTTTCTGATGGCTCTTTTCCTTGGGGCTCAGTATTTCTTGTCTTTTGTATAATTCATTTTTAGGGCATCTGATAGCCTGTAGCTCATCCTTTGTTTATTTTATACTTCAGCTGCCTCAGTACATAATAATAGCTGCTACCAGAATATAGAGCAGCTGAAGAAAAGCTTGCACTTGACTCCGGATAGCAGTGGTACTTAAAGGTGCGGTACAGAGACACTCACTGAGAAGCCTGACCTTAAGCAATTGTAAAGTTAATTGCCTGCAAGTTCCTCGTTTATATATGTGAATTAAGTAGCTTAGTAGTTACCTATTAGATGTTAACCAAGGGGTTCATGTGTAGCTATTTAATAAAAGATTTATTAAAGTCTTGTTTTATTATGAAGTCTACTTTGGCATGGATAGCTCATTAGTTATGTTCCCATAGCTTTTTACTTTGTAGCTCAGTAATGTTTTGCTAATTATTAATGTATGAAAACGCATATTCAGTTACCTTTTTATTACTGCATTTTTAATTTAAATATCAAGATGTCTTAGGATGCTTTAATGGGAAATCAATGGGTATATCTTTTAAAAAAAATACGTAAACAGAAGTATGATGCACTAAAGTAAGATATTTTCCTCTTTTTTTCCCCCTTTTATCTTTACTTTAAATGGTTCTAAGGAAAAGGAAAGACAACCAGGTCTGAGTTAGCCTTGGCTATTAGAAATCTAGGCAGCTACACGCATACTGGCTGTTCAGTGCCAGGGGAAAGCCTTCCCAGTTGAAAAACTGTACTTCCACCTACAAGCTGATAACCAGCTACCTTTAGCAAGGTGGTAAGTAGTAAGATCCTGCTTCATTAAACACACAGCTTTAAGTGAAATTTCACTGGAAAGGTGATCCACTGACTTAATTTTACTAATTGATGCCATATCCTTTTTTTAATTGCAGTTTTTTGTTTCCTTTCTAATCCTATATTTTATTAGAGTATAACTGTTCAAGATATTTTGAGGAAACCCAAGAACACCTGTGGGAAAAGAGGAAACCACAAAATATGATAACAAGAAGTAACAATAAAAAGCTCAGGTTCCAGAACATAAACTTCAAAATCGGATGTGGGCCTCAGCTAAGAAATTTTTTGAGAGTCTCACTGTCTCCTTTTTTTTTTTATTGTTTTGTTTGTTTTTACAAGCACCCTGTAAACTCATCTAAAATTGCATATTAGTGAATAGTCAAAATCAAAGGGATCCCAAGATCTCTTGAAATACTTTGTCTTTAATAACTTTTGTTATTTGCTAAAAGGCCCGTAGAGGGATGTGTGTGTCCAGCTGTAAGAGTCATAGAAAGACAGAGGAAGACAGAGGTGTGATACAAGAAGATTTGCTAGGAGGTGTTTGTATTTTAAGATGTCTCAGTGTAACCAGAAGTGGGGTCTGGCTGCTCACAATTCAAAAGCCATTGAAGAGGCCAGGTTAGTGGAAAGGAAAGTTTGCTTTATTTTGGATGCCAGCCACCGAGGGGAGGGCAATCTCCTGTCCAAAGTCCCCCTCCTCCTGACCATCAGTGGGCAAGAGCTTTTACAGGCTGAGGGAGGGATCTGCATGCAGAAATAGCACAGGCATCTCTGACAGGTATCTTGATGCTGGTCATCAGTGGCTGGTCAGCGTCATCTTGATTATTTTAGGTACAGTTAGTCTTCAGTTCCATGGGCGGTTTGTTTCCATTTCCTTGAAGCCAGTTCTCAGAATTGTGGCAGCTTATGTCATAGTTACTGCCTGGTCATCATTTAATTACCTTCTCCCTATGGTTAGGGTTTCAGCATCTGTAAGACAGCTCACAGGATATGGCTCAGCATATAATCTATAGCCCTCGAGGAGGAACTAAAGGTCCTTGACTGTGTTTATTGACTAAACTGGTATTATTTGGTCTCCTTTGGCTGTTTTCCCTTGTTTCTGCATGTTCTCACTTCTCTGATTAAACTTATTCTTTGGCTAAAGTTTTTCCACAGACAAAAGGCAGGCTGAGGACCTGGGATATTTCATCCATTTGTAGCTTAAAAATGTATCTCAGTGAGAGGAGGATAATTCCAGAAGCTGCTATACTCTTAGCTCAAAGCCTGTATTCTATCATAACCATATAATTTATCGTCCAACCAGGACAGTGTGAGAGCGACAGGAGACACGGGAACTGCAGGCATAAACTGAGGCTGCTCTTGGCAAAGAGGCATATGTACCCCAACTAAGTTTTATTCCCAAGAGTAAAGTTCCTTTTTAAGTTCAAATTATTTTACACATAAGGTAAATAGTAACACAGAGAGTAAGTAAAAGAGGCAATAGGAAGGCAGCCATTAGTTGAATACATGTGTGATTCCTACTTTGAGATTTTCTAGTTTTTATTGCCAATTTGTAGCAAATATTTAACCCTTCCCAGAAAAAGACTGCTGTTGGCCTCCAAAATATGTAATTCCTAGAATGACATGTAAAATAGTCATCTTTCTTTTCTTCTTGCAATATCCAGAGAACAAGAGGGGGCATGTATTAAATCAGTGTATTGAATGGCTTTTTTATCCAAAAAGTTCAAATTTAATTTCTTAAATGTCAGATGTTAAAGGTAAATCATATTAACTAAAAATATTGAAGAGAAAATTTGATCCTGAATTTACTCAAACACTGGGCATCCGTGTCTCTCTGGTAGCATTATAATTTGGTTTCTGAAACCATTCTGTTATATTAAAGGAGACCTCATTCTAAAGTATGAGATAAAGATTCGTAGATGATTACTAAGATAAGTGAAAGTGAAATCATAGTTTTTAAATGTGAAATAACTACTAACCAGTTGTAATGCTATAGCCCCAACTAGGTTGTTTAACAGGCATCATGCCAATAATTAAAATGAGAAAGTAGGCTGTGGACTAATTATACTCTAAAATTTTGACTCTCAGGAGGCCGTATTGATATATGTTCCTGAAGATCCAGTAGATATATAAAAACGCAGTTAAGCATCATGAGACAAACACAAGCTTTGCAGTTAGACCTGATTTTTAATCCTAGCTAGATCCATCATTTAAACTAGCCATATAATAATCTACAAATTATTTAAATCTGAGGTCAGTTTCCGATGCAATAATAATATCACCTCAAAAATGTTGTATTAAATGAAATAATATAAGCAAAGCCCCTAGAACATGATAAGTACTTCATAAATGTTTTTTAACTTGACCAGATAATAACAACCGTTGCATGGGATAAGATAACCTAATTGGTTAAGAGTTGAGCAGATATCTTTTATCATTAAGTAGCTCTCTTCTCTCCAAAAACGAGAAACGTATGTTTTAACTGGAGTATTTATGTCTAATTTATCTTTATATGTGAAGTAGTCTAAGCCTAAACCATAGTTTTACCAGAATAAAATCTCTTGTGTTTTTCACTATTCCTGTCATTCAGCAAAAAGAAGGTAAATTTATGCAGATAGGAACCCCAAGTCTGTTCATTTTGTTCTTGAGAAGAAAAAAGAAATCTTCAAATTATAATGAAAGGCAACTATTCATATCCCTGAAACATTTAATTAACTAAAGTAATAAATGTTTGGAATGAATCCATAAAAACCTTGATAGATGCATTGTCTTCACATCAGTCAGAAGTGAGACCCCAGTTGTGTTTTAAGGCTTTTAAAGCTTTAGGTATCTTTTGAGTATGATGAAGTTACTGTACAATAGAGTAGGAGTGTTATTTTGTTTAATTGAGGTGAACCAGTTTTTTTTTAATAGCAATTAAGATACCAAGAAAGTATGCATTAATCATTTGCTAAAGGCTTTAAATGACTTTTTGAAAGCATAATTCCCTCCAATTGCAAATACTGTGTACTCTGATAATGTCTGGTTTTGGATAACCAGCAATCTGTATAAAATATTCATATATGATAACCTTAATTTCCACGATACCTAGGGAAATGAATTCTTAATTACTCCTAACACATTCCTAGTCACTTCTCTGAGCATGATCAAAGTAAAAGGCCAACTGTGCTGTTGCTCTGGTCACAGCTAATGACTGATTTTATCATTACCTTTTTTCTGTATTTGACCTATTCATTGTAAGGTGCCTCTCTTCTTCCTCAGCAACTGTTTTTGGAAGTTTTTTTGAAAAGATTCTTTTACTCTTCACTGAGATCGTCTGTGAATATATGTTTCAGTCCTCTTTCCTTGATTGCGAGAGTATGTACCTGTGTGTGTTATCTCTACTTAGCATCATCACTTCATGTTGATTTTATCTTTTTCTAGAATACATTGTCCAATTTTAAAACTATTTTTTCTCTCTAAAGTTTCATCCTCTGGTTTCATCACCAATGAACAATACCCTGTCAAAGACAATTGCTTTTCTTTTCCTGGGTTTCTTCATTTTGGCTTGACTTACTTTTGCCTATTTTCTTTCTTTCTCCTCTCATTTCAAGCCTGAGTCTGTTGTCCTGTTACCCCATTCTCAGAATGCTTTCTTTTTAGCCAGTAAGATTAAAATCTTGAACATAAAGTTAGCCAAATAAGTTTAATACATTCTATTTGGTAGCCCCTCTGATTCTGCTGTGACCCTCTTTATGAGTTCTTAGTATCTCACCTCATATTCCAAGCCACTTACAATACTACTACCTAGGAATTCCCTGGCAGTCCAGTGGTTAAAACTCCACACTCCCAACACAGGGGCCCGGGTTCAATCCCTGTTTGGGGAACTAAGATCCCACATGCTGCACAATGCAGCCTCAAAAAAAAAAGTAGATTTTACAATACACACGGAGTGGGGACTTTATCAAGTTTAAATAACATAATGTTTTCTCTACACACTTTCAATAGGGCCTCAATAAGCTTTACTCAGAACACTCACCACTCTTTGGGCTGGTCGCTTTCTGTTCTGTTTTATTAAATACTTCTTGCTCACCATCACAAATTTGATTGACGAGGATACCTTCCACATCTCTCAAAACCCTGGAACGTTTTTATTCTTCATCAGCTTACATCAATACCTGAAATTATTGTTTTCGTAGATCACGCTTCCTTCTCAGATTTATAGAAAGAGCTTTGCTGAACAATTTTAAGGCATCAATAATTAAATGAATTAATAATTAAATAGATTAAATCTTGTTCAAATAGCACATAGGAATTTTAAGATCTCCTTTTTCGTTTCTATTTTAATTTTAATATATTTAGTATGTAATAACTCCCAACAGTACTATAATTGATATCTTAAAACATGTAGGAAACTATCTAATGTAAGTTTGAGTCTTTGATATCATGGCTACACAATTAAAACAGCTAAAATGTATCACAGACTAGTAAGCTATTTTAGCCATTTTGATAATAGTTTTAAAAATTGTGCATATTTAATCTAGTTGTTCAGTTCTTAATGCTCCCAAGCAAACTCTGCAGGATGATTTGTTACTTGATTATAGACATGTTTAAGTTAAAACAAGTCATAGTAAAAATATTTTTCTTCCTATTATAGCCTTATGTATTGTTTACTGATGTGATTATACTTAAAGTTTACATTGTATGTCTCTCCTTATTTAAAACTGAAAAGTAAATGTAAGACAGTAGAAAGTTTACTAAAATACATTTCCCGCAAATCACCTTAATACTGTCCAGAATTTTGCCTCCCGGTTTTCAAAGATCAATTAACACATGATGCTGTATTTACCAAGTACATGTTTGTGTACTCAGTATGATTACAGATGATACAAGGGCAGTTGCCAAAATGTACAGTTATCAATACATTCATATTGCAATTTTTTGGTAAAATATTATAAAACAATTTTTTCTCTCAATCCTCTTTTTGTAAACCACTAATAGTGCATATTAATTCAGGTAATAGCAGTGAAATATATCTTGTTTATAAACTTTTCATTTAAGACATTTTTCTTGTTGGGATCACCTCCTAGTGTGAAAGTTGTCCAAAGATAATAACACATCAATTCAAAAGTGTAATAGGTTTGAGACCACAACATGCTATCAGCATGAAGTAGTTTATCAGTCTCACTAACTCACTCACTGTGTCACAGCTAGAATCATTACACATTTGTTCTTTTGTTTTCATGCCAAAATACGTAATTTACATTCTAATGCTGATTACTCACGTAATGTTTAATTTTCTTATTTAAAATATTTTTTAAATGCATACCACAGTTCATTTAAAGGTATTAAAAGAACAGGCATTTTAATTAGTAGGAGTTTAAAATATTTCCTTTTTTGTACAATATATTACTTAATAAATATTTTCAGTTGTTTATAGTGATAATACCTTTACATCAGAAGCAAAATAATTAATCTATTTTGAACAAGCCCTGTCCAGTTCTTAGAAAATTTATCCACACACCCAACACACATCACCTTTTCTAGACTCATTCTGTTTAGAAATTAGCAGAAATCAATTCTTTTAATTCACTTGGCTGCACTGGGTTCTTTGATTGTGGCATGCAAACTCTCATTTGCAGCATGTGGGATCTGGTTCCCTGACCAGGCATCAAACCCGGGCCCCCCTGCATCGGAAGCATAAAGTCTTAGCCACTGGACCACCAGAAGTCCCCCAAATTAGCAAAAATTAAATTATCAAAATGCAAAGTGAAAAATATTGAGGTTTATCGTTGACTCACTGTAGGTAAATTTTGTTTTTTCTCAACCATTTCACCTTTTCATCAATCCTTGAGACAAGCCTATTCAGTTTTAATATCCCATTTGATAATGTTTTATTCTTCGTTTTACCTTTTGGCAAGTGCTGCTTCAGCACAGTGGTTGCTTAAGAAGTTAATTAAAAACTAGTTCTACAAATACTTTTTACTTTCCTCCTACCAGTTAAGTAACTCTTCACTGGTTCTCTTACTCACCGTTGAAAACATGTTCTAAAATAATATCTAAAGGATGAAAGAAAAATCTTTAACTGTAATAATGAGGATTCAGTGTAGGATTTCTTTTTTCAAATATACTGGAATTCTGCTCCCTCTGAACCTCAGTGAGAGAATTTTTTTTTCACTGTGTAGTTTTCGTGGTTCAGAAGCTCCTAGTTCTGCAGCCTTTGTCAGGATGTGTGTGGTAGTGCACACACCATGGTCAGTGCTGGGAAAGTCACCCCGATTGTCACTGCTGGGTCTTAAGCTGCTTCAAAGGGGAAAAGTCAGGGAGAACTAATGTTCTACAGGAAAATTCTCATTTGTTTCTTTTGCCTCATAGTGACAGATGTGTAAGGAGGTAAGGAGATTAGATTTGTGTGTGTGTGTGTGTGTGTGTGTTCAGTTCTTTTAAAATGTTTAGAATTGATTTTTCCAGAAGTATTTCCTAATAGAGAATGAGTAGAGATAACTCTTTCTTTTAATTCAGGTAATAACATGGAAGCAAAATATTTAGAGGAAAAAGGAGAATATATAAAGACAGAAAGGTTAAGAGTGGAGAAATAGCATTATCTGTATGAACAAAAGTAGTGAAACCTTTTGGGAAGTTGTAGATACCCAAGATGGATGGTCAGGTAGCCTTCTACATGACTGACAAATCCAAGTACTAAGTTCAATGAAAAAAGGAAAGAACTCTCTAAAAAAGAGGTCCTAATGGAATAAGGTGGTTTGTTGGTGAATGTCTGATAAGCACATAGAAATATAGATACTCTGGGAAACAAAGAAGAAGCAGGGTAGAATGGACCCCAGTGTCTCATTTAGAGATAAGTAAGAGTCAGTAAACGTGGTAGGCATTTAAAAGTGGCAATGAAATTAGAAAGGACGCAGGAACCAGTTTCTTAACAAATAGGTGAAATCGAAAGGGAAGAACAGTAAAGGAAAGGTTGTTGCAAGTAAAAAATAAAGAGTGAGATGACATAATACGGTGAAAAATGGTTAGGCCTTTGGATTCTGAGGTCGGATGGATCAAGCCTCATGTCCTACACATTCCATTTGCTCTAAACCTTGAAGAGAGCTAGCAGCAGTGACTGTTTAAGCAAGAGTCTTTGGGTTGATTTTCTGTTTTGTTATACAGTCTGGATGGGAGTCTTGAAGCTAAACCAAAGCTAAGAAACTAACACACCAGTTCCTTTACTGCAGTGGTTCTCAAAAGTATGGTCCCTTGACCCAGAAGCATGAGCTGCTGGGGTTCCACCCCAGACCTTCTATGTCTTGACAAGCCTTCCAAGGGATTCTGGTGCAAGCTGAAGTTTGAGAACCACTGCTTTAACGTATGTAATAGTCTCAAAGCACATTTCTGTGCCTGTTGGTGGCCTAAGCCTTGACTATGTAAATTCTCAAGGTTCTACCAAAACCTGTGAGTCCAAAATCAATCTGATGGAAGGCTCCATGAGAAAGATGGGTGACTGCAGAATACTCTATGCAATCTTATGCAGATGTTAGCGTGGGTGGGCTTCTCCATGAAAATTCATAGCAGCGTCTACAATCTCTTAGTTCTGGAATCTTCACAGAACTCCTGACTGCCATCATCCTCAACTGATGGAGATTCTTTCCAAACAGTTAGGTATTTAAGAACAGTAAGTAATTCCCCAGGTATCTCTGGGTATCTATTGAGCATCAGTCCCTAACAGGAACCCAGCCTTGAATAGAGATAGCTAATTTTCTACATGGACTTGCTTTCTTTAGATTTCTGTTTAATAGCAGCCCCCAAAATTTATATTTGCTTGGATCATTATCCTGAAGCCCATCACTTCAATAAACTGCTTTTTTAGGTCTTTTAATCAGTCACAAACACATTGCTAAAAATATATTTAGCAGATAATCCAGTTGGCCTTGAGATCGAAAAATCAGAATTTGATAGTGAAAATGCTCAATAATGAAGCACAGGTTTTAAGGTTCAAAGTTCTTAGATAATAGTTCATATCATCTTTCAGTTTTATCATTTCTTATATACTGACAAATATTTGGGGCTATTTTAACTCGTGCGATGTTTGATATATATACTCTCCATGATAGACCACAAGTAATTAAGTCAGGGGAAGACAACATACAATAATTAAATTTTTCATATTTTGAAAAAAAATTTTTAAGTATTTTGTCTTAAGGTGAATTCCAGGGAAACCATCCATTGTTTCGGCATTATTAAGTAACTAAAACTATCTGAACTCAGTAGTTAGTTTTAGCTTTCTTATATTACCAGGTAAATTTAATCCACAAGTATGGGATTCATTTGCTTTAAATCTGAAAATGTCATTTTGGAAGAGTCGTTTGAAGTTGAGGAAATCTTATGAGACCTTTAATAAGCCTCTTAAATCTAGAAAGTTATATTTTGCCAGAAGGAAAAAGAACCTATACCTTCAAATTTCTTGAGCTCTTAAGTGAGAACTTTGGATTCTGAAAAGGCTGTAAATTTGGCCAAATAAAGCCAATCTTTCTTCTTACCGGCACATTGTCTTTGAAATCAGAGCATCCAATTTGAAGCAAGCAATCTATATTCTGGGTAAGTTTTTTTTTTTTTATTGATTTGCCTAGAAACATAAAAAGCAAGGCATCAAGACATTTAAACAGTTCACATTTAGCTTGATGTAAATTACTCTCTCTGTTCAACAGAGACTGTAAGAAGAGGAAGAAAGTATCAATAATTCCTATGCAATAGAGCCTTTCTCCCAGTTAGATGGTACAGGCTGTGGACAATAGAAATGTTTCTCCAGATGCCTGTATCTCACCAGTGAAGGTTTCAGCTGTGCCTTAGGGATTGAAACTGAACACTTGACTATTATTCTCTTTTTCATTCTAATCATTTGCTTTGTTTGCTCATCTCTCAAAAGGTTTTTAACACTGTATAAAACATCGAAAGGGGGAGAAAAACTATTTTTCTGTGAAGATAACCAATTTTGAAGTTAATCTATTAAAATTTCATTCAGTGGTTACACACTTTCTTGTTGACTTTTATCTTGCATCCCAGTGGCCCACTGAGGAAATCACTCACATAGCTTTAAATGATACTGTAACACATTTTTCTGGGGTGCTTCTCCCCATCTGGTCCCTATAATTTCCGACTTACTAAGCCATGTTCTTTGATTTTAGAGGAACATGATTATATTAACCTCCTGAACAAAAGACTGGTCTTAACCTGTGTATTTCCTGGTGATGCTTGTACAATTACAGTTTAATTATATCTTATAACTTGTTCAATTTTGTACATGATGTTAGGATCTTATAAAATGAGCGCTGAATGAGTTGATATTACATATAACATAATATAGAAAGGCATATTTAAAATAACTCAAAAAGCCCTATTATTTCGCCACTAAAAATTTTAATGATAGTTAAGTTTTTTCAAAGTAATTACTTTGAAAGACTAACTCCATCAAAAGTGAAGAGTTAGCAAGGAACAAAACATACCTGCTGAGAGATTGAGTAAAAGAGCAAAATAAATGACTGGAAGCAGCTGTAAGTGGCCTGAGGTAAGTGTAGATACACATTATGAGTGGGCATACGGAGGTGACTGTATTAACCACTGTAAAGGTAGTGTGAGGGTTCAGTATTAAAAACATGGCATTTCACTAGAGAGTAGAAGAAACTTTGAAATGAAAATGTTACTTGTGCCCGTTCTTGGCTTTGGCCAAACAAATTAAAATGAGGACGTTGAGCTGCAAGAACTCAGAAGAACTGCCCCACCCTGGCAATGAAGCAAAATGAATGAAACGGAGAACAAAAGCAAGGGAGAAATGCGGTGAAGGAAAGAGTACAAGATTCTCTGACAGTTGAATACTAGTGGGAGGAGGGGGCAGGCAGAAGAGAAGAGTAATTGAAAATTAGCTCTCCGTCCGTCAGTTAGACATTAAGGACAGAGGTACCAACAGTGACGAAAAGGTAGGAATGGGGACAGCGACAAAGAACAGGAGATTCAGCCTCTGTCCTGATTAATTTTCTCAGTTTTTATTTTATACTGGAGTATAGTTAATTGACAATATTGTGTTCATTTCAGGTATGCAGTAAAGTGATTCAATAATACATATACCTGTATCTATTCTTTTTCATATTCTTTTCCCAGAAAAGTTATTACAGAGTACTGAGCAGAGTTCCCTGTGCTATACAGTAGGTCCTTATTGATGGTCTATTGTATATATAATTCTGAGTGTACATTAATCCTAACCTCCTAATTCATCCCTCTCTGCCCCACCTTTCCCCTTTGGTAACCCTAAGTTTGTTTTCTAAGTCTGTGAGTCTTTTCCTGTTTTGTCAATAAGTTCGTTTGTATCCTTTTTTAGATAGTAATTTTTAATTTGTGACATGTCTCAGGGAAAGCCCCGTCACAGAATCAGAAATTAGAAGCTAGAACCAAAGGCAGAAAGCTGAAATGAAAAGGTTGGTCTGAAGGCAGATCAACAAAGAAACAGATTTTTGAACTTCAGGAAAAAAAAAAAAAAACGAGCAGCTATTAATTGTGCTTAATACCGGGTGATCCTCCCCACGTACGTTTCCGCTGCTCTGCGGCCTTACAGTTAATAATGCCACGCAGTTCCACGAGGCTGTTTGTTGTTGTTAATAGAATCCCCCTCAAGATTCCAAAGCCGCAAAGCAACGTAAAATGTTCGGTGACCTTCTGTACCGGCTGTCTTTGGGGCTTTGAAATTGATTTTCCTCATCCCAGTCTCTGATAGTCTCTCTTCAAGTGTGCATCTCTAGTTCATCACCAGAGTGAAAACGGTGGCACAAATAGCAGAGGAGCTGGAGGCAGGCACCACGCCGGGCATCATTAGAAACATCAGAAAAAAATCAGCCAGCTCTGGTGTGCTCTGTGTTACAAAGAGGCTGCTGCTTCTATTTTATTGCCGAATACAATGGGGGAACATTCTCCCTGGATCCACTGGTTTCATTCCCAAATATGGTCTGAGAAGGAAACAGCATCTCTCCCTTTATTCTCCAAACCTTGTGTGGATGCCGGATCAGAAGCATATGCTTTTGATAGTAATTTTTGCAGAATTTTTGATATATAAGAAGCATGTTCCCAAGGCTATATGACCTGGCAAAGTGTCACAGGGTGGGGAAGACTGTCATGACATACACAGGAGTAGGTGCCTTAGAGAGAATTAGGTGATAAAAGAATTTTCTGGAAAGTCCTTGTATACTTTTCATGTACCTGCATTCCAGTATCCCCTTTCCCCGTTCATTTCTTAGGTATTTGTGGAGCTTCAGACATAAACTAAGCATTGTGTTCGACCTTGAAACAGTTTTTTTAAAACTCCTGGGCTTAAAGTCGCACAATCCGCTCGTCAGTGTTCTGTGTTTTCTGTATTGCAGTGGAAAGGACACTGCTGACTTGGGAAAGACGGCATCCTGTCTGAGCCTAAAAATGGACAGATTCCTACCAAATCTGAAACCAAATGTTCTCTATAGAAAGTATGTTGACACAGAACTTTTCTACTAGTCTAGTTAATGTCTAAGAGGTTTTTGCATGTGTGTTTTAACCTGTTTTGAAGCCTTAAAGATTCCTAAAGGAATCATCCTCGCATGAACAATACCATTTGTAAATGCTTTCAAAATGCATCCGTTTAAGCAGTCTTTACGAATTCTTTCTGTACTTGCATACTAAGAAGCTATCCAAAACTATTGAAGACCAGTGATTCTAGAATAAAATTCATGGGTGATTTGGTTTCTCTTTCAATGTTTTTATAATGTTTCTTTATTTACTATGCAAATCTCTAACGTACTAATTTGAGGACCCCCTGACATAGAAAGTCATTTATACAGAGGAAGAGGGAATGCACTTCTGAGGTTTAAAGACAGTAGCAATAAATACATAAAAATTCTATTTTCTCTTGCAGAAACAAAAGTAAACTTATGTTATTAAATAACTTAGAAACTCTTTGAAAATTAAGAGTCTTCAGTTCCACTCACATTGATAAGAAATATATTTTTGAGTAATATATTTTTGTTTTCAAATATCTCAAAGTTACATTTTACTCTAAGAAAAATAATAATTTCATAGTGGCTCAAGCCTGGTTCTTGAAAGAATTCTTTTCCAGGATCAGCAGAGCAGGTAGACATCATGTACTGATACCACAGATTTCAGAAACTGAAACAGAAGTGTCTAATTTGAAGTCAACATGTGTCTAACTCCTTGTCTTGATCCATGTTTTCAGTGTTAAAGACTCAGAGTCAAGTCCCATTTCCTATTCATAAATGACCCAACCACTTTGAATAAACCTTTAACACATTTTCCAGGTTGAGGTTTGCAATAATTTCCAACTTTTATTTATTTTTTATCATTTGTTTATTAGCCATGAGTCTTTGTCCCAGGTACTTTTTTCTATGAGACTCACTTTCCATATCGGCACAATAGTCACCGTTTTCTTTATTTCACAATATTTGTGAAGCAACAAGTCAGGAACTCTGTAAGTCCTGAAAAGACAGAGGCGAATGAGACTTTGTGGAATTTACATTCTAACCAGAGAAGACAGACTGCAGACTTATGCCATGGATATACCATTTGTATCCATCCACATTCGTATGCCAGATAAATGATTTTTTTAAAAAACATTTCTGTCTATATTTTATTTGAAACTTAACCCTAGGAAATTCACCCGGGTAATTTGGGTCTTTCCCCCACCCCTGACTCCTGACATGATGCTGTGAGCACAGCGAGCTGCCCCTCATGCTTGGAGTCTTCACCCAGATGCTGGTCTTCTGTCTGTCCCCTCAGCATCAGTCACAGTGTGACTGCTGTGACAGCCTGCATTCCTGTCTGCATGGCCTCTTTGCAGTGACAGCGACACACTCTCTCTTTTTTCTGCTGCTCTAGAAGCCACAGAAGTCATTCTGCTTCCCACAAACTGCGCTGAGCTGCAGGACTCTCAGGAGGGTCTCTTCAGTGTGTATTGAACACTTAACCTGGTGCTGGATGTGAACATGTCATATACGTTACTCATTTAATCCTCATAACATGCCTTCATAATAGGTAATGTTTTATTGTCATTTTATAGGTGATAAAACCAACACACAGAAAATTTGAGTAATTTAGAAACATTATCCAGCTAATTATAGGTGAAGTCTGGATTTGAACCCAGGCATGGGCTTCCCTGGTGGTTCAGACAGTAATGAATCTGCCTACAGTGCAGGAGACCTGAGTTCGATCCCTGGTCAGGAAGATCCCTTGGAGAAGGAAATGGCAACCCACTCCAGTATTCTTGCTTAGGAAATCCCATGGACAGAGGAGCCTGGCAGTCTACAGTCCATGGGGTCTCAGAGAGTCAGACACAACTGAGCCAACATGTTCACCTTCAGTCTGGTTCCAGAGCCCACATTCTTAATAATTAGGCTGAATATCAATATGGTAGCAGGTGCCAAAACACTGCTTCCAACATACCATTTAATTCAGGTTATAAACTTTAAAGTTTGCTTTGTAAAGTAGTTCTCTGCAGGGAAATGGACCTCATAATATGGTCATTAGTATAATTTATAGAAGTAGTTACTTGTCATCTGCATGTGTTCTAATTTTGTGGTTGACAAAGCCTTTTTAGATGCATTAACTTCTTTACAGCTTTGTAAGGTAAGTAAGTCATTAGCTTCATTTTACACATGAAAACCGGATCCTAAATTTAGGAAATGTTAGATCAGGAACTTAAACCTAAATCTTTTGATTTCTAAGCTAGAATTCTTTGCACTATACCCGTGAGGCAAATTTTCATGACTTTTACCATATCTGTACATCAGCCACACATTTATCCACTTTGGAAATGGGTTCTTTGTAACTTAAATCCCTGGTTAGCCTTGCCTAAGCAATAATATGTTGTTAAATCATAAGCTTGTTTCTTCTTTCATTTCTCAACACTTCCTTTTGCTGGTGGTGGTGGTTGTTTAGTCACTAAGCCCTGGCTAACTCTTTTGCACCCCGTGGACTGTTGCGCACCAGGATCCTCTGTCCATGGGATTTCCCAGGCAAGAATACTTGAGTGGGTCGTCATGTCCTTCTCCAGGGGCTCTTCTTGACCTGGGGATCCAACCCACGTCTCCTGCACTGGCAGGTGGGTTCTTTACCACTGGGGCACCTGGGAAGCCCCGCATTGTGCTCACTGTATTCCATGTACTTTACAGTAAGAACGTTAACTCATTTAAGCCTAGTAACAACTCTGACAGATAGATACTATTCTTGTTTTCCATGTTGAGAAACCAAAACACAGAGAGGGGGTAAATACATTCCCCAAGGACACATACATAGTGTAGTAAACCAGGATTTGAACCTCAGCAATCGGCCTTCTAGGTTCTGTCCTTTAACCCCTTGTTCGTGCTGAGTCGCTTCAGTCATGTCCGACTCTGTATGCACCTGGCTCCTCTATCCATGGGATTCTCCAGGCCGGAATACTGGAGTGGGCTGCCATGCCTCCCCCAGGGGATGTTCCTGACCCAGGGATCGAACCCCTGTCTCTTTTGTCTCCGGCCTTGGCAGGCAGGTTCTTTACCCCTTTAGTACCACCTGGGAAGCCCCTTTAACCCCCTTAACTTGTTTGATATACTCAGTCTATTTTCTAATAGCCATTAAAACAAATTCCTTTGTATTACAATTTAAAATATCCAGCTGTATCCCATGTAAAATCATCTTGCATGCAGACTGTTTTGTACCATGATGGAACACTCTAGATTATTTCCTATAGTCTCCTGCATAGGAAAGAGAGCAGAGTCTGTTGACCTCACTGAACACGTTATTAGGGAAAATAATAGAAAAGGTTAGGACACAAAGTAAAAACACAGTAAGATACTCACATGCTATGAAATTTCAAACATGAAAAACATGATGCTTTTGTCTCAATTTGAGGACATTTTAATGTTCATAGGAATCTTAAAACTAGTCATCTTTTATAAAGAATTACCTGTCACTCCTTTCGCGTGATCACTCAATTTCTGCTTAGACATTTTCAAGAGAGCAGAGAACTTTTAGAGGCAGTTTGTGCCACTGTCGTTCAGCTCAAACCATTAGGGAATCTTTTCGTGTGTGTGCCTGTGTGTCCTCAACCGCTCAGTCGTGTCTCTTTGCAACTGTGTGGACTCTAGCCCTCCAGGCTCCTCTGCCCATGGGATTTTTTCAGACAAGAATACTGGAGTGGGTTGCCATTTCCTACTCCAGGGGTCGAACCCGAATCTCTTGCATCCCCTGCATTGGCAGGCAGATTCTTTACCATTGCACCACCTGGGAAGTTGATCTAAAAACTCGCTTCACTAGCCTGTTCATTCATTGAGGCTGGTTTTAGAAAGTGTTCTGTGTTTCCTTCCCTTTCTCCATCCCTCACCCCACTAGACTCACTTTGCTGGTTATGTTTGACATAAGCAAAAGATTAAAATTAGTTTGCCTCCCTGGAAAACTGGCCAGCCACCTGTGGCCAAGCTTGACAGTACTCGATATGGGTGGTGGGAGGTGAGGGACAGGTGAGAATTTTCCGAGCACGTCCAGGAAAGAAAGCAGCCTGTTCTACGTGGTCGTGCGTGCTTGTGTATGTAGGCGTACATATCCTCACATGGAGCAAAGCCACACACAGCTGTAAAGTCATGGCGTTGCTTTCCTTCTTTGAAATGTGAAGGTGTTCTGAAGGCAGTTCATGACGGGAACTTCCAGAATGGTTTTGTGCAGGAAAATGATGTGGCTAGAACTCCTCTGCAGTCTCTCCAGACACCTCTCCAGACAGGAGTCATTTGTGTGTGTAACTCCTCCTCCTCTATTCATTATAAGTCAGTCTCTTCAAAGTCACATGTTTCTGAGTCGGGTTTTTAGGTTAAAATATTTTCTTAATGTCTCATTTTTTTTTAATTCTATGTAGTAAATGATTTTAAAGCCAGAGAGAGACGGAACGAGAGGTGAGCTCATGCCTCGCTGTCTCTGTCTCTCCGATCGCAGTATATTTGTATCTTACAATGATTTTCTTCTGTCCTGCAGGCATTTCCTATTCAAAACAGGAACAGGGACCACGCCACTGTTCAGCACGGCCACCCCAGGGTACACGATGGCCTCTGGCTCTGTTTACTCGCCACCTACTCGGCCACTACCTAGAAACACCCTGTCAAGAAGTGCTTTTAAATTCAAGAAGTCTTCAAAGTACTGTAGCTGGAAATGTACCGCCCTGTGCGCTGTAGGGGTCTCAGTGCTCCTGGCAATACTGCTGTCGTATTTTATAGGTAAGAGCCCGTTTCTAGAACTCTTTTGTCTATACATTGGGACGTTGCCTGATTGTTCAGTTGGTTTTATGTGTTTATTTGGACAGGGCTTGTATTCCGAGGTTATACATCATGGGCGAGAAGTTGGTCCTGATATATGATAAATGGTCATTCTCATTATGTAGATGAATGGAGAAGCTGTGTTTGCGTGAAGTGCAAGGTCTGCCTTGGACACTCACTAGAGCATCCATCTGTGTTGCGTTTGTCCCTCGTGAGTGTGTTCACTTCTGTGACATTTCATGTCCAGGAAGTAATTCACGCGCTTGCAGGAATGGGCCCTGTGTAGGAATCCCCTTCAGGGCGGCATCAATAGGGAGCTGTCTGCTCCTCCTCATGATGTTGCCCGTCTTTCAGCCAAGCCCGTGGTCTAAATGTAAAACCCATCACTCAGAGCCATGCTTGTGCACTCAGGAACTTCTCTCCAGAGAGCTGTGCATCCGTAAAACAAGGGCTGGATGATGTACACATCCCTCTCTGTGGGTTTCCCACCTTTTTGGATGGAATATTGATCGTGGTTTTTTGTCACCTGACTGATTGGAGCTGCTAAGAGAAGTTGCAAATGTGTCTTTTCTTTAACTATTTCAGAACATAGATGAGCATTCAAGCTATTGGCAAATGGCTTATTCAAATGTCAGAAATGACCATATCCAATCTTGATCTAAGTGTGTACAGAAAGGCGTACATCATCGAAAAGCAAATCATGTTCACTGAGATAAATCACAGGTTATGTGTTTTGCCAAGAACAGCCAGTGAAGCTTCCTCAGGTTTGCAGAGCTATTTGTGATGCCTGGTGAAATTCCATAAGTGAATAAGTGTCACAGGGCTGTCTGTGGAATAGTAGGAGCCTTTTGTGGTAAACCGGTTTCTGTCTTTAGCTATAATACTCCTTAACTATGAATTACGTCCTTAGGAAGTGAAGTGACCATCTTGAGTCACGTCGTTGAAGAGCAAAGTAGAATTTTAGAGCTTGAAGGAACTTGAGAGATAGTTGAGTTGGGGGGAGCAATGCGGTGACACATTACCCACTGTGACTTCCGATTCTGTGACCATGGCAACGTCACTCATGAACCTGGCGCCCCCCCACTAAACCCGCACACAGCCTGATCATCCTCATCACAGGCCACTGTCCATCAGAGCTGAAAACAAGATGAGGCCTTTCTGTCATTTTTCAATCGTCTAAGTTAACTCGCTCCTTGTGAAGGTGGTCAAACCAGGTACTGAAAGGGTTGTCGCTCTCTGAGATCACACCAGTGATACATCGCTGTGCTGTTTTGTAACACTCGTGGTACACAGGAATGTCACAGCAAGCAAACAGATTCCTAGTATTCAGCTAGAAAATATCCGGCCTTGAAGAGCGTCTCTTCTGGTTAACTATTTGTTCATTATTTGCGTATGTCAACAGTGTACTGCTAGATAATTTTAAAGGGTTTCTCAAATGTAACAGTCATAAGTGGGATGTAATAAATTAAGCATATTAGTAGGGGATTTTTTTTTTTAACTGTAGTACATGCTAAACTGACAAATAAGAACTACACAGGGGTGGAGTTCAGTGTCTGTATTGATGTGTTGTCGGACATCGTTTCTGATCTTAAGTGCCTGTGTCCTATTAAATATTTATTTAATAGGTTGTTAAATGTTTTGAATATCAGCTCTGCTACCATTTAATTTTATTTACACTGTGTGATTAGGAAGAAAAATAGCATTTTAATGTGAGATCAGATCACTATTATTTGTGAGCCTTTCCTCCTTTTAAGGATCTGTCAATGAATATAATTGAATATCAGACTCCTAAATAAAAACTCAAAATGTTCCTTTTTTTCAAATGATCAGTTTTTACTGTTTCATGGTTAGCATCCTACTTTAAACATCTCCCTTTGATTTTATCTTTGTCTGCATGGAATATTTTAAAAATATTCACGTACCCTTGTCAGTTCAACAGATAATTTGTTGAACATTTGTTGTGATTTAGTTACTGTGCTGGAAATTAAGGTGATACAATCCAAGTGTTATCTGACAAAATTACTTTTTTTTTTTTTCCCTTGGAGTATAATTGCTTTACAGTGTTGTATTAGTTTCTGCTGTACAATGAAGGGAATCAGCTGTGTATATATATACACATGTATGTATATATGTGCGTATATTCCCTCCCTCTCGAGCCTCCCTCCCTCCCCACCCCCATCCCACCCACCTGGACTATCGCAGAGCACCAGTCTGAGCTCCCTGTGCTAGACAGCAGGTTCCGTCTAGCTATCTGTTTTATACATAGCAGTGTATGTTTATCAGCACTCCTCCCCCAATTCGTCCCACCCTCTCCTTCCAACCTCCGTGTCCACAAATCCATTCTCTATGTATGCGTCTCTATCCCTGCCCTGCAAGAGGATCATTAGCACCATATATATGGAATCTAGAAAAATTACTTTTATCATCAAAGAATTAAGCCATCCTTTTATTGCTTTACTTAAGCACACAAATATACTTGGAATTTTCACTGGTCTTTCTGTGCTTAAATAACTCACATTCTTAACACAGTGATTTCTTTGCTGTTGTTTAGGTCAGGTAAAGAATTTCACTTCTTCATCAGTTAGCATGATACATCTTCTTGAGAGTGAAGATACTGCCTTTACCCTTGAAAAGCAGAGGAGGACACTTTGCTCTCCGGGAGGGGGTCCTTTTCTATTGAGTGGTGTAGAGCCGGGAGGGAGATTTGTCCAGGCAGATCAGCCTGATAAACCCTAGAATCAATGGGGAGACCAATGTCATCATCAGATTGACCTTACCACCTTTCACAAAAGCGCAGCCATCCTTAAATTGTTTCCATTCCCTTAGAGGTCCCCTTCCCTCGTATTGACTGTCAATATAAAGTCAAAGCCTTAAAGAAATAAAGGGCCTGAGGGATTATTTGTCTCCTAGAATTTTCTCACCTTCCAGTAAGGTCAAGAGAAGTTATGAGAATATAGCATTTACCAGTCTCTTCTCTAAGATAGAATTATCTCAGAACAGTCAGAAAGGAAGGGAGAGAGGAGACAGGCTTTGTGTTTGGTGGTTTTTCCTATCTCAGGGACAAAGTGAAAGTCAGTCACTCATGTCCAACTCATTATGACTCTCTGGACTGTAGCTTGCCAGGCTCCTCTGTCCATGGAATTTCCCAGGCAAGAAACTGGAGTGGGTTTCTATTTCCTTCTCCAGGGGATCTTCCTAACCCAGGGATCAGATCCGGGTTTCCTGCGTTACATTCAGATCCCTATTCCTAACCAAAATTTCAGAGACAGAAGCCGAAAAGAAAGTGAAAATTAATCCCCGTAGGTCAATGTTATATCTTTGCATGCTGCTGCTGCTGCTACATTGCTTCAGCCGTGTCCGACTCTGTGCAACCCCATAGACGGCAGCCCACCAGGCTCCGATGTCCCTGGGATTCTCCAGGCAAGAACACTGGAGTGGGTTGCCATTTCCTTCTCCAATGCATGAAAGTGAAAAGTGAAAGTGAAGTCGCTCAGTCGTGTCTGACTCTTAGCAACTTCATGGACTGCAGCCTACCAGGCTCCTCCATCCATGGGATTTTCCAGGCAAGAGTACTGGAGTGGGGTGCCATTGCCTTCTCCAATATCTTTGCATCAGCTCAGTTCAGTTCAGTCACTCAGTCGTGTCCGACTCTTTGCGACCCCATGAATCGCAGCACGCCAGGCCTCCCTGTCCATCACAAACTCCCGGAGTTCACTCAGACTCAAGTCCATCGAGTCAGTGATGCCATCCATCCATCTCATCCTCTGGCGTCCCCTTCTCCTCCTGCCCCCAATCCCTCCCAGCATCAGAGTCTTTTCCAATGAGTCAACTCTTCGCATGAGGTGGCTAAAGTACTGGAGTTTCAGCTTCAGCATCATTCCCTCCAAAGAAATCCCAGGGCTGATCTCCTTCAGAATGGACTGGTTGGATCTCCTTGCAATTCAAGGGACTCTCAAGAGTCTTCTCCAACACCACAGTTCAAAAGTATCAATTCTTTGGCACTCAGCCTTCTTCACAGTCCAACTCTCACATCCATACATGACCACAGGAAAAACCATAGCCTGGACTAGCTGGACCTTTGTTGGCAAAGTAATGTCTCTGCTTTTGAATATGCTATCTAGGTTGGTCATAACTTTCCTTCCAAGGAGTAAGCATCTTTCAGTGTCATGGCTGCAGTCACCATCTGCAGTGATTTTGGAGCCCCAAAAAATAAAGTCTGCCACTGTTTCCACTGTTTCCCCATCTATTTCCCATGAAGTAATGGGACCAGATGCCATGATCTTCGTTTTCTGAATGTTGAGCTTTAAGCCAACTTTTTCACTCTCCTCTTTCACTTTCATCAAGAGGCTTTTGAGTTCCTCTTCACCTTCTGCCATAAGGGTGGTGTCATCTGCATATCTGAGGTTATTGATATTTCTCCTGGCAATCTTGATTCCAGTTTGTGTTTCTTCCAGTCCAGCATTTCTCATGATGTACTCTGCATATAAGTTAAATAAGCAGGGTGACAATATACAGCCTTGACGTACTCCTTTTCCTATTTGGAACCAATCTGTTGTTCCATGTCCAGTTCTAACTGTTGCTTCCTGACCTGCATACAGATTTCTTAAGAGGCAGATCAGGTGGTCTGGTATTCCCATCTCTTTCATATTTTTCCACAGTTTATTGTGATCCACACAGTCAAAGGCTTTGGCATAGTCAATAAAGCAGAAATAGATGTTTTTCTGGAACTCTCTTGCTTTTTCCATGGTCCAGCGGATGTTGGCAATTTGATCTCTGGTTCCTCTGCCTTTTCTAAAACCAGCTTGAACATCAGGAAGTTCACGGTTCACGTATTGCTGAAGCCTGGCTTGGAGAATTTTGAGCATTACTAGCGTGTGAGATGAGTGCAATTGTGCGGTAGTTTGAGCATTCTTTGGCATTGCCTTTCTTCGGGATTGGAATGAAAACTGACCTTTTCCAGTCCTGTGGCCACTGCTGAGGTTTCCAAATTTGCTGGCATATTGAGTGCAACACTTTCACAGCATCATCTTTCAGGATTTGAAATAGCTCAACTGGAATTACATCACCTCCACTAGCTTTGTTCGTAGTGATGCTTTCTAAGGCCCACTTGACTTCACATTCCAGGATGTCTGGCTCTGGGTCAGTGATCACACCATCGTGATTATCTGGGTCGTGAAGATCTTTTTTGTACAGTTCTTCTGTGTATTCTTGCCACCTCTTCTTAATATCTTCTGCTTCTGTTAGGTCCATACCATTTCTGTCCTTTATCCAGCCCATCTTTGCATGAAATATTCCCTTGGTATCTCTAATTTTCTTGAAGAAATCTGATAGATAGAGTGCCTGATGAACTATGGACGGAGGTTCGTGACATTGTACAGGAGACAGGGATCAAGACCATCCCCATGGAAAAGAAATGCAGAAAAGCAAAATGGCTTTCTGGGGAGGCCTTACAAATAGCTGTGAAAAGAAGAGAAGCGAAAAGCAAAGGAGAAAAGGAAAAATATAAGCATCTGAATGCAGAGTTCCAAAGAATAGCAAGAAGAGATAAGAAAGCCTTCCTCAGTGATCAATGCAAAGAAATATCTTTGCATAGGTAACTGCTGTTAACTTCCTGGTGTCCACCGTTTCAGATATTTGTCCACGCACATATACACCTAGGCTTCCCTGGTAGTTCAGATGGTAAGAATCTACCTGCAATGCAGGAGACCCAAGTTCGATCTCTGGGTCAGGAAGATCCCCTGGAGAAGGAAATGGCAACCTACTCCAGTATTCTTGCCTGGAAAATCCCATGGACAGAGGAGCCTGGTGGGCTACAGTCCATGGCGTCGCAAAGAGTCAGACACGGCTGAGCAACTAACATACACATATACACCTAGAAGTCCATATTTTTAATGCATTTTGTACCAGATTTTTCTCATTCACTAACCTATCATTTTGGAGAAGGGAATGGCAACCCACTCCAGTATTCTTGCCTGGACAATTCCATGGACAGAGGAGCCTAGTGGACTACAATCCGTAAGGTCGCAAAGAGTCAGACATGTCTGAGTGACTAACACACACACACAAACTATCATTTAGCACCTATTTTTAATTAAACAATTTCCAAAAATGCATGACCATTTTCTTATGCATTTGTGTGTGTGTTTGTGTTTGCAGGGTGTCTTCCGTTGATGAAATTTTTGATCAGAATAAATTCTTTGAAAGAAATTTTCTGTGCCAAAGCATAGGCATGTCTTAAAATTATCAAGCCAGGTCCAAGTTACCCTCAGTTCATACAGCTATCAGTGCTACATATAATCAATATTTTTAATTCTTAGCAATCTCTTAGGTAAAAATATTTTATCGTCATTTTCATTTTTTACTAGTAGGGCTGAATATCTTTTCAAATGCTTATTTACCATTTGTAATTTTCCTGTACATGTTTTAATAGCCTAGTTTCCTCCATTTTTCTTTTGGGGTTTTTATTCTTTTTTTAGGGGGCAATTGTACATGTTGATTAAGGTTATGAATCATTTTTCATATGTTATATATTCTTCCAATTTATTCTGAACTTTGTTTTTGGTTATCTTGCCCTATATTATATGGAATTTTTTAAGTAATCAAAGTTATCAATTTTTTCTTGTCATTTCTAGTGTTCATGTTATACCTATAAATTCTTATTTACTCCAAGTATTATTTTTTAAAAGTCACTTAAAAATTTTCTTCTGGTACTTCTGTGGCTTTTTAGTAACCATTTTTAGCTCAGCATTTTTCTCATCACTCCACTCTGCATTAGAGGTTCAAATTAGCCCTTTCTTCTAGAAGCTCCCAGTCAAGTGATAAAGATGTGTGCAAATGTTTGTATACTGTACACTTTTAACAGAACATGCTTTCATAACAACTTTTTCCAAATGAGAAAAAGAGAGAGAGAGAGAGAAGGAAAAGAAAAGAAGGAAACGCCTGCCCCTGGCTGAAGATGTTGGGAAAAGACTTGATGTAGGAATAGCAGGTGATGTTTAAGAGATGCAAAGGAGTTCATTTCTCTGGGCTTGATGTCACAATGGTTGGTGGGAGATCACCATGAGACAAGGTCATCCGAGGCGGGGAAGGAAGAAGCAAGAGCTATCCAGGACGGTGCCTGTGGAGGCTCACAATGTGCCACTGCTGTGTTCAAAGCTGCGTACGAATTTCCTCCCTTCATTTTCCCAGAAGCCCCGTGAGTTATCTCTGTTTAACAAATAGGATACTCTTAGAAAGGCACTTCACCTTAAAGTCACACGGGCCAGTAAATGACAGAAGCTGGACTGGAAACTGCCAAGGATCCCAGGACATTATCTACGGGGCCTCCCATGAGGTTTCTGAAGAACTGAAAAGAGGGAAAAAACTGAAGAAATGGAAGCATTGTAGTGAAAAAGCATCACATTTATGTTTTGAAAAATTGCTCTAGTGGCATTCCAAAATATGCAGTTCTAAGACAGAAAGTCCGAACTTGGGCTTTTCAGACTTAACAGCTCCTAGGAATCACCTGGGGATGTTGTTAACATGCACATTCTGATTCAGCAGATCCAGTGTGAGAACAGAGTCTGTGTTTCAGACAGGCTCCCTGGTGACAGTGTTGTGGTCCATTGCAGCACAGTCAGATGCTGTGCTTGATGAAGGAAACATTTCTACAGTGTCCAGTTCGTAGCCACTAGACACACATGACTAGAGAGCCCTTGAAAAGTGGCTGGTGTAACTAAGAGCCTGGAGTTTAGGTTTTATTATTGTTAATTAATATGAGGGGCTTCCTAGGTGGCACAGTGGTAAAGAATCTGCCTGCCAGTGCAAGAGACACAAGAGACGCAGGTTTTATCCCTGGGTGGGGAAGATCCCCTGGAGTAGGAAATGGCAACCCACTCCAGTCTGGTAGCCTAGAAAATCCCACGGACAGAAGAGCCTGGCAAGCTACAGTTCAGGAGGTCGCAAAGATTAAGACACAGCTAAGTGACTGAGCATACACACATGCACTCAAGTAATTTGAACTCAAACAGCTACATGTTTGACTGGTGGATACCGTTTGGACAGTACAAAGGTAGACAGCGCTGTTAGAAAACTAGTCTAAGTGGGAGATCATGAAGCCATGTTGTGACAGAGAAGTGAGCGGAATTGAGAAACCATGAAGAACTGAACAACTATGATGAAGCTGATTCCCAATAGAATAGATGGGCCATGATTTATCATATCCCAGTTCTTAAAAATCAAATGTCCAGGTCTATACATATGGCAGACCTCTTTTCAACAGAGTCACATGTGGTTTTCTTTAGATCATTGAGCTCCTGATTAAGATCCTTCTCTGACGCATTACCTTTAAGTTGATATGCCTTTCCACAGTGAAAATTCTCCTGATTACTAAACATAAACTTTAGGTTCAATAAGAGTGGTTAGTGATACAGCCCTATCCAAAAAAAAATAGCTGTCCCACTTTTTCTGGGCCCTAATTTACTCCATTTTGTAGTGACATTACTTTGCCAACAAAGGTCCGTCTAGTCAAAGCTATGGTTTTTCCAGTAGTCATGTATGGATATCGGACAGTAAAGAAAGCTGAGTGCCGCAGAACTGATGCTTTTGAACTGTGGTGTTGGAGAAGACTCTTGAGAGTCCCTTGGACTGCAAGGAGATCAAACCAGTCCATCCTAAGGGAAATCAACCCTGAATATTCATTGGAAGGACTGATGGCTGAAGCTGAAACTCCAGTACTTTGACCACCTGATGCAAAGAGCTGACTCACTGGAAAAGACCCCGATACTGGCAAAGATTAAAGGCAGAAGGAGACGGGGATAACAGAGGAAGAGATGGTTGGATGGCATCACTGACTCGGTGGACATGAGTTTGAGCAAACTCCAGGAGTTGGTGATGGACAGGGGATCCTGACGTGCTAGTCCATGGGGTTGCAAAGAATCAGATGCAACTAAGCAGCTGAACTGAACTGAACTGTTTTTCTAAAATCTGAAAATTATGAAGATGGGCAGTAGTCAGCAGTTGTAGAATGAATAGAAAGGAGATAGTCTTTTGGTTACTATTGCTTCTGCTTCTGCTCACAGTTATGGGATGAGTAGGCATCTTGATTATTGTTCTTTACTCACAGAAGGCTCTTTTTCCTAGGTGGGAGATACCCTGAAATTTTGACTTTCTACACATTGAAATATGCCCACAAATCTTACCATAAAGTGTAAACATCATTGAAACGTTAGGAAACACTGGTCAAAATATGTTGAAATTACTATGTTAATACCAGTGAAAACTGCAACAAATCAAGCCAAACTTCAAATAGCACCATTATGGACACAACCTCATAACGTGACCATATACTGCTAGGCAGAGTCTGAAAATTCACAGAATTATCATGGGAAATTCCATGTAGAGTAGCACCAAAAGAATTTGCACATATAATTTAAACTTATGGGAAACTCGAGAAAACAAAAATCTTATCAAAATATATTATGCTTGGGACTTCTCTAGTTGTCCAGTGGTTAAGACTTCACCTTTCAATCAGAGGGTGTGGGTTCAGTCCTTGATAGGGAGCTAAGATTCCACATGCCTTGTGGACAAAAAAACCGAACCATAAAACAGAGGTAATATTATAACAAATTCCATTAAAGCTTTAAAAATGGTCTACATCAAAAATTATTTTCAAAACACTACATATGTTAGCATCGTTTCTCAATTTTTGGCCCTTTAGGCCAAGTTTATCACAACCCACTAATCCCCATGACTAATTTTTTTTATAACAGCTTAGAAGTATTGACTTTGTGCTCAGTTGTGGCCGAGTGTTTGCAGTCTCATGGTCTGTAGCCCACCAGGCTCCTCTGTCCTTGGGATTTATCCAGATAAGAATACTGGAGTGGGTTGCCATTTCCTATTTCAGGGGATCTTCCCCGCCCGGGGATCGCACTGATATCCCTTGTGTCTCCTGCATTGTCAGGTGGATTCTTTGCAACTAGCGCCACCTGGGAAGTCCATTATAACAGTTTGTTAAGATATAATTCAGATACCATATAGTTCACCCACTTAAAGCCCACACTTCAATGGGGATTCGTATATTCATACAACTTTGCAGTCATCACCACAACCAATTTTAGAGTACTTCTATCACCCACACAAAAAAACAGCCCTGTATCCCTAAACAGACACTTCCTATTGCCTTCCAAACATTCAGTAATCTTTTTTTTCCCATGAAACTCTGAATTTGTAAGGGGCTGGTTTATGGACTCATTTCCAGCGACAAATAACTCTACATTGTTTTTCTCATGAACTTCTGACACAGGCTGCTAACCAAAGAACTACTCACATTTTCAATATTCCTTTTCATTTAGGAAAAAATACTATGTAGTTATTTATTTCCTTTGAACAGCTGCTACCAACTGATTCCTAAAATAGATGTTGTCATACATCTGCTAAAAAGGCTGTTTAACAACATAAGCATTCCCTAGATCAAGCAAAACATAACCTGTCGGATCCAGGTTCATGGTAGTGATGATTCCTTAGCAGTTATCTGTCCTACTTCTGGGTCTATTTGCATTTTATGAATATCTTTACCTCTCTGTGTACCTTGATATTGATTACGGTACTAGCGATATATATGCAACTCAGGGTCAGGAGGAAAAATAAGCCAGCCCTTTAGGCTTTGTGAAAAAAATCAACCACTTAAATATAGATGGCAAAATAAAATGTGTTGTGACATTCTTTTTTTCTTCTTCGACGTGTCTTTGTCATAAAAGTGATGTTTTATTAGGTTCTTGAACACAGCCGAATGATGAATTATATACCATTTTTCACAATGGCTTCTTCCCTTAGCTCTTAGTTGTATTACACTCAGTAAAATGCATTTTGTCTGAGATGGAATGGTGGCATTTTTAATACTAATGTGGTGTCACCACAATATAAGAAAAAAATTGTAATTTGGGAGAATGGCATTGAAATATGTATAATAGCATATATGAAACGAGTCGCCAGTCCAGGTTCCATGCACAATACTGGATGCTTGGGGCTGGTGCACTGGGACGACCCAGAGGGATGGTATGGGGAGGGAGGAGGGAGGAGGGTTCAGGATGGGGAACATGTGTATACCTGTGGCAGATTCATTTTGATATACGGCAAAACCAATACAATATTGTAAAGTTAAATAAAATAAAATTTTTTTAAAAATCTAATTTCTTAGGGGGAAAAAAATAAAGCAAAGTAAAGGGTTTTCAAAAAAAAAAAGAAAAAAATTGTATTGCTCATATTTTAGTGGGTTGAAAATTGTAAACTGAAAATTTTAAATCAATAGATCAGTATTTTATCTCATTTATCTTCTACATGATCTAGCATATCATTTAGAAACCTAGAAAAGATCGAGAGATCACTTAAAATTCAGTTCTTTCTCTAGCCACCTCTGTATAATCATTTCAGTGACTTCTGAATTGAATCTATAGTGGGGAAAAATCAATATATTGTACACTTAGAGTTTTTTGATGTTACAGATTTTTTGCTGCTATTTATTAGCAAAACATAAAAGTGTTTAGTTTTAGGTTGATTCTGGTATTACTCTAAAGAAAAAAGAGGTTACTACCAAGATCAGGTACAGAAATGCAGAAATACAAATGCAGAAAGTGTGTTCTTCCTCTCCTCACCAAAAAGCATTTATTTCCTCTTAGTTTGGTGGGCTTCCCTTGTGGCTTAGATGGCAGAGAACCTGCCTACAAAGCAGGAGATGCAGGTTCGATCCCTGGGTCAGGAGGATCCCCCGGAGAAGCGAATGGCTATCTACTCCGTCATTCTTGCCTGGAGAATCCCATGGACAGAAGAGCCTGGTGGGCTACAGTCCATGGGATCGCAAAGAGTCAGACACAACTGAGTGAGTTAAAAGACACTTTAACTTTTCAAAGTAAATAATGTATGGGAAATAGTATAAGCAGACTGCTTTTACCATTCAAATATAAGACTCTCCCTGACTTGAAAAATGTCCAAGGACAACAGCGATAAGAAATACCTTTAAAGTCATCTAAACTCCAGTTTGTGCTATAGATAAATATTTTGCCTGTGAAATACAGGGCTGTCTTCTTTGTTTTAGGCTATCAGTTTTGCAGAATGTAGCAACAACTCCTGACTAATGACAAGTGGAAAGCATAATACAATATTTACCATTTCAGTGCTACATTGCATAAATATTTAATCAGTGTTGCATATGTCATTTGCTTTAACGTTAGTGCTACTGAGAGCAGAGTGTACCGAGAGAAATATCTACATAGAGAGGAGTGAAAGAAAAAGTAACTGGCATATATGAGGTTAAAAAAGCTTGATGGATTGCTAGGAATCTTAGGAATGAATTCAGCAGAAAACCTCTATTTCCATTGAATCTATGTTCCAACAGAGATTTCATCCTTAAATAAAACAGATCAAAGAAAATGCACGTGTGTAGCGACTCTTTTCAGTTTATTGTTCCTGTGTCATCTTAGAATGTCTTCAGACTACTCACATCTTGTCCTTCCTTAACAATACGATACCACCGTTTCTTTAGTGGCCTAAGAAAATAACATCAGAAAAGGAAGTGACCGTTCATTCATCCATCCATGTGTCATTCTTTGGACATTTATTTATTGAGACATTATCACAGATAGTGCAGTGAGCAACCTTACACAGTCCTTGTCCTCTTAGAGATTATGTCTTAGAGACAGTAAACATTGAGCGGTTAATTTTAATCAGGATGTCTATTTTAAAAGGAGAAAAAAAATGTGGAAGACTAGAGCAGTGCATAAAATGCAGTATTTACCAAATCTGAGCATTAGAGAAAGGTTTTCCTGCTAAAACCAGAATAATAAGTAGTAGTATGTGTTTTGACAAATGCTGACATAAGGACAAATGTTAAGTATTACCACATAAACCTAAATATGGCCCAAAAATCAATTCTCAGGAATATTAGAACCAATGCATTGTGATATAATAAAAATAAATTTGGAAGTGTCTGAGGGGGAAAACAGTTATGATATTTTTTATTTTCTTTGTTGAGTTAGTTTAGCTAGAATCCTCTTTGTAGTTAATATCTAGAAGTCAAAAGAAATCTTTGTTTGGAGATTTGGGGTAACTAGATTTAAAATTTCCATGAGAATTTATAGTCTGTTTCTGCTTGTTTCTTTCCTTTAATTTTAGATAACACACTTTCATGCTTTAAGAATTTTCTTTATAGAATATATCCAGAAAATAGTTTTAAAAGCTGTTAAATCATATTTCTGCATTCTTTTGCAAGCATTCATGAGTTCTATATTAACCTATTTTGAAGATAGTTCTAAAACATGTGTTTCCTGTGTTTCAGAAGTTATTTGGAGATAGATATCATTGTTGTGCATTTGAGAACCAAAGAGGTCGACCTGTCCAATTTCCATTCTTGAGTTGGCCTAGAAGGGGAAAGAACATTACCTTGAGACACTTCCATGGCGCATTTTAAGCACATAGACACTGAATCAAAGAACAATTACATTTTTTTAGCCAGTTTTGTGTAGTACTAACTTGTTTGGGGAGAAAATAATCAGTATTGTTGAAGATAAGAACTTCCAGTCTCTTCTTGAACTGTTAGGTTTCATCACTGGTGACTTATCCAGGCTTCCAGAGAGGCTCGTCTTGGGACCGCCCTGGCTGTTTAATAATTAAGACTTCACCTTCCAGTGGCAGTGCCCGGGGCGTAGGTTTGATCCCTGGTTGGGGAGGTAGGATCCCACATGCCTCGCAGCCAAAAAACAAAACAAATTCCCCTCCCCCCACCCATGAAACAGAAGCAATATAGAACCATATTCAATAAAGACTTTAAAATGGCCTACATCCAAAAAAACCTCAAAAAACAAGAGGATCATCCTTGTAGCTTTTCCCATCAGTCAGCTTGAGTTGGTGTTGGTGGACTCCGCTGGAATTGTCTTTTCTCCTTAATGTTATGGCCACAGCCTGACCCTTTCAGTCTCCTCCACTACTGAGCTCTTTCTCCCCTTTATTGCTTCTGCCCCTAAGAAAGAGGAAGCCTTCTGCATATCATCCTACATTTCCCGTGGTTTTCCATGGTTGTAGAAGGACACTCAAGGCTACCTAACATGTTACTGTATGCGAAGCTAGGATATGAGGCCCTTTCCTCTGAGGGAAAAAAAAATGATACAGTACTTCTGCATCTTGGACATGTTTATTTGTTTTTCCCAGGCATTTCCTTTTAATTATTTCCAAGATCACAACCAATTTAATCCCCTTAAATTTACCAAGTATTGAATATCCTTCCTAACCACCGAGTTCACAGTAAGGCATAGCCTTTACAACAGTGATCTTATATAGGAAAATGTGTCAATTTTGAATACCACATTACAGTGTATTTTTAGAATGCTGTTTATAAGCACAGAGCCTCAAAGCAGTAAGATTTGAATTTGTAATCCCACCTCTGTCACTTATCAGCTGTGTCATCTTGAGCAGGGCAGTTAACCTCCATAAACCTGGGTTTCCTCGTCATTGTAAGCAGGATTAGTTATAGTAGAGATCTTTGGAATATTTCATAAAATAATTATTAAAAGACCTACTATATTGCACAGGGAACTATTTTTAATATCTTGTAATAACCTATAGAAAAATAGGTTATTTTTTATAGTAGAAAAGGATCTAAACAAGAATAGATATGCATATATGTTTAACTGAATCCCTTTCCTTTACAATAGAAACTAATGCAATGCTGTAAATTAATTGTATTTCAATTTTAATGATAAGAAAAATAATAATCTGTGCCTATAAAATGTAAGTGCTGAATTAATTTTAGCTGCTATTATTTCACAACCTAGTGAATAAAATATCAGTATCCACAATTTTTTAGAAAGAAAAATCTTTGGCCCAGAGAATCAGTGACTTGTCCAGCATTAAAGCCAGTCAATGTTTAAGTGGCAACCCTCTCCAGTATTCTTTCAAGGGAAATCCCATGGAGGAGAAGACCCAGGCAGGCTATAGTCTGCTTTGAGACTGTGAGGTCTCAAAGGGTCAGACATGACTTAGGGAATGAGCATGATAAGCACATTATCTAGGTCTTCTTATTTTGAGTCCAGAACTTTATTCCACTATATCAGAGGGCATTGACTTAAGTCTCATAAGACTTAAGAATTTAGTTAAAAATTGCAATTTGTTATAAAACAAATTAAAAATGTGTTTAAAATTTTGCCAGTAATCGCAAGGAAAAACTGAATTAAATATAAAAATATATATAAAATAACAGTACCATAGAAGGTCCACAATTATATGATAAAGGTGAAGAGCATATTAAAGAAATGTACAGGGACCACTGCTGAGGGGACCGAAAATGCTGTGGCTCTTTTCCATGGGATCTTTTAATTTTGTTCTGGATGCTTCATCTGTTCCTTATCTCCACTTGTCGTTTTTACAAGCTAGCTTCATGATGTAGTTCTGAGACACTGAGTTACACAGAATTTATACATAAAACCTAACCATATTGTTTCAGTCATTTCAAGTCATCACAGATTTTACCATTATTTTCTATTTTAAGACTAAAGCTGTTTTTAGATGCATTTTACTTCTTCACAGATACTCCTTGTGATCTCAGAAGAGAATCACATAGAGAGAAGCACTGCATGTTGAAAGTGGGAAAGTGGGTCACTTATTTTTAGGAAAGGAGCCTGAGACCACCGAATACAGAAGCAGGTGGGCAGCGAGAGCCATCTCCAGGGTATCAGAGACGACTTCCTCGGTATTTTGCTTTGAAAAAGAATATCCCACAAAAGCTTCATAAATATCATTAATTAGAGTTAAGTTCATAACTGAGGAAAGCTGCTCTCCATGTGAGCCCAGATGAATGGGGAACAGCTGGGAAACTGGCTTCCCATGCTGTTTTTCAGCCCTGCTTGATGAGATGACGTGAGAGGTCAAGGCAGGCTGATGGGATGTGTTGAATTTACAGTTACCTACGAGGTGTCTGAAGTGGTGACGTGGTCTCCATGTCATCCAGCTTTCATAGGCGACAGAACTTGGTGAGGGAGACACTGACTAAATCTTTGTTGACAAACGAATCCCTAACAACAAACTACTTGAGCTGGTTGTGCCTGTGTTCCTGAAGGGTCTTTGATTTTGTTATTAATAGAATTTATCACTTGACAGCCACACATACACACTCACAAATCATGTTCTTTCTCTCAAATGTAACTTCTCAGGGAAGAAGTGGACTCATTATTTCATAATTAGTATTATGAAAGGGACATTTTGAAGGGAATATTTTTCTGGATTTTACCTTTTTAAATTTTTTCACATTAACTATTCTTTATTGATTCATTGGAGCAGAAATGTAGGTCTTTCTAAAAGCAAATGAAGTGTTGGAGAAACAAGCCGCCTAAAGGAAGACAAAGAATACTTTTATGTGTTCCTGCAACAATAGTACTGTAAGAGATGTTCTTTCCAATGTATGCAATAAGTGTGTCCCACATCACAGTGTTCCTAAGTTGGCATTTTAAAATGAACAGTAGAAACCTAAATTTTTAAACAAAGGTCTTAAAAATATACTCATTTAAGTGTTTCAGACTGATACCACCGGATAAAGTTTGGCCTATACAGAAGGTTGTTTTTTTTTTTTTTTTTTAAACTTTTTACTTTTTACTTTGTATTGGGGTATAGCCGATTAACAATATTGTTATAGTGTCTTGTGAATGGTGATGGGGCCTCAGCCATACATGTACCTGTTGGATTTTGCCATATTTTAATCTACCAACCTGGATTTTGCCATATTTTAATCTACCAACCTTCCATATCCCTAATAGTTAGATCTTGTAATAATGATGATTAAAGTGTCTTAAAATTTCAAAGAATTATCATTTTCAGGTCTATTGTACTCTTCTTCCAAAAAGTTAAAACAAGCCAAGGAAATATTATGTGCTTAAGTAGGTCACTAACATCTATACACATTTACTTGCATAAAAGTAGGATATAGGTCTTAAATAATGTTTTCAAGAGAAAGGAATTCAGATTCCTTTTAATATTATTATTTCTAAAATTGAGTCAGTACAATAAGCCTTTGAATAATGAGTAGATCCATGGGATTTCAATGGTGAAGCTACTAATAACTGTTACCAATGAATCCTCTGTCACAAACATTTCATGATAACAGCAAACTCAGTATTTTGGCAAGCAAGGCATAGTCTATAAATCATGTAAATGATTTCATTCTGTATTTTGAATGTTCTTGGAATGGGTCCTCATACCATATTCTTTAACGCTGACAACTGTTACTTCAAAGATTCCCTGGCTTATTGATAATGACTGGCCCCTCTGGGCAGTCAATCATGAGGGTGAACACGTTTAGTCTTTTCTGTTTGGTTGGAGAATGAATGCTTCTTTCATTTCTAGAACAGAACCTGGAAACAAGAGAAAAACTAATGAAATGCTAGGAAAACAATCTGTTGTAGAAATCCCAACTTAATTCTCTTGGTGACAGAAACAACAGCTTGATTTTCATACGCCTCTGTCAGCTTCAGCCCTGGCTGTCAGTGGGCAGTTGGAATTGTTATTTTACTAAGCAGCATCCTCCAACATAGTATACTGAATCTCCATACTGGAGAAAGAAAAAAGACTTAGAAATTTAAAAGTAGAATTTTTAATATTATTTCTAAAAGAACAGGTGTCTAATATTCTGGTAGAAACAAACCTACAGAGCTGAATCATAGCCATAGTTTTACATGCCCATTAATGACACAGGCCAAGAAAGGATAGAAAGGAAAAATACATGTATAGAAATATAAAATATCAGCAGTCGTTCCTTACTTCCCTCCCCTTCTCCCCTTCAAAACTATTTGTTCGTAAAGCTTGTGATTTCCAGTAGATTATAATGCTCAGAGAACTTTGCTACATCAAGTGTTAATTCCTTTGAATATCAAAATATCTTTTTAATGGCAATTTGAGCACATACTAATATTTAAGCTTTCAAAAGAAATACTGATTTTCAAATAACCATATTTGGGTCAGCAAGGTATAAACTTTTGAAATAACGTTAGCCTTAAAAGTTAATAACAAATAATAATGGATTTGAATGCCAAAATATTGCCCAACACATTCCGTCAACATGTATATGAACACAGCAGGAAATCCAAAACAAAAGCTAATTTATGGAAAACTATGTATTCCTAATGACAGTTTAGACCAGTAGGGGTCCAAGTTACAAACTGCAGTCTTTACATGAGATACTTTCATTTTGCATTGAAAACTTGGTTGCATTCTGGAAACATGAATCAAATCAAATCATTGCCCTATATTTAAGAGTATTCTTCTCATTTCCTCTGTAAAATCTAATCATTGCACATGTGCATCATGTATATTTATGTATTCATGAAATTTAAACACAAAATGAAGAAATTTTGCTTTCAAAACCCAAGATACCCAAGGAGTAGTATGCATAAAATGGTAGTTTGAGCCCATGCAATTTTACTTTATTTGAAAATGAAGACAAAGGAACTACAACACTGGTATTCTAATATGTTGATATTTTATTGATGCCAGATGTTTTTTTTTCCCTTAGGCTCAATGATTTAGCCTAAATATTTATACTTTAAAACATTATATTGACATACCATAGAATATAAATCTGGAAGAAACCTTAAAGATCAGTGAGTGCAGTTCTTCAGATTTTTACATAAATAAGATATCTAAGCCTCAGAGAGGCCCAGGGACTTGCCAAGGTTCCAGAACTCAATAGAGCCAGAATTGAGACTTGGACCCAGGTCTCTTTAAATGTAAACTGAGGGCTCCGCAAGATACCACACAGCCTGTGCTGAAAACTGCATTCATACCTATAAATGATCAGATTCTGATTTTCTTTTCCTGCAACTTCTGATAACATGTTCTTAATGATTCTTTCTCACAAAGATTATTTTGGGGGAAAACATATGTGGATGTGAGGTGAATTTCAAGACAGGAAAGCATTTAACCTTAGCTTGCTGTGATGAACTTGGAAAGTTTTGGAGGCTAAATCCAACTGAATTGCAAATACCTTCAGGATATCTTTTAGCTTAGTTTTTTATTTGTTTGTTTTACCAGAATCTGGTTCTCATATTATCTCATCCTTTTTTTGTCTTTGTGAGAATGCATGCTTGATCTTGTAATATTAAACAGCATTTAGCCAATAATGCCAGGCATGCTAAGAACTAGATTTGAAGTTGCCAGAAGCTCAGAGCGTACTCTTCAGGGTTCTGGTGACATAAGCTGGGTTCAGGTTTCTGATGGCAAGGGTGCTTGCTTCTGTGTTCGCTTCACAACATCCCCTGTAATTTACTCTAAGGTTCTGGCAGATTGCTGGACCATGTCACCAGCTGTCGCCACCCCTCCTTCCCATCCCTGTTTGGCAGTATCTGAGAACACAGGCAAGCCAGTAGAAATAATAGTAGCTGTGATAACAACTTCGGTGGCATGCTCCCCAGAGACAAGATCAAAATTTGGCACCATTTCTCTCATCATGGAACTAAAAATGGCACTGCATTTGCTCCTTGGTGGCATATAATTTTCCTTAATGACACATTTTGGTTTCAAGTCTTCTACATGCTGGCTTTTAAATATCAAACCAGCATATATCGGTTAAAAACAATGGCATGCCCATTTTTTTATGGGGAGGAGGTGAAATAAATATAATACCACACATTCCTTTCATCTCCATCAGCCTTGAAAAATAAAGGGAGCGGATGCTATAATTTCTCTCACTTCAATGGTATTTCAGAGCCTGAAAATTTCTTCATAAAATTTCACTGGTAGATTTTCACCAGCATATTGTCTCAAAATTCTCTCAGTTAATGAGATTTTTTTTCTTGGCATTTCTAGAAAGAAAAAAATTAAGAAATTATAGAATATTTTTTGAGTGACACAAGAAATATTTTAATTTAAGCATCTTGAATTCGGTTACAATCTAAGAATACCAGGCAAAACCCTTAAAATGTAGTTTAGAGTAGACTATTGGGCTATAAGTAACATAGATTGCAAAAGTGATTGACAGTTTAGCACTGAGTTATTTCTAGAGTTGATATCTTTGTCATATTTTTTTATCACTGACTTGGGTGGTAGTATAAAAAGTATGCTCATGAATTTTGTAGACTACAAATGTCAGATACTACAACTAATTTAAAAGAGTTCTGACTGAGAATCATCTTGAAAATCTGTATTCTCCCACTTTGCAAAAACAGGAATTATACTAGGTACTTTCTAACACATTATTGACTGGGGCATTTTTGTAGAAACTAACATCTGTGGTGTTTATGCATCTCCAATCGATAATATGCTAAGACTGCTTCTGACTGTTACCAGTCTCAGATTCTCTGTTATCATCCTTATTTCTCAGGAACCAAGCTATGGAGAGCCAGCCCTCTAAGATCAACTCTAAGCAAAATATTGAAAAAACTGAATTACATATTAAATTTTTCCTGTAACTGTCCTCTCCCATTTTTCCATAGCTAACATCCTGTACATTATTCCCTTACCCCACCCCAAACTCATCATTTTCCATCAGAGTACCTATTTTTAACCCCCTATCTGCAAAGATCCATTTGTGATTCTCCTACGACCCCCCCCCTACTTCTCACACAAGAGACAATTAAAAATGTATCCAAATATAAGGTGGTCTGTTCAAGATAAAATAATATAAATTGCTATGGCAGTATATGGACATGGAACAACAGACTGGTTCCAAATAGGAAAAGGAGTATGTCAAGGCTGCATATTGTCACCCTGCTTATTTAACTTATATGCAGAGTACATCATGAGAAATGCTGAGCTGGATGAAGCACAAGCTGGAATCAAGATCACTGGGAGAAATATCAATAACCTCAGATATGCAGACGACACAACCCTTATGTCAGAAAGTGAAGAGGAACTAAAAAGCCTCTTGATGAAAGTGAAAGAGGAGAGTGAAAAACTTGGCTTAAAGCTCAACATTCAGAAAACTAAGATCATGGCATCCAGTCCCATCACTTCATGGCAAATAGATAGGGAAACAGTGGAAACAGTGGCAGACTTTATTTTTTTGGACTCCAAAATCCCTGCAGATGGTGGTTGCAGCCAGGAAATTAAAAGATGTTTACTCCTGAGAAGGAAAGTTATAACCAACCTAGATAGCATATTCAAAAGCAGAGACATTACTTTGCCAACAAAGGTCCGTCTAATCAAGGCTATGGTTTTTCCAGTGGTCATGTATGGATGTGAGAGTTGGACTGTGAAGAAAGCTGAGCACTGAAGAATTGATGCTTTTGAACTGTGGTGTTGGAGAAGGCTCTTGAGAGTCCCTTGAATTGCAAGGAGATCCAACCAGTCCATTCTAAAGGAGATCAGTCCTAGGTGTTCATTTGAAGGACTGATGCTAAAGCTGAAACTCCAATACTTTGGCCACCTCATGCGAAGAGTTGACTCATTGGAAAAGACTCTGATGCTGGGAGGGATTGAGGGCAGGAGGAGAAGGGGATGACAGAGGATGAGATGGCTGGATGGCATCACCTACTCAATGGACCTGAGTTTGGGTAGGCTCCGGGAGTTGGTGATGGACAGGGAGGCCTGGCGTGCTGTGATTCATGGGGTTGCAAAGAGTCGGACACGACTGAGTGACTGAACTGAAGAGAACTGAACTGAACTGATGGCAGTATAGACTTCATGAAGTCTTCTAGGAAGACTTCATGAAGAAATGTTATGTGGACTAGATATTAGGGTGTTGGTGAGATTTCATCAGGCAGAGTTTGGGGAAGGCAACCCAGAAACCAGGAATTATAAGGAACAATGTCATGGAAGTAGAATAATTAAGGATACTACGGTAGACAGGCAAATCTGGCCAGCTCATGGGATCTGTGTTGTGTTCACCTTGTTATGCAACAGAGCTCTAGAACTTTCTCATCTTGCAAAATAGAAACTCTCTATTCGCTAAACAACTCCCCGTATCCCCCCAGTCCAGCCCTTAGCACCATTCAACTGTCTGCTCCTTTGGGTCTATTTTAGATGCCCATATAAGTGAAATCAAGCAGTATTTGTCCTGTGTGTATATATAATGGGCTTCTCTTGTGGCTCAGTAGTATAAATAACCTACCTGCCAATGCAGGAGACACAAGTTTAATCCCTGGATTGGCAACCCACTCCAGTATTCTTGCCTGGGAAATCCCATGGACAGAGGAGCCTGGAAAGCTACAGTCCGTGGAGTCACAAAGAGTCAGATATGACTTAGCGACTAAACAACAACGTATGTATATGACATTCTCTTTATCCATTCATCAGTGGACATGTGGGTTTCTTCTGTCTCTTGACTGTTGTCTCACTCTTCTGTTTTCCTCTTACCGGATGGAGTCACTTACCATCCTTCTACACTGGGTCTTTGCCCTGTGTGTGCGTTTATTCTGTTTATCTCAGCGGGGCCGGGGGTCGAGGTGGTGCTATAACAGGCTGTCCTCATTGTCTCACCCGCAGCCTTATGGGCAGGAAGGCCTGGGAGCTTTGCAGAGAAAAGCACCTGCGGCAAAGGTTCAGGGAAGTTAAAACAGACATTCTTTAGCTATGCCCTGTGTCAGATGGACTACTTTAAATAAAGTATTTAAGTTTAGTATGTAGTTAGAAAAGTATACAGAACCTAAGTGAACGACCCAGTGGAACCACTTCCCAGGCAGAAAAATAGAGTATTACCCGCTCTCCAGAAGCCCCCATGGGCTCTCCCAGTCATCACCTCCCCTCTTCTCCCTGCAGAGAGTCACTCCGGGGACTTTCACCTGCTTTGAATGTTATGCACATGGACTTAACACAGTATTCATGTCTTTTGTGAATGGGTTCCCTTGCTCAGTATTGTATTTGTGAAGGTTTTCCATATTGTGGCATCTGGAGGTGGCTCACTCATTCACATTGCTGTGTGGAATTCCATTGTATGACAATCCTATAATTTTTTTATCCATCCTGCTGCAGGCAGACATCTGAGTTCTTTCCAGTTTGGGGCTGTAACAAATATTTCCGTGAACATTCTTGTTCATGCCTTTTGGTGCTGTGTGTATACATGTTTCTATTGGATATGCAGGCAGAGTTTTGTACATCTATGGGGACTTACCCACTGTATCTAAGATTTTTTAATAAGGAGAAAATATATTCTAATTCCCAACAAGCAACCTTTAAATGATCTTGCAAAAATACAACTATTTATAGTTGGTAAACATCTTGTATTTACAACTTAATTTTAAGAAATGGACAACTTCTGAGTATGTCTGCTCCTCAAAAGAGAGATGAATTAACAATTTGTGTTAAGACTTTTTGTAATTCCTTTGAGGCGAATGCTCAGTTTTGATTCAGATAAGTAGGAAAACAGCACAGTGCAGAAAAAGGAATCCTGAAGTAGCATCAGGAGGTCTGTTATGTACTTTGAAAATGGTGTTTGGTGTTGAGTGAAGCTCTTGACACTTAATATGTGTAACTTAAGATCTCTAGGCAAATACAGAGACTGAGCCCAAAGTTAATGAGAGACAGAGACAGACACACACACAGATACACAACAGAGATACACATCCTGAGTTCTCTTCATGCACTAACTGGGTAAATCACTGACCCCTCTCTGCCTGTGTTACATCCTCCTACATCAGGGGTAACGATCCTGTCACACACTACATTTATTAGGAGGTAATATATATCAAAGTATTCTAAAATGCAAAAAAAACACACTGAACTGATTATATCTATATATAACTTTAAAACACACACTGCTGTTTACTTGCATATTTTTTAAATTGTTTTTAAGACTCTTGGAGTTAAAACAGCCTGTTATTAATTTAATCACCATCATAACATTACTGTAGAGCTTTCCTTTTGCAACAATATACTGAGATGGAAAAGTATTTGTGTGGCAGGACGGTGCCTGGAGTACACAAGTGTTACCAGTTACTGTTTTTCCCTTCCCTCCTCTCCAAACTCTGTCTCTGCCTTCAGTTTCCTAGATGTAGTGCAGAATCATGTCTCTAGCCTACGACCCTCACAGAAGTTACACTCAGCTCCCCTCTGTGTGGGTTTTCACACTCCGCCCTCGGGTAGGTTATAGGTGGTGTGTGTGCCCTTTATCATCAGAAGGTCTGGGTCTGAGGTCACGGTCCACAACTTACTCGTTTGAAACCTTACACTCAGAAAGTCTCAGTTTTCACAGATTTATAATTTAAAAAAAAACCAGTAACTACCTAATGGAGTCTTTGGGAAGATTAAATGAGATGATAAGCTGAAGCACAAGCACAACACTTGACACATAGTTAAGTGTTCAGTGAACATTTTATTCTTAAAAAATATTGCATCCCCACGTTCCCACACCAACGCAGAGGGCCCTGTCTGCGGCTGAGAGAATGCCTGGTACTGCTGCCAGTCTGTGCCACCTCGCCTAAGCCGTCCTCATTAGCTAAGCTGTCCACCCAGGGGTCAAGGGCCCCGCGGAGCACAGAGCTGCCAGTCTCTTCTCTGGCACTCTTCCCATGCCCTCCGTCAGGTCCTGGGCAAACCAGGACCCATCACAACATCATGAAGAGTGGCAGCAATTGCCTTCTCATGGGATCAACTCTGCTTTCCAGCCTGGGCATTAAAGAATTAGGATCATTCTCCTTTCTTTATAGATGTATTTTATGTCTCTAATTCTCGCTTTATTTGTCTGCCAAGATAGCTGCTTACACCAGTGCTCGGTAATTTCAGTAGCATTCTGACTTTGAGTTTGTTGCCTCCTTTTTCTCACTCTCTTTGTATCTCTCTCTCTTTCCCTCTCTCTGTGTGTCTCTGTCTCTCATTAACTTTGGAATCAATCTCTATATTTGCATAAAAATCTTTCGTGACACATCAGTGTCGAGAACTTCACTCAATACCAAACACCAACATTTTCAAAGTACATAACGTCCTAAGACCAAACAACCGTTTGGTATCTGTTTTCAAAGCAGAGTTTAACAAGATACAGTACCATTTGGTATGTTTCTCATTATATGACATCTTAAGTAGAACCAAAATCCCATTTTACTGAGATTTTCTATAAAAAATATATGTAATAAAGCTCTGGCCCATCTGGCAAAAAGTAAAATAGTTCTCCAAACACAAACAAAACCCTGCTTTTTAACTTTTGATATCTGTCCATGACCCAGGGACTGTTCCTCTTCTTCAGAGTCTGTTAAAACCAGTAATATAAGCAAATCTATCATTCAAGAAGGCTTTTTATGTTACACAAAAGCTCACAATGATGATACATTATTTTGTGTAGAAACTATGGCTCTTTTGAAATATTATTGCTAAGCCAGAGTATGTCTGTCAAAACTTTTACTGTACTCAGAACTACAGCATTTTATTCACACATTGTGGAACTATCTGAAACCTTGAAAAATGTATGAAGTGATAAATGTTGAGAAAGCTTCTGATATTTTGCCACTCAAAAACTACATACTTTAATGCAAAATGACATGAAATTATACTTCTTTATGAGTTGACAGTTTGTATATTGGAGAATTGTAAACCTGTATCTTAATCCTTGAAAAAATTAGTCTTTAAAGGAAATTGCTGAAAAACTATAATTTATTTATTATTTATTTATTGTATTTATTTATTTATTTATTTTACTTTACAATATTGTATTGGTTTTGCCATACATCAACATGCACCCGCCACGGGTATACACGTGTTCCCCATCCTGAACCCCCGTCCCACCTCCCTCCCCATACCATCCCTCTGGGTCATCCCAGTGCACCAGCCCCAAGCTTCCTGTATCTTGTATTGAACCTGGACTGGCGATTCGTTTCTTGTATGTTATTATACATGTTTTAATGCCATTCTCCCAAATCATCCCCCCCCTCCCTCTCCCACAGAGTCCAAAAGACTGTTCTATACATCTGTGTCTCTTTTGCTGTCTCGCATACAGGGTTGTCGTTACCATCTTTCTAAATTCCATATATATGCGTTAGTATACTGTATTGGTGTTTTTCTTTCTGGCTTATTTCACTCTGTATAACAGGGTTAGGGTTAGGCTTAAGTCCAAATCCTGAGAACATCAAAAAACTATAATTTAAACAGGGAGTATGAGCCTATATGTTTGTTACAAATTGTCCAGGGTGGATGTGGCTATGTTCCTGTCTATGTTTGGTGTGTTTCTTTACTAAAGGATGATTTTTATATAAGAAATTGTTAACAAAACAATGCGAGACTGGAATAGAATGTCCCCAAACTGTTGAATCTTTTTTAAAAAAATTGATCAATTATATACGGTGCTAATGGACTTTCATTCAGCTATTATAGTTTTCCTATAGCATTATGCTAAGACCAATCATTAATTCATCATTAATAATGTTACACTCCATTCTTAGCCATTTATATTTTTATTTGGTATTTATTAATTTTGCCTTAAATTGCTATACATGTGTCCACAAAAGTGTTGTCTGAGATTTTAAAACCTCAGAAAATAGAGTTTATTTCTTTGACAGATGCTTACTGAGATGTGGTCAGTAGCAGACAGTGTATGAGGCAAGTGAGATAGGTGAATGATCTGAGACAATCTTGGGAGATACTTCACTCAGTCAGGGAGGTCTCCCCAAGAAGCTGACACCAACCATCAGAGGGAAGAATAGGTATTTTGCAGTGCATAGAGAGCACTGCAGATGTGGGGGCTGAGGGGGATGTTTATTGAGACTCTGTGGTCTGGTCAGGTGACTACAAATGGTTCAATATCCTGGAGTACAGAATAAGTAAATGAAAGAGCTACATACTATGGGCTGCCCCAGTAGGTGCCAGCTATCCTTCATATATATGGTCTAGAAAATTCCTGGAGAAGGGCATGGCAACCCACTCCAGTACTCTTACCTGGAGAATCCCATGGACAGAGGAGCCTGGAGGGCTACAGTCCATGGGGTCACAAGAGTTGGACACGACTAAGTGACTAACACACACACATTCTTCATATACATGGTCTAGAAAATTCACATCATTTAAGGTTGGTTTAACCAGCCTCATTTTGTAAGTAAACCTAATGTTTAATATTACATCATTTGTCCAAAGTTAAATTCTAGATTGGGCTCCCCTGGTGCTAAAAAGTCTGCCTGCCAATACAGGAGACACAAGAGACACAGGTTGGATCCCTGGGTCAGAAAGATCCCTTGGAGAAGGAAATGGCAACCTACTCCAGTATTCTTGCTGGGAAATCCCATGGACAGAGGCGCCTGATGGGCTACAGCCCATGGGGTCGCAAAAGAGTCGGACACAACTTAGTGACTAAACAACAACAACAAATTCTAGACTGACATTGAACCCACGTCTAACTAATTGCTCTTTGCACTGTAACAGCCTAGTTTTGTTCATATATATTCAATATTTAATAAGGGCTTTTTAACAGTAGTCGTTATCACACTGTCTCTAACAGTACTTTCTAAACTCTTACATCTCTCTTTGGTAAATTCCAATCTGTATAATGAATATATACTGTCAAATAATGTTGAAAAATTCTCCTTCATGACATAGTAATATGACAGTCACCAGATTTCCCCATGGATATTTAGCCTTCCTTCAGGATTAATTCCTAAACTCTATTTTATGGAGCACAAATGAACATTCAGTGTTAATGGTTAATGTGACAGTGAGTATTATTCTAAATATTTTTAAAGAATAAAATAAAAATATGTAAAATAATAAATTATATTACCTTTCTCTTTCTAATTACTTGGTCTTCTAGTTAGCTATTTGCTAAGATTTTTACATAAAGAAAATTAGTAAACATATAAAATTTATGTATGAATTTATACATAAATTTATAAGATTACCAATCCTACATCAAAAACTTTATGTGAAGTTACCTAACACTTTGGAAAAGACCCTAATGCTGGGAAAGATTGGCAGGAGGAGAAGGGGATGACAGAGGATGAGATGGTTGGATGGCATCACCGACTCGATGGACATGAGTTTGAGTAAGCTCTGGGAGTTGGTGATGGACAGGGAGGCCTGGCGTGCTGCAGTCCATGGGATTGCAAAGAGTCAGACAAGATTGAGTGACTGAACTGAATTGAGCTGAATCTGATACATATGCATGTTGCTTGATCTGTGCTAGTGCTGAATTGTAAGTCAAAGATTTGAGGATTATTCATCTTAAATTAAGAATATTCAAATATTACTGTATGTTGTACATCTGAATCCATGTTGACCATTTCATGCACCATATTGATCTGTGAGACCACTTGTTACCTTAGTCCAAGTGAAGAGCGCCATGTCTCTTCAATTCAGTTCAGTTCATTCGCTCAGTCATATCCGACTCTTTGCGACCCCGTGGACTGCAGCACACCAGGCCTCCCCGTCCATCGCCAGCTCTTAAGAACCTATAAACGTTACAACCAAGTATTGCACATGTGCAAGAAGCCTGTGGTCCTGTCCTGCAACTCACTTAGATGATGGTGAGTGGTAGAATTGGAACAAAGCAGAGCACAGAGTGATTCATTCTAAGAGTTTCCTGGTGCTCATTAGCTGAGTAATATCAAGTCTTTATTAAAGTGCTGCTGTGTTGCCTTGCACTGCTGCCTGAATTGCCTTTGTGTGAGGAACTGTTTTCTTATTTTTATTAGGCGATGAATCCTTGGCATTTCAGAACATGGAAATTTTCACTTTACATGTGACTCTTGTTACTCAGAGTATGGACAGTCTAACTTTACACTTGACTCTTGCTATTCAGAACGTGGTAATTCTAACTTTACATGTGACTCTTGTTATGAACAGATGTACCATTTGCTGTTGTAGCTGGAAGCAGCAGACCTTTAAACACCGTGTGTTTTTTACCCCCAGCAATGCATCTCTTTGGCCTCAATTGGCAGTTACAGCAGACCGAAAATGACACATTTGAGAATGGAAAAGTGAATTCTGATACCATGCCAACAAACACTGTATCGTTACCTTCTGGCGACAATGGTAAGAGAAATAATCACGTGTCCTGTGTTTTTCTTTTAACATTTCTTTTCCATAAATTTATTTTTACCCATGTTAGAGCCAATTGTGTATGGGAGAAGGAAGAGGTTCTATAATTACAAATATTATCTTTGAATGAGTGGCTTTCATTCAGTTACTTGAAGCACTGAACATTCACATTTTTATCATAGGAATAATACAGTGTTCTGCCTTCTGAGTCAATGGCTCGGCTTTTCTGCCTTTCCTTCAAAAGTGTGCATTTTGTTTTATTTTTAGTCTGTAAATAGATTCTAATTCAGTGTATCATCTCTTATATTATCTTGGGTTTATTGAGCTTTCTTCATTCAGCTAGTATGGGAAGTTGGAATACTATCTTCATTTTGTTTTAGAAGGTTTTACATACAAAACACATTAAAGGATTATCGTTTATTGACCTTTCCTCAGCTTGCCCTTTCTCTAAACTTTCAAAAGTTTACACTTTAAGCTAACAGGCTTTCAAATCAATTGGTTCCGAGTTTAAAAATTGGTATTTAAGAGGTTAGAGAATGCTGTATTTCATTTTTTTCAATATAAACACCCAGAAAAATACGTACATGTCTAAGTATATTTATATGATGTACCTATTTTTATTATATGTGTGTACATGCTTGTATTTATGTTTGGCATTTGGCATTCTCTGACTTTTTGCAAAATGTCATAGTACTTTATATCTCAGAGCAACTGGATAAAGACACCTTTTTCCATCACATGAGAAACAGGCTCTTTGCCTTTCAGCATTTCCCTGGCTCTCCTTCCTCTTTGTTTCTAATCTAGAATATTTTTCTTCTGCTTTGGCATCAGTTATTTTCATCCTCCTGTGGCTGATTTCTTTGCAAGACTGAAAAGAAGCTATTATATATCTATATAGTATATTTATTTGTATTTTATATATGCTGCTACTTTACATGTACCCACTGGCTGTGACTAGTGCTTTTACCATATTTTTTTGTTCTTTGCTTTTCCATCTTCTGTTTTAATAATAATACTTCATGACCCCCTCTTCCTTCTTAGGAAGGCTGATGGATTTTAGAAGATGTTAGATTTTCACAGTAATGGTAAACACCACCACTCCTGCCCCTGTATAGAGTATTTAATACCAAGTGCTGTATATTCACCCCTCTTCTTTCTTAGGGAGGCTGAGGGATTTTAGAAGACATTTCTAAATGTTCAATTTTCACAGTAATAATAATACCACCACCGCTGCCCCTGTGCAGAGTGTTTGATACCAAGTGCTATATATTTCAAATAAACTATAATCTAATGGTTGATGGCAGTGACAGTGGAAATTAGCACACAGTGGATTAGAGGAGTGAAGAAAAGCTGGCCTAATTAAAACTGTTGGTGGGAAGTTTCAATTAAGTGAAATATAATTACTTTAAACCACTGTTTAATCTTTAATGCACTGATAACACACATATGAACAGATCCAGTAACTATACAGAAATTACAAGTATTTATTTTGGGTTTATATAGATTGAAATTTAGACTGTCTGTTAAAGTGGATGGTTCCTGTGAATGATCAAATAGCACTTGTTAACCACACATGTAGGGTACTTTTTACAGACCCTACATAAGAAATATAAGAATAAGAAAAATGCTTATTGTACACATTTTGTTTATTTGTTTATACATCCTAACGTTGTATTGGGCTTCCCCCAATGGCTTGGCAGTAAAGAATCTGCCTGCCAATGCAGGAGATGCAAATTTGATCCTTGGATCAGGAAGATCCCCTGGAGAAGGAAATGGCAACCCACTCCAGTATTCTTGCCTGGAGAATCCCATGGACAGAGAAGCCTGGCGGGCTACAGTCCATGGGGTCACACAGAGTCGGACATGACCGAGTGTCTGAGCATAGCACATTATAAGACAAAATGAAGGCCATCAGTTTTGGTTAGTGTAACTCTGGCAAATGACTTCTCCAAGTAAAAAAAAACTCTTTTATAGAAACTTCCAGTTTTAAAATACATAAGTCATGGGATATAATATACAACACGGTGACTTTAGTTAGTCACCATGAGGATGAGGTGGGGGGCCCCCACTCTCTCCTTCCTGCAGTCCCATAGCTGGGGCACTGACCGACTCAGCGATGGAGGCATAGTGTGTATATTCACACAAGCAGGCACAGAGGGGCACATGGGACGTTGTGCCCAGGCGTTACCCCCTAACCTCTGTGGGAAGTGAGACAGGGCAGAGACAGTCTCTGGGGTCAGTCCCCAGATGGGTGGCTACCTTCCCTTCCTCCACTTGTCTCATATATTTGAAAGTTGTAAAAAAGTAGATCTTAAATATTCTCATCACATACAGAAAAAGTTGTGACTATCTATGTTAGACATATTGTGGTAATTGTTTTACAATATATATAGTTATCAAGTCATTATACATCAGAAACTAATATAATGTTGCATGCAGCAAATAATTAAAAACCCCTTTTGTATGAGGACAAATTGAAAACTATGTGATTCATCCTCTTTAAACAAAAAAAGGTTCAGATTGCTTTTAAAGTTTACATTATTGTTCGTCATGTATGAATTTTCTCAAATACAAGCCAATTTCAAAGAATTAGATTTTAGAGCAAGTTAAAAATTGCCTATGAATTGAAGAAATGGGGCTAACAGTGCTTCAAGAGTATTGAGTTTTCTTCAATATTGCATATAGTATTTATGGTGTTGCATGTATAATAGCTCCTTAATTAGATGCCACATTGATTTTGTCCATTAAACTACATTTGCAAGGTAAAGTTTTAATTCATTTAGCTTGTGATGTAACACTCTGTATACATAATGTTAAGTTATGGCATGTGGTTGTTTATAAAAAGATATTTTCTCTCAGAGATCTCAAAGTCAGAGTATAAATCCAAGGTTAGGTCATAGAATTGGAGGGTGGGCTATTGATTGTCTATAAATGCCCAACCTTGCTTCCTGATGCCTTAATTATTAGTGCCTCTGTGGGACCTAAGATGATATTTATTATCATTTACCTTCCTTGACAATTGTTAGACCTTCAGAGTTGGATGTATTTTCTGCTTTTCATTTTAATCAGTATAGGCCAGTTCACTCACATGATGTGCAGGCAGCAAGCTCATGATATCTATGACCCCAAAGAGTAGTATTTTTTAACTCTGAGTGGTTTTCTGATGTCATAGAGTAATTCTCAAACAGATACTAAACCCCCTAAATTACCGATAGGATTTTTAAGTACTACTCTGTTTTGTCCTTATGATATCTGGGGGTTATAAACTATTATTCATAAAATATCTCAGAGTACAAAGTCCTTTATTTAGTGGAGTTATCTGAGAAATGCCACTTTACTGATGTGTTTCTATATAAATTGGGAATCACATAAGAAGGAGAGGAATAACAATAGCTATGTGCACTCAGCCTCTTTATGTTTTCACACTCTGACAACCGTATTTTAAGACATTAAGACTGTTGTGACACACACTTTCTGATGAAAGGAAAAATCACAGTTAGCAGGTGAAAAGACAGCTCGTGGCTCCCACGTTGAGGCACAACAGGACAGGATGGGGGGAAAAAAACCTTCAAGATGATACTTTATTGTGTTTGAAGATGTGGTACATCTCACTCTAACTGTGAAGGCTTTAATTGGTTTGATTCCTAACCCACACGCTTTGAGTTTAGAATAACTACAGGGCAGTCTGTTGCCCTGTCTGTTTTTTTTCCTCCATCTTTCCTCCTTTTTCTCTTGGTAAAACCTACAGACCGCCTTAGTATTTCCTGTGATCGTTCCCAGGTTCAGACTCTGGGGGCTTAAGGATGGAGTGATCTCAGTAAGGGAGGATGGTGAGCACTAAAACCAGCCCTCCTTTCATTTCCTCTGAAGCCAAAGTTTTCTGGAATTCAGGACATGATGAAAGACATCTGTTTCCAGGCTTTTATCTGGGAGGACTGACGAGCTTCAGAGGAAAAGGTTGTCCAAGTATTTACAAGTTTATCAAACGGTGTCAATGGCACGCTGACTTCCAGGTGTGTTTACAATCAATAAAGAGCATTTGAAAATGCTAACAGCAATGACCACGCTTGACCTGGCCGAATGAGAGGAGGGCCATGACTTGAAAAGCAACAGTGCAGAATTTAAAAAGACAAAGCACCTTCACAAAACTCTAGTCTCCTGACATTCAGATAGAGGCTTTTTAGCAGGAATGTTGTACTAATATTAGCGGCCAGTTCCATGGATTTAAGCAGAGAGAAATCTGTGATGTCCTTTTCTCTGTGCATCACTGATTATAGTGAGAGGGTCAGGTCAGCATCTACCTTTTAGGAAAGAGACATTTTGAGATCTCAATTCAAAATAAATCCTAGATTCTAAATAGTGTAATAATTTAAAGCAGATAGACATGGATAGGCACTTAAAAATGAACACATTTCATAGGATAAGCTAGATCAGTGATCTTAAAACTATTTTGTTCTTGTGTGTCTAAAATATGTACACTAATTTGAGTTGTATTTCCTGCAACTATAGTACTCTTGAGTGTTTTTTTAAAAATCTGTTTTATTCTATACTGAATTTTGTTTCCATTTATCAGTTGTACATATTTGGCTGAAATTAACCTAATTATTATATACATAATGTTAAGCATTTTGATAATTATTAAATATAAAAAGTGAAAATGTATTAGAAAATACCTCTCTGAGATGGAGACTTTTCAGACAGTTTATGTATTCACTGATGAATATTACTTATTACAAGAGCAAAGCAAGTTTCAATATCAATTCTATTCCTGTTTTTCCTTTTTTATAAGTATAAACATAAGAACTCTCCCTACAAAATAAGCAGATGGAAATGGAAGAATAGTTTTAGGAAGATGTCTCATTCAATTATTCAAAGTCCTTGTTAGTCCTTTGTTAAAAATCACATAGTGATCTATTTCCGAAAAGTATATTTAGTGGTCTGCTGCTAAGCTGCTAAGTCACTTCAGTCGTGTCCGACTCTGTGCGACCCCATAGACAGCAGCCCAGCAGGCTCCCCGGTCCCTGGGATTCTCCAGGCAAGAACACTGGAGTGGGTTGCCATTTCCTTCTCCAATGCATGAAAGTGAAAAGTGAAAGGGAAGTCGCTCAGTCATGTCCGACCCTTAGCGACCCCATGGCCTGCAGCCTACCAGGCTCCTCCATCCATGGGATTTCCCAGGCAAGAGTACTAGAGTGGGGTGCCATCGCCTTCTCCGATTTAGTGGTCTACAAGTGTCAATTCCACCACATTTCTTCTTCAGTTTTATTGAAAGCAAAGAATTGGCAGCTACCTGATTTCAAAAAGATTCTTTACGCAGTTTTCCAAATCAATCCAGTTTCTCAATTTTCTTGGAGTACACCAGAGAAGGCTTCACCAAGGCTTACCACTAATTATATCTCTTATTCTTTTACTTAGTGGCACTTTATTTTATCTGATATATACAGAATGGAGTGGAAAATGGAACCATTGTTCATTTCCATTTACCTTTGTTATAATTTCTTTTGAATGCTTTTATCATACACTATCAGTATCACTAATTAGCTCATCAAATATGAGCTAATCAAATATATGGGAAATACTCACTATTTAATTTACTGGTAGAGCTAGTTTTCAATAAAATCAAACTTAACTTTCTTCCATAAAAAGTCTGGCTTGTTTGTTTCAGTTCAAATAAATTAATATAAATTTTGTCACAACCATCTCAGCTCAGAATTCCTATGCTAGTCAGGCAGTAGAGAGATGGATAAAACTCAGAGCCTTGCCAGGAGTTTGACAATTGGATTAAATAAGGCATCATTGCCTTGAATACTTCTTACTTTATTGAAGTTCTCTTTGCAATCACGAAACTCTTCTGCAGATGAAAAGCATTCATAGACAGTGGGTGAGTGGGTGACAGGGGCACAAAACGAAGATTTCTGTCTCCCTCTTGATGCACCAGATTTTAAAACCTGCCAGCAGTCTTAAATAGTCCATTTCTTAACTTCATTGCATTTTGCCTTTGCTAGAAATACATGTATGGCAGGAAAAACAAAAGAGCCCTTCCTTGGGTTTATGCTGTCTTGGTTAAAGAATGTTTATCAACAAAAATACTTTCAATTTTGCCTGTTTGACACACTGGAAACTTTATGTTCTAAGAGAGTGTATCAAAGAAAGATTCTGGATATGTGAGAAGTATGCCTGTCGTAATGGCAGTCTAAATATGGGAATTGTTAAGGTTTTAGAAATTAATTCGCACAGAATAATGTACCCCTTTTTCCTACATTGAAAACTCCTCGTGTTCCATAGGGGTATGAACTACTCTTGTTTGAAGAATCCTGGACCAAATAACCTCCAAGGGCACTGAAACTCTGAGATTCTAGCAAGATTTTCCATTACAGGCAGACAAAAAAGAAACAGTGATCAGAGCTTCTGTTGCCCCCATTCAAGCACATCCACTCAACCTTGGTTCTTTTGTATTACAATTAAAAATAACCTTCTTTCTGAAAAAGAGCCACCTGTTAAATTAACTATGGGGCTAACTGTATAAGTAGATACACTTCTCGACCCAGAAGTGGGTACACATATCATTGCAGTGAGAAAGATTTTAACACCTCAAAATCAGGATATAGAGAAAGCAATAAAGCAAAACCTGAAACCCTAGAAATCAGAACTTGGTTACTGTTTCCAAAGCTAATGCCCTTGGGCAGAGATGATGTTCTGGAAAACAGTTCTGGGATTAGCACCAGCTAATGCTGACCAGCTCTCAAAGCATGGGTACACTGTTAAAACATCTACAAGCCATTTCTAGCAGCAGTAGATAGGATCGAGACCAGAGAACAGATTAAATCACATAAGCTTCAGATAGTAACAATAGAACTTGTTAATGGCAATAATGTATAATAATAGAGTTAGAAATCTATGAATATAATGAATGAGTCTAAATATGAATAATCTCATGTATAAATATGTGTACTAACAGATCTTAGTGGGATAAAGGACTACTACTCTACTCAGTATTTTAAAAAATAGTATATGTAGAAATCAACCAAAACTTATTAGCAATTTATAATAAATTCTAATACAAAGAATTTTCCCTGGTGGTTCAGGTGGTAAAGAATATGCCTCCTCCAATGCAGGAGACCCAGGTTCAATCCCTAGGTCTGGAAGATTCCCGGGAGAAGGGAGTGGCAACCCACTCCAATATTCCTGCCTGGAAAATCCCATGGACAGAGGAGCCTGGTGGGCTACAGTCCAAGGGGTCACAAAGAGTCGAACACGACTGAGCGACTTCACTTTCACTTTATCAACAGTGAATAAAAGAGTAGATGTCAAAAACTTAGAACAGTGTCTGGCATGTAATAAGTATACAATAAGTTGTATTTAACACGTTAGAAGTGAAGAAAAGTTGACTAAATTAAAAGTGAATATGTGTGTTCAGGTTGATAAAAAGTCATAAATTTATATTCTGTGTGTGGGCGTATGTGATGTTTCCCTTTAAGGACTTAATAGATTGTAGTATTATCATTAATACTAGATATTCAAAAGGATTACTGTCTTAATTTTTGGAAAACTTACAGAGGACAGAGGAGCCTGGCAGGCTACAGTCCATAGGGTCACAAAGAGTTAGACATGACTGAGCAATTAACACATATAATATGAAGAATATTAGGTCATAGTAACCATGGCACACAAAGCCTATCATTCCCTCCCAATAAAAATAAGTACAATTTTATGTCCTAAAACTGAAAGCTAAGCAGTTTCTCTGGTGTCTTTAGTGGGCTAACATACCTGATTTTATATGGAATAGACAGATAAATTTAAAACCTAATAACTTGAAATAAGTATTTGTTTTTAATAAAAAGCATGGGTTATATAGTCTTATATACTATAAGACACATAGTTTTGGAATTATGCAGACTTCTATTTGAACCTTGACTCAACCCTCCCTTTGGGTTATAATTTACTTCTCTGAGCCTTAAATTCCTCATCTCAAAATAGTATCCATCTCACAGAGTTGTTTTGAAATTTAAAACACATAATATAGATGAAACCACCTAGCATGTTGCAGATTCTCACTAAAGGTTAATTCCCTCTTCCCCCCTCCTTAATCTTTTCAGTAAAAACTATTTTATGACAAAGGTATGTTCTTGTACAAAAGCTTCCAAAATGAAAAGCAGACATTGATCTCAGGTAGTTAAAAATTTCTATAAATAAGGATGTTTGGTTCACTAGCAAGCAAAAATAATCTCTGGGTGTAGGGCTATATTTTTTATCCTTTTATCTATATATTCTAGTTTTGCTAAAATGAATATTAATAGCATAAGATAAATATTTTAAAATTCAGTAAGTGATGCACAGTTGATAGTCTGTGAGTTGATACATGAAAAATTACAGTGATCACTGTAACCCAATTTTGAACTTTTATTTTCCAGAGCATTTTATATTGGTAAATTAGTTCAACAAAAATAGACCTGGCAGGTGAAGGACTGTTAATTGCCATGAGTGTGGACATAAGGAAAAGAAAGAGAGGAAGTGAGACTGTTAATAATGACTTTTTATTAAGCTTTCTTGTACAGCCCCCTCCTGCTACCTACCTGGGTTATTACAACTGTATTCTCATTATTTCTCCACTTCTAGGCTTCCCACACGACTGCACTTTAATGCCCTGAGATAATGACTTTGTGTCACCTTTCACCTTTTCAAAACCTTCCATGGATCTCTGTTTAGCTGTAGCTGTCCTTTGACCTGATGATCATGTATCATTGTAGGATGCAATAGTCCAGGTAGAAAAGAATCCCAGCACTTACTAGTAACACACTTTCCCTCAGACTTCATACTCGTCCATAAGTGTAATTTGTTGTTACTCTAGACCCTAATGGCCATGACCTGGATATCTACCTAAAATTTTTGTGGTAGAAAGGCGCCTTCATGACTAATCTTGAATTCAGTTTTTCCTGGTCTCACACGCACGCACGCGCACACACACACACACACACACAAGACATAGGAACAAAAATCTGCCTTTGTGGCATTGAAGTGTAATTTACCCATATTAAATCTATTTCAAGTACATGCTGCTGCTAAGTCACTTCAGTCGTGTCCGACTCTGTGTGACCCCATAGACGGCAGCCCACCAGGCTCCCCCGTCCCTGCGATTCTCCAGGCAAGAACACTGGAATGGATTGCCATTTCCTTCTCCAAGTCGCTCAGTCGTGTCTAACTCTTAGTGACCCCATGGACTGCAGCCTACCAGACTCCCCCGTCCATGGGATTCTTCAGGCAAGAGCACTGGAGTGGGGTGCCATTCCCTTCTCTGATTTCAAGTATCTGGGTTTTTTTGAAATTTTATGACATGAAAATACTGACTTTTTTTTTATATATACTTTTTTGGGGGGATATGTATATATCCATTCTCCGCAAACTCCCCTTCATCCAGGCTGCTACATAACATTGAGCAGAGTTCCCTGTGCTCTACAAGTGTCTATTTTTAAAATGTGCCATGAATTGTATGCATAGTAACACAACGCTTATATATATACACACACATTGTTGTTGTTCAGTCGCTCCCTCATGTCTGACTCTTTGCAACCACATGGACTGCAGCACACCAGGCTTCCCTGTCCCTCACCATCTCCCAGAGCTTGCTCAAACTCATGTCCATTGAGTCAGTGATGCCATCCAACCATCTCATCCTCTGTCCCCTTCTCCTCCTGCCTTCAGATCTTTCCCAGAATCAGAGCCTTTTCTAATGAGTCAGCTCTTCACATCATGTGGCCAAAGTATTGGAGCTTCATTTTCAGCATCGGTCCTTCCAATGAATATTCAGGATTGACTGGTTTGATCTCCTTGCACACACAGACACACACACACACACACAAAACACATATATATCTACTTCTGGAAAAGGGATGTAATAATGCCGTTTGATAGAACTGAAAATAAAAAATCCACGAATATGAGAAGACCAAATTCTTTAACCTGGCATTCAGGGGCCTCCACCATCTGATACCATTTTTGCTTTTCCAGTTTTATTTTCTATTTCTCCCATGACAAATCCATTGATGTCTTCCATTCATTTGATATCTTCTGAGAGCCAAGTGCTTTATATAGAATACCTCATGTAAAGCTTAGAGGAGTCCTGTGATTGCATGGTTACTTTTACAGGTGAGATTTAGAATCAGAAGCTTAGTATACACCTTCAGGTCACACAGCTAGTTAGCCAGTAGAGTCAGGGTTCAGACTCCAGTTTGTCTGACTCCAGGACCAGTTTTCTAGGCTTCTTTTCTAGCCAGATGGATCTCTCTGATTACCATTGTTCTAACACATGTTCAGTTCCATTGCATGTTTTTAATTACAAAGTTTACCTCTACTCAGAAACCTTATCCTACTTGTCCTACGAAGTCGAACTCAGTGCCTGCCCCTCTGTGGCATCTTTCCAGCTCCAGCCTTCCGTGATATCACTTTGCTCTGACCCTTAACCATACGTTGCTTAAGATAGTCATGTATTAGTTTGTAGGTGTCGTCTTTCCAACCAGGTAATTACTTGCTTGATGACAGAAGCCATCAAAGCCAAAGTCCATAATCTCTAAGAATCTGTTTTCTAGTTTATGTTTCTTCTTAATACCTGCAATTCTGTGTCCCTAGTAAATGCTCCAAAATGAACTCAATGGTAAATTAAGAGTTCTTTGTAGATAGAAGACTCTCTTCTGTCATTAAAATAATTTACAACTAACTACTTGTAGTTATCTGAATTTTGAATCTGATTGATTTGGAAATCTTCATAATCCATTCTGCCTTAATTTACACTTCGCAGGGTTATGGTATGTTTAGAATGACTGATAAGTACCAGACTTAATCTCTCCCAAGAAATAACACCACATATAATTTGTAAGATAATTACGTTTCAAATGATCAAGAAAGACTGTAAGTGTGAAAACAGTTGCAGTAATAGGTGTACCTTGGGGGAAAGTAAAAGGATTTTGACTTAAATATCTTAAAGAACCTGCTAAAGCAGGATTACTTGAAGAATATCTTAACAGAGAAAAACCTTTTAAAGGGAAAATTAGAAATAAAGAAGAGCATTTCATTTATCAGAAGGAAATGAAATTTCTGAGCATTTCAGTGAAAAAAAGTTTTGGAAAGTCAGAAGGCTGTTTTAGTTTTGGTTCTGTTTCTTTTTAATTTTCCCTTCTTTTTCAATGAATCTCTTACATTCAGGAAAATTAGGTGGATTTACACAGGAAAATAATACCATAGATTCTGGAGAACTTGATATTGGCCGAAGAGCAATTCAAGAGGTTCCTCCCGGTATCTTCTGGAGATCACAACTCTTTATAGATCAGCCACAGTTTCTTAAATTCAACATCTCTCTTCAGAAAGATGCCTTGATTGGAGTATATGGCCGAAAAGGCTTACCACCCTCCCACACTCAGGTAGGTTCTATTACCAATAAATTGAAAACCGCTAGTTTGCATTTTTAAAGTCATTCCATTTCTTAAGTGCACCGGTTTAACTCTTTGACCACTTTTTTATTGATGTGTTACAGCGAAGAGTTGTGACTGTAGGTGACACTTATCTTGAGACTTTTGAATTAGTATGAAGAACAGCTCTTTCTTTCTGATTCACTTTAATCACTATTGATTGATTAAAATGTATAGAATTTGTGAGTAACCTGATGAATATTGAACATCATCTAGGCAGTAAAACATCATGGATTTTCCAAGTGTTTTAGAACAATTCTGTGATCATTTCCAAAGATCACACAACTTTCATGTAATAAATACATGACATTTTCATCCCAAACAAGTGTTCATTCTGTTGAAAATACATAGTTTTTACTTTGTCAGATTTACTCTTTGTAAAGAAATTATGGGACCATAAACAGTTATATAATATGAACTTTTATCAACTAAGCCACAATTCCTCATCTATATATGATAAACACTAAAATACAGAGGCAAAAGGGCTTTCATAGATCATCAAGGATGATCACATTATTTAAAACAATTCAAATACTCCTATATTATAGGTGCAAAGAACTTTAAAGTCAGTTTGCTTTCATGAAAATCATTTCACAACTGTCGCAGATTAATAATCCTAAAGACCTTTTCATGATCCAGTACTGACTCATGGAATGTAAATTGGAAATTGTGGTTTAAAGATATTCCATTACGTCTCAGAAATTATGTAAATTACCTACCACAAAACTGGAGCCTAGACTTTTTCCAAAAACAGGAATTCCAAAAATGTGATAGATGGTTAATTAAAATGGGCAATTAGATGAGCTTAAAGTTATGCCTGAAAATTGGTTATTTGCCCATGGAATTTCATGCTGACTAATTTGATGTATTAAATGAAGACCAGATGCTTTATATTATGTAAATTTCTGAGAAATGCTTTTTCTATAATCTCAGAATATAAACTATAAGAAAAATTGATCCATATACTAATAAAAACAGTTTTTAAAAAAAGATGAATAAGAAAAATTTGAACATGCTTTCTCTAATGTCCTGGATTAAAAAAGTTTCATATACATATATAATTCATACAACTGAATTTTTTGAATGCCATACTTTCGTGTATTCATTTTTCTGAGTTAACATTTTTCATATCTACATTGTTAGACTAATGCCTTTAATGCTCTCATATCAAAATACCTCTTATTATGTACTAGGTAGGGTCCAATTATAAATTTTAGATTATAGTTACATCTGACTGTAGTTCATGTTACAGGTGATACTAACTAAGATGTAATGACAACCTTTTCTTAAGTAGAAGTGGCTGTCCATGACTTCAGTTATAGCAAATAGATTACATTTAGTAAACAATATTCCAGTGAAATAGAAAAAAAAAAAAAAACTTTTTTCCATTGGAATCATGTGTGATTAAATTATTTTTATAACTCAAGAAACATACCTCTAAGTACAATAGCAAGCTTGTAACCTGTAAATTCCAAAGATTAATTTCAAGGAAAAAATTAATGCATTGAGCACGTTAAAGGTTTATTTAAAGATTTAGAATTGACTTTTTGCAAGTTATATATACCATAAAAGACTAGGGAATAAAAGGTGTAGTTCAGGTTTTCTTATAATTCTTCTGGTATTTAAACACAATATACGTGATATTCACTTTTCTTTTCTACCACAATGTATGTGTTTAAGTAGGTTATGCATTTTCTTAAGCTCCAGTTATTAGAGTTCCTGCCTCCGGTTTATTCAGGATCAGCAGAGCAAACAGCTGTTTCCGAGTTCAGTGTTTAAACATGAAATACGCTATGAAGCAGCCCAAATTGAACATTTCTCTGTTTCTGGGGAACGTTAAATAAATCAGCCCGAAATAATTAAAATTGGCCAACCATTCAGAATAATCACTTGAGTTTTGAAAGTCTTTGTGACCCGTTATAAAACTGTCCGTGTGACTGTTGCCAAGGAATCAATTGACTTTCTTCCCCCTGATGCCCGATTCATTCTCCTGGACAGTTAGAAGCCTAAGGAAGCAATTTAACGCTTTATACAGTTAATAGCATACTGTATCCTTTGAGTGCATTTGCATGAAGCTGTTTTAGAATGGGAGTCAGAAACCTGGGTCGCCACTTTTTGACCTTGTGACCTTGAACAGATCTAACTTCCTGGTGACTCACTGTCTGTCTGTAAAATGAATGAGTTGAATCAGGTGATCTCTAAAATCGCTTCCTCCTCTGTGTTTACATTGAGACTAAATCACCATCAAAAAGTTGAGAGCACACTTAGGTATTCATAGATTCTGAGTTCTCATAATTTTAGTAGCTGAACTGTGTTAAGAATAAGGATAATCTGTTCAGTAACGAACCATCAAAATACCTTCAGTATAAGCTTTGTCTCATGATCGCTCCCCCAATGTGGTGAGACTGAATTTTGTCCTAAAAATAACAGGATTCTAAGACTTGCTGCACAAAAAATCCATAAGAATCTTATGAATAGGTATTACAGAACAAAACTCAGGTTTGCCCTTAAGTCATTACAGTACACCCAAAGAACAAAGGTTACTAAATTTCTATTCCATATAACTTGCTTCTTTTTTGTAGCAATGACTGTAGTATTAAATAGGGAATCTATCTTTAGGTATTTGAATATCCTCCTGAAGTTGTGTGAAACGTCCCCAGGGAAGAGCCTAGAGCTGGGTAGATACTTACTCCACAACAATCAGCTACTCCTCACCACAAGCATCATGCCTACCACTCCAGCCTTAGTTTACTGTTCAAAGTGTGATGCAAAATGATGATTTCTGTGATAAAAGGTGACACTTCACAGGGCCTGAAAGACCTACCAAAATTCAAAATTTCCTCCTTTTCACTTTTTCAGTTACTGTGTTTATGCTAGGGGAGAAAAATGTTTATATGCAGTGGGACCATCAAAAGAAACTTTTTCTGGCCTTTTGCCATGCTCATGCAACTATTTAAAACTGATAAGAAAATGAATGGTTTATTTGAGACAGAGGCACCATTCAGAACTGCTGAGTTAATTTCCTCTGATAATTTTGGAATATAATTCCAGTGAAATTTTTGTAGTTCAAGTGTCCACACCAGTCATTATCTTCATCCTTGTAAGATATAAAAAAAAAAAATGTTTGAATGCTAATCACATTATTGCTTTTTCTGCATTCCTCACAGCTGAATGATGTTATAGTATAGTTCGACTACACAATAACAAAAAATGCTTTTATACTTAAATTTAATATTTAGTATGTTGGAAGCTGAATTAGATATTCTAAATTCTGCCCAGTAGTAACAGGAAAAGGTCTACGTACAGTGGCAAAGAATTAAATAAGTTTTCCTTAAACAGACCTCTGATGAAATTCCATTTAAGAAATCTATCAGAAAGTAGAATATTAGTGATTCACACGTGCAGGGCTCTGACATTAATGATTTCTATAGATAGCGCTGTACTGTACTTTTCACCATCAGTACATACCTCAGGAATAAAGTGAAACTGGGTAAGAGTCTATAGACACTGAATAATTACTTTTAAGAAACTATTGTTGAACAAGTTTATTAAAACTGTGTTGGAAAAGTCTTTGCAGTGTCTTCCAAATTCGCTGAATTATCTCTGACCACAAAATATTATCCCACTATTACCAGCCACATCACATTTTTTAAAAATTACCTTTGAATTCTCTGGTTAAATTCTTCCAGCTGCCCAGTGTTCATGATTAATCTTACTAGAATAAATATTGTTTAATGATGATTGACTTCATGATAATAATTGGCTCATCCTTTCAGAACCCCTCTGGAAAAGGAAGTGGCAACCCACTCCAGTATTCTTGCCAGGAAAATTCCATGGACAGAAGAGCCAATCAAAGATGTAAAGGCATCTTATTATATGTTTTTAATCTAACTGCAACTAAGTACAACTCCACGCTGGCTTTCTCCATGGTGCTTGCAGTGGTCATATCAGGGTCACAGAGAGGTGTGGAGTCAGGTAGTAGAAACAGCCCAAGCTTTGGAGCAAAGCTCACTGCAGTTCACAAACCACCTGCACCACTGACCAGCTGTCTGACCCTGCTCAGGCGTCTCGGGTTTCAGTTTCCCTCATCTTTAAAGTGTAAACAATAACATCTTCCTAGAAATGTTGCTAATGATGATCAAAAATAATCCTGGCACAGAATAAGTATTCAGTAGCAGTGGTTACTACTTAAGTATTAATAAGGAGAAAACCTTAAGAGATCATTTAATGTCTAAGTAAAAATGATGGAGGTTTATGGTCATAGCCCCAAATTGCCTAGACTCACAAATTTTGTAAAAAAAAAAAAAAAAAAATTTATAGTTTATTGAAGTATAGTTGATTAAACAACATTGTATTAATTTCTGCTGTACAGCAAAAGGATTCAGTTATACATACATTCTTTTCCATGTTATTGTGAAACGGTGAGTATATTTCCCTGTGCTGTACAGTAAAACCTTATTTATCCATCCTACATACAATGGTTTGCACCCGGCACTCTCAAACGCCCACTCCATCCCTTCCCCACCCTGCCCCTTGGCAAACCCCAGGTCTGTTCTCTATAGCTTACACTCACAAACTTTTCATCAGTCGGATGAAAGGGAAGAAATGGTCCGTGATGTTAAATAGAACAACGGAATGCAGGCGGTAATCTCCATCACCCTTGTAAATACAATACCTAGAAGACCTGTCCGTCAGGAACATTTTCCTGCCATTGCAGTATTTCTGACTGCTAAATAGTCTTCCTTGTCCTCGTCCTCAGTATGACTTTGTGGAGCTCCTAGATGGCAGCAGGTTGATCGCAAGAGAGCAGCGGAACCTGCTGGAGTCCGAAAGAGCTGGGCGGCAGGCGAGGTCCGTCAGTCTCCACGAGGCCGGCTTTATCCAGTACTTGGATTCCGGAATCTGGCATCTGGCTTTTTATAATGATGGGAAGAATGCAGAGCAGGTGTCCTTCAACACCATTGTGATAGGTAAGGACCATCTTCCAGGTATCACTTCCAGGCGTCCAGCCTCAACGCTGTGTTAAATAGAAACTAAATTACCTTTCCCAGTCCTGAGTGAGTCCTGGGATGTTAGAGCCTGAAGTAATTATGAGAAGTTATTTTTTAAATTGTTTGTTTATGAATATATGACAAACCATGAAGCACTGAAAGAGTTATTCGAAAGTAGCTTGGAGGAGGAGAGTGTATCACAAAAACAGTTAAAAACACCTGTGTTTGAAATTAGCAGTGTTTTGCTTTACTGTTCGAATAATCTGGTATTAGGGGCTTCCCAGGTGGCGCTGGTGATAACTTGCCTGCCACTGAAGGAGACATCAGAGACGCAGGTGGCTTAGTTGTCAAGAATGTGCCTACCAGTGGAGGAGACTCAAGTTCAGTCCCTGGGTCAGGAAGATCCCCTGGAGTAGGAAATGGCAACTGTCTCACTTCCCACACTGTTCGCTGAACCCAGGGTAGGTAAGGCACGAGCAGGGAAGCTGGAAGAAAACTCCAGGAGCTGTAGGAACTGCAGACATGTTTATTCTCTCCAGATTGATGCAGCAGCAAAAGGGGTTTCTCAGGTGGGGCTTGTATACATTTACAGAACCAAAGTGGCCCATGGCCAAGCAGGTGCAATGTGATATGCAAGCTCAGTGCTATAAGTGATCTCAGCTATTACATAACCATACAAAGTCATTCTTTACAGAATGCGGGGCGAGAGGGCCTGAGAGCTCGACTTTCACCATCTTGGCTATGTGCTCTTTCCCCACAGCAACCCACTCCAGTCCTCTTGCCTAGAGAATCCCATGGACAGAGGAGCCTGGCAGGCTACAGTCCATGGGGTCACAAAGAGTCAGACACGACTGAAGCGACCTAGCACATACACAGTCTGGTATAAATGAATCCTTTCTGGGGTTATGGAGCCAGCCAGCCATACTTCCTTCAAGATGTAGCTAAAATGATCAAAGTGACACCGTTTGCCTCGCACAGGAGGCAGGGTGCACAGCAAGGATCACTTCTTTTTCTTTTCTTCAGAGTCTGTGGTGGAATGTCCCAGAAATTGCCATGGAAATGGAGAGTGCGTTTCTGGAACCTGCCATTGTTTTCCAGGATTTCTGGGTCCGGATTGTTCAAGAGGTATGCGACGTAGATTCTTTTCTTAAGCCAAGATAAATAAGCTGTAGAAACACGAGTCATTCAGGAAACTCCCAAGACAGGAAAGAAGGTGGGGGGGAGGGGAGGTGGGGGTTGAAGAAATGGCGTACCTCTTGTTCTAACAACATGCTGCTGCTTTGAGCGAATCTCGATGGGAAACGCGGCTGATGATTCTCCTGCCATGTTTTATTTCGCAGCAGCCTGTCCGGTGCTGTGTAGTGGCAACGGCCAGTACTCCAAGGGCCGTTGCCTGTGTTTCAGCGGCTGGAAGGGCACAGAATGCGATGTGCCCACGACGCAGTGCATCGACCCGCAGTGCGGGGGCCGTGGGATTTGCATCATGGGCTCTTGTGCTTGCAACTCCGGATACAAAGGAGAAAATTGCGAAGAAGGTAAACATGTCAATATTTGCCAAAGTCTATTCTAAGATATTCATAAAGAAAAAACAGGTGATATGTGTAATCTTTAGTTTAGCAATGAATCTTTTTATATGCCTCCTTCTGAAGGTAATTTTGATTTCCATATTCATGGAGGCGTTGCTTCATGAACATTTTACCTAATAAAAAGAAAAAATACCAAGGAGTCCCTTTGCTCTTTCTCAATTGTGTGAATAATTTTTTTTTCCACTCTGAGAAAATAAGAAAAAACTTGTGTCTTGGAACCAACAGTGGACTGTTTATTTATTTTTTGCCATTTTTCACCTTGATGCCAGCCCCTAAATCTGTTAGCCTTTGGTATCTCTAGAAAGGTGAATATTGAATATAATAGACTGATGGGAAAAGATACATCATGGGTTTGCTCCATAACTGTATATAATGATGATAGTTAAGATATTATACTATAAAGTGCATTTGAGATAGTTTTTTCAAAAAGCAGAAAAGCACCATTTCCGTTCTTCAATCAAATTGATTTTATTGATCTGCACACACAAAGTAATGCAATTAAGTCTCTGGAATTAAATTTTCAGGCCATTGACCCTACAAGTGTAAAGTTTTATTGAGTCAAATTGCTAAATTAAATCTCGTCATCTAAAGCACATTAAAGTGAATTAAGAAGGATAGAGGGTATGCAACTCATTTATTTCTCAAACATGTGAGGGTCCCACATAGCTGTCAGTATTCAGTGGTTATGGATTGGGCCAGCTAATTCAGATTTTGTTATAGTGAAGCCAATACTTATTACTCTCTGATTGGGCAGAGTGGAAAGCGGTCCTCTCAAAAGCAGAAGTGAGAATTACAAATCCTTTTAAGAGTCTCCATTACCTAAATGGCATGTCTCTTAATGCTTTATTGCATAAATTCTCTGCATTTTCAGAAACAAGTTCTTGCAAATGGTAGGTAAATATCTGAGTAGCCAAAATATTCAGGTAAATTGGGATTTAATTCTTTGTTCTGTATGTACTGTGTATATCTTCTAGATTTAATGGTAAATTGGTTCTCTTTTCTTTCCACTAGCTGACTGTCTAGACCCTGGATGTTCTAATCACGGTGTGTGTATCCATGGGGAATGTCACTGCAATCCTGGATGGGGTGGTAACAACTGTGAAATACTCAAGACCATGTGTCCAGACCAGTGCTCTGGTCATGGAACATATCTTCAAGAAAGTGGCTCCTGTACTTGTGACCCTAATTGGACTGGCCCAGACTGCTCCAACGGTGAGCTTCATACATTTGAGTGCTTAGTATTGTTTAGCTAAAGTTTACCATGGGCTTCCCCGGTGACGCAGTGTTAGAGAATCCACCTGCCGATGCAGGGGATCCAAGAGACAAAAGTTCGATCCCTTAGTTGGGAAGATCCCCTGGAGGAGGAAATGGCAACCCACTCCAACATGCTTGCCTGAAAAATCCCAGGAACAGAGGAGCCTGGTGGGCTACAGTCCATGGAGTTGCAAAGAGTCAGACATGACTGAGCACACACACGCAAAGGTTACCATACTTTATTAGGTTGGCCGAAAAGTTCATTCAGATTTTTCCATAGCGTCTTACAGAAAAACCCAAAGGAACTTTTTGACCAGCCCAATAATTTTTAAAACACTCTTATTACACTTAATATAGGTTTTATTAAAGTAACCATTTATAGAAAGAAATGTTAAAAGTAATGAGATTTGTTCTCTTTTAATATGGAAAGAAACAGGCTTCATCATCTGTCATTAAAATTTCTCCTTTAGTATTAAAAAAATTTCTCCTTTAGTATTATTGTAAAGAAAAAAATATTTCAGTTCAATAAAGCTCTCTTTATTCTTAACTCTGAAGGCCTATGTGCAACTTGGAGATTAACACACATTATCTCATAAACAGAAACCTCAATTAAAAAATTATGTGACAACAGAAGACTTTTAATATGATCACAATAAAGAGTATACACATATAGATATTATGGTGTACGTAATAGTTCAACACTGAGTTTTTAATTGCCACTGTATGATTATAATAGAAATGGCAAGTAGTAATTTTATTCAGTCAGTCATGTTTTTATGCACCAACTCTGTGCATGGCTTTGTGACAGGCCCCAAAGGGATTAAAGAATAATCAATCATTCCTGCCCTCTAGAATAGTGGCTTTCAAGGTTTTGACCATGACCTAAATGACCTGTGGTCTTAAATATATTTTTACATTGTGAGCTCATATACCTTAGTGTGCATTTACTCACATCACTGAAATGAGAGCTTTGCAAAGTGATGTATAGTGATACTTTCTCTCAAGTCTGTTCTACTTTTTTATTGCCTTTTGCAACCCATGAATTAATTCTGTGACCATTCCCTAGTCACACAATATGGATAGAAGCTACTCTAATCTGTGTGCTCAGTCCCTCAGTCGTGTCTGACTCTCTGCAATCCCATGGACCGTAGCCCACCAAGCTTCTCCGTCCAGGGGATTTTTCCAGGCAAGAATACTGGAATGAAGATTATAGTTTCATTGGGGAGATAAGATAAACACACATGAAATACTTAGAAACCAATATGCTCCAGTTTAATATTCTATTGAGTGTTACATGGACATTCGCTAAATTCAGTGAATATTTAGATCCTGCCTTGATGCATATTGAAAGTTTACAAGATTTTTAATATTTCTTTCCTTCTTTTCAAGATTGCAGTTAGTGTGGAGGTTGAGGGAATATTTTTTGACTAGGGGAACAGTAGTAGAAAGTACTTAAGAGCATGAGCTCTGAACTCTCTTTTTCCTGGCATTTTTGAGGAACTTGGGTAACGTATCTGCTGCCCTAGGAGTCAATATTGGCATGAAAGAGTCACCGACCACTCTTCACCTGTTACAAATTGACTCTCAGAAGCCCAAACTAGAGAAAGTCTTATATAGGTTAATTTGTGGTATTGATGGAAAACTTCTGTTGAACTCATAAGTAGATATCCTAGTTAAAGGAGCAACTTAGGAGTTTTCTTTCTTGCTCTCTCTTTTTCCTTCTTTCTTTTCTTCCCCTTTCCCTTCCCCTCTCCTTTCCTTCCTTCAGTCTTTCTTCCTTCCCTCCTTGTCTTCTGCTTCCCTAGTCTTGTGAAGGCAGACAGTGTCTATAATATGCCCGTCACTGCCTCATAGACACGCGAGTTGATTCAGAGAGCTTGGTGAGCCAGAGAATTTGGTTAGACGATTCATGACTGTCAGAGCGGGCAAGGTGTATAGGATAAATAAGAGTGAAAAAACCTAAATTGGGGGCTGACTTGCAGAGGACCTTGAATGTCTCAGTAATGAGTTTTAAAAAATCATCACCAACCAAGGTTTATCAAAGCATGGATGCATGGCGTTATTTTCAAAAACATGTTAGCTCATTTTGTCCTCCACTTTAAAAAAATATAATTACAAGAGCAATATAGGCATTTAGCTCTTTCTTTAGGGTTTTTATTTACATTTTCAGCTTCTATACTAAAAAATGTAAAAGTCCAATTAAAGTTTATAGATACAATTACTTGTATAAAGCTACTTGATTCAGGCCTCTCTGCCTCCATTGGTGAAATAGGCATAATAATACTAGTTATAAAATAATATTTGTTTGAAATATTGTCATTCTAATTTGTTTCCCACAGTTTTCCAAGTTGGAAAGGAACAAAACAATGGCCCCGTTTTTGTTTCATGTAAACTTATTTAATACATTACCAGGATTATTTTATAAAGGATGGTTTGTAATTAATATTAAATAGCTCAAAAAGTAATTTGATCTTCTTCATAAAATGGTAAAAATGGTATTGTTATGAATAGCCAAAAAGATATCAGTGTTAGTTAAAAAATTAAACTGGCTGCCAAAATTACATATCATTATTTTACATATTTAGACTGATTTTTTTCATACTGCTGTTACTATTTTGCTAGCTTAAAATCTAATTTTACTTGTATATCTGACTGTTTAGACATAATGAGTGAAGGTCTTCATCCTGTTCATCTTTAAATCCTTAATGTAAAATGCACACTTATTAAATTCTCAATATAGAGAGTTGACTAATAAACACAATATACTTCTTTGGGAGAAAGTAGTTAAGCACAGAGCAAAACTTTATTAAACTTTACTATTAGCTGCCGAAAGACAGAAAACTTACTTAGAATTGTTAGTAGAGGTCTCAAACACACATAGGGCTATCCTGTGAAAACATCTGGATTCATGTGCCTCCAATTAGTCTGCATATCGCACAGTTCTCATTGAAAGTTTAGGAAAACACCTTTGTTAATCTACATTCGTGACTTAAAAGCAGTAGCATTTCGAATTTCTAACCTATTGAATTCTAAAGCAGAGCACTACCAGCTGCCTCTATTGTTGTTGTGGAAATGACCTTCAGAGATCTAAATTCAATATGAGAGTAGGTTTTACACCTGAAGAAACATTTGGTTAAGCTGCTAAAAGAGAAGAAATGAATTATTTCCATCAGAAAGTTTATAGGTTTGAAAGCAACAGAGCTCTCCTCTCTCTCCGGCAGCAGTTTGTCCATTAATTAGCCCTTCAATTCCACTTCAATTAAATTAACTCTAATTAATAAGTTCATTACAAAGATTGACACACCTTGCTCAAAGCAAGTGTGCTAAACGCTGATAAACACCTTCACCCTAATGAAAAATTGATTAGATGGAATAAAAAAGGGAACCTCAGAAAGAAACCTCGGTCTTCTGAAGCTCAAGTGATGTTCTGTTCCTCTGAAGTTAATCAAAACATCTTGGATCCTTTAATCAAAAATTTAATTCAAAGGAGTTAGAAAATGTGGTGTGAAAAACTACATGCCACTCTCCTCCAGCTCATAGCCCTGACTGTTGTTTATAAGAAATGTTCACCACGGTCACAGAGCCTGGATCAAGTTTTTAAAAATTCTGCAGCCCTGTGAAGTCCACTGTCTGAGAAATATTATTTGGCCAATGACTGGGGAACTGTGGGATCATGCATGTGACTACCTAAACAGGGACTGGCTATTTTTTATTTTAAAATTCAGCTAGTCCATTTCCTGTTTGTTAGAAATGATCTAAGGTTTTTATTCATTATGTTTATTGTTGAAAAAAAAAAAAACTAAACAATAGTCTTCCAATCTTAAGAAAAAAAATAGTTCATTTTATTTAACTTTATATGTAAAAAGTAAAAAATAAAATACCCTCAGAGTTCTGTCTGTCTGTCTGTCTCTTTTAACTGGATCTCGTCAAAAAAAAACTTTTAAGAAAACTTTTTAAGAAAAAACTTAGGTCAGATGCCTGAATTCTGTTTTAATGACCTAACTTCTTGTTACCATTTTAAAAGTCCTTTGGTGACTTGTGCTGTTTTCAGTAATTCTAGTAATTGGAAAACCTTGCTTTTCAAATGTTAGAGTTCATGGTTATATATATTATTAAACTGGTTTTCTAATATTGTTTTGCTCAGCAACTTCTGTCAGCAGTACAAATATACTGTCTAGGAAAAAAACAACAATTTATTTTATTTAACCAGTTTGTTTGTGTGTTGGACCCAAGCTAATATGTATACTATAATATGTATACTTTTTTTTTTACTTTTTTAAATAACAGATTCTTTCTAATGAAAGTTTCTAAATATTTAAAAAATGTAAACTATAAGATTAAAAATAACTCGTTTTCAATTTTTGCTACCCTGGTGAAACCCAGCTCCTGTTAAATACCTGACGTACATAGACACATACAAATTTATTTCATAAATTTTATATCAATTTGATGTATATGTACATGTGTTCCTGGCTGCCAAAAACTTCCTCTGAGAAACATATAAGTATGTGTGCACATATTTTCTTCTCATTATGAATCATATGTTCTGTTTTGTTAGTAGTGTGTGTGTACACACATATATAAATATAGGAAATTGTTTATAGCATAATTATTATGTGCATTTTATCCCCGATATGGCAGAATGTAAAATTTAAAAAAGTAAAACTACGTTTATCATTCTTAGCCGCCGATACTGAAATTTACTTAGTAGGTAAAATGACTTAGTAGGTAAATACTTTCGTGCTTATGTTCAAGGATTTTGCTTTTCACTGTCACAGGTTAGAGTTGAAGACGAAGCACTGCTTATTAACTAACTCCCCTTCTCACTCCCCTCTACTCTTCTTTCTTGACCTGCTTCCTCTGTTTTACATCTAGAAATCTGTTCCGTGGACTGTGGCTCACACGGTGTTTGCATGGGGGGGTCCTGTCGCTGTGAAGAAGGCTGGACGGGCCCAGCGTGCAATCAAAGAGCCTGCCACCCGCGTTGTGCCGAGCATGGGACCTGCAAGGATGGCAAGTGTGAATGCAGCCAGGGCTGGAACGGAGAGCACTGCACCATCGGTAGGCCCGCCCCCTGCCCTGGCCCCGCCCCCTGCCCCGAGTACTCTAACAGAGCTCACAAGGTGCTGCGTTTCACCTTGGAAAAACTCTTCTAATTATTGATAATTTGTCCTCCTCTTTCTTCCAAAGGAATAATTTCATTTTAAAATAAGGTCCTCATTTTCCAATTGCAATCCAGTTCTTTTTATTTTTCTAATGTTTTAAAATTCTTATTGGAATATAATTGCTTTACAGTGTTGGGTCAGTTTCTGCTGTACAGAGAAGTGAATTTGTTATAATCTGGTTCTTTTTAAAACCGCTGTATCAAGTGTGAAGTATAAGCATATTTTATTCATTGTTTTGGGGGATGGCCACCAAAATTGACTCATATAAGGAGGATTTAATTTCTTATAAACCAACTCTTATTGAATATTCCTTTGTTACATATTGCCACTGTGGAATTACATACATTACAATATTCTGTTACATATTGCCACTGTGGAAAAGCAGTATTTTTTACTTGAAAAAAAGATTCCCAGTATATAGCCTTTTGGACTCCTATAGAGTCCAGAATCTCACATCTTAGCACTTGTCCATCTATTTGAGTCTCTAAAAAAGAAGTTTGAGTTTTTATGACTTTATATTGTAGTACTGTGAGAAAGTAGAGTAAAATGCACAATTCTAGTTTTTCTTAGATTTATATGCTTCACACTTCTTAAAATATGATGAGGTTCTGGCACATGTGTTGGTTAAATAAGACAATCAAATAGGTGTTTAAGATCAAAATGTTGGTATGTAAGTGCTATTTAGCCTGGATACAAAAGTACCCAGAATACATATACTGGTTCTGTATTTTCAGGGTGTTAAGTGCCTTGGCCTTTACTGTTTTAGTCACTGAAAGTAAAACATTTATTTAAAGAAAATGCAACAGAAGTTAAGTAATACATTTCTGCCTCACTTCAGTGAAAGTGTACAATATTAATTATAAATGGCATGATCCTACAAAAATTTTGTAATTTGAGAAATGGTGTTTGTCTGAAGATCAGGCCTTACAGGGTCACCTGTTAAAGGTGAGCTACTGCCAACAACTGGGGAGCCTGTAGTCTTACTTGTAAACTGCCAACGTGCACATGCAGGACCCTTGCAGAGAGCTCACCCCTAACATCCTTCCCTCAGGAGGCTCTGCCCTCCTCTACGCTTTAAGGGAGGCTCCACAGCGAAGGGGCTGCCTGTTGCTCACGCGAGCCCCACTTGTGAGCTACAGCAAGGCAGAAAATAGTTGACAACCACGATTTGCATCTGTTCTGAGAATGTACAAGAGACAGTGTAGTATCCCTGTGATCAGGCAGCTCCATGCCCCAGTCCCAGAATGGGTGCACACTAGAAGCGGGGCAGGAAGAGTGTGCTTCTAATCCTACTCCATTGTGTTTTTTGGCCCCACCACCCCCATCGTAAGTGAGTTGAATCTAGCTAGAAGGAAAATGTTATATACTGGACTATTTGTATCCTGGGAAGTGCAACCAACACATGTATCTATAGCTTGGACTATGAGGAAGTGTACTGTAAAGTTATCCATGGGCAGTTTTCACTTGTCAACCAACAGCCACCAAACAAATCATTCTCTGGGTATCCTTACTGACCTTGGTAATATCATACGGTTAGTTTCCCACAGAGGACCTGTTCTTGAACAACTTTCTCCATGTCTGGGAAGAAAGGGGATTTTTGCTAGTAGCAGGTCTTTTTATTATAATTTAATGTGTCCTGCAGTGGTTAACAATTCCACTTTGTATTGTTTCATTTTATTTTGTTGCCTTTATACTCTGTATAAGTGACAGTGTAGAAGGAAAGGATCTGCTTCATTTAAAAATAAATCTTTGAAATGAACCTTTTAAAAGATGTAGAGAACCTTTAAATCATTGTTTTACTCTTTTATACTCTCAGAAGTAGTTATTCCAAATTTTTGCATACAAAGATCCAATTGCTTTTCCCTGTCTACTTCCTACCTTGTGTATATGTCCAAAGTGAAGTCTCAGGGGTCCTTTAAAAGGAGGCCTTTGTGAGTCACTGATTAAACAGCCCAGGAAACTACAGTATGTTTTCTCATTCAGAAGAGTTACTGTTCTGTTCATTTCCTCTCGATTTCAACACTTAGGCGTCTGGCTGAAAGGAACTTTCACTTTATGAAAGAAGACTCATAAATCAGCGAGATTTTTTTTTTCCTTTCTCCGTATTATGTGCCATCTCATTGAATACAAACAGGGAGGTTAATTGAAAGAGAGATGGAGGAGAAATTAAACAGTTAGAAGCAAACAAAAGTTCCCAATAGAAAGCAAAGAATATTCTTCATTAGTCATCTTACTGTCTTCATAAACTCTCCATGCTTCCATAAAACCATAGGCATTTTGAGAGTAAAATAGGTTATGAATTTAGAGTATTCACAGAACACCCAACTACCTGAAGGGATTGATTGCATTCTGATATTTTTATTAGTGTGTTCACACTTTGCTCTCATTATGAATCATGTATTCAGCAAAGTCATCCTCAGGTTTGCTGTCCCAAGTCCTTCTCCTTTCTTGGGTTAGACTTTGATTAGCGATGTATCCAGATTAAAAAAAATGAAACAAAGAGAAATCTACTTTTAGAAATACTATGATTAAAATGAATAGATCTCCCTTCCTCCCCTCAAAACCATTTAAGATTGTTGGACCCTTTCATAAATTAAGAGTTATATGACTGAATCACATCAAAGAAGCACCAGCAATGATTACTGGCATAGTTTACTACTAGTAGCACTGGTAGATATTCGGCTACCGTAATGTCTTCCTTTGTAAGCAAACATTCCATAATTGGTCAAAAGATTATCATACTCATGTTTCTATCTTTGTTTTTCATACATTGGAAAGATAACTAGAGGATACAGAAATTAATCTAAAAATATTAAATATAACTGTGGTTTATAAGTAATAGTTGACAGAATTAGAATATTATTATAACTATTTCTATATGACAAAACTTAAAACAGTTTTGTAGTGTGAGAATTGAGATGAATCAAAGTCAGATCTGTGAACTGGAAGATACTTGGCCTAACTCGGTAGGCTCAGTATTTGTAATGTATTTAATTGGAACCAGAATCTGTAACTATGCAGAGGCAACTTGGTTGGCTCTCTCTTTGCTTGTTGCTTAGGAAAGAGGCTAGTTACCCGATTGGCCTATGGTTGGAGTGAATGGGCCGTAGAAGCAGCACAAATACCTACAGCCTCTACTGAACAGACGTTTGGAGGCGGAATCCATAAAAGTGTCAACACCAGCTAACTCTCTTGGTCAATGATAAATCCCAAGTACCGAATTTTAAGTATTATTAACCTGTGCTTTCCCCCAAGAAATATTCTTTTCAGCAATGGCTGGAAGAAATTTGCCCCTAGAGCCATCCATTTATATCTGAGAGCATTGGAGGCTGTAGATGAGACTGTGACCTGAAGGGTGAGGAGGAGGGAAATTGAATGATGCCACTGATAGTTATCCAGCGGAGGCTTGTTACGAAGGTGAGGAAGGCTCAGATCTCTGTCTGTCCATGGCAAATCCCCTACTGGATGCTGATTTCCCCACAGACACAAATGGAGAAAATGGGCTTAAATTGCTTAAAAAGTGATTAGACTTAATGAAGGTTGGAAACTTATTTAAATCCTGGAACAAGATTCCAAGCAAATTTCTGAATCTCCATTCCAATAAGCATTAACAATACCATAATTATTTAGGCGTGAAACTTTGGACATTTTGGTTTTCATCTGTTTGTTAGATAGAGGAGTGTTTTAGGAGAGAAGTGTTTTTTAATTTCTTTGTAGTCTCTTGAACAGTATCCCATTGGGGGCTCTTGATATTCGAGAATGTATTGATAATTTCTGCTTAATTTGAAAAATTGCTATTTTTAAGCACACGGTTCCCTTTTTATTCTCAATTTCATTTAACTTCCATTTTCATTTTTCTTGCGGCATTTGTGTGCCTCAGTTACATTTCATTTGTTAATTTATGCATTTTTATCCATTAAGCAATTATCGATCAGCTCATCTGTGATAATTGAATACTATTTCTTAATGAAAGTCAGAGTAATATAATAAGAAAAGGCATGGGCTTTGAAATTTTAAAAATGATGTTTCCCAACCAGTCCTGTGATTTATTCACTGACTTAACTGTTCTTAGCCTCCATTGGGTTTTGTGGTTTTTTTTGCAAATTTGAAGTGGCTATAATGGTCCTATTATATGAGATTTTGAAGCAGAGTGTCTGATGTTTAAGAGCTTTCGGAATTTGAATCTTTGCTACATCATTTGCTTGCTCTGTGACTTTGGGCAAATCATATAACTTCTCTGAGTATGTTTTCACTATAAATTTTATTTATCTCATAGGGTCGTTGGATCATATGAAATACCAGAATGTAAATCACTTATTAAAGTGCCTAGCAGTGTTTACCAAACTAGAGTTTTTTATTTCATTGTTAAGTATAAATGAGTCAAAGTATAATGCAAACAACATTTTGAGTGCTAAAATTGTTTTAAAAAGATAAAACAAATGGCTATCCAGCAAATTTGCTCTAATGAGTTAACACAATTTCCATTTCATTGTTATAAAGTATGACCTAGTCTCAAACTGGATATGGTTTAAAAAGAAGTTAATAAGTTTGGGATGCGAGTTAGGGAGGTGTTGCTTTTTAAAATCGCAGTGATTGAAAGACAGAGTCTAATGTGATATTTTTCTTCTAGTTATGTCTCAAACACAGAGCTGTTTATTGAGCTATATTGATTTTCATGTACTTTCAGGCAATTCAAATGGAAATTTGGCCTAGGGGAAATCCTAATTCCTTTAAGCTACAAAAGACTGGCTATTTGTTTTTATTCTAATTCTTTAGCACTTTGCGAAACAAGATCATTAATGATCACAAAGACATGCTTTGTTTGTTCAGACAAAACTTAGTCGTAGAGTACTCAGCACACCTCTAATAAATATCCCAGTGCTCTGGGCTTAGGGGTGCTGGAGATTGGAAATTGAAAATGAAATATACACAGCTGGGGAGTTATCTGTGAAACAGTATGGGGGTAAAGGAAAGAGCGGAACTGTTCCATGTATGGGCGTGGCTTAGGCTTGGTACTCTAATTCTCATCTCAGGATAACGGTGAAAGAATAGTGTTCTAGTTGTTAAATTAGAACATTAAAGTGACAAATTTGAAAATAAAATGACCTCGCTGATAGATACTTCACTGAGATGACAAGATCAATATTCTCTGTGGCTTTTGTGAACTCTCCCAAATTGAGAATCACATTCATAATGGCATGAAATATGGAAGTTCTAAAACTATCTTTTCATATTTTAAACTATGATTTCTCCCTTAACAAGTGGTTTGTAAGGACCACATTACACCAGCAAATGATTGCTCTGAGACCAGGCTTCATGTCTATCAGCATCATGTTAAGAAAGGGGTCTCTGATGGGGCCACTGACATCCTTGCTGTGAAGCTGGTGAAGCTCAAGCATCAGGGCCCCTCACTTGCCTGGGCCCCTTCTAGGATCTTACAAGGGGACTGTGGATTTATATGGTCACATGTTGCAGATCAGTTAGGACCTTGGTCTCTTTCCACTCCCAACTTCATCACACTTTTCCGTTGCATTGGAGTGGCTGTGGGCACTTTGAGGATTCAGCTAAGGAGAATTTGAGCCTAGTTTCCATTTAATTGGATATTCTTCTGAGACAAGAAGTCATCATCATCTGTAATTCTTAGTGCTAGCCATTGGGAATATTCCTCCCACCCACTGACTCACCTAGGGACATCAGAGTAACAGAGTCAAAGATTAAAGGAAGAAACAAATTTGTCCTGTGGAGCCCCGAACTATGGCCCCGAAAATAGGTGGTTGTTGTTGTTGTGTCTGACTCTTTGCTACCCCATGGAATGTAGCCCGCCAGGCTCCTCTGTCCATGGGATTTCCCAGACAAGAATACTGGGGTGGGTAGCCATGTCCTTCTGCAGGGGATCTTCCTGACCCAAGGACTGAGGCCTAGTCTCCTGCACTGGAAGGAGGATTCTTTACCACTGAGCCACCTGGGAAGCCCAGGAAAGTAAGTAGTGGAGCAGAAATAAGGTTTGAAATGTATGGAAACCAAACTCATGTATAAAAAAATCCTTCCTGTCATCAGATATGTTACAAAATGCCCAATCGAAGCAGACATTTTCTCTTGTCAGCAACACGTTTGATGGTGGAACTTACACAGTTATAAACTTGCCCTAATTTTCACTTTCAATGATTGTTTTTTGTTGTTTTTTTTTGTTTTTGTTTTTGTTTTGGCTATGCAGCATTCTGGATCTTAGTTCCCAACCTGTGCCTCCTGCAGTGGAAGCATGGTATTCCAACCACTGGACTGCTGAGAGAGTCCCCGATGATTATTTCTTTTTTGAGGAATTGATCAGGATGCTTGTATTTTTAAAGCATGAACCTATAGCATGCTGGTTCCAAGAACGAACTCTCCCCTGCAGTTTGCAGCACGCTGATGGTGTGGGCAAAGATGCTTGGTGACCTGTCGTGTAGGGTGGAGGTGTGGGGAGGACATACCAGGTGTGGAGTTGAGGGGAGGAGATTCCCCTTGGTTGGCAGTAAAAATCCAGACAGGCTAGAAAGTGTCCCATGGAATGTGCAGAAAAGGAGACCTTAAGTTTCTTCCTGCCCTGCAGTCTCAGTGACTCTTAAGTAATTTCATGTGACTGAGAGCCTGGCAATTCCTAAGAGAACCCTGGAAAGCCTGCTTCACAACTCACTGAGAATCACCCATGTCCTGAAAACCAGGCTGGTTTTTTCGATGTCTGTTTCTTCCTTTGAGATAAAAGTCGCATCCATCGGGGGCCTCTCGCTATTATTTTCTTTCTCTGAGTCTGATTTATTCAGTTAACAGTTTTATATACAGTGCTTGATCCTCTGTAATCCCCTCAGAATTGGTATTTTTTTTTAATGAGGTCGCTTAATCTCCTCTCTTCTGAAAAATGCAAAACTAGTTTCTCGGACCTTTCTGAATAATGGAGGTCCCATTTTGCTAGGTTGTCAGCCCTCTCTCTACACGGTTTCAGTATTTTTAAACCATCACAGAGATCGTGTTTGTCTCACTAGTCAGTGTCACCGTATTCCACTTATTTTCATTTTTTGTGAAGAAGCGCTTGGATAATCAGAAACGTTATTGAAGATAATGGTCACTCGCTATCCATTCTGAAGTTTTAATTCAACTCCTTTAAGTGCTTTTTCTCTTCACTGTGTAAGTTGTTCTTTTCCATCGGTCTGTTTTTCTTTATCTGTACCAATTTCAGCCTCAAAGGACGTGAATGAAGCCAGGGTTCCATTTAACTGAAGCCAGCATGGCCAGCAATGTGGCAGATCTGTACTTAAAGCTAAATTAGTCATCTCACTCACTGTTCAGTAACCTTTGAGGAAGAGAGGAATTAACCAACAAAAAAAAGTTCACTGTCTTAAATTTGAAATTTTAGTTAAGTCTGTGCTTCCGTCGTGTGTGTGTGTATGCACAGCTCAGTCATTTCAGCTGTGTCCAACTCTTTGCAACCCAGTGGACTGTAGCCCACCAGGCTCCTCTGTCCATGGTATTCCCCAGGCAGGAATACTGGAGAGGATTGCCAGGCCCTCCTCCAGGGATCTTTCCGACTCATGGATTGAACCCACATCTCCTGCACTGTGGGCAGATTCTTTACCCACCGAACCACCCTGGAAGCCCTATGCTTCCATCATACATTAGGCATAAGGTGGTATGTCTAGATTTTTTAATCACTCTGAATCTCTAATAACTTTGACAGTCTGTATCTTCTAAAGCTTCAGAGTGGTTTTCAGTGTTGACTCTTCTTTCTGGGAACTGCCTTGCAACCTTAACTTTGAGCATCCTTAACGTGTTAACCTCAACTCCTTAATTTGTTAACTCCCTTAACTTGTCAACCTGCCTGCACAAGTAATATCAGGTCTCAAGACCATCAGGAAAATTACACCCTCAAATCAGACAAATGCTGGGGGAAGTCTGGATTAGAATCTTCACATAACTTTGCTCCTGATTTACTGGGTGACCATCAGTAAAATCCACAGTCCCCAGAGCCATCATGATAAATGTTCATTCATTGTTGTGATGATTTATTTCCCCCGGCATCAGTTTATTTACCCCTAAGAATAGGAGTCAATGTACCTAACCACCCTTTGCTATGTTGCTCAGTCACTCAGTTGTGTCGGAGTCTTTGTGATCCCATGGACTGCAGCATGCCAGGCTTCCCTGTCCTTCACTATCTCCCAGAGTTTACCCAAGCTCATGTCCATTGAGTCAGTGATGCTATCCAACCATCTCAGCCTCTGTTGTCCCCTTCTTCTCCTGTCTTCAGTCTTTCCCAGCATCAGGGTCTTTTCCAATGAGTCAGCTCTTCACATCAGTGGCTAAAGTAGTACACCTTCAGCTTCAGCATCAGTCCGTCCAGTGAATATTCAGGACTGATTTCCTTTAGGGTTGACTGGGTTGATCTCCTTGCTGTCCAAGGGACTCTCAAGAGTCTTCTCCAAAACCACAGTTTGAAAGCATCAGTTCTTCAGCACTCAGCTTTCTTTATGGTCCAACTCTCACATCTGTGCATGACTACGGGAAAAACCACAGCTTTGACTAAACAGACCTTTATCAGTGAAGTAGTGTCTTTGCTTTTTAATACATTGTCTAGACTCATCAAAACTTTTCTTCCAAAGAACAAGTGTCTTTGAATTTCATGGCTGCAGCCACCATCTGTGGTGATTTTGGAACCCAAGAAAATAAAGTCTGTCACTGTTTCCATTTTTTCTTCATCTATTTGCCATGAAATGATGGGACCGATGCCATGATCTGAGTTTTTTGAATGTTGAGCTTTAAGCCAGCTTTTTCACTCTCCTCTTTCACTTTTATCAAGAAGCTCTTTAGTCCCCTATCACTTTCTGCCATTATGGTGGTGTCATCTGCATATCTGAGGTTACTGATATTTCTCCCGGCAATTTTAATTCCAGCTTGAGCTTCATCCAGCCCTGCATTTCTTGATGTACTCTGCATATAAATTAAATAAGCAGGGTGACAATATATAGCTTTGTTGTACTCCTTTTCCAATTTGGAACCAGTCCACTGTTCCATGTCTGGTTCTAACTGTTACTTCTTGACCTGCATACAAGTTTCTTGGGAGGAGGGTAAGGTGGTCTGGTATTCCTATCTCTTGAAAAAATTTCCACAGTTTGTTATGGTAACACACGCAAAGGCTTTAACATAGTCAGTGAAACAGAAAGTAGATGTTTTTCTGGAATTCTTTGCTTTTTCTATGATCCAACAGATGTTGGCAATTTGATCTCTGGTTCCTCTGCCTTTTCTAAATCCAGCTTATACATCTGGAAGTTCTCGGTTTATGTACTGTTAAAGCCTAGATTGAAGGATTTTGAGCATTATCTTGCTAGCGTATGAAATGAGTGCAATTGTGCAGTAGTTTGAGCATTCTTTGGCATTGCCCTTCTTTGGGATTGGAATAAAAACTGACCTTTTCCAGTCCTGTGGCCACTGCTGAGTTTTCCAAATTTGCTGGCATATTGAGTGTAGCACTTTCACAGCATCATCTTTTAGGATTTGAAATAGCACATCTGGAATTCCATCACCTCCACTAGCTTTGTTCATAGTGATGCTTCCTGAGGCCCACTTAACTTCATACCCTTCACATCCTTTGCTATGAACCTCAGATATCTGAGTTCCACTGTTCTCTGTCTGAGGCTTCCCAGGTGGCTCAGCTGTAAATGGTCCACCTGCCAATGCAGGAGATGTAGGAGATGCGGGTTTGATCCCTGATTTGAGAAGATCCCCTGGAGGAGGAAATGGCAACCCACTGCAGTATTCTTGCCTGGAGAATCCCATGGACAGAGGAGCCTGGCGGGCTGCAGTCCATGAGGTCACAAAGAGTTGAACTCGACTGAGCAACTGAGCACAGGCTCCTCTGTCGGGTCCTTCTTGCTGTGTTTACCCTCAGAGGCAGCAGCCTGAAGCTGAGACTCTACTCACACGGAGCCGTGCTGCTCAGATGTAAATCCCAGTGACAGTAGCATCGTTTTGGGAAATGTTGCGTGTATTTCTATACTTTAGAAAAGGGGCATTTTTAGGACTTCTAAACGTCAGCTCTGAATGTAGATAATTGTGGTTAAGTGTATCTGGATTTAACATAGATCTTTCCATTTAGATGATTTACATGTAGCCTGTAAGGATGAGAGTTTTGAGTTCTTTAGAAGAAATATTCTTGACATTCTTTAGAGTCGACTGTATGATAAAGAATTCTGTCCTGTGGTGGTTATTTGTACACAAATTTTCCTCCAGTCTGTTTCCTGTGGTGTAGCTTGAGTCCCAAGAGCTGCTGTGAATTAACCTTACTCCTACTCAGCTTACTGTGAAGCCCTCTGGCTTTAGAGGTAGTGTGTGTTCAGGGGGAAAAAAAAATGGAGGGTTAAATCCATTGTTCTTTTTCTCTAATAAGAGCAGTAGAAGAAAATAGTGATTATTTGTACTGTATTATGATCACTTAGGTGTCATTGAAATAACCTGACAGACCGTGAAATATACCTCGACAAACCAGTTCCCTCCTTTCTTACCATTTTGTGTTTATTCCCACTATGAACTTAGAGGTTTTTTTTTTTAAGTCTCTCAAAATAAGTTATTGTGTAAGTGCTCTATGTCTTAGGGAAACAATTTATAAATTATAATTTGTATCACAAAGAAGATGTTTAATCTGTTCATTTGAATTAAAATGCTGTATGCTATAGTTTTAAAAGTTTATGAGGAGATAGGATATCAGGATAAAACCACTTAAGTAGCACATCAAATGTATAGCATAATGTTTTATTATGCCATTGTGTTCCTTCACTAATATACTAAAGCCTCTTTTTTAGTTTGGAACACTTTGTCAATTTGCATCTTTTAAAAGTCATCTAATATCTTAATTTCCACCACATCTAGTGTAGAGGAAGTTTGAAAGCACCACTGACTGGATATACCCTTTAACCAGAAATAAAGATGAAAGATGCTCCTTTAAATTCTTCATCAAAAGCTTTTATTGAGTTTAGTTCCAAGGCATTTGGGAGTGAAACCAAGTGCAAAATAATATGTTATCAGTTGATATTTTCATAGTATTCGTGAGGAAGAGAAAGATGACAGTAGAGCCAGATTATGAATATGTCACCATCTTCAGTAAACTGAAGACAGATAACCATAGACTACCAGTCACCTAATGAAGTGTTCATGTAAATTTTAAGTAATTCTCGTTATCTACAAAAATCCTATTGCCTTAATGGAGTAAACAAAAAATCAGAACTTTGCATTTAGTGTCATGTAAGGGTGGAAACATTAAGCCCACAATTTTAAGGGACGTGATTATTTCTTCCTGCAATGATACCTCAGTGTCCTTTGAATGGTGGAATTTCTCTCTGTCATTTCTTGAATGTGACAAATTGAAAATAGCCTCTTTTCGTCTTGAAACCATTCCTTTTCCACCTACTTGGTTTTCAAATACAAGTTCAGTTACGGTGTTAGTTGGTGCAAAAGCCATGGCCTTTCTCCCTTTTCATATTTAACATATTATTTTCACAGATTACCATGTGACTTGAGCCAATTTTTTTCTATTGCTCTTCTTCATGATGGAAGAGCATCATGATGGGTTCATTGACCCTCTCTTCTTTGAGTACTCTTTAGTGGTGCTGGAAAACAGCTGCCTGAAATATGGCTATTATTTCTGGGGTTTAACAGACATGTGCCTTGGATAAATTAAGGAGCAGTCAGAGGAGGCCCATAAATATGAATACTTTGCCAGCTGCTTTTCCATTAAACGCTGTTGGTTGAATGAAATTAGTAAATAATTATGTTGGTGGGGAATCTGTTATATCCAAATGGAATATAATGTCTTCCTTTAACAACAGAGCTTAATTTTTTTCCTATACACCAAATTAGTTTTTAGGGTAATCTCCATTGCAAATGGGCCGATTTGCATGAAAACTATGCCTCCTTGTTCTGATTTGTCAACACCTCTTTTTTTAAAAAGTCTGTAACATTAAGCATGGGTGGGTAAGACCATCTGCTTCTGGAGCTTGCCTGTAGCTCCATGACTTAACACACGAGACAGGTTACAGCTGTTTAATTGTTATGAAGCTGAATGATTATCATTCTATCCAAAATTAATATTTATATATGTATGCACAGAAAGCATGCGGTTAAACATAAGTGATCTAATTGTGAATTAATGGCGTTAGGTATTCATTAATTAGTCCCCACATGAACAATGAAGTGTAAAATGCTTTTCACATACACTTCCGCTCTTGGCTTTTAAGATGAGTCCCCAGTAGTGATTATTATGCATGCGAGAAACCCACTCCAAATACATTGGCATATGCAGGGGAAAAAACTCACCATACATAAAAAAAAAACCATCATAAAAAGCAAAAAGAAAACTCTCCATGTGGTTACTGCACATACCCTAACTCTTTCATGCCACCAAAAGCTTTATTCTCTGATCTGCGACCAGTGTAGGTTCAAGCCACATAGTAAAAGTCTAGACGGGCCATTTCAATTGGGTGTACCAGCGTAGCGCCCATGATGACGACAACAAGCTATTGGGAATGCTTTGCTCAGCCAAGTGACAGGGAATTTCCTCCTGTTTGTAGGAATGGTGATACACAAATTCAGATCATTCTGTTTCAAAAGTTAGCAAGGTATAGTCTGTCAGGCCTGCTCAGTACATCCCATAATGAAGAACAGAATGAAAATTTTTCAGCAAAATTGTAGTCTGGGGATTGTGATATGCATGTAAAATAGAATATCTAGATGTCTTACTTCCCAAGTAGTTACTGTAAAAGTGACTTGCATTTCCAAGTTTATGAGCAGATTATACGCAGATTTATAGCCCTGTAGAAAATATTAATGTACGTTGCTCAAGTCACTACTGAGGGAACACAAAATATATAAGGACAAGTGGTGATGTGTTCTTTATTCCAAAAAGCTGATTTGGAATTTGGTTAGGAACTGTGCATCTGTACCATCTGAGGGTTATGTGAGACAATAAGAAAACTTGTTAATATAAAAGTAGAATTGTCTGCACTTTGGGATCTAGCCTGTTCATGTTGGAGGATGGTCCCATTAAAGGGAGTATATCGTGAGGAGGTGGAACATGTGGCAGCCGATCTGATCCTGACATTATTGGGGCAGAGTGGACTTCCCAGTTTATGAAAATAGATCGTTGGCGGTCCTGAGGTGTTTTGCTTAAAGTCAGGTTTCCTTTCTTTCCGGTGTCTCTTAAAAGATACCAGTCACTTCGTAATTTTGTCCTTTTTATATTCTTTAGTTAAAAGATTGACTAATAGTACCTATTATGTATCAAGTGTTTACTGTGTGCTAAGGCACAGTGTCGGAGAAGGCAATGGCACCCCACTCCAGTACTCTTGCCTGGAAAATCCCATGGACGGAGGAGTCTGGTGGGCTGCAGTCCATGGGGTTTCGAAGAGTCAGACACGACTGAGCAACTTCACTTTCACTTTTCACTTTCATGCATTGGAGAAGGAAAGGCAACCCACTCCAGTGTTCTTGCCTGGAGAATCCCAGGGACGGGGGAGCCTAGTGGGCTGCCATCTATGGGGTCACACAGAGTCGGACACGACTGAAGTGACTTAGCATCAGCAAGGCACAGTGTAAAGTTCTTAGTGTACATTATCTTATCTTATTAAGTAGAAGCTATTCAAATCTCCATGGACAGAACCCAGGCTCAGAGAGGTTCTAAAACTTTTCTGTGGATGCGTAGCTAGTAAGTAATAGAACCAGAACCCAAATCCACACGAACCATTCCCAAGCCCATCCTCTTAAGCACTAGACTATGCCGTCTCCTAAATTACTGTTTGTTTTACCTTGTATGTATATAGCAGAATAGGTGAAAGTAAACTTTTTTGTGTGATAAAGATACATTATTATCTATGTACCTATCACATAAGATTGAATTGTCATAGAAACAGATGCAGTGATAACAATGTCAGTAATGTGTTAATAATAAAATGTCACTTTCTATTCAGAAAATTATAACTGGTAATAGGATCCATAGCTTGCCAAAATAAAAACAATCCCAGCAACAAAAAAAACAGTTTAGGTAAAATCAATTTATACTGTAGAGGGTTTAAGAAAGTTGTAAACTATTTACTGAAAACACAACACTCTTCCTTTTTTTAAGGTTTTAGTATTTTTAAGTCTTTATTGAATTTGTTACAGTATTACGTCTGTTTTATGTTTTGGAGTAGCTCCCTGACGGGGGAGCGAGGCCCCTTCGTTGGAAGGCAGTCTCAACCAGTGGACCACCAGGGAACTCCCTCTACACACTTCCTTTTAAAAGTTAAATTTATTTCCTATTTTTCAGTAGACTGAATACTATGTATAGAGTTTGACCACTGAAAAACACTCATACAGAGTGCATAGATGACTTGTGTAACCAGTATCAGCTCATGAAAAAGGTCTCAGAAAAGTTTAATACCCAAAGTACAAGTGGTAAAATCTGTGCACACACTCTCACAGCTACAGATAAAGAAAAAATACGCTCTCTGTAAATCACATTTGAAAAGAGCCATTTATCCAGTTTTCTCCAAATAAGTTTGTTTATCTTCAGCAAATTAAACGGATTATCCAGCTTTGTTTTTTTCCTGATATAGTTTTAAAAATTGACAACAGAAAGACCCTAGTTATTTTACATACTCATTTACACTTTATTCTATAAATTTTCTTAAATATTAAATTTTATAGTAGGCAAAAGTAATAATGGTAGATAAGAAATTAAAACTCATTGATATTGACCAAATCAGTAGATGATTTTTGTGCTTTTCCTGCCACAAGACTTGGAACTACCAGCAAGACATCACTTTGGTAATTACAGTAAAAGCTTCCCTGGTGGCTGAGATGGTAAAGAATCTGCCTTCAATGCAGGAGACTCAAGTTTGATCCCTGGGTTGGTAAGATCCTCTGGAGAAGGAAATGGCAACGCACTCCAGTACTCTGGCCTGGAGAAACCCATGGACAGAGGAGCCTGGTGGGCTACAGTCCACGGGGTCGCAAAAAGGCACAGAGTGACTAACACCTGGTAATTGCAATAACCATGTTAATTGTGTCAGGATGTTAGAGATCCAAATATTTATTTAGTGTACAATACATTTGTATTCTAATTTTCATATATAAGAACTTTTCTGAATAGCTTAGTTTGCAAATCCAGGTACTAAAATATACCTGATTTTTTTAAATCTAGGAAATTATAAGGAAATATGGGTTCGCTTATTTCATTCACTGAAGTCAAACAAGAAGTAAAAATCTGAAGGAGACATGTGTTACTCCATGTTTATGTATGTGGTCCAGTAGATGAAATCATGCCATGTGTAAAGACTGCACCAGAAATCCCGAATCACACGCCAAACAACAGTCATCTCTCTTGCAGTCGGTGTGCATGCCAGCATCACTGGTGCTCTCTGTATTGTGCCTGCTTCTCTTCGACTTCTGTTATGTAGATGTCCTCTATGGTAAGACATGAAATTCTAAACTGAAGGAAGATACCAAATATTATTCTCCCAGTTGTCTGTACAAAATTCTGCAGCTTGTCTTGGCACTTTTTCAGCAGTGCTGACTTGAAAATTTTGGTGTATCTCAAAACACCATTTCCATAGAATCTAGATTTTTTTTTTCCTGTGCAGACTTAAATCAGGAAAAATATTATTTCACTTTCTTGGAATGTCTTGGCATAAATAGTGTTCCTAACTGAAGAACAGTATTTTGCTTAGGTAGGTGCGTGCAAGAAGCAGTGTATTATACAGGTAATTGTTTCACCAGGTTTCCAATCTATAAAAAGAATGAAATAGGCAAACTTTCAAAGACAATTTATTTAAAGCAGGTTTTCAGAAATATGCGGCCAATTTTAGAGGAGCAAAAGCTCTTTCAAGAACACGTGCACGTGTGTGTGTGCTCACACGTATGTGCTCACACACGCACAAGCTGTTTTTCTCTACTGGCACAACCTAGTTGTTGGAACTCACTTGCTAGTTGTTAAAATTCAAGCTAATTGATGCTCCTAAATAGAATAAAGTATTTGCAATGTTTTATCGCAATCTTAGAATGAGAGTTCAATGGTGAGGGAACACGTGTTTTTAAGGAGCCTGAGTAAATTGTTTTGCAGTGTTTAAAATTATGTCAGTGTTGTAATTCTTTATGACAGGGTAATCAGTAATGAAAGAGTGCAGTGGGTACCAATTAAGGAACATCAAATCAATGGGTATGCAGGTTGCACGCTGACTTAAACAGTTGCTGATTGGAATAAATGGATTTCATATGTACTTATTTGCAAACTGTAGCTTTGCTGGCATCCTACAGAAATGGTATACGAGTAATCTAAAAGAAGGATACCTACGAACAACTTTTAATGACATACTAATGTGAATTACTTTTTAAGACTGTATTTTTTAAGTACTACAAAACACACAAGGCTAAATAAACATCTGTCTTTGACTCCGAGGCCTTTGCAGTATTCACCATAGTAAAGGATATGTCTGTGTTTTATTATGGATTCATCGACTGAATTACCCTCTTTCAGAGATGGGCCCCTAAGACTTTAGTTCCAGCATTCTAGATTCTATGTTCTTTCCCTGTACCTAGGCTATCCCCAGGAGTGAATTCAATAGCCCAGTGAAAATACTGTCCTGTTGAATATGCTCCAACTGGGCACATGGTTGACAGCAGAAACACTGAATGGATCATAACTACACACATCAGCAACAAATACAAACACACACACTGTATATTTTTCCCTCGTGAGCTGCCTAATAGAGATAAATCAGCAACTTGGTTTCCCTTTGTTTCTTCCCTGTGTTTGGAAGAATCAGTTTGATGGTGAGGGGAAAACAAAGTCGGAATCAATCTTATTCCAGGAAGACCTCCAGATATCCCAGTTCCCCCACAAACAGGCACGTACACTCCGCTGACGTCTTTTTTAAAGGAGCAGTCTTCTTTGCAGCTATCACTTAGCTGATTTTTTTTTTTTTATATAGCAGGCATCCACCGAACTGCTTCTGTTCTTTAATTTTTCAAACTCATTTTTTTTTTCATTTTCCCTGGTTTATCCCTCAGTTTTAATAACCTGCCAGTCAGTTGCCCAAACTTGGGATTTTTAGAACAGGTTATAACAGTTCTCATTATAAAGGTTTCTTAACTACGTAAAGTACCCTCACGTATGAGACTATGTTCACAAATGAACATTTCAAGTTCTTTGGATTTTAACCTAACTTGCCCATTTCTCCTTTTGATTGTTGATGTTGAATTGAGGATTTCCTCATTTTTTTCGTCTTATTTGTTCATTCAAGTGAGTTCACTGATAATCCAAAAACAGATGTGCTTATGGTCTGCCTTACCCAGGTACACGGTTCTCCGTATGCCGAGTTCTACATAGGGCTTCTTTGTTAAGTGTTATGGACTTGGAAATTTTGGCTACTTTGCTAACATTTTGACCTGGAGGAAGTTATTTAATTTCCCGTGTCTCAGTTTCCTCATTTGAGAAATAGGGAAGGTAATAAAGAGGTGGTAAAAATTAAATGAGCCAATTCGTGTTAAATGCTTAGCATAGTTTTCAGCACATAGAAACAGTCGGTCAAGGCTAGTGATTGTTAATAGTGCTGTACACAATTAGGATGGATGGGCAAGGGGAGAGGAGCAGGTGGATGAAGGAGAGGGGAAGGATGTAAAATGAGGTATTTCACATATGCTTCTTTCACAAAAGGTAATCTTTGTATTATTCAGAGAATTTCTTCAAAAGCTGCAGACACATGTAGGACAGAGTAGGAATACCATAATAAGTACATTTAATCATTTTACTCAGCAGATATTAAGAATCCCTTATGAGCAATGGGAGTACAGTGATTAGCATGGCCATAGAGTTTGTATTTCTAATGGGAAAGGTTTACAGGTCAGTTCGCATATGTCTATGTATCATTAAAGCCTTATGATTTCCTGGACTGTCTTAACTGACATGAATTGATCTCTGGATATTTTCTCTTTTTTTACATTTAGCCTGCTGTTTGTACTCCTAGACTTCATCCATGAGACATATTCGGGGGGAAATGAGAACAATCAGTTAGCTAGCGGAAATGGAGGGAGGAGGTCTGCCCATGATTTTGGTTTTTTTATATTTTTGCGAGGGGCCACACCATGCAGCGTGTAAGATCTTAGTTCCCCAACCAAGGATCGAACCCACGCTCCCTCATTGGAAGCGCAGAGTCTTAACCACTGGACTACCAGGGAACTCTACATAATTTTGACAGATAAGCAAATGGGGCAACAACATGTAGGCAGAATTTCTTAAAAGGTGCTGTTCTTCCATACTCTCCATGTTGGGAATGCAAACTGGTATAAGACTGTGAGCAGGCTTCTTCCCAGGGGTCTGTGGAATCCATGTCCTTTGCTAAGTGGTACAGACAAGAGCAAATCATTCTGTGTTCAACCCCACCCCACCTCCCCAAAAGTAAAGGGAAAGATATGGTAAACAGGGACCTTGAAAAGAGCAAGCATTCTTTTTAAAAAGAAGCACCTCAAGGGGAGTGTGTGACGAGGATACAGTGCTAATCATTTGGTTTGGTGATGCTGGAAGTTTATGAGCTAATCGTATACAACAATTCTTTTGCTGAGCCACACCCTTCTCCCACGTCTCAGATTTCACTGAGCCCTTGCCCACCTGTACCAGCAAGTAGACAGGGACTCCCCATGCATGAGCTGGAAACCAGAGCGGTGGTTTCATTTGTTATGTTCCGGGATGACTGTGTATCCAAATGGATTTTGAAAGAGAGACAGTTCAGACCATGATGAGCCAATGCATCTGGAGATCAAGGGCTCCATTTTTAAATGTCCAGCACTCACCTGCGTTCTTCCCTGGTGGCTCAGATGGTAAAGACTCTGCCTGCAATGCAATACAGGAGACCTGAGTTTGATCCTTGGGTCAGGAGAAGGGAATAGCTACCCATTCCAGTATTCTTGCCTGGAGAAGTCCATGGACAGAGGATCCTGGCAGGCTACAGCCCATGGGGTCACAAAGAGTCAGACATTACTAAGCAACTAACACTTTCACTTTTACCTGTTCTGTGCACTTTGCCAAGTAAGCCACGTAGGTGTCAAAAACGTGGGAGTACCACCCTGTGACTTTGGGAAACAATTATCTGCTGAGATTCACGTGAGGTCAGGAAAGATTGCACAGTACTTCTGAGCTTCTTTCATCCATTTCTTCTACTGAAGAAAAATTTTTTGTTAGTTTATAAATGTCTAAGACTGCAGGGAGATCAAACCAGTCAATCCTAAAGGAAATCAATCCTGAATATTCATTGGAAGGACTGATGCTGAAGCTGAAGCTCTAATACTTTGGCCACCTGATGCAAAGAGCCAACTCATTAGAAAAGACTCTGATTCTAGGAAAGATTGAAGGCAGGAGGAGAAGGGGATGACAGAGGATGAGATGGCTGGATGGCATCACGGACTCAATGGACATGAGTTTGAGTAAACTCCAGGAGTTGATTTTGGACAGGGAGGCCTGGTGTGCTGAGGTCCATGAGGTCGCAAAGAGTCAGACACGACTGAGTGACTGAACTGAAATGTCTAAGAAGAGGCATTGTGACAGTGGTTACCTTCCAGAGCCAGGCAGCCTGGCCGGCTAGCCTGTGACCTCACACAGACTGCCTCACTCTTCCTTTCTTCATCTGTATTTACCGTATCAGCTGTATTTACATCCTAGGGTTGTGGTGGAGATTGAATGAGAGAATGATGAAGTGCTTAGAGCTAGAAATTCAGGCATCATTAATACATCAGCCAGGTGTTCATAATTTGCCAGTTATGAAACCAGGGCTCCAGAAATGCTCAAGTCATAAGCAGCGCTTTGTGAGCTTTTGTGCATTTTTTCAGGGGGCAGGGAGAGAAACCAGAGATTATGGAGAATCCGTAACTCCCAGCACTTTTCTCAGAGAACTGAGACCGTGAAAAGATTAAAAACCACTGTCTTACAGAAAATACGGTAATACTCATCCACTTATGCCCCATTTGGTCTTCTTAAAAGATAAATATAAATAACCTAAACCTGCAGAAAAATCCGAAAGATCCAAACATAGTATGCTTAGAAAAATGCAGATTTTGGATCTAATGTGTCCTGCATTAATAAATGATGTGAAATGTTAAAAAAAAAAAAAGATAAATAATCAAAACTCCAGGGAAAGTGTTTTATGAATACAACATTTTACCACGGAACAGTTTTTTTCCAAGGGCTCCATTTTATATGTCAAGCACTCATATTTATAAATAGAGTTTTCTTCTATAAAGCAAATTTAAAACTTCTTAGTAGATCTAACAGAAACAACTTTCCTTCAATGTCAGAATACACTTACTCATTTTCAAAGTGATTTTTTTTTGCAACTTAATGTGCAGTTCAGCAATTATTAGGTGTATTAATTTTTAAATATACTGTATTATTTTTATGATTATTGTTCCTAATGGCTTTTTACAACATGCCTGCATTTTTCTGATAATTTCCTGTATTGACTTATATAATGATGTTTTCATTGTTGCAATTATTACTTTTAATAATTCTTTGAACCTCATATATGGACATCTTCTTTTAACTTCATTATTTAGAGCCAGGCTCTTGTGGTATTGTTGGACATTTTACTCTTCAAGGCCAAAATGTAGAAAGTGGTTGGTTTTTTTTTTTAACCTCCTTCCTCTCTTAGTTTTAAGCTATCAGCCTAACAACTATTTCCTATGATATAAAATGCAAATGACAAATTTTGGTATTTTTTCCGCAGTGCAGATATTTTTCTTATGGTCGGTTTGTAAAATGTGCCTTAAACATTTTTAATATTTAAATCTTTGTGTAAAATTTGACCTGCTGTGTACTTCAAATCTGTTTTCTAATTTCAGCTCCACTTTTGACATTCTCTTGGTCCAATGACGAACCTTCCTTTACCTGTAATTCCTTGTTTTGCATAATCGATTGTTTGCGAAAGTAATAGGATTGGCTGGATTCTGATTTATTCTTCCTTTAGAATTTCTAATCCAGATCAGGATTAATTCCTTATTGTTGTGTGTTAATTGAAGTGGACCTGATGTAAAAGCCAAAAGCTTATTCTCCAACTCTGATAAGTGGTATTAATAATTCCCTAGAACCTGGTTGAACCAGAAACTCCAGAATGTTTTAAGGCACGTTATTTATCCTCCATATCAAACGAGCACTCATGGGACTCTACTGGGTTATATAACGCTTGGAAGGAATTATTAAGAAATTACATGAATGATGTTATACAGTAATACAGTTGTATTTTAATGCTTGAAAAACAATTATTTTATGAAATTATAATTGCAGGTTAGTGCCTGACACTGTTTCTCGAACCCCTCCTTCACTTCCCCCACAATATATTGTCAGTTAGCTGTAAACATGCTTATTTTTAAATGCAGTTCAGAAGCCTCTAATGGAATCCTGTGGCAAAGTGAAGCATCCTTTCATATAAACGGTGCAGATGGGTCTGAACCATTTATGGTTTTGTTTATGCACGTGACAGAACTGCCAGGCTTTAGTCGCTCAACTGAAAGTTATAGTTTAAATCATTCTGTTAAGAGTTCCGCGACCACTTGCATATGTCAGTAATGAAAAATAATCAACATAAGCGTCTTTGAAAAGCAATTTTAGATCATTAAAGATGCATGAATTTTGACAAAGCAAGAAGATCTGAGGCTTATTAAGAATATATTAGGTCTCTCTGTTGAGTGAAGAGAGAGGGATTTTTATGCTTCTGTTCAAGAGGAAAGGTGTAGGCTAATTGTAACCTCATGAAAGATTAAATGGACAGGTACAGTAAGAGACTTCAGTCTTCATCCTGACTCTTCCTGCAAAGCTTTTGTGAGAAACAGAGCCTATTCCTGTATGAATCCTGAAAGGAAACAAGATCTTAGAACAGTCTGTATTTCCTAATGGGCTACATACGGGTTACATCATTGTCCATCCGCCAAGTAGTCAAGGGCTGCTGGGTAAATCGTATAGAATTTAATGCATGCCTTTTTCATAATACTATATTACATTTGCTTTTTTGTTTTATTATTAACAATTAAAGTTTGATCTTTTGTAAATATGCAAGCAACTCGAGAGAAGGTGAATGAAGTAGAATTTCTGTGGGTGTATGTCACAGATTAAAGAAAGCATCTGAAAATGTATCAGGGTTCCCCCAGGGCTGCTGTGTGTTCTTTCTGCCCTTCCACCGTGTAACCTTTATGAAACTACTTTGTTCAAAACAAATTGAAAGAGAATTACTTTCTCACCCCCTCCAAAAGTTTGATATTTGTAAATCTCATAGTTTTGTAAATTTCCAAAATTCTCTAATGACAAAAATTGATTCCATTTGTTCTACTTAGTTATGAAGGTATAATCTTAGGAAGAATCGGAATGGGTCCGTCCCAAATAATCAGCAAAAGGAAGCGTTAGTTTACCTGCACACTTTCCCTTAAAGTGCTGAATATTTCCTGGAATCGTGACCGCATTTGCTAAAATGGGAATATACTGCATTTGTAGAAGATATGAAGTGCATCTCTGTCGTGTGATGTCTGATGTCAGCTGCAGCTGCTCAATTTGCATGTAAATTCTGAAAATTTCCTTGTCCCGTGTGACACTTCTGAAATGTCTGTCTGTTCTTTTTTCCTTTTTAATTTCTCAAGCTCACTATTTGGATAAGATAGTTAAAGGTACTGTATACTTGCTCTTTGTTGACATATCTCCATATATATCTCTATATAACCATGTTTAGCTTGTAGTAGGTATGAAAATAGATTGTTTTCCTGCATATTTTTGTAAATGATAAATCAGGCCTACATTATGTGAAATCCTTTGGATTTAAAGTATTGAGACTTCAGTGTCTGTGTCTCATTTTTATAATTTTGGGTTATCACAGATTTCATTCCTATGTAAAAGCATTAGTCTTCACTGGAACCAAAAACTGAAGATAACAGTATATTTGCTGTTTTTTGTTTATGGAGTTTTTTTGGGTTTCTTTTTTTTTTTTTGGCTTTAAGACCTTCATTCTTGGCAATTCAGCTCATAAGCTTTAAATTCTAAATCAAAGAATCACAAACGCTCACTCTTATCACAGAATAAGAAATTGTCAATCTAAAGAAGATTCTGGTTAACATATGTTGAGAGAAATCTCATTTATCCTCATATGGAAACTCCTTTGGCTTTATCTCAATGTTTCAAAATATATGTGATATCATAATTTATGTTTTGGGATTTTCTTTAAAAAAAAAACTACAAAATACTGTGCATTCTAGAGAACGAAAATGATAACTCTTCTCAGCAGAAAACAGCAGATTCTTTGTCTTCAGTTATCATAGAAATAAGTGAAAACCATATCTTTCAGAAGAGAAGAGTCCCTTTCCCTCGCTCCTCAGATTACCTTTTTTTAATTCCTTGTTTGTGCTTTTCATTGGAATATGAAATTATTCATGGCAGTACCCAGGCTTTCATGTAATAACTTCCTGTGTGCACACAGTCAACTGCTGCGTCCCTTTGTCACTGGGGCAATTAAACTTTTTTTTTTTTTCATTAAAAACACAACAGAGACATCCATAAGGAAAATTTACCTTTTAGGCATTGAATAATCCATAAAAACAGACGGTAATTGTCTGAAAGAAAAGAAGCAGCAAAATTAATATTCTCCTGACTTGATGGCGTCCGTAAGTCTAATTTCATCATACCCTGCCGCAAGGGACTGTCAAAACAGTCTTCTTTCTGTTAACTCTAATCTGAAGAGACAGAAAGTCTCTTTGAGATCTTTTCAAGTTCCACAGCGAAGGAGGGAAAGCCAGTTATATGAATAATTCTTTTAATACAGACCTAAAATAAACATCCTTAAAGAGATGGTTCCCTTAAATTTGGTCACCGAAACAAGCATTCTAGTTATAAGAAGCTAGAACAAACCCCCAACTGCTAGAGCAGGCATTAACTCATATACATATATACTTTATACCAAATTATAAATTAATTCTTTCCAAAGAGATCTGGTTAAGAGCCCATTATCCTTGCCATCTTAGAGCATTTATACCCTCGTTTCTGTCAGTGCCATGTCACACTCATAGAGAAGAGCACCAGAACCTACCCTAGTGTCATGCTCATAAACAGATCATGTTGGCTGCATGCCAGTTACCATCCGTAGGAAGTGGCAGAATTTGTTTTTGTTTTTTTTTTTAATGTCATGTTAGACTGAAACAATTATAGATTTTGGATATATTAAATTATTTTCATTGTTTCCCAAATTTTCCCTCCTTGCCCATAAAAGCAGACAAGATAGGATATAAAGGTAACAGCATAAAAGCTCTAGGGAGATTGTCACTAACTATCACTCTTCTGCGCTCTGTCTTGAAGCACGTCACTACCGTGTTTTGTTCAGTCTCTCGATGTTTTACTGTGGTCCTTATGGTATTTCATTTCGTCCGTCCTGAGTAATCAGATATGCACAGCTATTACATTTAGTTGGAAATCCTGTCAGTCCCGTCCCATCCGTATGCAGCCTGAATCCTAATGTTTGTTAGAATAGATGCTAAGCTGCTTCACTATTTCCTGGGCTTTGCTTATTCTGTGAAAAGGAATGTACTCTCGGCATAAAGTATAGTCATTGATACTGGCCTATACTTTGTGCAATTATTTAATGCACTGTAATTTCACATGAATATATGGCAACTCTGAGGCCAGATAAAATTAACATTCTCTTTTGAACATCCTTCATAGCCACGTACCCACGCATTCATGCTTTTAAATTTAGAGGGAATTTTTGGAAGCAACAAGGCACTTTTAAGAAGATGTGTCCTAACCAATGACCAGTAATGTTTACAGCAGATTAAAAATCTGTTCTAGGGCTTCTGAAATGATCTCGCTGTGACGCTTTTTTCACACTTTAGTCATCAACCTTGTTGCTTTGCTAAAGGAAAAAAAATGTAAGTTAATTTTGTCTGGCCTGCAGCAATTTTAGTGGGTCATTGCAGACATTTCTGTCCTGCACAGGTAAGTGGTGTCTCAAGGGTCAGGCCAATCAAAGATGCCACTTGGATAAGAATCAGATTCCTTAGATTACGTTGCTCTTTCTATCCATGTGCAATTACAGTATTTGTGCTGTTTCGAAAGGCCTGTTCCCACTAAGTGTCCCTCATCTGTTTATTTGAGGTGCAAAAACTTTAAATACTCAAATCACTTGTGTTGTCCTTCTTTGTCTCTTTTGACAGAGGGATGCCCCGGTCTGTGCAACAGCAACGGAAGGTGCACGCTAGACCAAAACGGCTGGCACTGTGTTTGCCAGCCAGGGTGGCGAGGAGCAGGATGCGACGTAGCCATGGAGACCCTCTGCACTGACAGCAAAGACAATGAGGGAGGTAAGAGATGCGGAGCGGGAAGGCGAGCCTGTGCCAGAACGCGGTTCATAAGTTCTCGTGGGTCCATGCTTATCTGTTACCAAAAAAAAATTTTGATCCCCACAGGTTAGATTGATTGAAAAATGTATAAGTGCTGATGGAATGATTTTGCTCCCTGTTTTCCCTGAAACAAATGCAAGATTATCATTCAGGGAAAAGGCAAGGTAACCAAGCTACTGTATAATGTACATTATTCTCCATTTCTTGTCCTAATCTCCAGGTGATGATTCTCCTTGATGCAGTTTTTAGGGCCCTGTGAACTGGGAGCTCAAGAGCAGTATGTTAATAACGGAACAGACCAAAAGATGTAAGGTAGTTCCCGAGCTCTTCTGTCGAAAGGCCAGGAAGAGAAAGCAATCCCCTTGAAGCTGTACTTCCAGGGCCTTTTTATCCTTAACTTTACAGCCTGTGAAAAGGAGTATGATATTCCACCCCACGTAAGCCCAGAGTGAAGAAATAGTTATTTTTTTCCCGTTGTGCCCATCCTCTGTGCTGGTATGTTTCGATCTCAGAGAATAGAGAGTGAGAGTGAGTGTCTGCGTGTGCAGCGGTGGAGCTGTTCGCTGCTGGTGTCCCTTTCGGCCTGAGTTTTTCAGGAGGAATTATTGTAGTTTCTGTCTAGCCCTCTCTGGTCACCTGCTCCACGTGTGACCTGCCCTATGCGTGTTTCCCTTCCTCCACCTTCATTGAGCCTGCCCTTCTGGGAGTGTCCACGTGGGCAGTTCGGTGATGGTTACGAGTGCAGGTTTGCAGTCAGGTCTTCACTCCACCAGGAAATGGCAACACACTCCAGTATTCTTGTCTGGAAAATCCCATGGACACAGGAGCCTGGTGGACTACAGCCCATGGGGTCGCAAAGAGTCAGGCATGACTTAGTACTGAGCACACGTGCATCACTCCACCTCGTACTGCTTATATGACCGTAGACAAGATCCTGGCTGTGTTAAACTTCACGTGTTTCACATGTAAAATAGGCATAAAGGAGTTTGTGGAAGCACTGAAAGAATGTTTGTGAATTGCCAGGGCTATGTTACATTGTAAGGAGCAGCTCTCATTATCCAGTTTTCCTTCTTTCGCTTTCAAAGTGCTCACCTTGACTAGGTGGACTTCATAAAAGGCTGTCAGAGAAGGCTGAAGTGGCCCTTTCCTTTCCAAATAGAGCAGACATGACATCCAACAGATGCCCACAGTAAAGCAAGTGTCATGAAAAAGCAAGTCATGTGAATGTGGTGGGTGTGGATTCCCAGTGCATATAAAAGTTATGCCTATTGGATACTGTTAAATTACCCTATACTGTAGCCTGTTAAAGTGTGTGGTAGCAATGTGTCTAAAAACAACATGTATACCTCAATATAAAAATACTTTATTGCTAAAAAATGTTAACCGTCATCTGAGCCTTAAGCAAGTTGTAGTAGTAACATGAAAGGTCACAGATCACCATCAGAAATATAATAATGATGAAAAACCTTGAAATATTGCAAGAATTACCAAAACATGAGACAGAGACACATGGTAAGCAAGTGCTGTTGGGAAAATGGCACGTTGGGCTTGCTCCACTTCGAGTTGCCACACACCTTGGAATTGTGAAAAATGCAACATCTTCCCCTTAAAGGGAAGCACAGTAAAACAAGGCCTGCCCTGTACTGTTCTCTAGGAAGCAGGGTGGTCAGAACCAAGTCTCAGCTCTCCTCCTTGCCCCCAACATACACACACACACACAACACACAGAGTCATTCTCAAACCAGATGTTACTTGTTTCTCATCTTCCTGACTACGAGTTGCAGTTCTCCCCGTTCATCCCCAGCTATCTGTCCACTCTTCATTCCTGCCTAACTGTTCACTCATTTCCCTGTGCTCCTTTAACATGGACTGTCAGGAAACTTGAGCCACAAATTCTGCGCTCTGCTGTCTGTCCTGATGGATGTAGGTGTTTGGTCCTTAGCCCTCGAAGCTTTTTCTGCCTGATAATACACAGTTGCCTCTCTTGCCTCCCTGTGCCCCGGTGCTGTCGTAGAAACTGCAGCATCAGTCCTCTGCACGCCCATACAGCAGCCTTCCCCTCCCTCCCAGGAAGCCCCTACCCCTGGGAAGAAGGCTAGCTTGCCTTCCTCCTTGATCAGATGTTTCACCCTCGTGTTCTAAGAGATTACACTGAGGAGATTACACCTCTGGCAGAGAGAAGCAAACTTCAGGGCCCAGTCTGCAGAGCCTGCAGAGTAATTTAGGGGCTGATCAACTCTTTAGTGTCCTTATCGGCTAAGGCGGTTTCTCTCTTTCCTCAGAATTTATCAGCTGTGAATTGGCCTCTTTCCCTCTTTGTTTATTCTTATTAGCATGAAACTCTGCTATCTCTAGACTTCCCTCTCCAAGGGGAAATCGGACCTGATAGAAGACCTCCTGTGGCTTCTCTGCTTATCTCATATAATTTGTATTCCTGTCCCTAACCTAATTTTTCTCATCTTCTGAGAAGGAACCTCAGCACCAGCTTTGTTACACCCTAAGATTATAACCTGGGTGCCTTATAACCCAAGCTAGAGGATTCCTTGAACTTAAGCATGGGTTATGTGTATACAGACAATATTTTTCACACTAAACACCAACTTAAGACACATAGTCTGGTGATTGAGGATATTATTGCCATTACCATTAGATGAGGACAGTAAAACAGAACATTTAAAATAAGGACTATAGTTGAAATTCTGTGACGTGTGGCAGCTGTGCCATGATAGATACGTTATCTACATTTGGTGTCAAAAATAGTGAATTAGCCAGAAAGTTGCTAAGTAGTTTCATTTAACATATTAAGCAACTAAAAAAGGAGAAAATGAAGAGGTTGATTTGACTTGAATCAAAAATTAAATGCTTCATAGTCTAGTCTGAGCAAATTTGTAGAGCACAACTCTAAGAACTTTACAGACCACACATTCACAGAGAGAGAAAGAGAGAAAGAGAGAGAGAGAGAAAGTTGCTTACTAGTGGCAGAAAAGTTCTATCTCCGGGTAAGAATGATAGAAGCTTCCGTGGTCTCTCAGATGGTAAAGAATCTGCCTGCAATGCAGGAGACCCAGGTTTGATCCCCAGGTAGGGAAGATCCCCTGAAGAAGGAAATGGCTACCCACTCCAGTGTTCTGGCCTGGAGAATTCCATGGACAGAGGAGCCTGGAGGGCTACAGTCCATGGGTCGCAAAGAATTGAACACAACTGAGCGACTAACACTTTTACTTTCACTTTTTTTTTTTTTTCCCAAGGATGGTGGGTGGGCAGAAAAACAGATTATTCTATCAGAATATGAATAGCCATCAATAGCGTTTCGTTTTATTATAACCATTTCATATGGCTAGTAGAATTCTGTTACTTTCTTCTATTCTCTCTCCTTCCTTCCCTCCAAATTCCAGCCCTCTTACTTTGTTGTGGTTCAGCCACTAACTTGTGTGCAACTCTCTGCGACCCCATGGACTGTAGCCCACCTTTACTGCCTCCAGGAGTTTGCTCCCGTCTTACTTGAGAACAGGAAAGTCAGTGCTGGCGTCTCTGGCATGCTTTCCATGCCCCAGCCTGACAAGGCAGCTCTCCAGTTCCCCCAATACTTCAGAAAGCACCATTGCTTTCGCCTGGTCACACTGCTAGGACTCGCATTCGATAGGGAGTGTCTTGACTTCAATAACTCCCCATATGGTGGTCCCACAGTGCGAGCATCAAAATGCAACAGCTTGCCAGAGACAACTCTTACCTTTATAGAAACTCAAGGTAGATACTCATGAATGAGCTGATTTCTCCAAAATACGTAATCTGTGGCAGTGGCTGCCATGTTCCTATCGTTCTTCTCATTAGAGAGATGTGGTCTGAGCTCCCTTTGACATCTTGCTTTCCTGTCCGGTCCTCAAATAGACAGCTCCCCTATGGATACCTGAGGCATAAGAGGCAAGTCTTCTTCTGCAGATTGGATGGTGGAAGGCCCAAGAATGACTTAAACCTCTTCCTAAATTCTGTGTAAGATGGTAGAATGTCAGAATATAAATCCTGCCAGGAATGATGCCTCTTACTTTTAAGTACATGGAGTTATTCTTTGTCCTTCAGAGTTATTAATATTACTTTGTGGGGATATGCCAGGAAGATATACCTCAAACAGGTTTTTTTTTTTAATACCTTTAGAGCCTGGAAAATCCCATGGACGGAGGAGCCTGGTAGGCTGCAGCCCATGGGGTCTCGAAGAGTCGGACATGACTGAGCGACTTCACTTTCACTTTTTACTTTCATACATTGGAGAAGGAAATGGCAACCCACTCCAGTGTTCTTGCCTGGAGAATCCCAGGGACGGGGAAGTCTGGTGGGCTGCCATCTATGGGGTCGCACAGAGTCGGACACGACTGAAGCGACTTAGCAGCAGCAGCAGCAGAGTCTGATCATGGTAGAAAAAAGAAGCACAATTCAACTGAGGTTATTTAGAAATGAAAAAACAGTACTGAGAGAGGGAGGAAGAAAAATACAAATAGAAGATTCAAACTGCAGAAGCAAGCAGGTGTGTGTGCTAGAAATGACAAAGAAGAGGGAAATGATGAATGATATTTTAATGTAAGCATCAGAATGAATGTGATGAATGGACAGAGGCAGTCTAAGTTTGGAGATTTCCAAATGAAAATAAGGAAATATTTGAAAATACATTTATAAAAAGTTCTAGCAGGAGGATGAGATGGTTGTGTTCTCCAGAATATATTTTTAAAAAAAGAAAAGTTAAATAAAATAGAAAAAAAATCAGAAGGGGAATGGTTTAAAAAAGAACAAAAAAAGGAAGGAAGAGAGGGAAGGAAGGAGGAAGAGAATGGAGGAAATTATGAGTTCCGAAAGTGAAAATCACTCAGTCGTATCTGACTCTTTGTGACCACATGGACTATACAGTCAAATGGAATTCTCCAGGCCAGAATACTAGAGTGGGCAGCCTTTCCCTTTTCCAGGGGATCTTCCCAACCCAGGGATCGAACCCAGGTCTCCCTCATTGCAGTCAGATTGTTTACCAGCTGAGCCACAAGGTAAGCCCATAAGAGTTCCTGGGTACTTCTTAAAAAGAATCCAGATGTCAGAATGAAGAGTGGCACTCAGTATCAGAGCCTTGAAATACATTATCCTGGCAGATGATTTGGGGGGAAATTACTTTTTTTTTGAAAGACTCCGTGAGATCCTACTGCGGAGGAGAGGGGCTTCCCAGGTGGCTCAGCAGTAAAGAATTCCCCTGCAATGCAGGAGACACGGGTTCGATCCCTGGGTCAGGAAGATCCCCTGGAGGAGGGCATGGCAATCCACTCCAGTATTCTTGCCTGAAGAATCACATGGGCAGAGGAGCCTGGAGGACTAGTCCATAGAGTTGTAAAGAGTCAGACACGACTGAAGCGAGTTAGCATACATTCAGGGGAGAGATTTAGGTTACTTTGAACCCTGAGCGCCAAAGAATTGATGCTTTTGAAGTGTGGTGTTGGAGAAGACTCTTGAGAGTCCCTTGGGCTGCAAGGAGATCCAACCAGTCCATTCTGAAGGAGATCAGTCCTGGGTGTTCTTTGGAAGGAATGATGCTAAAGCTGAAACTCCAGTACTTTGGCCACCTCACGCAAAGAGTTGACTCATTGGAAAAGACTCTGATGCTGGGAGGGATTGAGGGCAGAAGGAAAAGAGGATGACAGAGGATGAGATGGCTGGATGGCATCACCGACTTGATGGACGTGAGTCTGAGTGAACTCCGGGAGTTGGTGATGGACAGGGAGGCCTGGCTTGCTGCGATTCATGGGGTTGCAAAGAGTCGGACACGACTGAGCGACTGAACTGAACTGAACCCTTTTATTATCCACAGAAGTTTTAGATCCCAGGAGAATCCCATTCCAGAAAAGAGAAGTCCACCTTTGCTTTCAGAAGCATGGGGTTTGACCACTGTTTTTGAATGAGTTTTAGGAGAGGAAAAATATTCACACAGGCTGAAACTAACAGTCTTCCCTATATTTTATACCCATTACCATTCGCTGCCACTGCAAGCTTTAGAACAACAAAGAGCATTGTCCAGAACCTCTTTAGACAGTGCCCCCTTTCTCCGGGTTAAGAACCTCTGCATTCTTGGGCAGGATTATTACCAGCAGCCATACACAGTGCTGGGAAAGATTGAGGGCAGGAGGAGAAAGGGGCAACAGAGGACAAGACGGTTGGAGGACATCACTGACTCAATGGACATGAGTTTGAGCAAGCTCCAGCAGATGGTGAAGACAGGAAAGCCTGGTGTGCTGCAGACAGACCTTGGGGTCGCAAGAGTCGGGCATGACTTAGCAGCTGAACAACAACAAATTGTCAAGATCACCACTGTCAACAACTCAGAGTGCGGGTCTCTACACCTCCTCAGTGAGCTTAGACGCACACTTAATGTCTTTAAACGAGAACAGGATAGGTACTGTTCTAAATTTGATTCTGCCAAAGAGATTTTTTTCATGTCAGTACGTGTAGGTCTGTCTCCTACTTTATAACAGAAGCACAGATGTCCTGATTAATTCTACCACTACTCCATTAATAATCATTTAGTTGTTTCTTATTTTTTTGCTCTTGGTATAAAGGCAGATCTGTAGGGAATCTGTGTGTGGGTATATGTGTGTTTATCTGCATATAAATCTTTGTGTAAATGTACACATATTTCTTTGGAACAGATTTGTAGAAATGAAATTGCTGGGTCACAGGGTGCTTTAAATTTAATTCTGGTAGCTGCTGCCAAATTGCCTCACACTAAGTTTCACCACTGTACACTTCATGGGTAGGAGTGTGTTTATTTTCCCCATGTTCATAGTCTGTACATAATCATTGTGCATAAGCAAAATTGTCCAACAAAATGAAAAATATGAATTTTGTCTGCTGGGTGGAAATGATTCCATTTTTATTGTTTTCATTTGCATTTCCCTAATTACGAGTTAGACTGATGATCTTTATATATGCTCCTTGACTGTGTTTCTTCTTTTTCTGGTTGCTTATTTATTTCTCTTGACCATTTTTTTTCTATGGAGTTTTTTGACTTTTCCTTTTTAATTTTAAGGATTTTTTAAAAAATATATTCTACTTATCAGCTCTTTATGAAGTGTGTTGTAGATAATTTACCTCAAGTTTTCATTATCTTTTAACCTTGTTTATGGCATCTTTCATCATGCAGAAGTTTTCAGATGATAAGCTTTTACAAGGCAAATGTTTATAAGGTTTAACTTTTCCTTCCTGAATTTGGGATTATCTGTCTTTATGAGTACATAAGGCCTTGCCCTTTTGAGATTATATGTGGTATTTCATATAATTTCTTTTAATACTTTTTACAATTGTATGGATTGCCTAATGTCCAACTTATCAAGAACATGTAAAAGTACCTATTAGAGTAAAAAAGAAAAAGGAATTCAAGGATTAGCATGGTATCTGAGGACAGGAAAACGGTGATGAAAGAAAGCAGTGTGTCTCTGTTGTAGAAAAAGTTTTTTAACTTTGTATTTTATGTTAGAGTATAGCCGATGAACAAGGTGGTTATAGTTTCAGATGTACAACAGAGCGACCCGGCCATACATATACGTCTGTCCATTCACCCCCAAACTCCCAGGCTGCCACATAACATGGAGCAGAGTTTCCTGTGCTATACAGTGGGTCCTTGTTGGTTATCTGTTGTAAAGAATGGCCATCATCAAAAAATCTCCAAGCAATAGATGCTGGAGAGGGTGTGGAGCGAAGGGAACCCTCCTACACTGATGGGATTGCAGATTGGCCCAGCCACAATGGAGGACAGTATGGTGGTTCCTGGAAAAAAAAAAAAAACACCTAAAAATCTGCTGTGCTTTTAAGACATCCTTTTGGCCTGTTTTGATCTCATAATCTCTAGGAACTGAATTTATTCTTCACTTTGTTCAACAAAATTTTTGTATGCGTGCTCAGTGCCAAAAAGAATATGTCCTAAATTCTGGGAGCCACAACAGTGGACTAGACTGGCCCTCAAGGAACTTGGTGAGACCGGTGTCTGAGCTGATTGCTAAAGGAATTGGGGAGGGAGCCGGGATAAGAGCAGTGAGAGGTCTCCAGCAGAGGAAATAATAATCACAAAGGTCTCATAAGCCATGTTAAGGAGTTCTAACTACTCAGAAAGCAGCAGGGACCAATTAAAGGAAGCATTTTACCTAGAGAAGTGAAATAATCACATTTGATTTCTGCCAAGAGTACTCTGACAGAAGTGTCGAGAATGAATAGCTGGGACAAGACTGGAGCCTGGGAAACCAAGCTCTTGTTGAGATCTTGTGAAGAGGTGACCATGGTAGCCTGAAGGGTCTTTTCAGTGAAATAAAAAGAAAGCTGACTTAGGACATGTTTGGGGTAGGGAAAAGGAGGAGCTGGCCATTGATTAGGTGCAGAGAAAAAGGGAGGAGAGGAGTGAAGGACGACGCTCAGGTTTCTACTTTGAGAACCTGGGTGAGTGGATAGCGGAGCCATTCATTGAAGTAAGAAATGCAGAGAAAGTGGTCTGTCCAGAGAAGATCATGTATGTTGCCTTTTCCACATGTTAAGTTTTCGATGCCTGTGTAATATCCAAGTGGAAATATCTACAAGGCAGGTTGTGGATTGGGAATTCAGGAGAATAAACAGCCTGGGGTCATTACGATTGAAATGATGCAAACCAGGAGGAAAAGTCTGTTAATCAGACAAACCAGGAAGATACGCAAAACCAAACATGATTCAGATTCAGTAATAAGCAAATGAATTTCATGTATGTTACAGAATGGTGACCCAAAAGAGAAACAAAAGGTATACCCGTGCCCTTTGAAGATTCTAAAATCCAGAGATAAAATACTGCATCAGGTATCCTACCTTGGGAGTTCCCTGGTGGTCCAGGACTGTGCTTCCACTGCAGGGGGCTGAGGTTCCATACCTGTTCAGGGAACTAAGATCCCACAAACCACGCTGTGCAGCCAAGAAGAAACGTAAAGATATATTTGCGGGGGGGCGGGGGGGGTGGTGGCGCTTCCCAGGTACTGCCTGTGGTAAAGAGTCCACCTGCCAGTGCTGGAAACACAGGAGATGCAGGTTTGATCCCTGGGTCCGGAAGAAGGGATCCCCCGGAGAAGGAAATGGCAACCACTCCAGTATTCTTGCCCGAAAAATTCCATGGACAGAGGAATCTGGTAGGCAGCAGTGCATAGGATCACAAAAAGTCTGACACGGCCGAGCAGCCGTGGCACTTTTTAAAAATAAAATTAAATATATATTTTTTAAATTTTTTAAAGAATTTCTACCTCTACCTCCAGCTTGGAATGAGGGAGAAAGAGTTCCAAATACTGTGGGTAAGAGCTTTAATTACCTTTAGAATGAAGATGAAAATTCATTCAAAGGAAATTCATGACTTTTTATCCAGTTAGTATATCAAGGTTTTGAAAAAAATGTTAAACTATCCATAGCTGCTTAAAAGACAAAAGTGAGAGTTTTGACAAGCAGGTCAAAGTCAGCATAGAGTGTAAATTAGGAAATGATGGAATCAGACGTTTTAATAATCTAGTAAAATGTGCATTGTTTAACTTTACCAGAAAAAAAAAATAATGATTTAAAGACAAAGGAAACAGGGCAGGGTAGAAACTTAAAAGCAAGACTAAAGGTTGACAAATTATGACCTCTGGGCCAAAGCTTGTTTTTGTAAATAAAGTTTTATTGAGACATAGTCACACCCACTTATTTACATATTGTCTCTGGCTGCTTTAGAGCTATCAGTTCATCAAGGCAGAGTTAAATACTTGTAGCAGGGACTATATGGCCCATAAAACCTGAAAAATTTTTTATCTGGTCCTTTACAAAGTAAGTTTGCCAACCACTGTTACAAACCAATGAAAGTCCTAGGAAAGATGAGAGCATATTTTTAAATAACTAGAGCAATAATACTGAGGATTAAGTGGAAGGAAGCATAAACTATATTGTCTACTTTATATCAAAATACCACCTATATTGCAAAGCCTAACCTGGAGAAAGAAAGGCTCTTAACTGATCATTGAAGTTGTTATTCAGTGGGTTTTGAACATTTCTGAGTTTCTTTAGGTCTTTTTTATGATTAATTCTATTAGATACGGCTTCTACGCCAATACCAATTTAAGCCAACCTCATATTCCTGAGACTAAAATGGAATGTCGATGATTTTAAGAAGCTCATCTACGAAGTCAATTTTACTACAATAGACATTTGGGCAAGTGGATAATCAACTTTAGTGGTACTAGATAGCCCTAGCTATGTGAATATAGGCAAAGAATGAAAAATGTTTTCTCAAGTTATAGGAAGCCAGATTCATAAGCATCCGTCACTTGCTTGGGCAAGTTACTGATAAACTCTGCAGAAAAATAACAAACCATGCGTCCCTGCATCTTGGCTGTTGAAAATGAGATTCTGTCTCTGATTGATGTTAGCAGAGAGGCTTGTAAAAATGCATTTCCAACTGATTAGTTCAGAAGGTGTCAATCTCATGCAGTTTTATGACCTGCAGACCACATGCCAGATGCACATTTGGTTTTTATAAACTAACAAAGATGAATGATGAGATTTGAGCATTCCTGTTTGGCAACTGTACCATATAGTGCCTAAAGGAAGGCATTCAGGGAGTATTATGGGGGACCGAAGGAGGGGGGGATTTAACCCTTAATTTACCAGGTTAATGGAGATAAAATGTAACCTCTGGAGGTTTCACTTTCTAGTTACGCCTAAAAAATGAATGTAAGGGAAAAACTTGCAAGAATATCAAATATTTATATGGAATTACTCTCCCAAGCATACTCATTCTAAATCCATGGAGTAAGAATTCTTAAATACACACACACACACACGTGTATATATATATACACGTGTGTGTGCGTGCTCAGTCATGTCCAACTCTTTGCGACCCCATGCACTGTAGACCACTAGGTTCCTCTGTCCGTGGAATTTTCCAGGCAAGAATACTGGAGTGGGTTTGCATTTCCTTCTCCAAGGGATCTTCCCAACCCGGTGATTGAACCCATGTCTCTTGTGTCTCCTTCATTGGCAAATGGTTTCTTTACTAGCTGAGCCACCAGGGAAGCTTAAATTATAAAACATACTAAAGATTCCTCATGAAGTCTCAACCTTCATGAGGTTGAGATTACAAATCATGAATTGTTACTAAAAGAATTTTTTAATTGTTTTTTTTGAAGCTAAAATTATTTGGGTGCAATAGGTCAATCATCTGCTACTTTAAAAATCTGAGTCTTAATAACTTACGCTTCTGTGTCTTTGAGACAGATGGAGAAAAAATGCAGTATATTGCATATTATAACATATCCTCATGAAAAATAAGCCTCTAGCATAGTTTCATCTTTCTTCCACTAGAAATATTGAGAAATATTTAGACATTTTTCATCTTTGTGGCCTTTTGGTTAAAAAAGCAATATTTTGATAAATTTCTCTGAAATTTCAAAGCTCAGTTTCATTTGATTTTCTTAAAACATGATTTTGAATTTTTGTCACAGAATAGATATGTGCTTTCAAATAATTAACTATCCATTTTTTAGAACTGTAACAGACATACACATGAAAATGTAGCTATAATAAACTATAAGATCTGCTTATCAGAAATTCAGACTCATACATTTTCATGTGTATAAAAATTACGGTGTCAAAAAGTTAAAATAGTCATGCAAAAGAGTTCAGCATCATACATTTAATTCTAATACTTATTAAGCTCTTTTTTTCAACTATATGGGAAATAGTGAAATTTTTAGTTAATGTCTCTGGATAAGCTACATCTCTTTCAGTTTTAAGTGACAGAAAAGCCAGCCCAAACAGGCTTAAGAAAGAAGGCAGCACTTTGACTTCTAGAACTGAAAAGCCCAGGTCAGGTCAGTTCAGTTCAGTTCAGTCGCTCAGTCCTATCTGACTCTTTGCGACCCCAAGAAGCCCAGGTCAGATGCAGCTTATTGCAAAAGCCCCAAAGATGTCACTGTGACGTTTTAATTTTTTCTCTCCAGCTCTTCACTTTGACTCTTCTGGGAAGACTCCTTTCCGAGACAGGTTCTAATGTAGTGGCAGCCAGGGAGCTGGGATAACCCTAACCTCACAGCCTGACAGCTCCAAGCCTGGAGGGATGGGGGTGGGGAAGGATGGCTTTTTAGATAGTTCCTGAAGTTCAGTCCAGTTTGACAGATTAGGTCCCATGTCCATTTCTGAACCAAACACAAAGGGAGATAAGCACATAAACCGAAAGTTGAGGAGGACTGGCTGTCCAAATGAAAATTCAGAGTAGCTCCAAAGAAAGCAGAATGAGTGTTAGGAGAAACCACAGGTGTTCACAACATTCTTTTTCAGGTGGGTAAAATGATTGAAGGACACTGAGCCAGGCCACTCATCTGTTTCTTACCTTATCTGTGTTGTTGTTGACCTACTTATAGACTGGGCAATATGATTCAACTTAGTCTGTTTTATTTTGTCTCAGTTTGCTTTCAGATAATGAATGGGCAAGCGTATGTTCTATTAATAAGAGTAGCCTAAAGCAAAAAAGAAAAAAAAACCTAGTGTATTTTTTTTTTAATAAACATTTTCAAAACACCTGTGTAAATAAAACATTGGTCAACCAGATATTTTCAGCTGAGTTTGCCATAATAAAGTCACGCTGAGACCTGAAACTTAGGTTTTAAGATTTTCTAATGATTTTGTCCCGGAGAAGGCAATGGCACCCCACTCCAGTACTCTTGCCTGGAAAATCCCATGGACAGAGAAGCCTGGTGGGCTGCAGTCCATGGGGTCGCTAAGAGTCAGACACGACTGAGCGCCTTCACTTTCACTTTTCACTTTCCTGCATTGGAGAAGGAAATGGCAACCCACTCCAGTGTTCTTGCCTAGAGAATCCCAGGGACGGGGGAGCCTGGTGGGCTGCCGTCTATGGTGTCTCACAGAGTCGGACACGACTGAAGCGACTTAGCAGCAGCAGCAGCAGCAATTATTTTGTCCATTCTCCCAATGGTGATTAAAGTCTGCAGAAACTGTTTTTATTAATCTGTACTGAGAAATGTAGTAGCCAAACAGATCAAAATTCACATATCAACTGGTCACTGAAAAATGACCTTAAAGAATAATGTCATGAAACCATTATCCTAACACTCTCATCTGCTAATGGAATGGTTTATATGTTTCAAACAAAATTCTTACATGACCCATTGAATATGGTTTCCTTTTGATGTTCCTGGAGAAGGCTCGGGAAGATTCTAACCTTTATTCTTTTTATGTCACCAACACCTGTAGGTCAATTTTGAGTGATAGATTTCTTATCATTTTCAATATTATAGCTTATTTACATTACCCATATTTTTATTAACATCTTCATTTTACAGGAGGCATATTAATAGAGCTCAGGTTCCAGTTTAAATTTTGAGAAATGACTTAATTATATTTGAAATATACTTTACCATCCTTGGGCTTCCATGGTGGCTCAGACAGTAAAGAATCTACCTGCAATGCAAGAGACACAGGTTCGATCCCTGGGTCAGGAAGATCCCCTGGAAAAGGAAATGGCTACCACTCCAGTAATTCTTGCCTGGAGAATCCCCATGGACAGAAGAGTCTGGCAGGATACAGTCCATGGGGTCACCAAGAGTAGGGTACAACTGAGCAACTAATGTTTACCATCCTTGGGAAAATGATTTCCTTGAAAGGTGACTGGCTCATCTCATCTATTATATGTTAATTTGTATTAGTATTTCACAGACTTCCATTTTCGGACCTTTTCCCAAATTTTAGGTGGGAGAACAGCCAGTCAGTGGAGCGGTCTGCACACACACAGTATTATCAGTCAGTGGCGTGGTCTGCACACACACAGTATTAGTCAGTGGAGCGCTCTGCACACACACAGTATTATCAGTCAGTGGAGTGGTCTGCACACCCAGTATTATCAGTCAGTGGAGCGGTCTACACACACAGTATTGTCGGTCAGTGGAATGGTCTGCACACCCAGTATTATCAGTCGATGGAATGGTTTGCATACACACAGTATTATCAGCCAGTGGAGTGGTTTGCACACACCCAGTATTATCAGCCAGTGGAGTGGTTTGCACACACACAGTATTATCAGTCGATGGAATGGTTTGCATACACACAGTATTATCAGTTGATGGAATGGTTTGCACACACACAGTAGTTGTCAGTCAGTGGAGCGGTCTACACACACAGTAGTTGTCCAAGTGCACCGTATTCTGGCGCGGTTAGTGGCACCTTAAAACAATTAAACAGTTAAAACAATTAAACAGTTAAAACAATTAAAACAGTAACACCAGAGTTCACTGATCACCATCACAAATACAATAATAATGCAAAAGTGGAAAATCACAAGAATTACCAGAATGTAACAGAGACACAAAGTGAGCAGATGCTGTTTGAAAAAATGGCACCAATAGACTTGCTCCATGCAGTGTTGCCACAAACCTCTGATTTGTTAAAAAAGAAAAACCTCAACATCTGCCAAGGGCAATAAAATGAGATCTGCCTGTAATACATTGTTCTAAACAGTCATTTATTTTTTATTCAGAACCAACATTATATAATTCTTTTCAGTCATCTCCATTGCAAACATTTACTGTCTATGAAAGCAACTGTAGCTATTGTATTTGATTTCAAAAAGGATGCCAGAAATTACTGTTAGATAGGAGGAACAAATAGTTGAATGTGAAAAAAAATAGCCAGTCAACAAGCAAAACTTATTCTGCATCATGGCCGAAAAAGAGGAATTTTCTAACTGGTTTACATCTCTCTCTACAGATGGACTTATTGACTGCATGGATCCTGATTGCTGTTTACAGAGTTCCTGCCAAAATCAGCCTTACTGTCGGGGACTGCCTGACCCCCAAGATATCATCAGCCAAAGCTTACAGTCACCATCTCAGCAAGCTGCCAAATCCTTCTATGACCGCATCAGTTTTCTCATAGGATCTGATAGCACCCACGTCATACCTGGAGAAAGTCCTTTCAATAAGAGGTTAATACACTTTTCCTTACATAGATTCGTAATGATATTATCAACAGTTATAAGCCCTTAATATAAAATGCTGATGACTGCAAATTTGAGGAAAGTGCCTTTTTTAAAATGTAGTTTTTCATCGTTCGGCACATCCTTCACCAAACTTCATGTTTCAAGCATTTTTGACACAGTTCACATACTTTGTCAATTTCAGTACCGGAAGCATAACAGGACATCCCATTAAGGAGTCAATAAATCCTCATTTAACTGGTTGATTTTCTTAGCACAGTTGGAAGTGTTTCAAAAGAAGCAATGAAAAGACCCCAAAAGGCAAAACAGGAGTGCGCTTTTTTTTAAGCTGAGCTCACTAAATAATATAAATTATGAATTAATGTAATGGAACTGCTAACAGCATGGCAGTAAGATTGCATGAGCTGTTGGCCTGGTGCTTTGCAGAGCAGTAATGACTTGAAAATAAACCAGTAAGTGAAAGCAGGTGTCTTGTGTCTCACTGAGCAAAAGAAGATGATTTACACCAGAACTCCTGGGTCTGCAGCAATTTAACAGCATTAATGCAGTTAGACCCAGCAGTTGATTAAAAGTTGTTGCACAAATGTTCCTCATTGCCCCCTTAAATCTTGTACTTCTCGGTCCCTGCGGGTTTCCGGATTGCCTTGGAATTAATTGGAAAGTATACTTTCCTTCATGCAAGCACCAGATATATGACTTACGAAAAAACGCACAGTTTATAATTTAAAAAATTCATCTCTAAATTATTGGTCTTGATAACTCTCCAAAACCCAGATTGCAGTGAATTAAAACACAGGGTAAACACCAGGTATTTCAAGAATGTGGATTGCAGTGAATTATAAGGAACACTGTCTTGGGAGTGTTTCCAGTCTGGTTTTTGTGAATACAAGTGCCTTATGATACTGTTATTTTATCCTTGGGTTGAATTATCTCTACATCATGATAATGTTTGTCTGAGGAGATAAATGTTCAGTCTAATTCTTCTACTTTTCTCATAGCCTAGCGTCCGTCATCAGAGGCCAAGTGCTGACTGCTGATGGAACTCCACTTATTGGAGTGAATGTCTCATTTTTCCATTATCCAGAGTACGGATATACTATTACCCGCCAGGACGGAATGTAAGTTAGTTCCAGCACCCTATATTTCTTCGAAGTATTTTAAGTATAAAGAGTATAAAGACTAGGCTTTTTTTTTTTAATTACCAGGCATGATGCTTTAATGTCCCTTTTAGTCTGAACACAACAACCTTTAGATCAGAGATCTGTGACAGTATGTGGTGGCAAAAATTTAAAGTTATATATTCATGTAGGTTTTAAAAGTTGATCTCATTTTCTAAGGCATAATAAAAGTATTGTGGTTTTATAGGAGAATGTTCTTTCTTTGTCTCAGAAGATTCATTTTGAAAAAAAATTTTTGTAATTTTTGGTCACACCCCACAGCACATAGGACCTTTGTTCCCAGACCAGAGATCGAACAAGTGCCCCCCTGCATTGGAAGGCAGAGTCTTAACCACTGGACCGCCAGGGAAGCCCCCATGTTGAATATTTGAGAGTGAGACTTTGTAGTTCAGATGGTTCTAGAAAAGGAGTGGATAGATAAAGCACGCTTGTACAAATGTTAGTAAGTTAGTTAATCTAGGTTAAGGATATATGCGTGAGTTGCAGTAAACTCCAAGAATTGGTGATGGACAGGGAAGCCTGGCATGCTGCAGTCCATAGGGTCACAAAGAGTTGGACACGACTGAGCGACTGAACTGAACTGAAGGATATATAGATGGTCATTGTATAATTCTTTTAATATTCTCATAGATTTTAAACTATTTCATGTAAAAGTTGAGAGAAAAAGGTCTTTCTTATAAAGCATATTGATTTAAGGAGGCGAGTGTTGAGAGTTACACAAGATCCAGGTAGTTCACTAAATATGTCTTGTGTTTTCCTAGGTTTGACTTGGTGGCAAATGGCGGAGCTTCTCTGACGTTGGTGTTTGAACGATCCCCGTTCCTCACCCAGTATCACACTGTGTGGATTCCATGGAATGTCTTTTATGTGATGGATACCCTTGTCATGAAGAAAGAAGAAAACGACATTCCCAGCTGTGATCTGAGTGGCTTTGTGAGGCCCAATCCTATCATCGTGTCCTCGCCTTTATCCACCTTTTTTAGATCATCTCCTGAAGACAGTCCCATTATTCCCGAGACACAGGTAGACTGTTCTAGCCGGCAGTGCTTTGCAGCAAACCATTTTCAGATCACGTGGTTTCCAAAGAATTTTTTTTAAAGGATTACAGAATTTCAGTGCTATCCTAAGTAATCCTCTGAAACGACATGTAGAATGTGGGGTGTGTATGTGTGTGTGTAGTAAATAAGAGTTATTATATTAGGATATCTATTTCTTAAAGATCTGTTCAAAATACTTCTTCTTCAAGATTCATCTGTGTCTATTTATTAGCTGTAGCCAGATGGGAAAACAGCTTTAAGTGCAACAGCTAGTAATGTCTTTGCTCATTGATTCATTCATTGGAAAAGGCTTTTAGTGCCTGCCATGTATCTGACCTCCTAACTGACATTATACCAAGTGCTACTGTACGTGGTCATTATTCTCAATGTTTTACTGTTTAATTATTATTGTAAGCAGAAGATACGTTAAAACAGATGAATCTCCATAGAAAATGTTCATTGATTTTCTCACAATATTTTTAAAACATGGTATCATGTCTTAAACCCTAATAATATAGGGTTAATGATGTAGTTCGTAAAGCCATATTTTTCACAGGGAAAAAATTATATAAGTTTTAAACCATGTTTGCACTATTCATTTTTGTCTGCTGAAATATCAGGGGATTGTTTTCCTTCCTGTATGTTTCCAATTAGAAATAACTTTCAGATCTTAAAGGCAGGACATTAAGTACAGCGATAATGGACTTCATATGTAAACAGCTGAGTAAAAACATGTGGTCTTTAAAATACAACAGCACTGAACAGCTTGGCCGCGTTTATTCTTCAAATATTTATTGAAATCCCTGTTCTGCACCAGGCGCTCTTATAAAGAAACAAAGCAGTATACCAATCAGATGAAGTACCTGCTTCCAAGAAGTTTGCCAATTTACACAGAGAGACTGAAAACAAACAAATATATGTCAAGTTGTGAATAAGACTTAATTAAAATAATAAAGCAGGGTAAAGTGGATGGAATTGCAGTTTTATATAGCATGGTCCCAGAAGATCTCTTTGATGAGATTACACTTCAGCAGAAACTTTGAGAAGAGAAAGAACAAACCTGGAAAATAGAAGGTCATTCCAAGCAGAGCAAAGAGCAAGTTCAAAAGCTCCAAGGGAAGAACAGGCTTCCCTGGTGGCTCAGTGTAAATAATCTGCCTGCAGTGCAGGAGACATGGGTTTGATCCCTGGGCTGGGAAGATCCAATATCCGAGGAAATGCCAACCCACTTCAGTGTTCTTGCCTGAGAAATCCCATGGACAGAGTAGCCTAGCAGGCTTTGTAGTCCATGGGGTCCAGAAAGAGTCAGATACAGCTTAGCAACTGAACAAACAGAAGGGGAAGAACAAAAACTGGGCCTGTTCACAGAACGGCAGAGAAGCTGGCAGGTGTGGCTGAAATGAAGGAGATGATGTCTCAGATCACTGAAGACCATGGCGAGGATGAGGACTTTTCCTGTGATCACTGAGTAATTGGAAGCTGTGAGAGGATTTTAGGCAGACCAAGTACAGTTTCTTATTTGCTTCTTTAAAAGATCGTTGCAGTTGCTGTGCTGAGAATATTCTATTTAGGGCAAGGGTTGAAACAAAGAGACCAGTCAGAAGGCAGTCTCAGTAGTAGGAGAAATAATGGTGTCTTGGATAAAGGTGATTGGGGGTAAGAAGCGGTAAGAACCATACAATCAGCTTAATGGTTGGTTTTTCCACTCTGGCTTGATTCGCTTTTCCACTAGTGCAAAATAGTTGGTCAAATTAAATTACCTTGGAGAAACACGTTTTAATGAGTTAAATTACAGATTATTTGTTCCAGTGAAGTAAGCTAATGATGACAAAGACAGAAATCAGTTATTAAAATTAGGAATAACATATTTTGAAATAGAGATATTAACTCCTGGGAGATCACAGTATATATTCATGAAGGTATCTATAGGAAACCTATCAAATTTATGTGAAATTATTTTGAAAATAAGAGGAAATAAATGATACGCTTTAAGTTATAATCACTTACATTTTCAGGGCCATCCAAGTCACAGAATCTGTTTTTCAAACTAAGGCACCAATGTTGCACCCCCAATGATACGGAACAGTGAGTTCTGTTAAGATGATTCACCCTGAACCAAAGGGTCCTACTTAAGTTATTAACATTTGTATGACAGACATACATCATTCCTGTTTCATGTGAGAGGAGTTGGGAGGAAGAGAAACACTACTGAACCCTGAATCGCTATTTTAAGACTTTTCCAACACAAAAAGGTAGTCCTTTAAGTCTGAGTAATGAATATTCCTTGGAGAAGGAAATGGCAACCCACTCCAGTGTTCCTGCCTGGAGAATCCCAGGGACGGGGGAGCCTGGTCGGCTGTCTATGGGGTCGCACAGAGTCGGACGCGACTGAAGCGACTTAGCAGCAGCAGCAGCAGCAATGAATATTCCTAGCGCAATCTGAGGAAACCTTTGAGAATGCTATTTAATTCTTAGTAGAGAAGGTGATAAGCTCCTGGGGTGTATTCTTAAGCGTAGATAGCCTTGTGCATTACACAAGAGGTAGTAAGCCCAAGTGAAAGTGAAAGCGTTGGTCTCTCAGTCATGTCTGACTCTTTGCGACCCTGTGGACTGTACCCCACCAGGCTCCTCTGTCCATGGGATTTTCTAGGCAAGAATGCTGGAGTGGATAGCCATTCCCTTCTCCAGGGGATCTTCCTGACCCAGGAATCAAACCCGGGTCTCCTGCATTATAGATGGATTCTTCACCATCTGAGCCACCAGGGAAGCCTGACCCTAAGAAGAGCTATTATTATTAACCAAACTAATAGGAGCACTATTAGCAAGTAGAATCTGAATTATTTGGATTTATTTTATATACAACATAGCATAGATTTTTTTCAAAATACTGAAATCCTGTTTCGGCATAATGTATTTTTGCATATGTCAGGATAAATTTATTGGTATTCATTGAGCAAGTCACACTGATGGGTACATTGTGGGGTTAGGAATATGATTTTTAAAATTTGTAACAGATAATTTTTAGGCAGGTAATTATATTAACTCTTTACATTCATTTCAATTCAAGCAGTGTATATCGAGCGTCTTTTGCAGACATTCAACATACATTAATTGTTCTCTGGGGGGAAATTTATGCAACTTGAAAATATTAGTTCATGTACCATCATATCAAAAATCAGCGATGAGTCCAAGCTCAATGTTTAACTAATTATGGGAGTGTGCTGTTGTTATATTACCTTCCAACATGAATATGGAGTTTGCTACAGTTTATCCCAAGTGAATTGGTCTGTTTTGTTACCATTCCTGTCTTTCTGGGCTGTGACCAGTCAGTTGATGAGGCTGTAGATGTAGCTTTAACCCCGAAATGAGCCAGCTGGCGTGGGCCAGATCTTTGGCCTGGGCCATATTTCTGTGCTGAGCGAACCATCTTACAAACGTCTGCTCTAATTCTCCAGGGCAACGGGGGTGAAAGATGGGTTAGTGAGAATCCACGGTGACTATAAACTAACAAGGCAGTGCATGTCAGCCTGATGGAGCAGTCACAAAATTTCCTGTATTAGAAGTAACACCTGAACTGTGATTAATTCAAGATAAATGACAGGACGCTTTTAGGAGGAGAAAAATTGAGCTGGCAGCAGCGTTATTTTTAATTATTGAATAAGATAACATCTCAAATGCATCTTTGTGGATAGTGACTCTTTAGGATCTTATCTTATTGTTAATTGCTTTGCTGCATTCTTTTCAATGTATTTTACCTAATAGTCATACGTGATCCCCGTTTGCAACTTCTGCTTTCTTTTGAAACCTAGGTCCTCCATGAAGAAACCACAATTCCAGGAACAGACTTGAAACTTTCCTACCTGAGTTCCAGGGCTGCCGGGTATAAGTCAGTACTTAAGATCACCATGACCCAGTCTGTTATCCCATTTAATTTAATGAAGGTGCATCTGATGGTGGCTGTCGTAGGAAGACTCTTTCAAAAGTGGTTTCCTGCGTCACCGAACTTGGCCTATACGTTTATATGGGATAAAACAGATGCATATAATCAAAAGGTCTATGGTCTGTCTGAAGCTGTTGGTAAGTCCCTTGTAAATGTATTATATTCAGCACCAAAAACACTGTCTTGAACTCAGAATTAACATGAAATTCATTACAATCCAAGGAAATCCGTGGATAAGCAGAGAGGATGCCAGTAAGGTTGCCTAGAAAGGTTGTAAATGGTTGGTTTAGATCTACCATAAGAAAAAGGAATGTGATTCCATATGATGAATGTGAAATTTCAGGTTTTCATATCCTTTTTTTCATGTTTTTCTTCCTCATCATGTCCCTTCCTTTTTTCATTTTCTTCTTTCCTTTATAATTTTATCTCAATTTTCATTAACCTTTTTTACATTTTCAGTATCTAACAACATGTAGTTTCAAGTCATAATGATATTTTAACATGACATCAGACAACATTTATGTCCAAAAATTATTTCAGCTCTTCTGACTGGAAGGACCAGTCACTTCAGCAGGATGATATTCATGAACCATCAAACCAGTTGTTTCGCCGCATGAGGGGACAATGCAATCAGAGTTTGATCTGTTGAGATATGCATACTGTGGCTCCAGGCTCAGGCTCAGAATACCAAAAATGAAAGGAAAACATGTTACCTGAAAATACAGTAGGCATTTTATCTTGAAATTAATATGTAATTTGGACTGGAATTTGTTCAGATCAGATAATTGCCTCTTCTCCCTTCACTTTGTTCTAAATTTTAAAATCCATGCTTCATTGTGAACTCTGAAGTTTTCCTTTTGAGACTTGTTCCTATTAATCTGCTGCTAATTTTATTGTTTATTCCTGATAAGAGCATGTGAATATAATGTTGTAACCTGGCTATCTTTGTTTGCTCTATTAAATCTTACTTAGCATAAATATTTTCCATAGCTTAATACTCTTGGAGACTAAGCATCTCTGATTATTCAGATAGTAAATAGTGCTTTTTGTTGTTATTGTCTGATCACATTTGGGGCTGATTTATCATTCTAACTAATGACTTCCCCAGTTGCTCAACCTGAGCTTCATTTTGTACTATGGACCCTTTGTGAAAAAGTGGTGTAGGGAAAAATACTAGTTTTCTATTAAGTCAATACAAAAATAATATTTGGAGATCATTTTTTTTTTCAAAAACCACCTTTTATATGATCAAATCTTCTCATATAAAAAATAAACTCTGTTCACAAATAAGTGGAAATATCATCTCCAGAGCACATCTGTGAAAAAAGCAGTTTTATCAAGATAATAAAATAAATTGCATTTCTGCCTGCGGCTGGGAAGATGAACCATGATTTGTTCTGATTCCAGTGTCAGTGGGATACGAATATGAGTCGTGTTTGGACCTGACTCTGTGGGAGAAGAGGACTGCCATTTTGCAAGGCTACGAACTGGATGCTTCCAATATGGGCGGTTGGACATTAAATAAGCATCATGTGTTGGATGTTCAGAACGGTAAGAGCTTGTCCACAGATAGTCAATATCATTCACTTTCAAACCAGTTAAATTGGAGCAACATTTTATCCCATGCATGCTATAGGATCAGAATTAGCAGGGGGACAAAAAGTATATTTTTAAAGACTTCAAGGAATTCCCTGGTGGTCCAGAGGTTTAGACTCCATGCTTCCACTGCAGGGGACATGGGTTTGATCCCTGGTTGGGAAACCAAGTTCCCACATGCCACATTGTATGACCAAAATCATAAATAGATTAAAGACTATAAAAGCTTAAAATGGAAACTGTGTAATAAACTTCACAGTGTTCATGGTCTCATCACCAATATAGTTTTCCTAGAAAGTACTTGAGTTGATCCAGAGTGCTTTAGGTAGGTTTATGAAAAATGGAGGGAGGGGGATTTTTTAAGTAAAGAAAAAACTAAAATTCCAAGTGGCTTTACAAAAATATTTCTGTTGCTGCTGCTGCTAAGTTGCTTCAGTCGTGTCCAACTCTGTGCAACCCCAGAGATGGCAGCCCACCAGGCTCCCCCGTCCCTGGGATTCTCCAGGCAAGAACACTGGAGGGGGTTGCCATTTCCTTCTCCAATGCATGAAAGTGAAAAGTGAAAGTGAAGTCGCTCAGTCATGTCTGACTCTTCGTGACCCCATGGGCTGCAGCCTACCAGGCTCCTCTGTCCATGGGATTTTCCAGGCAAGAGTACTGGAGTGGGGTGCCATTGCTCTAATAGATCTTAATCTTTAAAAAAGTAGCCCGTTCTCACTATCTAGAATTTTTTCAGTTCTTCTTAGATTGCATTTGAGGGAAAGAAAAACTTCCCACTCAAACTGGATTATATATACTGTTTTTTGACTTTACAAATATTAGGAAAAAATACTCTGGAAAAAGGAAAGCAAGAATTAAAGAGTATTACTTGTTGTAGATCTGATAGATAAATATGCTCTGAGAAACACATGTCAGATCTCATAAACCAAGAGATATAAATTACTTGCAAAATGTGACCAACTTCATGTCATAAAGAACATTAATTACGTTAAACAAATTATGTTGTCTTTGCTGTATTACCAACATTTACCCACATCCTGGCTAGCTTCCCTGGTAGCTCAGCTGGTAAAGAATCCACCTGCAGTGCAGGAGACCTGGGTTTGACCCCTGGGTTGGGAAGATCCCCTGGAGAAGGGAAAGGCTACCCAGTCCAGTATTCTGACCTGAAGAATTCCATAGACAGCATAGCCCATGGGGTTGCAGAGTCAGACACAACTGAGCAACTATCACTTTTACTTTCTTTGGCTACATCTCAGATAATATACAAGTACATTCCCATAGAGAGAGGAGCCTGGTGGGCTACAGTCCATGGGGTTGCAAAGTCAGACACAACTTAGCAACTCAACAACTTTGCTAGAAAGGCAGAACCTTAAGGTAACTTGCTCTAAAATAAGAGATACCAAGGGAACATTTCATGCAAAGATAGGCACAGTAAAGGACAGAAATGGTATGGACCTAACAGAAGCAGAAGACATTAAGAAGAGATGGCATGAATACACAGAAGAACTTAATGACCATACAAAAAAGATCTTAATGACCCAGATAACCACGATGGTGTGATCACTCACCTAGAGCCATACATCCTGGAATGCGAAGTCAAGTGGGCTTTAGGAAGCATCACTACGAACAATGCTAGTGGAGGTGATGGAATTCCAGTTGAGCTATTTCAAATCCTAAAAGATGATGCTGTGAAAGTGCTGCCCTCAATATGCCAGCAAATTTGGAAAATTCAGCAGTGGCCATGGGACGTGGAAAAGGTCAGTTTTCATTCCAATCCCAAAGAAAGGCAATGCCGAAGAATGTTCAAACTACTGCACAATTGCACTCATCTCATCCAAGCAAAGTAATGCTCAAAATTCTCCAAGCCAGGCTTCAACAGAATGTGAACCAAGAACTTCCAGATGTCCAAGCTGGATTTAGAAAAGACAGAGGAACCAGATATCAAGTTGCCAACATCCACTGGATCATAGAAAAAGCAAGAGAGTTCCAGAAAAACATCTGCTTCATCTACTATGCCAAAACCTTTGTGTAGATCACAACAAACTGTGGAAAATGCTTAGAGATGGGAATATCAGACCACCTGACCTGCCTCCTGAGAAATCTGTATGCAGGTCAAAAAGTAACAGTTAGATCCGGACATGGAACAGTGGACTGGTTCCAAATTAGAAAAGGAGTAAGTCAAGGCTGTCTATTGTAACCCTGCTTATTTAACTTAAATGCTCAGTTCAGTTCAGTTCAGTCACTCAGTCATGTATGACTGTTTGCGACCCCATGGACTGCAGCACACCAGGCTTCCCTGTCCATCACCAACTCCTGGAGTTTACTCAAACTCATATCCATTGAGTCAGATGTATGCACAGTACATCATGAGAAATGCTGGGCTGAGTGAAGCACAAGCTGGAATCAAGATTGCCAGGAGAAATACCAGTCACTTCAGACATGCAGATGACACCACTCTTATGGCAGAAAGCGAAGAAGAACTAAAGAGCCTCTTGATGAAAGTGAAAGAGGAGAGTGAAAAAGCTGGATTAAAATTCAACATTCAAAAACCAAAGATCATGGCATCTGGTCCCATCTTGATGGCAAATAGGTGGGGAAACAGTGATATTGGGTTCCAAAATCAGTGCAGATGGTGGCTGTAGCCATGTAATTAAAAGACACTTGCTTCTTGGAAGAAAAGCTAAGACCAACCTAGGCAGCATATTAAAAAGCAGAGACAGCACTTTGCCAACAAAGGTCCGTATAGTCAAAGCTATGGTTTTTCCAACAGTCATGTATGGATGTGAGAGTTGGACCATAAAGAAAGCTAAGCATCGAAAAACTGATGCTTTTGAACTATGGTGTTGGAGAAGACTCTTGAGAGTCCCTTGGACTGCAAAGAGATCAAACCAGTTAATCCTAAAGGAAATCAATCCTGAATATTCATTGGAAGACTGATGCTGAAGCTGAAGCTCCAATACTTTGGCCATCTGATATTAAGAACTGACTCATTGCAAAAGACCCCGATGCTGGGAAAGATTGAAGGCAAGAGGAGAAGGGGATGACAGAGGATGAGATGGCTGGATGGCATTATGGACTTCATGGACATGAGTTTGAACAAGCTCCCAGAGTTGGTGATGGACAGGGAAGTCTGGCATATGCTGCAGTCCATGAGGTCTCAAAGAGTAAGACATGACTGAGCAACTGAACTGAACTGAAATTAAGTCTTACCATGCTAGTAACTCTCTGCTCTTCTCTTACAAACAGCCAAAGAAGGAGATTTCACGGTCTTGTCAAAATTAGCTTTTGTCTTAGCAGAAGTTTTCAGAGGTACAGAATGTTGAGTCAAGCATCCAGTACAACTAAATAAATATTTAACTATGATTGATGGGTACTTTTTCTAATTAATGTTGCTTTGATACTGGTTCTTTTTGTTTTGAAAAAAATGTTCATTGGAGTTGAAGAGGATACATTTTAAACTTCTAAATCCAGGACTTGAACATTCTCTTCTCCAGAAGAGAATTGAATGCGTTAATCAATAGTAAGAAAAAGATTGTCCCACATGTCCTGTCTGATCATTAGCAGTGTCTAAAGCAATGGTGGTTTCCGCCTCTGATGTTACACACGAGGCTTAACCTCAGTCTTTTAAAATGCAAAGCCTTGTGCTAGCCATGCCAGTGGCCACTCTTGATTAAATTCTCTACGGTTATGACTTCCCTGGTGGTCCAGCAATTAAGACTGTGCTGCCAATGCAGAGAATGTGCGTTCAGTCCCTGTCGGGGAACTAAGATCCCACATGCCACATGGCATGGCCAAAAAATTGAAATAAGTAAAGGATACATTTTGATAGTCTCTCCAATTATATTTCACATGGTTTGACGTATTGCTGTGTTCCTCCTGTTGCTGTGAAAGTCGCTCAGTCGTGTCTGATTCTTTGCAGCTCCATGGACTGTAGCCTACCAGGCTCCTGTCGATGGGATTCTCTAGGCAAGACTGCTGGAGTGGGTACCCATTCCCTTCTCCAGGCGACCTTCCCAACCCAGGGATCGAACCCAAGTCTCCTGCATTGCAGGACAGATTCTTCACCACCTGAGCCACCAGGGAAGGTTCCAGAAGTTCTTTATAAACAAACCCAGAGAAAAACCTCCACGTGTTTTCATTATTATGAGATTTTCGGGTAAAGTTCATAACCAGTTAGCCACAAGATTTCACTCAAGAAATTATGAACCAGTAAAAAGACTACAAGCCAAAAACTTCAGGAAAAGCCATATGTATGATATTCAGCACTCAGTGTAATATTCAGGAAGAATAAGAAACTCATAAATGTTCTGTATGTGGATACATTTAATAAAAATACACACACACATTCTTCCAGAGAATAATAGATGGTTAAATTTTATTAAAATAACAGATCAGATGTAAAAATTGACCCCAAATTCCATCCTCCCCCAAAAGTTATAAATGATAAAATATATATTATTTTAAAATGCGAGGTAACCTACTTCACAGAGTGAACTGAATGCGATTTCAAATGTTATCCCAGAGCAGTTTGACAAGTAGTGGCTTTTCAAAGTGACGTGTGTCTAATCGAATAAACAAAGTGATTTGTAATCGTGACAAGGTGGACGAGCAATGGAAATACAGTAAGGAAGACGAGAAGGCAGAAATATAGACAGTGACAGGTGTTTGCGCAGGCACCCTGGAACATGGAAATAAATATTCTAACGTTCATCTTTCTATTCTGTCATAACAGAGGAGAATCATGAAAGACCGATCGTTCTAAGTAATGACTGAATCAGATGCGGGCGAGCCATAGGCTGACTTGTAGGATTTTCTGATGAAAATTACAGAACTGGCTGTTCTAGGAAATTATAGTTCCATCACTGTCGAATAACGCAATCACAGAAAGGTCTTAGGGATCATTAATGTGTTCTTTGAATATTCAAGGCAAAATGCCGTTTGTCTGTTTTTATGATCAAGCCTTATTTAGACGATTTTCCCTAAATTTGAATAAACTTGTTTTTTCAGTCCTGATTTCTTTATGTAAATTCGCCATGATTATTACATCACCCATGTGGCAGAGCATTAGAAAAGTAACGGCAGAATTCACCTAAAAAATGCTGAGCTCTAAGAGGAACACCATTATTCTGCTTTCTTCTTCACTTTAAAATTACCCCCAAGTGGGAAGAAAAAACACTTTCTCAAGCTTCCTGTTGGTACTTTCTTGGGATTGATTCTTTTAACAGTATATCTGTTAAAAAAAAATGTATAAACAGCAGGTGGTTTACAGATAATAACATATTGAGAAGTGTCTTGAACATGTGGAACAATAACAGCTGACCATCCAGTTACATCATAGCAAAATGCAACCGGTGAACTATGTTTAATAATGGTAAATGAGTAAAATCAGAATCTCCACTCACATCTAGTTTCTCACTTTGAAAATATTTATTTAGGATTTTTTTTTCTCAGCTTTTTGTTGAAGACCAAAATGGAGCAGACTGGCATCTTGCCTTAAAATTATTGGTATTTTCACATCTAAAAGCAAAATTCACTTTAAATGATAAACTGCCCTTCCCAATTTTGTAATGTCTGAAATTTTGAATAATTACATGTGCATGCATTTTCATATCAAGTTGAAGTATAAGCAAGAAAAATACTCTTTCATGGTATAGTAATATGTTAAAGGTTTGATATATATTTTCTAGCTTTGTTTTCTGTAAAGTGTATTTAATTTTTTTACAACTCAGTGATAAACTCCTAAGGAAGAAAGTCATATTGTTGGTACATATTTTTATTAGTTGGGTTCATATGGAATGTTTTCAACATCATTTAACAATTAGGCAAACTTGCTGCACCCTAAAGAACATTGCGGGAGACCTGGGTTCGATCCCTGGGTTGGGAAGATCCCCTGGAGAAGAGAAAGGCTACCCACTCCAGTATTCTGGCCTGGAGAATTCCATGGACTGTATAGTCCATGGGGTCGCAAAGAGTCAGACAGGACTGAGCGACTCTCACTTTCAAAGAACATTGTGTAGAGATGGTTGTCAAATTTGGCTGCGTGCACATTAAGATCATCTGGAGAGCTTTTAAAAATCTCAATACCAAGGCTGCACCCCAGATCAATTACATCAGAATCCCTCGGGATGAGATCCCAGCATGAGTAGTTTATACAACTTCCCTGTCAGTTCCAACGTGTAGCCAAGTTTGAGAATCACTGGTGTCGAGAACTCAGTTTCTAATTTTTCTTGTTAGGCCTTTGTTTCTTTCACCTGACATTCTTTAAACCAATAACGGATAGCATTTTTTGCTCTCTCCTATATATCTTATTCGGAGAAGGCAATGGCACCCCAGTACTCTTGCCTGGAAAATCCCATGGATGGAGAAGCCTGGTGGGCTGCAGTCCATGGAGTCGCTAAGAGTTGGACACGGCTGAGTGACTTCACTTTCATTTCTCACTTTCATGTGTTGGAGAAGGAAATGTCAACCCACTCCAGTGTTCTTGCGTGGAGAATCCCAGGGACGTGGGAGCCTAGTGAGCTGCTGTCTATGGGGTCGCACAGAGTCGGACACGACTGAAGCGACTTAGCAGCAGCAGCAGCAGCATATATCTTATTATATAATATTTTACAGTGGGTCATTGAATGGAGCTTTTTCTGAAAGAACTTTAGATAAAAGTTTTCCCAGTCCAAATCGAAAAGGCACCAAACTGTGGCTTCTGTACTGAACCTGGTAACTTTTCAACTTTACTCCTTTTTTTTTTTTTTTTTTTTTAATTTTATTTTATTTTTAAACTTTACATAATTGTATTAGTTTTGCCAAATATCAAAATGAATCCGCCACAGGTATACATGTGTTCCCCATCCTGAACCCTCCTCCCTCCTCCCTCCCCATACCATCCCTCTGGGTCGTCCCAGTGCACTAGCCCCAATCCTTTTATCGTAAGAAAAATGCATTTTATCTCATCCAGGTATCCTGTACAAGGGAAACGGGGAGAATCAGTTTATCTCCCAGCAGCCCCCCGTGGTGAGCAGTATCATGGGCAATGGAAGAAGGCGCAGCATCTCGTGCCCGAGCTGCAACGGTCAAGCCGATGGTAATAAACTCTTGGCCCCAGTGGCTTTGGCGTGTGGGATCGACGGCAGTCTGTACGTGGGGGATTTCAACTATGTTCGGCGCATATTCCCTTCTGGAAACGTAACAAGCGTTTTAGAACTAAGGTATGTCTCTCCTTATTTGGGGGTTTTGATCATAGTGAAACATGCTTTTATTTTGAAATAATGTTGCATATGGTGTACTAATTTATTTACTTAAACATACCTTTCTAGTGTTTAAAATTCTCCTTAGAAAGCAGTGAAATTCTTGGTTCAAATTTGGAAAAGCCCAACACGTGTATATTGTGCCATAAATGTATGAAAGAGTATAAACTAACTTAGGATATAAAAATCTCACCGGTTCCAGTGAATTTTCTATACTCCAATAAGCTAGAACTATGGGTTTTAAATTTCTATAGTTATCTTTAGAAAAACCTTGTGTTATAAGTTGTTACACCTTTATTTCACATTGGTTGAAATTAAAGCATAAAATATTTTCCTACAATATTAGGACATAACAGTAAACAAACTAAGCCTATAACTTTCAACTGGAATATCAAATCTTCAAGTTGGGTTAACTCATTAACCATAATGCCAGTAGTTAAAGTAACAAATTGCTGTTTTTGCTTTGTTCATTAGGCATGTTTATCAAAATCATTCTGTTCTATAAATTGTTTGATAAGCCTTGACCTACAAAATTCATTCCAGTGTTAGTTCTGCTTAAGTTAGCAATTTTCCATAAAATAATTAAAATCTCAGTATTCAGTTCATTATATAGAAACCTTTTCTAACTATGCTTTTTTTCTCCACCTTTTTTATCTGCTTCCACCAAGAAATAAAGATTTTAGACATAGGTAAGCATCTTGCTTAAAGGTTATTGTGTATTTTTGAATGTCCTTCGTATGTGTCAACTTGTCTCTCTGACATTGTTTTCTAAGAACATTTTATCATGAGAGGAAATTCAGCAGCCAAGAACATCTAAGGAATGAAAACCGCACAAATGAACTATTATGATACAGCATATTGCAAAGCCTATATTGTGCAATATAATTTGAAAAATATTTTTGCGTTGGCTAACAGATTAAATTTTGTCACAGAAAACCATCATAATGAGCATCTCTGTGTAACAAAAAAGAAACCTGTAAATTTCAGGTACTGACTGTAAGCCGTATTGAACAGAACAACATTTGAAGCACACTTGGGAGAGTTTGAGGAGCGTTCAGTTTGACCAATAGCCAGGGCAGATCTGCTCTATGGGGCCCAAAGCTTATTCAATTAGGGGGCCTAGGTTAAAGAAGAAGAAACTAAAGATAGTTTACTTTGGTGAATTTTTTAAAACATAAGGTCCCATGAACATGCTGCCAGGGGCCCTTGGACTTGGAAGGAACTCGTACAAGTGGAGGAGCCCTAAAGGTTAAGCTTTACTGACTTCCTGGTAAATTCATTGCTGCTGTAGTTTAAACTGTGTATTTCAGTTCAGTTCAGTCACTCAGTCGTGTCTGACTCTTTGCAACCCCATGAATCACAGCATGCCAGGCCTCCCTGTCCATCACCAACTCCCGGAGTTCACTCAGACTCAACGTCCATCGAGTCAGTGATGCCATCCAGCCATCTCATTCTCTGTCGTCCCCTTCTCCTCCTGCCCCCAATCCCTCCCAGCATCAGGGTCTTTTCCAATGAGTCAACTCTTCACATGAGGTGGCCAAAGTATTGGAGTTTCAGCTTCAGCATCAGTCCTTCCAATGAACACCCAGGACTGATCTCCTTTAGGATGGACGGGTTGGATCTCCTTGCAGTCCAGGAGACTCTCAAGAGTCTTCTCCAACACCACAGTTCAAAAGCATCAATTCTTCGGTGCTCAGCTTTCTTCATAGTCTCACATCCATACATGACCACTGGAAAAACCATAGCCTTGACTAGACTGACCTTTGTTGGCAAAGCAATATCTCTGCTTTTGAATATGCTATCTAGGTTGGTCATAACTTTCCTTCCAAGGAATAAGTGTCTTTTAATTTCATGGCTGCAGTCACCATCTGCAGTGATTTTGGAGCCCCCAAAACTGAAGTCTGACACTGTTTCCCCATCTATTTGCCATGAAGTGATGGGACCAGATGCCATGATCTTCGTTTTCTAAATGTTGAGCTTTAAGCTAACTTTTTCTCTCTTCTGTTTCACTTTCATCAGAGGCTTTTTAGTTCCTCTTCACTTTCTGCCATAAGGGTGGTGTCAACTGCATTTCTGAGGTTATTGATATTTCTCCCGGCAATCTTGATTCCAGCTTGTGCTTCTTCCAGCCCAGCATTTCTCATGATGTACTCTGCATATAAGTATAATAAGCGGGGTGACAATATACAGCCTTGACGAACTCCTTTTCCTATTTGGAACCAGTCTGTTGTCCATGTCCAGTTCTAACTGTTGCTTCCTGACCTGCATATAGGTTTCTCAAGAGGCAGGTCAGGTGGTCTGGTATTCCCATCTCTTTCAGAATTTCCCACAGTTTATTGTGATCCACACAGTCAAAGGCTTTGGCATAGTCAATAAAGTAGAAATAGATATTTTCCTGAAACTCTCTTGCTTTTTTGATGATCCAGCGGATGTTGGTAATTTGATCTCTGGTTCCTCTGCCTTTTCTAAAACCAGCTTGAACATCTGAAAGTTCACGGTTCACATATTGCTGAAGCCTGGCTTGCAGAATTTTGAACATTACTTTACTAGCATGTGAGATGAGTGCAATTGTGCAGTAGTTTGAGCATTCTTTGGCATTGCCTTTCTTTGGGATTAGAATGAAAACTGACCTTTTTGAGTCCTGTGGCCACTGCTGAGTTTTCCAAATTTGCTGGCTTTAAACCCCATTTAAACTGTGTATTTTCCTAAGTTGAGAGAATTAATAGATTTGAGTTTTAAGAAGAAGTGTTTCCACTGACATTATTATGGAGGAAAAGACTTTCTTCAGGGCTCAAAATGAATGTCGTTGAAGCAAATATATAGGCTCCAAAGTTTTCCTGATTCTATTTGCTCTGTACACTTAGCTGAGAAGGTACAGGACAAGCTTGTATAATGTATGGACACTTTTTAACTGAGAAGGTTTCCTCAGGACAGCAAAAAAAAAAAAAAAAGGATGGGGGGGCGGAATATGTTTGAAAGTAAAGCTAGCAAAAAGAAAAAAAGGCAAGGTATATTGGACATGCTCAATCTAGTTTGGCCATTAAAATAAGTAATACAATGATATTGGATAGAAAAGTTAGTGATAGTTAACGTGAAGTCCTTGAGATGAATAAATCCATGTGACTCAATTAAACCTTTGTGCAGAGATTGACAACTAGGAAATAAAAAGCAAAGGTCAGCTAAAAGATGTGTAGCTGTCACATACCCATACGACCCATATCCACAGTCCCAAGACCTTCACCTAAGCTCCCCTGTTGATCTTACGCTAGCAACTAATAGCCCAGCCACATGCAGAAACTAGCACAGAATTTCTCCAGACTTCTAAGCATGAAAAGCTCTGCTGTTAGAAACCACAGCTGAATATCAAAATTGTTCTGGCCTGGTCTTTTTAGTAACTGTGGAGAAGAGAAGACAAGCTGGTGTGTACACCAACTAAATGCAGAAACGCTGGAGGCAATACAGAAAAAATGATCAAAACAGCCACCTTTTTAACAGGCTGGGCTGTTCCAGGCCAGGCACAGTGCCAGATACAGTGTTGCACACCCACACAGCAGCCCTTCAAGGTTACACAGGAACTAAGAGAGGCTCAAGGAGGTTATGCCTCTTCCCCCAAGATACATAACTAAGAAATGGGGAACAGAGATTTGAACCAGTCTGAAAAGCGTGTTCTTTACACTATACCACATCAGTTCAGTTCAGTTCAGTTGCTCAGTCACATCCTACTCTTTGCAACCCCATGGACTGCAGCACGCCAGGCCTCCCTGTCCATCACCAACTCCAGGAGTTTGCTCAAACTCATGTCCATTGAACCAGTGATGCCATCCAACCATCTCATCCTCTGTCGTCCCCTTCTCCTCCCACCTTCAATCTTTCCCAGCAACAGGGTCTTTTCCAATGAGTCAGTTCAACACATCAGGTGGCCAAAGTATTGGAGCATCAGCTTCAACATCAGTCCTTCCAATGAACACCCAGGACTGATCTCCTTTAGGATAGACTGGTTGGATCTCCTTGCAGTCCAAGAGACTCTGAAGAGTCTTCTCCAGTACCACAGTTCAAAAGCATCAATTCTTCGGCGCTCAGCTTTCTTGAGAATCCAACTCTCACATCCATATATGACTACTGGAAAAACCATAGCCTTGACTATACGGACCTTTGTTGGCAAAAGTAATGTCTCTGCTTTTTAATATGCTGTCTAGGTTGGTCATAACTTTCCTTCCAAGGAGTAAGCGTCTTTTAATTTATTTATACTATACCACATAGTCCGTTTTCATCTGTCCAAGCGGCCAGGTTTCTATAGGCTAATTCCCTGGATTTATAAAAAGCTATATTTATTTCACAATCATTTGATAAATTATGTAGAACTGTCATCTCTCTAGAAAAAAGTTTGTGAGATTAGAGCTACATTATTAACAATACTTTGTACAATGAACTCATTCTGTATTAGCACATGATGTTTGGCAGTGGTGCTCATTGTAATCCCTCTCTCATCATCCTTCTCTGTACATTATCCCTGCTAAACATGGACTCTTGCATTTGCTTTATGTGCCATCCATGTAAAACACAATGGTTTAGGTTTTAAATTGATATCCGTCTTTATTAAATCTGTGTTGACTGATCACATACCATGTGCTGGGTTCTTGGACAGATTGTAGTATTGAGACAAAGTCCATGCTCTCAGAACTCACAATCCGGTAGGGAGAACAAGATGTACATGTAACAGACTAAATGACATCATCAATATCACTCTTTGACACCTAATCACATGGCTTGTATTTCGAGAGTAAATATGTGGAGGCTTCTCTGGTGGCTCACATGGTAAAGAATCTGCCTGCAATGTGGGAGACCCAGGTTTGATCCCTGGGTCAGGAAGATCCCCTGGAGAAGGGAATGGCAAACCATTCCAGTGTTCTGGCCTAAATAATTCCATGGACAGAGGAGCCTGGCAGTCCATAGTGTTGCAATGAGTCAGATACAACTGAGCGACTAACACTTTTTCACTGTCTGTGAAGGGAGAGATTACGGGGAAATGGGGGTGTGTTTAAGGAAAGTTTCCTGGAAGGTTGATTTGACGCAGGTCTAAAATGAAATCTGCTGACACAGAACAACCAGGAGAAAGGAGAGCAGTCATGAAGAAAGAATATAGAACAAGTCAAGTTACTTGCTCACAAGAGATGAGTGGGACATGTTCTAAGAGAAACTCAATCCAGTTCAAAATTATGATAACATCAAAATGACCGTGTTGGTAGTAACGAGAGATCAGTAGGAAGGCAGGTTAAGGTCAGAGAGCTCAGGGCCTTGATGGCTCTAAGGAGTTACTCTCCGGTCCTGCAGAGTAGCAGACAGTGGGGAACCGTGGTCTGATGTTGAATAAGATAGCAGCATCTCAGAGTGGCCTTTTAGGAAGATGAATCTGGTGTCAGTGTCCACAATGACATGAAGATCAGTTAGGAAGCTGTTATGTGAAACCATGAGATGCTAGGTACCTGAAATAGTCTGAGGAGTCATGAAGGAATCAGCTGATGAGATAAAGGAAGGCAGAGAATGGACACAGTGTGTAAGTGATGAGAAAGAGAAAGATGTAAGAAAAATAAAAAAATAAGGCTTTTAAGTCCACATCATCAAACAGATGATAATAATCATTGACAAAAATTAGGGATTCATTTGCTTAGTAACTAATTTATCAAAATTGATTTAACAAAACCAAGGTATTTCAGCTCATCAGAGCTTCTTCATTTAGCTTAAAAAATGAAAATTCTTTACAGATGCTTCTTCCTCTTTACCCTCCAATATCATGTTCCTTGTATCAGATGATAGAATCCTACCTGGGCTTCCCTGGTGACCCAGCAGTAAAGAATCCACCTGTCCATGCAGGAGACGCAGGTTCAATCCCTGGGTCAGGAAGACCCCCTAGAGAAGGAAATGGCAACCCACTCTGGTATTCTTGCCTGGAGAATCCCACAGACAGAGGAGCCTGGCGGGCTGCAGTCCCTGGAGTCACAGAGAGTCAGACATGACTGAGCGACTGAACAACAACAACGAAAGGATCCTACCCGGCTTTCTCCTTAGTCCCACTTTCCTGGCTAGCACACAAGTCATGAAAGACTTAGGAAAGGTGGTAGAAAGAAAAAGAAAAATATGTCTAAATATATAAAAATGAACAGGGAAGTCAGTTGTTAATGATGAAGTAAAGAAGAAAAATGAATGTTTCTTCTCCTCTTCCTATGCTTCATAGCATATCAACAGTCTCATTAATTGGACTGATGGGGGAAATAATAAATATATTGAATAATAAAATAAATATAAAAGCATTCCTAATGTTTTAACATTCAGAGTATTCTGTCATACCTAATGTTTTAAGTATATGTCAGGATATTGTATCAAATCAAATTGGCTAGCTATACTTTAATTAATTGATATAAATACTACCCAACATATTAAATTTTTACATAAATGAGAGCTTCCAAAATGCTTAGAAAGTAAGTTTTTTTTATATATGTTCAACATTTCCCCCTATGATGTTCCTAGTATGTTTGCTAACAAACCCCTTTTGTAGGTAGTAAATGTTAGCTCATTCCTGATCCAATTCTTTAAAATTCCAAAACAAAGTAAACTAAATTCATTAACTAATACCAGCCAAGGGGCATTTCAGCATGTAATTCTAAAAATAAACTTTGTGAATTTTATATTACCAATTAAAAGATCAAAGAAATGTCAATCACAGGTCTGTGAAATTGAACAGATTAAAATTTAGATAGAAGACTCTAAAAATTTGATTCAGCGCTTGTCATTGACTTCATAGTTAAAAATTAAGCAAGCACAAAAATATCACATCCCAAACCCAAAACCTTGCTTGCAATAATATAAACAATCTTTTGTTTGCCAGAAAATCATAGTTTTATGCATTAGTATAATTTATACACCTTCAGAAAAACTCTGTATTCCAAGGGCTGTGGTACAGTTTCCAACTGAAAAGTTTTATAAGTGTTAATAATATCTATTCTATAGCTTGGGCTTCCCTGGTGGCTCAAATGGTAAAGAATCTGCCTGCAATGCAGGAGACCCAGGTTCGATCCTTGGGTCGGGAAGATCTCCTGGAGAAGGGAATGGCTATCCACACTAGTATTGTTGGCTGGAGAATCCCATGGACAGAGCAACCTGGCAGGCCCATGGAGGTTGCAAAAGAGTTGGACACGACTGAGAGACTAACATTCTACACGCAGCTTGTCCTTTGCAAATATTTCTCTAGTCTAAGAAGACTGAATTATGATAAAATAAATGAGGAAACCTAGTCTGCATTTACCACTGGATCTGTCTAAATCTATAATCTAATTGAGTAAGACTTAGAGAAGACAGCTTGGATCTAGACAATTCAGGGTGAGTTAAGAGTTCAGGCACAGTATAGTATAGCATAGGTTCTTAACTTGATCTCAGCTTCTTTGGTTTTGATGCTATTAGTTGAAGTCTCAATGTTATCATAAACCTTTCTGAAATAAAAATCAGTTGGTCACCCAAGAAGGCTATTGTATATAATTCTGCTGAACAGAGATTCCCCCAAACTGTGCACTTGGTAAATATCCTGCACCCTCGTTACCAGCATCTGACAGTTGTCAGTCATCATAGCCTCACATTTTCACAGGAGATACATCACTGATATAAAAGCTCATCACCCATTTGTACCACCACCCCAGCCTCTCCAATGCTTTGGCTTTGCAGGAAGTTGGAAGAGCAAGAACCAACACCCCCTTCAGAAAACTCTTTGCTTAAATCAGGTGTCCTTGAATCCGAAACACATCACACAGGCTACTCAGAGCTTCTTGCCACAAGTCTATCAACTGAAAATTTCCACACTCACTTTTTTGTTCTTTGAGCGTTTCAATACAGATCCCCCCTTTTTTTTTTTTTTTTCCCATTTAAGGGAAACTGGGCCCCAAGAAGCAGTTCTAATTTGCCATGGCAGGCTGCACTGTAGGGAAAGGAGCTCGCTCTCATTTCCTGCTGTTCTGCGGGGAATATTTCCAGAGGCGAATGCTCCTCTCCAGGGCTGCATACGCCTCCACATTTGTTCTTCTGGACAATAGACTTCCGTGCAAAATTAGAGCCTTCACTTGATGGACATTTTTAAAGCCATTGGCAGATAGTGCTTGATTTAGAAATCTCTGTGTCTTCAAGGAAGGAGATGCTTCAGGACAGAAAATATAAAGCATCACTTTGGACCTTGTCTTTTTACCATTCCACTGGAATAAAAGTGATGTCAATAGATGCAAAGCTTATGACCTGAATGTCTATTATTTTTGGACCAAGAAAACTCATGCCCTATAGCTAAAGAGTATACCGCCGCTATTCAAGCAGGCGTCTCAGAAATCTGTTGTTTTCTTCTCAAAATGAGGGGCACCATGAAAAAGTATGCATTCTTCATTTACCTGTAGCATCATTCAACTAGAAACCATTCAGACTGGATATTTTAAGAAGGATCTGCATTGTTTTGGTAGTTTTGACATTACAGAATAATAGTAGGACTAAAGAAACAAATTGAACCTTTATTCAAGTTTAGAGAATTCTGTTTTCCTGATTTACATTTTCAGAAGGCAAGTTACAGTTTAGTTAACAATAATTATTACACTTCTACACAGGCTTGAGTCACAAGGCCAAAGACAGTGCAGTGTAAGAGGAGACAGGACCCAAGTCAGTATTAAGAATAGCTAATGCTCATGAGTATGTATTGTGTGGTCAGCGCTGCTGTCAGGATTTTACTTGCACTAGTTCATGTAACCCTCTCAACAGCCTATGAAATCTGCATTATTTTCACGTTTACAGATAAGGAAGCTGAGGCAAAGTTAGCTGGCTTGCTCAAGGTCACACAGTTTAGTGATGAAGCTGATGTTCAAACACGGGCAACGTGGTCCAGAGGTTATGCTCATATATATATTACAGCTGGCAGGAAGATAAAATGTGTGTGTACATGTTTACAACCAACTGTATCATAATTAGTGTATAATCAGAGAGAGAGGAAAAACTAGAGAATCTTTCCAATGTCATGCCTTCCAAAATAGACCCAGCTTGACTGAGTTACGACTGTGTCACAGCTGTATATATATATCTGGAAGAGCGACTCTGCCAATACCAGACTGACTATTGGAGGGAATAAAAAACCTCTGCAAAATTTTTCTGAATATTATAATGATATGTAACTTTTTACCTCAGTACAAAGTAATAAACTACCACATTAAGGAACACAGTATGTCTTAGTGCATTTAAGATTTCAGGCATCAGGACTTCTCTGGAGGTGGTAAAGACTCTGAGCTCCCAAAGCAGTGGGCAATGGTTCAATCCCTGGTTGAGGAACTAGGATCCCACATGCTGCAAAAAAAATTTTTTTTTTTTTTTCCGTTTTTGAAGCCAGGTGTTTTTGGTTTGATTGCAAGAGAAAACCGGAGATTTCCTTACAATGAGATGCAAGTAGAATCACTAGAATGTTACACTTGACTGGAGAGTTTGTTAGAGACCCCCTTCCCCTGGAATAATCCTTAAGCCTGTCACTCAAGGGCTGTGTGTTAATGGCTTTGCATTGAACCAAAAATATTTCAAGAGCTTGCTTCTTCGTTTAGGTTGGAAGCATATTGCCTTCTAAAGGTAATTACTTTTAAGATGGCTGTTTAATAAATTGTTACATCCTCAACAAGAGATAAGGAAAAGAGTCATTGGCACCAGTTCTTTTAAATCATTGTTTACAGTGCTGTTCATTTTCTAGTCATTGATGAGGAGTCGCAGTTTGTAATTAGTTTCTCATCATCTGTTTTATTTTGCTTTTAATTTCTGTGTTTTAGGAGTAACTTTTTTTGTGATGTTTCTGTATGATCTTTTCTTACAGCAGCAACCCAGCTCACAGGTACTACCTTGCAACTGATCCAGTCACGGGAGATTTGTATGTTTCTGACACTAACACCCGCAGGATTTATCGCCCGAAGTCACTTACGGGTGCAAAAGACTTGACTAAGAATGCCGAAGTGGTGGCAGGAACAGGGGAGCAGTGCCTTCCTTTCGATGAAGCCAGATGTGGGGATGGCGGAAAGGCTGTGGAAGCAACACTCATGAGTCCCAAAGGTACCGACCGGCATTTACCAATTGGAGGATTTCTTTTCATTAAAAAATTAAAAGGTGGAAAATCCAGTTAGTGCCTGATTGTGTTTAATGCTGAGTTAACATTTTCCTCTCAACTGTGTTCTGGAAAGCCGTTTCACATCTAGCGTTTTGAAAAGCCATTTAGTGTGAAACGGCTAAAATCCTAACGTTGATTTTACAGTAAAATCAACTATAGGTTGATTTTACGTGCTTGGCATTTTTTATTATCATACCATTTTTTTTCAACTTTTCAAGGAATCAAGCAAATCCTCAGTATCATTCAGGTCACATCCTTTTCAGCTTCAGGGAAGTGTCCGCATTCTTTCATTGTCCTGGAATTTCTTTGTCGTGAGTGAGTCCCAGGCCTCCCTAAGAACCATCACTCAGTGACCCTATTAGCCCTCACCCAGTTTGGAGCTACTAAACTTTTGTTTCTATGCCATGGGAAAAAAATGCTTGCTGTAATGAATTTCTGGAGGTAACAGGGGCTAAAAATTCTATGTGATGGAGGCCTCTAGCTTTTAAACCAGTCGGAACTGACTCCTTCTTCATGTATTATGCCGTTCATTACAGTGTTTTTCGATTTGAGCCTTTTTTTTTTTTTTTTTTTTTCATTATAGCAAGAGACTGTTATGTGAACACGGACTGGAAAAAAGTATTTGTTGTGCTGAATTATTCATCCTAGCAGATTTCATTGTAACAAGGTCAACAAAACACTAACCTTGGCTTAGATCTATTTTTGTTAGAATAGAGTTACTCTAAGTTCAGCATAACAGAATTTGACCTGTTTCTATAATTTATAGACAGCAACACTGTGCGGTGTTTATATTTTAAACACATGTACTACCCATATGATCCACATGCTAAGTACAGATTCTTACAAATTTGGGTTCTTTATTACATTTTACATTGATTTGTAACTGCAATCTTACCTTCTGTCTACTGCCCATGTTATTGATGTTAAATGTTGAGTTTAACGATGGCTGTGAGCATTTAATTAAATCATTTTTGAAAGATTACTAACAGGGACTCTCTTGGATACAGGAATGGCAATTGATAAAAATGGATTAATCTACTTTGTTGATGGAACAATGATCCGAAAAGTTGATCAGAATGGAATCATATCAACTCTCCTGGGCTCTAATGATCTGACCTCAGCCAGACCTTTAACCTGTGACACTAGCATGCACATCAGCCAGGTAGTGAAAACATTGCCCCAAAGTGTCTGTTTCTCTTCTGTGTGACTTGATTTACAGTGTCCGTAAACTATGATAACACCATCTTAAACCACGTGTGTCATGGCAGCCTCCTTGTGATAAAGTTCTTCCATTGATATGTGTCTCCAGAGCTAATACAAAGTTATTTTCTTCTCCAGTTCTGCATTTGAAGAATTCAATGAAATACAGGACAATTATCACTAAGAAATGCTAATCATTTGTAATAAAATACCATTAAAGCAGCAGCCTGCAGATATTCCAAGAAGAACAAAACTGCTTAAATCTCTAAGCTTGTGATTGCGTGAGGTCCTTAAGTAGTAGAGAGAACCCCCCTAAGATTAGTCCTCAGGGACTTCTGTTTAGAATTAGAAACTTCACTATTGGCCTGATTGAAAACACAAGAGAACTCTAATGTATTCATAACCTAGAAAGCCCCAGCATTTGGTGATTGTTGCCACTGAAAGGAATTGTGTTCATATCTCACTGATATCTATTAACTCACTACTTAGAGGTTCATTTGCTACTTAGCTATAATCTGCAAAATCTTTCAGTGAGCTGCATTTTTAAATAAAATTTATTTCTTCCATTTGTCTCCACTCCAAACATTTACATTTATTTCATTGTATATGTTTTAAAAACAATTTTAAAACGGTTTATCAAATTAACGGTCATTTCCCTAAATAGTCTAATTTACTCTCTGGCAAATGACCCGCAGCTCAGCAACTGACTAACCAGACCATTTCTGTTTTTTTTAAACTCAGGTACGCCTGGAATGGCCCACTGACCTAGCCATTAACCCAATGGACAACTCCATTTACGTGCTGGATAATAATGTCGTTTTACAGATCACTGAGAACAGGCAGGTGCGCATCGCCGCTGGGCGGCCCATGCATTGCCAGGTGCCGGGGGTGGAGTATTCCACGGGCAAGCATGCAGTGCAGACGACCCTGGAATCTGCCACTGCCATCGCTGTGTCCTACAGCGGGGTCCTGTACATCACCGAAACCGACGAAAAGAAAATCAACCGGATTCGGCAAGTCACCACCGATGGGGAGATCTCCCTGGTCGCCGGGATACCGTCAGAGTGTGACTGCAAAAACGATGCCAACTGTGACTGCTACCAGAGCGGAGACGGCTACGCCAAAGATGCCAAACTGAGCGCTCCATCCTCCCTTGCCGCCTCCCCGGACGGCACCCTGTACATCGCAGACCTGGGGAACATTCGGATCCGGGCGGTGTCAAAGAACAAGCCTTTACTTAACTCTATGAACTTCTACGAAGTTGCCTCTCCAACTGATCAAGAACTCTACATCTTTGACATCAATGGCACCCACCAGTATACCGTCAGCTTAGTCACTGGTGATTACCTGTACAACTTTAGCTACAGCAACGACAATGATATCACTGCTGTGACCGACAGTAACGGCAACACCCTTAGGATTAGACGGGACCCGAATCGCATGCCAGTCCGAGTGGTGTCCCCAGATAACCAAGTGATATGGTTGACCATAGGGACAAACGGATGTTTGAAAAGCATGACCGCTCAAGGACTAGAACTAGTTTTGTTTACTTACCATGGCAACAGTGGCCTTTTGGCCACTAAAAGCGATGAAACCGGATGGACAACATTTTTTGAGTAAGTATATCAAAATTCTACTCTGATTATAAAATATTGTGATATAATAATGTAATATAAGATAATAACAGTATGATCCTTTTTCTGCCTCTTTTTTTGTTTTTTATTGAAGTATAGTTGGTTTACAATGTGTGTTTCAGAGCAAAGTGATTCAGTTGTATATATATATTATACACACATATATTCCTTTACAGATTCTTTTCCATTATAGGTTACTCCAAGATACTGAATATAGTTCCATGTGCTATACAGTAGGTCCCTGTTTATCTGTTTTATAAATAGTAGTATGTATAATAATAGTATAATCTTAAGGGCAAGTGAGATCCAGGTTTTGGGAGAACCTGAAACTTCTATAAGTTGGGGATCACTTTTTCTGGAGAAAGAAGACAAAATTAGGGTCAGGGCCTTGGAAGGGACCCAGGCAAGTGGGGAGCCCTGAAGCTTAAGTTTCATGACCATCAAGGTCAGTCTAACTCTGCTTAAAGATTAATATTTTGCTTCATATAGACTTAATATTATATTAACAGCAAACGTTCATGGAAACATACTGCAGTCTTGGTTTTAGGCATAAACTTTTGGGGTTTATATTTACCCATGTGCTAAAGCTGGCTATGTTAGCTGTCACTGAAGGAGAACTTTTTTTTTTTTTTTCAACTTTTAACTTTTCATTTTGTGTTGAGTAAGGGCTTCCTTGATAGCTCAGTTGCAATGCAGGAGATTCCCAGTTCAATTCCTGGGCCGGGAAGATCTGCTAGAGCAGGGATAGGCTCCCTACTTTGGTATTCTTGGGCTTCCCTTGTGGCTCAGCTAGTGAAGAATCTGCCTGCAATGCAGGAGACCTGGGTTCGATCCCTGGGTTGGAAAGATCCCCTGGAGAAGGGAAAGGCTACCCACTCCAGTATTCTGGCCTGGAGAATTTCATTGACTGTAGTCCATGCAGTCACAAGGAGTCTGACACAACTGAGCAACTTTCACTCCCTCATAGCCATTAACAATGTTGTGGGAGTTTCAAGTGAACAGCAAAGGGACTCAGCCATACATATACATGTATCCATGCATTCATGCTAAGTCGCTTCAGTTGTGTCTGACTCCGTGACCCTGTAGATTGTAGCCCGCCAGGCTCATCCATTCTCCCCCAAACTGCCCTCCCATCCAAGCTGGCACATAACATTGAGCAGAGTTCCATGTGCTTATACAGTAGGTCGTTGTTAGTTATCCATTTTGAATGTAGCAGTGTGTACATGACCTTCCCAAACTCCCTTGAAGGGAAACATTAAAAACATTTACAATGAACTTGGCTGATTCCTTCAGTACCACATAAAGAAAGGCTTAACTTTTTTTTAAATTTTTTATTTTGTATTGAGGTATAGCCAATTAACATTGTTGTGATAGCATCTGGTGAACAGCAGAGGGATTCAGCTATACATATACATGTATCCATTCTCCCCCAAACACCCCTTCCATTCGGACTGAGACAGGCTGAACTTCTTATAATTGGTTATTGGAGAATCTGAACTCCACTTAAAAGAACCTTACCACTAAATGCAAATCAGAAATAGCTGGTCATTCTGGAAGCATATGAAAAAGTAAAAGGAGCATCCAGCCAGGCTATTCTACTAAATTTGTGGAAGAAAGGCCCAGCCAGTGTGCTCTAAGAACAGTCACATTTCATGGACTGTGTAAAATCACTTTCCATTACTTTCTCATTCCACTGACATTGCACAAAGCATAAGGCGAAATTAGACGTGCAGAGATGGCATGTTGACAAATGCAAAATAGTCCTGGAAATGAATATCGAGATCCTTAGTATGACTTCTACAATGAAATGCTGGAGAAAATGTACTTTCTGTAGGAACACACCTCTAAAATTATAATAAAAGTCAGTAGAAAAAAATGACCCAATATACAAATATTTTCTATGCAACTTTTCTGGAATAGAACCTGTACATTAGGCTTAGTTCTCCTGTAGCTTGGATCGCTTTTCTTTTTTGACAGATTCCCTTTTAATAAAATGAATGTTCCCCAGCAGCCTGATTTTGTCAGAGGAACAAACCTTTTCAATTGAATTACATTAAAATTCTGTTCTTAACATTCCTTTTGCTCATTTTGGGATCGCAATAGGAAAGGAATAAATTGGAAGTTAATGGCAAGCACTTCCTTTGCACCGTTTTCAAAGTGATAGCGGGCTGTATTGCCAAAGAGACGACGAAGAGTACAGTAAAAGTGCCCCCATCTGATGAGACTGGGCGCGAGAGCTGCTCTGATGATAAGATCTTCAGGGAATGATGGTGGCATTGGTAGGGTTTCGGTTTAGTTAAAAGCAGGGGGGGAAATAGAGAAATAAGTTTTTAGTACAGTCTAAGACTCAACCTCTGCTCTGTGGGCCATTTTTGAATGTGTTCTTATTTGTTCCTGGGAAATGACAATGCACAGAAGTTCGTCACGTGGGTTACTACTGATTGAACTTCTGTAACACATGTACGGGCTCACTAATGACCTAGGATGAGAAATGGGTATACTCCATTTGTGGAGTTGATGTGGGATAGGATAAACAGATGTGGAGGGACTTCCTTGGTAGTCCGATGGTTCAGACTGCAGACTTCCAATGTTGGGGGTGTGTAGGTTCGATCACCGGTGAGGAAACCAGCATCCCACGTGCTGAGTGGCATGGCCAAAAAATAAATCAAAAGCAGTGTTTCTATTAATTTTCCTCTAGATGTTTACAGCAAAGACATGATTAAACCATTTTCAAGAAATATTTATGCACTCTGCGAAACAGTGGATTACCATACAAGACAGGAGAAAAAACAGAGCTCTTAACCTAAATAATTCAGAACCATTATATCAGAATGACAAAGGACTTTTTCTTATAATATATATAATTATAATAATATCATCATAGCATAATGATATACTCTTATAATTTAGCTGTGAATGAGGAAGGGCCCACCCTTTGAAGTGTGAGAAACTGTAAAACACGTTTCTCCGATATTTTGGAGGATTCCTTGGTGTTGGTCATTATTAGTGAGCTGGCAGATCCCAGAATCCTAGTTCGTGTCTGTAATACTTCCCCTCGTATTCTGATAGTACCACAAGTCTAATTTAGACCTTATAAGGGTTGTGGTTGTTCAGTAGCTAAGTCATGTCTGACTCTTTACAACCCCATGCACACACCAGGCTTTTCTGTCCTTCACTATCTCCCGGAGCTTGTTTAAATTCCTGTCCATTGGGTCAGTGATGCCATCCAACTATTTCATCCTCTGTTGCCCTCTTCTTCTCCTTCCCCCAGTCTTTCCCAGCATCAGGGTCTTTTCCAGTGAGTCAGCTCTTCACATCAGATGGCTAAAATCTTGGAGCTTCAGCTTCAGCATCAGTCCTCCCGATCAGTATTCAGGGTTGATTTCTTTTAGGACTGACTGGTTTTATCTCCTTGCAGTCGAAGGGACTCTCAAGAATCTTCACAGTTCAAGAGCATCTGTTCTTTGGTTCTCAGCCTTCTTTATGGTCCAACTCTCACATCCATATATAACTACTGGAAAAAATATGGCTTTGACTATATAGACTTTTGTCAGCAAAGTGATGTCTGTGCTTTTTAATACACTTGGTTTGTCATAGTTTTTCTTCCAAGGAGCAAGCGTCTTTTAATTTCCTGGCTGCAGTCACTGTCCACAGTGATTTTGGAGTCCAAGAAAATAAAAAAACAAATGTCATTGTTTCCATTTTTTCTCCATCTATTTACCATGAAGTGGTGGGACCAGATGGCATGATCTTGGTTTTTGAAAGTTGAGTTTTAAGCCAGCTTTTCCACTCTCATCTTTCACCTTCATCAAGAGGCTCTTTAGTTCCTCTTCACTTTCTGCCACAAGGGTGGTATCATCTCCATATCTGAGGTTATTGATATTTCTCCCGGCAGCCTTGATTCCAGCTTGAGCTTCATCCAGCCAGGCATTTCACATGGTGCACTCTGCATAGAATTTAAATAAGCAGGGTGACAATATACAACCTTGACGTATTCCTTTCCCAATTTGGAAACAGTTAATTGTTCCATGTCCAGTTCTAACTGTTGTTAAAGATGTGGTTGGTGAACATTTATTTATAGAGAAGAGCCTGATAAAACCTATAGCTGGCTCCATGGGAAGTGCATGCATGCGTCCTAAGTTGCTTCAGTGGTGTCCAGCTCTTTGCAACCCCATGGACTCCTCTGTCGATGGGATTTTCCAGGCAAAAATACTGGAGTAGTTTGCTATGCCCTCTTCCAGGGAATCTTTATTGACCCAGGGATGGAACCTGCATCTCTTAAGTCGCCTGCATTGGCAGGCAGGTTCTTTACCACCAGTGCTACTGGGAAGCCCTCCCTTGGAAGACTATCGTGTAAATATTTGCTTTCTGAAATAGTTCAGACCTTTCCATACCAATAGTTAATGCTGAAAATATTAACACTTCTCGCTTTTGTTGTTGATTTTTTAAGAATGTATTTACCTATTATTACATATTTACTATCTTTTGTTTTATAAAATAAGGACTTTCTCAGTTGACCTCATTATTAAATAATCAACAAAAAATTAAGACTCCATATTGATAGCACTTTCTTCTGAAATGTTGGGGGTGAAGAGTTGAAAACAGAAAACGTTTCCCATCCAAATACTGTTAAGTATATTGCTGCCCCTGATAGCAGGAAGAATGGCTCCAGGAAAACAAAACCCAATTCTAAACTTGAAATTCTTCACCAGTATAATAGAGTGACTTTTTAGGGTTCACAGAGAATTTCCAAAGCAAAAGAACTTTCATTTCAGAAACTGGAGGCACCGTCTTCTTCTGGGCAGCAGTTTCTCTCCATGTTATTTGTTCTTTTTGTATCCCTACTGTGACTCCTGAAGAAGTGGCCAGCATTCTTAGACACACCACAGATGGTCTGGTAGGAAGACAACAGCAGGTGTCAGGTCGTTGATAATCCAGCTCTGAGATCCCTGAATTAGACTAATATGTGTCATGAACAGAAGACTTCTTCATTGCTGATGAATAAACCCTCTTTCCTCAAACCACCTCTTCTGTTGACTTGCTGTCCATCTAGCTTTGGTGTCCCCTTGTGTGATGACCCTGTGATAAGCCTGGTTACCCCCTTCACTTAGTAATTGGGATTCTTCTATGCTATTCTTCATACGATTTTAAAACAATTATCCCACGTTATATTTCCTTAGCTGGAGTAATTCCAGGGAGACCCAAAAGATCTTACCTACTGGAAATGTATTATTTAAAAAGTTCATAGCCAGAGCTAGACCTCACTTCTTACACTCGAATGCACACAAAAACAGACCCAGTGTATTGAGTTGGGCAATAGAATAAATTATTTAATAGCTAATGGCATTTCACAGCTCTCAGCTTGCTTACCCCATAAAATACAAAGCGGGTGGGTGTATCTGGAGGCACTCTGTCAGGTTAAAGAAGACAATGTGGGGAAGAAAACTCTGAGTTCTGGCTGATATGTACATGCACACTGCAGAGTTGGTGGCAGTTTTCTGTCTTGGGACTTTGAATATTTGGAGCTTTATATATGAGGGGTTGACTCTGTGGTCTGTCATGAGTTCTATTCAGATTCAAGGAGCGAATAAATGAGTTTCCACTCTTACACGTTTATGTAGGTATATATGGGTCTCTGACCTCTCATTCAGGTGCTTTATTGTTCTCCTTTCAAGCTTAGCAATTCCAGAATGAGCTTCTCAGTTCATTTCTTTATAATGAACGTAACTCTGTGCCCGTGCAGATGCACAGCTGCCACTGACATCAGTTCTGATTATCCCAGAGAAGATGGAAAAGGGGATCTCAGAGGAGAGAGAGGCAGTGTAAATAATACCTGGACTTCATGTTCAAAATAGTGTGCAGACAGCGCAGATAACCTAGGAAAACTTGCTGGTGATTATTCCAGATCAGAAAAGATGAATCCAGTCTCATTGACAGTGTTGTTGTTCAGTTGCTCAGTCGTGTCTGACTCTTTGCGACCCCATGGACTGCAGCATTCCAGGCTTCCCTGTCCTTCATCATCTCCCAGAGCTTGCTCAAACTCATCTCCGTTGAGTCAGTGATGCCATCCAACCATCTCATCCTCTTCTGTCCCCTTCTCCTCCTGCCTTCAGTCTTTCCCAGCATCAGGGTCTCTTCCAGTCAGTCGGCTCTTCACATCAGGTGGCCAAAGTATTGGAGCTTCAGCTTCAGCATCGGTCCTTCCAGTGAATATTCAGGACTGATTTCCTTTAGGATTGACTGGTTTGATCTCCTTGAAGTCCAAGGGATTCTCAAGAGTCTTCTCCAACACCATAATTCAAAAGCATCAATTCTTTGATGCTCAGCCTTCTTTATGGTCCAACTCTCGCCTCCATACATAACTATGGGAAAAACTACAGCTTTGACTAGATGGACCTTTGTCAGCAAAGTAATGTCTCTGCTTTTAAATAGGGTGTCTAGGTTGGTCATAGCTTTTCTTCCAAGGAGCAAGCGTCTTAATTTCATGGCTGTAGTCACTGTCCACAGGGATTTTGGAGCCCAAGAAAATAAAGTCTGTAAACTGTTTCCATTGTTTCCCCATCTATTTGCCATGAAGCGATGGGACCAGATGCCATGATCTGGATTTTTGAATGTTGAGTTTTAAGCCAGTTCTTTGACTCTCCTCTTTCACTTTCATCGAGAGGCTCTTTAGTTCTTTGCTTTCTGCCATAAGGGAGGTGTCCTCTGCGTATCTGAGGTTATTGATATTTCTCCAGTATTGACTGTGAATTACATCTAAATAGCCAGACATCTGCGTCAGTCTGTACAAACAGAGAGAATAACCTTTCCCTTGGTAGGCATCTGACATCCAACCCTAAAAACTCAAACACTGAAACCACATTTCATTGCTCTTTCTGCCCAAAACTGCATTAACAACAAAGCTGCCCACTTTACAAACACATCTCTAAAAATGGTACCCAATTCCTTTTCTTTATTTTCCTTTTTCTTACTTTCCTCATGGAAAAAAGCATTTACTGCATTAAGTGTGATTTTAAGAGATTTAATCAGCAGATTACTTAAATTCATGGGGAAATGTTATGGTTGATTTCCATTTTTTTGCTATTTTAATTGTTTAATAATTTTACATTAAATTTTTAACCAGTATGGTTAGTCCCAGTGACATCACTAAAAAAAAGAAAAAGAAAATGTGTAGACAATTGAATAATTGTACATTTTTGTACATTTCAAACATTAACCCTTTAAATCTTCATACATTTCAAACATTAACCCAAATGCTACTATTGCTAAGGCAGTACTTTTTACTAATACTTGATTTAGTATTAGTCTTCTGCAGTCTAGTTTTAAGAAATCATTCATTCTGTCCAGGTTTCAAAGCAGAAAGGGAAATGGAGAAATTGTGTGTTATTCAGGTTGAGAAAATCCCAGAAAAATTAAAAAACAGATTAATCTGTCAGATTATTTTCAGCCTATCTCACAATATATATAATAATAGAAAATGTTGCATATTTTCTCACTATAATTTGCAGTGTGTCAATAGTGGCAAGCCTACATTAACTCTTTTGGTGTGTTTTATCTAGGCAATTAATGTTCAGTTGCTCCATAATGGTTCAGGTAAATGCAGCTTCTCAAAGTGTCGAATTCCTTCCTTAAACTAATTACATAGCTGTCTAAACCGGATGATCCGAGAGCATCCTATCTGGGTGTGTCAGCAACTTCCCTTATAGGGTGATCTTCAGGTGATTTACTCTGAGACCAAGTTACATACTCCAGTCATTTTAAAGGGTTGTTTGATAACAGGGCAAGAAATCTACACAGTGACAACCAGTGAAAGGAAAGTTTATTATTTTATAATCCCAGAACTGAAGATGGACAGTTGGTGTTTTCCAGAGACTGTCTGGCGTCTCGTCTCTGACTCATCCAGAGGATATCAAAATAAAAGCAACTTCGGCCTCCCTCCCTCCCAGCTACCCTCCCTTCTCAGCCTCCCAGAGGAGGCCCCTTGCCTGGGTTCCAGGATCCTGGTTTCAGAATGTCTTGAGGCCTAAAAGCAAGCTAATATGGTCACTGTTCTCTTCTGTCCTCTGCCCCAGGGTTGGGGGAGACCTAGGAAGGAGATAAGATGACTGGGGATATCATCATCTCTGACTCCTCTTAGCATCCCTCTCTTAAAAACACACATACTTCCAAACAGATTTCCTAGACCTCAGTTCATCCCAAAATTCAGCCAGTCTAGTGGTTCTTAAAGTTGTTGTTGTTCTTGTTCAGTCGCTCAGTTGTGCCTGACTCTTTGCAACCCCGTGGACTGCAGCTCGCCAGGCTTCCCTGTCCTTCACTCTCTCCCAGAGTTTGCTCAAACTCATGTCCATGGAGCCGATCATGCCATCGACTTAAAGTGAGACCTTCAGAGGTACGAAGCAAGGTGGGGTGTTCCAGGCCAGAGTCAAACATTTACTCGGGAGGCAGAGCATGGCAGGCTTTAGAAAGAACATGCAGCTCAGAATAACGGGAGCGTAGAGTATGTGTGGAAGCAGGAAGATGAGTAGAGGGAGATCATAGTTCTCATGCGGCAGGGCTTATACTAACCACCTGGCGATTGCAGTTAGACAGGGCTCCCATAAAGGAGTTTTCCCCAGGGAAGCACAGTGTTCCATCTGGCAACAACATAAGGATGAACTGAATGTAGAAAAGTAGGAAGCGGAGAAAAGCGGGAGAGGGGAGTTAGGAGACAGTAAATCTAGTTGAGTAGTGAAGGTCTGACCCACAGTTGGGCATGGAAATTTCAGAGAAAGAGGTAGGCTAGTCATCAGGAAATGAAATACAGATTGAGGACTTAATGCACGAGGGGAGGGAAAAGAAAATCCACTAACCTAGTGACCAAGTGGGTAGGAAATACAGGGAAGATGCAGGATGGTAGAGAGAGATGAGCTCTGATTTGGAAATTATGATTTGAGGGACCATAGTCCAACCCTGCATGTGGTCAAAAATGGCTGGTGAGAATTCAGGGTGAGGGACTTCCCTGGTGGTGCAGTGGCTTGGGACCCTGAGCTCCCAACACAGGGGGCCCGGGTTTGATCCCGGGGCAGGGAATTAGATCCCACATGCTCCAATTGAGACCCAGTGCAGCCAACTAAATAAAAAAGAAAAAAAAGGAACTCCGGGTGAGTCAGTTCTAGAGATGTGGGCATGGGAGCTGTGGGAAAAACGGAGCCACGAGTGTGAATGAAATCCCACTGGGAAGATCTGGTTAGGGAGGAAAAAGTGTGAATATATATGAATTTATAGACATGATCCTGTTAGCACTTGAGACAAAATTCATGTGAAAGAATATCTTTTGGTGTTTTTCTTATCTTGCATCTTCCCTGTTATTTCTGGCAATATGCGTATAGGTAGGTAGACAGCTGAGTACCAGACGAACACATGATTTAGAAACTAGTTGGTTGTTCTGCTTCCTGTGATGATGGAAGCGTTTTGCATCTTCTCTTCAAAATCTGATTTTTTGAGGATTGCTCACCAACAACATTTGCTCTTGAATTCAAAGAAATTATCATTTGCCTGTGAGATCATTGGTAAGATATATAAACCTCAGGTTCATTCCCAGAATACTGAAATATGAATTCTTCAGGATGTGCGTGTTATAAATCGCACGATGGCTGTTAGGATTCAGTCCACCGCGAGCAGTTTAAATCAGGTTCTGGTTTTGCTGTTTGCCCATGTCCTTCATCAGAAATGCAGATCCAGGAATGACTTGTATATATGCTTTTGTTATGATACGGTTGGTAATTGTGTTCTCCTTTACTGCAGTGACAGAGAAGTTATTACAGATTAGCATTGTGAGAAAAGAACTGCCATACAGATGGCAAGACTGGGGGGATTTTTGTTTTGTTTTACTGGCTGTTAAATGATGAAAGGAAATTGAAACCAAAGGAACTCTGATAGATGGGAGGAAAAAATTCTCCCTCTGTGTCATGGGGACAGTGGAAAAGACAGGCTGATTAAGTCTGTCTTGGGAGTCCTTACAGTGACTGGTGGCTCAGAATTTTGAGCAAGTGGCAAAGAATCCGCCTGTAATGCAGGAGATGCAGGTTTGATCCCTGGGTCAGGAAGATCCCCTGGAGGAGGGCATGGCTACCCACTGCAGTATTCTTGTCTGGAGAATCCCATGGACAGAAGAGCCTGACAGGCTACAGTCCATAGGGTTGCAAACAGTTGGACACGACTGAGGCGACCTAGCATGCTCGCATGGGGCTTCATGCCATGGGCATGCAGGATCTTAGTTCCCTGATCAGGGATTGAACCCTTGCCCCTTGCATTCGAAGCACAGAGTCTTAACAGCTGGATTACCCAGGAAGTTGCCTCCCCCTCCACACGCACACACCTCTTTTTTTTTTTTTGCTGTTGAATTTTTTTTTTTTTTTTTTTTAAGTTTGTGAGAACTTTGTTTCCACCTGAATGTATATGCAGTGTTAACAGTCTATGGGTCTTAGTTGGTGACAGTCTTAGTCAATGGCTGTCTCAGCTGAGGAACTGCTAGAGATGTTTGAGCTGAGAAGTGTTACCCTCGGGAGCTGGGGCATGGCATGGCTTAGAAGATGGATTTGGTAGCCGTGGATGTGGGGAGAGGCAGCCAAACCAACTTTGCAATCTAGGGCGGCTGTGGGAGTGGAAAGATACGTGTGAGACATTATGAAGGCAAAGGAGAGTGTCGGGAACTTCTTGTCTCTAAGGGGGTATGAGAGAGAGGATTTCACATCAGGATGGAAATCAGCATTTTCAACTGAGATGGTCTGAGCCTCTGGCTTTCCGGGGCATTTGTCGAGAATCCTGCTGTTAAGGAAACTTAAAAGGAGATTTTAAAATATACTACAAAGGCTAAAACAGCAAGTCTAGGCAAAAACGCAATCAAAATTAAAGATGAACAAATAGAGAAACCTCAACACAGGGCAGCCCATCAGTGAAAGAGCAGAAGGTCATGGAGAGCCTGAGGGAGTTTGTCTTTTCCAGCGAGGGGCTGTTGTCAAGAGGGGTCAACCGGGAGCAAAAAGGAATGTGCCGTGTGATGAATCTGAAGCTACGAGGTGGAGGCCAAATGAGTGGAAGGGGTGCGGGGCATGAAAGTGATGTTCCAGTCGGATTCCCTGGAGCCTGTAGCGTTGTGAATTCAAAAGCTCATAAAAGAAAACCACGTCTCAAATCTACAGGCTAGGCAGGCTAGCTCTCACGATCAGGGCCAGGCAGCATTCTGGAGCGCCACACGCTGCACAGGGGCAGAGACTGTGTCCAGAGGCGTGTATTTGATGAGAAGGCCCCATTAGAACCCGGGATCAAAGCTTTTCGGAGGACGGCCGGACATCGGCTGTTGCACTGGTTTTCTGCTTTTGCTAAAGATGGGATCACCTGCCCTGTCTGACAGGCATCTCATTCTCCCTCCCTCCCTCCCTCATCCAGGGTCCCCTGGTAATTCTAATGTCTGCCATCCATCTTGTTTCACTTCTGTTGTCCTAGCTGCGAATCTGTGCAAAAGTTCTCACAGATCCACAGTGAAATGGAAAAAAAAAAAAAAAAAATACATAATGATGGAGAGAATGTGTTCATAAAGCTTTACTATTTCCTTGTCAAGAATGGTCTGCCCCCTGAAGTTAGGTCCTTTTTTGCCTGCAGCATGGCTAAATGGCCTCTTTTTATGAAAGGATGCTGGTAACAGGTGAAGAATTTGCAAAACTCTCTGTTGGTTCCCAATCTTATTTTTTGTCTTGGTCTGTGAAATCGGCGAGTCTGGGGAGGAGTCCCTGCGTGACCTGTCACCCCACCCCTGGGCTCCTTTAAGCCTGATTAAAGCCTTGCTTCTCCTAAAAACTACCACAGTCCCCAGTGGTGACCCCTGTCCAGGTCCTCCCTCCATCATCTCGCGGCCCCTACCTGGACCCTCTGCTTCAGCAGGCTCTTCCACGCCCTGACTTCAGAGCCTGTCTTTCCTCATGCCTCCACACCTCTCCCTGCCTGTTTTCTTGACTGGGCTGTGTCCCGTCTGTGTTCCTTATCTTCCCATCTAAATCCGCATCTATTTCAAGGCCCAGCATGGGTCCCCACCTTGACATGGCACTTGCCCGCCACTCCAGCAGGACCTCACACCATCACCTGCACTCAGCGGGCTCTGGACCGCCAGGCTTTTGATGCTGTTCGTACCCACAGTTCCCTCGTGCTGTAACTTGCCCCACAAGCTTATTCAGAAACTGGTAGGTGACCAGCGGGGTAGATGCCCTAAGGGTCCTTTGGAAAATAGCAGCTTTCCTGGCCAGCCCCGTGTAAGCACTTCAGCCCTCTGAGTGCCTTACTTTTTACGAGCAGCCCCTCGTCTGAAAGCACAAACTCAGGACTTCCGGGGCTACACTGTGGAGCTGGTCCACTAAGATGCCAGCTTAAGCCTCTGTCTTCCTAACTGCACTGCCTACGAAAGCTACTTGTGGCTTTATTTCCCAAAGAACCAGAAGCAAACAGGTGAGTGTCTGAATACGCAGTGCCCGCTGCTCGAAGGCGGCGCACTCGGCATCCTGTGATAGGAAATGCCTGCCCAGCAGGACGGGAACCGCGGGGTTGGCCAGTGAAAGAGCAGTGGCAAGGATGGAAGAAATGCGTTCCACGGGAGAAAGGTGATGGGCCCGCTGTAGACTGAATGGAGCTAGAAAACATAAACCAGCAAAGGGGACAGAAAAGGGCAGGCGAGTGATAGCCGCAGGAATGCATCAGTGGAGCGCTGGCAAGTGGCATCATCTATATGAAGCTATCGTTCTCCACTCTAAGTCAAGCGCTTTGATTTACAGACGGGCCCGGGGACCTGGGTCCAGTGCTTGGAATCTCCAGGCATGGGCCCATCGTGAGATGCAGAGACAGAGCCTGATCAAATCACCTAACCACGTCAGATTTTCATTTGTCCATCTGTAAAATGGGAAGGGAGGCAAGGGTTGATGAAGTACTGAATTGCCTTTTATATAGGAGGATGCAAAAGGATGTCAGTTTCTCTTTAAAATTTTTCTGTGGCTTTTTTCTTCCCGTTTTATTGACACATAGTGGACAGACAGCACTGTTTAAGGTGTACAGCACAGTGATTTGACTTAGGTACGTCATGAAAAGAGTATCACAGTTTGGTGAACATTCATCATCTCTTGAAGAAGGCAATGGCACCCCACTCCAGTACTCTTGCCTGGAAAATCCCATGGACGGAGGAGCCTGGTAGGCTGCAGTCCATGGGGTTGCTAAGAGTCGGACACGACTGAGCGACTTTCACTTTCACTTTTCACTTTCGTGCACTGGAGAAGGAAATGGCAACCCACTCCAGTGTTCTTGCCTGGAGAATCCCAGGGACAGGGGAGCCTGGTAGGCTCCCTATGGGGTCGCACAGAGTTGGACATGACTGAAGCGACTTAGCAGCAGTAGCAGTATCTCTTACAGATAAAACAGTAAAGAAATAGAAAATTTTTGCTTATGATGAGAACCCTTGGGATGTTCTCTCTTAACAACATATATATATATATATATATATATATATATATATATATACATAAAACATACAGCAGTTTAAGTATTGGAGAAGGAAATGACAACCCACTCCAGTATTCTTGCTTAGGAAATCACATGGACAGAGGAGCCTGGCAGGCTACAGTCCATGGTGTCACAGTTAGATGTGACTTAGCAACTAAACAACAGTGTTAATTGTATTTATCTGGTTGTACATTGCATCCCTGGTACTTATTTACCTTAGGGTGTTAATTTCTGTAAAAACACAGTAACTTTTTCTCTCTCTTATCCTGTGAGAAATATAAAGCAATGCAAGAATTATGTCCTGGTTAACACTGCACTTTAGGCTGGTATGGTCAGTAATTCTATAAACCTAGGCTTGTTTGTTTCTTCAAAAGTAATAATGTCTTCAAAAAAAAAGTAGTGACAGCAATAAGCCCTGTTGAGTTTCTTTCATTGATGCCTTAATCTGCTAGGGGCATTTGGGTTGCTGGGGAAGAGAAGGACTCGCCTTTTTTATTTCAGCTCTGCCTTTTGTGGGTCCAAACAATGATTACACTTAATGGTGCATTTTCTTTCTCTCTGTGTCTCCATCGCCCGCCTCCTCTCCTGAGTGCCCGTTCCTGCCTCTGGCAAAGCAGCAAGGCAGATTGTCAGATCAAGTCAGTCAAACCCCTGATCTGACTGATACTGTCCCCACTGAATTAATGGGGCCTGAACGGACATCCCTCTCTCTCCTCCCAACTTTCCACCTTCCTGTCTCCACCGTGACATTGTCCTTGCGGAATTCTCTCCCTCAAATGCCTAGATGCTGCTCCTAATTCCCAAGTACATTTATCTAAGTGACACTATCAAAGCCCACTATCCTTTTATTCCAAAATAACATCTAGTACTTTTTATTCTACCCCCATCTCTTTGTTGCCCCGTGTTTTCACCTTTTACTATTATACCTTCACTTTTCCCCTTTCCTGGTGACTTCTGTCTTTCCCTATTAAGATTCTTTCATCTCCTACTTCTGCATCCAGACTTATTTTCAGTAGGACATGGTTCAGCACTCCATTTCTTAGATCTTTTGTTAATGAAGCAACTTTAGTGTAAATATGAAATCCTATCTTAAATGCATTTTTGTCCCAGGGAAGCCCCTGATTTCTCATTCAATATCCGCTACTCCCCCCACCCTGCCCCCCGCTTCTTTAAAGCACATTGTCATTTTTCTAAATTTTCTCTGGTGCTGCCACCAGTGCGAAAGTCACCTCCCAAAATCAATATGTTAGTAAAATGTTATATCTCTAATGCATAGTTATGATTAAAGGATAGCTTTTTAAGGTACATCCTAACATTTAAATTATAAGTTCCTCCTTATATATATGCTAAGACAGAGTTCGTGTATAATAAATAGTCATTAAATGTCAGGAAGTATTACATCTCATTTCAGTAAACATAATAAATCATCATTCAAAACACCACCATTCCTGTAATGTCAGTCGAGACTACATTATCACCACCCCCGCCAACATTTAAGTCCCAGAGTACCATTATGAAGTATGTCAATCACTGAGAAATAAAGTCTTTTTAAAAGTCTTTATTATACTAATTTGTTGAAGATGTCTCCAGATACTGAAGGGATATCTTTACATATGTAAATATATAACATGAATGTATATATACTGCTTTACAAAGTTATAGATATAATTTTTTCATATTGCACTGCCATAGAGGGCATAAGTTAGTAAAACCTTCAAACAGGATATAACAGCGAATTCAGTCTACTTTGTAGAAAATATGGAGGAATACTAAGAAATTTAATATCACCAAACATGTTCCCTTTGAAACAGCAAATTAGATGTGCAGGAGGATTTTGGTCACACTTCAGAGAAAAATGTGCTGAGGTGGAGAGCTGTTTACTCTGCCTCTCACCGGCATGGCTTTTCTATGTTAAACAGGCTTCTGATGACTTCAAAGCATGTTTGAAGTCCTCACTCAGCACAGCTCCTGCACAAAGACAAATATGCTTCCCAACACGTGTGGCTAATACTGCCGCCAACTCTCGTGTAAGTAGGAAGAATCTGCAGTTGCCTGTTTACCACCCAGTTCATTCCTCTCTCGTTCAGCTATGACAGCGAAGGGCGTCTGACCAACGTGACATTTCCAACCGGCGTGGTCACCAACCTTCATGGAGACATGGACAAGGCGATCACAGTGGACATTGAGTCGTCCAGCCGAGAAGAAGATGTCAGCATCACTTCAAATCTGTCCTCCATTGACTCGTTCTACACCATGGTTCAAGGTAAGCATGAAAGCACAGCTTTCAACGGCCCTGTTTAAAACACCGCTGGCACGGAAGTCGCATGTGGCCATCCCCCTCCCTCCCCGCGCTGTTTCAAGACGAACTTAGGGAAGGAAAGGTGGAAATGTAAACCTCTAGAGATAAGGATGAAAAGCCTCATATCTACATGTAATGTTTATTTAGTAACATAAGGGCTTCCCAGATGGAGTGATGGTAAAGAACCCACCTGCCAGTGCAGGGATGCAAGAGACCCAGGTTCGATCCCTGGGTTGGGAAGATCCCCTGGAGAAGGAAATGCAACCCACTCTAGTATTCTTGCCTGGAAAAACCCATGGACAGAGGAGCCTGGTGGGCTACAGTCAGTCAAGTTCAGTTACTCAGCTGTGTCCGACTCTTTGCAACCCCATGAACCACAGCACACCAGGCCTCCCTGACCATCACCAACTCCCGGAGTCCACCCAATGATGTCAGTGATGCCATCCAGCCATCTCATCCTCTGTCGTGCCCTTCTCCTCCTGCCCCCAATCTTTCCCAGCATCAGGGTCTTTTCAAATGAGTCAGCTCATTGCATCAGGTGGCCAAAGTATTGGAGTTTCAGCTTCAAATCAGTCCTTCCAGTGAACACCCAGGACTACTCTCCTTTAGGATGAACTAGTTGGACCTCCTTGCAGTCCAAGGGACTCTCAAGAGTCTTCTCCAACACCACAGTTCAGAAGCATCAATTCTTCGGCACTCAGCTTTCTTCATAGTCCCATTCTCACATCCATACATGACCGCTGGAAAAACCATAGCCTTGACTAGATGGACCTTTTTTGGCAAAGTAATGTCTCTGCTTTTGAATATGCTATCTAGGTTGGTCATGACTTTCCTTCCAAGGAGTAAGCATCTTTTAATTTCTTGGCTGCAGTCACCATCTGCAGTGATTTTGGAGCCCAAAAATATAAAGTCAGCCACTGTTTCCACCATTTCCTGTCTATTTGCCAGGAAGTGATGGGACCAGATGCCATGATCTTAGTTCTCTGAATGTTGAGCTTTAAGCCAACTTTTTCACTCTCCTTTTTCACTTTCATCAACAGGCTCTTTTAGTTCCTCTTCACTTTCTGCCATAAGGGTGGTGTCATCTGCATATCTGAGGTTATTGATATTTCTCCCGGCAATCTTCATTCCAGCTTGTGTTTCTTCCAGTCCAGCGTTTCTCATGATGTACTCTGCATATAAGTTAAATAAACAGGGTGACAATATACAGCCTTGACTTACTCCTTTTCCTTTTTGGAACCAGTCTGTTGTTCCATGTCCAGTTCTAACTGTTGCTTCCTGACCTGCATACAGGTTTCTCAAGAGGCAGGTCAGGTGGTCTGGTATTCCCATCTCTTGAAGAATTTTCCACAGTTTACTGTGATCCACACAGTCAAGGGCTTTGGCATAGTCAATAAAGCAGAAATAGATGTTTTTCTGGAACTCTCTTGCTTTTTCAGTGATCCAGCAGATGTTGGCAATTTGATCTCTGGTTCCTCTGTCTTTTCTAAAACCAGTTTGAACATCTGGAGATTCACGGTTGACATATTGCTGAAGCCTGGCTTGGAGAATTTTGAGCATTATTTTGCTAGTGTGTGAGATGAGTTCAATTGTGCGGTAGTTTGAGCATTCTTTGGCATTGCCTTTCTTTGGGATTGGAATGAAAACTGACCTTGTCCAGTCACAGGGCCACTGCTGAGTTCTCCAAATTTGCTGGCATATTGAGTGAAGCACTTTCACAGCATCATCTTTCAGGACTTGGAATAGCTCAACTGGAATTCCATCACCTCCACTAGCTTTGTTTGTAGTGATGCTTCCTAAGGCCCACTTGACTTCACATTCCAGGATGTCTGGCTCTAGGTCAGTGATCACACCATCGTGATTATCTGGGTCGTGAAGATCTTTTTTGTACAGTTCTTCTGTGTATTCTTGCCACCTCTTCTTAATATCTTCTGCTTCTGTTGGGCCCATACCATCAATTCCGTACTTTATCGAGCCCATCTTTGCATGAAATGTTCCCTTGGTATCTCTGATTTTCTGGAAGAGATCTCTAGTCTTTCCCATTCTGTTGTTTTCCTCTATTTCTTTGCATTGATCACTGAGGAAGGCTTTCTTATCTCCCCTTGCTATTCTTTGGAACTCTGCATTCATATAGTATATCTTTCCTTTTCTCCTTTGCTTTTGGCTTCTCTTCTTTTCACTGCTATTTGTAAGGCCTACTCAGACAGCCATTTTGCTTTTTTGCATTTCTTTTTCTTGGGGATGGTCTTGCTCCCTGTCTCCTGTACAATGTCACAAACTTCCATCCATAGTTCATCAGGCACTCTGTCTGTCAGATCTAGTCCCTTAAATCTATTTCTCATTTCCATTGTATAATCATAAGGGATTTGATTTAGGTCATACCTGAATGGTCTAGTGGTTTTCCCCATTTTCTTCAATTTCAGTCTGAATTTGGCAATAAGGAGTTCATGATCTGAGCCACAGTCAGTTCCTGGTCTTGTTTTTGCTGACTGTATAGAGCTTCTCCATCTTTGGCTGCAAAGAATATAATCAATATGATTTCAGTGTTGGCCATCTGGTGATGTCCATGTGTAGAGTCTTCTCTTGTGTTGTTGGAAGAGGGTGTTTGCTATGACCAGTGCATTTTCTTGGCAAAACTCTATTAGCATTTTCCCTGCTTCATTTTGTACTCCAAGGCCAAATTTGCCTGTTACTCCAGGTGTTTCTTGACTTCCTACTTTTGCATTCCAGTCCCCTATAATGAAAAGGACATCTTCTTGGGGTGTTAGTTATAAATGGTCTTGCAGGTCTTCATAGAACCTTTCAACTTCAGCTTGTTCAGCATTACTGGTCAGGGCATAGACTTGGATTACCATGATATTGAATGGTTTGCCTTGGAAACGAACAGAGATCATTATGTCATTTTTGAGATTGCATCCAAGTACTGCATTTTGGACTCTTTTGTTGATTATGATGGCTACTCCATTTCTTCTAAGGGATTCTTGCCCCCAGTAGTAGATATAATGGTCATCTGAGTTAAATTCACCCATTCCAGTCCATTTTAGTTCACTGATTCCTAGAATGTCGACGTTCACTCTTGCCATCTCCTGTTTGACCACTTCCAATTTGCTTTGATTCATGGACCTAACATTCCAGGTTCCTATGCAAGATTACTCTTTACAGCATCAGACTTTGCTTCTATCACCAGTCACATCCACAGCTGGGTGGTGGTTTTGCTTTGGCTCCATCCGCAGCCTTCTGTAACTCAATGAAACTAAGCCATGCCGTGTAGGGCCAAGATGGACGGGTCATGGTGGAGAGGTCTGACAGAATGTGGTCCACTGGAGAAGGCAATGGCAAACCACTTCAGTATTCTTGGCTTGAGAACCCCATGAAGAGTATGAAAAGGCAAAAAGACAGGACACTGAAAGATGAACTCCCCAGGTCGGTAGGTGCCCAATATGCTAGTCAGTCCACAGGGTCGCAAAGTGTCCATGGAGCATACTAAGAAATCTAATTTAAAAGAGTCAGACACAATTGAGCACACACATACATATTTAAAATCACATAATATCTAAATATTTCTGTTGACCTAGAAATAGTCTTGTTTCTTTCCCACTTAATAAGTTAATTCTCACTCTCTACTTCTCTCATCAATCCCTTTTTACTTCAGTGTCACTGGCCATGGAAGGACAGCCGCGTGAGGCTAAGCACTTTCTGAATCCATGGGTGATGCAGTCTTTGAATCCACTTCTCATGCCATCACTGGAAATTTATACCAGATTCCAAGTATTTGTGTGATATCTGGGCTTTCCATTTTTTCATTCAGTATATGGACTTCCCTGGGGGTCAGATGGTAAAGAATCTGCCTGCAATGCAGGAGACACAGGTTCAATCCCTGGGTCAGTAGGATCCCCTGGAGAAGGGAATGGCAACTCACTCCAGTATTCTTGCCTGGAGAATCCCATGGACAGAGGAGCCTGGCGGGCTGCAGTCCATGGGGTCAAAGTCAGACACGACTGAGCAACTAATACTTATCACTTTCATGTAGGCATAAACATCCAATATCTCCATGAGAGCCTCCCACCATATTCCTTTTTGATGTAATCTTCAGGAACCCCATTTACAATGACCGCTGCAACTGTGAAGTCATTGCTCTAAAACTAATTGTTGAATCTGAGTTACACTTCAGATTATGGCTAGATTTATTTCCAGCTTGGGAAGATTCCCCTGGAGAAGGAAATGGCAACCCACTCCAGTATCCTTGCCTGGAAAATCTCATGGACAGAGGAGCCTGGGGGCTGCAGTCCATGGGAGTCACAAAGACTTGGCCATGACTGAGTGACTGACACACTTACACAATATTTTATAGATTTGCGTTGTTGCTGGTTTTTTCTTTAGCCACACCTCCTGGCTTGTAGGATCTTACTTCCTCCACCAGGGATCAAACCCATGCCCCTTGCAATGGAAACACAGTGTCCTAACCACTGGACCACCAGGGAGTTTGATTTAAACTTCTTTGACTCGTTTTTATTAACCAGCTCTGTCAGGTAATCTCTACAGTCATCTAAAATTACTGTTGCTTGAACTTATTGCTTCCCCAAATGGTCCTATGGTATTAAAATTCTTTAGTTAAGTCCATAACCTACAAAATGAGTGGGTGTTTTGTACAAAATATAAGGTGACTGCCTTTTTTAAAGTCAGTTTCGGGGGAAATAGCTCCTTATATGTTTTTGGTGTGGAAAGTATAGATATTAAATCTTTTCAAAATGTCTTTAACAAAGGATAGATATAAAGATGGGTGTAGGAAGGGGTGTCTCTTAAGACCCTGAAGGTGAGACACAGGCTCCTAAAAGAACCCATATTATTCGGTTCTTTGCAAAACATTTACTGCACGTTCTACAGAGGCTGAACCGTCATCCGTTTTGTCAGGCACACGAGAAAAAGAAATCTGTTAAAGTGGAGAAGGACTTTACATTTTCCCCTAAAGGTTACCTTTAATATTCAGCCAAACCTGTTACATCAGGAGTTCCCAGGTTTTTTGGCATCAGGGACAAGTTTCATGGAAGACAGTTTTTTCCTCCAGACTGGGGGCTGGGGATGGTTTGGGGATGATTCAAGAGCACTACATTTATTGTACACTTGATTCCTATTATTATTATTATATCAGCTCCACCTCAGATCATCAGGCATTAGGGTCCTGGAGGTTGGGGAACCCCTGCACTATAGCATGAGATGCCAGAAATCAAAGTTGTTTGTTATTTTCTACAAGAATATCATTAAGTACTTTTTATTCCTTATCAATGGAGTCCCATCAGTGTTTTAGACATGCATATAACCCCACAACCAACCAAGTGTTCAGTCCACACCTATAGTTCATGTGTTCTGCAATTTCTTTTCTTCCAGATCAGTTAAGGAACAGCTACCAGATTGGTTATGATGGCTCCCTTCGTATCATCTATGCCAGTGGTCTAGACTCGCATTACCAGACCGAGCCCCACATTCTGGCCGGCACCGCTAACCCAACAGTTGCCAAAAGAAACATGACTCTGCCTGGCGAAAATGGTCAGAATTTGGTGGAGTGGAGATTCCGGAAGGAGCAGGCTCAAGGCAAAGTCAATGTCTTCGGTCGAAAGCTCAGGGTAAGTCAGCGTCAGAGGGTGGTGATGGCCAGCCGGTCCTCTGCATCATTCAATGGCCTGTCCACGAGAGTGTGCCTGGGGCTCACCTGCTCATGCTCAGGGGGACACCTTACCTTACAGCCAGCCTTCAAGCCATCAGATTGCTCATAGTAAAAGCCAACTATTTGAAAAAAGGGTTCTCTCAATATAGCGTTGATTAAAAATCAAATTCTTTCCTAGGAAGTTAGGATTTTGCATGTAAAATGTGTGAGTCACTCAGTCATGTCCAACTCTTTGTGACCCGATGAACTGCAGCCCACCAGGCTCCTCTGTCCACAAGATTCTCTAGCAAGAATACTGGAGTGGGTCATCATTTCCTTCTCCAGGGGATCTTCCCGACCCAGGGATTGAACCCCAGTCTCCTGCATTGCAGGCAGATTCTTTACCATCTGAGCTACCAGGGAAGATTTTGCATGTAGGATAGTCCCAAATAGCCTGGATGACAACTGATTCTTGTTTTACTAATATTACCTTAGTAATCTTATGCTTTTCCTTCACCCACTCAGGAGAGGTGACTTCGTAATGACATAGGGATGAGTAAGCATTGGCTGAAACATTGCAAGTATTCCAAACCCTAAATATGTATATTGAAAGACAGGGGGCTGGCCTTTGGAAGATGGAGTCTGCCTTTGCATTCTCAATATTTTTAAAGTACAGTGTGGGCTTGAGACATCTCTAGTGGGAGAAGGCAATAGCACCCCACTCCAGTACTCTTGCCTGGAAAATCCCATGGACGGAGGAGCCTGGTGGGCTGCAGTCCATGGGGTCGCTAGAGTCGGACACGACTGAGCGACTTCACTTTCACGCATTGGAGAAGGAAATGGCAACCCACTCCAGTGTTCTTGCCTGGAAAATCCCAGGGACGGGGAAGCCTGGTGGGCTGCCGTCTCTGGGGTCGCACAGAGTCGGACACGACTGAAGCGACTTAGCAGCAGCTAGTGGTAGAGTGGTTGGGAACTTGGGATGTGGGTTCTATCCCTGGCAGAAGGCTAAAATCCCACATGCCTGCAGCCAAAAAACCGAAACATAAAAACAGAAGCAACATTGTAACAAAAATTCAACAGACTTTAAAAATGGTCCACATCAAAAAAAAAAAAAAGTGTAATGTGGGCACACAGGAGATAACCAGCGTCAGAACCTACCTCCTCGCTATTGATGAAAAACCCAGACTTACCTTTTTTTTTTTTGACTGTGCTGGATCATTGTTGCTGTGAGGGCTTTTCTCTAGTCGAAGCGCACAGATTTCCACTGTGGTGGCTTTTCTTGTTGCGGAGCACAGGCGTTCAGGCTTCAGCAGTGGCAGCGTGTGGGCTCAGTAGTTGTGCTTTGCAGTCTCTAAGAGCGCAGGCTCTGTAGTTGTGGTGCACTGGTTGAGTTGCTCTGTGACATGTAGGATCTTCCCGGATTAGGGATCGAACCCATGTCCCCGGCATTGGCAAGCACATTCTTAACCACACAGCCACCAGGGAAGTCCCAGAATTACCTTATTTCTATGAGACACATGATAACATTGCTGATTGCTAGGGTAAATTGATCTTTGCAGAATGTTCTCTGTGTTGCCTTGTTAGGTGTTTTTATTCGTCCTTTTCATGCTGTGGACCAGATGCAAATAGAAAGCAAGCTGTGATTTATGACAGGTGTTCAGTAAAGACAATACAGATGAAGGACTAAAACACAGGTTACGAGGAACCCCCTTCAGGCCACTGTAAACTGAACCTGCTTCATTTTTTCTGTTAGTGAACAGATTTTTGTTTATCAGATAAATGCAGATAACCATTCCTGAAATTATTTCCCTTGCCTTAAAAAAAAAGTTACTCAAAATCAAGGAGAGAGAAGAAAACATGGAGTGTACCATTCATGTTCTATTAATGGCACCAAAAAATGGTTAAGTTATTAGTATAACAGGCTAACATTATTCACCAGGCCAACTTCACAGTTAAGAAACAGCTGATATATTTTGGCCATTTCCAAGAAATAGAATAAAGTAAAAAAAGAATCACTGATCAGATACAGGCTGTTCAGCTCACAGGTTATATTCCAGTTCCACTTCCATCGCAAGGCAGGAGTTTGGAACTCTAAATACATAATCTTCTGGAACCAAAGCTGTGGTCCCATCTTACCATCCCCCAGGATGCCCCAGCTCCAGGGCCCTAGACCCAGAGCTCTGGTGCACAGAAGCTGGGGAGGCTCAAGGGTTATCCTGAGAGAGAGGCAAGAAGAAAAAACAGAACATCAGAAAGAAGAACAAGATTAGCAAGGGGGTAACGTAACTGAAGGCAAAAGGAGAAGGGGGGTGCAGAGGATGAGATGGTTAGATGGCGTCACTGACTCACTGGACATGAGTTTGAGCAAACCCCTGGAGACGGTGGAGGAGAGGAGCCCAGTGTGCTGCCGTCCATGGGGTGGAAGACTTGGGCAGGACTTAGTGACTGAACAGCAACAACAACGTGATGGTCAAGAAAACCAGCTCCAGGCTCATTTCAGGGTCACTTGCAGAGGGCCTTGGTCAGTGGCCGGAGGCAGCGGCAGCTTCAGCATTTTTTTCCACTGAAGCAAGGCCTCGAGCTGCCGGCGTGTCTGTCTAATGCTGCTGCTGACCACTGCCCCAGCCCCTGCTTCCCTGGGCCGCTGCACACTGGAAGCTAGTTCCCAGGCTTTGTCTTATTTGACCATCCCTAAGCCAGGCGTGGTGTGCCTACACACACACACACACACACACACACACACACACACACACACACACACACACACACACACACACACACACACGGAGGCACACCTGTACTCAGACACGGGACTTACTTTATCCAAAGACATAAAGGTCCTGCTCACATTTGTGCTCAAAAAGTATGAGTTCTAGATCAGGCTCCACTTCTTACTAAACTATACGGGAAAATTCTAACAGATATCTAACAGCCCTAACATCATTTTATCTGTATGATAGTATCTGTATCATGATAGCAGTACTATAATGTGCAGATATTCTAACATGATGGTGTAGACATGGTGTGTATATATTCAGTTGTGTCCAACTCTTTGTGACCCCACGGACTGTAGCCCACCTGGCTCTTCTGTCCATGGGATTTCCCAGGCAAGAATACCGGAGTGGGTTGCCATTTCCTCCTCCAGGGATCTTCCTGACCCTGGAGATGGAACCCGTGTCTCTTGCATGTCCTGCATTGGCAGGTGGATTCTTTACCACTGCTCCACCTGGGAAGCCCATAGACATGGTATAGACTATCTGTATTATGGATAAATATAACTGACTGCCTTACCCTGCTACAGCCTCACACAATTGCTACAGAATCAAGTGAGATAATGTGAAAGTCCTTTGAAAACAAAAGGCATGACTACATATTCTGTGACCCTAACCCAGAGAATCTGAACCACAGACACCAATAGTGAAGAAGAGCAGAGGAAAAAATCTGATTATAAGTCTCTGGTTCTCAGTCTGATTCCAAGTGTGAGTCTTCCTTTGGGAAGGAAGAGACCAGTGCACACGGGCACGGGTGTTAGTTTCTTTCTAAATAGCTGAACGACAGTGCCTCGGCAGGCCATTTTAGTAAATCCAGTATTTAAGAACGGCCTGTTCAGTCACACTGAAAGACTTCCAGCTGATCCGTGTGATGGTTCACGTGGAGACGGCACCAAGATCGCAAGGGACGGTTTCTTATTTTCAAGATAAGCTTGGATGTGCCAGCCATGCCTGCTCATTCCACCCCTCTGTAGATCCTAAGAGAGGAATTCCAGGGAGAAAGAGATGATCTGGAAATCTGGTTGGAGGACCGGACCTGGAGTCTACGCAAGTGGGTTCTTTACCACTTGGGCCGCTCGGGAGGGCGTCTCTTCTCTTACCTTTCCTTATCTTCTAGCAGAAAGTGCTTTTTGTTTTGAAGGCCTGACCCATGGGTGGGCAGTCAAATATTTATTCAATAAATGAAAGAATGAGAAAGAGCCAGGCTTAAAATATGGATTATGTTATTGCCTGTAGGTCTTTCTGAGAGAGAAGCTGTAGGAATAGCACCTCCTCACCAACATCTGACTGCAGGAAGCAAACCTATCTCTAGATCGAACAGATTACATGGGTTTAATAGATAGAACACTGGATGCAGTGGCTTTTAAAAAAAAAAAAAGGCAAAGAGGAGAAAAGGAAAAATTATAAAAGAAATGAGCAACGTGAAAAGCATTTTCTGTGAAACTGTATTAAGAGGAAAAGGGGTTGGAGATATAGGAATAACCAGCGGAGGAAATCATGGAAAAACAGAACAAAGATTTGACAATTCCTTAGCTCACTTGTTTGTACCTACATATTTGTTTTTTTAGAAAGACCTGCATAATAGTTGTTTGTTTTTAATAGTCCTGATTTTTGTCAGTGGTTTAACTTGCAATCAGCCTTTGAGCAATTCCCCCAAATTATAATGGCATCTGAATAATGAAAAGTCACCTTCTAGGGGATTTCCCTAGTGGTCCAGTGGTTAAGACTTCACTTTTCAGTGCAGGGGCTGTTGGTTCAATCCCTGGTCTGGGAGGTAAGATCCTACATGCCTCATGGCCAGAAAACCAAAACATAAAGCAGAAACAATATTGTAACAAATTCAGTAGACCTTAAAAATGGTCCATGTCAAAAAAAAAAAAAAGTAACCTAAACTTACCCAGAATTCTTATCCTTAAAGGAAAACATTTAGTGAATTGTTTGAAAAAGAAATTCTCAGAAGTTGAAAGCCAAAGCGGTATTTCAAGGCATACCTAGACAGGATAGCTCCGAAGACCATTACGTAACTTACTATGCCGTCACATGTGTGTGACATCCTTGTGTCTCACTGTATAATCTGAGCGGTGGGGCCTGGAGGGGGCCATGCAGAGCAGTTGGCACTTCTGACCTGTGGAGGGGACGCAAAACCATCTGCACCCAGTTGACGTTCTAACAAGGACCCCAGGGAGGCGAGATACCGTCACCCACATGGCAGGTACCCGCATATGGTCTGATCGTGCCCTGTGTTGTCAGACAGACAGACGCTGTTTCACTTGTTTGAGCCTCAGTTTTTCAAGCCTTCCAGAGGGAACATAACTCCCTCCCCTTCTGACATCAAAGGGACATTGTGATTAACTGCCACCGCGCTGGACCTGATCTTTGAAAATGGAGATTGTTCTATGCTTAGCTCAAAGAAATGCTGTACATCACAAAGGAATTCATGGTGGCCTCTTACCTAGTCACAACATTTGGATTCACTTTGATGTAGCTGAAGGTATTTAAACAACTACATAGGCTTTTCATCTTAGGTGAAGTATACGATGTAATGATGTATTTTAATGTTATTTATTAAAGGCCTCTGGGGTCTGGAACAATGCTAGCCCTTTATGACTGTCAAAACAAGTTTGCAGAATTGCCATGGGTCATACAGGTGTAGTTAAGTGGGATTGTGTCTCACTGTGTCTGCAACTGCCAAAGGAGAACGTTAGGGCCTTGGGGGAGGGGGCGGAGACCCGTATTTCTCTAATAATTAGTGATGTTGAGCATCTTTTCATGCGCCTCTTGACCATCTGTGTGTCTTCTTTGGACAGATGTCTATTTAGGTCTTCCACCCATTTTTTGATTGGGTTGTTTGCTTTTTTGACATTGAGCTCCATAAGCTGTTTGTATATTTTGGAGGTTAATCCTTTGTTTGTTGTTAGTATCATCTGAAACGGCGTTACATATTGAATAACAGCGGGTGGTGTCTGGAAATAGTAAGAACAGTGAAAACCTTGGCTTGGGTTGGAGTGTGGAGAAAAACAGCCACATTCTAGTTCTTTCCTCAGCTCTTCAGTTGGAGGACCCAAGAAAGGCATTGGTCAGGATAAGAGGAAAATGTTAAGTGCTTTCCAGACGTTTGGTCTCGTGGCGTTTCGAGGTGTTTCCGTATGTGATGTGCTTGGTGTGGCGGCTCACAGGATGGCCGTGTTAGATGCTCTAGACGCTTCAGTGTGGTGTAGTCATAGTCCCAAACCAAGGAGATGAATCGGAAGCCCCATAGCAGGGTGCAGGCCTGCAAAGAAGGGGTCCCAGACCTGTCTTTAGGCCCTTCTACCAAAAGGCCCTTCTAGTCCAACGGTCCTACCAGATCTGCAGGGCAGATGTTCTGTTATGCTCTATCCAGAGGGAACACTGTGGAGACGAGGAATCAGGAAGGCGATAAAGATCCGATATACAAATTAAGATGAATGCAAGGAAATCACAAAAAGGTGGGGCAAGGCCATGGGCCGCACCGTCCACAGACACCCACTACACGGGCAGTCTTGCTTGGCTATTTGCAGCCTGGAATAACCCCGAGGAAGGGCAAAGGAGGGCAAGCCTAAACGCTCTGAGGCTTATGTTTCCCTCTCAAGTCACGATGTGAGGAACATAAGAGCCCTCAGAAACTGTTTAAATTGTGTGAAGCCGCTTCTTCCGGCATCACTTGTGTGCTCAGTCGTGTCCAACCCTTTACGATCCTATGGACTGCAGCCTGCCAGGCTCCTCTGTCCATGGGGATTTCCCAGGCAAGAATACTGCAGTGGGTTGCCATGCCCTCCTCCAGGGGATCTTCCCAGTCAGGGATCAAACCCCAGTCTCCTGCATTGCAGGCAGCTTCTTTACCATTTGAGCCACAAGGGAAGCTCAGGCATCATAAGTGTGCAAATAAAAGCTGAAGAGCTGAATTCTGCCAGTCCATTATTGAGCTAATTTGATATCAAATCAAATCTGTAAATTTGTAGACTTCAAAATGTATCTTTGTAACATTAGCCAGTAGCTTCCTTCCAGGGTACACAAAGCATTCGGCAAGCGGTGCCTTCATCAGGCTTTTTCCAAGACAAAGTTGTAAAGTCTCACAATTCACAGAAGGCTGAGCTACTAATCTGCAGACACCTCCACTTGGGAAAACGGAAGCCCAGAAAGCCTTCAGCTGGTGGGTCAGAATCATATAAAATGATAGCTCTGAGAACCTGTTCCAAAGAGAAGGGAAGGGTCAGTATATATGTGACTTTGGAGAAGGGGGAATACAATACATGCAGTCAAGCACATATTTTTCCAGAAGGTTTCTGCTAGTCACAAGGAGCAGACGTCACCATGAAGGAATTTAGTGCTTTTCTAGATATGAGGAGATGCAAGAATTGGGTTCATAAAATCAGCCCCTGAGAGTATCTTTCTGAAGACCTGTCCTGCCAGATTTTCCAGAGCATAGTGTCTCATTTCTGCTCTCCACCCTGAACTCCTTTCAGGAGATGTTGAAGGTCAGAAGCTGAAGTAGCACATGATTTAATCCTTGTAAGAGGTAAATAGCAAATGCCCAGGGTTTCCGTGGGGACTCAGACCATAAAGGATATGCCTGCAATGTGGGAGACCCAATTCAATCCCTGGACTGGGAAGATTCCCCTGGATAAGGGCATGGCAAGCTGTTGCAGTATTCTTGCCTGGAGAATCCCATGGACAGAGGAGCCTGGTGGGCTACAGTCCATGGGGACGCAATGAGTTGGACATGACTGAGCAACTAACACATACACATGGCAAGTACTAATTTGTAGTTGACACTCCATTCCAACCTCTTTATTTACAGAGAGACGAAACAGACTCTGAGGGCCACGAGCCCAGAGTTGTGCAGCTCCTAGCCCCTGTGGGTGTGGAAATGGGGCTTTCAGATTCTTGGGTTCCTCCTCCAACACACACACACATGCCCACACCAATGCATACCAGTTGCTCTGTGGTCCAGAGTTGTTTTCTTTTTCCTACATCATGCGTGCGTGCTAAGTGGCTTCAGTCGTGTCCGACTCTGTGACCCTAGGGACCGTAGCCCACCAGGCTCCTCTGTCCAAGGGATTCTCCAGAATACTGGAGTTGCCATGCCCTCCTCCAGGGGATCTTCCTGACCTAGGGATCTACAATGACAGAACTGAAAAATTAAGATCTCCTGACTTCATCCGGGCTCTGCTTTCTCATATGCTGTGGATCATCTCTCTGGGTATTTTTCCCCCAAAATCACTTTGCCTTTAGGCATAAACTTCTTTTGAGCTGGTATCTTTACCTTTCTGTGGACTTTACAATACTCCCCTTGAAGAGCTAATTGGAAGAGTTCAAATAAAAGCTTAGGGAGTATTTTTTCATGGGTCTTGTTTAATGGCCATGATAGAAGACACAAATATTTATCCCAGATTTACATAAACATACACGTATATTTTATAGGTATGTAAATATGTATTTACATGTATTGGTGTGGTGTGTGTATGTGGTGTTGTTCATTTGCTTTGCTGTGAACTTTTTGACCCCATGGACTGTAGCCCACCAGGCTCCTCTGTCCGTGGGATTTCCCAGGTAAGAATATTGGTGTGAGTTGTCATTTCCCTCTACGGGGTGTGTGTGTGTATAAGTGATCACCTGGAGTTGTCCATTTTGAAGGTTCTAGCCAGGACATGGTCAATTAAGGTTAAGATTTTCCCATTTAACTTGTAAGAGTCTGAGCAGTTGAGGAGCATTTTGTTATGGAGAAGCCACCATTATCACAAAGGGGCATAGAAAATCAAAGAATGGACTGGCCCTGGCCTTCTGCAAACCCTGTAGACCATCTATAAAGCAGAATTTAACCAAGGCCATGTGTCCACTATAGCAACAAATGCCGGCTGGTGTGCACCTTGGATCACAGACAGTAACAGCCAGATGTAGTTGTGGATTCTGGGCATGGCACAGAGCCCCACGGAGTTCCTAGGACAACATGGGGCTCGATTTGTAAAGTAAGCACGGTGGTCAGACTGTGTAGATGTGGGAGTGAAGGATCTGAAGTCCTTGCCAGTTAACCAGATGTTATCAAAGAAAAAGGCATTCCAAAAACTTGTGACATTTCAGCACTCAGCCCAAAGCGAGGATCGTGTTTGTAACCTCCTGCTATTTAAACTGATTAATAATTTACAGTAATGTGGACTCCAGCTTCTACTTAACTGTTCTTCAAAGGGCTAGAATCACATTTACCACCGTTTTATTTAATGTAGCCATGATTAATCTAGTGAACAGTTATTTCCCAGTGTCTTCTGGGAGGGCGGGGCTTTGAGTAATTTGCAGCGATGTCAGGCTTACCACCTTCCTATCTTCTGAGCAAACTTGAAAGCAAATACATCTCGGCATTTTTCTTATCAGTTGCTTAAGTTTACAAAATTTAATTGAAAGGGTTTTGAACAAACGCCAGGCTGTCTCTCTGCTTAATGAAACCTTTTAAAAGAGCAGTTAATCTACTGCCTTGCAGTTGTACCCAAGAAGTTGCTAAATTAATTTACTGACAAAGAGAATCAATCATCATAAATGGTGTTTAAACAATAGCGGGGACCCTGAAGAGTAATAAGGGGCTGGTATTGGAACAGCGTGATTTATTTTATCATCTTGTTTGTGTTGTACCAGGTTAATGGCAGAAACCTCCTTTCAGTTGACTTTGATCGAACAACAAAGACAGAGAAGATCTATGATGACCACCGTAAATTTCTCCTGAGGATCGCCTATGACACGTCAGGGCATCCAACTCTCTGGCTGCCGAGTAGCAAGCTGATGGCCGTCAATGTCACCTATTCGTCCACGGGTCAAATTGCCAGCATCCAGCGAGGAACCACCAGCGAGAAAGTCGATTATGACGGACAGGGCAGGATTGTGTCCCGGGTTTTTGCTGACGGTAAAACCTGGAGTTACACGTACTTGGAAAAGGTACGCTGCAGCCAGAGAGCCTGCAAATTGCCCAGGCGCACTGTGGGGTGGGCGGGGCGGGGGCGGGGGCGGGGCCACCAGGACTTGACTCAGTTCCATTTACTATTCCGAGCATCCATATGTAAGTCAGGGCCATAGAGCGCGGAGGAACCTGCACATCAGCCACGGTGCTTCTCCTTAGTGAAGTTCGGCTCTCTGAGACCCTTTTACATGACTTATGCTGGAAACAAACACCACCACCGCCCACCTGCCAAGCTCATCCGTCGACAACATTCACACATTAGACCCTGAGCTTGTAAGTCATTTGTAAATCATCTCAGCGCGAGCTTTTTCATTTCAGACAGCGCCTTACACGTTCGCACAGTTAAAGCTGTCAGGTGTGTGTCGTTCCTGGCAGAGCTTCGACATAACGGTAAAAAGCCCATAGATCCTATTTACGCATCAGTAACCAAAAGAAGCCGTTTTTTAAGCAAGCCCCATTTCCGGGCCTCTGGGCCCTCTCTCCTTTCGTCTGCACTGAAAGGGAACCCATGCTTAAGACAGATAACATGCTACCAAAAAAGACTGTGCAGGGCGCCAGGTTTCAGGTAGTGACCAGGGTTAAAAGGGAATGAAACCAAGAGGAACGCGGAGGACCACCTCCTTGTAATTCCTTTCTGAAAGAGCCAGAATCCTGCAGAGAGCATCTTCACGAGGCGTTTCATTCCCCTTTGAGATGAAGGTTCACCTTGGTTTTGAGTTCAGTGCCTCCCATCGCTCCCAACGATCCTCTCTGCCAGCAGCCACAGGGCCGCTGAGGCACAAGTGCCGCTCGTGAGCTCAGTCTGCCCTTCCTCGACTGTTTGGAGTGACCTCTGTCCTCCACACGCTCACATCTGCATTGCTGTCCCCCTCACACACCCCATCTTGCTCTCCCCCAGAGGTGCTCTGGACCAGCCTCGTGCATGTAAGTCAGCTCAGATAATTCTAGATGGACTGTACACGGACTCCTCTTCCTAAAGACCTGGTCAGGGAACTAAGATCTCTTGGCCAAAAATAAATTAATAAAATAAGTAATTCCCAGACCCCCAACATTGAAAGTAGTGAGTGTAATGTGACTGAAAAGTCTTTAAAGGGAGCCAAGGGGCATACCACCAATAAGAGCCGCTGTCAAAATGACCCAGCCGTAACAGAAATCACCTTCATGTATCAACAGGGGTCAGAAAAGCCAACGAGCACATTCTCAGCATCTCTCCCAAATCCCTAAAACCCACCCAAACTATTTCCATTTCCTCACTAGGACAGGCACCCTAAAGCAACGTGTATTCATGGCAAAGCAAGTAATATTTTACTACCTACATGATTCTGCTAAGTTGCTTCAGTCATGTCCAACTCTGTGCGACCCCATAGACAGCAGCCCACCAGGCTCCCCTGTCCCTGGGATTCTCCAGGCAAGAACACTGGAGTGAGTTGCCTTTTCCTTCTCCAATGCATGAAAGTGAAAAGTGAAAGTGAAGTCGCTCAGTCGTGTCCGACTCCTCGCGACCCCATGGACTGCAGCCTACCAGGCTCCTCCATCCATGGGATTTTCCAGGCAAGAGTACTGGAGTGGGGTGCCACTGCCTTCTCCATACATGATTCTAAGTGACTGCAAGCAGGGTCCTGTGAATTCAGCAATGGTCCAGGCCTTCCTTGGAAGAACGCAGACCATTAGCAACAAGTCTCAAGACACTGGTCACACAACCTGCACACAAAAATTGCCCCTAGATGTGCCTATGGAGGAGATCCTGCAGAAACCTGAGTCAGACAAACTGCATTTGAAAAACAGTGGATGATAGAAGCAGTGAGCCTAGACAAGGGGTTATGCACTTTTATGTCAAAAGCAAAGAGTACATCCCAGTGTGGGAGGGAGAGAGGTGGGGGGTCAGCTCCTAATCTGACCATCCACCCAGTTCGGCCATCACTCCATTTGGTCTAACAGGGTTTAGAGGGAGCCTCCCAGAGGAAAGATCTGCCCTCATTCCGTACCACTGCAGAGCTACCAAACCAGCCTCCAGGTTGACCTTCTCTCCCTTGGCCTAATAAACTGTCTTTTGTCATTCTGAAATCACTTGAAGAATAAGCCAAGCTTACTTTGAGTCATATATTTATTCACCTCATAATTTAGCACCCAAGCAGTGTATAGCCCAGAAACCATCCTTACTGCACCTAAGGGACAAGTCAGATTTGGTTCTTACGAAAAGATTTCATTGTCATTTCAGATGTCATGTAAAGAATTTGCAAACAAAAAACCGTCTCTGGATCCATATTCCTAATAAGAGCATTGACAGCTCTTATTCACCAAGCGATTAACCAAGCAGTGTTGCTGATGATGCTGTATGTACACACAATCCCTTTAGGGGCTAATTTTATGTCTCTTCTTTATAAAATAAATATTTTGAATGCTTTGCTCATCCTCCAAGTGCACTGGAAATTCAAGCATGATTTGAGTGGCTCTTCCATGAAATGTTTGGGGAAAAGCCACCTTACTAAATAATTGCTAATTATGGACAGGACTGTACTTCCCATATGTTGTTTTCCCCATGAAATATTGTCTTTGAAGCAGCTTTGTTCATGCTTGTATTATGACTTATCCAGATCCATTGACGATCTGCTGCTTGGCTGTGAATGCCTGTGATACAAAAAAAAAGTCTGATCCTGACAAGTAACCCATTATGAGAGTTGAGGCACTCAGTGAGAAACCGCTGGCAATTAAGCATCCAGGCAAATTAGGCAGGAAATCGTTAAGGACAGGGACGGTCAAGGAGAACTCAGTTAAAACGAAAATCATTTTCTCAGGCGGACTATTTTTGCGTCTTTGTGGTCATTACATCTGCTTTTACTCCCCCCGTCCCAACCCCATTCGCAAATATCGGCTAATGGCATGCTCCCTCTTTACAGTCCATGGTGCTTCTGCTCCATAGCCAGCGGCAGTACATCTTTGAATACGATATGTGGGACCAGCTCTCTGCCATCACCATGCCCAGCGTGGCTCGCCACACCATGCAGACCATCCGCTCCATCGGCTACTACCGCAACATATACAACCCCCCGGAGAGCAATGCCTCGGTCATCACCGACTACAATGAGGAGGGGCTGCTTCTGCAGACGGCTTTCCTGGGGACTAGCAGGAGGGTCTTATTCAAGTATCGAAGGCAGACCAGGCTCTCGGAGATCTTATACGACAGCACGCGGGTCAGTTTCACCTACGATGAGACGGCGGGAGTCCTCAAAACGGTAAACCTCCAGAGCGATGGTTTCATTTGCACCATTAGATACAGGCAGATCGGCCCCCTGATTGACAGGCAGATCTTCCGCTTCAGCGAAGATGGGATGGTGAACGCGAGATTCGACTACAGCTATGACAACAGTTTTCGGGTGACCAGCATGCAGGGTGTCATCAATGAGACTCCCCTGCCCATTGACCTCTATCAGTTCGATGACATTTCGGGCAAAGTGGAGCAGTTTGGAAAATTCGGCGTCATCTATTACGATATTAACCAGATCATTTCCACAGCTGTCATGACTTACACGAAGCACTTTGATGCCCACGGCCGCATCAAGGAGATTCAGTATGAGATATTCAGGTCGCTCATGTACTGGATTACAATTCAGTATGACAACATGGGTCGGGTAACCAAGAGAGAGATTAAAATAGGGCCCTTCGCCAACACCACCAAGTACGCTTATGAGTATGACGTCGACGGACAGCTCCAGACGGTCTACCTGAATGAAAAAATCATGTGGCGTTACAACTACGACCTGAATGGGAATCTCCATTTACTGAATCCGAGTAGCAGCGCGCGGCTGACCCCGCTCCGCTACGACCTGCGAGACAGGATCACCCGGCTGGGTGACGTTCAGTACCGGCTGGATGAAGATGGTTTCCTGCGCCAGAGAGGCACCGAGATCTTCGAGTACAGCTCCAAGGGGCTTCTGACCCGAGTCTACAGTAAAGGCAGCGGCTGGACAGTGATCTATCGTTACGATGGCCTGGGGAGGCGCGTGTCCAGCAAGACCAGTCTGGGACAGCACCTGCAGTTTTTCTATGCGGACCTCACTTACCCCACCAGAATTACTCACGTCTACAACCACTCGAGTTCGGAGATCACCTCCCTCTATTACGATCTCCAAGGACATCTCTTTGCCATGGAAATCAGCAGCGGGGATGAATTCTACATCGCGTCGGACAACACAGGGACACCACTGGCTGTTTTCAGTAGCAACGGGCTTATGCTCAAGCAGATTCAGTACACCGCCTATGGTGAGATCTATTTTGACTCCAATATTGACTTCCAGCTGGTAATTGGATTTCACGGTGGCTTGTATGACCCACTCACAAAATTAATCCACTTTGGAGAAAGGGATTATGACATTTTGGCAGGACGGTGGACAACACCTGACATAGAAATCTGGAAAAGAATTGGGAAGGACCCAGCTCCCTTTAACCTGTATATGTTTAGGAATAACAACCCAGCAAGCAAAATCCATGATGTGAAAGACTACATCACAGGTAAGCAGAATTGTTTTTCCTTTCCAAGTACTGAGTTAATCATTGAATCCATAAAATAACTGCTGGGGGTTTAACTTGATGCCTTCCTTCTGCAAAATCAAATGTCTTTTAAAAAAAAATCAAATGTCTAATGTTTTCAATGAAACCAAGGAGAAATCAACAGAGGGACACTAGGCATAGTTTGTTACTGCCTGTTCTGCCAGCCAGAGCCCAAGACCACAGGTTTTCTGAAATGACATGGAATCTAGGCATGCCATTTGAAGGGAAGGGACACGGGAGGTTGCAGAAAACATGAACTTGAAGCCCGCAAATCGGGGTTCCAATCTGAATGCCTCTCCAACAACAGGTCATGTGGCTTTATAGACAAGTCACATGACTTTATGAGTCTGTTTCCGTAACAATAAAATGGGGACAGCAATCCTACTTTGTGGTATAAAATACAATAACATGCAATTCTGCTTTAAGTAGCAGTGGGAAAAAAGTGAAAGTGTTAGTCACTCAGTGGTGCCCGACTCTTTGGACCGCCATGGACCGTAGCCCACCCGGGTCCTCTGTCCATGGGATTCTCTAGGCAAGAATACTGGAGTGGGTAGCCATTCCCTTCTCCAGGGAATCTGCCCTACCCAGGGATCGAACCCAGGTCTCTTGTATTGCAGGCAGATTCTTTACCATCTGAGCCACCAGGGAAGCCCAAGCAAAACTGTAGTTCTCTGTAATAACCTTCATTATTCTTTATTGAGGTAACACTGCTTGATAACATTGTATGTTTCATGTGTACAACATTGTTTCTACTTCTGTATACACTACAGTGTACCATCCAAAATTTATTCAACATCTGTCCCCAGAGAGCTGATGCCCTTAATCCACTTTGTCCCTCCCCCCACCTCCTTCCCCCGGGTGGCCACTACTACTCTGGTCTCTACTGCATGCTTGGTTTGATCATTTGTTTCAGAGGAGTTAGGGAAATACCCTGGGGGTCCAATGGTGAAGACTCTACACTTTCGCTGCTGGGGGCCCGGGGTTCAATCCCTGGTCGGGAAACTAAGATCCCACACACCATGAGATGCAGCCAAAAAAAACTGTTATACAAGTGAAATCATACAGCATTGGTCTTTCTCCACCTGACTGACTTCACTTTGCATAATATCCTCAAGATCCATCCATGTTGTTACAAACGGCAAGATTTTATTTTTTGCAACTAACATTCCATTGTGTGTGTATGTGTGTATAGACATACACCGATTCTTCCTTATCCATTCATCTATGGATAAGCACTTAGGGCGTTTCCTTGACTATTGTAAGAATGCTGCAGTGAACACAGGGTTGCATATATCTTTTCAAATTAGTGTTTTTGCATTTGGGGGATAACTAGCCAGAAGACAGACTGCTGGATCACATGGGAATTCTGTTCTTAACTTTGTGAGGAGCCTCCATCCTGCTTTCCTTGGTGGCCGCACAAGTTTACACTCCCACCCACAGTCCGTGGGGCTTCCCTTTAGCGAGCAGAGATCTCCACTCATCCTCGGCCCCAGGGACGCTGAGCCCTTCTGTTTCCACTTTGTTCCTGAGTTACACTGCCATAATTAACCCCCTTGTTTATGCTTCCTAGAGGAAGGTTGTTCCCTGTTTTCTTTTTCTGTGTTTGGTTTGGGGGTTTCTGTTTTGTTTTGCCTTGTGTTAGATGCTCCGTCTGGCTGTCTCTCTCCTTGTTCAATATTTGAAGCATGCCAGGATGTTCTGTCTTCTCAGTTCTCAGTACAGCTCTCAAAATACTGCCCCTGTTCATTTTACATCTGCTTCCCGCTTCCGCAGACTCTCTCCAGCTTCGCCTAGCTCTCTCCCACACGAACCCGCTCCAAGTCCCTGCTGTCAGCATCCTGACTCAACAACACCCAAATGGGCATTCTCCTTCAGGGTTCCCCAGGACACATCTGCATTCATGTCCCAGTATCTGGGCAGTAATCTTCAACATGTTAAGAGCCTCTGATTTTTCACTGCTTCACTGACATCATTCATAGTAGGAGTACCTCTGCCCCCGTTCAAAAATTTTCTCTAAAACATAAACCACGCCCCCCAATCTTATGCACGTGCATGCACGCGCACACACATATATATCACTTCTCTCCTATGGAGTGAACTTGGGGTTTTTCTCTCTCCTCCACCACCACCACCAGCCCTCCATTTAAAATAGGGATGGGACTTCCCTAGTGGTTCAGCAGTTTAGAATTTGCCTCGCAGTGCAGGCGACTCTGGTTCGATCCCTGGTTGGGGAACCAGGATCCCACATGCCATGGCACAATTAAGTGCTCTTGCCATAACTAGACAGCTCAGGCCACAGTGAAGGATCTTGAGGGCCACAACTAGGACCCAACTTGCCAAATCAATATTTTCTTTAATTAAAAAAAAAAAAAAAGAGGGAGCATACCACTAAGTTTAGAGCCTATATGATGCCTGCAGAAAGGGACCTGCCAGCCTGACAGGTGTGAGTTGGTGCCCTGGAGAAGGAATCGGAGAGCAAGTGGCCTCCATCATTCTGATAAGCAGTCCCCCACTTCTTATTTAAGAGGTGTTGACAGTGGCTGCCTGAGAGGCTGGCAACCCACCGCTCCTGAATTCATCCTCTCCTAGCAACATGGACGCCAGGGAATGCCACAGCAGCATTTTTTGCAAAACATCAAAAAAGAGATGGAACAGCATAAAATATATTAGGTGAAATGCAATTTCAAATTTTCCAGCAATGTGCTTAATATATAAAATAATCTACACCCAACTGTATTCATAAAGCTGCAAGCCTGCTGAGTAGTTCTGTAACAGTATAACCTCCAAAATAGAATAAAAGCTTTATTCTCAGTGTAATGGCTTTTGGAGTCACATGGCAATATTTTAAAATACCATCTTAAAGGTTTCCAGCTTCTCTCCCTCAAAAGTTTGTCTCCACCTGTGCGCAGTGAGCCTTTGAAGTCGGAACTGATGGGAATCAGAACTTCGTGCCCCTGGCTGGCTAGGCCAGCTTTTGGCATCCGTCTTTGATTAAGAGTTGACTGTTGATTTTCATACACTCGATGTGGGGTTTTTATTAATAGAAAATGGGTGGTGGAAACTTGCATATCCTTGGGCAGCCACTTTGGAAAGCTAATAACACAGGACTTCTAGTTAAGACCAGCCTTCACTAACTACAGATGTCATTTGTGTTCAACAACCACATCTCTTTCACGCTGCTAGGCATTGTTATTCAACTTTTTTTTTAAACACTATTACCAGCACGGGTTGCAAGTTCCCAGGTGGGACTGGGTACCCATCTGTCTAAGTGAGTCTCTATTATCCACACTGTCTGTAGCCCTTGCCTCACTTCCTCCTGCTACTGAAGTTATTTTTACCGTGTCTGAAAATAGTATTTTTAATTGTAGGGCAGAGGCAAACAGGAGCTCTTTCTCAGGTTATCGTTTGTGAAGGTGGGGTTTTCAGGTAAGGCTCTCAGTGTCGGAAAGCACAAAGTGAACTCGGAAGTCTTTCATTTTGGACCTTCTTTTCCTAGATGTTAACAGCTGGCTGGTGACCTTTGGCTTCCATCTGCACAATGCTATTCCTGGATTCCCTGTCCCCAAATTTGATTTAACGGAGCCTTCTTATGAACTCGTGAAGAGTCAGCAGTGGGACGATGTACCGGTAAGAGACAAAAAGCAAAACTGTGAAAGGTGACGAAGGGCTTGCTTGTGCCTTACAGTCCCCTGTTTAATCAGACTCCCTGGGTACCAAAGGCCTTTTTTTTTTTTTTTTTTTGACTCAGGAAAGAAAGCACCATGTCTCTTGCATTTCTGTTCAGCAGACCAGGGGCCTGTGAAACAGGCTTCAGTCTGCTTTTAGTGATGCTAATAAAAACAGAAAGACATTATCAAACAGTAATAAAATATAAAAGCTCATTGTTGAGTGCAGGGTTTCTACAGAGAACCCCAGGAATGCACATTTATAAGATTTGGGACCTTAAGGCAAAGATACAATAAACAGGAGGGCAGGGAATTCATGTTACAAATTAGCAGCTCACAAACAGTGCCACAAAGTTCCACTTCTTTAAAATGTAGCCATGTTTTCAAGGGAAAAAGATTAAAAATAAAATGGCCTCTGGTAAAGCTCCACCTACCACTAGGTGCTTATGGAATTTTCCTGAAACTAACAGACCAGGAGGCCTGGAACCATTCTGAGAAATAAAAGGAGAAAGAATGGAAAATTGCGAAATCAAAGCCGCCATTTCACAAACTGACACTTTTTAATTCCCACCATTCAGAGATCAGAAAGGAACGCAACAACAAAATATCAGAATTTCTAGCTTAAAGCAAAAATAATTAAAGATCAAGAAACTGGGTTACCCCATAATGATAAGAAGAGAGCACAGTGTTTCTTAGGAAGATTAATTTCCCCCCTTGAGCAATTTCCTATAATCTCAATGAACTCAAAAAGAAAAGGCAAGCCTGGCTAAAACACACACACACACACACAATGCCAATACCTCTGCTTTCTGGCACATGTTTCATACTTAAAAGCAATTCCTTTCTCAGATGTCGCCTTCACATTTAAAAGGCAAAACCCATTCAGTTTCCGGGATCTGGTAGCCATTTTAACATTTCTAATTGCAAATATACCTGCACTGATCAAGTGCCATGAAGACATCCCTAAGTTTGCTAATGCCTCTGAGCACGTAATAATTGCAGATGACTTTCCAACATGTCTGAAAACACTTAAGTCATACTGTACAAGTGGACTTGCCAACTTTTTTCCTAGGCAGCCTTTTCCATACAGTTCCGGTTCTCTGTCATGAGAAGTGCACCATAAGGACAGCTTAGGGAATCGCCAGCAAAGACATCAAGGATGCCTGGAGAACGGAAAAACAAATGTGTCTTTCACCACTGCAAACGGAACACATGCTTCCAATTGGGGAAAATGCTGGCCAGACGAACATCTGGTAGTCTAAGAGCTGCCTGAGTTAAGATGCTCCCAATTAAAAACCCTTGTGAATGCAGAAGGCCCACTGTCCCTCAGTCTGCGAAAAATAAATGTTTTCCTAAAGCGATAAACACTCGTTGACAGCTGTCCCCACTGTGCGCTCATCCAGGCCCATTTCAGTCCGTCAGTTTTACAGTCAAATTCAGCTGAAAGCTCTGTTCACCAGGATACAGTACAGAGTTTACCTAAATTAAAGCACACGCCTGTTAAGTAAATTAAAGGCATGTGCTTTAAAGTGGGACTTTAGCTTAAAGTGGGACTGGGTGATCCAACTGGAGCACCCCCAGGCTTTCCAACCTTCCTTTGCATTTTGGCGCTTTCTCACCAGCCTCCCATGGAGAAAGCTGTTGAGATGGCCCATCTGGTAAGCTGGTTCCCCAAATGGGGTGAGCCTGGGAAAAGGGTATCTAGAAACGGAAAGAGAAAAGGCAAAAACCTGAATATTTCGCCTACCTTCATGTGTGCGGACTAAGTCTCTTCAGTCTTATAGGCTGCTTTGCGACCTTTTGGACTCTAGCCCACCAGGTTCCTCTGTCCATGGGATCCTCCAGGCAAGAACACTGGAGTGGGTTGCCATGCCCTCCTTCAGGGGATCTTCCTGGCACACGGATCTGAACCCAGTTCAGTTCAGTCGCTCAGTCGTGTCCGACTCTTTGCAAACCCATGAATCGCAGCACACCAGGCCTCCCTGTCCATCACCAACTCCCGGAGTTCACTCAGACTCACATCCATCAAGTCGGTGATGCCATCCAGCCATCTCATCCTCTGTCATCCCCTTCCTCCTGCCCCCAATCCCTCCCAGCATCAGAGTCTTTTCCAATGAGTCAACTCTTCGCATGAGGTGGCCAAAGTACTGGAGTTTCAGCTTTAGCATCATTCCTTCCAAAGAACACCCAGGACTGATCTCCTTCAGAATGGACTGGTTGGATCTCCTTGCAGTCCAAGGGACTCTCAAGAGTCTTCTCCAACACCACAGTTCAAAAGCATCAATTCTTTGGCGCTCAGCTTTCTTCACAGCCCAACTCTCACATCCATACATGACCACTGGAAAAACCATAGGCTTGACTAGACGGACCTTAGTTGGCAAAGTAATGTCTCTGCTTTTGAATATGCTATCTAGGTTGGTCATAACTTTCCTTCCAAGGAGTAAACGTCTTTTAATTTCATGGCTGCAATCACCATCTGCAGTGATTTTGGAGCCCCAAAAATAAAGTCTGACACTGAACCCAAGTCTCCTGCAAATCCTGCATTGCATGCGAATTCCTTACCATCGAGCCACCAAGGAAGCCCATTTCACCCACATTCAGTTCAGTTCACTTCAGTTCAGTCGCTCAGTCGTGTCCGACTCTTTGCAAACCCATGAATCGCAGCACGCCAGGCCTCCCTGTCCATCACCAACTCCCAGAGTTCACTCAGACTCACGTCCATCGAGTCAGTGATGCCATTCAGCCATCTCATCCTCTGTCGTCCCCTTCTCCTCCTGCCCCCCATCCCTCCCAGCATCACCCACATTAGAAACTATAAAGCTCTTGACACATAAAATACATGATGGAGTTACCTCTTTTTACCTTTCAAAACATATTGGGATCAACTTGAGGGGAGCGGGGTCTTGAGTGCATTCCTCCCCCCAGGGTTTTTTAGCCTTTTCATTTCTAAAGAAATTACTGAGGTTTTAATCAGCAAACCCCCGCCCCCACCCCACTCCCCCGCGTTTTATTTCTGCCCAGAACCAGAGCACCGCCCGGAAGCCTGGCTCCCTGGGGCCAGAAGAGCCCGACTGTTCTCTAACCCATCCTGCGGGTCTGTTTCTCTCTGCAGCCCATTTTTGGAGTCCAGCAGCAAGTGGCGAGGCAGGCCAAGGCCTTCCTGTCCCTGGGGAAGATGGCCGAGGTGCAGGTGAGCAGGCGCAAAGGCAGCGGCGCGCCGTCGTGGCTGTGGTTCGCCACGGTCAAGTCACTGATCGGCAAGGGCGTCATGCTGGCCGTGAGCCAGGGCCGCGTGCAGACCAACGTGCTGAACATCGCCAACGAGGACTGCATCAAGGTGGCGGCCGTGCTCAACAACGCCTTCTACCTGGAGAACCTGCACTTCACCATCGAGGGCAAGGACACGCACTACTTCATCAAGACCAGCACGCCGGAGAGCGACCTGGGCACTCTGCGGCTGACCAGCGGCCGCAAGGCGCTGGAGAATGGCATCAACGTGACCGTGTCACAGTCCACCACCGTGGTCAACGGCAGGACTCGCAGGTTCGCCGACGTGGAGATGCAGTTCGGCGCGCTGGCGCTGCACGTGCGCTACGGCATGACCCTGGACGAGGAGAAGGCGCGCATCCTGGAGCAGGCGCGGCAGCGCGCGCTCGCCCGGGCCTGGGCGCGCGAGCAGCAGCGCGTGCGCGACGGCGAGGAGGGCGCGCGCCTCTGGACGGAGGGCGAGAAGCGGCAGCTGCTGAGCGCCGGCAAGGTGCAGGGCTACGACGGGTACTACGTACTCTCGGTGGAGCAGTACCCCGAGCTGGCCGACAGCGCCAACAACATCCAGTTCCTCCGCCAGAGCGAGATCGGCAAGAGGTAACCCCCGGGCCGGCGGCAGGGAGGCGCGCGCCGCCGCCACCACCCCTGCGGGGACCCGAGCCGGCGGGGCGCCACTTGCCCCTCCAGCCCCAGCACCCCCCATTCCCCCACCTCTGCTCAGATCTGTCTGTAGCACAATCCGAGGGGGGACTCTCCGGCACCGAAGAGCCTTCCGGGAGAACCAGACTGCTATTTTAAAAAATCCACACACACACACAAAAAGAAAACAAAAGACTTCCTTCTGAATGACCTTAAAAGGTGATCGGCTTTAAAGAATATGTTTACATATGCATATCGCTGCACTCAGTTGGACTGAAAGTATTCCAAGGAAAAACGGATCATTAAAGAAAGCGGCCCAAACCTTTTGCTTCTGGGCCATCTTGTTCTCTGAGGCACTGTATCTGACGAAGGTAGAAAGGCATACAGTGTTTCCAGGTATTACCGTTGTCGACCTTTGCTTACAAGAAGTAGTCTCTCTGCATAGGATGTGATATATATCTGTTAATTTTAAAATGTGGGGCAAAGTTACTGTTTCTAGACAACCCAACTGCTTTCCCTGTGCTGGTTTGTAAAAGGACATTGGCACACGTGACTTCTGCTGCCAGGGCGGGGATTTCTAAGGAATTTTACAATGCTCATGTGGTTTGCCTTGGGGGGAAGAAAACTGGCAAATAGAATCCTTGTCACTGATAAGCAAAGGAAACCCTGATTTTTTTGTAAATTATGTGAGACAAGTTGTTTATGGATTTTTATATGAATTACAATTTACTGTACATCAGATATTAGTCTCAGAGGAGTTAATTTATGTAAAGTGTTTAAAAAGTTTATACTTAAAAAATAAAACGATAAAAACATGTGAACTGTGTGATTTTTTTAAAAGGATTGCACCTTTTGTTATCTGTTATAGCTGTACAGTATAAATTATTATATTGTAGAGATATAACGACTTATGCCTATAATGTCCAGATGTGTTAATATTTTTGTATTAGGTTGAAAAACAAAACAAAACAAACAAAAAAAAAAAACGTGCAACTTTCTATCACTAGATGGATAGACTGTGCGATCCTCCGTGGGTGGCTAATCAGAGACCTCCTTTCTCCTCCTCCTCTTTTTCATCAGGCCAGTGTCCTCAACCATTGTCAGCTAAGAGGCACGGTAGAAAACTAAGGCTGGTGGAATGTAACGGAAGCCACGAAACACAAACCCAAAAATACATAAAACAGCGCAGGAGGCATTGTCCCTCTCTCCGCCCCTAAAAAGTCTATGGGGGAGTTGATACCATTAACCCCAGGGTTTTACTGTTACCTTCCTTGAAGCCTCTTTTCATGATGGAGGCGCAAGACCCCCATCAGATGCTTTGTGAGCGGGAAAGGAGCTAATGTAGTTAGTCGTCACCTTACACATGTCTTAAGATCTTGGCAAGCTAGCAGAAACCGAGCTGCGGTGAGACACCCAGACAGGGAAGGTCAGGGTCACTCAGCTAGTCTCGAGTTTGGACCCTCAGGTCACAAAGAGGGACGTCAAGGGGAGATCAAAAGCTCCCGTAAGCCCAAACGACCCAGCCAGCTCGGAGCTGGTTTGAATGGGAGCCTCTGCTGTGTCTCGGGGAAGCTGGGGGTGGCGGATCCGCTGGAAGTGAACCGAGAGCCGTGCCCTCCTGCCGCCCGCGTGCCAGCGCACCAAGCATCTGCGCTTCCTTGCGGCTCAGCCACTCTGGCACGTCTCTTTCGTGAGCACTAAATTCAGCCACAAAAATATTTTTAGAAAACCTTTCTCAGTTCATTGAGCTATAGTACACACTGTTTTCCTCTATGTATAATGGTGATAAAACATAGCAAGTGAACATGTCGTAAATATAAAGGTTCAAGTGATGTATTGAAAATTAATTTTCTAACTGCTTTGTATGTATCACATACTCTAAATTGCACAGTAGGTGTGTTTATTAAACAGATGGGCTGGGAAAGTTTCAAAATAGCTACTGAATTTACAGTATCAGTGCTATTACTGTCTTTGTGTATTTGGTAGAGCATACCGAAGTAATTAATCTTCTAATGAATGCTGATATTTTATTAGAATGAAAGCACAGATTAGCAGTAATATTTTTTATCCTGGAAATCCTCTGGCGAGTATTATGAAGCCCCAGTTTAGACAACTCTTGAGATTTCAAACCACATAAACATGGCTCTGTTTTACATTTGATTTTCTAACTGTTAACTTAGGTGTTTGCAGTTCTGTTCCATGGCATTTTTGCAGGGCTGTATTTAGCATGCTGTAAGTACTTTTGGTTGAAATAGGCTCTGAGTCTACATTCTCAGAAATATTTCAGATGTATTGACCATGAAAAAAGCTTGTACCACATGACGGAAGTAAAATCATAACCTTATCCTCCTCTTGACGTGGACTGGTCCTTCACACTGGCACCAGTAAATAACAGATTTGGAGTCTTCTCCTGGTGCTTATTTTAGGTGAAGTCAAATCAACCCAATTAGTGTCTTGTTAGTGGGTATAATGAGCCTATTTCTTTCTAAAAAGACTTGTGATCTGGACATGCTTTTCAAGAAATAGTGACCTTGGGGAATATGTAAACAAAAGACCTTTTTCTAAGAGTTGGGAGGGTGGGAAGGGGGCTGTATAATGAAAAGAATTAGCTTACAAAAAAGAAATTGATATTCAAAGTATTTTAGGCAAAGCCAGTCAAAATGCTTTCATGATATTTTGAGATGTAAATTTTGTCTGATTTGTATTGTTCTTTTCATTTGCCTTCTTAACTTTATATGTGACCTGAATTTTCCATAACTTGATGACTATAGATTGCATCTAGGCATTCCAATAAAAGCCAACCCAATGTGTGTGTGTTTTATATATATTTTTTAAAAATATCTTGGGCCAGCCAGGATTCCTTTTGTGTTTTGGGGGTGGAAGATGCAAATAGATGCAGTTGCTGGGGTATTGATTCGTCTGCAACCCAGTTGATCATACCTTTTCTTTTCTTTTCTAATTGTGGTGTCCGCTGGCCAGACAGCCTGTTCGTCAGTGTGCCATTCACAGAAAACTCTTTCCATGGCCTACTTTAGAAAAAATGTTAAATGTACCTTTACAAAGCCAAACCTCATCACCGTGAAGAAGAAGGAGGAAAAAGATGCTGCCCATTACTCCTTGAGAGCAGGCCCCGTTCCTGTGATCCTGGCAATAAGTGCTTAATTAAAACACTTGATTAGAATAATCAGTTTGGGCCTGATAGTCTCCTAGCCTCCTGGAGATGTCTAAATCTACATATAGACCGCCTGATTAGGGGATGCTTAGGTCAGCAGTTTCAGCCTGGCCGGCCAAGGCTTTGATTTTAGTCTGAAAAGGCAGGCTTCATCATCCTTGCTTTGCAGTGACAACCTCAACCTGATAACATGTTGATCCAGGAAGAATCAGGTCACTCCACTCAGCCAAAGGGTCTATTTCTTTTTTCTCCTCTTATTAGAGATTAACCCTCAAATAGGGGGTGGGGGGTGCAGAAAAACACATGCGAATTGCTGCTTTCATTTTCCACACCGCTTTCCCCAGAGGTCATGTCTGAACGAATGCAAAGAAAAATGTAGGTGAAAATTGTTTCTTTGTAGCAGAATTGTCTGGGCATGGAATACGCAGCTGCGCCTCCTGTGAGATGCGCCTTCAGATGTTAACATGCTGCACACGTGACATAATCACTGGATGTGGTTTTAAGTGACGGTCCCGCACATACGTATGACGCCTGCTCTCAACACCAGTCCCCAAGCACTTTAAAGATGATGGGAGGTTTCTGTCTTTGATGCCGCCCTAACCAAGCCCACCACCCTCTCTGTGGGCCACCTTTTCTTTCTCCTTCTGTCTTGGCCTGCTCCCAAATGAAGCTGCTTCTCTCACCCGCTGAGCAGGAAATCTGTTATGTGAGATGCTCTAGAAATGGAGGACTCCAAAAGAGGCAGCGGCAGGGCGCTGGTCTGCATCGCTCCCTGTCTGTGGCCAAAGCCACCTGGACAGCACCCACAGCAGCGGGCTGCCCGAGTTCAGAGGAGAAGGAGGTCCCCTTGGGCCAGAATCTGCACCCCTGCCCGCCTGGGTTGCTATCTGTGCTCCTGCAGAGTGGAGCTGCCCCACCCAGGGACAGCCTTGAAGGGCCACAGAGCTCTTCCCAGTCCTCCAGTACCCAGATTCCACCCCACTTTCCTTCCAAGAGGGGAGCTGACTCCAGCACCCTGTGAAATGCATCAAATTCTAGAAGCGGGAGCCGGAAGGCACTTAGAGACGTGTGAGCGAGTTGCCCAGGTTCACAGAAGTGGCTCAAATCCGGGTGAACAGAGATGCCCTGTCAGCTAGTACCCCCCACTGTAGCCCACAGACTCCCAGTAACGTGTGTGCTCAGTCGCTTCAGGCGTGTCCGACTCTTTGCAACCCTATGGACCATAACCCTCCAGGCTCCTCTGTCCCTGGGATTCTCCAGGGACAAGAATACTGCAAGAATACTGGAATGGGTTGCCACGCCCTCCTCCCAGGGATCTTCTCAACTCAGGGATCCAACCCGTGTCTCATGTCTCCTGCATCGGCAGGCGCATCTTTACCACATCTTTACCACTGGCGCCACCTGGAAGCCCCCTCCCTGTAACACCAGCCAGGAAATGCAAGGGACATGCCTTGCCACCACCAGTCCCTCGGGGCATGAGTCTTTCCAAAGCTGCCATAATTCAGAGTCCTGACAAGCATTTTTCAATATATAAAGATGCCCTAGACCCTCCGACAGGGCACATGTCTTGAGTTCCCCACCACCTGCCAATATTTCCAGCTCCTCAGCCTGCCTCACCTTCGATGAGAAAGTCTGCCATGCAATGTTAATGACTTCCTCACTTCTAAAAAGATTTATAAAAGAAAGACCATAGATTTGCATACACACACACGTTAAATATTTATCTAAGTTTTCCCTAAGTGATTTATAAATTCAGCTTTGGTGATCCTACCAAGGCAGTGAAAAATTAAAAATTAGTTATAAGTCACTATTACCCACTTGAAGTACAGAGTTAAGCCAGAGTCCCAAAGACACGGTGATAAGCCATTCGCGTTTCCTGCCTTGTAATTTAAGCCGCGTGATGAACATCCTCTCTCTCCAGAGTTCTCATTTGCTATTCACCACCTCTGCAAGCATGGTCTCTTGATGTCAGTTAATTACGAATCACTTTTAGGTAAAGTGAGTAAATCTTTTCATGTATGCACAGACTTAAAACTCCGTCATGGAGGAATAGAAGATTCTTAGAGTCTTGTATGTAGCAAATTTGCTATAAACGGATCGTAAGCCTAGAGTAACATCATTATTCAGTTTAGAGTTAATGGGTTCCACAAAGCGAATTTAATAAATCCTTCTGGGACCTAAGCTAAGGAAAATTAAAAATTAGAAGCATAAATTGTGATTTCTGGGGCAAGGCAGTGGAGGAACATTTTAGCCTTCCTGCTCCTAAGGTGAATCGTGAGCTGAGCCCTAACCACAGCGTTCAGCCTGCACTGGGAAGGGAAATTGCCTTCTTTTTACACGTGTACAAAGAATTCCTGAATTCCACCCACAATGGCTCTTTCTGTCCAGCCTAACTTGCTGCCTAGAACTGACAGGATTTATGAGCCATCCACAGGGTCACAGTGAATTCTGTAAAATTTTCACGTTAACTTTATCAGTGAGCCGTGAGGGGAGCAGAAATGCCCAAGGAGTTAAAATGACTCATTCTCTGATGTGACTGAAAGGCTGAAAATGGAACAGTGGAGAATATAAGGAACACACCAAAGGCCCTGGTGGACCTGGAGTTCTATCACAGAAGTGATTAACGACCACAGAGGTGAAGAAACAGTCCTACCCAAATTTTCCTCCACAGTGAATGTGAGGGAGATTTTAGCATAGCTGCTCCACAGAACACCAGGAAAACCGTCCCCAGGACTCATCCATGATGCTCTTCCCGGGAAGGCAATTTCTCTCTCTCTCTCTCTCTCCTTCTCCTCCTCCCCTCCCCCTCCCCTTCTTTTTTCGTCTCCCCATCATCTCTCTCTGTCTCTCTCTCTCTCTCTCTCTGTCTCTCTCTCTCTTATTCACTGGATTTACCCTTTACCTCCTGGTAGAACCTGTCTAGGTTGCAACCACTTAGGTTGTATCTAACGAGATATCTTTCTAAGGCTTAGAAAGTGTTAGTCGCTCACTCATGTCCAGCTGTGGGACCCCATGGATTGTAGCCCACCAGGCTCCTGTGTCCATGGGATTCTCCAGGCAAGAATACTGAAGTACGTTGCCATTCCCTTCTCCAGGGGGATCTTCCCAACCCAGGGGTTGAACCTGGGTCTCCTGCATTGAAGGCAGATTCTTTACCATCTGAGCCACAGGGCTAAGGAAGGCTTAGAAGGAAAACCCATATGTCTCCCTTAGTAGACCTGATGGACTTTAAATAATAACCCAGGATATCACACAGGAAAGTAGAGTTCTTTGTCCCCAGCTTACTTACAAAAGGTTATAAACAAGCAGATTTTTAAATCTGCTCACTTCAGCTACGGCATGATTTCTAGTCTCGGCCCTACAGCAAAAAGAAAGAAAGAGCAGGAGGCCCAGGGTAGGGGGGGGGTTATGCTCTGGGGACAAGCGTGGACACGCACCACTGCAGAACAGAGAGCAGAGGCAGAGATGACGCAAGAGGAGAGGCTGGTCCAGGCGGCCCGGCTCACAGGGATGCGGCACCCTTCCCTTGCCCTCTTGCCTTCCCTTCAAAACCAGGGCTCTGGTCCTGCAGGAATGGAAAGCCACCCCAACATATGGGCAAGGACCCTTCAGCAAGTACCCTTTCTCCTCCTCCTGAAACCCCAAGGAAGGACCAGGTTAGGGAGGACTTGGGGACCCCGGTGCTCTTCCCGGACCACCCTCCAGGTGATGGCTTCCTCCCAGGTACTTTCGGAGAAGGTTTCTAGCGCCCCCTAGTGATGGGCATCTCAGGCGAGGACCGGGAGGGACGCCCGCGCGCGTCGCGAGGACCGAAAACCACCAGCCCGACCCCTCTCCCGGGTGAGGCCAGTTCCAATTAGCCTCTATTTTTCCATCTTTGCTCTACGCACAGAGTTTCACACATAAAACGATTATTTCTGCTTCACGCACCACCTCACTGAGGCCCGGTCCTCGCAAAAAATCGCTCCCGTAAGATTTCCCTTCCCGTCAAGCAGAAACTTTGTCAAACAATGTTCCTCTCGCTTCGCAGATCAAAATAAGGCCCTTCCTCCCAGGAATTGTCCGCAGGCTGTTTGAGTTTTGCAGCCCCCCGAAAACAGTGGTTTCTGAACTATCACATCGTTTCCCTTTTACTTTTCATGTTCGAGCAGTCCTGTCGCTCTGAAGAATTTCCCAGAAGGACAGATGCTTTAAATGCAGAGTGGCGTTTTTATTTCCGAGGGAGCCAGGCTCTCATGGGATGACAGCCTGGAAGGGTGAAGCCCTTCGGCTAAGGCCTGAGCTGGGCCCACCCGGTGCTCTTGGACGCCCCCAGGGTGGACCGTCCACCTCCCCGACCTGCTGGCTCCACAGTGACCGCTGGGGGAGAGGACCCAGGGTTCAACCTTCTTGTCCCACGTTGTCCCCCCCAGAGGAGCTGATGGACGCTGCTTTTACACAGCAGCCTGGACTGGTGTCCTGGCTTCAGACACAGACCTCGGCTGGAGCCCATTGTCATTCCTGGAGGCCTGTGGGGACCCAATGCATAAGCAACGCTTTCTTTTCCCTACCCAAGCGCTCGCAGAAATGAGAAAGACGATTAAAGCTGGCATGTGAAAACCACAGGATCACCTTAGATAAAGACCAAGACGGAGGATGTAGTTTCACGTGAAAAGCCAGACGGATGCGGAAACTAGGTAGAGAAAGAAGACCCGCACTCGGCTGCTGGTACTGACCTGGGGCGGCCCCCGCCATGGGGGTGGGGGGCAATGAGGCCCAGGTCTCCCCACTAGTGCCCACCAGGCATGAGATCTCACTCATACACACGCATACACTCACGCAAACACTCACACACAGGAACCAAGCAGCCGCATGGCCCCCAGCCACAGGGCTTCACCCCTCTGGGCCTCTATCAAGCACCCCCTTCCTGCTGTGACACCCACGGGGATTTTTGGTGGCTGCTTCGGAAACGAGTCCTAAAACCCAAGTCTTCACCTCGTCAGCAGACTGCCAGCCATCCAGATGAGACGGGTCTGTTTCATACATCTGCTCCCCAACCCCAAACCCCCACCACCCTGCAGGAGTGAACGGGTCAGAGCCAGAGCTCTGGACTCTGGGACGGCGGCCCCTCCCCAGTCCTCTGTGGCTTGTTAAGATGCTCTTAACAACATCAGGATGCAGGCCTCGCCGCAACTCAGGCTCTTTCTGAAGCCTCGCCAGTCAGTGCTCTTGGTCTTCAGACTCAGCGAGGCCCTGGCTGGGGTGGGGGCAGATGGGGGAGCAGAGCTGGGGGGAGCCCTGGAGCAGTAGACAAGAACCAGATAGTCCCAAGTTGCCCGACCCCCTGCTGTGTCTGTGCCTCAGTTTCTCCATCCTTAAAATGGGCCCAGTCCTCTGCCCCTGAGCAGATCCTTCTCAGGCTCCCCTGCCCAAAAGCGGTGTATGTCTGTGTGTGTGTGTGTCTGTGTATACGCCTGTGTGACAGAGACAAAGCAAAAGTAAATTTTTTTTTACTTTGGGCAAAAGCCTATGGGTTCCCTCGTGGCTCAGTCAGTAAAGAATCCACTGCAATGCAGGAGACCTGGGTTGGGAAGATCCCCTGGAGGAGGGCATGGCAACCCACTCCAGTATTCTTGCCTAGAGAATCCCCAAGGACAGAGGAGCCTGGTGGACTGCAATCCATAACATCTCAAAGAGTTGGACACGACTGAGCAACCAAGCATAGCATGGTGATTTTAAGGTTATTACCCAGACATCTTTCAACTGGCTCAGACAGTAAAGAATCTGCCTGAAACGCATGGCACCTGGGTTCAATCTCTGGGTTGGGAAGATCCCCTGCAGAAGGGCACAGCAACCCACTCCAGTGTTCCTGCCTGGGAAATCCCATGGACAGAGGAGCCTTGTGGGGTATACAGTCCATAGGATCCGCAAAGAGTCAGACACAACTGAGTGACTCACACTTTCACCCAGACACAACCTCCAACATCTCTCTGTCCAGGCTGCATTAGGAGGCATCTCCAAAGGGAAAGGGGGTGGGGGCTCCCTTCCAGAGGGGAGGGGGCTGTCACCTTTGCTGAGGTCCAACCCTTTACCTTGAGGAAGGAGCTGAGAATGAAGCCCCTTTCCACCCAGGCTCTCGTTCACCCTAAGGTGATGGAAATTAGTGAGTGTTAATATGTGTGATCACATACAGGAAAATACTGAATAATACAGAATACACATGGTTGGATGGCATCACCAGTTCAATGAACATCAACTTGGGCAAACTCTAGGAGATGGTTAGGGACAGGGGGGCCTGGCGTGCTGCAGTCCTGGGATCACAAAGATTCAGACACGACTTGACAACTGAACACTACCACCACATTTGGAATACTGCCCACAGCCAGCGTCCCGGCGCGGCGTTCTGGAAAGGGAACTCTGTTCAGGTGCCCTGCACTCTGGCCAGACTGCCTGCCAGCTCGCTCTCTCCCTCGCCTTTGCCTTTGAATCCTGCACAGCCCCGCCAACTGGCCTCCTGTCTGCTCCTAAGTCCCCCTGATTCACTCCACACACCCCACCCCAGTCCCCTCCCCATTATCTTCTCCCTTCCCCAGGAGGGAAACTGCAGACAGCTTAAAATAGAACAAATCAAAGTGCAGAGATGGGTGCACAGCTGGAACCACGAGGGGCCCTCCTCCTCCCCGCAAACATCCACCCCCAGGCAGGCAGCAGGCTCCCCTCTGAGCCTCCTCCTGTCTCTTCCAAGCCTCCCAGACTCTCACCCAGCTGGTGGAGAGGATGTTCAGACTGCAGGCTGCTGGCAGGGCTCAGGAAACCCTGAGAGGGGAGCACGAGGGGCTTAGAGCTGCCCTGCCGGGCTTGCTGGCCGCCCCCCTGACCGGCCCCACACACGGGTCAGAACAGGCCCTCTGGGACTCAAGGGCTGGGGGCTAGGAATGTCAGATAAGGGGCAGGACTCCCAGTTAAGACTGAACTTCAGTTTAGCAGTGAATCATTTGTCAATATTAGTTATGTCCCATTTAATATTAGGAACATATATTAAAAAGGTGTATTTGTTGCTGATCTGGGAGAAGGAAATGGCAACCCACTCCAGTGTTCCTGCCTGGAGAATCCCATGGACGGAGAAGCCTGGTAGGCTGCAGTCCATGGGGTTGCACAGAGTCGGACACGACTGAAACGATTTGGCAGGCAGCAGCAGTTGCTGATCTGAAATTCAGATTTAAGTGGGCATCCTGTTCAGTTTTGTTTGTGCTAAACCTGGCCACCTTGACCTACGGGAAAGCCTGATGGTGTTTATGCCTCAGCACAGGGCGGGGACAGAGACAGGGGGCAGGGCAGGGCGTGGGGTGGAGGGTATGTTGGATCCTAAGACTGCAGGAACACAGTATGGCGGACAGGGTGGCTGAAACAATGGGCATTTATCACATTCTGGAAGTTAGAAGTCCAATTTGAGGTGTCGGCAGAGCCGTGCCCTCTGAAGGCCCTGGGGAGGACCCCTGCTTCCTCCAGCTCCTGGGGGCTGCCGGCCACTTTGGGGCCCTTGGGGGCCCTTGTCCCTCCTCTGCTTCAGCGTCACACTGAGTTTACCCTGCAGGTCTCTGGCCTCTCTCTCCTCTGCTTATAAGAACACCAGTCATAGGAGGGCCAGCCCCTCCCAACTCTAGTACAGTCTCATCTTAATCCAATCGTTTCTGCAAAGAACTCTATTTGCCAAATAAGGTCCCACTCTGAAGCCCTGGTGGAATGACTTCGGGGGCACCCTTTGCGCCAGGGGAGAATCCACTCTGCTTTCAGCCACACCCACCGTGCTGAAACTCTGAAAACTCTGATCCCAACCATGCGGGACACTGACCGGAAACGTCCATGCTCACTGAGCCCACAACAGGGGCTGCCTCGGGCCAGAGCTGCCTACCATCTCTTCCTGCAAAGAACCAATCAGAAAGGGTGCCCAACCAGACCCCAGAAACAGGTCAAAAATGACCCTGTTAGCCTCCAGGAAACCCGGAGTTGGGGATTCTGTGCTGGGCCCCGGGTGGAGCTGCAAGCCAGGTCCTGGGAAAGGCTGAGCCCTGCAGAGGAGGAGGGACCGCCTTGGGAGGTGGAAGATCCCCCCGGCTGCAAAAGGTGTGCGTTCTCAGAGCCCCAGGCCGGGCTCAGCGCAGACCCCCCTCCTGCCAGGGAGAAGGGGTCCAGCCCCACGGAGCTGCCAGGAGCCTCCCAGAAGCTCCCCAGGAGGAGAGGGAACCCCAGGGAGAGCCCTCCTCACACTCTGGGTGCCCAGCCCTCCACGAGGGCCGCTCTGGCCCCGGGGTTCCGGCCTGGACCGCGCAGTGGAAATCCACAGTCTGCAGAGCTGACAGACGCTTCACTCATTATGTGGAGACTTTCTGTGTGAAGGCCTCACTTCAGACACCTAATACTGAAGGAGACCATTGTCTGGGTGGCCAGGATAAACCATGACGGAGTGCAGAGTGCTCCCTGACTTGTTGCATTAAAACTACCCCCCCCACACACACACATACATATATACACACACATACAACATGCCTTGCCCACCAGAGCAAGAAGATCCAGGTTTTCCCACAGCCAGTCCCTCTGATCAGGAAGCTTCACAAGCATCTGATCCTCATCCATCAGAGGGTAGGCAGAATGTAAACCACAATTACAGAAAACTAACCAAACTGATCACGTGGACCACAGCCTTGTCTAACTCTCAGAAACTATGAGCCATGCCATGTGGGGCCACCCAAGACGGACGGGTCATGGTGGAGAGTTCTGACAAAACATGGTCCATTGGAGAAGAGAAAGGCAAACCACTTCAGCATTCCTGGCTTGAGAGCCCCATGAACAGTATGAAAATGCAAAAAGTTAACAACACTGAAAGATGAACCCCTCCAGGTCAGTAGGTGTCTGATATGCCACTGGAGAAGAACAGAGAAATAGCTCCACAAGGAATGAAGAGGCTGAGCCAAAGCAGAAATGACGCCCAGTTCTGGATGTGTCTGGTGGAGAAAGGAAAGTCCCGTGCAGTCAAGAACAATATTGCCATGACCAACGTGCTGTCTTGGCGACACTCTGTTAGGCTTGACCTCCTAACTGACACCAAAAAAAAAAAAAAAGATGTCCTTTGCATCATAGGGGACTGGATGCAAAAGTAGGAAGTCAAGAGATAACTTTAGTAACTAGCAAGTTTGGCCTTGGAGAACAAAATGAAGCAGGGCAAAGGCTAACAGAGTGTTGCCAAAAGAATGCACTGGTCGTAGCAAACACCCTCTTCCAACCACACAAGAGATGACTCTTCACATGGACATCACCATGTGTAGATGGTCAATAGTGAAATCAGATTGATTATATTCTTTGCAGCTGAAGATGGAGAAGCTCTATACAGTCACAAAAACAAGACTTGGAGCTGACTGTGGCTAAGATCATAAACTCCTTATTGCAAAATTCAGACTTAAATGAAAGTAAGCAGGGAAAACCACTAGGCCATTCTGGTATGAACTAAATCAAATACCTTACGATGATACAGAGGAAGTGACAAATAGATTCAAGAGATTAGATCTGATAGAATGCCAGAAGAACTATGGATGGAGGTTTGTAACACTGTACAGGAGGCAGTGATCAAAACCATCCCCAAGAAAAAGAAAGGCAAAATGGTTGTCTCAGAAGACCTTACAAATAGCTGAGAAAAGAAGAGAAGTGAAAGGCTATGGAGAAAAGGAAAGAGATACCCATCTGAATGCAGAGTTCCAAAGAATAGCAGGGAGAGATAAGAAAGCCTTCTTATGTGAACAATGCAAAGAAATAGAGGAAAACAATAGAATGGGAAAGACTAGAGATCTCTTCAAGAAAGTTAGAGATACCAAGGGAACATTTCATGCAAAGACGGGCTCAATAAACGACAAAATGGTATGGACCTAACAGAAGCAGAAGATATTAAGAAGAGATGGCAAGAATACACAGAAGAACTGTACAAAAAAGATCTTCATGACCAAAATAATCACGATGGTGTGATCACTCACCTAGAGCCAGACATCCTGGAATGTGAAGTCAAGTGGGCCTTAGAAAGCATCACTACGAACAAAGCTAGTGGAGGTGATGGAATTCCAGTTGAGCTATTCCAAATCCTGGAAGATGATGCTGTGAAAGTGCTGCACTCAATATGCCAGCAAATTTGGAAAACTCAGCAGTGGCCACAGGACTGGAAAATGTCAGTTTTCATTCCAATCCCAAAGAAAGGCAATGCCAAAGAATGCTCAAACTACCACACAATTGCACTCATCTCACACGCTAGTAAAGTAATGCTCAAAATTCTCCAAGCCAGGCTTCAGCAATACGTGAACTGTGAACTTCCACATGTTCAAACTGGTTTTAGAAAAGGCAGAGGAACCAGAGATCAAATTGCCAACGTCCACTGGATCATCAAAAAAGCAAGAGAGTTTCAGAAAAACATCTATTTCTGCTTTATTGACTATGCCAAAGCCTTTGACTGTGTGGATCACAACAAACTGTGAAAAACTCTTCAAGAGATGGGAATACCAGACCAGCTTACCTGCCTCCTGAGAAACTTGTATGTAAGTCACGAAGCAACTTTTAGAACCAGACATGGAACAACAGACTGGTTCAAATAAGGAAAGGAGTATATATTCGTCAAGGCTGTATATTGTCACCCTGCTTATTTAACTTATATGCAGAGTACATCATGAGAAACGCTGGGCTGGAGGAAGCACAAGCTGGAATCAAGATTGCCGGGAGAAATATCAATAACCTCAGATATGCAGATGACACCACCCTTATGGCAGAAAGTGAAGAGGAACTAAAGAGCCTGTTGATGAATGTGAAAGTGGAGAATGAAAAAGCTGGCTTAAAACTCAAAATTCAAAAAATGAAGATAACAGCATCCACTCCCATCTTCATAGAAAATCGATGGGGAAACAATGGAAACAGTGACAGACTTTATTTTCTTGGGCTCCAAAATCACTGTGGACAGTGACTGCAGCCAAGAAATTAAAAGACACTTGGTCCTTGGAAGAAAAGCTATGACAAACCTAGACAGCATGTTAAAAAGCAAGACATCACTATGCTGACAAAGGTCCGTATAGTCCAAGCTATGGTTTTTCCAGTGGTCATGTATAGATGTGAGAGTTGGACCATAAAGAGAGCTAAGCAGTGAAGAATTGATGCTTTTGAACTGCAGTGTTGGGGAGGACTCTTGAGAATCCCTTGGACTGCAAGGAGATCCAACCAGTCCATCCTAAAGGAAATCAGTCCTGAATATTCACTGGAAGGAAAGAACTGATGTTGAAGCTGAAACTCCAATACTTTGGCCACCTGATGTGAAGAGCTGACTCATTAGAAAAGACCCTGATGCTGGGAAAGATTGAAGACAGAAGGAGAAGGGGACGACAGAGGATGAGATGGTTGTATTACATCACCAACTCAATGGACTTGAGTTTGAGCATGCTCCAGGAGTTGGCGATGGACAGAGAGGCCTGGTGTGTTGTAGTCCATGGGTTCGCAAAGAGTTGGACATGACTGGGCAACTCAACACAACACAACACATATACACATAGACCCCGGCAAAGGACAGAAGCAACTTTGGGGGTCTGCTGGAAAGAAATGGAAGTATTCTTGGGCTTCCCAGCTGGCTCAGTGGTAAAGAATTCACCTGCCAATGCAGGAAACACAGGTTTGATCCCTGGTCTGGGAAGATCCCACAAGCCACGGAGCAACTGAGCCCATGTGCCACAACTATAGAGTCTACACTTGAGAGCCCTGGAACCACACCTACTGAGCCCACGGGCCACATAGAACCTGTGCTCAGCAACAAGAGAAGCCACCAAGATGAGAAGCCCGCACACCATGACTAGAGAGTATCCTCCACTCTCTCCAACTAATGAAAAAGTCTGTGCAGCAATGAAGACCCAGCACAGACAAAAATAAATAAAATAATAGTTTACAAAAAGAAACGGAAGCACTCTTGAGATTCCCAAGTTCCCCATCCTCAGGCCAAGAGAAGCAATGTCACAAAGGGGGCTAGCATAGTCTGATGTCATGCTAAGTCACTTCAGTCGTGTCTGACTCTCTGCAACCCCGTGGACTCTGCCAGGACCCCACCAGGCTCCTCTGTCCACGGGATTCTCCAGGCAAGAATACTGGAGTGGGTTGCCATTTCCTCCTCCAAGGGATCTTCCCAACCCAGGGATTGAAGCTGAGTCTTTTATGTCTCCTGCATTGACAGGCAGGTTCTTTACCACTAGCACCACCTGAGAAGCTATGGCATTTCCTGATGTCAAGGAGATGCCAAATCACAGGTGCCCAGAAAGAAGCCTGGTCACAAGGCAAACAGGAGAGGAAAAGCGAGGGGGAGGGACGGCTCTGGGTCTGTCTCTCAGCGAGCCTCTGCACGGGTCCTCTCCGGGCATAGGACAAGCCATGTGAGCAACATGTGACTGAAGGCTGTTTACAAAGCCTGAGATAGAGGAGAATTTATTGTTGTCATCAAATAAAGCCTTGCAGTCAACTTCATCTGACACATGTATAATGATTAGCAGAATCATGACTGTGCAGTTGGCACTTAGGCCTAAGTGGTAATCAATTTGCCCAAATGACTGCAATTAGCATGGCTTTTCCACAACACATGGAGCATTTCTGGGCTCTGCAGAAGGGCACTCGGTCCAGAAGATGTAGACCCACGAGACCCTGACCTTCCCGCTCCTGACCACAGGGTCCCCCAGAACTAACACGAAAAGCCACTAGCTCTCCTTTTTTGGCTTCCCTTTCGGGATGTCCCTGAACAGGAAGCGAGTAAGTGTCATTTAAGGGAAGGCCATCTGTGCACCAGCCAGAGCCAGTCCACTGTCCTCAGCAGGACTGTTCAGGCAGATGGCCTGCCCAGCACCCAGGGCAGAGCCCAGAAAGGCTGCAGGCAGGCGCCATCCCGCTTTCCCTGGTGCCATGTGGTCATGGAGGAATACTGATGGGGCACAGCAGGAGATGTGTGGTGGAAATTAGTTTACATCTGGACTTCTTAAAAACTTCATTAAAAAAAAAAAAGATCTATTAGATCCAGAAGGAGAGTGTAACACCCTAGCAAAATTTCAAAGTCAAGTTGTTCTTAGTGTCTTCCTCCCCAACATCCAGACCTCCTCCAACTTTGCCCTTCTCCTCCTCCTGCCTCTCAGGAATTCAGAGCCTCTGTGTTGCCCTCTGCCTCCACTCCCCTCCTGAGCATCCACCTGCCTCCTGCACAGAGCCTATGACCCCTAATTACTTTTTCTTTCTCTTCCTTTTTAAAAAAATTTTGTTTATTATATATTTGGTTGCATTGGGTCTTAGCTGTGGCACACAAGACTTTCTGTTATGGCACAAGGGCTTCGTAGTTGCTTTTCGAGGCCTTTGTTCCCAGACCAGAGATTCAACCCACATTCCCTGCACTGGAAGGCAGATTCTTAACCCCTGGACTACCGGGGAAGTCCCTCTCTCCCTTTCTTAAAACTCTCTTTCTCTTAAAGGTGATCCTGAGCCAGGACATATTCCAAAATTTGACTTTGCTCGTCCCATCACTTCATGGAAAATAGATGGGGAAACAGGGGAAACAGTAACAGACTTTATTTTGGGGGGCTCCAAAATCACTGCAGATGGCGACTGCAGCCTTGAAATTAAAAGATGCTTGCTCCTTGGAAGAAGAGCTATGACAAACCTAAGCAACATATTAAAAAGCAGAGACATCACTTTGCCAATAAAGGTCCGTCTAGTCAAAGCTATAGTTTTTCCAGTGGTCATATATGGATGTGAGAGTCGGACTATAAAGAAAGCTGAGTGCCAAAGAATTGATGCTTTTGAACTGTGATGTTGGAGAAGAGTCTTGAGAGTCTCTTGGACTACAAGGAGATCCAACCAGTCCATTCTAAAGGAAATCAGTTCTGAATATTCATTGGAAGGACTGATGCTGAAGCTCAAACTCCAATACTTTGGCCACCTGATGTGAAGAATTGGCTCATTAGAAAAGACCCTGATGCTGGGAAAGATTGAAGGCAGAAGGGGATGACAGAGGATGAGAGGTTGGATGGCATCACCAACTCAATGGACCTGAGTCTGAGTAAGCTCTGGCAGTTGGTGATGGACAGGGAAGCCTGGCATGCTACAGTCCATGGGGTTGAAAAGAGTTGGACACGACTGAGCAACTGAATTGATACTGATATTATACATCTCCATCTCTTCCTCTTCTTTCTTTTACTTATTTTCGTCTTTTTCTTCATGTGAAAATAATGATCATTTTTGGGAAACAGAGTTGTGCCATCTTTAAAATTGGTCCTGGCATCCCAATTAGGGCATTTGCACCACTTACTCGCTACCTCTGGACAGAATTACAAAACTAAACAGAGCCTGTCTGTGGCACTTCACTCCCTACAGAAGCTCCTCTGGTCTGTCCACTCATCACTTTTGCAATCCTCCACATGCCCAACACCTCCTCCTAACCGAACAGGAGCCCTGGTGTCAACTGCTTCCATGTACAAGAGTCAAAGCCACAGCAGCTCCGGTGGAACAGTTATTTCAACAGAGGGGAGCTGGTCACATAGGGAATGGAAACTGAAAGAGAAAACAAACGGGGTGAGAGGGTACTTCCCAGGGCACTTGTGATAAAGCATCCACCTGCCACTGCAGGAGACTTAAGAGAAGTGGGTTCTATCCCTGGATCAGGAAGATCCCCTGGAGGAGGGCATGGCAACCCACTCCAGTGTTCTTTTCTGGAGAATCCCATGGACAGAGGAGCCTGGGGGGCTAGAGTCCATGGGGTCGCAGAGAGTCAGACACAACTGAAGCAACTTAGCAAGAAAGCACGGGACATCAACATACAAAAAATGATTACAACAGAAAACAGATACTACTCCCAGTGCAAGGAGCACAATGGGAAGGGCCGGGTGCATTTAAAGCTAGAACCTCGGAAGAGGGCCTTCCCCCACAGAGCTGGGACACAGCCCTCTGAGCTGCCCTCTGACGCTGCTGGCTGGTACCTCCGAGAAAGCGCTATGAGGCTGGTTCTGGGCATGGAGACAGAAGCCAGCCGCTGCCACCAGGACAGGGGAGCTGCAATGACAGGAACAGTAAACAACCAAGGAACAGGAAGTCCCTCTCTCAGCTCCGTCCCCTCTCCTGCTCCGACTTGACCCTTTGGGCTGAAACAACAGGAGTCAGCCTGCAGAGGAGAAATGGCCCTTGCCAACTCCCAGCCCCAGCATCAAAGAGCTGAGAGCAGGAAGCTGGTCTTCAGGGTGGCAGAGGTAAATGCCTGGAGCATTCACTGCGTTGACAACAGCTCCAAATTCTAATGTCTGGCATCATCCACCAGAGAACAGAGTACTTCCTGCCAAAGGCTTGCAAAACACCCTTGCCCAAAAAGATATTTCATAGGAAACCCGCGTTTCAAATCAAACCTGTAGACTGAGGTCACTGCAACATCCTGTGGTCTCTAGGTGTCCACTGTGAGCACCCTACTCATTCAGGTGTGAGGAACAGGTCAAAAGAGGCTTAGAAAGCCCAGAGGAATCCCATCTCCAGAGATGAGGCTTCCTCTACGAGGCTACTGTCCCTCCACATGCCTGCAAGATGAGCCCCTCAGTCGCTGCCAGCTGGGTCTGCAAGTGTCCAGGATCCGCAGGGCATCCCATCCACCACTACCACCCTCTCCTCCTGAAGCTCCTCTTCGTTGTCATTCATTCTGTGGGAGGACAATGTGCTTACCCCGCACCCCCACACCCCCAGGACCGCGAGGCAGAAACTGGGCCAGCACTCCCCCTAGTGGTGGTTAACAGAACTCCTAAAATGACCTCCCTGGCGACAAGCTCACAGTCAACATGTGAGTTTATTTCTGGGACGCATGATGTATTAAAGCACTGTATTCTCCCTTCCTTGCTTAATGCTCATAACAGCCCTATAAAGGATGTATTCTTATAAGTTCCGATTTACAGGTGAGGATACATAGTTTGGGTACACACCAAGGTCTTAGTCGGCAAAAACAAGACTGGGAGCTGACTGTGTCTCAGGTCACGAACTCCTTATTGCAAAATTCAGACTTCGATGGAAGAAAGTAGGGATTTGGGCCATTCAGGTATGACCTAAATCAAATCCCTTCTGACTATACAGTGGAGGTAACAAATAGATTCAAGGGAGCAGATCCAATAGAGTGCCAGAAGAGCTATGGACGGAGGTTCGTAACATTGGACAGGAGGCAGTGATCAAGACCATCCCCGAGAACCACAAAAGCAAAAAGTAAAGAGAGTTGTCTGAGGAGGCCTTCCAAATAGCTGAGAAAAGAAGAGAAGTGCAAGGCAAAGGAAAAAAGGAAAGATACACCCATCTAAATGCAGAGTTCCAAAGAATAGCAGGGAGAGATAAGAAAGCCTGCTGGAGTGAACAATGAAAAGAAATAGAGGAAAACAACAGAATGGGCAAGAATAGAGATCTCTTCACAAAAATTAGAGATACTAAGGGAACATTTCATGCAAAGATGGGCTCAATAAAGGACAGAAATGGTATGGATCTAACAGAAGCAGGAGATATTAAGAAGAGGTGGCAAGAATACACAGAAGAACTGTACCAGAAAACGTCTCAGTGACGCTGATAACCACGATAGTGTGCTTGTCTAGAAGCAGACATCCTGGAGTGTGAAGTCAAGTGGGCCTCAAGAACCATTACAACAAACAAAGCTAGTGGAGCTGATGGAATTCCAGCTGAACTGTTTCAAATTCTAAAAGGTGATACTGTTAAAGTGCTGCACTGAACATGCCAGCCAATTTGGAAAACTCAGCCGTGGCCACAGGACTGGAAAAGGTCAGTTTTCATTCCAATCCCAACAAAGAGCAATGGCAAAGAATGTTCAAACTACCACACAACTGTACTCATTTCACATGCTAAAAAGGTAATGCTCAAAATCATTCAAGCTAGGCTTCAACAGTATGAACTGAGAACTTGCAGATGTACAAGCTGGATTTAGAAAAGGCAGAGGAGCCAGAAATCAAATTGCCAACATCCGTTGGATCATAGAAAAAGCAAGGGAATTCCAGAAAAACATCTACTTCTGCTTCATTGACTACACTAAAGCCTTTGGCTGTGTGAATCACAACAAACTGGAAAATTCTTAGAGACAAGTATACAAGATGACCTTACTTGCCTTCTGAGAAACCTGTATGCAGGTCAAGAAGCAACTCTTAGATCCAGATATGGAACAACAGACTGGTTCCAAATTGGGAAAGGAGTACATCAAGGCTGTATATTGTCACCCTGCTTATTTAACTTATAATCAAAGTACATCTTGCAAAATGCTGGGCTGGATGAAGCTCAATCTGGAATCAAGATTGCTGGGAGAAATTCATAACCTTAGGTATGCAGATGACACCACCTTTATGGCAGAAAGAGAAGAGGAACTAAAGAGCCTCTTCATGAAGGTGAAGGAGAAGCTGGCTTAAAACTTAACATTCAAAAAACTAAGATCATGGCATCCGGTCCCATCACTTCATGCAAATAGATGAAAGAAATGTGAAAACAATGATAAATAATTTGGGGGGGGGGCACAAAATCACTGAGAATGGTGACTGCAGCCATGAGAGCTATGACAAACCTAAACAGTATATTAAAAAGCCCAGACATCACTTTGCTGACCAAGTCAAAGCTATGGTTTTTCCAGTAGTCATATACAGATGTGAGAGTTGGATCAGAAAGAAGATTGAGCACTGAAGAATTAATGCTTTCAAACTTAGGTGCTAGAGAAGACTCTTGAGAGTCCCTTGGACAGTAAGGAGATCAAACCAGTCAATCCTGCTGCTGCTGCTGCTGCTGCTAAGTTGCTGCAGTCATGTCCGACTCTGAGTGACCCCATGGACAGCAGCCCACCAGGCTCCTCTGTCCACAGGATTCTCCAGGCAAGAATACTGGAGTGGGTTGCCTTTTCCTTCTCTGCCAGTCAATCCTAAAGGAAATCAACTCTGTATATTCATTGGAAGGGCTGATGCTGACACTCCAATACTTTGGCTACCTGATGGGAAGAGCCGACTCACTGGAAAAGACCCTTGTGCGTGGAAAGATTGAGGGTGGGAGGAGAAGGGGGTGACAGAGGATGAGATGGCTGGATGGCATCACCAATTCAATAGACATGAGTTTGAGTAGTCTCTGGGAGACAGTGAAGGACACTGAAGCCTGGCATGCTTCAGTTCATGTGGTCGCAAAGAGTCGGACATGCGTGAGGAACTGAACAACAAAAAAAACACCAAGGACACCCAGATTTTCTGACTTGGGGGAAATAACATGCTCATGTTCAGGGTTCTGTGCTAGACAACGCTCATGGCTCAGGGTTCTGTGCTAGACAATGACTTCAGTGCCACACGTGCAGCTCTCAAAGCACCTGAATCCCTCAGGGTTGATGCAAAGAAGTCGCACCACTGCAAACTCAGCCTGGCCCGGGCTCTCCTGCCCCAAGTGCCGGATCTGAGTTCCAAAGCCGTGGGTTTTTAAATCCTTAACCACTGACGTGAAAGAGATCTTCATTTTCCTGCTTACAAATCTGTTTGCTCAGCTCAGACCCCCAAATTGCCCCGCCCTCTTTCTCCAAAGCCAAATTCTCAGAATGTTCAATCTCGAAAATTCTTTCATCAGAGAGATGTAAACCCATGTGTCAAAGAGCCTCCCTTTTCGGAGTCTGATATCTCTTCTTTTAGAACAGTTTGTTCATTGAAATAAGAAACAAATAAAACAGAGGGAGGAGGAGGGGAGAGGAGGGAGTGTGAAGGGAGAAAGAGAAGTGAGATTTCTGATCGTCTTCTGTGTCCTTGTCTGACTTGCCTGGTTTACCAGGAAAGAGAAACACAGAATGGCTCCCCTGTGCCTGCAATCAGAAACCGGTGCTCTTGGTCCAAGGTTCAAGGAGACCTCCTCTGAAGACAGGGCCAGCTGATGGGACTCCAGCTGCATTCTGCTGCAAGAGACCTCCTTAGATGCAGAGACCCCCTCTCCTCATCCCAGCCAGGGTGGTACCTGCTTGGATGCCCCAGTGACGGAACTCTTCACCCCATGAGGTCTCTTAGTCCACTGCTGGGCAGTTCCACTGGATAGGAACAACTGGCTTGTATTGGCCCCCCAAATATTTGTAACTCCTATTTTTATTAGAATTTGTTTTATTTATTTACGTTTTTGGGGCACACCATGCACCATGTGGGATCTTAGTTCCCCAACCAGAGATTAAACCCAGACCCCTGCCCTGGAAGCTCAGTGTCCCGACCAGTAGACCACCAGGGGAGTCCCAATACTTGTGACTTCTAACCTCTGGTCCTCACTCGGCTTCCTGGGCCTTGAGGAATTAAGTCTAAACGCTCCCCCTCCTTCCATAAGTGGCTGGGTTATCCTGGCTGCCCACTACCCCTGCATTGCCCACCAACTTCATCAAGTTTCTGCCCTTCTCCTGTTCCTCATCCAGCTACTCTGCAGGGTCCCTAGCCCTCTAAAAAAGGTCACAAATCTCTGTTAAACTTGGGCCCAGCACTTCAGTGTGGTGACACCTGCTCGGCGCTGAAGACCACACTCAGAGTGTGTTCTAAGATGCCCCATCCAGCAGGGAGCGAGAGAGTCCCACCTGAGACCCAGGTGTCAAAGCCTGATAGGGAAAGACCAGGCCATTTCCTCAATCAGCTGCCAAGAGGCCTTTTAAAAAAAAAAGGAAAAGAGGTTCTGGATACTTGACTTGTTGACTTGTTCCTCTGATTAAAAACAAGAACTGGCTTTTTTTTTTTTTTTTCATTCTGTAAGGTCCCCACCAGGGGAATTCGCCCCATCAAATGATGAGTGAGACAATGACGACTGGAACCTAAGACCGGCCTGGACCGAAGCATGCCAGGCCCCTGCTTGGCTGGGTATCATCAGACGTACCGGCCTTCTCCTTCTACCTTAATGACTCATAGTTCAAACTTGTCCACGGGATTGACACAGAAGCTCAGACACACCTATTCTTTAGCTTCGGTGCTCAAGCAGGTCCTGCGCCTCTTTTCGCATCACTGCCAGCATCCCGTGAGTTCAGGAGCGGAGGGAGCGCTAACAGCCTCGGTATCAAGGGACCTACCTGGTCAGGAGAGAGGGAGAGACCCTGTCTCCAGCGACAGAAGACCTGGAAACTACTAGAACGGTGAGCAGATGAGTCCCCCACCCTGCAGCTGGAGGACTGCCCACCCCCACTGACACGCCCCCGCACCAGCCCCCTCCTCCCCACGCGCATCTCTCCCTGCAGCTGGCCGCGGAGACGCTCGCAGCCCCTGCTTCAGACCATCCTGCGGGAATGGTGTTAATAACGGCGTTTGTGGGCCCTTGGTTTCCTCGGCACTTATTATCAGGGCTGCGCGAGCGCTTATTATTAATAATAATAATTTAGTGCCGACTTGACCGCTTTCGTGTAACAGTGAGTACCTGGATTCTAATTATCTGTCTTATTTTAATATTTATGGAATTAATCAAACTTTTTAATGGAAAACCCCACAATGAAATTACCGAGAGCATGCTTCAGTGAAGAGAGATACAGCGCGCTGGGGGAGAAGCCTGGGCGGCCTGATTAACATTGCAGGGGGGAGGCGGCCCCCAGCGAACCCCCAGCGCACCGAGCAGGCCCTGCAGCACCTCAGCCTCCAGGCAGGGAGCATCCCCTATGTGGGCCTGCAAAAAGGGGGTCTCCGGAGCTCTGTCACCCCTATGCTCACGGGGATGAGCTGAGCTACTCGCCGAGGCCAAAATGTCCAGCAACAGAGGAACCGCAAAGCCAGCCTCAGGTGCCATCCACGGCTAAGGGAGACAGACGCTCCTTCCCAGGGCTCCGCCCACCTACAGTCACGGCCACCGTGGGCTCCTCCACAGAGCGGGCAGACGCAGAGTTGCTGGGGCTGGCACACCTTGGATAGCCAGCGGTCTGGGCTGAGGGTCACCTAAGACCCCGTAAGACTCTGTGGGTCCCGGGGCCTCTGCAAGGGGCCTCATTAAACACACTGGATGCTCTTCACTAAAACTTTATACCTTGCAGGCTCTGTGCAGGTGTGTTCAGTCCTATCAGCCTCTTTGCTACGCTATGGACTGTCCTCTGTCCACGCACTGAGCCAAATGCATTCTGTGAAATTTCTTTTAAAGTATTTATAAGCCTGTGAAGTACACGCTACAATTGTTGTGGTGTTGTTGAGTTGCTCAGTCGTATCTGACCCTTCTGTGACTGTAGCCTGCCAGGTTCCTCTGTCCATAGGGTTTCCCTGACAAGAATACTGGAGCGGGTTGACATTTCCTTCTCCAGGGGATCTTCCCAGCCCAGGGATTGAGCTCACATCTCCTGCATCGTCAGGCCGGTTTTTTACCACTGAGCCACTAGGGAAGCGGATGCTATGATTACTCCCATTTTATAAAGCGGTAGCTAAGATTTAGAGGTGAAGTCAGATGCCAGAGGGCGGATATCACAGAAGGGGTCAAGTGGAAATGACCCCAGGGCCATGGGACTTGAACACTCCATGCTTTCCAAGGAGGGGCCCCTGCCCCCTTGGCCTCCACCTGGGACGCACCCCCAGAGGGCAGGCTGAGCAAGCCAGCCCCTCACTCAGAAAGGTTGGCAGTCTTGGCCTTGACAAAGGAAGATTTCTCCAAATTCCTCTTCTCTCAATACTTTTTCTCAATCTCCCTTCCAATCAGTCCTGGAATTAGAACCAGAGAGCTAATTTATCAAAGGCCCTGGAGCCTTCTGAAAGATCACCTCTAGAGGACAAGTCCAAATTAGAAATGTTTATCTTGTTTCAGATGACTTTGCATTTCAGTTCTTCCTTGGAAAGACTTTGTTACGGGGTAGAGAAGTGAGCAGAATAACCTCCACTAATATCTCAGGTGGGGGGGTGCCACAGAGGAATCATGTTGTTTTTTCTTTTAATTTTGGAAAAGGTGGGGAACATTATCCCCCCACCCACCCTTGCCACCAGTGACGGAGGTAAATCTGATCCTGGCAGATCTTTTCATGAGGATCTCAGGAACCCAGGAGAGTCCGGAAGCCCGAGTCAGCTCTGTCTGAAAATTCCGAACAAGGACCTGTTGATTCTCCTTTCTGATGATGATCAGAGATGCTGCTAAGTCGTGTGTCTTGTGATTTTCCTTCACCACCCTGCTAAATTATTCTGACATCTTTCTCTTTTTCTCTGCTGGAATCTAGTTTTATTTTTCAGTAGCAAGTCAATCATCCCCTGTTTGTTTCCCCTTCAAAACATGTTCATCACCAGAGCCGCATTTGTCCTAAGTGACAGTTATAACCTGAAATCGATAGCCACACAAGCAGGGACCCTGGAGATTCAGATGGCTCCATCGGTCAAGGCAATGCCCTGATCCTTCCTGTCTCATCTCCAGCCCCTCCTCTCTTGCAAGTCTGCACCGGACCAGGGTCAGGGACCAACTCCATCCAATTCTTTAGTCTTTTAACAGAGTAAGGACTGACAGTTAAGGAAAAGAAGGCAGGACAGTAAAAGTAAAGGCAACCACGGCAAGAGTGAGCAAGGGGATTCAGAGGAGAGGAAGGAAAGAGATTTCATTTTAGGAGTTGGAAAATGCAGAAACTTCTCTTCTTATTAAGATCAAGGAGAATTTTTGTCCCAGGAAAATCAGAGTCAGACAGGTTAAATGGATAAGGAGCATGTGATATGTACATACAATGGCATATTGTTTGCTCAAGAGAAAGGAGAATATCCTACCATTTGCCACAACATGGATGGCCATTGAAGGGATGATGCTAATGTGAGCTAAGTCAGACAGAGAAAGACAAATACTGTATCAGTTCAGTCACTCAGTCGTGTCCGACTCTTTGCGACCCCATGAACCGCAGCACCTCCCTGTCCATCACCAACTCTCGGAGTCCACCCAAACCCATGTCCATTGAGTCGCTGATGCCATCCAACCATCTCGTCCTCTGTCGTCTCCTTCTCCTCCTGCCTTCAATCTTTCCCAGCATCAGGGTCTTTTCCAATGAGTCAGCTCTTCGCATCAGGTGGCCAAAGTATTGTATGATTTCATTTATATGTAGAATCTTAAAAACAAACTTATAATAACAGAGAGTAGAAGGGTGGTTACCAGGGGATGGGGAGGGTGGTAACTGGGGAGACATGGTTTAGGGAGCACAAACTTGGAACCAGTAGATAAGGAAGACCCAGAACTCAGATGCAGAGCGGAAAGATGACAGACAACACTGTGTGATGAACTTCAGCACTGTCATTGCTCTTTAGTGCTCAGTCTCATCCTACTCTGTGTAACCCCAGGACTGTAGCCTGCCAGGCTCCTCTGTCCATGGGAAGGTTCCCCAGGCAAGAATACTGAAATGCGTTGTGATGCCCTCCTCCAGGGGATCTTCCCGACACGATGGAGGCATTCACTAGTGCTAGGTCATAATCATACTGCAATCTGTAGATGTATTAAGTCACATCTGGTAGCTCTTTAGCAATTTCCAGATCAGAGAACCAGTCCCTCCGCTTCTGAACGTCCTTTCCTCACTTCCCACTGCCCTCGGGGGGTGTGCTGGCTTCCTAGGGCTGCAGTGACAAAGTATCACACAGTGGATGGCTTAGAACAACAGAAGGATCGGATTTACAATGCAAGGAACACCAGAGACGACTGGCAACCCCCCCACAAACTAGGAAGAGGCCAGAGAGGATGCCACTACAGGTTTCAGAGGGAGCGTGGCCTATCCACACCTTGATTTCACACTTCCAGACTGCAGAACCTTGAGACAATTTCCGTTGTTTTAAGCCAATAATAACAACATCTAATAACCCTTCCCAGGGAAACTCTAGAACTGAGCGAAGGAGATGATGTGGCTTTCCCACTTGTAAGGCAACAGCCAAGTGAATGAGACACAGTTCCTTTTTTCCATCCGGTTATTCCATTGCTCTACATTTCTTACGACTCACTCGGCCTCACAGGATGCTACAGGGCCTGAGGTCGCACGCCAGGGCCTGCCCTGGGCCAAAGCCAGCCCGTCTCTTTGAGCCATGTCCCACTGTTTTGCCACCTTTAAGCCAAGAGAAGAAATCCAAAATGCGCTGCTGTCCTCAGGAGGCTGAAGATCTCCTGCCCTCATTTTGGCTTGGTCCCGTTCTCTCTTCCCCCAGAAAAAGCCCACTTCCACGGAGAACGCCCTCCAGAGGGAAAGTCACCTGGTCAGACTCTCTGCACCGTGTCTACATGATTAGGGCACATTTTAAAAGTAGCTAAAGTGTTGTGGTGAACGTTAGGACTTCTGCCTGTCCACCCAGGAGAAGCCATAAATGAATCCTTGGAAAGCTTCAGTCACTTAGTGGCAGCTTCAGTGATAGAAAGCAGGCCCCCAAAGGCAGGGATGCCCACAAGTTTCTCATCTCTACCCACTCTCCGCGGAAGAGGAGCTCTGCTGATCAGCGCGCCACACACCTTTCCAGGCGATCACTCTTACTTGAGTCATGGCAACCTCCTCCAAAAGGACTTACGCCAGCAGGCTGCGCCTCCCAGGACAGCTGCCATCAGGGTCTCTGACCCCACAGCAGGCCACTGTCAATGGGCACCTCCACCAGAGACTCCCAAACCCTCACAGGAAAAGATGAGAGCGTGCCCTTCTACTCCGCCATCTTTGCTACACTAGCCAAAATGATCACATGATCGCAGCTTTGTGTGAGCCATGCCATGTAGGGCCACCCAAGATGGATGGGTCATGGTGGGAGAGTTCTCACAAAATGTGGTCCACTGGAGAAGGGAACGGCAAACCACTTCAGCATTCTTGCCTTGAGAACCCCATGAACAGGATGAAAAGGCAAAAGGGTATGACAGTGAAAGAGACCCCCAGGTCAGTATGTGTTCACTATGTTACTGGGGAAGAGCGGAGAAATTGCTCCAAAAGGAATGAGAAGGCTGAGCCAAAGCAGAACTGACTGCCCATGAGTGGATGTCTCTGGTGGTGAGCAAAGCCCAATGTTGTAAAGAACAATATTGGGTAGTAACCTGTAATGTTAGATCCATAAATCAATGTAAATTGGAAGTGGTGAAAACAGGAGATAGCAAGAGTGAACATCGACATTTTAGGAATCACTGAACTAAAAAGGATGGGAATGGGCAAATTTAATTCAGATAACCATTACATCTACTACCTTTGGCAAAAACCCCTTAGAAGAAATGGGGTAGCCCTCATAGTCAACGAGAGTCTGAAATGCAATACTTGGGTACAATCTCAAAAACAACAGAATGATCTCAGTTCGTATCCAAGACAAACCATTCAATATCACAGTAACCGAAGTCTGTGCCCCCTCTCTCTTCATAGTCTTCATACTGAAGAAGTTGAAGTTGAACAATTATATGAAGGCCTAAAGACCTTCTAGAACAAACACCAAAAAAGATGTCCTTTGCATCATAGGGAACTGGAATGCAAAAGAAGAAAGTCAAAAGATACCTGGAGTAACAGGGAAGTTTGGGCTTGGAGTACAAAATGAAGCAGGGCAAAGGCTAAACGAGTATTGCCAAGAGAATGCACTGGTCATAGCAAACACCCTCTTCCAACAACACAAGAGAAGACTCGACACATGGACATCACCAGATGGTCAATAGCGAAATCAGAGATCATATTCTTTGCAGCCAAAGGAGAAGCAATATACAGTCAGCAAAACAAGACCAGGAGTTGACAGTGGCTCAGATCATAAACTCCTTATTGCAAAATTTAGACTTAAATTGAAGAAAGTAGGGGAAACCACTAGGCCATTCAGGTATGACCTAAATCAAATCAGCTACAATTATATAGTGAAGTGACAAATAGATTCAAGGGATTAGATCTGACAGACAGGTGCCAGAAGAACTGTGGACAGAGGTTCATAACATTGGACAGGAGGTGGTGATGAAAACCATCCCCAAGAAAAAGAAATGCAAAAATGCAAAATGGTTGTCTGAGGAGGCCTTACAAATAGCTGAGGAAAGAAGTGAAATGCAAAGGAGAAAAGGAAAGATATATCCATCTGAATGCAGACTTCCAGAGAAAAACAAGGAGAGATAAGAAAGCTTTCTTATGTGAACAATGCAAAGAAACAGAGGAAAACAATAGAATGGGAAAGACTAGAGATCTCTTCAAGAAAATCAGAGATACCAAGGGAACATTTCATGCAGAGATGGGGACATTAAAGGACATAAACAGTATGGACCTAACAGAAATAGAAGAGCTAAAGAAAAGGAACAAGAATACGGAGAAGAACTATACAAAAAATATCTTATTGACCTGCACAACCAGGATGGTGTGATCACTCACCTAGAGCCAGACATCCTGGAGTGTGAGGTTAAGTGGGCCTTAGGAAGCATCACTACGAACAAAGCTAGTGGAGGTGATGGAATTCCAGCTGAGCTACTTCAAATCCTAAAAGATGACGCTGTTAAAGTGCTGCACTCAGTATGCCAGCAACATTGAAAAAATCAGCAGTGACCACAGGACTGGAAAAAGTCAGTTTTCATTCCAATCCCAAAAAGAGATATGCCAAAGAATGTTTAAACTACAGCACAATTGCTCTCAATTCACATACTAGCAAGGTATGCTCAAAATCCTTCAAGTGAGGCTTCAACAGTATGTGAACTGAGAACTTCAAGATGTACAAGCTGGATTTTGAAAAGGCAGAGAAACCAGAGAACAAATTGCCAACATCTGTTGTATCATAGAAAAAGGAAGAGAATTCCAGAAAAACATCTACTTCTGCTTCATTGACTGTGCTAAAGCCTTTGACTGTGTGGATTACAACAAACTTTGAAAAGTTATTAAAGAGACAGAAATACCAGACCACTTTACCTGCCTTCTAAGAAATCTGTATGCAGGTCAAGAAGCAATACCTGGAACTGGACATGGAACAGACTGGTTCCACACTGGGAAAGGAGTACATCAAGGCTGTATATTGTCACCTGCTATTTAACTTATATGCAAAGTACATCATGCAAAATTCCAGGCTTCTGAAGATCAAGCTGGAATCAAGATTGCCGGGAGAAATATCAATAACCTCAGATATGCAGATGACACCACCTAATGGCAGAAAGTGAAGAGGAACTAAAGAGCCTTTTGATGAAGGAGGAAAGGAGACTGGAAAAGCTGGTTTAAAACTCAATATTCAAAAAATTAAGATCATGGTATCCAGTTCCATCTTGATGGCAAATAGATGGGGAAACAACGGAAACAGTGAGAGACTTTATTTCCTTAGGCTCCAAAATCACTGCATATGGTGACTGCAGATATCCTGGAGTGTGACATTAAGCAGAATTAGGAAGCATTACTATGAATAAAGCTAGTGGAGGTGATAGAATTCCAGCTGAGCTATTTCAAATCCTAAAAGATGATGCTGTTACAGCACTGTACTCAGTATGCCAGCAACATTGAAAAAATCAGCAGTGACCACAGGACTGGAAAAAGTCAGTTTTCATTCCAATCCCAAAAAGGGATATGCCAAAGAATGTTCAAACTACCACATTCATTTCACACGCTAGCAAGGTAATGCTCAAAATTCTTCAAGCCAGGCTTCAACAATATGTGAACCGAGAACTTCCAGGTGTACAAGCAGGATTTAGAAAAGGCAGAGGAACAAGAGAACAAATTGCCAACATCTGCTGGATCATAGAAAAAGCAAGGGAATACAGAAAAACATCTACTTCTGCTTCATTAACTATGCTAAAGCCATTGACTGTGTGGATCACAAAAACTGTGGAAAATTCTTAAAGAGATGGGAATACCAGACTGTCTTGCCTGCCTCATGAGAAACCGGTGTGCAAGTCAAGAAGCAACAGTTACAAATGGTGTGGAACTGGTTCCAAATTGGAAAAGGAGTATGTCAAGGCTGTATATTGTCACCTTGTTTATTTAACCTCTATGCAGAGTACATCATGTGAACTGCCTGGCTGGATGAAGCTCAAACTGGAATCAAGATTGTCGGGAGAAATATCAATAACATCAGATATGCAGATGATACCACCCTTATGGCAGAAAATGAAGAGGAACTAAAGAGCGTCTTGATGAAGGTAAAAGACAAGCATAGAAATGCTGGCTTAAAACTGAACAATCAGAAAACTAATATACCGGCATCCAGTTCCATCACTTCATGGAAAATAGAAGTGGGGAAATGAAAACAATGACAGACTTTATTTTCTTGGACTCCAAAATCACTGTGGACGGTGACTGGAGGTATGAAATTAAAAGATGCTTGCTCCTTGGAAGAAAAGCTCTGACAAACCTAGACAGCATATTCAAAAGCAGAGACATCACTTTGCCAAGAAAAGTCTGTATACTCCAAGCTATAGTATTTTCAGTAGTCACTTATGGATGTGAGAGTTGTACTATAAAGAAGGCTGAGCGCCAAAGAATTGAGGTTTTTGGACTGTGATGCTGGAGAAGATGCTTAAGAGTCCCTTAGACAGCAAGGAGATCAAACCAGTCAATCCTAAAGGAAATCAGCCCTGAATATACATTGGAAGGACTGACGCTGAAGCTCCAAAACTTTGGCTGCCTGATGTGACGAGCTGACTCACTGGAAAAGAGGATGACACTGGGAAAGATTGAAGGCAGGAGAAGAAGGGAACAACAGAGGATGAGTTGGTTGGATGGCAGCACCGATTCAGTGGAAACCAGTTTGAGCAAACTCCAGGAGATAGTGATGGACAGGAAGGCCTATTGTGCTGCAGTCCATGGGGTCCCAAAGAGTCAGACATGACTGAGCAACTGAACAATGAAAACAAATCCTTGCTTCTCTTCATATCTAACAGCACTACATCCCTTCATGGTGACATCAGGTCCTCTAGAGTAGCAGAAAACCTTCTGTAAAATGAGTACTTAATTGTACTGAACTCCCCCTTCACCAAAATCTTATATATATTGACCTTCCCCCACTCCCTCTTTGGAGCAGTCTCTCAGAGCTATCTGAGGTGCTGGCTCCTGGGCTGCAGTCCCCATCTTGCCCCCAAATAAAACTTAACTCGCCTCTCTCAAGTTGTGGATCTTTTTTACTCCACTGTGATGGCAACCGACAAAGCGACCCAGAGTGGACTTTCTTCCTTCGCCTGAACACCAGGAGGCCCCGGAGCTCTGGGACCAGCAGCGGCCCTTGCACCTGTCTTCCTCCTTGGGGAGTGCAGATGAATTTGAGACAGTCTCTCCTGGTTTGCAAATCTCCATATTGATTGTGATTCTGAGTTTTATGTGGCAGTGGTGCAATTTACCTGCCCTTTCCCAACTGGAAAGATGCTGGGGGTGGGGCGTGAAATATCCAGGGCATATCCAGTCATGGTCTAGAGACTGAGTGGGGCTCAATTGAAAGATACTGAGAAATTCCCCCCCAGGTGAAAGATACTGGGTGGGGGGCTGCCTGAAAGATGCCAGGGAATACCCACCCAATAGAAAGGTATGGGGGGGCAGGCAGTGGAGCTCAACTGAAAACCTGGAGGAATACCCAGGGCTTGGCTGAAAGATGCTGAGGTTCTTCCGTTGTTGGGGACTGAGTGGTCTTGGCTGAGTGGTTAGGTAAGAGGCTGATCTGACACTTTTCCTCAATTCGACTGCCTTTATCGAATTTGTTGAGAGAAAAGTGAGGAGAATATATGAGAGCTTTGCTGCAAATAAAGGGACAAGACCCCTCCAGGGAGGTTATGGATTTCTCAGGTGACTGAGACATTTACGAGTGCTGGAGGTCTCGTCCTCACATGGGCAGTGTCCTGAAACAGTGCAGACTCTGGTCCTCACTGCCCCCCACCATGACCTGTGTCCGCCTTTTGTCTGTGGAAAACTTTAGACAAAGGATATGTATGATCAGAAAAATGAGAACATGTGATAACAAAGGAAAACAGTCAAAGAAGACCAAATAATAATAATGTAGCCCTTAAGCATAGTCGAGGACCTTTAGTTTCTTCTCAAGGTCTACGGGTAATATTCTGAGTCACAGCCTGTGAGCTCTTATAGATACTGAAACCTCAGGTGGGAGAAGCTACCTACATGATGACCAGACTGTATCCTGGACGTGAGCTGCCACAATTCCGAGAATTGACCACAAAGATACAGGATCAAATGGACCCTGGAACTGAAGATTAACTGTACCTAACCAAGACGATGGTGATCAAACCACCGATGATCAATTTGAAGCTGATTGTTAGAGATGGCAGTGCTGTTTCTGCATGTAGCTCCCCCCCCACCACCATCTATAAAAGCTCTCACCCCCTGCTTGTGGTGAAGGCGGGGGGAGGTGGCCTTTGGATACATGTCTATCACCCTCCCATCCACACCCCCAGTTGCCAAGATCTGAAATAAAGCAAATTTTCCTTGCCACCACCTTAGCCTGTTTATTGGCTTTTGAGCAGCGAGCAGCCGGACCCCCTCAGTCTTCTACGAACAGTCCCATAGGGAAAATCACTCATTAGTTAAAATATTTGCTCGTCCCTCCAGGGGTCACGCATAACAACTGGCAACCTGAGCACCCACGGTCATCTTAGACCACCAGAGGGAGAATCCAAGGCATGTAAGGTGGACCCAAATGACTCTGGGGTGACTGCTGGAGGAGTTCAGCTCACAACCAGCACACAGGCCCACCACACAATTTCACTAGTGGTTATTGTCCCTGAAATTCAGCTGAAAGTGGGAAATGGAATCTCAGAAACAGAGGAGCATTAGAGCACCAACGTCTGACTCAAATCCAGTAGACTTATGTCTACTATGTACAGAGCTCATATCTGCAAGTACCTAGTCCACTGGGGAAATTATACTAAGAGATCTCAACCTAATATGGCTAAGTTGGAGCTCTTTTGACATTCCAAAGTTGGTATTTTTGCTCCCAGAAAAGGCTGGGCATGCTTACTATGATTGGTATCTAGAAGCTTCCAAAAAAGAAAACAACAGAGTAACTTCTTTGCAGGAAATCAACAAGAAATTGCTTGAAAATGTACCAGAACTAAAAAAGGCTGCTGGCAAGGACTCTGCAGGGTGGCAGGTCTAGTGGGACTGGGAAGTCACATCTGGCGTTTATGCCACTTGCCTTTTGATTTCTGGGCATCTCTTGGCCTTTTGTTTGATTTAGAGTGTGACTCCCCTCCCAGGTGAGGTTCTGGTTTGGTTGGCGTGGTTTGAGCTCACAGACATCTGGTATACTGCTCGAGCTAAAGTGGGAAGCCCTTCCTCTAAGGTTCCACACCCCAGGTGGGAACCCCTTCAAAAATTTTTTTAAATGACTAGTCAGCCTATAGCTATGATCCAACAAAAAGAAAAATGGCCTAAAAATATCAGATCTTTATTGACACAGAATAGGAAAATTGACTAAAGTTCCTTTATGTCCAGGACTTTCTCCTGTTAATCAATAGCCTAGGGATGATCAAATTAAGGCCCCACTTCCCTAGAGGGACAGTCCCTGCTGTGACAAATCTGACCTTGTTATCAGAGCCAATTTGAGCACTATCTGGTCTAAATTATGGCTATAAAACTATGACCACAGAAAAATAAAGATGATTTTTGACAATGTGGTCAGAATATTCTTTAGACTCCAGAGAAAGTTGGAAGGAAAAAAAAAAAAGGTCTCTTCAGAATTCTTGCCCTGAGGAAATAACTCCTCCTCCAATGACTTGAGACCACAGCTCTCTGGATCACTTACATTATCTAGACAATCTCTAATTCCTGAAACCAAAAGAAAACAAGTGTGTGTGGGAGAACAAAGCCTTTTTAAAATGTTCATATTCCAACTGTTATTTACAATTGGTGAGTTTTATATTGTGATATTTGATTCATATATCAGATTCATAAGTTTAGAAAACCACGCTATGAGATCTCTTGCTGTGCATTTTTTCACATATGTATGTTTTAATATGTCTTATGCTTTGAGAACCCCATGAACAGTATGAAGGAAAAAAGATATGACACTGAAAGATGAACCCCCCAGGTCAGTAGGTGTCCATGATGCTACTGGAGAAGAGCGGAGAGATAGCTCCAGAGAGAATAAACAGGCTGAGCAAAGCAGAAACGACACCCAGCTGTGGATATATCTGGTAGCGAAATTAAAGTCCCATATGGTAAAGAACAATATTGCATAGGAACCTGGAATGTTGGGTCCGGAATCAAGGTAAATTGGAAGTGGTCAAACAGGAGCTGACAAGACTGAACATTGACATTGTAGGAATCAGTGAACTAAAATGGACAGGAATGGGAGAATTTAATTCAGATGACCATTATATCTACTACTGTGGGCAAGAATCCCTTAGAAGAAATGGAGTAGCCCTCATAGGACCAAAATGCAGTACTTGGTGTAACCTCAAAAATGACAGAAGGATCTTGGTTCCTTTTCAAGGCAAATCATTCACTGTCACAGTAACTCAAGCCAAAGCCCCAACTACCAATGCTGAAAAAACAGAAATACAACAGTTATATAAAGACCCACAAGACCTTCTAGAAACAACACCAAAAAAAAAAAAGATGTCATCTTCATAATAGGGGACTGGAATGCAAAAGAAGTCAGGAGATACCTGGAGTAACAGGCAAATTTGGCCTTGGAGAACAACATGAAGCAGGGCAAAGGCTAACAGAGTGTTTCCAAGAGAACGCACTGGTCATAGCAAAACACCCTCTTCCAACAACACAGGAGACACTCCACACATGGACATCACCAGATGGTCAATAGTGAAATCAGACTGATTATATTCATTGTAGCCAAAGATGGAGAAGCTCTATACAGTCAGCAAAAACAAGACTGGTAGCTGACTGTGACTCAGATTATGAACTTATTATTGCAAAATTCAGACCTAATGGAAGAAATTAGGGAAAATCACTAGGCCATTTGGTATGACCTAAACCAAATCCCTTATGAGTATACAGTGGAAGTGACAAGTAGATTCAAGGGATTAGAACTGATAGACAGAGTGCCAGAAGAACCATGGACAGAGGTTCCTAACACTGAACAGGAAGGGTTGATCAAAATCATCTCTGAGAAAAAAAAAAGTACAAAGGCCAAATGGTTGTCTGAGGAGGCCTAAAAAATAGCTGAGAGAAGAAAAGAAGTGAAAGGCAAAGGAGAAAGGGAAAGATGATTCCATCTGAATGCAGAGTTATAATAGAAAGGAGTCATAAGAAAGCCATCTGAGGGGAACAGAGTAAAGAAATTGAGGAAAACAATAGAATGGAAAAGACTAGAGATCACTTAAAGAAAAAAAGGATGTACCAAGGGAACATTTCATGCAAAGATGGGCTCAATAAAGTACAGAAATGGTATGGACCTAACAGAAGGAGGAAACATTAAGAAGAGGTGGCAAAAATACACAGAAGAACTGTACAAAAAGGCCTTAATGACCAGGACAATCACAATAGTGTGAGCACTCACCTAGAGCCAGACATCCTAGAGAGTGAAGTCAAGTGGGCCTTAGGAAGCATTACTATGAATAAAGCTAGTCGAGGTGATGGAATTCCAGTTGAGCTATTTCAGATCCTAAAAGATGATGCTGTTAAAGCGCTACACTCAATATGCCAGCAAATTTAGAAAACTCAGCAGTGGCCACAGGACTGGAAAAGGTCAATTTTCATTCCAATCCTCCCAAAAAAGGGCAATGCCCAAGAATGTTCAAACTACAGCACAGTTGCATTCATTTCACATGCTAGAAAGGTAATACTCAAAATCCTTCAAGTGAGGCTTCAACAGTACATGAACTGAGAACTTCCAGATGTACAAGCTGGATTTAGAAAAGGCAGAGGAACCAGAGATCAAATTGCCAACATCTAATGGATCATAGAAAAAGCAAAGGAATTCCAGATAAATATCTACTTCTGCTTCATTGACTACACTAAAGCCTTTGGCTGTGTGGATCACTGTGGAGAATTCTTAAAGAGATGGGAATACCAGACCATGTTACCTGCCTCCTGAGAAACATGTATGCAGGTCAAGAAGCAACAGTTAGAATCACACGGAACAACGAACTGGTTCCAAATTGGGAAAGGAATACATCAAGGCTGTATACTGTTATCCAACTTATTTAACTTATGTGCAGAATACATCATGCAAAATGCCAGGCTGGATGAAGCTCAAGCTGGAATCAAGATTGCCAGGAGAATATCAATAACCTCAAATATGCAGATGACACCACCCTAATGGCAGGAAGGGAAGAGGAACTAAAGAGACTCCTGATGAAGGTGAGAGAGTAAAAAGACTGGTTTAAAACTCAACATTCAAAAAACTAAGATGATGGCTTCCAGTCCCAACATTTCATGGCAAATAAATGGGGAAAAAATGGAGACAGTGACAGACTTTATTTTCTTGGTCACCAAAATCTCTGCGGACGGTGATGACTGCAGCCATGAAATTAAAAGACGCTTGCTCCTTGGAAGAAAACCTATGACAAACCTAGACAGCGTATTAAAAAGCAAAACAGCACTTGGCCGACAAAGATCCATATAGTCCAAGCTATGGTTTTTCAAGTAGTCATGTATGGATGTGAGAGTTGAACCATAAAGAAGGCTGAGAGCCAAAGAATCGAGGCTTTCGAACTGTGGTGCTGGAGAAGACGCTCGACAGTCCCTTGGACAGCAAGACGATCAAACTAGTCAATCCTAAAGGAAACCAATCCTGAATATACATTGTAAGAACTGAAACTTAATGTTGAAACTGAAATGTTGATGCTGAAACTGAAACTCCAATATTTTGGCCACCTCAGGTGAGGAGCTGACTCCCTGGAAAAGGCCCAGTTGCTGGGAAAGATTGAAGGCAGGAGGCGAAGTGGACAACAAAGGATGAGATGGTTGGATGTCTTCGTAGATTCAATGGACATGAGTTTGAGCAAAGTCCAGGAGATGGTGAAGAACATGGAAGCCTGGCATGTGGAAGTCCGTGGGGTCTCAAAGAGTCGGACACAACTGAGTGACTGAATAACAACAACAACAGCTGTTACTGGCCTAAATGGTGTTCTGCCTATGGCCTCAGAATTGTATACTGAAGTCCTAACCCCCAAGAATTAGAAAGTGACCCGATTAGGAGAGAGGGTCTTCACAGAGGCAATCAAGTTACAATGAGGTCCTAAGGGTGGGCTTTAGTCCAATAGGACTGTGTCTTTATAGATGGGAAGAGACACAGGGAAAAGATGGTCATTTGCCAGCTAAAGAGAAAAGCCAGGAGCAGATCTTTTCCACTCAGCCCTCAGGAAGAATCAACACTCCCTGTACCTTGAGTTTTTCACTTCCAGCTTCTAAAACTGTCTGGGTAGTTTGTTAGAGCAGCCTGTATACAAGGAACGTCCCCTGCCGTATCAGTAAACAAAGGATGTTGTGGCCATTAAACCATGAACCACTGCAGACACACACACACACACACACACACACACACACACACACACACACACACACACACACACGCCTCCACTGGGTTCACCCTGAGGGATTCAGGATGCAGAAAAACATGATATTTGTCCTTGATAGTCAAGATGCAGATCAAAGGATAACTCCAATAAGACCAGACGCTTGTATCTTCCCGTAAATAGAAGCACACTAAATTCATTAACTCGGGATAATCTGGTTTTCATTAATCAGCAGTAATCTTTTGATGTTACCTCTACCTGGGTTTTGTTTTGTTTTGTTTTGGATGGTGGGGAAGGAGGGGCCATTGGAGTTTTTATTTATGGTTTTTTTTTTTTTTTTTTTTTTCCAAAACTCCTATATATCCTTTCTGCCCCCTTACTTTTCAGAATAGTCCCTCAGAGCTATCTGAGAGCTGTGTCCTCCAACTACAAATTGGCACATGCCAAGAGCATTGCCAACAACTGAACAACAGGACGTTTGCCACCTGCCTCTGCGGAGATTGACCCTGTGCTTCTGCAGCTGTTGACCGTCAACACCCCCGGAGGGAGTTCAGGGCGGAGTGAGGCACTAGGGCTCCAGGGAATCTGGTGGGACAGGTCTTTGCAGAGTTGGGTATTTTCATGAACAGATTTTATGATCCCAATCCTTGCATAACAGAAGAACACAAAAATGTCTTAATGACCCAGATAACCAACATGGTGTGGTCACTCACCTAGATCCAGACATCCTGAAGTGTAAAGTCAAGTGGACCTTAAGAAGAATTCCTATGAACAAAGCTAGTGGAGGTGATGGAATTCCAGCTGAGGTATTTCAAATCCTAAGATGATGCCGTTAAACTGCTGTACTCAATATGCCAGCAAATTTGGAAAACTCAGCAGTGGCCACAGAAATGGAAGAGGTCAGTTTTCATTCCAATCCCAAAGAAAGGCAATGCCAAAGAATGCTCAAACTACGGCACACTTGCACTCATATCACATGCTAGAAAGGTAATGCTCAAAATCCTTCAAGCTAGGCTTCAACAGTACGTGAACCAAGAACTTTTAGATGTGCAAGTTGAATTTTGAAAAGGCAGAGGAAACAGAGATCAAAATGTCAACATCCATTGGATCATAGAAAAGGCAAGAGGATTTCAGAAAAACATCTACTTCTGCTTCATTGACTACACTAATTCTTTGACTGTGTGGAACACAACAAACTGGAAAATTCTTCAAGAGATGGGAATACCAGACCACCTAACCTGCCTCCTGAGAAACCTGTATGCAGGTCAAGAAGCAACACTTTGTACTGGACAGAAGGCAATAGACTGCTCTCTAACTGATAAAGCAGTATGTCAAGTATATTGTCACCCTGCTTATTTAATTTATATGCAGAGTACATCCAAAATGTATATGCGAAATGTCAGCCTGGATGAAGCTCAAGCTGAAATCAAGATTACCAGGAAAATATCAATAACCTCTGATATGCAAAGGAAACCACCCTAATGGCAGAAAGTGAAGAGGAACTAAAGAGCCTCTTGATGAAGATGAAAGAAGAGAGTCAAAGAGTTGGCTTAAAACTCAGTATTAAAAAAAATATGATCATAGCATCCAGTCCCATTCCTTTATGGCAAATAGATGGGAAAAAAAGAAAATAGTGACAGACTTTATTTTGGAGGGCTCCAAAATCACTGCGGATGGTAACTGCAGCCATGAAATTAAAAGATGCTTGCTCCTTGGAAGAAAGCGATGACAAACCTAGACAGCATATTTTAAAAGAGACATCTCTTAGCCTACAAAGGTCTGTATAGTTCAAGCTATGGTTTTTCCAGTAGTCATGTACAGATGTGAGAGCTGGACCATAAAGGTTGAAGGCTGAAGAATTGGTGCTTTCCAACTGTGGTGCTGAAGGAGATTCTTGAGAGTCCCTTGGACAGTAAAGAGATCAAACTAGTCAATATTAAATGAAATCAACCCTGAATATTCATTGGAAGGACTGATGATGAAGCTGAAGCTCCAATACTTTGAGTACCTGCAAATGCAGAGAGCCAACTAAATAGAAAAGACCCTGATGCTGGAAAAGACTGAGGGTGGGAGGAGAAGGGGTCGACAGAGGATCAGATGGTTGGATGACATCACCAATTCAATGAACATTAGTTTGAGCAAACTCTAGGGGATAGTGAAGGACAGGGAAGCTGTTGTGCTGCAGTCCATGGGGTCCCAAAGAGTTGACATGACTGAAGGACTGAACAAAAACTCCAAATCCTTGCATCTCTCACGTCTAGAGAATCAATACCTCTCTTCATGATGACATCAGGTCCTCTTGACTAGAAGGAAACGTTTTGTAAAATGAGTGCTTAATGGTACTGAACTCCCCCTTCACCAAAATCTTATATATTGACCTTCCCCCACTGCCTCTTCGGAGCAGTCTCCCAGAGCTGTCTGAGGTGCTGCCCCCCGGGCTGCAGTCCTCATTTTGCCCCCAAATAAAACTTAACTTGCCACTCTCAAGTTGTGTATCTTTTTAGTAGACAGCTATAGTGCCCAATGGAGAAGGCAATGGCACTCCACTCCAGTACTCTTGCCTGGCAAATCCCATGGACAGAGGAGCCTGGAAGGCTGCAGTCCATGGGGTCGCTAGGAGTCAGACACACCTGAAGCTACTTAGCAGCAGCAGCATGGTACCCAATGAAGTGACCCACAGTGGACTTACCTCCTTCTCATGAACTCCGTGAGGAACCAGAGCTTTGGTACCAGCAGTGGCCTCCTCAGGGAGTGCAGACAAATTTGGTTAAGTCTCTTCTGGTTTTCGAATATCCCGTATTGGTTGAGATTTTGATTCTATTTGGTGGTGAGCAGGTTCCTGCCCACTTCCAGTTGGAAAGAAACTGGGGGTGGGGCCCGTGTGAAATATCCGGGGCACACCCACTCATGGTCTAGACAATGGGGCTCAGTTGAAAGATACCAAGAAATTTCCACACAGGTGAAAGATAACTGGGTGGAGGGCTGCCTGAAAGATGCCAGGGAATACCCACCCAGTGGAAAGGTACTGGCGGGGGGTGGCTCAATTGAAAAAAATCGATGATTACCGGGGGTTCAGCTGAAAAATGCTGCAGTCACTCCAACGTATGGAACTCAGTGATCTGAGTGGTCTTGGATGAGTGGTTAGGCAAGCGGCTGATCTGACACTTTTCCTCAATTCGACTGCCTCTATAGAATTTGTCAGGGTGAAAGTGAGGAGAATATCTGAGAGACTTGCTCCAAAGGAAAGGGACAAGATGCGTCCTGGTTGGTTATGGTTTTGCCAGGTGACAGGAATTTACAGCAGTGGTAGAGGCCTGGTCCTCATACTGTACAGTGGTCTCATAAGGAAACCCACTCATTAATTAAAATATTTGAACTTCCGGGGGTCACACATAGAAGTGGACATTCAAGACCTGAGCATTCATGGTAGTCTTAGACCGCTGGAGAGACAGAGCTGAAATGACTCTGGGGTGACTCCTGGAGTTCAGCTCACAAGCAGCACACATGCCCACCACACAATTTCATTAGTGATTATTATCCCTGACAAATTCAAGCTAAAGTGGGAAGCAGAATCTCAAAAACAGAATCAGAGGGGTGTCAGAAAGCCAAACTCTGACTAACACTCCAGCCAGATTCATGCCCAATACGTACAGAGCTCATACATGCAAGCACCTAGTGAACTGGGGAAATTATACTAAGAGAGATCTCAAATGAAAATGGCCAAATTGAGGCTCTTTTGATTTTCCAAAATTAATATTTTCCCCCACACAATTAGAAAAGGCCAGCAGTGTTTACTTTGATTGGTATCTAGAAGCTTCTAAAACAGAGTTTTTGTTACTCTATCGTTACTCTATCCTAACTTTTGCAGGAAACCAACGAAAAATTGCTTGAAATGATATCAGAACTAAAAAAGGCTGCTCACACTCATTCTGCCAGGTCACAGGTCTAGTAGGACTGGGGAGTCACGTGTGGCATTAATGGCAGTTGGTTTTGATTTCTGAGCATCACTTTGCCATTTTGGGGAGCATTCTTGCCACTTGGCTTTTGATTTCTGGGCATCTCTAGGGCCTTTTGTTTGAATTGGAGTGTGACTCCCAGCTGGTGAGGTTCTGGTTTGGTTGGCATGGTTTGAGCACACAGACATCTGGTACACTGCTCGAGATAAAATGGGAAGTACTTTCTCTAAGGGTCCACATCCTACCTGGGAATCCCTTGGAAAAAAAGTTTTAATGACCTGTCAACCTATAGCTATGACCCAATGGCAAGAAAAATGACCTAAAAATATTAAATCTATATTGACACAGAATAGGAAAATGGACTGAAGTTCCCTTGTGTCCAGGACTTTCTCCTATAATCAACAGGCTGGGGCTGATCAAACTAAGGCCCCCACTTCCCCAGAGGGACAGTCCCTGCTGGGACCAATCTGCCCTTGTTCTCAGGGTCAATTTGACCACTATCTTGTCTAAATTTTAGTTATAAAACTATGATAACACAAAAATTAAGATCACTTTTGACAGTGTGGTCACAATATTCTTTAGACTACAGAGAAAGCTGAAGGAAAAAAAAAAGATCTCTTAGAATTCTTGCCCTGAGGAAATAACTCCTCCTATACCTTGTGACCAGAGCTCTCTGGATCACTTATCTTATCTAGACCATCTCTAATTCTGAAACCACAAAAAAAAGGAGGAGGAACAAAGCCATTTAAAAATTACTAGAACTAATCAATGACTACAGAAAGAGAAATTAAGGAAACAATTCCATTCACCATTGCAACGGAAAGAATAAAATACTTAGGAATATATCTACCTAAAGAAACTAAAGACCTATACATAGAAAACTATAAAACACTGGTGAAAGAAATCAAAAAGGACACTAATAGATGGAGAAATATACCATGTTCATGGATTGGAAGAATCAATATAGTGAAAATGAGTATACTACCCAAAGCAATTTATAGATTCAATGCAATCCCTACCAAGCTACCAACAGTATTCTTCACAGAGCTAGAACAAATAATTTCACAATTTGTATGGAAATACAAAAAACCTCGAATAGCCAAAGCGATCTTGAGAAAGAAGAATGGAACTGGAGGAATCAACCTACCTGACTTCAGGCTCTACTACAAAGCCACAGTTATCAAGACAGTATGGTACTGGCACAAAGACAGAAATATAGATCAATGGAACAAAATAGAAAGCCCAGAGATAAATCCACACACATATGGACACCTTATCTTTGACAAAGGAGGCAAGAATATACAATGGATTAAAGACAATCTCTTTAACAAATGGTGCTGGGAAATCTGGTCAACCACTTGTAAAAGAATGAAACTAGAACACTTTCTAACACCATACACAAAAATAAATTCAAAATGGATTAAAGATCTAAACGTAAGACCAGAAACTCTAAAACTCCTAGAGGAGAACATAGGCAAAACACTCTCTGACATACATCACAGCAGGATTCTCTATGACCCACCTCCCAGAATATTGGAAATAAAAGCAAAAATAAACAAGTGGGACCTAATTAACCTTAAAAGCTTCTGCACATCAAAGGAAACTATTAGCAAGGTGAAAAGACAGCCTTCAGAATGGGAGAAAATAACAGCAAATGAAGCAACTGACAAACAACTAATCTCAAAAATATACAAGCAACTCCTACAGCTCAGCTCCAGAAAAATAAATGACCCAATCAAAAAATGGGCCAAAGAACTAAATAGGCATTTCTCCAAAGAAGACATACAGATGGCTAACAAACACATGAAAAGATGCTCAACATCACTCATTATCAGAGAAATGCAAATCAAAACCACTGTGAGGTACCATTTCACACCAGTCAGAATGGCTGCGATCCAAAAGTCTACAAATAATAAATGCTGGAGAGGGTGTGGAGAAAAGGGAACCCTCTTACACTGTTGGTGGGAATGCAAACTAGTACAGCCACTATGGAGAACAGTGTGGAGATTCCTTAAAAAACTGGAAATAGAACTGCCTTATGATCCAGCAACCCCACTGCTGGGCATACCCACTGAGGAAACCAGAAGGGAAAGAGACACGTGTACCCCAATGTTCATCGCAGCACTGTTTATAACAGCCGGGACATGGAAGCAACCTAGATGCCCATCAGCAGATGAATGGATAAGAAAGCAGTGGTACATATACACAATGGAGTATTACTCAGCCATTAAAAAGAATACATTTGAATCAGTTCTAATGAGGTGGACGAAACTGGAGCCTATTATACAGAGTGAAGTAAGCCAGAAGGAAAAACACCAATACAGTATAATAACACATATATATGGAATTTAGAAAGATGGTAACAATAACCCTGTGTATGAGACAGCAAAAAAGACACTGATGTATAGAACAGTTTTATGGACTCTGTGGGAGAAGGAGAGGGTGGGAAGATTTGGAAGAATGGCATTGAAACATGTAAAATATCATGTATGAAACGAGATGCCAGTCCAGGTTCGATGCACGATACTGGATGCTTGGGGCTAGTGCACTGGGACGACCCAGAGGGATGGTATGGGGAGGGAGGAGGGGGGAGGGTTCAGGATGGGGAACACATGTATACCTGTGGCGGATTCATTTTGATATTTGGCAAAACTAACACAATTATGTAAAGTTTAAAAATAAAATAAAATTTTAAAAAAAAATAAAAATAAAATTTTCTCATTCCAATCATTATTTACAATTAGTGAGTTTTATATTGTGATATCTGAATCGTAACTAAGTTTGGAAAACAAAGCTATGAGATCACCTGGTTGTGTCTATTTGGATATGTGTATGTCTCAGTATGCTTCATGCCTTGAGAATCCCATGGACAGTATGAAAAGGCAAAAAGCTGTGACACTGAAAAATGTACCCCCCAGGTCAGTAGGTGTCTAATATGCTACTGGAGAAGAGCAGAGAAACAGCTCCAGAAAGAATGAAGAGGCTGAGCCAACGCAGAAATGACGCCCAGTTCTGGATGTGTCTGGTGGAGAAAGTAAAGTCCTGTGCAGTAAAAAACAATATTGCATAGGAACATGAAATGTTAGGTCCATGAATCAAGATAAATTGGAAGAGGTCAAACAGGTGATGGCAAGAATGAACAGCAATAGTTTGGGAATCAGTGAACTAAAATGGACAGGAATGGGCAAATATAGTTCAGATGATAATTATGTTTATTATGTGGGCAAGAATCACTTAGAAGAAATGGAGTAGTACTCCTATTCAAAAACAAAAGAGTATGACTTGCAGTACTTGGGTTCAATCTCAAGAAAGGCGGAATGATCACAGTTCCTTTCTAAGGCAAACAATTCAATATCACAGTAATCCAGGTCTATGTCCCAACCACTCATGCCAAAGAAACTGAAGTTGATTGTGCTATGAAAACCTCCAAGACCTTCTAGAACTAACACCAAATAAAAGATGTCCTTTTCCTCACAGGAGACTGGAAGGCAAACATAGGAAGTCAAGAGATATCAGAGTAATGGGTAAATTTGGCCTTGAATTACAAAATGAAGCAGGCTAGAGACTAGCAGTATTCTGCCAAGAGAATGCACTGGTCATAGCAAACACTCTCTCCCAACAACAGAAGAGATGACTCATACATGGACGGCACCAGATAGTCAATACCAAAATCAAATTGATTATATTCTTTGCAGTCGAAGATGGAGAAGCTCTAAATAGTCAGCAAACAGACCTGGAGCTGACTATGGCTCACATCGTAAACTTCTTATTGCAAAATTGAGACTTAAATTGAAGAAAGTAGAGAAAATGACTAGGCCATTCAGATATGTCCTAATAAATTCCCTTATGACTGTACAGTGGAAGTGACAAATACATTCAAGGGATTAGATCTGATAGAGAGCCAAAAGAACTATGGACAGAGGTTCATAACATTGTACAAGAGGCATTGATCAAAATCACTCCCCCCCCCCAAAAAAAATGCAAAAGGGAAAATGATTGTCTGAGGAGCCTTTACAAATAGCTGAGTAAAGAAGAGAACAAAAGGCAAAGGAGAAAAGGAAAGATACACCCATGTGAATGCAGAGTTCCAAAGAATAGCAAGGAGAGGTAAGAAAGTCTTCCTAAATGAACAATGCAAAGAAATAGAGGAAAGCAATAGAATGGGAAAGACTAGAGATCTCTTCAAGAAAACTGGAGACACCAAGGAAACATTTCATGCACAGATGACCACAATAAAGGACAGAAATGGTATGAACCTAACAGAAGCAGAAGAGATTATGAAGTGGTGGCAAGAATACACAGAAGAACTATACCAAAAAGTCTTAATGACCTTGATAACCATGATGGTGTGAGCACTGACTTAGACCCATGCACTGGAGTGTGAAGTCAAGTGGGCCTTAGGAAGCATCACTACAAACAAAACTAGTGGAGGTGATGGAATTTCAGCTGAATTATTTCAAATCCTAAAAGACAATGCTCTTAAAGTGCTGCACTCAATATGTCAGCAAATTTGAAAACTCAGCAGTGGCCACAGGACTGGAAAAGATCAGTTTTCATTCCAGTCCCAAAGAAGGGAAATGCCAAGGAATGTTCAAACTACCACACAATTGCACTCATTTCACATGAAGTGAAGTGAAGTCACTCAGTCCTGTCTGACTCTTTGCAACCCCATGGACTGTAGCCTAATGCTCAAAATCCTTCAAGCTAGGTTTCAACAGTATGTGAACCGAGAACTTCCAGATATACAAGCTGAATTTAGGAAAGGCAGAGGAACCAGAGATCAAATTGGCAACATCCATTAAACCATAGAAAAAGAAAGGGAATTCCAGGAAAACACCTACTTTTGCTTCATTGACTATGCTAAAGCCTTTGACTGTGTGGATTTCAACAACCTATGAAAAATTGTTAAAGAGATGGGAATACCTGACCATCTTACCTGCCTCCTGAGAAACCTTTATGCAGGTCAAGAAGCAACAGTTAGAACCTGACATGGAAAAACGGATAGGTTCCAAACTGGGAAAGGAGTACATCAAAGCTGTATTCTGTCACCCTACTTATTTAACTTATATGGAGAGTACATCATGTGAAATGCCAGGCTGGATGAAGCACAAGCTGGAATCAAGATTGCCAGGAGAAATATCAATAACCTCAGATATGCAGATGACACCACCCTTATAGCAGAAAGTAAAGAGGAAATAAAGAGACTCTTGATGAAGGTGAGAGAGGAGAGTGGAAAAGCTAGCTTAAAACTCAATATTCAAAAAATTAAGGTCATGGAATCTAGTCCCATCACATCATAGTAAATAGATAGGGAAAAAATGGAATCAGTGACAGACTTTATTTTCTTGGACTCCAAAATCACTAAGGATGGTGACCTCAGCCATAAAATTAAAATGTGCTTGCTCTTTGGAAGAAAAGCTATAACAATCCTAGATAGCATATTCAAAAGCAGAGACATCACAGAGCTGACAAAGTTACGTCTAGACCAAGCTATGTTTTTTCCAGTAGTCATGTATGGATGTGAGAATTGGACCATAAAGAATGCTGAGGACCAAAGTATTGATGCTTTCGAACTGTGGTGTTGGAGAAGACTCTTGACAGACCCTTCGACTGCAAGGAGATCAAACCAGTCCATCCTAAAGGAGATCAGCCCTGAATATTCATTGGAAGGATTGACACTGAAGCTGAAGCTCCAGTACTCTGTCCAGCTGATGGGAAGAGCTGACTCATTGGAAATGACCCTGATGGTGGGAAAGATTGAAGGCAGAAGTAGAAGGGGATGACAGAGGATGAGATGGCTGGATGGCATCACCGATTCAGTGGACATAATTATGAGGAAACTCTGGGAGATAGTGAAGGACAGGAAAGCGTGGCCTATTGAAGACCATGGGGTCACAAAATGTCAGACACAACTGACTGACTGAAGAACACCAACAACAACTGTTACTAGGCTAAATGATGTTCTACCCACGGCCCTAGAATTGTATGTTGAAGTCCTAAAGCCCAGGATCTCAGAAGGTTACCCTACTAGGAGAGAGGGTCTTCACAGAGGCAATCAAGGTACAATGAGGTCCTAAGGGTGGGCTGTAGCCCAATAGGACTGTGTCTTTATAAGAAGAGGAAAATTAGACACAGAGATGGGCAGAGAGGGAAAAGGATGGGAAGAGACACAGGGAAAAGATGGCCTTTTGCCAACTAAAGAGAAAAGTCTGGAGCAGACCTTTTCCACTCAGCCCTCAGGAAGTATCAGCACTTCTCGTACCTTGATTTTTTTCACTTCCAGCCTCCAGAACTGTGAGGCAATGAATTTTCTGTTGTTTAAACCACCCAGTCTGGGTACTTTGTTATAGCAGTGTGTATACAAGGAACGTCCCCTGCCATATCAGTAAACAATGGATGTTGTAGCCAGTAAACCATGAACCACTGCAGCCACACACACACACACACACACACACACACACCCCTCCACTGGGTTCACCCTGAGGGATTCAGGATGGAGAAAAATAAAATACTGGTCCTTGATAGTCAAGAAGCATGTCAAAGGAATAACTTCAATAAGCCCAGATTCTTGCATCTTTCCATAAATAGAAGTGTGCCAAATTCATTAATTTCAGATGTCTGCTTTTTTAAATCAGCAGTAATCTTTTGATATTACCATTACCTGGCTTTGTTTTGGGGTGGTTAGTGTTTTTTTTGTTTGTTTGTTGCCAAAACTCCTATATATTCCTGGCTCCTCCTAACCTATTCAGAACAGTCCTTCAGTGCTGAGAGGCTGTCTCCTGTCAACTACAAATTGGCACTTGCCAGGAGCATTGCCATGAACAAGGGAATTTACCACCTACCTCTGCAGACGTTGAACCCTGTGCTTCTGCAGCTGTTGACCTTCAACAGCCCTTGAGGGAGTTCAGGGTGGAGTGAGGCACTCCAGGGAATCTGGTGGGACAGGTCTTTAGATAGTTGGATATTTCCAGGAACAGATTTTATGATCCCAATCCTTGCACCTCCTCATATCTAGAAAAGCATTAAATCCCTTTATGTTGACATCAGGACTGGAAAAGGTCAGTTTTCATTCCAATCCCAAAGAAAGGCAATGCCAAAGAATGCTCAAACTACCACACAATTGCACTCATCTTACATGCTAGTAAAGTAATGCTCAAAATTCTCCAAGCCAGGCTTCAGCAATATGTGAACGATGAACTTCCTGATGTTCAAGCTGGTTTTAGAAAAGGCACAGGAACCAGAGATCAAATTGCCAACATCCTCTGGATCATGGAAAAAGCAAGAGAGTTCCAGAAAAACATCTATTTCTGCTTTATTGACTATGCCAAAGCCTTTGACGGTGTGGATCACAATAAACTGTGGAAAATTCTTCAAGAGATGGGAATACCAAGCCACCTGATCGCCTCTTGAGAAATTTGTATACAGGTCAGGAAGCAATAGTTAGAACTGGACATGGAACAACAGATTGGTTCCAAATAGGAAAAGGAGGACGTCAAGGCTGTATATTGTCACCCTGCTTATTTAACTTATATGCAGAGTACATCATGAGAAACGCTGGACTGGAAGAAACACAAGCTGGAATCAAGATTGCCGGGAGAAATATCAATCACCTCAGATATGCAGATGACACCGCCCTTATGGCAGAAAGTGAAGAGGAACTAAAAAGCCTCTTGATGAAAGTGAAAGTGGAGAGTGAAAAAGTTGGCTTAAAGCTCAACATTCAGAAAACAAAGATTATGGCATCTGGTCCCATCACTTCATGGGAAATAGCTGGGGAAACAGTGGAAACAGTGTCAGACTTTATTTTTCTGGGCTCCAAAATCACTACAGATGGTGACTGCAGCCATGAAATTAAAAGACGCTTACTCCTTGGAAGGAAAGTTATGACCAACCTAGATAGCATGTTCAAAAGCAGAGACATTACTTTGCCAACAAAGGTTCATCTAGTCAAGGCTATGGTTTTTCCTGTGGTCATGTATGGATGTCAGAGTTGGACTGTGAAGAAGGCTGAACGCCGAAGAATTGATGCTTTTGAACTGTGGTGTTGGAGAAGACTCTTGAGAGTCCCTTGGACTGCAAGGAGATCCAACCAGTCCATTCTGAAGGAGATCAGCCCTGGGATTTCTTTGGAAGAAATGATGCTAAAGCTGAAACTCCAGTACTTTGGCCACCTCATGCAAAGAGTTGACTCATTGGAAAAGACTCTGATGCTGGGAGGGATTGGGGGCAAGAGGAGAAGGGGATGACAGAGGATGAGATGGCTGGATGGCATCATTGGCTCAATGGACATGAGTCTCAGTGAACTCTGGGAGTTGGTGATGGACAGGGAGGCCTGGGGTGCTGCGATTCATGGGGTCGCAAAGAGTCGGACATGACTGAGCAACTGATCTGATCTGATCTGATGATGACATCAGATCATCTTGACTAGCAGAAACCTTTTGTAAAATGAGTGCTTAATTGTATTGAAATCCCCCTTCACCAAAATCTTACATATTGACCTTCCCGACTGCCTTTTTGGAGCAGTCTCTCAGAGCTATCTGAGGTGCTATCTCCTGGGCTGAAGTCCTGTTTTTGCTCCAAATAAATGTTAATTTGCCACTCGCAAGTTGTGCTTCTTTTTTAGTTGACAGTTATGGTGACAGATGGAGTGACCCAGAGTGGACTTCCCTCCTTTGGTTGAACTCCACAAGGAAGTACAGCTTTAGTACCAGCAGCAGCCCTCCGCCTCTTTGGGGAGTTCAGACAAATTTGGGTGCGTCTCTCCTGGTTCCCAAAGTCTCCTGTATTGCTTGAGATTCTGAGTTTCATTTGGCAGTGGAGAAGGTTACCTGCCCACTGCCACTTGAAAACATACAGGGCGGGCAGCACAGATGAAATATCCAGGGCACACCCACTCATGGTCTAGACACTGAGTGGGGCTCAGTTGAAAGATACCAAGAAATTCCCACCCAGCCAAAAGATACTGGGTGGGAGGCTGTCTGATGCCAGGGAATACCCACGCAATGAAAAGATATGGGGCGGGGGGTGGAGGAGCTCAACTGAAAACAATGGAGGAATACCCAGGGCTCAGCTGAAAGATGCCAAGGTCACCTCAATGTTCAATGTAGGGATCTAAGTGGCTTTGGCTGAGTGGTTACTGAAGAGGCTGATCTGACACTTTTCCTCAGTTCAACTGCCTTTACAGAATTTGTCAGGATAAAAGTGTGGAGAATATATGAGAGCTTAGCTCCAAAGGAAAGGGACAAGACTCCTCCTGGCTAGTTACCATTGTCTCATATGATTGAGAAATATACGGACATGGTTGAGGCCTAGTCCCTATACCATGCAGTGGTCCCATAGGGAAACCCACTTATTATTGTAAAATCCTTGCTCCTCCAGGGGTCACACAGAAGAACTGGCCATTCAGCGACCAGAGCACCCAAGGTGACCTTAGACTGTCGGATGGAAAATCCGAGGCACAGAATAGGAGATGAAACGAATCTGGGGTGACTCCTGGAGGAGTGATTTTTATCCCCGATGAATTCAACTTAAAGTGAGAAACGGAATCTCAAAAAAAGAAACAGTGGGGTATCAGGAAGCCAAACTCTTACTAACACTCTAGCCAGGTTCATCTGCCATACATATGGAGTTCACACTTGCAAGTACCTAGTGAACTGTGGAAATTATACTAAAACAGATCTCAAATGAAAATGGCCAAATTGGGGCTCTTTTGATAGTCCAAAATTGATACTTTTGCATGATTAGAAAAGGCCAGCCATGCTTACTTTGATTGGTATCTAGAAACTTCTAAAAGAGGAAACAATAAAGTAACTTCTTTGCAGGAAACCAACAAGAAATTGCCTGAAACTATATCAGGACTAAAAAATTCCGCTAGCACTGATTCTACCAGGTAGCAGTTCTAGTGGGACTGGGAATTCACGTTTGGCCTTTATTCCATTTTGCTTTTACTTCCTGGGCATCACTTTGCCATCTTTTGGGGGCACCACTTGGATTTTGATTTCCGGGCATCACTTTGCCTTTTGTTTAAACTGGAGCTTGACTCCAAGTTGGTGAGGTTCTGGTTTGGTTTCATTTTGTTGACTTGGTTTGAGTGTGAGGATATCTGGTACAAACTGCTTGAGCTAAAATGGACAGGAATGGGTGAATTTAATTCAGATGACCATTATATCTACTATTATGGACAAGAATCCCTTAGAAGAAATGGAACAGTCATCACAGTCAACAGAAGAGTCCAAAATGCAGTACTTGGTGCAATCTCAAAAATGACAGAATGGTCTCTGTTTGTTTCTAAGGCAAACCAACCATTCAACATTATAGCAATTGACTTTATGCCCCAACCACTCATGCCAAAGACACTGAAGTTGAACTGTTCTATGAAGACCTACAACACCTTCTAGAACTAACACCAAAAATGATGTCGTTTTCATCATAGAGGACTGAAAGGCAAAAATAAGAAGTAAAGAGGTACCTGGAGTAACAGGCAAGTTTGGCCCTGGAGTACAAAATGAAACAGGGCAAAGGCCAGAGTTTTACCAAGAGAACGCACTGGTCATAGCAAACACCCTCTTCCAACAACACACATGGACATCACAAGATGGTCAATACTAACATCAGATTGATTATATTTCTTTGCAGCCAAAGATGGAGAAGCTTTGTATACAGGCAGCAAAAATAAGACCAGGAGCTGACTGTGGCTCAGATCATGAACTCCTCATTGCAAAATTCAGACTTAAATTGAAGAAAGTAGGGAAAACCACTAGACCATTCAGGTATAACCTATATCAAATCCCTTATGATTAAACAGTGGAAGTGACAAATAGATTCAAGAGATTAGATCTGATAGAATGCCTGAAGAACTATGGACAGAGGTTCGTGATATTGTACAGGAGGCAGTGATCCAAACCATCCCCGGGAAAGAAATGCAAAGTGGTTTGCAGAGTAGGCGTTACAAATAGTTGAGAAAAGAAGTGAAAGGCAAAGGAGGAAAAGAAAGATACACCTTTCTAAATGCAGAGTTACAAAAAATAGCAAGGAGAGATAAGAAACCATTCTTATGCGAACAATGCAAAGAAATAGAGGAAAACAATAGAATGGGAAAGACTAGAGATCTCTTCAAGAAAATTAGAGATACCAAGGGAATATTTCATGCAGAGATGGGAACATTCAGTTCAGTTCAGTTCAGTCGATCAGTCGTGTCCGACTCTTTGCGACCCCATGAATCGCAGCACGCCAGGCCTCCCTGTCCATCACCAACTCCCGAAGTTCACTCAGACTCACGTCCATCAAGTCAGTGATGCCATCCAGCCATCTCATCCTCTGTCGTCCCCTTCTCCTCCTGCCCCCAATCCCTCCCAGCATCAGAGTCTTTTCCAATGAGTCAACTCTTCACATGAGGTGGCCAAAGTACCGGAGTTTCAGCCTCAGCATCATTCCTTCCAAAGAAATCCCAGGGCTGATCTCCTTCAGAATGGACTGGTTGGATCTCCTTGCAGTCCAAGGGACTCTCAAGAGTCTTCTCCAACACCACAGTTCAAAAGCATCAATTCTTCGGCATTCAGCCTTCTTCACAGTCCAACTCTCACATCCATACATGACCACAGGAAAAACCATAGCCTTGACTAGACGAACCTTTGTTGACATTAAAGGACAGAAACAGTATGGACCTAACAGAAATAGAAGAGCTAAAGAAAAGGAACAAGAATACAGAGAAGAACTATACAAAAAATATCTTACTGACCTGCACAACCAGGATGGTGTGATCACTCACCTAGAGCCAGACATCCTGGAGTGTGAAGTCAAGTGGGTCTTAGGAAGCATCACTACAAACAAAGCTAGTGGAGGTGATGGAATTCCAGTTGAGCTATTTCCAATCCTAAAAGATGATGCTGTCAAAGTGCTGAACTCAATAGGCCAGCAAATTTGGAAAGTTCAGCAGTGAATACAGGACTGGAAAAGGTCATTTTCAGTCCAATCCCAAGGAAGGGCAATGTCACAAAATATTCAAACTACCACACAATTGCACTCATTTCACATGCTATCAAGATATGCTCAAAATCCTTCAAGCTAGGCTTCGACAGTACATGAACCGAGAAATTCCAGATGTACAAGCTGGATACAGAAAAGGCAAAAGGATCAGAGATCAAATTGCCACCATCTGTTAGATCATAGAAAAAGCAAAAGGATTCCAGAAAAACATCTACTTCTGCTTCATTAATTACGCAAAAGCCTTTGACTGTGTGGGTCAAAACAAACTGAAAATTTCTTAAAGAGACGGGAACACCAGACCATCTTACCTGCCTCCTGAGAAACCTGTATGCAGGTCAAGAAACAACAGTTAGAACCTGACATAGAACAATGCACAGATTCAAAATTGGGAAAGGATAACATCAAGGCTAGATATTGTCACCCTGCTTATTTAACTTCTATGCAGAGTACATCATGAAATGCTGGGCTGGATGAAGCTCAAGCTGGAATCAAGATGGCTGGGAGAAATATCAATAATCTCAGATATGCAGATACCACCACCGTTATGGCAGAAAGTGAAGAGGAACTAAAGAGCCTCTTGACGAGTGTGAAAGAGGAGAGTGAAAAATCTGGGTTAAAACTGAACATTCAAAAAACTAAGATCATGGCATCCAGTCCCATCACTTCATGGCAAACAGATGGGAAATATGTGAAAACAATGACAGACATTGTTTTATTGGTCTCCAAAATCACTGCAGATGGTGGCTGCAGTCATAAAATTAAAAGACATTTGCTCCTTGGAAGAAAAGCTATGACAAACCTAGACAGCATATTAGAAGCAGAGACATTACTTTGCCAACAAAGGTCCAAATAGTCCAAGTTATTGTTTTTCCAGTGGTCATGTATGGATGTGAGATTTGGATCATAAAGAAGGCTGAGTGCCAAGAATTGAGGTTTTCAAACTATTGTACTAGAGAATACTCCTGAGAGTCCCTTGGACTGCAAGGAGATCAAATCAGTCAATATTTAAGGAAATCAGCTCTGAATGTTCACTGGAAGGACTGATGCTGAAGCTGAAGCTCCAATATTTTGGCCACCTGATTCGAAGAGCCGACTCCTTGGAAAAGATCTTGATCAGGGAAGGATTGAGGGCAGGAGGAGAAGGGGACGACAGAGGATGAGATGGTTGGATGGCATCAGCGACTTGATGGACATGAGTTTGAGCAAACTCCGGGAGACAGTGATGGACAGGGAATCCTGGCATGCTGCACTCCAGGGATTGGAAAGAGTCAGACCTGACTGAGTGACTGAACAACAGCAACAAATTCTTGCATTTCCTCATATCTACTAACCCCTTTAAGATGACATCAGATCCTCTTGACTAGCAGAAAAACTGTTGTAAAATAAGTGCTAAATTGTACTGAACTCCCTCTTCATCAACTCTTATATATTGACCTTGTCCCACTGCCTCTGGAGCAGTCTCTCAGAGCTATCTGAGGTGCTGCTCCCAGGCTGCTCTCCTCATTTTACCCCAAATAAAAGTTAACTCAACACTTTCAAGTTGTGTATCTTTTTTAGCCCAGAGTTATGATGACCGAGGAAGCAGCCCAGAGTGGACTTCCTTCCTTCTCCTGAACGCCACGAGGAGCCAGAGCTTTGGTACCAGCAGCGGCCACTTGCACCATCCACCTCTTCTGGGAGTGCAGATGAGTTCAGGTAAGTCTCTCCTGGCTCTCAAATCTCCAATACTGGTCGAGAGTCTGAGTTTGATTTGAAGTGGAGCAGGTTACAAGCCCCCTCCCAGGTGGAAAGATACTGGGGTTGGGGGATCCAGGTGAAATATCAGGGACAGACCCACTCATGGTCTAGACACTGAGTGGGCCTCAGTTAAAAGATACCGAGAAATTCCCACCCAGGTGAAAGATACTGGGTGGGGGGCTGTCTGAAAGATGCCAGGGAATACCCACCCAGTGGAAAGAAGGGGTGTTATATTGAAAAAATCCAGAAATACTGGTATCTCGGCTGAAAGATGCTGAGGTCGCTCTGTCGTAGGGGACTGAGTGGTCTTGGCTGAGTGGTTAGGTAACAGGCCGATTCTACACTTTTCCTCAATTCGACTGCCTTTATAGAATTTGTCGAGATAAACGTGAGGAGAGTATGTGAGAGCTTTGCTCCAAGGAAAAGGGACAAGACTCCACCCAGTCAGTTACAGTTTTCTCAGGCGACTGAGACAATTTCAGGAGTGGTGGAGGCCTGGTCCTCATACTGTGCAGTGGTCCCATAGGGAAACCCACTCAATAATTAAAATACTTGCTCCTCTGGGGCCACATCTAAGAACTGGCCATTCAGCGACCTGAGCACACACAGTGGTCTTAGACTGCTGGAGGGAGAATCCAAGGCATGAAGAGCAGCTGAAACAACTCCGGGGTGACTCCCGGAGGAGTTCAGCTCACAACAGCACACAGGCCCACCAATTTCACTAGTGATTTCTATCCCTGAGAAATTCAAGTGGAATTAAAGTGAGAAACAGAATCTCAAAAACAGAAACAGGAGTTTCAGAAAGCCGACTTCTGACTAACACTCCAGCCAGATTCATGTACAATACATTCAGAGATCATACTTGCAAGTACCTAGTGAACTGTGGAAATTATACTAAAAGATAGCTCAACCAAAAATGACCAAATTAGGGCTCTTCTGATATTCCCAAATTGATACTTTTATGCCCACCTTTAGAAAAGGTCGGCCATGCTTACTTTGATTGTTATCTAGAAGCTTCTAAAAGAGAAAATGATAGTCACTTCTGTGCAGGAAATCAACAACAATAAATTGCTTGAAACTATATAGGTGAACAATGCAAAGAAATAGAGGAAAACAACAGAATAGGAAAGACTAGAGATTTCTGCAAGAAAATTAGAGATACCAAGGGAACATTTCATGCAAAGAGAGCAATAAAGGACAGAAATGGTATGGACCTAACAGAAGCAGAAGATATTAAAAAGAGGTGCCTAGAATACACAGAAGAACTATAAAAAAGATCTTAATGACCTGGAAAACCACGATGCTGTGATCACTCACCTAGAGCCAGAAATCTTGGAGTGCAAAGTCAAGTGGGCCTTAGGAAGTACACTACAAACAAAGCTAGTGGAGGTGATGAAATTCCATCTGATTTATTTCAAATCCTAAAAGATGATACTGTTAAAGTGCTACACTCAATATGACAGCAATATTGAAAACATCAGCAGTGACCACAGGACTGGAAAAGGTCAGGTTTCATTTCAATCCCAAAGAAGGGCAATGCCAAAGAATGTTCAAACTACTGCTAACTGACTCATTTCACATGCTAGTAAGATCATGCTCAAAGTCCTTCAGGGTAGGCTTTAACAGTACGCAAACCAAGAACTTCAAGACATACAAACTGGATTTAGAAAAGACAGAAGAACCAGAGATCAAATTGCCAACATCCGTTGGATCATAGAAAAACAGTGGAATACAAAAAAATTCTACTTCTGCTTCATTGACTAGGCTAAAGCCTTTGACTGTGTGAATCACAACAAATTGGAAAATATTAAACAGATAGGAATTACCTTACCTGCCTCCTAAGAAACCTGTATGCAGATCAAGAAGCAACATTTAGAACCTGACATGGAACAATGGACTGGTCCCAAATTGGGAAAGGAGTACCTGAAGGCTGTATATTGTCACCCTGCTTATTTAATTTCTAGGCAGTGTACATCATGTGAAATGCTGGGCTGGACGAAGCTCAAGCTAGAATCAAGATTGCTGGGAGATATATCAACAACCTCAGATATGCAGATGACACCACCCTAACGGCAGAAAGTAAAGAGGAACTAAAGGGCTTCTTAACGAAGATGAAAGAAGAGAGTAGAATTGCTGGCTTAAAACTCAGCATTCAAAAAACTAAGATCATGGATCCAGTCACATCACTTCATGGAAAATAGATGAGAGAAAAATAGAAACAATGACAGACCTTTATTTTCTTGGGCTCCAAAATCATTGCAGATGGTGACTGCAGCCATGAAATTAAAAGATGCTTGCTCCTTGGGAAAAAAAGCTATGACAAACCTAGACAGCATATTAAAAAGCAGAGACATCACTTTGCTGACAAAAGTCCATCTAGTCCAAGCTATGGTTTTTCCAGTAGTCATGTATGGATGTGAGAATTGGACCGTAAAGAAAGCTGAGCCATCCATGTGTTGAGGCTTTTGAACAGTGGTACTGTAGAGGACTCGAGACTCCCTGGACAGTAAGGAAATCAAACCAGTCAATCCTAAAGAAAATAAATCCTGAATATTAATTGAAAAGTAAGCTCCAATACTTTGGCTACTTGAAGCCAAAAGGTGACTCATTGGAAAAGACCCTGGTTATGGGAAATTTGAGGGCAGAAGGAGAAGCAGACAACAGAGGATGAGATGGTTGGATGGCATCACTGACTCACTGGACATGAATTTGAGCAAACTCCAGGAGATTGTGAAGGACAGGGAAGCCCGGCATGCTGCAGTCCATGGGGTTGTGAGAGCTGGACACATTTGAGCAACTTAACAACAACAACAAATCCTTGCATCTCCTCATATCTAGCAAAACACTAAATCTTCAAAAATGACATCAGATCCTCTTGACTAGCAGAAAACCTTTTGTAAAATGAGTGTTTAATTGTATTGAACTCCCCCTTCACCAAAATCTTATATATTGACCTTCTCCAGCTACCTCTTTGGAGCAGTCTCCCAGAGCTATCTGAGGTGATTCCTCCCGGGCTGCAGTCCTCATTTTCCCCCAAATAAAACTTAACTTGCAACTCTCAAGTTGTGCATCTTTTTTAGTCCAGAGTTATGGCAACCAACAAAGCATACCAGAGTGCACTTCCTTCCTTCACCTGAACTCCACGAGGAACCAGAACTTTGGTACCAGCAGTGGCCCCTTGCACCCATCTGACACCGTGGGGAATGCAGGGGAATTGGGCCGAGTCTCTCCTGGCTCTCACATCTCCCATAACGTCTGAGATTGTGAGTTTTATTTGGTGGTGGAGCAAGTTATCTGCCCCTTCCCAGTTGGAGAGATACTGGGTGGTGTCCAGGTGAAATATACAGGGCACACCCACTCGTGGTCTAGACACTGAGTGGGGCTCGGTTGAAAGATACAGAGAACTTCCCACCTAGTCAAAAGATACCGGCTCAGGGGCTACAATGGAATACCACCCAGTGGAGATGTACTGGGAATGGAGGGGGCTCAACTGAAAAAAAATCGAGGAATACTGGGGGCTGAATACGCTGAGGACTGAAAGATGCTGAGGTCGCTCTATTGTAGGGGACTTAGTGGTCTTGGCGGAATGGTTAGGTAAGAAGTTGATCTGATACTTTTCCTCAGTTCGACTGCCTTTATAGACTTTGTTGAGATAAAAGTGAGGAGAATATATGAGAGCTTTGCTCCAAAGAATAGGGACAAGACTCCTCCCGGCCAGGTATAGTTTTCTCATGTGACTGAGAAATTTAAGAAAGTGGTAGAGGCCTAGTCTTCATGCCATGAAGTGGCCCCATAGGGGAAACCCACTTATTAATTAAAATAAATGCTTGCCCAGGGGTTGCGCATAAGAACTGGCCATTCAGCTGGGAATGGAGGAGGCTCAGTTGAAAAAAAAATCACCCACACTGAGCACCCACACTGGTCTTAGACTACTGGAGGGAAAATCCAAGGCATGTTTCATGAAGCTGAAACAACTCTGGGGTGACTCCTGAAGGAGTTCAGCTACAACAGCACACAGGCCCACCACACAATTTCACTAGTGATTTTTATTCGTGAAATTCAACTTAAAGTGAGAAACAGAATCTCAAAAATAGAAACAGAGGGGTTTAATAAAGCCAGCCTCTGTCTATGTCTCACTCCAGCCATATAATATGTACAGAACTCATACTTGCAAGTACCTAGTGAATTGGGGAAGTTATACTAAAAGAGGTCTCAACCGAAAATGGCCAAATTGGGGCTCTTTTGATTTTCCAAAATTGATATTTTTGCACCCACCTTTAGAAAGCCGTGCTTACTTTAACTGGTATCTAGAAGCTTCTAAAAGAGGAAACGATAGAATAACTCCTTTGCAGGAAACCAAATTTCAAGAAATTTCTAAGTCCAGCTGTGCTTACTTTAATTGGTATCTAGAAGCTTCTAAAAGAGGAAACAATAGAATAACTCCTTTGCAGGAAACCAAATTTCAAGAAATTTCTTGAAACTACGTGGAAGTCACCAAACATGGCTTCCTAGTCCCACTAGACCTGCAACCTGGAAGAGTCAGTGATAGCAGCTTTTTTTAGCTTGAAACAATATCAGAACTAAAAGGTTCTGTTATCCAGGTTGGACATTTACAATCAGCCAGCCTCTTCTTTGCATTTCCTGAGATAAGAGATAGGTGGGCTCCAGTTGAAGATTTTATAACCAGCCCCCCATTTGCATTTACATTCGGAAGTAACAACAAAAACACAGTAACTAGCTAGTCTTTGTCTCTTGTTAACACCTCAAGGGAATAATCACGGCAAGGACAAAGAGAAGAAAAAACCCTGTCCGAGTAAAAGATAAGGGAGACACTACGCATGAACAGGAAGGAGTCAAAAGTCAGAGGATAATTCCAGGCCATAATGAGTCTTGCTCCTCCCAGAAGCCTTCACTGTGAGATCCACCGTGGCTAAGGTGTGTGTCCACAGCCCAGGGGAAGGTATCTAGACAAATTAACCAGGGGGGAGCAAAGCGAGGCCATTGGCCTGAGGGAAGACAAAGAACCAGAGAGCTGCCCCCTTACAAAGGATTTACACTTCCCAAAGGCCAGACTCTGTCTGAACTCACCCATGCACCTTTCCATGTGTACTTTTCCTTTCAGTAAACTTTGCCTGATAGGCTACAGTCCATGGGGTCGCAAAGAGTCGGACACGACTGAGCAACTTCACTTTCACTTTCTGCCTCCTTGCCTGAATTCATTCTTGAGTAGGCAGGCAAGACTAGGGACCTCAGCCCCACCTGCTGGCTCCTGTGGTCCAATGGTTAGGACTCCCGGTCCTGGAAACTAAGATCCTGCTTCCAGCTGCCGCTTATTGCTGCATGTGTCTGAAATCATCTGGTGCCAAAACCCGGGAGTGAAGGTTCCTTAACGTGGGAGAATCTTCTTCCAGGCCTTCCACTTAAGAACTGGAAATTATTTAAAATCGAAGGGTTAAGAAAGGAGAAAACTTAAAGTCGTATTGCAGCAGTGATTGGTATAAGTTGGAAAGTGGAGAAAAATGGCCTGAGAACAGCTCTCTAAATTATAACACCATTCTGCAATTGGATCTTTATTGCCACAGAATGGAAAAGAGGAAGGAGATTCCCTATCTTGAGGCTTTCATGGTCCTTTACCAAAATCCCACCCTATATGACTCTCATAATTTAAAACCTGGAAAACCAGAAAACTCTTCTGACATTTTGGATGATCCCCTCCTAAGCTCTGTCATCTCTCAGAGGGGAAACTAAGCTCTCCCTGCTCCGGATAGTATTCCTACTTCTCCTGAGCCACCTTCTCCTCCTGAGTTACCACTTCTCCCAAATCATCTCTTTCTCCCGGTCTCTCTCCTCCATCCCAAACTTCACCTCCTATCCCCTTCCATGAGCTCCCGTTATCCCAAGAAACAGAGACTAGTCCCTCTGGGGTAACTCACAGTAGGAGCTTCCTATCACCCAGAACCAGAGAGGTTATGTCCTCTTAGGGAGGTGGTAAATGGAGAAGGGACCATCGAGTGCCCTTCTCTTTAACTGACTTGGCCCACTGTAGACAGAAACTGAGCCAATGTTCTGAAGACTCTAGTAAGCTTCTTGAAGGGGTTCATGCCCTCACTCTGGTCTCTGACCTAACTTGGAAGGATGTGCAAATAGTTCTGTCTACCTGCTGCAATTCTGAGGAAAAACAGAGAATCTAGACAGCATCCTGGGGCATACTGACCAACCTAAACATTATGCTATGGGTGGAGCTGTGCTCAGTCGCTCAGTCGTGTCCAACTCTTTGTGACCCCATGGACTGTAGCCCACCAGGCTCCTCTGTCCATGGGGATTCTCCAGGCAAGAATACTGGAGTGGGTTGCCATGCCCTCCTCCAGGGGATCTTCCCAACCCAGGGATTGAACCCAGGTCTCTCACATTGCAGGTAGATTTTTTTTACTGTCTGAGCCACCAGGGAAGCCCAAGAATACTGGAGTAGGTAGCCTATCTCTTCTCCAGAGGATCTTCCTGACCCAGGAATTGAACCAGGTTCTCCTGTATTGCAGGCAGATTCTTTACCAGCTGAGCTACCGAGTGAGTGTGAAGTCACTTAGTCGTGTCTGACTCTTTGCAACCCCATGGACTGTAGCCCACCAGGCTCCTCCATCCACGCAATTTCCCAGACAAGAATATTGGAGTGGGTTGCCATTTCCTTCTTCAGGGTATCTTCTTGACCCAGGTATCAAACCTGGGTCTCCTGCATTGCAGGCAGTCTCTTTATTGTCTGAACCATCAGGGAAGCCCTGAGATGCAGTCCCAAAGCAGGAACTCTCTTGGAATTATAATACCCAGGAGGGAACGGAAGCCAGGAAGCACATGGTCCAATGTGTATTAGAAGGGATGAAAAAGTGCCTCAAGAAGCCAGTTAACTATGAAAAGGTTAAAAGGACCCAGGAAGAAAAGGACTATCCAGCCCTCTTTCAGGGGCAGCTTGTGGAGGTATTCAGGAAGTATACCAATATAGATCCCTCTGTGTCCGAAGGTCAGTCCCTGCTGGGACAGTACTTTATTAGCCAGTCTACCCCCTATTAGGCAGAAACTCCAAAAGTTACAATTTGGCTCACAGATGCCTATGGCCCAGCTCCTAGATGTGGCCTTTGTGGGTATTTAATAATCGAGACCAAACTCAGGAGGAAAAGAGAACCCAACCTGAGAAAAGGCAGGCCAGGGCTCATGCACACCTGATGGTCGTTGCTGTCAGCCATGCCTTGCAATCTCAGGACAACCCAAGGGGGCCGAGAAAGTCCAGCTATCCGTCTGGAGGTAAGACCAGCAAGGGGCAATGCTACAAATGCAAGTCAACTGGCCACTGGGCCCTAGATTACCAGAAAGAGCCCCCCAGGCCATGTCTTGCCTGCAAACAAACAAGTCATTGGAAGAGGGACTGCCCTCAGTCCTGAAGGGGAAGAGGTGGGCTCCTGTTCCCGAAATGGCCATCATGCTGGATGACAGGTGGCCAGGGGATTCTGGCGGCTCCCCGCAACAAGATGTCTATCTCCACCGAGGCACCCCAGGTAGTCCTTGACATGGCAGGTCAAAAAAATCAATTTCTTAACTGATATAAGAGCCATTTATTCGGTCTTAATTTGTCATGCGGGAACCTCACTCCTCCAAAAGCTGTACTGTGACTGATGTCAATGGAAATCTCAGGTCCATTGTTTCCCTGGGCCTTTCACTGGCCAATTTGAGTGGCGGTTGATTTCACATGCCTTTCCCATCGTGCCTCAGTGTCTTACCTCTGTCCCTGGGAGGGGCCTTTTGAGCTCCCTTGGGGCCATACTCCAGTTAGGAGCCCCCAGGGAGCCCCGTATTTTAACTCTCAGACAGACAAGCCAGAAGAGCAAGATTCTATTCTTAGCCATATTCTACAAGCAGTAGACCCTTCAGCATGGGACAAGGGAATCCCTGGAAGCCCATAATCGCCCAACCAGTGAGAATTAGCCTTAGACTAGAAACGTCTTATCCTAAAAAGAAAAACTATCCTATAAAGTTGGAAGCACAAGAAGGGTTTGCAACCCCTCATGGATAAATTCCTAAGGCATGGCCTCTTGGTGTCCTGCCAGTCTCCATGCAAAACTCCTATCCTGCCAGTTGTTAAGCCAAGTGGGGAATATAGGATGACTCAAGACCTTAGGGCAATAAACAAGGCTGTGATCCCTACACATCCCCTTGTGGCCAATCCTTACAAGATACTCGCCCAGGTCCCTGAAAACGCTAAAGGGTTTACTGTTCTCAGTCCCAAGGATGCCCCAGTTCATCCTTTATCACAATATCTTTTTGCACTTGAGTGGGCTGACCCTGACTCAGACATACCTGGATGGTATTGCCTCAGGGATATCGGGACACCCTGCACTTGTTCGCCCAGGCTCTAGGAAAGGAGCTAAAGGAAATACTTAAGAGAAGGTGCTATTATACAATATGTGGATGATATCTTAATATGTCGCCCCACAAGGGAGGCCTCAGATCAAAACCACCATGAAGTTTTTAATTTCCTTGGAACCCATGCTTACAGAGTCTCTCAGAAAAAGGCACAGATTCCAAAGCAACAGGTTAAATACCTGGGATAAATTATAAACCTGGGGAGTATATAGCTATCTCCAGAGAGAAAACTAGCTACATTGGGCCTATGTACCCCCAAAGACTAAGAAATATCTCTCTACCTTTCTAGGCATGGCAAGATTCTACAGAATCCTGGATTTGGGCTAGTGGCCAAACCCCTGTATGAAGCCATCAAAGGCCCAGATACAGAGCCTTTACTCTGGAATGGGGAGCAGGAAAAGGCTTTTTGCAATAACAAGCAGGCCCTAACTGGAGCCCCTGCTCTGGGTCTCACCAACTTAAACAAGCCATTCTTCTTGTAAGTAGCTGAAAAACAAGGGACAGCCCTGGGGGTTAGGACAAAAGCTAGGGGAAGTTCCCCAGCCCATAGGCTACTTCTCCAAGCAACTAGACTCCATGGCCAAGGCTGGCCTGGTTGCCTCCAGGCAGTAGGTGCCATCATTTAATTGGTTGAAGAAGCCAACAAGCTTACCTTTGGGCAGTCACTTCAAGTCCGGACCCCTCATCAAGTACAGGGGATCCTAGAGATGAAAGGCCATCACTGGCTAACAGGAGGCTGTCTTACTAAATACGAGGCTTTACTTCTTGATTCTCCAGAAGGGACTCTCAAAACTTGTCACACCCTGAACCCAGCTACATTGATGCCTGCTGAGGAACCAGAGCTAATACATTCATGCCTTGAAACCTTGGACCAAGTCTATTCCTGTAGGTTGGATCTAACAAATCAAGCCATAGAAAAGCCTGAGGAGGAATGGTTTACTGATGGCAGTAGTTTTGTCAGATATAGAGTCAGAAGGGGAGGGTAGGCTATTGTGGGCACACGTGGCATCAGAGAAGCAAAACCTTTGCCACCTAACACCTCAGCCCAAAAGGCTGAACTGCTAGCTCTAACCTGAGATTAGGAGAAGGAATCTAATCTGATTCTAGGAGAAGGAAAGGTTGCCAATACATACACAGACTCAAAATATGCCTTCCTTGTTCTACTTGCCCTCGCAGCAAGAGAGGAGAGAGAGCGCATGTGTGTGTTAATCGCTCAGTCGTGTTCAACTTTGAGACCCATGGATTGTAGCCCACCAGGCTCCAGGCTCCTCTGTCCACGGAATTTTCCAGGCAAGAATACTGGAGTGGGTTGCCATTCCCTTCTCCAGGGGATCTTCCCAACCCAGGGATCGAACCCAGGTCTCCCACATTACAGGCAGATTCTTTACCATCTGAGCCACGAGGGAGGACGTATAAATGCAAAAAAAAAAAAAAAAAACAACTCTCCTACAAAGTGTGGGACTGAAATTTTACACCTCATAGAAGTGTTCCTAAAACCAAAGCAGGTAGCAGTCATCCACTGCTATGGACACCAAAAGGGAATTGCCCAAGTTATCCAGAGAGACAACAAAGCAGATCAGGAAGCTAAGAAAGCAGCCCAGATGCCCAGAAATGAAATGGCTCTAATCCCATCCCTTACCCCTTCTAACCTTATACTCCCAGGCATTCAACTTCTGAAGAGAACTGGGCACGAGATAGAGGGGGAATGAAGGGAGCAGGTGGTTGGTGGCACATAGATCAGAAATCGCTCATACCTCTCTGTGATCACTGGAACATTATTAAAGGGCTACCTGATTCTCTGCATCTGCAGAGAGCTGCAAGGTCTATGAGAGTTTTCCAACTTTTTACAGGGAAAGGGCTCCCGGAGATGATTAAAAGAGTCACTTGAGCCTGTGACCTTTGCACCACCCATAACCCAGGAGGCAACATCAAGCCTCCCCTTCACGATCACCCAGCCCAGCGTCGAGGGACTCACCCAGGAGAGGACTGGCAAAGAGATTTCACTCAGATGCCCTTCCAGGGCTTCAAACAGTTATTTGTCTTTATAGATCCATTTATTAGTCTTTATAGATATCTTTACTGGATGGATAGACGCCTTCCCTACTAGAGCAGAGAAGCCAGTTGAAGTACTGAGGCACTCCTTGATTCGGATTGCCTGGCCACCTTCAGAGTAACAGTGGACCTTCGTTTGTAGCAAAGGTGTCACATGACAACGTTCGAAGGCTTTAGGAATTAAATACCATCTCTATTTATCCTGAAGACCTCAGTCCTCGGGAAAAGTGGAACAGGCTAACTATACACTAAAGAAAACCTTGGGCAAACTCTGTCAGGAAACGTCAGAGTCGTGGTATCGCCTGCTGCCAATAGCCCTCTTAAGGGTCAGGGCAGCTCCTAAAACAACCCCTGAGTTAAGCCCTTTCAAAATGACATATGGAAGGCCATTCCTCACTACTCTAGACATGCTAACTAACCCAGAAATCCGGGCTCGTCTTGTGTACATTATAAATCTGGGGCAGTTCCAGAAAGCTATATAAGAATATGGCAACAGAGTACAGCCCTCTCCAGATGCCAGGCCCCCTTATCCTGCAGCAAAACCTGGACACTGGGTACTTTTAAAGGCCGGGAGGAATGAGTCCCCCAGCAACCAGCTGCTCCCCAAACAGTTCTTACCAAGTTCTGAGCACCCCGAGGGCAGTCAAACTCCAGGGGGTCACCAGCTGGGTTCATTTATCCAGGTTTAAAGTTGTCCCCTCTGATATGTCACAGGAACCTGAGGGCCCACCTTCCGGCCATCCCTATGAATCCACCCCTCCTCCAAGTCTCCACAGGACTCAGAGGACCCAGGACAGCCTGAAAATCCCAGGTGGATGAGTGAGCCTCCAGAAGACCTGAAGCTGCTATTCAGAAAGGCCAAAAATCTTCTTAAACCCTAAGCTAAGTACCCATAGCAACTATCTTCTTTATGCTTCCCAGCAATCAATCCACTCAGAGTAATATTGTGCTGTTCTGTGCATAGTCGCTCAGTCGTGTCCGACTGTTTATGACCCCATGGACTGTAGCCCACCAGGCACCTCGGTCCATGGGGATTCTCCAGGCAAGAATACTGGAGCGGGTTGCCATATCCTCCTCCAGGGGATCTTTCCAACCCAGGGATCGAACCCAGGTCTCCCCCATTGCAGACAGATTCTTTACCATCTGAGCCACCAGGGAAGCCCACAGAGTAATGATCTGGTACATGTAGATAACTATTGTCTTCTTTGCTCTCATCCTTGCTCTTGGAATCCACTGAACTCTGCTTATGCTGGGTAATTTAAATATGACCCTGACTGATGCTACTATGAAGTAGTCCATTGCCTTAGCTTTGCTATGCCTATTTCCCTTATCTACAGAATGGACAGACAACTCTCTGGTCTGCATTGTACAAACTCTTGCTTCCTCTACTCAGTTCACAAAATGTTTCTCAATTTTGAACCAGCCCATTGTTCCATGTCCAGTTCTGTTGCTTCTTGACCTGCATACAGGTTTCACAGGAAGCAGGTAAGGTGGTCAGGTATTCCCACTCTTTAAGACTTTTCCAGTTTGTTGTAATCCATACAGTTAAAGTCTTTAGCATAGTCAATGAAGCAGAAGTAGATGTTTTTTGTATTTTGATATCTGATTCATAACTAAGTTTGGAAAACAAAAGCTATCAGATCTCTTGGCGTGTCTATTTAGATATATGTATGTCTCAGTATGTGTCTTTGGATAATATTGCTGATTGCTGAGACTGGTTTGTAAATGAGCTCTAAAAGTGTCCAAAATGCAGTACTTGGGTGTGATCTCAAAAATGACAGAGCGATCTTGGTTCATTTCCATTCAATATCACAGTAATCCAAGTCTATACTCCAACCACTAATGCCGAAGTTGAAGTTAAACAGTTCTATAAAGACCTACAAGACCTTCTAGAACTAACACCAAAAAAAGATGTCCTTTTCATCATAGGGGACTGGAATGCAAAAGTAGGAAGTCAAGAGATATCTGTTGGCCTTGGAGTACAAAATGAAGCAGGGCAAAGGCTAACAGAGTTTTGCCAAGAGAATATACTGGTCATAGCAAACAACCTCTTCCAACAACACAAGAGATGACTCTACACATGGACATCACCAGACAGTCAATTCCAAAATCAAATTGATTATATTCTTTGCTGCCAAAGATGGAGAAACTCTATACAGTCAGCAAAAATAAGACCAGGAGCTGACTGTGGCTCAGATCATCAGCTCCTTATTACAAAATTCAGTCTCAAATTGAAGAAAGTTTGGAAAACCACTAGACCATTCAAGTATGACCCCAATCAAATCCCATATGATTATACAGTGGTGGTGATGAATAGATTCAAAGGACTAGATCTGATAGACAGAGTGCATGAAAAACTATGGACAGAGGTTCGTAACACTGTACAGGAGGTGGTGACCAAAACCATCCCCATGAAAAAGAAATACAAGAAGGCAAAGTGGTTGTCTGAGGAGGCCTTACAAATAGCAAAGAAGAGAAGTGAAAGGCAAAGGAGAAAAGGAAATATATACCCATCTGAATGCAGAGTTCCAGAGAACAGCAAAGAGAAATAAGAAAGCATTCTTAACTGACCAATGCAAAGAAATAGAGGAAAACAATCAAATGGGAAAGATCTCTTTAAGAAAATTGGAGATACCAAGGGAACACCTCGTGCAAAGACAGGTACAATAAAGGACAAAAATGGAAAGGACCTAAGAGAAGCAGAGGAGGTTAAGAAGAGGTAGCAAGAATACACAGAAGAACTGGACAAAAAAAAAAAAAACTCTTAATGACCCCAATAACCACGATGGTGTAGTCACTCACCTAGAGCCAGACATCCTGGAATGTGAAGTCAAGTGGGCCTTAGGAAGCATTACTATAAACAAAGCTAGTGGAGGTGATGGATTTCTAGCTGTTTTATTTCAAATCCTAAAAGATGATGCTGTTTAAATGCTGCATTCATTGTGCCAGCAAATTTGGAAAATTCAGCAGTGGCCACAGGACTGGAAAAGGTCAGTTTTCATTCCAATCCCAAAGAAAGGCAATGCCAAAGAATGTTCAAATTACCATAAAATTGCACTCATTTCACATCCTAGCAATATTATGCTCAAAATCCTTCAAGCAAGGCTTTAACAGTATGTGAACCAAGAACTTCCAGATGTCCAAACTGGATTTAAAAAGACAGAGGAACCGGAGATCAAATTGGCGACATCTACTGGACCATAGGAAAAGCAAGAGAATTTCAGAAAAACATCTACTTCTGCTTCATTGACTATGCTAAAGTCTTTGCTGTTTAGATCATAACAAACGGTGAAATAAAGAGATGGCAATACCAGGCCACATTACCAGCCTCCTGAGAAACCTGTATGCAGGACAAGAAGCACCAGTTAGAACTGGACATGAACAACGGTTCCAAAATGGGAAAGGAGTACATCAAGGCTGTATATTGTCACCTGCTTATTTAATTCCTATGCAGAGGACATCATACGAAATGCTGGGCTGGATGACTCACAAGCTAGAATCAAGATTGCCAGGAGAAATAACAACCTCAGACATGCAGATGATACCACTTTAATGGCAGAAAGTGAAGAGGAACTAAAGAATCTCTTTATGAAGGTGAAAGAGGAGAGTGAAAAAGCTGGCTTAAAACTCAACATTCAAAAAACTAAGATTATGTCATCTGGTCCCATCACTTCATGGCAAATAAATGGGGAAAAAGTGGAAACAGTGACAGACTATTTTCTTGGGCTCCAAAATCACTGTGGACAGTGACTGCAGCCACAAAATTAAAAGATGCTTGCTCCTTGGAAGAAAAGTTAAGACAAAACTAAACAGTGTATTAAAAAGCAGAGACATCACTTTGTGGACAAAGGGTCTGTCTAGTTCAACCTAGGGTTTTTCTAGTAGTCATGTATGGATGTGAGAGTTGGTATAAAGAAGGCTGAGCACCAAAGAACTGAGGCTTCTGGTACTTCAGAAGACTCTTGAACATCCCTTGGACTGCAAGGAGATTAAACCAGTCAATACTAAAGGAAATCAACCCTAAATATTTCATTGTAAGGACAGATGCTGAAGCTCCAATACTTTGTCCACCTGATGTGAAGAACTGACTCCTTTGAAAAGACCCTGATGCTGGGAACGATTGAAGGCAGGAGTAGAAGAGGGTAACAGAGGGTGAGACGGTTGGATGGCATCACTGATTCAATGGACATGAGTTTAATCAAATTCTGGAAAATAATAAAGGACAGGGAAGCCCATGGCATTCCAAAGAGTCGGACACAACTTACGGACTGAACAACAATAACACAAAGAAAAGTAAGTGCTTATAAATCAAACAATTCTAAATACAAGAGAATAAACCTAAATGAATTCCAGGTTCACCTAAACTGGGAAATATTCAATATTAAGTACCTGGTTTTAGTGTTTGTTTGTTGATCTAACAAATATAGACTTGTCTAAGAGTCATTAATATTAAGCAGAATATTTTCATTGTTCCTAGGTTTAACATAAATTAAATATTGCTATATCTGTTACAAGTTTGTCAGCAAGGAAAGTTCCTCGAGTTAAGAAACTTCCCAAAAAATGTAAATGAAATATGCGATTTTAGATAAATTCGATTAAGAGTAATTATGCTTTAGGAATCTCTGCCTAAAATACTCTCTCCCGATTTTGGTAGCCTGAATTTCTAGGGTTATGCTAAACTCAGTGATGAAAGTTTAAGAACAGCTAGATCATTTCCAAATAAAATAAGATTCTGAAACACTGACTACTGAAAACGAATTTCTTCTTACAAAAAAACTAAAGAGATTTTGGACTATTAGTGAATAATGTTTGGTACCATCCTGACCTGTTTTCTATTTTAAAAGTTTCTTCAGAATTATTACTGGTTTTTATGCTCACCAGTCTATAGAATGCTAATGTAAAGGTCAGCTCTTGGTTGCTTAAGGAAAGTAGGATGTGTGTTTCTGATAAAGAAGATATGAGGAAAGGAATTACATTTTATGAAGGGAAAAGGAAGTAGGTCTAACGTACAGGTGACTGTTCCAGGTTGGGAGAACAAAGTAACGGGTACAGAAAGTAATTAGGTGTGTGGAAAATGGACCCTGAGAAAAGTTTTGTAGATGGTTAAGACCAAGTTTAAAAACAAATTTAATTAAGTTTACTTTTAAATTGATAGCCAATGGGAATTTGCTGGATGGGGAGGCAGTGGGAGGGATGTTCAAGTGGAAGGAGGGATGGGTAAACCCACTGACCACTGATAGAAACCGATGTTTCCCAGAGAGCTTCCCTGGTGGCTCTAATGGTAAAGAAACAGCCTTCAATGCAGGAGAGCCAGGCTCAATCCCTGGGTCAGCAAGATCTCCTGGAGAAGGAAATGGCAACCCACTCCAGTATTCTTGCCTAGAGAATCCCATGGACAGAAAAGCCTGGCGAGCCCCGGTCCACGGGGTCACAGAGAATCAGGCACAACTGAGCGACTAACACTTCACTTCAGAAAGCAGTGCAATGCTCTATCCTTCCATTAAAAATAAATACATCAAAAAAATAATAATAAAATAGAGAGAAGATTTATAGCGAGGACTTTGGGATAAATACCAGTTTCTGAATTGGAAGAAATTAAAGAATTCTAATGGGAAACCTGATGACTTCACAAAAGTTAACAAAAGGACTGAATGAACTGGCAAATATGCTTTCAACTTTTATGGTTTCTATCTGAAAAATTACTGGTTTGAATCAGTGTTTTTCAGATGTAAGGAAAACCTTCCCCTCAAACTAATTATGATAGTAATTTGGTGAATATACTTTACAAACAAACTGAAACATTTATCTTTTCTCTCTGACCCCCCAAGAGATTGGAAACTCTTAGATTTCCAGGAACTTTATCAGGCAAGTTAGAAACATTATCTCACTAACAGATACAAAAATCGCAAGAACTTTTGGAGACCTTGAGAAGGGAGGAATTCACCTAGATCTGTTAGGCAAAATCTGTGATAAGCCTTTTGCATGACTTTCCTCGCCCTGAAAGATTTTATTTTAAAAGTTCAGTCTGAGACCCTATAAAAGTTTCAGCAAAGCAAAAAAGTCTATGATCAATTATGATTAAATAAATCATCATGCCAAGTTTATTGAGACTAGACATATTTCGCAAACAAACTAGTCTCAATTTGGTTATATTTGGTAAAAACAAGGGTAATTTTAGAGAGAAAAAGATGTTTCAATGAATGTTAAATCCAAGTTTGTTAATAGACGTCTGTATCTACTAAGACTCATTTCCTGGATAGTTCTTTGCTGTTATGTTAATGTAAAATTTAATTGAATTATTAAAAGACATTCAAAGTTTCTTTCTGAAGCTTATCTCAGTAATCTATCTTTGGAAAAAGCTCAGATGCCTCATGACCTGCAAGCAAGACTGGAAAAAGACGTAATTTAAGGAACTGTCTCCAATCTAGATAGAAGGATCTTTTTATCGGGTACTCTTAACTAGCTCATGCACAGTGAATTTGCAGGGAAGTAGATGATATCAGAAGCAGACAGCTTGCCCAAGATGCCGGACCTGATTCATATGATCATTTATAACGCTTTCTTGACTTCCTGGACCTTTGCATATAAGCCAAATGTTTTCTATCATGGACATGATCCTATGCTAGTTTAAGACTCAGTCCAATTGTTGGGTTTGTGGCCAATTACCTGTGTCTAGTACTTCTGGGGAGAAGGCAGTGGCACCCCACTCCCGTACTCTTGCCTGGAAAATCCCATGGATGGAGGAGCCTGGGAGGCTGCAGTCCATGGGGTCGCTGGGAGTAGGACACGACTGAGCGACTTCACTTTCACTTTTCACTTTCATGCATTGGAGAAGGAAATGGCATCCCACTCTAGTGTTCTTGCCTGGAGAATCCCAGGAGCGGGGGAGCCTAGTAAGCTGCCGTCTATGGGGTCGCACAGAGTCGGACACGACTGAAGCGACTTAGCAGCAGCAGCACTTCTGGGTTACCTTGGTGGATTTCTCCCCTCAGGGCTCTGACAGCATACCCCTTAGGGAGTTTATTGGGCTTACCTCGTAGCTCAGATGGTAAAGAATCTGCCTGCAATGCAGGAGACCTGGGTTCGATCCCTGGTTCAGAAAAATCCCCTTGGAGAAGGGAATGGCACTTTCCCACTCCAGTATTCTTGCCTAGAGAATTCCATGGACAGACCATGGGATCACAAAGAGTTGAACATGATTGAGCAACTAACACAGGAAGCTTATTTTAGAAGAGAATTCAGTCCTGTTCTGTCTACTCATGATATTGCTAGATGGGATAATTAATAATACCTGCTCTGACCCTGGGAGACGGCAATGGCACCCCACTCCAGTACTCTTGCCTGGAAAATCCCAGGGACGGGGGAGCCTGGTGGGCTGCCGTCTATGGGGTCGCAGAGTCGGACATGACTGAAGTGACTTAGCAGCAGCAGCTCTGACCCTGGCAATAGATTTAAATTTACTCTTAGGGTCACTCAAACTCAAAGTGATGAACTAAGTCTCAATCAAAAACTGAAACCTCTTGTCTACTAAAAGGAAAACTCTCACAATTATGGGATGGATCTATAGTCCATGGTTAATACCAGGTTATGGTCTTTTAAGTTTAAAAGTTCCTCTATGTTGGGAACAATTAAATCATACTAAAATAATCAACCTATGTGCTTAGTCGCTCAGTCATGTCCAACTCTTTGTGACCCCATGGACTGTGGCCCACCAGGCTCCTTTGTCCATGGAGGTTCTCCAGCCAAGAATACTGGAATGGGTTACCATGCCCTCCTCCAGGGGATCTTTCCAACCCAGAGATCGAACTCAGGTCTCCCACATTGCAGGTGGATTCTTTACCATCTGAGCCACCAGGGAAGCCCAAATGATCAACCTAGTAATGTTATAAAACTAGGCTGGATGCCTTATGAACTATGCTTACAATTACCCTTAGAGAGTGATCGGTATGGAACTCTGCTGATTTATGGTACTAATTTATGGCTCAGCTTCTAGCAAGATGAATAGGAAGGTGCAACCTGGGATTCCCATGAACTCAAGGTCATATACGTAATAAATTAGAGGCAATTTGAGCCAATCTAATGTTGATGTGAGCTCAATGAGTCAAGAGATCGGTATTCTACTGGTATGACCATTTAGCACCTATGTTTTTGTGTGTGTGCTTTCAATAGGATTGGAGCCTGTAACTGGTCATATTGAAGCCTTAAGAACTTTCACTCAATAAGCTTTAAATGAGAGTAACCAGGCTATTAGTCTACTGAACTCTGAGGTCTCTATGACGAGGAAGGTGGTGCTACAAAACTGCACGGCCCTTGACATCCTTAGAGCATCTCAGGGAAGCAGCTGCGCCATAATTCACACTGAACGTTTTCTCATACCTGATGAATCCTCTAATATAACACATTTGATGGGCTGTATGAAAAATTAGATTTCTGCCTTAAGTGACCCATTGCATAGTCTAGACAATCTTTATTAAAAACAAAAACAAAAAAAATGGTATGGTATGGGAGGCTCATGGCTGAAATATTATAATTCCACTAATGTTACTAGCTATATTATTTGTATATTGCCTGTTTTACAAGATTATTGTCTCTTTTATTACCAAGTATATGACTGAGCCTGCAATGAAATGAGCTTCTCCCCGGAATGTGTAGAAAACAATGATAACTAGACTTGAAGCTATTGATCAAATGTATGTGATCAATGATTGTAATAGTGTAACTCTAGATATGGGAAGATGCAATGAGAGGGAATATTTTCCTGAACCATAACTATAAGACCGGTATCCAGAGATCTTTGATTATCAAGACCTAGTCTAGTAATAGCACACTGAGTCTACCAGCAAAAAAAACCTTTAGAACCGGGAGTGAGTCTTCCTAGCAACATGGGACAGAATGGTCATGAAAAGCCTCCCCAAGTATGGTTGAATTTATGACCACAAGGGGGCCCTGTCAACTACAGATTGGCACTTGCCAAGAGCATTGTCAAGGACTGAACGAGGGCATTTGCCACCTGCCTCTGTGGAGACTGACCCTGTGCAGCTGCAACTGTTGACCTTCAACACCTGCACAGAGTCCAGGGTGGAGTGAGGCACTCTGGGCCCCAGGGAATCTGGTAGGCCAGGTCATTAGATAGTTGGATTTTTTTTTTCCCCAAAAAAACAGATTTTATGATCCCAATCCTTGTACCTCCTCATGTCTAGAAATGCACTAAATCCCTTCATGACAACATCAGATCTGCTCAACTAGCAAAAATCCTTTTGCAAAATGAGTACTTAATTGTATTGAGCTCCCCCTTCACCAAAAGTTTATATATTGACCTTCCCCGCTGCCTCTTTGGAGCAGTCTCCCAGATCTCTCTCGGGTGCTGTCTCCCGGGCTGCAGTCCTCATTTTGCCTCAAACAAAACTTAACTTGCCTCTCTAAACTTGTGTATTTCTTTTAGTTCATACCCCCAGGCTTCAGGCCTCAGTTTGTCTGCCAAACAAAACATAATTCTCAACTTTTAGGTTATGCTTTTTTTTCCCTAGTCGACAAGCCCTGGCAGGCTCATACAGGAAGTCAGCCCTGCTCTCCGCTAAAATTTCAGGCAAAGACCATATTTCAGTCACTGTTCTTGTTCATGCATGTGCGTGCATGCACTCACACACAGTTAAATAATAATAAGAGGAGAGGATGAGGAGAAGGGGCAGGAACGATGCTTCAGATGTGTAGGGTCCCAAGACAGCCTCACATCAGGGGACTTCCTCAGGAAAACAGGAAGAGATATCAAGGCCCCCAACCTTTCTGGTCCCCAAATCAAAGACTTCATAATAGCAGTATGGGGTGATTTGAATCTGAATAATACATGGGCTGAAACCAGAGGGATACAAAAGTTTGAAATTCCCGAATTGTCCTGTCTGCACAGGAGCTCTGAGCACAGCTGTTTTATTTATATCCCAGCATCAAACAAACACTTTTATCCCACAAATTCCTGGGAAGTGGCTTCTCCCCGCCCCCCTCACCCTCACCCAACCCGCAAGTGCTAATGCTAATATAATTTCTGCCCCGCCAGCCACTGTTTTGGAAGACATTCTCAGTTTTTGACAGGTAGGAAATTTGCATTTCCATTAGCGAGGCCTTTGTCAATTGTGAGTCATAAAAGCCCGGGAAGAATAGGGTTGGGGGAAACGCATTGTACTTTAAAAAGGGAGACTTCATTGCACAGTTCCGCGGAAGGTACCTAACGAGATAAAGGCTGTGAACGGGACTCGGGCAGATGAGAAACCTCACAATAAGGCAAGCATATGAATGCAGGCACCTGTCACCGGGCAAGCAGAGGGGTCTGACTGTGACTTTACTAGTTTGCAATCTACTGCGTTTACCATTAAAATAATAACGCTCTCCGAGGTGATAAGGGGTATTTGGTGCCGCCAGCCCAGGACAAGTGTTTCTCGCTCCTGCTCCATTAGCCGCGACTATAATCTTCTCGTTTAAAATCGCTCCCGTTTGGCCGCAGCGGCTCCGGCAGGGCTTGGGGGGGCAGGCGGGGAGGGAGGGTGGTGATTTGTGTATGTGATTTGTTTTACTCTTTCTGTTGGGAAAGTCAAGATGCTCAAGAAAAATAAAAGCTCCCGAATCCCCGGCAGCAGAAAGAATGATGCCACAGCGTTGCTTCATTTGTTATCTTATTTGCCCTTCAAACACGGTCCCCCGAACACTCACGCAGTTAAATAATTCAGCGGCTGCCATTAAATACTAAAAGGAGCAGGGAGGGGGAAAGATAGTAACAGCCCCGGGGCCAGGAAAACACGCATCTCCTAAGAAGCAAGAGACTCCTCCAAAAGGATGTCAGGCCTTTGCAAGAGGCTCCCAATGCAGAGAGTGAACCCTCCTTGTTTTAGAGAGATGAAGGAAGGGGGAAAATCAGAGGTAAGTGGCAAGCACACAGTTGCTAGTGGTGAGCCGGGCATGAAGCCCCGTTTCTCTTGGTTCCTGACACGGTGGTCCTGTGGGTGTCACTGCTTCTCACCGCCCCCTCCCTCCTACATTCAGTGCTCACATTATTTATGGAGTGACTACTCCCCCAGGTACTGAGGGTAGGAAGCAAAAGGGGAAGGACCCTATCCTTGCTCTACAAGGAAGGCTCTGCACCTCCATGTTGGAGAGAGTGGATAAATGAGAGTCAACAAAAGGAAAGTCAACAAGTACACACCATTATGTTAGTTGTTGTTTAGTCCAAGTCATGTCATGTCCAACTCTTTGCAGCCCCAGGGACTGTATCCTGCCAGTCTCCTCTGTCCACGAGATTTCTGAAGCAAGACTACTGTAGCGGGTTGTCATTTCCTTCTCCCGGGGATCTTCCTGATCCAGGGATGGAACTCAAGTCACCTGCATTTGCAGGTGGATTCTTTACCACTAGCACCACCAGGGAAGCCTTAATGTTGAGAAAACTAGGTATAAGAGCCAGAGGGCTTCCTAATGTTGACACTCCTCCCCCCGACCCCGACCATGGGCCAGTGCCGCACCCCATGAAGAGAAGAGCTGGTAGCCCTCGTAGCATCAGCATCCTTGCCAGTAGCGCTCCCAAAAGGAAGACGGCAAAGCTGAGCAAACACGCCCAGTCCAAGCTTCCCAGAGCTGCCAACCAGTGCTGCGGTCCAGGGGCGTCAAAGGCGGAGAGAGGCCGGGAGATTATGGGGACCAAGCTCCCTCAACAAGGAAGGACACATCAGTTGCAGAGGAGACGCGTCCTGCCAACCCAGGTGAGAGGCGATGGAAGGTGAGAGTGAGGTACTGGTGAGAGAAGTGGAGAGCATCCAATCACATGTGGGCTCAAAGATTTCTTGCTGGGGCCCCTGCCCCTGGGGAGTCTATCACATCAACGACCCCCAGGAAATACTTATCAATGAAAACGTTAGCCACTGGCAGCGCCCTTCTGCACACAGGCCCGCTCCAGCAAGAACGAAGCTCACCCCGGCTGGTTCCAGGAGGAGACCCAGTGTCCTTGTCACAGCTCCTTTGGGCACCTGAGAATAAGACTGTATTGTGCGTGCCTGACGTTTCTCTTTTTACAAGTGGAACAGCTTCTAGCCCCTCTGTAACCTTTGCTCATCGCTGCTGTTGATTTGCTGCAGTTTTATACTTTATTGCTCTTAAAATTCAGAAAGCAGAGCCCGGCGCGAAGGCCTGTCATGTCGCCTGACCTCCGCCGTGTCTGCTCGGTGACACTGGGTTGCCCCCTGCCCCTCCCGGCCCCTCTGTCAATACTGGCGCGGCGCTGGCCATTTCTTTCTGCCTCTGAGACCCAGTAATCCCCGAGGTTTTGTCAGCTCTGCTGACTCCCACCTGGATATGCATAAAATACCTTGTATTCAGCCCTTAGAAGCATGTTATCCATGTTATTACTCAAAGACACCTTATTATTCATCAAACGTCTGTCTAGATCAAACTTAACTAGATTGCGGGGACTCCTCTTCTGTCTTCTGAGCTTCGCCAATTTGGAGGCATTTGCAGGAGCATGAGGAAGGGGCCTGGGGGCATCACCGGCTCCTCCAGCCTCACCCAGGGCCCTTCACAGCAGCTCTTCTGGGCCTCCAGGAAGCAATAAGCAGCCAGGGCCATTCCTCTCCACCCCACCCCACCATTCTGCTCTGGGCCAGTGTTTCCCAAACTGAAGGTGTGGGGACATTTCCAAAGCACCACCCATCATGATGAGTGAACGGCTTCTCAGAAGTGGGCTGTGAGATGAACATGAGCTCCATGGTCACGTGGTCTGCCACCTAGCACTTTAGCCTGGCGGGTACAGCCCACCTCAAGCGTTCTCAGGCCTCCTTGGTTTCCTCCTACATCTCTGAACCCTACACGCCGCTTGAACGCCGCTGGAATTCAAGGCTACCTTTGGCCCTTGCACCGCCTTTCAACCCATTTCCATCTGTCTCCCAGTCCCCATTTCTGTCTTCGTCAACCACATTTTTCCGGTGCAACCCTCTGGACTGGTTCTGTCCAACAGAACTCTCTGTGATGCTAGAAACGTTCTGTAGCCTCGATATTCAAAAGAGGTATAACCACAGGCCACCCTTGAGATCCAACTAGTGAGACTGGTGAACTGAATTTTTCCATTTTATTTAATTTCAATAGCCACATATGCAAGGTGAAGTAGAAGAAAATGGATTCATGCTACCATCTAGGATGTCACTCAGCCAACAACAGAGTCTCAGGAATGAAAGAGTACGCAGAGGTGGGCCCACTCTGACGCTGCTGCTCTGCACGGCAGTCCCTTCCTCTCCCACCTCCCTACCTACCTCTTCACAGGCAGTTGCCCCTTGGATGTTTCTCTCTTCCTTTCTCGAGGCTGGAAAAGCTCTCTTGTGAGCCGAATTGTGCCCCATTCCCCACTCCCAGGTTTATATGTTATAAACTCCGGGTTTATATGAAGTCCTAACCCCTAGGACCTCAGAATGTGATCTCACTTGGAAATAAGATCCTCAGAAAGAGTTCAGCTGATGCATGGTCATACTGGGTGGTCGTGGGAGGGGGTGGTGGAGCTGGCCCAATCTGACTGCTATTCTTATAAAAAAGAGAGAAATTTAGGACTTCCCTGGTGGTCCAGTGGTTAAGAGTCCACCTGCCAATACAGGGCACATGGGTTCAATCCTGGTTCAGGAAGATTCCCACATGCCATGGGCCAACTGAGGCTGTGTGCCACAGCTACCGAAGCACAACGAGCAAAGCCACTGCAACGAGAAGCCTGAGCACCACGGCTAGAGAAAGCCCGTGTACAGCCACGAGGGCCCCACGCAGCCAAAAACTCAATAATGCATTGTTTTTTAAAGGGAGAAATTGAAACACAGACTCACACACGCCACGTGTGTGAGGGAGGACGCCACGTGAAGAGCCTGGCTGACACCTCTATGAGCCAAGAAACACCACGGCCAGCAAACCACTGGAGGTCAGGGGAATGAGAAACTCAAACTTCTGACACCTGTGAGCTTATAAACTCCTGCTGTTTAACTACCGCATTCTCATCCCACCCCACCTGTGGCATTTTGTGATGGAAGCCTAGGAAAATAACAGATATTCTGACTAGCTTTTTTTTTTTTTTTTTTTTTTGCTATAAAGAAATAAACTGGGGGTGAGAAAGAAACATCATATGTCATATAGGGGCTCTTCAGGTTGAAGGATCTATGCGATTGAGCTTGTATATTGGGCTTCTGCAGTGGCTCAGTGGTAAAGAACCTACCTGCAATGCAGAATATGCGGCAGGAGCCACAGGTTTGATTTCTGGGTCTGGAAGAACCCCTGGAGAAGCAACTGGCAACCCACTCCAGTATTCTTGCCTGAGAAATCCCCTGGGGTCACAAAAGAGTCGGACACGACTTAAGACGCAACAACAACATTTTCCAGGATACTCTAATTTCAAATTATCTGTCCCAATTTTCCTTGTAAACACACATGATTCTAACTTCTCAATCTCCGTTATTTTTTAGATCAGAGAACACAGATACAGTATTAATAATCACCATCAAAAGTACTAGCAGATCCCTAATACAAGAAGCCAGGGGCTCACAGAGCCTATGAGAAAGCCATGGCCCTTATTTTCCGGGACACTGAGTCCAAGGCCAGCATACTGATACTACACTGCCATTTATTTCAATTTGCTAACCCAAGCAAGGAATTATTGAGCACCCACTCTTCACTGTGTGGGGTGAGATGTTTAGGCAAGGCCTTAAAAATTAGCAAAGAGAGTGGCACCAAAGGGAGCTTCATGATAGTGTTTCATTTCAGGACCTGCCTGCCTCCTGGGGCCCTGGGTAAAGCGCCAGATGCTGGCACACCCCCAGGGACCAACCAAAGGCAGACAAGAGGCAGAGGAGCCCCCGCCCACCCCTCTTCCCCAGCCAGGCTCACTCCTGCCCCAGCTCTGTGCTGTGGCCTCGCTGACACATTGCAGGTGGCCCACCTCTGCCAGGCTGCCGCCCAGAGGTCAGCCTGCTCCACTGCAACTCGGATCCACAGGAAGAACAAATGCCTCTTTCAGTAAAAGGATGCCTCTCACCAGCCCCCCGAGGCAAGCACCACATTCTGGCAGAGCGTGGCCCTGACTGCCACAGGCAGACGAGCTCGGCCACCAGGAGCAGGCGAGTTTTCAGGCTCCACTTCATCCAAAAGGCAGCTGCTGCAGCAACCCTGAAGTTAAAGAGGATGCCTGCTGTGTGCCAGCTGACAGCCTTTATGAGACAAAATTGCAAAAGCCACGGCCCCTGCTTGTGCCCTGAGACCTTCTGTTCAAATACACAGCTTTCCAGGCGTTCTCAGCACCTCCCCCGCTCCCCCCACCCCCCCCACCACCCCTGCCGACCCACAGCCATCCCCACATACCTGTGTCCTTGACCATCGGCCTGGGGGACCTCCCTGGCGGTGACTGGCTACCTAGTCAGCTCTCCCTGCATCCTTGGCAAGGTCTGGGCCCTCCTATCCTTCTGGAGAAGATGAGTCCCACCTGTAGGATTTCCACTTATCTCTGTGAAAAGAAAAAAAAAAGTAAAGCAGGGCACATTTAGAACAAAAGCCTCGGCTTTCCCAGGTGGAGCTAGTTGTAAAGAATCTGCCTGCAATGTGGGAGCCTGGAGTTCAATCCCTGGGTCAGGAAGATCCCCTGGAGGAGGGCATGGCGACCCACTCCAGTATTCTTGCCTAGAGAATCCCCATGGACAGAGGAGCCTGGCGGACTACAGTCAATGGGGTTGCAAAGAGTGAAGCAAGTTGGCATGGCACACAAAAAGCTTAACCTCCTCTTGGGAAAGTGTTCTCCTGGGACTGGCTTAGCTGTGCCAAGTTCAGCAAGGAAAAGCCAAGGCAGGGACAAAAGCTCTGGGCTGGGGCCGCCCTATGATGGGCAGGTGGCTGGCAGGACAGGACCGGGCCCATCCTCCTCCCAGAACCGCACCTGGGGACTCTATTAGGACCCGAGAGGGGAGCAAAGAGGTGTGCCCATAGTCACCATGGAGAAGCAGAAATCCCAGGTCCCCGACACCGGGCTGCAGCCAATCTGAGGCAGAATGGAGAGTTTTGTTGAACCAGTTCGCCCCCTCTCTCAACCACAGGTTATTCTACTTTGCACTGATGCATATTTAGAGGCTTAATTAATTGACAGCAAGTAACTGCCTGGAAGGGCTTCCCAGTGGCTCTAGTGGTAAAGAACCCGCCTGCCAATGCACGAGACATAAGAGACTCAGGGTTCGATCCCTGGGTCGGAAAGATGCTGTGGAGCCCAGCACAGCAACTCACTCCAGTATTCTTGCCTGGGAAATGCCATGGACAGCCGATGGAGTCACAAAAGAGTCGGACACAACTCAACAACAATATTTTCCAGGGTACTTCTGATGTCAAATTATCTGTCCCAATTTTCCTTGTAAACACACATGATTCTAACTTCTCAAGCTCCATTATTTTTTAGATCAGAGAACACAGATACAGTGTTAATAATCACCATCAAAAGTACTAGCAGATCCCTACTACAAGAAGCCAGGGGCTCACAGAGCCTATGAGAAAGCCATGGCCCTTATTTTCCGGGACACTGAGTCCAAGGCCAGCATACTGATACTACACTGCCATTTATTTCAATTTGCTATCCCAAGCAAGGAATTATTGAGCACCCACTCTTCACTGTGTGGGGTGAGATGTTTAGTCCAAGCCTTAAAAATTAGCAAAGAGAGTGGCACCAAAGGGAGCTTCATGGTAGTGTTTCATTTCAGGACCTGCCTGCCTCCTGGGGCCCTGGGTAAAGTGCCAGATGCTGGCACACCCCAGGGACCAACCAAGGGCAGACAAGAGGTGGAGGAGGCCCCGCCCACCCCTCTTCCCCAGCCAGGCTCACTCCTGCCCCAGCTCTGTGCTGTGGCCTCGCTGACACATTGCAGGTGGCCCACCTCTGCCAGGCTGCCGCCCAGAGGTCAGCCTGCTCCACTGCAACTCGGATCCACAGGAAGAACAAATGCCTCTTTCAGTAAAAGGATGCCTCTCACCAGGCCCCTGAGCAAGCACCGCATTCTGGCAGAGCGTGGCCCTGACTGCCACAGGCAGACGAGCTCGGCCACCAGGAGCAGGCGAGTTTTCAGCCTCCACCTCATCCAAAAGGCAGCTGCTGCAGCAACCCCGAAGTTAAAGAGGATGCCTGCTGTGTGCCAGCTGACAGCCTTTATGAGACAAAATTGCAAAAGCCACGGCCCCTGCTTGTGCCCTGAGACCTTCCGTTCAAATACACAGCTTTCCAGGCGTCCTCAACACCTCCCCCGCCCCCCGCCCCCACCCAGCCGACCCACAGCTGTCCCCACGTAACTGTGTCCTTGACCGACAGCCCGGGGGACCTCCCTGGCGGTGACTGGCTACCTGGTCAGCTCTCTCCCTGCCTCTTTGGCAAGATTCCGGCCCTCCTATCTTTCTGGAGAGGATCAGTCCCACCTGTGGGATTTCCACTTATCTCTGTAAAAAGAAAAAAAAAAAAGCAGGGTGTATTTAAAAGGGAAGCCTTGTCCTTCCCATGTGGCGCTAGTTGTAAAAAATCTGCCTGCAATGCAGGGGACCCCGGTTCGATCCCCAGGTCGGGAAGAGCCCCTGGAGAAGGAAATGGCAACCCACTCCAGTATTCTTGCCTGGGAGATCCCATGGACAGAGGAGCCTGGTGGGCTACAGTCCATGGGGTCACAAAGAGTTGGACACAACTGAGCATGCTCGCACACTTAGTTGTATAAGGGATGTTATACGACATTTCTCCATCTCTGACTTACTTCACTCAGTATGACAATCTCTATGTTTCATCCATGTTGCTGCAAATGATAAACCGCTTCCTTTATTTCATGAGTCTCCAAAGAAACCAAAGCCCATACAGGCTTTCCAGTCGACTAGGGTAGCTTTCCAGGAATCCATTTCCAGGTTCTCAACTGCCTAAAGTTGATGGGTCCAAAAACATGCCAGCATTGTGCAGTGTTTATCCTCCACTGCATCCTCTTGTGCAATTGTCTTTTCAGTAAGACCTTCCTTATACTGTATCTATACAAGATGACAGCTGTCCATTAACCTTATTGTGGTCATCATTTCATGATGTATGCAAGTCAAATCATTACACTCTACAACTTAAATGTATACAGTGCTGCGATGTCAATTATATTTCAGTGAAACTGGAGGAAGGAAAAAGGAAGACCTTACTGTCTGTCACTCATCCTGAGTCGCTCTGGAGTGTGACCATCTCTGAAAGTGTTAGTGACTCAGTCATGTCTGACTCTGCGATCCCATGGACTGTAATAGCCCTCCAGGCTCCTCCATCCATGGGATTTTCCAGAGAAGAATATGGGAGTGGGTTGCCATTTCCTCTTCCAAGGGATTTCCCGAACCAGGGATCAAACCCAGGTCGCCTGCATTACAGGCAGACTCTTTACCCTCTGAGCCACCTCCATCTCTAGGACACCAGAAAAGGGATAATTCCAGGAAGCATTGTTGCTGAGGAGCCCCTGAGAGTGAGGCATGGAGAGCTTCAGACAGACTTTGATGGGAGCAGTTGATCTGGACAAGGAACCCAGGCATCAGCCCATCCTTCCACCCACCTCTGTACCCACCAGCTACCTGTCTCCGGCTGAGGCCACGTCCTGGCCCATGTCAGGATTCAGGTTCAGAACTGAGGTGGTCAACCTGGGAACTGATACGGCTGCTGCTGCTGCTGCTGCTGCTAAGTCGCTTCAGTCGTGTCCGACTCTGTGCGACCCCATAGATGGCAGTCCACCAGGCTCCACCATCCCTGGGATTCTCCAGGCAAGAACACTGGAGTGGTCTGCCATTTCCTTCTCCAGTGCGTGAAAGTGAAAAGTGAAAGTGAAGTCGCTCAGTCGTGTCCGACTCTTTGAGACCCCATGGACCACAGCCTACCAGGCTCCTCCATCCGTGGGATTCTCCAGGCAAGAGTAATGGAGTGGGTTGCCATTGCCTTCTCCTGGGAACTGATACATCTTCTACCAAAAGAGGTCTGATTTCACTGACTGATGTGAGAGCAAAGACTGGTTTTGTCATTTCCATCACATGAACTGGATAAGCTAAAATCTGCAGCTCCAAGATTTTAGTACAATATGTGTTTGAAGAAGGTGGGCAATGCAAAATATGCAGGAAAATAAATCTTTTAAAATGATTTAAACATATAATTAAAATTTTGAGCCGTTTACCTAAAAATGGATACACAGGGTTTCAAAATTCTTTGAGGGGGCTATACAGGCAAAAAGGTTGAGGCCACTGCCTGATTCACAGGTAAGGGGCACAAGAGGGCAAGAAGACCCCAGATTCCAGAGAGGGAAAACCCTCAAATCTACAGGAGGGTGGACCGCAGATTCCAGAGATGGGAGGACCTCAGACTTCAGAGGACAGAGAGAGAATCATAAAAGGATTTTTTAAAAAGAAAGTAAAGGTGTTCAAAAGACCAAGGAAAGGATTCTGAGCATGCAGGGAGGATGAACAAGAATAATCAAGACACTGGGAAATTAAAAGAATTTTAAAAAAAGGAGGAGGGGGGAAACAACAATAATAAACTAGTTATTTCTCTAAAAAGTCTTGAGGGAAGAAACCTAGGCTTTTTTCCAGGAGTTCAGTGAATTCAGGGGATCCTCAAGTTGCATAAGAAAACAATTACATCTTCATTTTCACTAACCTCTAGCTGAAATTTAGCATTTCCTTTCATTATAAAAATGCGGGCACTGAACCACGGCAGTATTAACAGTTCCTATGGTTTGTTCCCAATAGAAATCACAGATATTTTCATATCTCAGTGCTAGGGGCTGCAAATATCTTGAAATATTATTTACCCTTATCACTACTTCAAAATTATGCTGGTTATTAAATCCCAGCTAGATCTCATTATGTAAATCATTAATTTAAAAAGCATGTATTTTTCTCTATCACAAGTTTTAAAAAATATTTTGATAACTGTATATCAATATAACTAGTTTCCATGGTAACTAGTATCTTAGGTAACTCAGTATCTTATTTTACGCACTAAAAAATATTGCTCTGAAAAGGGACCCATAGATGGCCAAAGGGGTCCTTGGCCCCCAAAAGTTTAAGAATCCCTTCATTAAAACTTCCCACATGTTTCTGGTGATAGCACGTTGCAGTGGGCACACTGGAGAAATGGAACAGGGTCAGGCTGAGGACCCCTCCAGACTTGCTGACCAGCCTCTGGGCCTTAGTGAAGGAGCAGCCTCCAGCAGTTACAGAACAGACCAGCCTCAAAGCTGGCGACTAAGCCACAGCCCCACCATGTTCCAACACAGGCTGGGGTCCTGGAATCCCAGCCCCCCACATTTCTCATGAAAATCTCAACCACACAGAACTACACTGTGTTCTAACCCAGCCAGTCCCATTCCACAGCCTCGCTTCAGCTTTGGCCGGGTTCAACCTCTGAGATAATCAGGAACAACGCACACACACTTCAGTCTTCACTTGCGCCAGAAAATAAACCATAAATAAGAGCCTCCGGAAGTCAGAAAGCCTGGACCTATCAAAATCATTCTGTACAGCCAGCAGCATGAATTACCTATGAACACAGAGTAATTTTATTCCCACTATTTCCCCCCAGAGGAAACAAGGGAAGCTCATTTTTCTTGGACAAGGGAGAGCAGGAGAAGTCGTTTTTCTCTGAAGGTCATGGGAAGTGATGGAAAGACCATGAACTTGAAGGTCAGGGCTGGGTTTGAATTCCGGCCCAGGGAGAGTTAATAAACCTTTCCACACCCCATTCTCCCCGTCTATAAAATGCTGCTGACCCACCAGAGGTAGCAGGATGGAAAAGTTCACCATGGAAAAGTGCTCTTCCCTTCCTTCATGATAAAATAGAGGAATCCTTCCCCAGGAAAGCAGCAGGAGGTGTTGTCTCAAGAGAACAGACCACAGAACTAATAAAATCAGATGCTTATTAGCGTGGGCTTCCCTGGGGACTAAGATGGTAAAGACCCTGCCTGCAATGTGGGAGACCCAGGTTCTATCCCTGGGTCAGGAAGATGCCCTGGAGAAGGAACTGGTAACCCACTCCAGTCTTCTTGCCTGGGAAATCCCACGGATGGGAGGAGCCTGGCGGGCTGCAGTCCATAGGGTCGCAAAGAGTTGGACATGCCTAAGCAACTAACACATGACATACACATGCTTGTTAGCAGCAAAGTCCATTTTGTATTTCAACAAACTTGAAATTCCCTGTCGGTGCTACATGCCTCTTTGTTCTATCAGAAACCTTCCAGGTTTTTGGTCCAGAATCAGTCACACACACCTTGGTGAGCACCTAAGACTTGCTCACACCACCAAGCAGAACGTCTGTTCCATAGGGGGTCTGCGCTGGGCTTCAGAGTCCAGGGTCCCCCAGGACTGCCCAGGATTTGCAGCAGGGAGTATAGAGGATCTCAGAGCTCTTACAGTGGGGCTTAAGAGGTCTGAGATTCACTGACTGGGGACTAGAAGAGTCCCCCCTCGAAATTATCACAATCTTATTAGCTTTTGGTCTCTACTGGCAAATAATGGTATGTTTTAAATTAGCCATATGGAGAAGCCAGCCATTGGTTCTTCATACCTGGCATTTATTTAAGTGGTCTTCTGACGTGAAGTGAAGTGAAGTTGCTCAGTCATGTCCAACTCTTTGTGATCCCAGGGACTGGAGCCTACCAGGCTCCTCCATCCATGGGATTTTCCAGTCAAGAATACTGGAATGGGTTGCCATTTCCTTCTCCAGGAGATCTTCCCGACCCAGGGATTGAACCTGGGTCTCCTGCATTGTAGGCAGATGCTTTACCATCTGAGCCACCAGGAAAGCCACCAGGTCTTCTGAAGGGAACAGTATAACCCCCTCGCTCTTCTTTTGTTAAAAAATTATTTTTTGGCCACACGGAGAAGCATGCAGGATCTTAGTTCCCTGATCAGGGATGAAAGCTGCTTCCCCTACAGTGGAAGTACAGTCTCAACTGCTGGACCGCCAGGGAAATCCCCCCTCACTCTTCTTGATAGGACTGCCCACTTGAATGGCTTCCCACTGCCTCTGGCAACAGCGAGGACTGTTGACCCAAAGTAGACCATATTAATCCTTTTCAGAGCCTCAGACCCTGATGCTGGGGTCCTGAGCAGGTGGTTGTTGCGACCCCTGGACTGCAGCACACCAGGCTTCTCTGTCCTTCACCATCTCCTGGAGCTTGCTCAAACTCACATCCATTGAGTCGGTGATGCCATCCAACCATGATCCTGTCTTCCCCTTCTCCTCCTGCCTTCAATCTTTCCCAGCATCAGAGTCTTTTCTAATGACTTGGTTCTTCACATCAAGTGACCAAAGTATTGTTACTTCAGCTTCAGCATCAGCACTTCTAATGAATAGTCAGGATTGATTTCCTTTAGGATGGACTGGTTGGATTTCCTTGCAGTCCAAGGGACTCTCAAGAGTCTTCTCCAACACCACAGTTCAAAAGCATCAATTCTTAGGCGCTCAGCCTTCTTTATGGTCCAACTCTCACATCAACACATGACTACTGGAAAAACCATAGCTTTGACTATACTGACCTTTGTTGGCAAAGTAATGTCTCTGCTTTTTAATACACGTCTAGGTTGGTTATCGGAGAAGGCAGTGGCACCTGACTCCAGTACTCTTGCCTGGAAAATCCCATGGACGGAGGAGCCTGGTGGGCTGCAATGGGGTCGCTAAGAGTCAGACACGACTGAGCAACTTCACTTTCCCTTTTCACTTTCATGCATTGGAGAAGGAAATGGCAACCCACTCCAGTGTTCTTGCCTGGAGAATCCCAGGGACATCGGAGCCTGGTGGGCTGCTGTCTATGGGGTCGCACAGAGTTGGACACGACTGAAGTGATGCAGCAGCAAAGGTTGGTTATAGCTTTTCTTCCAAAGAGCAAGTGTCGTTTAATTTCGTGGCTGCAGTCGCCACCTGCAGTGATTTTGGAACCCAAGAAAATCAAGTCTCTCTCTGTTTCCATTGTTTCCCCATCTATTTGCCATGAAGTGATGGGACCAGATGCCATGATCTTAGTTTTCTGAATGTTGAGTTTTAAGCCAGCTTTTCCACACCCTCCTCTTTCCCTTTCATCAAGAGGCTCTTGAGTTCCTCTTTGCTTTCTGCCATAAGGTGGTGTCATCTGCATATCTGAGGTTATTGATATTTCTCCCAGCAATCTTGATTGTAGCTTGTGCTTCGTCCAGCCCAGCATTTCACATGATGTACTCTGCATAGAAGTTAAGTAACCAGGATGACAATATACAGCCTTGACATACTCCTTTCCCAACTTTGAACCAGTCCATTGTTCATGTCTGGTTCTAACTGTTGCTTCTTGACCTGCATACAGGTATCAAAGGAAGCAGGAGTAGGTTATGTCTATTCCTTTTTTTTTTTACAGATTGTTTTTAATGTGGATCATTTTTTAAGTCTTTATTAAATTTGTTACAGCATTGTTTCTGTTTTATGTTTTGGCTTTTTGGCCTCGAGGCATGTGGGATCTTAGCTTCCTGACCCGAGGTCGAACCCACGTCCTCTGCAATGGAAAGCGAAGTCTTAACCACTGGACCATTAGGGAAGTCCCCTCAATTCCTGAGTGGTTCTGGGCTCCCTCTACTTTGACTCTGATTTGCTCTGTATCCTCACAACAAAGCCCCGCAACAAGTCAGACTTATTTCTTATGGCATCTGCAACAGACTCCTAATGAATACCCAACGCAGAAACAGTTCTAACAGATCTTCTAACCTCTGCATTCAAGTTGTACGGCCTCTCTGTCCTGCATACATAGCTCAGATTTGTTTTCTTTCTGATTTAGCCTCGGTGGCTATAGTTCAGGTTCCTACCATTGTTTGCCTGAACTTCACTCGACCCCTTACCACCTACCTTCCAGTCCCCATGGAAACTTTTCTAAAATGCAAATGGGGTTTTAAAAAATCACAGTGCCACCATTGATGCAGTGAAATTATGCACTCACATATTGCTGGTGGGGTTATAATTTTTACAATCTTTTTGAAAGGCAATTTGGCCATATGTGTTGAGAGTCATTAAAAAAAAATACAGCCTTTGACCCAGCACTGTGACTTACAAGAATCATTTTCCTAAAGAAGCAATCAGAGATACACAGAAAGATTTATGCATGGAATGTTTTCTGAATCACTCACTCATTCACTTATTTCACGAATCTTGATGCTTACTATATGCTAGGCACCGCTATTATCACTTTCTGAAAATGAAGTATTGAGGGGATAAAATAATTGTCGAGTTAGAGGGATTAATTAAGTAAATTTAGTAATGAAATTAATATGATAGGATACTATGTAGTCATTAAATACCACGGTTTTAAAAGAATGGTTAACAACATGGAGAAATCCACATTAAGGGGGAAAAGCCAGTTTCGAAGCAGTACATAAAGTATAACCCCAATTTTGCAAGGAGAAATACACACACTCCCACTAAAATGGTGACAGTGGCTGTCTCTAGGAAATGAGATTATGAGTGATTCTTGTTTTTAGCTCATGTTTGTATATATTCCCAATTTTTAACAATAAACCAGGGAAATGGTTACTTAAAAATTACTTAAAATTTTTTAAAACTACTTAAAAAGCAATAAGCAAATATGATCATGCCTCCATTCTACATAAAACCCATCAAGAGTTCTTCCTCACTTGCAGAACAAATGCTCCAGCATCAGTTCCCTCCAGCCTCTCCAAACCCTGCCCCTCCCCACATCCTGTAACTCATCAACCACACAAAACTGCTGTTCTAGAGAACACCGTGAAACGCCGTGATCTTTCATTCCCTAAGACCCCTCTCCACCAGCTGTCCCTCTTCCTGTGCTGACTCTCTCTGTCTTGGTTAATTCATCAAATACTTATGGGGCTATTCGACAAGACTTCTGTGCCAGCATGGATGCAAGAGTGAAGACTGTAGAGAAAGTCCCGGGGACTCATGGAGTTCATCTTCTAGTGGAGGAAGGCAGGTGATTAACACACACCCAGTACACCAGGTGGTGTATTAGCTTCCTATTGCTGCTGCTGCTGCTGCTGCTAAGTTGCTTCAGTCGTGTCCGAATCTGTGCGACCCCATAGACGGCAGCCCACCAGGCTCCACCGTCCCTGGGATTCTCCAGGCAAGAACACCAGAGTGGGTTGCCATTTATTGCTGCTGTAACAAATTCCTACACAATGAGTGGCTTGAACCAACACAAATATTTTCAATGTATTCTCCTACAGTTCTGCAGGTCAGAAATCCAGAATGAGATCTTCAGGACTAAAACCGAGGTGTCAACAAGACTGGCTCCTTTCGGAGGCTCCAGGGAGAATTCACGTTGTTGCCTTTTTCAGCATCTAATTGTGACTCGTGGCTTCCCACGGTCTAGAAGCTTCCTCCATCTTCAAGGTGAGGTGAGGAGTATCTTCTCTCCTCCGACCTCCTACCTTCCTCTTAGAAGGACTCGTGATTCCATCAGGTCCCACTGGATAAAGCAGGATAATCTCCCCTATCTCAGGATCTTTAACATAATCATATCTACCCTTTTGCCGTGTAAGCTAAGAGATTCACAACTTCCGAGGATGAGAATGTGGGTATTTGAGGGGGACCAGTATTCAGCCTGATGGCATGTGGTGTGTTGTATGTATGGAGTGCTGTGGGAAAAGAAATAAAACAGGTCGAGGCTGCTGTGAATGAATGGGAATGAGTTTGCTCTTAATATGGGGGAGTCAGAAAAACAATGTGGGGGAGTCAGGTGATGTTTGAGCAGAGACCTTAGACCTGCCTTGGCATTCCTGTGGCTGTCCTGGCAAAAAGATTTCTTTTTCCAAGAACGAGGTCAAGTTCTCCTCCTCTGGGAAACCTTAGAAAGTCTATCCACCACCTCCCCTGGCCAAGCGACTTTCTGTATATCTCATACCATAGGGAAAAAAATCCTATTCAGTCTTTTTGTTTTGTTTTGTTTTTTGCTTACAGTGGGCTTTGCCTAATAGTTTATGAGCTTCTAGAGGGCAGAGGCAATGTATTGTGACCTCCCCCCAACCCTCCTCAGCACGGTCGTGGCACAAGTGTCCGGGCAATACTTGCTCACTGGGCTTGGGATCCAATGTGAACTCAAATCCCTCTCCTGCATGGCAGTTACATGACAACAGGCAAGTTTTTAAATCTCCCCACGGCTATTTTCTCATTTGTGAATGAGATGATGCTGATGGTATCAGCTGCTTCCCAGGAGTAACTTGGGAATCCAAGGAGGACAAACGTATGTAACAGCTTCTAGCAACTGGCTGAAGGGCTTTTATTAAATTATATGAAGTTGTGTTCTGATACTGAGGGTGAAGGGCAGTTAATAGAAAAACCATTTGGTTTTTCCAGTGGTCATGTATGGATGTGAGAGTTGGACTGTGAAGAAAGCTGAGCATTGAAGAATTGACGCTTTTGAACTGTGGTGTTGGAGAAGACTGTTGAGAGTCCCTTGGACTGCAGGGAGGTCCAACCAGTCCATCCTAAAGGAGATCAGCCCTGGGTGTTCTCTGGAAGGACTCATGCTAAAGCTGAAACTCCAGTACTTTGGCCACCTCATGCGAAGAGTTGACTCATTGGAAAAGACCCTGATGCTGAGAGGGATTGGGGGTAGGGGGAGAAGGGGACGACAGAGGATGAGATGGCCGGATGGCATCACTGACTCAATGCACATGAGTTTGGGTAAACTCCAGGAGTTGGTGATAGACAGGGAGGACTGGCGTGCTGAGATTCATGGGGTCGCAGAGTTGGACATGACTGAGCGACTGAACTGAACTGAACTGACCGAAAGGTTGAAAACTTGTCATGAGTCACAAACTTTTTAAAGAAAATTCTGCTATCATATTTTTTAAAATTTTTATTTATCAGGCTATGCCGGGTCTTAGTTATGGCACATGGGATCCTTAGTTGCAGCATGCAGGATCTAGTTCCCTGACCAGGGATGGAACCCGGGCCCCCTTCATTGGGAGCATGGAGTCTTAACCACTGGACCCCCAGACAAGACCCTAGTCACTGAAACTGAAGCCGAGGACCTGAGTTGAGTGTCTACTGGGTGTAGTCACCGCCTACCCTTGCTGAGGTTTCCAGCCTGTGAGGAGCAGGAATCTTGTCTAACAAATGTTGCATCTTTCACAGGGCCTAGAACATATATGTTTGGAGAAGGCAATGGCATCCCACTCCAGTACTTTTGCCTGGAAAATCCCATGGATGGAGGAGCCTGGTAGGCTGCAGTCCATGGGGTCGCTAAGAGTTGGACACGACTGAGCAACTTCCCTTTCGATTTTCACTTTCATGCATTGGAGAAGGAAATGGCAACCCACTCCAGTGTTCTTGCCTGAAGAGTCCCAGGGACGGGGGAGCCTGGTGGCCTGCCATCTCTGGGGTCACACAGAGTCGGACAGGACTGAAGTGACTTAGCAGCAGCAGCAGTAGCAGAACATATATGTTTAGCTCATCAAGGATGCACCGAGCATCTTCTATGTGTGAGGAACAGTGCCGGATGCCAGGGGTACACAGTTGACCAGAGAGACCCATGTTGTAGCTTCACAGAGGCCACACGAACTAAATAGAGGAGAAGTGATCAGACTCTGAGGCTAGTGAGACCCACAAGGCTGGAACAGGGCTGTGTTTCGGGTGGTTTGGGGATGTTGTTGGCCTCAGAAAACACCAAGCCCCAGACCGTCTGCCTTTCGGCTTTGGTATGATTTTGAAAGAAGACAGTCCTTTCTTAAGATACCCCTGATTTTCCATGCAGGCTTCTGTTGACAGCAACACAGCTTCTCATCCGTGAAATTCGCTAATGCACAACTCCACTCTGATGCTTTTGTAAGGCATTTGATGACATCCGTGCAGCTCTGTTAAAGAAGACGCTTACAGCTAGGAGGAAACAACAACAGCAGCCCAGGAACAGAGCCGTGTGTGCTCTCGGGAAATTTTCATTTTCTCCTCGCTTAGAATCGTTAACCATCACGCTTGGCGTTTCCCTGGCTCGAAGATGCCGTTTCTGAAACGCCCTCTCTCGGCCCGAGGTGGATGTTGACAGGGTGGCTGCCTGCTTTCTCTGCCCTGCCAGCCAGGAGGGAGGCCCCTTCTTCCGCCCTCTGGGGAAGGTGCCCGCGAGAAAGCCTCAGTGGTCGCGGGTGCTCACGGAGCCCCACGTCACTGGCGCTGGTTCTCCGGCCACCGAGTGCTCCCTGCCCTTCCCTGCAGAGGTGACGGCAGCGGCTCCGCGTCCGGGTCAAGCAGCCAAAGTGACGAACGTGGACGCCAGGGGCACACGTGGACGGGTCCGCGCCCCGGCCCGTCCCTGGTCCTGCCCAGAAGGGGCTGGGGAGAGGGGGCGCTATTTCAACCTGCCTGATGCTCTTGAACTCAGATTTTCCCCCTTACTCTCCAACTTCAGGCCTTCCACGCGCTGTGTCCTCTTTCCCTAAATCAGCATCTTTTCTCCGAGTCACTGCTTAGATTTTCCTTCCTGCCCGTGTGTCCTGGACACGGTAGGGGTTCAAGAACGATAGGAAAGGGCGACGTGGCCATGGGGTCCGGGAGGACCCGATTTGGCCCATTTCGAAATGTAAATTTGCTTTTAAGTCATAAAAGGGCTATAAAAACCTTACGCTAAATAAGGAAACCTATCCCATTCGGGGGCCTAATTCCGGCCCCGTTCTGCCCGGCTTGCCTCCCTCATTATACTTGTATAATACAGTATAGTTTCTATTCAGCCTTCCCTTCCTGTTTTTACACTTATTCCTGCTTCACTGACTTTATTATCGGCAGAATTTTGCAGCGTTTTTTTTTTTTTTTTTAACACAGCCATAAATACTATTCAATTCAACAAACGCATACAAATGGTTTCCATTAGAATTTTAATCTACTCTCAGAATGAAAGAAAAGCTTAATATAAATCTTTTTAAATTACCAGAACATACACGCAGACAGGGACAGCTCGAGACGACGCACAAGGGGTCGCACCCCGCTGTCCTCACTCATAAATTAATTGAGGTCTCTTGTGGTCCATCAACAAACGGTGCATCCCGGAAAGATCATATCTGTCAAGATTTCAGATTGGTTTCCCCCAGACTTTGTAAAAGTCACAGCTTACAATACCTTCATTATGCCGATGAGAATGGCTGTCTCCCCAACTGGAAAGAAATAGGTGTTTTTGTTCTGTTGGGCCAAGATTTACAGAAAGCAATTTCCCTCCATGCAGGAGATATGACAAACCTGCTGGAGAAAAAAAAATGTCATTTCACAACTTCTTTCATTTCATCACCTTTTTAAAAAAAAAAAAAAAACGGCGAGATGTAGATTCTGTCCCCGGTGCGAATGGGCTGCCATGACATTTAATGGCAGAGTGAGAGGAAGTCATCGCTGAGTGGAGGTGCTGACGGACAACCTCCGAGAGGTGGTCTGGAAATGCCCCAGTGTCTGCCGGCCCCAGGGAGCGAAAACCTGGGCCCCTGCAGCCCTGGGACCAACTTGACTTGAGAACTCCCTCAAGCCCTGACAGCCTTCGGCCGACTGCTGAGCTGGCCTGTGTCCCTCCTGCCAGCGGAGCCCTGGCACAGCCGCTCTGTCCTTGGGCAACGGCTGGGCGGGCTCAGGAGGACGACTGAAGGGCAGAGTGTGGGCTTAGGTTGCTTTTTTTTTTTTTTTTTCCATCTCCTCATGTCACAACCTAAAGCCGTTCTAGCAGAGCTTCTGCATATTAAATTGCCTTTTAGCAACTGGGAAGAGGGTGGCTGTGATCTGCGGAGAAGCGACTCCTCATGTCAATGGACGCCGGGGCTGACACTCCTCCCTGGAGGAGAAAGGGCAAGACGAGCCCAGAGACCAGGGGTCAGCACACCCCGGGAAACGTCACTCCGTACAGCCACTTCCCTCTCCTGGGGTCAAGAGCCACCGTTCGGGGCTCCTCGCCACGGGACCCCCATCCCAGGCCTGTCACTGCCTGTTCTCTAGGCCGCGGGGCCAACAAGGCTGAGGGACCCTGGGGAAGGGCACACGCAAGGGCTCTGGGCCCTGGGGCTTCTCTGAGCTTTGGGTACCAGACAGACAGCAAGTGACGGAAAGCCGCTCGGTTGTGTCCTACTCTTTGCTACCCTCCAGGGAATTCTCCAGGCCAGAATACTGGGTAACCTTTCCCTTCCCCAGGGGATCTTCCCAACCCAGGGATCAAACCCAGGTCTCCCGCACTGCAGGCAGATTCTTTACCAGCTGAGCCACAAGGGAAGCCCGTTGGCTTGGGTACCAGACAAAGAGCAAAGACAAAATTAAATCTCTTCTCTTTCCAGGAGGCGCTCCTGGCCCTGGGCAGCCAGCCGCCCTGGAGACGAGGGCTTCCCACCTGGGCGGCCACTCAGCTGCTCCTGGCGGGCAGGGCAGGGCCGCTGGACTGCCTAGTGGGGCTTCGTGTCTCTGGGGTGGTGAGGGGTTTTGCAAATCTTGCTACAAATGACGATTTCTATCCACATAAAGTGCCATAATAGCCTCTTCGCTTATACTGAGTGGCACTGGCTGTTCAAGTGCTTATTTCTTGATTCTTAGCCCATTTGCTTTCCATTAGCAGTAATTCCGAGCCTGTGAAACTCCAATTACTGAGTGATAATAGAAATTCGGCTCTGCCTCGAATTCTCGAGAACACGTGGTCCAGAGCAAGCCCAGGTTCCCCCACACAGTTCTGTTAAAATTGCATTAATGTCACAAGGGCTAGAAGTCTGCCCAAGCCTGGGGTGAAAGGGTCGTTCCCGGGGATGGTGCTCTGCATTGCAGGGTCCTAGGGAGCTGGGTGAAGTGGGATCGTCCTCCTGAGAGAGTCTGAGACCCTCAGGCGGAGAAATCCAGACATAAAACGGGAAGCTGAGTATGTGCTTCCTTGGATTCTTGAGTTGAGAGTAAGGATGGCTGGGCACCAAGTGCCTGCTGAGAGATGCAAGGTGGTGCTGGTGGTGGGGGAGGGGGGGCAGCTCAGAAGTTCACCCCAAACAATGAGCACATTCACGATGTGGCCCTGGTGAGCACTCTGGGGGTGTGGCAGCTGTTTTGCTTTTATTTTTCATCATGGTAAAACACAAGTACCATAAAACTGACCATCTTGATCTGGCTAAGTGCACAGTTCAGTAGGGTGAAGTATGTTCACACAGGTATGCAGCCAGCGTGCTCCAGAACTTTTTCATCTTGCAAAACCCAGACTCTGTGTCCGCTGAACAACCTCCCCACACTCTGGGCCCTCAGCCCCTGAGTATATATGCGCTTAGTCACTCAGTCGTGTACCAACTGAGTCATGTCCCATGGACTGCAGCCCACCAGGTAGGTTCCTCTGTCCATGGGGATTCTCCAGGCAAGAATACTGGAGTGGGTTGCCATGCCCTCCTCCAGGGGAATCTTCCCAACCCAGGGATCGAACCCAGGTCTCGCACATTGCAGACAGATTCTTTACCATCTGAGCCTCCAACCACCATTCTATTTTCTGTCTCTATTTTAACTACCCTGCATAGTTAAATTCTCTCCCCCTACAACATACACACACATACACAACTCAGCTATTATCGTGCATTAGTGTGACATTCGCTATAAATGATAATCCAATATTGATAAATGACTATGAATTAATGTCTACAGTTTTTACATTTGGGAAGCCTGCATTCTCATCCAGAGAAGGCAATGGCAACCCACTCCAGTACTCTTGCCTGGAAAATCCCATGGACGGAGGAGCCTGGTAGGCTGCAGTCCATGGGGTCGCTGGGAGTCAGACACGACTGAGCGACTTCACTTTCACGCATTGGAGACAGAAATGGCAACCCACTCCAGTGTTCTTGCCTGGAGAATCCTAGGGAAGGGGGAGCCTGGTGGACTGCGGTCTATGGGGTCGCACAGAGTCGGACACGACTGAAGCGACTTAGCAGCAGCAGAAGCAACAGCAGCAGCAGCAGCAGCATTCTCATCCCGGGTGTCTACCTCTAAAGCTGCAGAAGCCCGGGTAGGTGGACGGTTGGAGAACAGACGACTGTAAACACTCACTGATGTTCTTTAGCAACAACTGTGGGAGGCTGCTCACCCACAGGAGGCGGATTCACAGGGCGCTCTGGGGATCCAAGCACACGGGCAGTGCGCTGGCGTTTCAAGAGTCTGAGCTCTTCCCTTGGAAAGCCTCTGCGGCTCCTGCGAGAGTGGAAGGGTGCCAACCGCAGCCCGAGGACACTTAACAACTCACTTGGCTCGTGAGCAATGTCGCGGCCGTGTCCAAGAGAGGACAGGCTGGACGAGAGAGCGGGAGCAGGCAGGGCGCCCGCTCCCAGACAATGAGGCTCGCAAGGGTTCCTGACTGAGCGGGAGTCTAAATTGAAACATCATCCCGGCTCAGCGGTGTGATTGCGAGGAAGCAAGTTGGAAAAGCACCAGACGGCGAGGACCAGGGCTGCCTGCGCACGAGGCTCCGGCTGGCGTCCTAATTGGGCCAAAGCACGTCCACTATTCAGAAACACCAAGTTCACGCGCATCACCGCGGGAGACTGAGTCAACCAATCCTTGACTCAACTAAAGTAGGTTCCCCAGGCAGCATGGAGGGGTCGGGGACTGACTGTCCTGATACAGCGTCCAGGCTACAGAGACCGGAGCTCACGCCCCGGCCTCCACGTCTGCGGCTCCTCCCCGCCTACGACCCAACAGACCAAAACCCAAAGGTTTCCTGGTGGGAGAGACGCACCCGGTGGAACCCTAATCGTGCCAGGCACCTATTACTCAGTGAGAACACACGGTGATGCTTTTAAATCAGGGTGCTGTTGCTGTTGGGTGAAGAGCTCCCTGGGTTTTTGGGGGGTGTGGTAGGGGGGCAGGCACATGTCACAGTGCTGCTCTACACCTCTGAATTTCACAAGCTGGACCTGCATTGTGGAACTTTCCCTCCAGATAGCTGCTTAATCTAAGCATGCAGTAAAGACTGACGCTCATATTTGGCAGGGAAGCGCTGGATTTATTTACAGGTGCTGATTTTTCTTTTTAATTGGAGAATAATTGCTTTACAAGGTTGTGTCTCTTGTTGTTTAGTCCCTCAGTCATGTCTGACTCTTTTGCAACCCCACAGACTGTAGCCCACTGGGCTCGGCTGTCCATGGAATTCCCCTGGCAAGAGTACTGGAATGGGTAGCCATTTCCTTCTCCAGGGGATCTTCCCGACCCAGGGATCAAACACGTCTCCTGCATTTGCAGGCTGATGCTTTATCACTGAGCCACCCGGCGAGCCCTGTGTTAATTTATGGGTGCATTTTTGTCGAGCATGTTTCTGAAGCCAGTTTTCACCTTCCTCCTGTTTGTCCTTGGTGTGATGTGGGGTCAGCCTGAGCATCACCCCGGATACAGTAGAAAAGAGAGGTGAGGGGACACAGCAAGCTTCCATGGCATTAGTCCGTGATATTTGTGAGCCACATGAAAACTGTCCTTTCGCCCCACCAGGCTTCAATCTTAGAAGCCAACTGGTAGAGGTACTGCAATCGGCTTCATCTTCCCCTCCATTTCTGGCTCACAAAACAAATCCAGGCCACAACACACGCAGAGAGCCTGCTCACAGTACGGAGTGTCTCCTAAACAATACTTTCCTGATTCATTTTATTAAGAAAATTAAATCGCTGATCCATATGAACTCTCATTAATAGATATTAAATGCTGCTTATTATCAGAATGCTAATAAATCATCAGGTTTTTAAAAAATTAACCACCCAATGGCTAACAAATTAAATGTAAATAATTAAGTCTGATATTCCTAGAGAGGGATCACAGGGGGTGGTACATTAGAGACCCTGCTTTTATTTTGCTTGGTTTTAAACAAAAGGAGCCCTTGCTGGCTGCTGGCTGGCGCCTCCCTGGCCCCGATCCAAAAGGCGGAGAGCATCTGCAAGGCAGCTGACCAGCCGAGGGGGGCAGTTTGGAGGTGGCCCGGCTACCTGGGCCTCAGGACCAAGTCCATGACCTTGGCCTCATTAGTCCCGGCTCTAACCAGCCATGACTGTCAGTGCCGGCCAACATGTGCTATTCAAGAGGTGATGCCCTGTCACTGATCCCCTCCTCAAGGGCTGCTGCAGGTAATTAAAAGCACCAGCTCCACCAAGAAGATGGCCAGCCAGCCTGATCAGGGGTTAGACAGAACCACGTGTCCTCACTCAGTGAAAAGGAAGTGAGAATCAAGCTTCCAGAAGGTGGTTCCGGTCGTCCCTAGAACTCAGGGCATCAAGGAAAATGAAAAGATAAAAGTTTCAGCCGAAGAACTGATGCTTTTGAACTGTGATGCTGGAGAAGCCTCTTGAGAGTCCCTTGGACAGCAAGAAGATCCATCCAGTCCATCCTAAAGGAGATCAACCCTGAATATTCATTGGAAGGACTGACGCTGAAGCTGAAGCTCCAATACTTTGGCCACTTTATTCAAAGAAGCGACTTGTTAGAAAAGACCCTGATGCTGGGAAAGATTGAAGGCGGGAGGAGAAGGGGACAACAGAGGACGAGATGGTTGGATGGCATCACCAACTCGATGCACATGAGTTTGAGCAAACTCCAGGAGTTGGGGAAGGACAGAAAAGCCTGGCGTGCTGCAGTCCATGGGGTCACAAAGAGTTGGACATGACTGAGCTACTGAACACAACAAAAACTTGTTATCTGGCACTGTGAGTCTGACAACTTCCCAATACTTAGAGGATCTTTCTCATGAGATCAGTTGTAATATTTACAAACTTGATTCTGGATACTGTATCATAGAGACAACACATGGAAGATCTTCATAACTCAGTGAACCAGCATTTTCCCAGTGACCAAGGCATGTTATAACAGCACACATGAGTAAAACATCAATTCAAAGTACCAGACAGACCCATGGATTTCAATGTAGATGACAGGAAATGTTCAGTTATGATTTCATATTTTACACAGAAGCTATGCTTTAAGAAACTATCACTCATCAAGTTACGGTGTGGTATCAAAGAAGAGTATTGGTAGTTTTTTTAAAAAGGCAACTAAAAGAGTCTTCCTTTTTCTTTTTTTAATTAAAAAAAAAAAAATTTGGCCTCACTGTGCAACAGGATCTTTGTTCCCTAACCAGGGATCAAACCCATGTTCCCTGCTTTGGAAGTGCAGAGTCTTAAGCCCTGGACCACCAGGGAAGTCTGCCTACCCTTTTCTAACTAACTACCTGCAGGTAGCCTGATTTCCTGCATACATTTCCACCAAAGTAAAGTATCACAGCAAATAAAGAGCACTCACAGAACTGACAATCCATTTCCTATTAAGCCAGATATTTAAAAGAGTTGCAAAAATATATTTTTTAAAAGAGTTGCAAAAATGTAAGACCATGTTAAGTCTTTTCACAAAATACTTTTTGTTGTTCTGGAAAAGAGTTATTTTCACAAAAGTATGTTATTTATGTTAGCATGTAAAGAGATCGTTGTTATTTTAAATGAATTAAAACATTCTTAAAATTTGTTTTAATTTCTGATGTGGTATCATTATATTTCTAAAGGATCAATGGTAATAACAAAACAGGAGTGGAAAGACCCAGACAGACTCCCTTTATTTTAAATGAATTAAAACATTTTAAAAATGTGTTTTAATTTTTAATGTGGTATCATTATATTTCTAAAGGATCAATGGCAATAACAAAACAGGAATGGAAGTACCCAGACAGCCTCCCTTGGTGCTAAGGGAGCCCTGAGTCATACTTGTGGCCGGTGAGACAGAAGGGAGTATCTGCTGGGAGCTTCAGGGGAAGTTTCTGCTTTCCTGATAAAAAGGACAGGCAAGAGGGGAGAAGTCTCTTGTTCACTCCCCCTCCCATATTCTCATTTTGTACTTAATGGGGATGCTTGGAGCTTGACGAAACAAGCTTTAAGACATAATGCTAAAGTTAGCCAAGTAAAAAATAAAGAAGAAAGCCCAGATCTTTGAGCAGCTGAATCCACTCCAGCAGATACAGTTATTACATGAGAAAAATAAATTTGTTTAAGCCATTGAGAGTCGGGTGTCTGTCCCTTATAGCTTCGTATATTACTGATGCCTGCTTATTCAGGAAAAATGAGAGAAAGCCAGGAGAATAAACACAAAAGGCTGCATGCCATGCATCAGTGTGCAGAGGAAGCCATTCAATACCAAAACACCCATCTCAAACCTGAATTGAATGGCATTTTAAACAATACCAAAGATGTAACAGTCTTCATCAACAAAAGGTAAAATAAAACATCCCTCAACAGTAAGGATCCTATAGTGATTTAAGACCCAATAAGGTCAAGGCATCCTCTAATCAGATGGGTTTACATGGAAACATCATCTCTGAGGTCCTGCCAAAAGCATACATTACTGCCAGCTTCCTTATCCAAAACCATATATAAGAACGCTTTAACTGAAACACAGAAGTTAAAAATAAGACATTTAAATTGTTATCTCCCTTCTCTCTCAAAGACAAATGTGCCCATTAACCCTGGACGCTAACAGGAAGATTTCTTTCTCTTGGATTCTGTGTGATCATATTTTTTCAAGATGTTCACGAGGAAATCAGCGTGGCAAAACTAATTTAGGAGTTGGCTTCTGATCAGCTTCTTCACTGAATTAAAGTGCAACCAGGGTTGTAACTTTTAAATGGAAATGTTAAACATGTATTAAATACATCTGTGTCAGGTAGGATGCAACAATGTAGATGGGACGTGAGGCAGTGGACACAAAGAAACAAGACATGCTCTGGTGGAGTTAATCATCTAGTTAGAACAGGAAGAGATCACTGTGAAAAGTTAAATGAAATGTCTCAATAACAGTTCCAGACAGTAGAAGAGATGTCATAAAACAGTGCACCATTCACTGCCAAAAAGATTGTTGCTGACAATAAGTGCTGTAGGATTGCAAAGAAGACACAGATCGCTCCCAGCTGGGGAAAGCCGGGTGAGACTTTACAGACAGCGCAGGATTCCTGTGCATCTTGAAAGAGACATAGAAAGTTGTGTGTGGGCAGAGGATGCACAATAAGAGCCTCTTAGAAAGGCTGGTTTAGGGTGGTCCGGTGGTTAAGACAGAAAAGGCAGAGGAACCAGAGATCAAATTGCCAACATCTGCTGGATCATCAAAAAAGCAAGAGAGTTCCAGAAAAACATCTATTTCTGCTTTACTGACTATGCCAAAGCCTTTGACACAATAAACTTTATTTATTAAAAAACCGCATATTGTAGATCACAATAAACTGGGAAATTCTGAAAGAGATGGAAATACCAGACCACCTGACCTGCCTCTTGAGAAACCTATATGTAGATCAGGAAGCAACAGTTAGAACTGGACATGGAACAACAGACTGGTTCCAAATAGGAAAAGGAGTATGTCAAGGCTGTATATTGTCACCCTGCTTATTTAACTTACATGCAGAGTACATGATGAGAAACGCTGGGCTGGAAGAAGTACAAGCTGGAATCAAGATTGCTGGGAGAAATATCAATAACCTCAGATATGCAGATGACACCACCCTTATGGCAGAAAGTGAAGAGGAACTAAAAAGCCTCTTGATGAAAGTGAAAGAGGAGAGCGAAAAAGTTGGCTTAAAGCTCAACATTCAGAGAACTAAGATCATGGCATCCGGTCCCATCACTTCATGGGAAATAGGTGGAGAAACAGTGGAAACAGTGTCAGACTTTATTTTCTGGGGCTCCAATATCACTGCAGATGGTGACTGCAGCCCTGAAATTAAAAGACACTTACTCCTTGGAAGGAAAGTTATGACCAACCTAGATAGCATATTGAAAAGCAGAGACATTACTTTGCCAACAAATGTCTGTCTAGTCAAGGCTATGGTTTTTCCAGTGGTCATATATGGATGTGAGAGTTGGACTGTGAAGAAAGCTGAGCCCCGAAGAATTGATGCCTTTGAACTGTGGTATTGGAGAAGGCTCTTGAGAGTCCCTTGGACTGCAAGAAGATCCAACCAGTCCATCCTAAAGGAGATCAGTCCTGGATGTTCATTGGAAGGACTGAGGCTGAGGCTGAAACTCTAGTACTTTGGCCACCTCATGCGAAGAGTTGACTCACTGGAAAAGACTCTGATGCTGGGAGGGATTGGGGGCAGGAGGAGAAGGGGATGACAGAGAATGAGATGACTGGATGGCATCACCGACTCGATGAACATGAGTTTGGGTGGACTCCAGGAGTTGGTAATTGACAGGGAGGCCTGGCATGCTGTGATTCATGGGGTCGCAAAGAGTCAGACACGACTGAGCGACTGAACTGAACTGTGGTTAAAACTTAGAGCTTCCCCTGTGGAGAGCCTCGGGTTTGATCCCTGGTCACAGAATTAAGATCCAGCATGCTTCACAATGTGGCCAAAAAAAAGCTGGCCTATAGAAAAAAAAAAAAAATATATATATATATATATATGGAATATTCCAGGACATCTGGGCGACCTGTGTAGGAAGGGAGGCAGTCCAGGACCCATGTGAACAATGCCAGGTTGTAAAGGAACATTAGACGTTCAAAAGAAGATGGCAGAAAAGGTAGGAACAATCTAAGAGTCCATCAACAGACCCAGAGAAACACAGTGTGGTGTGCGATGGAGATATTATTCAGCTTTCAAGAGGAAGGGAGTTCTGACACATTCTGCAGTATGGATAAACCTTGGATACTACGCTCAGTGAAATAAGCCAGTCAAGAGGAAGAAATTCTGTATGATCCCACTTCTAGGAGGTTACCTGGTTGCCAGAGGCTGAGGGGAGAGGGGAATGGGGAGTTAGTATTCAGTGGACACGGGAGTTTCAGATTTTTTTTATTACCTGTATTTTATTTGGCTGCACCGGGTCTTAGCTGCAGCACCAGGGATCTTCCATCTTCTCTGCAGTGTGTGGGATCTAGTTCCTTGACCAGGGATCGATCCCGGGTCCCCTGCATTGGGAGTGCAGAGTCTTAGCCACTGGACCACCAGGGAAGTCCTGAGTTTCTGTTTTGTAAATAAAAAGGCTTCTGGGGCTGGATGGTGGTGACGGGCGCTTAAAAAATGTGAATGTTTTTAGTTATCACTGAACTGTATGCTTGAAAATGGTTAAGATGGTCAATTTTATGTTACGTATATTTTACATTGTAAAATGTATTTAAAAACGGAAAAGACTAGCAGCTGGCAAGTAATGATATAGCCTGGGCTTCAGGAGGGAGTACAGGGCAGGTAGGAAGAATTTACTTGGCTGCTGGCCTCCAAAAATAAGAGCAGCATCTTTTTCAGGGTCCAGGCCTGGAGCTGTGGTTTCCACCTAGTAATCCCCTGGCTGAGAGGGAGCAGGTGGTGTACAGAACTCTGCTCCAATTTTCTTTGGAAATACTGAACGCAATTTAAATTAATGAAGGACCTTAAAACTCTTTTAAAATATCTGACTTTGGAAGTGCAGTTAGAGCCAGGAACCTGCAGACACTTGTGACCCCGGCCATCTCCCCACTGGCCTTACTCACATGGATGTGGACACTTCAGACAGTTTTATCCCGAAAAAATAAACTGCAGGTCGCGTTCACATGGCTCTGGCAGGTGGAGAGTGTTCTTTAGCCTGAGCTCGGCAGAGCTGGGCTTTCTCTAACAAGTCTATACCTTCTCTGACTCTAAAGGAGGAAGCACTGGAGAACCCACTGAGCACTTGGTTGCCTGCTCAGTTACATCAACTCTTTTGAGACCCCGTGGACTGCAGCCCACCAGTCTCCTCTGCCCATGGGATTTCCCAGGCAAGAATACTGGAGTGGGTAGCCATGCCCTTCTCCAGGGGATCTTCCTGACCCAGGGATTGAACCTGAGTCTCCTGCATTGAGGAGTCTCCTGCATTCTTTACAATTGAGCTACCTGGTAAGCCCTGATATTTGGTTAGGCACTCAATAACGATTTGGAGATTGATCTAGTCTCACAAATCAATGGCTTTTAGCCCCCTCCAAAAATTCTGCAGATCGTGATTGCATGAAATTAAAATTAATTTCATTGCCATGAAATTAAAAGATGCTTACTCCTTGGAAGGAAAGTTATGACCAACCTAGATAGCATATTAAAAAGCAGAGACATTACTTTGCCAACAAAGGTCCGTCTAGTCAAGGCTATGGTTTTTTCCAGTGGTCACGTATGGATGTGAGAGTTGGACTGTGAAGAAAGCTGAGTGTCTAAGAATTGATGTTTTTGAACTGTGGTGTTGAAGACTCTTGAGAGTCCCTTGGACTGCAAGAAGATCCAACCAGTCCATCCTAAAGGAGATCAGTCCTGGGTGTTCATTGGAAGGACTGATGCTGAAGCTGAAATTCCAATGCTTTGGCCACCTGATGTGAAGAGCTGACTCATTGGAAAGGACCCTGATGCTGGGTAAGATTGAGGGCAGGAGGAGAAGGGGACGACAGAGGATGAGATGGTTGGATGGCATCACCAACTCGATGGACATAGGTTTGGGTGGATTCCAGGAGTTGGTGATGGACAGGAAGGCCTGGCGTGCTGAGGTTCATGGGGTCACAAAGAGTCGGACATGACTGAGTGACTGAACTGAACAATTCTGAAAAATGGAACCAGCTCCAAGTCTTTCCAGAACTCTTGGGCACCCTTCATGGGATAAATGTGATCCCAACTCCAAAAGACTGTGGCCCAGAGTTGCTTTGCCAGCTTCTGCCAATGCTAAGCTCTCATCACCATGGTTCCCAGAACTGAGCAGAGCACAGACCTTCTCATTGAGAGCCTGGTCCTCCCACAGAGCTTAAAGGCCACTCTCCTGACCGATGACTCGCAGAATCTACCACTTTCAGAGTAAGCTTAGTTTAAAACAACAACAAGTGAACTATGAGTGTGAAAACGTCTCACCAGCATCACCAAGAGGAAAACTACCTGCCTGCACTCTCGGGCGCTCCTATTACAAGTCAATTCTCCAATCTAAATATTTTTAATCCTCAGGTGGATATGGATATTAGACCAAAAGTTCTCCTCGGGACTTCCCTGGTGGTCCAGTGGTTAAGACTCCCTGCTTCCACTGTAAAAGGTGCAGGTTTGATTCCTGGTCGGGGAACTAAGATCCTGCATGCTGCATGGCTTGGCAAAAAAAAAAAAAATTAAATGCAAGAAATAAGCATATTCAAAACCCTGCACAAAAACCCCCCAAACCCCTGCTTCCTCTAGAGGCACAGAGGAAATGTAGATACTGGTCATACAAGCCTACATTTTTATTCAAGCTCTTCTCAACCTTTCTTTTTATGCTTGTTTCCTTATTTTGCTTCATTTTTAATTAAGGAGGAAATGGCTAATATCTCTGATCACTTCCATTGCTGGATCTTGTTGGGCTTCATAAGTCTCTAAGGACAGACTCTTTGAAAAAGGAAGAGAGAGCACAAAATGTGTCAGGGAAATGGAGTTCCTATCATTTCCCTGAGAAATTTTGCCTTTTAAATGGAGTTCTCCTACCAACGGTTCCGTGAAAGATGGTTTCCCTATTGTCATTTATTACCCATGACAGGCAGCAACACTGCCTCCGAATCAGCCTCCATTCACAATTATCCAGCCTAGCCTGCAAGGCAAGAGAAGGCTCGAAACGCCTTCCTTCTGGAGCGCCGTTCCCAAAGGCAACAGTTCAAAGCAAACCTCTATTAACTGGAACGCTGGTATCTACCAAGTTCTCTGGACAGAAGATTCCACTGCTCCTACAGTGATATGGGAAACTAACACGGGAATTACGTGCACTCCAGTCACCAGGAAGTCCAGCAACGTGGCTATACATGGACACTTTATATCCCCACCCATGGGCGATCACCACCACAAACACAACCCAGCAGACTATCAAAAGACGTGCTTCCTTTCTAGCAAGGATCCTCCCTGTTAACCTCCTCCCAGGAAGGCAATGAAAAAAAAAATTATTTTCACTAAAAATAAAATGGGACAAAATATGACAATATCAAAATTAAGTAAATTAAATGCACTACAGTCATTCCTTGGTATCCTAGGGGATTGGTCCCAGGACCCCCATGGATACCCAAATCCATAGGTGCTCAAGTCCCTTAAATAAAATGGCACAGTATTTGCATATAACCCATGAATATCCTCTGCATAGTTTAAGTCCTCTCTAGATCACTTATCATACCTAAGTAAATAGTTGTAAATACAATATAAACCTACATCTAGGCAAGACCTCAGGGGTATTTAGGGTTTGTCCCACACCACTGCAATAAAGCAAGTATCACAATAAATCAAGTCATGTGCATTTTTTGGTTTCCAAAAGTCATGTTTACACTATACTACAGTCTATTAAGTGTGCAACAGCATTATGCCAAAAAATGCATATACCTTAATCAAAAAATACTTAACTGCTAAAAATGCTAACCATCATCAGAATCGTCAGTGTTATATTCTTTTTGCAACAGTAACCTCAAAGATCACAGATCCCCATAATAAACATTAATAAAGAAGCTTAATACATTGTGAGAATTATCAAAACATGACACAGAAATATGAAGTGAGCAGATGCCATTGAAAAAATGCTGCTGATAGACTTGCTCCAACAAGGGTTGCCACAAACCTTCCATATGTAAGAAACGCAGTATCTGCAGAACACGGTAAATAGACATCTGCCTGGAAATAAATGGACATGGTGAATTCAAGTTTTGCTTTTAAGAACTTTCTGGGGTTTTTTTTTCTCGAACATTTTTGATCTGAGGTTGGTTAAACCTGCATATGTGGAATCCAGGATCACCGAGGGCTGACTGGACAGGATACTAACCCCCAGGCGTATTCACAGATGTGATGTAACAATGACATGTGTGTACGTGTTGCTTCACTCGTGCCTGACTCTCTGACTCTGTGGACTGTAGCCCGCCAGGCTCCTCTTTCCATGAGATTCTCCAGGCAAGAATACTGGAGTGGGTTGCCATGCCCTCCTCCAGGGGATCCTCCCAACCCAGGGATCGAACCCACATCTCTTACATCTCCTTGCATTGACAGGCGGGTTCTTTACCACTGGCGCCATCCCTGCCAGAATGGCTCACAACTCATTTACAGCAACATAGAAATATTAACCTATATTGTCCATCTTTAACTATCTATACTGATTTTTTTTGTCTACCTACTTTTTGTTCTGTGCATTTTACAGCAGAGGGTGGGGGGTTTGAAGGAGATAATAGAGAAAAAAAAACTGAGGAGAGTAAAGGAGGTTTAGAGAAAGAATGCGATAGGAGAACAGCAGGAAAAGCCAGACTGGAGACTGGAGGATTCTGGGAGGGAGGAGGGCCTGGGACCAGTCAGGTTGCTGAGATGACCTGTCGGACAGCCACACCTGAGATGGGAGCAGGGCGTGCTGGGGAGACAGAGGGGGAAGACAGCCTTCCTGCATATCTCGTTTCTAGTCCATGGAGACGCATCACCCATCAGCCCCGGGGAAGGCACACAGCATCGGTGCCTCAATCTGTTCTCTGAGCATTAAAATACATGCAGTGTCTCTGAAAAAGGAAATGGCAACCCACTCCAGTATTCTTGCCTGGAGAATCCCAGGGACAGAGAAGCAGGCTCCTCTGTCCATGGGGTAGCAAGAGTCGGACATGACTTAGAGACTAAACCACCACCACCACCTCCTGTGGGAGTTTTCTCCCAAGAGTTTCCTGGGGTTCAGATAATGCTTTATGGTCAGGTTTTTATGTTGTCTGCCAGGTTATGCTAGATGGAAAAAAATAAAATAAAATACATGCAGTGTGCTTCACAGACAACCCGGAGACAGAAACAGAGTCGATCACATCATTATAATATAAAAATGAACATACCTCAGCGTGGCGGATTCTAATACGATTTTAATAATGTTGGCAAGGAGCCAAATTACAAATGCCCCAGAATCTGGAGTGCAGAACCTCAGAGACAAAATAAAAACTCATAAAAAGAGGAGAGTCTTTTTAAACGGTCATAATCTTTAGGATAAAGAAACCATTTTCTCAACGAAGGTACTGAGCACATTTAATAAGAATTAAATGAGATTAAAGACAAGGTGTGCTGTGACCCATTCCCCAAACGGCGGTGATTAGGAAGGTGAGATTCATGTCGATGATGAAGGCAGGGCGCCAGGTGCACATGGGAGCTCGCGTCACCAACAGACGTGGACGAAACGGAAACCTGCTCCCATTTCACTGATAGGCAAGAAGAGGGCAGCCTTGGAAATGGTCCCTGGTGGCATGTGGGGCGGCAGGTGCATGCCCACCCTTCCACCCATACAACCCACCACCCAGCAGGGTGTGGACCTGGGGCGAGGCAGGGAGACAGGCTGCCTCCTCCGGGAGCAACTCGTTACTCAGAGATGCTAAGGTAAGAGCTCCGCATCCCCCACAAACCAAGAGTGAGAAGCTGGAACAACAGGGGTCCCCAGCCCCTAGAGGGACAGGGTGCCACCACCCCGGGGGTGGCAGGACCGCAGAAGTGGAAAAAGAACCCCCCGCCTCAGCGACACTCATCACCCGTCAGGATGAAGGTGCACCCTCTGCAGGATTTCTGGGTGGGTGGGGGCGTCCCCTCAACTCTCCAGAGCAAATGCCTAAATGCTACTGTCCTATGGGTCTCTCTCTTCTCCCCGAGGCCAGATGTTCAGTGCAGGGTGTCTGCTCATCCCGGAAGGAACACAACCACAATTATGTTTGTTGCCAGCACACGTGGTGTTGAAGAGTGGCTGTGAAACAGTGGATGACACACGGCTGACCCCCTTCTGCAGAGCCACCGGTGAACCAGGAGACTGGAGACCGGAGGAGACCGGAGGAGACCGGAGACCGGAGGGGGCAACGCCTTTACTTTAAACCCTAAATCAAGAGTTTCAACAGATGCAGATTCCATGAGACTGGAGAGGGAGTCGGGAAGACTTGAGGTTTTATACTCTTTAGATGTCGACTTTGGCCATCCCGGCTATTAAAAAGTTATGTGTAACTTCAAGATGAGACACATTAGCAGCTTCTTAGAAGAGGATAATCCCAGTCTTCGGGAGATTTAATGAGATGGCGCTCACTGCAGCTTCTGACTTGGTCTGCTGTTAATTGAATCAAAGTCAATGACAATCTGGCTGCACTTTGGTGTGAATTTCCTAAAGTTAAGAAACAAAACATAGAAAGACATTATCCAGTGAGGAGTTAGAGCCATTTGTTTACTTTGGCTTAACCTACATTTTCTGCAGGGAGGGAAAAAAAAAATTCCCTGGGATTCACTTGATATTTTGTCTCTATAGGAGCCAATTAGAGTGCACCATACCGAGAGAAACAGGGACAGGAAAAGACTAAAGACAAAAAAAGAGGCATGGGGTGGCTTGGTTTGTGTGTTCGTCAGCTGGCTGAGTTCATGAATTACTGGGGAATCAGAGGATTTCTAACAACTTAGCTGCACGGCATGACATCCGATGACTAGTTTCCCCACCAGATTTATCTTATTGCTTAGGAAATTTCTGCAGCCAACCTGCAATTGCTCTAAAGCAAAAAAAAAAAAAAAAAAAGTACATTTTCTTTTGCTCTTGTGCATAGCCAAAGTCAGCCAGCTCTAATGAAGAGTCATTTTAAAAATCATATTCTATAAATGCAGATGTAAAATAAACTCAAGATTTTTTTTTTTTACTCATTAATGTATCTTCTCAAAAAGGTAAAAAGAACATACTTGAGGACTAAACATATTCTTTAAAAAATCAGTAAACAGTAAATATCTAATTATTGTTGTTTAGTCACTAAGTCGTATCTGATTCTTTTGCAATCCCATGGACTATAGCCAGCCAGGCTCCTCTGTCCAAGGAATTCTCCAGGCAAGAATACTGAAGAGGGTTGCCATTTACTTCTCCAGGGGATGTTCTCAACCCAGGGATCAAACCTGTGTCTCCCACATTGGCAGGCAGATTCTTTGCTGCTGCTGCTGCTTATTTAGGTGCTTCAGCCATGTCCTACCATGCGACCCCATGGACTATAGCCCGCCAGGTTCCTCTGTCCATGGCATTCTCCAGGCAAGATACTGGAGTGGGCTGCCATGCCCTCCTCCAGGGGATCTTCCCAACCCAGACAGACTCTTTACGACTTGTAAATAATTTGTTTCTCATAAGGCACAATAGTCCAAGAGATTCATTACATAACCTACATCCCTAAAAAATCCAAAAAGTTAGCCATGTTACCAATTATAAGGACCCCAGCTGTGGACCACAGATACTATAAAGGAACATCTTCAGGAGTTTTCAGTCTAAAAGAAGTTTCTACCAGAAACCAAAGGTGGTTGGACTGACTTGCAAGTAACATGTACCTCCCAATATGTGCATAGCAAAGAAAAGCACACAAATGTCAACAACTTTAAATCCCAACTTAAACTATTCCTGTAAAAAGAAGTCCCAGCGTTCCAACCTAGCAGGTTACTTGCACCTTAAATTTTTTTTATGCCAGAGTTGTTATGTTACATCTGCAAAATTTAGAAAGGTTTAATGTTAATATAATAAAACGTGTGAATTTTAAAATTTGTCACTACCAGAATAATTAGTTCAAGCCCTGGGAAGCCATTAATATTAAAGTGTAATCATTACACCGTCTTCCGATACTTCTGTCACCACCCATTAAAATCAACCCTGAGGATAATCTTTAGAGCCGAAACTCATCATATTTAGAAAGGTGCTTCCTGTATCCGGACAAAACTCTAACCCCCAAAAGATACACATACCCCTATGTTCACAGCAGGACTATTCACAGCAGGCAGCACATGGAAGCAGCCTAAATGTGCATCGACAGGTGAATGAATAGAGAAGATGGGGTAGACATACACAGTGGAGTACTACTCGGCCATAGAAAAGAATGAAATGATGCCACATGGATGTAACCAGAGATGATCAAACTGTGTGCAGCAAGTCAGAAAAGAGAAAGACAAATACCACATGGTATCCCTTCTATGTGCAACCTAAAATATGACACAGGTATCTATGAAAGAGAAACAGATTCACAAACATATAGAACAGTCTTGTGGTTGCCAAGGGCGATGGCACTGGGGGAGAGACGGAGTGGGAGGCTGGGGTTCGCAGATGTAAGCTTTCATGAATGGAATGGATAAACAACAAGGTCCTACTGTGTAGCACAGAGAACCATAGTGAGTATCCTATGATAAACCATAAAGGAATATTAAAAAAAAAAGTGTGTGTGTGTATATATATATATATATATATGTATAACTGAATCACTTTGCTGTACAGCAGAAATTAGCACAGCATTGTAAGTCAACTATGCTTCAATTAAAAAAAAATAAAAGAGGCTCCCAAGTGTGGCAGTCAGGCCTCCCAGGCAGAAATCAAAGAGCAGACAAGGTCAAACGTGCAGTCTTCATCAGGCTTTTCCCAAGGCCTTCTCCCCCAGTGGTTCCCACTCACCTGAAGGAGACCCCAGCCATTTCAAACAGGAGCCTCGCAGCTGTTGTCTCATTGCTGTCGTGGTATTTATCAGACATGAAGATAACTTCTTTTATACCTTAAAAGGCAACGATGGAAGAAATCTCATTATGGGCACGCAGAGACACTGCAACAGGCATGCAGACAGGAGCCCCGGGCGAGTCTGACGAGTCACGCTTCCTGAGCGGACCAGCACACGCCGTCCAGTTACTGACACCTGTGTCTGCTGCTGTCAAATACAGCAGTGGACGGATGATATGTCATCTGCCCTCCAGTCTTTATGGATTTTTTTTTTAATAAATGCAAAGTGAAAACATGTCAAATAGTCAAGCCTTGATCCGATTAACAAATTTTCTTTACTGCAGGCAATCGAATATTCTTTTTTTCACAAGGCAATGACTCCTTAACTCAAGAAGCTAGTGGGGGTGGTACAGAAGGCTGGCACCATCAAAGATGTGGACCAGCGTACTGCCAAGTAAAGACTCTGCAGAGCAGTTCAAGCCAGCAGACCAGTCCAAGACAAAGGGCCCATCTGGTTTCCTTCCCTGTCTCACTGGGCGGTTTGAGCATGAGGGCCAAGAGTCTGGAGGGCATGTGACATGTCACCCACTCCTCCACCAGCCTTGGAAGCTGCTCTTCCACGCACCCGCCGTCACCTCTGTGCTTGAGGATGGCAAGGAAAACTCGCAGAGGATGGTGCGCCGCCAATGAGGAAGCCCACAATGTTCCTTAATGGAGACTCTCGATCCTGAACCCCCCAGATCCCTTCTGCTCAGAGATCCATGGGCTTGTGATAAACAGCCCCGTTAAAGCACACATCTGGCTAACATGATAAGTCTTTAAATCTCAAGCCGAGAGCTTTATGGAGATAAAGTGTAACTGAATCTGAGATGTGACAGTTTGAAAAAGGTGAAATATTCAGCACACAATGGTGCAGATTTATGGTAACCGTAACGTGAGAAAAACCTGAAGTCGGACCATTTGAGCCTTAACGACGTTTATATGTAGAAAGATGTTTACATCCCAAGTATCTACCATATATTAGAGACAAATTAAAATTTCATATAGAGACTCCCAGCTGACCTTATTTCTGACAGAAGTTCACTTCTCTCCCTCCCCCCTAATCTATGCACAATATGTCAGAAAATGGTAACTTGACAGTAATTATACGCAACGCCTGTGTTGTTTTTTTGGCAGCTTGCAGTTTAAGAAGTTGCAAACTAAATTAAAAACATGCTAAGAATCACAGAGGATGCAATTAGTCTTAGAATACCTGGCACTGTTCAAAAATAAAACACAGGAAATACCTTGCAAAGTTGATAGTGCAATTAATTTAGATCTAAACAATAGCGATTTAAGATCAAACACATCTGCATCGAGCAGGCAGAGATGCAGACGCGACAAGTGGGACGGCCCGGGTCCTACCTGCCTGGATGATGAGCTTAGCACATTCATTACACGGGAACAAGGCGACGTACATGGTACAGCCTTTCACGTCTGCTGAGTTTTTGTTCATAATGGCATTCAGCTCGGCGTGGCACACTGCAGATTTGAAGGAGAAAGAAAACCTTAAGACTGCAAGCTCGTGAAGAATTTGCTGATAGTGTTGAGGCATTCCGCTTGCCCCTCTGAAATCACACAGACGATAGACTCGATTTTTCAAAAATTGATTAGAGATGGAAACTACTGAAAAACAAGCACTGCCTGGACTGACGGGTTGGCGATGAGCAGCGAAACTGTTGACCGCAGCAGCCCTGGGCCTGTCGGCACCTACAGCAGCCAGGAGGGGCCGAGGTCAAGTGTCTTCGCCCACCCCACGCAGAGCAAGAGTTCACGGCTCCACGAGACCCTGGGGATGGAACTGCCGCACCATTTGTGTGTTGATAAGCACACGCGGGGATATTTGCCCGAGCCATTAAAAGGGCAAAGAGCAATTTTAAGAGCAAGAGAATCAGGAAGTGAAGCTAAGCATTTCTGTCCCCAGGGATCTGCTGCACCATACGGTTCTCTGTTCACACACCCCCAAGAAAAAGATCAGCGGATAACCAGCAGTTTGTCACCAGAAAGAAAAACATCCAACCACTTAATGACCATGGAAAGTCGAGTTCTTGCTATACAGGTCAGTGACCCCAGTCGGTGATCTAAGGGCATCCCCAGGCTTGACTGAGTCCAGGGTTAAGGAGGCCCCCTCCTCTCCTGTCCTGCACCTGTTGCAGCCCACCCATCTTCTCAGCTACTTGGCGAGCTGTTCCCATCACCTAACCCACAGGGCACTCCTGGGAAGGAGCTAGAATCCTTCCCCACTGGGCTCTACACCAGAGTCCTAGACCTGCTTTGTCAGGCTGCTGTATTGCTTTCTAATAACATCACTTAAGTTTCTGGCTGCATTATCTAAAATTGTTCCTGTGGTTGTGATTTGCAGACTTGTCTGCCCCGTTGGAATCCCCCAGGGAGGACACACCCACATCTGTGTCCCACACCTGGACACTGTGATGGTCTGGGGAATGGTCAGGGCTTTGGAATTTTTGAGATTCTCTTTGCAGACACATTGAGGAAACGCTGCCTTATAGAATCCTCTCGTATCTGCAGGGGGGCCTAACACATTCCAGGCACACCAGTGCTAGATAAATGTTTATTGAGTGAATTACCATCTGGCCCTGGTCCAAATCATACAAAAGTCCTAATTCTTAATATAGGGCCTTCCAAGATCTCCCCCTCCATTTCCAACTCATCCACCTTCTACCCTGAGCACCTTCCTCCAGGAGCATTGAGGCTGTAAAACTTGCTGCTTACCAACCGGTTCTACAAGATCAGGTCAGCAGCCACTGCAGTCACTGACCTGCCGTGCACCCTGAAAGGAATTCAGGACACAGCACAGGCACAGGCACTCTGGGCTCTGGGAAAGCAGGCAGAACAGGCCCTTAGACAGAGACATCTTTCAGGAAAAAAATCAGGTACCAATTCCAAGAAAATATTTTGATGATCCCAGATTCATGAATCTTCCCATACTTCAGTTCAGTTCAGTTCAGTCACTCAGTCATGTCCGTCTCTTTGCAACCCCATGGACTGCAGCACAGCCAGGCCTCCCTGTCCATCACCAACTCCTGGAGTTTAACTCAAACTCATGTCCATTGAGTTGGTGATGCCATCCAACCGTCTCATCCTCTGTCATCCCCTTCTCCCCCTACCTTCAATCTTTCCCAGCATCAGGGTCTTTTCCAGTGAGTCAGTTCTTCGTATCAGTGGCCAAAGTATTGGAGCTCCAGCTTCAGCATCAGTCCTTCCAATAAATATTCAGGACTTAGGAAAGCACTAAACTCATTAACTGAGATACCTATTTCTCGCGACTGGCTTATACTGATGGCACAAACTCCTTAGCCAAATCATGTATACACAGACTTCCCTAGCTATCTCTTCTGAGCTGCTCCTCTGACCGACCTGAGAGGCTGAATCCTGGCTACAGTCCTCAGTAAGACCCTGAATAAGCTCTGAATAAGAGCTCTTATGATCTCTGTTTTTCTCTCAGTCTACAAGGCCTTAAAACAAGAGAGGCCTGAACTCATGGCTCTCATGTATTCAAGCCAGGGCATGCTCGCTTGGTCAATGCACTTTTTTTTTTTTTTAAATCAATGCACTTTTACTCTGGCTCAGACAAGACACAGACCCCGCTCCACTTCCTCCCCAGGTCTCCAGTTTTCAGGGGACGTGCTAAGTGTTCCTGCAAACCCCGCAGCAGCTCTGCAATGCTGCAGGCAGAAAGCTGACCAAGGGCCTCTCGAGATGTTGAGGGGCCCTCATTTTAGCCTATGAATAACCACGATTTAGCCGCACGTGGAAATGAACATCTCTGGCATTGTTAAGAAATTCTAAAGGGGAAAAAAAAAAAGCTATGTTTCATCAGATCACAGCCAGTCAGAGAACAATCCTCGCTGACTGCAGAGGGACCGGAGCCTGGCTCCCCGAGGCTCTGTGCTGTAAACCCCGGGATGGGGGGACGCTCAGGGCTCTCAGGGCACTGGCCTGGGAGGGGCCCCATTAGCCTCATTTCCCTCCTGGGTGACCAAGATGTTCCCTAGCTGGTATTAACACTGCTCAGTGTTAAAAACAATTAGATGTAATTGTTTCTTTTACTTCCCCCTTGAGGGCAGAGCCCAGCCTTTCAGGTTCTCCGTAACTCCCCCAGAGCCCAGTGTTATGCCATGAACATAATGGGTGTTAAATATTTACTGAATGAATAAAGGAGGGAATTCAGATTCCAATTATTGATGGGGACATTGGGGAAAATACAGAAGGTCCTCTTAAATTCAAATAGTAAAAATATGCTTTCCCCTCTAATGACTATTTTTTGATGGTGCTGGTATTAATATTCAGAACTGCAGTTTCTGAATCTGTTAGGAAACACTAGGACATGGTCTTCTTTTGCCTCTCTTAAAAACAGTCACATTGAAACTACCTTCCTCTAATTCATTGGAGGCAGTTTGGGGCAAAATTTAACATTATGTCTGCACTCATTAATGAAAATTATCACATGAAACAGATTCTCTTGGGTGGCATCCGACATCCCTGTATCAAGGGTAATTTATAGAAGTAATACACAGGACTATAAAACAGACTTCCTGTCTCTTAACTACAAACATCACAGAATGGAGAATACAGAGCTTCTTGTTAGAGAAACAAGAGGTCTCCCAGGCATTTAAGCGGCTGAGTGCTGGGCACACGTGAGTAAAGGAACAAGTCTCAATCCACCATCCTGCATGTTCAAAACCAGACAAGACAAAAGCGAAACCCAGGCGTCCCACCCACGCTTCGCTGCCCTTGCTAACCCGTGCACCCCTCCAATTGCAGATGCATCCAACACCTGCCCCAGCCACCGAACTCTAACACCTGCGTCTCAAGCTTGCCTCTGAGGGTTGAGGGGAGAAGCCCCCCATCCCCACCCCTGGAAGCACCTGACACTCAGGGGCCCCCCTGTGCTGTCAGCCTGGGTCCCCGGGTCTGAAAGTCTCCCTGGCCTGGCTGACCTCTTAGCTCCGCCGCCTCCAGTCTCAGTGGCCCTGACCCTTGCTTCCCCTCCAAAACTGCCCTGGCAAAGTTAAGTAAGTTCCTAAAAAGTCCTGGGTATAACCTTTATTTGCTGGATCGCCATGTAAAAAGTTTAAGAAATACCAGTTCATGGAAACCTGGTGACCTCTGTAACGTGCCACAGCATGTATACAGTTGAGTTCAGTTGCTCAGTTGTGTCCGACTCTTTGCAGCCCATGGACTGCAGCACGCCAGGCTTCCCTGTCCATCACCAACTCCCAGAGCTTGCTCAAACTCACGTCCATCAAGTCGTTGATGCCATCCAACCAACTCATCCTCTGTCGTCCCCTTCTCCCTGCTGCCTTCAATCTTTCTCAGCATCAGGGTCTTTTCAAATGAGTCAGTTCTTCGCATCAGGTGGCCAAAGTGATTGGAGTTTCAGCTTCAGCGTCAGTCCTTCCAAAGAATATTCAGGACTGATTTCCTTTAGGATTGACTGGTTTGAGCTCTTTGCAGTCCAAGGGACATGTATATAACCAACTATTTTAAAAAAAAAAGCTAAGCCCTAGGGTTATATACATGTCCCTTGGACTGCAAAGAGCTCAAACCAGTCAATCCTAAAGGAAATCAGTCCTGAATATTCTTTGGAAGGACTGACGCTGAAGCTGAAACTCCAATCTGCCAATTTCTGTGGTAGAAATACTCCCTGGGGGCCAATTCCAAGCTCCCAAAGTGATTATCATTGCGGAGAGATGCATAGAAGAGGCTGCGCCCACACCCCACCAGGCAGCCTCCTCCTTACCTGAATCCAGTCCCTTTCTGGCTTCAATCTCTGGGTTCCCTGCTCTCCTGGCCCCTGATTCTCGACCCCTCTCCCCCCAGCAGCCCTCTCAGCATCACCAGACCCTATCTCTGTGCGTCTCTGCCCTGCTCTCAGGTTTCTGGGCAATTCCCAAGGTGCAATCCTGCTCTTTGGTTTTCTTCCCACAATGGTCAACTTTGAGAATTCATCCATTCATAGATTCTCATAGAGCAGATCTATTTGTAAAACCCTGAAATCTACATTTCTAACCCCAATTTCCCATATTCTCCGCAGCCTTCTTCTTTGGGGGTGGGGGTGAGGGGCAGAGTCCACTATGATAAACACTCCGCAGATATCTGATGACACCAAGTTAAAGGGTGCCTTTATCTTTTTGAGTGTTAGTGTTCTTATGATGGAGCTTAGGAAGAGCTTCAGCTGGAACTACAAACAGGCCTAAGCACAAAAACCAAGCAAGGAGGATGGTTCTGTTACTGATCTCAAGAGGAGCCTGGTTTCCACATTCAGTGTAGGAATCAGGACCAAGTATTCCAAAGAGACACAGTATCTAGGAAGTATTCAGAAGACAGTTAAATTGTTACACACAAGAAGACTCATTTTCTGTTTACCCAGAATTACTCACCTATGGCTGAGCAATAAGCAAAAGAAGTCTCCAAATACTATATGTATATTTGTTAAGCACAAACAGTGACACAGAAACCTTCACTGATTCTCAACACTGTTAAAAAGGAAAAGAATCAAATGCTGAAAATATCAGATTGATGCTTCCAAAAGTTCTTGATTGCTAGAAGGAGAACCTCTGTTTCAGGTAATTATAAGACAATTCATATGCTTTGGTCTTTTTTCTTTTATATTACTGACTGTCAGAATTCAGAACGCATTAACCTTGGCCCACTGAGAAGAGACTGTATAATTAGAAAACTGTATTTTTCAAATTCCCTCTTACTAGGGCTTGATTAATCCTTACTGTCTCATGTAGGCGTTTCTCTGGAAGTTTGACAAATTAACAGGATATATTCCATCCTTCGTTAGATTTAAGAGACTCAACATTTTATAGATTTAACTTTCATCTCATTTGATGTAAGACTAATACAATATCTATTTTAGACAGTAGCATTATTAAGGTTTACTTAGTTTTTTTTTTTTTTTAAAAAAGAAGCCTCAGAATAAAGGCTAAACAACTGCTAATTGCTGCACAAATAATTTAATAATGTGATTCTAGCCCAAACTTATCATCACTGGCTGCTAGGACGTGAGGGGAGCTACCAGGGCCTGATATAATTTGGGGTCAGGAAAATGAAGTTTCTATTCTGGTTAAACTCTCCAGGTTATTTAAGATTCCTTCTCATTAGTAGTACAGGATTTTACTTGAAGAAAATGACTTTCGAGGGCCTGAGGGCTATTCTGCTGAGGCTGACCTAGAAAGCGGGACAGGCTGGTGAGCAGGCAGTGTCCGGGTGAGTGAACAGTCCAGACGCAGGGCACCTGTTGAACTCAGCCTGGCCCGCACTGCCTTCTACCAGCGCTCCCCAGGCTGCATTGGACAGGCCTCGGCGTCTCTGGGGACACTCCTGGGCCCCTGACTGATGGCCATGACATTTCTTGCGGCGGTGAGGCCAACCAGGATCAAAGTAGGGACAGTCTGTCTCACTGCTGAGACAGAGGGTCAGGACTCGGAGCCAAGAAGGGTGCGCTCAGGGCTGGAAATAGGTGGGAAGCTTCACCCTGCAATTAATAACTGACACAAAACAGGGTGCCAGAGTTCAAGGTTGATCCGTGTATTAAAAAAAAACAAAAAACAACTCAGTGTTAATTCTTTCAAGATACTCCACTTCTCTTCTGATGGCAGAGCTTTTTTGGCATTCCTTCTGGAAAGCAGGGTCTGTGTTTTTACTGCTGGAGTCATAGAGGGAAGCAAGGGGTTCACCCGGGTCCGTCTCTTGGAGCAGAAGCACCCGCTGACCCCCTCGGACACCTGATGGGGGGCTTCCGCTGAGGGGTTGGCGTGTGTCCACTCCTCCAACAGATCCATGCAGGGGCTGCTTCCCTGCTTCAGGAGTTAAGACGGAATTTCCACTACCTGTTTCTTAATTATTGAAGGATATCCTGACAGGGCTTCATCCATCACCACCAGCCTCCAAAGGACCCGTCCTTCAAGTCAGTAATTGAACAGCAGGGGAGCCTGCAAGGTGAAGCCCTCCCTTGGACAGGTTCACACTGCTGTATTTAAACGGAGCGCCAACAAGGACCTACTAGACAGCACAGGGAACTCTGCTCAATGAGATGTGCCAGCCTGGATGCGAGGGGAGTTTAGGGGAGAATGGATACATGTATGCATGGCTGAGGCCCTTTGCAGTCCACCTGAGACCGTCACAACATTGTTAATCGGCTATACTCCAATACAAAAGAAAAAGTAAAAACAAAAACAGAAAGTGAATCCCTCCCTGCCTGACCACCCCCGGCACCCCCACGAAGGTTATAAACTGTCCGTTATCCCTCAAATCCACAGCAAACATAGCCACAATTTGGCTCTCAACATCACTCCTCATCACTCTTGTGTCTCACCTCCCATCCGTGAAGTTCCCACATCTGCAAAGTAGCGACTGGATTCGTTATCAGAGTTTCAATGGACTGGAGGTTAAGGTGGATAGGGGAAAGGGAGAACCAACTTAGAAACCCGCAGTTATATCGCTTCTTTAAAAGAAAGTGTTGATTGCTCAGTTGTGTCTGACTCTACGATCTCATGAAATATAGGAGCCCCCAGGCTCCTCTATCTGCGGAACTCTCCAGGCAAGAATATTGGAGTGGGTTGCCATTCCCTCCTCCAGGGGGATCTTCCCGATCCAGGGATCGAACCCAGGTCTCCTGCACTGCAGGCGGATTCTTTACCGTCTGAGCCCCCTTCTCAGGGACTCTTCCCCCCACCAGAACCTGCGAGTTCTATGACCCTCTGCATCCCGTGAAGCTCAGCCTCCTGGCCTATGAAACTGAAAGAAAGGGACCTGCCTCTGAGACCCGCCATGCATGCTATGTGTGCAGCCCCAAAGGTGAACTTGGTAAACGTCGGCGCCTGCTGACCCCTCCCGAGACCCGTCGCTGCCCACCTGAGACCCTGAGGCCCCCAGCTGCTCAGGGGGGTGAGCAGGAGGGGAGACATCTCTTCCCCCTCCATCCCCTGCCCTGGTCCCCGTCCCCTGCCCCCTTCCTCTTGCTGAGGCTGCTGGCGAACAGCTCAGGCACCCAGGGGAGCCACTTAGCCCCAATGGTAGTGCTTAGGGCTAAAGAGACTTCTGACTGTGGTGTTTCCATTACTGATAACACAGCCCCCGGAACTCTAATTACGCTGCCTCCCTGTGTGCTAAGGGCACACAATCAGGTCAGAGGGAGGAGGAGCTGGAAACGCTGCACTTTACCGTGGGGTGAGCCGTGCCCTTCTCACCGTGCATGTGCGACAAGACTCGTCTGATGCTGAAAGGGGGAGGCACACCACCATTGGACAGCGTCCTGATGCGAACAGTCAAGCTCCCCCGCTCCCCTCCAGGGTTAACAGCTTTTAAGGGTGAACTGGGACTGACCAATGGGCACTGGACCGGGAGTCAGGACGTGGGTTCTACCTGACCCCAGCTCCATCAGGCATGCCTCCTCGGGCGACATGCTGATCCCGACTCGGCCGGAAGAAAGGGGGCTGAACTGATAATTCGAGATTCCCGGGTAAGACCCAAGCTCCTGTCCCTGCCCCACACTTCCCAGACAGCTCTGAGCCCCTCCCGACACAACCACGCCTCTTCCTCCTCCCCAGTGCCCATGCCACTCCTGCGCCTCCTCCCTCCCCTTTCTGCCGCGACCTCCCCCATCCTTCACCGAAATAGGCAAGTGATCACATTGCTGTTGTTCAGTCGCTCAGTCGCATCCGACTCTTTGTGACCCCATGGACTGCAGCACGCCAGACTTCCCTGTCCTTCACTATCTCCTGGAGCTTGCTCAAACTCATGGTCACTGAATCAGTGATGCCATCCAACCATCTCATCCTCTTCCTTCCCCTTCTCCTCCCGCCTTCAGTCTTTCCCAGAATTGGGGTCTTTTCCAGTGACTCAGCTCTTCACATCAAAGGTGGCCAAAGGATTGGAGCTTCAGCTTCAACATCAGTCCTTCCAGTGAATATTCAGGATTGATTTCCTTTAGGATGGACTGGTTTGATCTCCTTGCAGTCCAAGGGACTCTCAAGAGTCTTCTCCAACACCACAATTCAAAAGCATCAATTCTTCAGCACTCAGCCCTCTTTTAGTCCAACTCTCACATCCATACATGGCTGCTGGAAAAACAATATAGCCTGGACTGTATGGCCCTTTGTTGGCAGAGTGATGTCTCTAACACTGTCTAGGTTAGTCATAGGTTTTCTTCCAAAGAGCAAGCATCTTTTAATTTCATCGCTGCAGTGATTTTGGAGCCCAAGAAAATCACGTCCCCACCTGTAACTCCAGGAACCGAAGGTCGGCTGCCATGGGCTCTGTCCCCACACAACGTCCTCCCCCATCACTAAGCGACGAGCTTGGGGACCAGCCCTCTCACATCCCTCATCAATCTCTCTCTCTCTCTCCTGGAGTATTCCCATCTGCAAGCAACTATGTGCTGCAAAAACAGACACCAGCTCCTCCCCTTGGAAGGACAACATAAACCTCTCCCTTGCCGCATCCCAGTCCTGCAGCTGGCCGTCAATCTGCTCTCTTCCCAGACATCTCAAAACCGGATCTCCATCCGCTCTGCCCACTGCCTCACCTGCTGTGCGCCCTCCACCTGCCTCCAGTGTACCTTCAACCCTCCCTGCTGCCTGGAGCTGCTCTCTGCAATGGGGACATGACCCCGTGGTGCTGAACCACACGGGCATTTTCCCACCTCCCTGGACCTCTCGGCAGCCTTTGGTGTGGCCGCCCATTGCTACTTCTGGAAACACTGTTCCGCGTGCTCCCTAACGTCATAGTCCTTCCCTGCAGCCCCTTCTGCTTCCATCAGCCTCTGCACCCATGGTGCTCAGGGACGCGGCCAGGGCCCAGCCTCTGCGTGCTCTCCCTGAGTCACCTCACCCATCCCCATGAAGTCATCCCAGGCCAACAGGCCACGCAGACATCACCCTCTGCTCTCATACCCAGCCTACAGACCTCACACCCTCCGTGGGAGCTCCCACAGATGCCTCCAACCTCACGGCTCCAGATTTCCCTGGCTCTGACCCCAGACCTAGGTCATGGGACCAGAGCTCTTCCCATCCGCCAGCACCCGCCCATCCTTACCTGATGGGGCCTAATGAATCCTTCAGATCTCCAGGTAACGCTCACTTCCTCAAAAAGAACATTCAGCAACATCTGTTTATCCCAGTCCCAGCCACCTGCTCTACTACTAGTCTATAAGCTCCTTAAACACAGAGGCCATGGTCATTATTTACTGCTGTTGAGTGCCTAGCATAGAATATGTATCATAGATCTCCCGTAAGTATTTGCTGAGTAAATGAACAGCTACAGGTGAACATACCCGGGAAGACATCATGTATTATAAAATACAGTTACAATTTTTAAAAAAGGAAGCAAGAAGCCTCAAGAACTCAGCAACAGACCACTCAAAGTGATACAAGAATACAGGGCTCATTGGTATTTACTTCACCTTCTAAAAAGTTATAATTCACTTGCAGAAGGAAAAAGGACATGGAGGAATTCTGCTTCTCTTTCCCACCTAAACTCAAAATTAATGGCATTTTGAACAAAGTCTTTTAATTGCAGAATTTAAAAATTCATGCTCGGTTATCTTATTCAATATTTTAAAGTTACTATGGCATCTATCATTTGAAAGAAGCACAGAGATGAAATTTACACCTCCACTAACTGGCCAGGACCTGTGCATCAGATGGTTAGAGCAGGGAGAAGACGGGCACGTTCTAATCCCCAAATTCTCCATTTATCATAGGATTTCCTGAAGCCGGGCCAGCATCCGTGTTTCAATAAACACCACCAGATGGACTGACTCACAGAGGACTCGCCAGTCCTTTCTTTCTGTTTGGTCTTAGAATCACCTCTTGACTAAGCATGTCTCCTCTCTTCATATATTTCCTTGTACTTACAGATGGGCTGGAGGAGGAAATGGCAACCCAGTCCAGTGTTCGGGCCTTGAGAATTCCATGGACAGAGGAGCCTGGCGGGCTACTGTCCATGGGGTCACAAAAAGCTGGACACGACTGAGCAACTCAAGCATGCACGCCCACGTGGGGTCTTCTTCACTGCTGTCCGCCAACCTTTTTTTCATCTGTTTGTGGATGAAACACTCTTCAACTGTCCCCTCCTGCCTGGTTCATACATCTCAGAACTGGAGCAGATTTGAATCGCGGGAAGGAGGGGAAGGTATAAAGCCTGTTCTCTATTAATTTGTCCACACGCACAGATGCGTATTCCTTCTGTGTTGCTGCCATCAGCAGCCGTTTGCTGTAGCTCTCACCCCAGATGCTTCCAGAATGCCTTAAAAAAAAAAACCCTAAGCAGAGAAACTGTACCCTGATTGAATACAATCAAAGCTATATTGTTTAATTTTTCTGGAGAAGTCTAGAACTGGCGGAGTCCTCAGTAATCACTTATTTCATAGAGATATCGGGATGAGAAAGTCAAGTTGTGTATCTGACAGCCCCACAATCCCTGGGGTTTACACACACCACACCCGGAGCCCAGGCTCTGGACAGTCAGTCTAGGAGGATTCTCTCGTGTGAACCTGATAACTGTCATCTTAAGCACTGCGCAGCTTTTCTTAGCCAGTATGCATATTCAAGGTTTGCACAGTCCTATCCAAATATAAAACCATAGTCCCTTAAGAAGCAGAAGCCAAAAAACAATATAAATATTTGCAAAAATCTCTAGGAACCAAATTTTGGTGTGTGTTTCTGGGAGAAGATATGTATCAGTGACAGCATTAACACAGCTTATGAAAGATGGACTCTTGATGGAAAAAAACTCAAAACAAAACCTTAACCATTCAGGCCAGTTTCAGAATAGATCAAACGAGATCAGCATAACTGACACAGAATAGATGGATAAAGACTCCAAGGGTCATCGGAGTCAGCGGCTCTCTGTCAGCACACTGCCTGGTACACAGAGTTTCTAAGCAAAAGCTTATCATTGTAGAGAATTAAAGAAGTTATATTTATCATTCAGATAATTAATGGGCTGACACACTTGATACAACCTAAACGAGGCTGAATGTGGCCCTGAAGTTTTACAGAGGCCATTAATCTCTCAGCAAACCTTTTATTTAGAGACAGTACAAACTTTAGCCTGCTTCCTGGTCATCAATTTGGAAATCACTAACCTTGAGTTGTTTTAAGTTTTATTATAAACTTCCATGAAGTAAACAGACTCTTTATAAGCAAAGGCCAATAAGTGTATTTTCATGGGTAGGTTTGATCCCATAGATGAGCATTTGAGCTGTTCCTACATTGCCTCCACAGAGCCAGGTATTCGTATGCATTGTTACTACACATCCTTTCTAGATACTCATGGTGAAATAGTAATCTCCTGCTCTTTGAAAATAATTAGCCCTGAATCTATAGATTAAAATGTATAGGTAATGAGACTTCCCTGGCAGTCCTGTGGTTTAGACTTAGCCTTTCACTGCAGGGAGCGCAGGTTCAACCCCTAGTTGAGAAGCTAAGATCTCACAAAAAACATAAAAACACAAGCACGATTGTAACAAATTGTATGCAACAAATTCAATAAAGACTTTAAAAATGGTCCACATCAAAAAACTTTTAAAACAGATAAAAGTCAAATAAATGAATAAAATCATGATTTGTTCTTTCCTAAGGACTGTTTATAAATGTTTATAAACATTTATACCTGAAAATGAAATACACTTATGTTAAGCTGGTTGAATGTCAGGGGGAGCCTCATACATAAGCCGTTGTGTTTGCCTGTTTGTCTGACAGTACATGGTTGAAACCCAAGTTTGCCTCTCTTTTCATAAAAACGATCTCCTTTATTTCTTTACTGTAAACTTGCTCCAAGGTTTTCCATTGATTACACTAGTTATTTTGTATAAAGTCCCTAATTAGACCCACTGTCAGGATACGAGTGCAGGATGGCCAGGGCAGGGGAGGGGGGGTTGGGGGCTGCCACCAGTGAAATTAGAATTCTGCAGGAAAAGAAACAGCAAGTCATCAAATCCATGGATCTGCCTAACAGAACCAGAGGGCATTCAGTTTCAACCAGCTGAGGGAACAAATTTGATCTTAATTACTAAGAAGCTCCTACAAGTTGTGAGGAAGCCACAGCTTAAGGAGGATCAGCCTCCTAAGTTCTTGATAAATTAGTTTCTCAAGACTAACCTTTTGGATGCCAAAGAAATATATCACATGCGTGGCAGTCAGGAAAATGTCAGTGTTCAAGGGGGTAAGGTAAACGGCTAAGGAAATCATGAAAATGACATCTATGCATGCTTAACAATATGCTAAATCTGAAAAATAAAGATTACATTTAAATATAAAATTGAAAGAACTGCCACATACTGGCAAAACTGTTTCAAGCTGCCATGTTCAACTCTTGCCTTAATTAATTCCAGCACTTTCCTTCCCAGCATTATACCCTTTTTAGAGTTTTTCTGCAGAAATACGAACTGACTCTGGAAAAAGCCCCACATCGCCATGTTTAGCTGATGCATCAGAGAACAGGGCTACCCACCCTCTTGGGACATCAAGACTATGGTCCCTTCCATGATGAAAAGGGCAAAGCAACAGGCAAAGCAATCCTGGCTTCGTGATTGACCGGGATGGGAAGAGGAGGCCAAGGAAAGGCATGTGCTTCCCCACGAATCCCTTCTCCCGTGGGAACCAGCATGGCAGGAAAACCCAGGCAAGCTTGATGTGCATGGGGAGCTCCTTTACAAACATGAACTTTAACAACAGCTCCTGAGAAAGAAAGAAGCTGATTTCACGCCAGCACTCGGTCTGTAAACCATGTCATCAAAATCGCTTATGAAAACCCACAGAAAGAGCGATCTCTGCATTACCACAAGTATTTCACCTCCATTTTATAAAATTGGTATTTTGATTAAATGTGCTTCACTCTGATGAATTCCACAAAGAGAAACGAATGGAAAATGTCAGCTGAATTCTTCATCCTGGGGTTAGCAACCACCCCCTCATGAAAATCAAAGCCTTCCAAAGGTTTTTACCTGGTAAATTAGATAAATCTGCTCCTTCCTGGGTTTTTTTTGTTTGTTTGTTTGTTTTTCCATTGTCATTCATGTGAAAAGTTGTCACTATAATAATGCTGATTTCTTCCTGACACAGTTAACTGACATCATACTATCTTTTGGATTTTTCGGGAAAGAGATGAGATAAAATGCAGTTTCCTTGGCAGGGGGAGTTTTCATTTTCCATATTAATACTACATTATCGTCAAATCATTTCCTGAAGTTTTGATCCTAAGCCTGGAAGAACAGAAACACCCTTTAAAAATGCCTCTCCAGAGACCTGGCCCAGAAGAAGCCCAGTCTTCCTATTCTGACACATGTATTCTGTGCTTACCTCCTGTCCACAAAGTGTCAATCAAGACTGCTGCTGCTGCTAAGTCACTTCAGTCGTGTCTGACTCTGTGCGACCCCATAGACGGCAGCCCACCAGGCTCCCCCATCCCTGGGACTCTCCAGGCAAGAACACTGGAGTGGGTTGCCATTTCCTTCTCCAATGCATGAAAGTGAAAAGTGAAAGTGAAGTCGCTCAGTCGTGTCCGACCCTCAGCGACCCCATGGACTGCAGCCTTCCAGGCTCCTCCATCCATGGGGTTTTCCAGGCAAGAGTACTGGAGTGGGGTGCCACTGCCTTCTCCGAAATCAAGACTAGTGACTTCCAAATTTACAGCATTAATAAGGAGAATGACTAAGTTGTATAATTTACTGGTAAACTTAAACTCACACAATTCCCAAGCTCCCCTTTGCAGCAATGTGAAGGCAGGCCAGGTGTATATGGCTTCCTACCCCGTCCTAGGCACAGGCCACCAACCACCTGAGCATTCCACCTCTGGCAGGTCGTTTCATGGAAATCTCTGTTTGTTCAAGTGCATAGAGAGAAGACGAAAATGGGAGGTCCGCTGTGCCTCGATCCACCCATTTCGGCAAAGCTGAACTCCGGTGCCTCCCTGCAGGGAACACAGAGCACCAGCCCCAGCATTAGATGATGTCACCCTCCTGTGTGGCGTTGTATTCGTTACCTGACGTTTCTGGGCCTGCAGATTCCTAACCATGAATGATGTGGGCAGCTAAGATCCTGTGGGCATGAACCCCAGGCACCAGTGAGGTTCTTCCAGGGGTACAGGACCACAGACTGGCAAACAGGCATCCAGCACTTACCTATACTTTTCCCAAACGTGTGCAAATGCTGTGCAGTAACGTTCAGATTACTGCAAAGTATTACTGATAAACAACTCTTTGTCATCATGGATTTTCTGACTCAAAAGATACTACGAAAAAGCATGACCTCACTTATATATGGAATCGAAAAAATAAAAACAAGGTCACAGGTACACAGATGGATGGTTGCCAGAGGTGGGAGGTGGGGCAGAGAAACAGGCAAAGGGGGGTCAAAGGTACAAACCTTCAGTTATAAAATAAGTCCTGAGGCTGTGGTGTACAGCATGGTGCCTGCAGTTAACACTACTGTACTGCACACTTGAAAGTTGCTAAGAGATCTTATAAGTCCTCATCATAAGAAAAAACAATTTTCTGTAAACATTATCAAATATCGGTATGTATGAATCATCATGTCATATGCTTGCCACTAATGTAAATGTGTATGTCAATTACACCTCAACTTTTTAAAAAAGATACTAATAGTTTAACTAGCATTATATAGGGGTCTTGGAAGTTTTTTGGTTTTTTTTTTTTTTGACATTTAAAAGAGGGTCCCATATAATCAGTTGTTGTCCTTCAGTTGCTGAGTTGTGTCTGACTCTTTGTGACCCCGTGGACTGCAGCATGCCAGGCTCCTCTGTCCTTCACTACATAATCAGAAGAACTAGGAAATCAGTGGTCTAGAATCTAGATCATCTCTACAGCTCCTTTATAGGGATGGACACATCGTCTATCCTTCCTGAAATAGCAGTCTGTCCACCAGGTCAAGCCCACACAATTCCAGACACGGTCACTTACTTTGTCATTAATTTTTTTAAGTCATAAAATGGAAAAAAAGAATCTGTATTTTAGGAAGTAACTGAACTTATTATGAGTAAGCTGAGCTCATGAGTAACTGAGCTCAGTAACCCATGAGGACCCCTCTACACCCATGCGACCACTGGCATCTCTTTGTGTAACCAGCCTTAGCACCAGAGACACCTCCCAAGAATCCCTCTATTGGGAATTCAGCACTGTCCCGACTCAGTGAATAAGGGCTGGGGTACTCACACCCTTCAGCTCGGACTCTGAATTCACTGACACATTTCTGTGATCTTTATATGGGACCTTGGACTGTCCCATGAGAAATCACCTTTGCATATGCCTACAAACAATGAAACCATTTCCCTTCTTTCTTATTGAAAGCACACAGAATCACAAGCAAGAAGACCAAAAGTTTCTAAAACACATAGACCCATCTTTCCCGCACTTCACTCCTCTCAGCTGAGGCAGAGAAGGCAGTTTTACCCTCTTTTCCCTGGGACCCTGCCCTTTCTACTCCTCAAGGGGGGACTATGAAAACCCCTGCAGCACCAAACTGTGTCTGATTCCCTGAGAACCCATAGTGCTCCGTAGTTCTCCCCAGTCTCATTCCTCAATTCCTTCTCCACCTCCAGGCACGTTTTTCTTCTTGCCCTGAAGCAGCTTAGACGGAAGTTATGGGGCGTATTTAACATGATTAAGGTCCAGGAACATAGTAAAAAATACGTAAATTCGGCTAAACGGAGACTTGGAGCTCTTCGTGAGGGAAAACTTTAGAGGAAAACCTCACAGGCAAGAGCCAACTTTAACAGAAAGGGCTCACATCACACCTGAACTCACTACCTGCCTGCACTCGTTTCCCGCAAGCACATCTTTCCCATTCGGGTGGCCCCCATCTACATGACTCCCAGCAGAGGCGGTCTGTTCATAAACACAGGTCCACGCCTTAAAAGAAATTCAGCAGCATATGAAGCCCAAGGCACCTCTTCCCAGCATTAGCTGCATATTCTCCAGGGAATTCAAGGAAGAAAAGGATGCTTGCTGGGCCCTCCCAGCTTCTCTCTCTGAAGGGAGTCTCCCTGGGGCTCAGATGGGCCACAAGCATCCTTTCCTAATTTAATGATAAAAACCAGAAACGGCCAGGCCCAGGGTCGGCTCCACACATCTGGCTTGTGGTCTGACCCCCATCCACCCTGGCAGTGCAGCGCCCCAGAGAACAGGAGGAGGTGACTGCGTCATCCCTCGCCCAACGCCCAGCTCACAGCTTGTGTCCTGCCTCCCAGAGGTGAACCTGAGCCAGAGGTCCTCGGTAGGTGGAAATACATGCTGCTCCTCATCAGAGCAAAGCCCAGGCTGGTACTCAGTTAACTGGCTCCGTTCATGAATCGCCAAGACACAAAAGGCAGGGGCCACCATGCCCACTTCACAGTCGCCACCCCCAGGGCTGCGGCACTCTGCAGAGACGCCCGCCACCTGCAACGCTGCCCAGCCTAGCCACCGCCACGCCTCCACTCCTTGGCTCCCTTTGGAATTTAAGGGAAGGGGGTGGGAAGCTGGGCTAGTTCAATAGGATTTGTTTTCTTAACTGGAAAGGTAAGCCCTGGTAAGCCCTCACCGAGGCCATGCCACGAGCAGGACAGAACACACAACGTGCCCTACCGTAAGGGTACTTGGTATCCAGGATGTTCTCTGCTGTCCTCCTCCAAGGCAAGAGGTCATCACTGCACCCATTTGGCATCCCGTTGTATCCGATGCCCACGATTTTGTTTTCTGCATTCACGATGCAGGCACCGACCTGCAGGGAAACACGCCCAAAGGCTTGATGACTTCGAGGGGCCGGTCTGCCACTGCAGAGGCAGCAAATGAGACCAGAGGCCTGCAGAGCTCCAGAATGGGCAGGCAGCCTCTGGAGGGGCCGAGAGCTCTGTCTCCTTGGGGTACGAGAGACAGTAAACAGGGGTGTGTGACAATTTACTCTCTCACAGGAGAATGTGAGCAGGCAGGAATGCTGTGCAAAAGACAGTAGATTGACTCTGCTTTTCTAAGTTGGCAGGGGTCCACAGAGCCTCTTCCTTTTGTAATTTGCTCACTCATGGGCATCTCCATGTCTGTCTGCCAGTGTCCAAACATTCTCCTGCAGAAATTGCTTACCTGGGAATTTGGATCTTTGCTCCTCTGTGCTGATAAGAAGGCCACCGCCATGAAATACTCAGGCCATTCGAGATAGTCATCACGTTTTCTGCAGGGAACTTCGCTCATGCTGGGTCTAGAAGGCAAACACACAACAAAACAGCAGTCGACAAACACATTTTGGTCAATCTGCTTTCCAATTCGACCCAAGCACACGTCAGCTTTGGCTCTCCAAACTTAAAACAATTTCTATTGACATTTATCAATCAGACATCACAGCACATTAACCCTGGACATTCTGTGGTCTTAAGAAAAAAAAAATTAAGTTAACTTTCAAAAGTTTGCCTGTGCAGCTGCACCTTCCCAAATATTATATCTATTTACTACTTTCTCATAGGATTTTTTTTTTGGAAGTCACTGCACATGCCTGAACTACAAATCATTCTCATCTTTTACCTCTCTCCCTTATCAAATGATGTCAGCACAAGAGGGCAGGGGAAAAGAGAACATTTTTTGACCATCTAATCTACCCTGCCTGCACACTAAGGCACTCCAGTTGTGTCCAACTCTTAGTGACTATGGACTATAACCCGCCAGGCTCCTCTGTCCATGGGGATTCTCTAGGCAAGAACATTGGAGTGGGTTATCATTTCCTTCTCCAGGGGATCTTCCCAACTCAGGGATCGAACCCATGTCTCTTATCTCTCCTGCATTGGCAGGCACAATTTCTTACCAATAGGACCACCCAAGAAGCCCAATCTACCCTAATCTATTTCAGATACTCTTAAAGGTTGTACACATCAACTCAATGAAGGCTTCTTCTGAGTTAAGGTAACTCACACCCCTCTAACAGAGACTCAAAGAACTTATGTAACTTGCCCTAAATCAGGTGGGATTACTATCCACGCCAGAAGGATTCCACATGACTCCGTCCTAGCTGTGATATTCCTGTATCCCTCTCCTTTCCCTTCCCTTAGTTTCCCCAGATGGGACAGAAATTATCCACCCAGAGTAGTGACTCAAACGAAGAGAAACTATTTAGACTCTTGCTATGATTATGGCAAGATTTCAGTAACACTGGGCTACACTCAGGGGAAGGAACTGTCTCTACAACGGGGACAGAGCCCCTAAAGTGGGCTAAAACTGCCAGTAAGGGGGAGGGGCCCTTTCAAGGGAGAAGAAAACAAGAGCAAAGAAGCAGAGCAACACAGGAACCGACTTCAGTGAATCTGGAGAAAGCCTAGGCATCTGGGCTTAAGAAAGGTGAGCATTTCCGGCAGCTCGGCTTCGGGATCCAGCTGTGATGCTACAGCTAGGACCAGAGCCAGAGGGTGCCTACGACTGGGTACCATCCACTGGGAACCATCCGATTTGTTGTGTAGTCGCCAGTCGCCCAGTCGCTCAGTCACCTCCGACTCTTTGCAACCTCGTGGGCTCCTGGGCTCCAGGCTCCTCTGTCCATGGGATTTCCCAGGCAAGAATACTGGAGTGGTTTGCCATTTCCTTCTCCAGGGGATCTTCCCCACCTAGGGATCGAACCCGTGTCTCCTGCATTGGCAGGCGGACTCTTTACCACTGAGCCACCGGGGACGTCCCCGAACTGGTTCATTCAAAGTTTAAGGGTTAGCACCCAAACTCGCTGCGGGGGGCCCGGGATGAGTGCTTGCCAAACAAGAAGACGAAGACGGGAAGGAGAGGGTAACTTAATACCCCGATTTGGTCTACCGTTCGCTGCCGGTGCAGAAGCACAAGAGGACCACAGGTCCGGGGAGATGCCGCTGGTCAACCGGCAGAGTCACAACCCGCCCTCCTCCCGCCCCAATCCCAGGCAGGAGCCCGCCGCCCCGCTGCACACGTGGCCGCTGGAAGTGACTTCCAGACTTCCCCGGCGCGCGCCCTCGGCTCCCACGGCAGGGAGAAGGCGTCTCGGAGGCCGCGGGGCCCGCCGCGAAAAGCACCGAGCGCCGCCGACCCCGCACGCGCTCCCCCGGCAGCAAGTGTAACCGGGAGGGGGCGTCCCCGGGGCTCCGCGCGCCCCGGCCGCGCCACGTGGCCCGCACCGCTGCCCCCGCGCCCCCTCCGGCCACGGCCGGCGACCTGCAGGCCAGCGCCCTTCCCAGCCGTCCTGCCGCCGCCGCCGTCCCGCCGCGCGCCCGGGGAGGAAGTCGGCCGAGGGGGCGGGCCCGCCGCGCGGCCGGAAGGCGGCGGAGGCCCGGGCCGGCGCGCGGCCGGGGAGGGGTCCCGAGTGGGGTCGCGGGCGCCTCCGCGTCCCGGCACGTTGGGAGACCGGCCAGCCCACCCGAAGGTCCGGCCGCGGCCTCTGGGCCCGGCGCGGGAACGACCCCTGCCGGGGACCCTGTCCCCACTTTGTTGTGGGGGGTGTGGTTTGGGGTTCGCCGTGACTTTGATCGGGTGGCTGCGACCTGCGCGGTCGCCCCACCGCCCTGGGTTCTCCCGAGGGACCGCCGGCAGCCGCTCCCCGGCCGCGGGCTCCGACTTCAAGACAACCGCTGCTTTTTTCCGGAACTCTGGATCTGAGGGTAGTTTTTGTTGTTGATGGTGCAGGTTTGGGGTGTTTCCCCACCACCACCACCGCTTGGATCTACCGTCAGCTACTTAAAGCTCTCGCTATAAAGCAATGTGATAGAAACTATGAGCGTAAGAGACCCGAAAGAGTCTATAGCAATCAAACCGAGAGGGGCAGGAAGGAAGAACTGGTTTTGGCCTCTGGAGTGGGCCTCCCGTGTCGCCGTAGCAGCTTCGGTTTCTGGGAGGAAGGGTTCGTCGGAGGCAGCGCACAGAAGCTCTGCTTCGAGGCACAAATGCCTCGAAGCTGTATTTGCATAGGCGCTTTGCTTGGCCAGCTTCCAGTTCCTACTCAAATTCTGTGGAAGGGCCTGACACGTCTGCTGAACTAGCCTGCTACCCCTTCCCGGCCCCCAGGCCTGTGCACACCCCCTCCTGGTATTCCCCATGAAAGGTTTGCTGGCTATAAAATTGTGCATAATCTGTTACAATTGTTAAAAAGATCAGCAACACGCAGTACAGGTCAATAGGAAAGCCCTTGGGTGACATTTCTGAAGTCCTATGCTCCAAGGAAGTAAATCTGATTTTAACTTTGGTATTCTATTCAGACACCCAGCCCCTAAGTCTGGTGGAACACTGGTTCCACCACAGAGAATGACAAAAGAACCCCTTTCTGTCTCACATATGGGGCTGGAGGATACTGTCAGCACTCCATAAATAACAGCTAGTGTAGTAATCGTGAGTTCTGATCAGCACCTCCCAGATCTGAGCCTCTAATCCAAACAAAAGCGTGTTAACTATATTAATTTAGCCTCACAGAGGAAGAATGATGAGAATAAACAGTTGGTTCTATCTAATTTCTCACTACAGCAGACACATCATTCTTCATCTCCATGGTCCAGCCTGTAGATTCAATAATTAAATTATGTACTGCGTTCAGTGAATGCCGGGAAAGCGAAGGGGGAAAATACTTCATCGTTAACTATAGATTTTTTTTTTTTTATAAGACTCAGTCTGGAAAGAGCTACATAGATTAAGATGATGATTTTTAATGTCAAGTTAACTTTACTCGGCTGTCTTGTTGCCACTAAAATATATTATATGCTGAGCCCCTGGTTCCCCTCCCCTCTCCCAAATCCACTGCTTGGTCCGTGTCACCCTCATCTATAGTCTTTGCATCTTCATAGATCCATTTCTCTTCTTACCAACCTCCAACCTATACATCACCCATTGCTGCTGGTCTTTCAACCACAACATCATTAAGCTTTCTTCCTTCCTCTGCTCTGTAAAGACTGTCATACATAATTTAGTTACTTCTCATCATTCTCCATTTTGGTCAACTCTCACACTCCCCTCTGCAATAAATTCAGGATCCTGCTTGCTGCAAACACATTACCCTCAGTGTTCCTGCATTTCACTGAAAGTCTCTCATCTTATTAGATGACATCATTCATAATACAGGAAACCCTCCTGATTCATGGTTTCACAACCTGAGGTTTCAATTATTCTATACACACAGTGAACCCAGGCAGCCCAGGAGGAAAAAAATGCCTTCCTTGGTTATCTTGCTCATTAACACCCTGTAACTCCAAGTGTGACTGTAGGTGTTAAAGCTCTCCTGTTAATACCTTGCATTTTGGTTTATAATTGAAGATCTTCCTCCACCCACCCCAGACACAGGGGCTCACTATTTTCAGCCACATCAAGTGTGAGGTTTCACATGGGGTGAACACAATCAGCTGTTTGAAGGATTATGGTCACGGGCTTTGGCTTGGTGCCTCTATTTACAGGCCTGCGGGTTATCTATGTCTGATCTGTAGCACAACCTGGAATATATTTCAGTACCTTGAAGGTGGCGGATCCAGGTTAAAAGGCAGCCTCAGATGGGGCTTTGATGGCATTCATAGATGTCGGCTCTATCAAGACACTGCTCACCACTTCTCAGCTACCCAGAAAAGGAGGTGGTTCGCAACCCAGAAACAGAGGCAGGAAGTGAGGAAAGTCACCGATCTAGGGGCATTAAGTTTGTCATGGGAAAAGGGCACCTGCCTTGGCGTCTAACAAGACTGTGACCTCCAATTCCACTTCTTACCATGTGATCTTCAAAAGTCTTTTGTTTCCTCATCTATAAAATCAACAACATTCATGCATTCGATCATTTTTAAGTAATTCTCTATGCATTAGGTGAAGTGAAAGTCACTCAGTCGTGTCCGACTCTTTGCAACCCCCTGGACTATGCAGTCCATGGAATTCTCCCCAGAGTGCTGGAGTGGGTAGCTGTTCCCCTTCTCCAGGGGACTTTCCCAACCCAGGGATCAAACCCAGGTCACCCGCATTGCAGGCAGATTCTTTACCAGCTGAGCCACCAGGAAAGCCTAAGAATACTGGAGTGGGTAGCCTATCCCTTCTCTGGGGGATCTTCCCAACCCAAGAATCAAACCAGGGTCTCCTGCATTGCAGGCGGATTCTTTACCAGCTGAGACATCAGAGAAGCCCTTGCATTAAGTGCTGTGAATCTCAGTGACAAACAAGATAAACCCATTCTTGCCTTCACAGAGCTTACCCCCCTCCAAAATAAATACTAAATAAATGACCCTCATTGCTGACTCAGTTAATGCAACAAATGCTATTATTAGGTAACATGCCCATCAGAATATCTTTGTTCTTTATCCAGTCATTGTCAGGACCAAAAACTTCTTTCCATACCTCAACCACAACCCAGAAGAGAAGTCAATGTAAATTACAGGAAATTAAAATTAATTATATGCTCTTGTCAATATATACATTTGTATACATGTGTTAGAGCAGGAAGTCGGTTGTTCATGGTTAATGAAAGGCAGACAGACTGCACATTGACTTCAAGATTCCTAAACAAGATGTGGGTCTATGAGTTGAGGTCCCCAATTATTTTCATCATGACAGAGCTTCAAAATGATAACAAAGATCAGTGAAGAAGTGTTAACTTGTCATGTGCACAAAGCTGGGTGCTTTGGTCTTGTGTATCACTAAATGTTTGTGGACTAAATAAAGGAATTTTGTTGTTTTGTTTAGTCACTTAGTCATGTCCGACTCTTTGCAACCCCCTGGACTGTAGGCAGGCTCCTCTGTCCATGGGATTCTCCAGGCAAGAAAACTGGAGTGGGTTGCCATTTCATTCTCCAGGGGATCTTCCCCACCCAGGGATCGAACCCACATCTCCTGCACTGGCAGGCAGATTCTTTGCCACTGAGCCGGAGTGGGTAGCTGTTCCTTTCTCCAGGGGATCTTCCCAACCCAGGGATCAAACCCAGGTCTCCCACATTGCAGGTGGATTCTTTACCACCTGAGCCACCAGGGAAGCCCAAAAATACGGGAGTGGGTAGCCTATCCCTTGCCTTCTCCAGCAGATCTTCCCAACCCAGGAATCGAACCAGGGTCTCCTGCTTTGCAGGCTGATTCTTTGCCAGCTGAGCTACCAGGGAAGCCCACTGAGCCACCAGGGAAGCCTAAATAAAGGAATTAATAGGCAATAATTGCTTTATGCCAAATTTTTTGCAGCATCCATCCCACGTGTCAAGAGAAGAATTCCTTGAGACTACCCTGGAGGTCCAGCGGCTAAGACTCCAAGATCTCAATGTAGGGGTCCCAAGTTCGATTGCTGGTCAGGGAACTAGATCCCACATGCCTCGAGTCAGAATTCTCATACTGCAACTAAAGATCCCACGTGTTGCAACTAAGACCCGGTGCAGCCTACGTAAATAAATATTTTAAAAGGAGAGAAAGAAAATGACAAGGGTTTTGGTGCAACCCTGGGAGCACAGGAAGATTTAGTAGCTTAAAAAATGAAGGGGAAGTCTTCCTTTGTAAACTCTATTATATGCCTCTATCTGCTTCCTTTTTCTCCTTGTGCTTGATGGACCTGGAAAAACATTAATAAGTAAGACGCTAGAGCGAGTGGCTGAGGCGCCAAGGGGGAGTTGAGTTGTTTTCAAGACTTGTAGTATCTTAGTCTTAGAATCTGAGTCTTGGCCTGTAAGTAACCAGCCATCTCCAGGGCCAGAGCCGCAGGCAGCTAGGAGGCTGGCTGTAGCATATCAGTTCTCCCCACAACTTGCTTTTCCTTCACAGAGCTGCACTTGCAGCCTCTTTCACACATAACTGGTTGAAGTTGATGGAAATTACATGTCTTATCACTTCTTAAAAGAAAAAAATATATAGAAAATGTAAATCTAAAAGAAATGGGCAATTTTCTTGTACCACTTTATATTTCTGTGTAAGTTACCAAGTGCCAATCATTCTTACTTTTTAAAATTCAAATTTGTCAAGCAGCACGCAGGCTTTCAATGTTGTACAAGAAAAGATAATGCTTCGTGGGGAACAGTCACTTATGTTAGTTCTGCAGACATGCCTGCCTACCAAAAGAGAATTTAGCAGATTGCTGGTTTGGGAGAAATGTTAATGACCTCATTAAATGATCCTCTCAGCTCTGGGGTCACCACGGAAGGGTAAGCAACAAGGTATTACAGTTCTGGATACAGAAATCTTTACTGACATCAAAGTCACCACTCATCTTGTAGTGTGTTTTTACCTGATGTAACAAGGTGAGTGCCCAAGAATCAGCATAAATGAGAAGCCCTGTTAAACTGTACTGGGAAGTTAATGGCTATCACAATCTGCTTGGAGCGTTGTGCCTTCCATCAGCTCACCAGAGCGCTCACTAGGGGTAAACGTCTAAAATGAAAAAGCAAGAATCAAATTAATGTGTTAGTACTGCAGTTCACCTGTAGTTGTTCTTCAGTCGCTAATTCATGTCTCACTTTTTGGCATCCCAAGGACTGTAGCCCACCAGGCTCCTCTGTCCATGGGATTTCCCAGGCAAGAATACTGGAGTGGGTTGCCATTTCCTTCTCCAGGGGATCTTCCTCACCCAGGGATCAAACTCGAGTCTCCCGCATTGGCAGGGGGATTGTTTACCTCTGAGCCACCAGGGCAGCCCATTGCAGCTCCCTCTGTATGTGTATAGTGAGGGTAACATCTGTGGTCTTGCTAATGACATCAACAGTCAAGGCCATGAAGTGAAAAGTCAGCTTCTACAGGCATGAACAAGCAAAATAAAGCAGGAAGCCTATCCTGTCTGAGTCGCTACTGACACTGTTCACAGTAAGAAATTCTAAGCTTGGATGCAGGAGGTGATGGAGAACAACACGGCAATGACAAGGTCAAAGTCTGTCCACGCCCCTTTGGGATCAACCTCTGTCCGCTGCAGGGTGTGACTGACAGCCCAGATATGATGCCGGGTGCCAGCCATGGAGCATTCTGAGACACTCTGCTAGTCATGCTATCTTCGAATTAGCCCTGGGTTGAGTTAAATATCCACCAAAAGGAGTGGAAGCATCCTCGTGAAATCATCCTTACGAGAACAGGAGAGCTTTAATAGTTTGGTGGTTACAGTAACCACTAGCCTGCTAGAAAAATCAATATCTCCGCAGTGTTACAATCACACCAAGGGGTCCTGGAGCCGAGCCCTGTCACTGAAGAAGAAACTCGGATTCATTAGAGCAGGAAGTCAGGATGTGCAGGGAGGTCAAGCACAAATACAACCTGGGCTCTTTTGTCCGCAAATTCAAGAAGATGCTCTTCTTTCAGGATCCAAGTTTTTTTTTTTTTGAAAAGCACAGAATTTACAAAGCTGGAAGTGACCTCAACAATCACCGAGTCCAGCCCCTTCTCTTTACAGATGAGGAAATAGTGGCCCAGAAAGATGACTTGGCTTGCTCCCATTCACCCAGCTGACCTGGTGAGATTTCCTCCAGGCGTCACAAGGCTCGTCCCCAGTGTTAGAGCCTATGAACAAAAGCACACAGCTCTTCATTTAGAGCCTCGAAGGAAGGCACTCTGCTCAGCCTTCCAGGAGCACAAAGAAAGCGGAATCAGTTTCTCCCAACTCTGCGCCTGAGAGAAGGTAAAACTACATGACAGGTAAAACCACATGACAATGTTCGATGCTTAGGTTGCAATGTTCGATGCTTAGGTTGCAATGTAAGGTGACGATAAAAAAGGTGTCCAGGGGACTTCCCCAGCGGTCCAGTGGTTACGGCTACGCATCCTAATCCAGGAGGCACAGGTTTGACCCCTGGTCAGGGAAACTAAGATCCCACATTCCGCACAGCATGGCTAGAGGAAAAAAAAAAACCAATTTGAATGAGCTGTCCAGAGTAGAACATGATTTGTTGTATATGTCTTCTACAGAAAAATAGCCTTTTCTGCCCACCCAGGAAGTCGTTTATAGACATAGAGTTACCCCTGCTCTCTTTGTCATCACTGCCAGTAGATACAATATTCTGTTTATAACCCAGTTCCTTTTACAGAAGAAGTGCAAAATACACAAGATGCAAAGGACGGGAGCCTGCACAAGACATAAGGATCACACGAATCTCAACCATCAGTACCAGAAGTTGCCCTAATTGTAGCCATTCACAACCTGGGGACAAGATCCCATCTTAGATCAGATCAGTCGCTCAGTCGTGTCTGACTCTTTTAGGACCCATGAATCGCAGCACGCCAGGCCTCCCTGTCCATCACCAACTCCCGGAGTTCACTCAGACTCACGTCCATGGAGTCAGTGATGCCATCCAGCCATCTCATCCTCTGTCGTCCCCTTCTCCTCCTGCCCCCAATCCCTCCCAGCATCAGAGTCTTTTCCAATGAGTCAACTCTTTGCATGAGGTGGCCAAAGTACTAGAGTTTCAGCTTTAGCATCATTCCTTCCAAAGAAATCCCAGGGCTGATCTCCTTCAGAATGGACTGGTTGGATCTCCTTGCACTCAAGGGACTCTAAAGAGTCTTCTCCAACACCACAGTTCAAAAGCATCAATTCTTCAGCGCTCAGCCTTCTTCACAGTCCAACTCTCACATCCATACATGACCACAGGAAAAACCATAGCCTTGACTAGACGGACCTTCGTTGGCAAAGTAATGTCTCTGCTTTTGAATATGCTATCTAGGTTGGTCATAACTTTCCTTCCGAGGAGTAAGTGTCTTTTAATTTCATGGCTGCAGTCACCATCTGCAGTGATTTTGGAGCCAGAAAAATAAAGTCTGACACTGTTTCCACTGTTTCCCCATCTATTTCCCATGAAGTGATCGGACTGGATGCCATGATCTTCGTTTTCTGAATGTTGAGCTTTAAGCCAACTTTTTCACTCTCCACTTTCACTTTCATCAAGAGGCTTTTGAGTTCCTCTTCACTTTCTGCCATAAGGGTGGTATCATCTGTATATCTGAGGTTATTGATATTTCTCCCAGCAATCTTGATTCCAGCTTGTGCTTCTTCCAGTCCAGCGTTTCTCATCATGTACTCTGCATATAGGTTAAATAAACAGGGTGACAATATACAGCCTTGACGTACTCCTTTTCCTATTTGGAACCAGTCTGTTGTTCCATGTCCAGTTCTAACTGTTGCTTCCTGACCTGCATACAGGTTTCTCAAGAGGCAGATCAGGTGGTCTGGTATTCCCATCTCTTGAAGAATTTTCCACAGTTTACTGTGATCCACACAGTCAAAGGCTTTGGCATAGGCAGTAAAGCAGAAATAGATGTTTTTCTGAAACTCTCTTGCTTTTTCCATGATCCAGTGGATGTTGGCTATTTGATCTCTGGTTCCTCTGCCTTTTCTAAAACCAGCTTGAACATCTGAAAGTTCACGGTTCACATATTGCTGAAGCCTGGCTTGGAGAATTTTGAGCATTACTTTACTAGCGTGTGAGATGAGTGCAATTGTGCAGTAGTTTGAGCATTCTTTGGCATTGCCTTTCTTTGGGATTGGAATGAAAACTGACCTTTTCCAGTCCTGTGGCCACTGCTGAGTTTCCCAAATTTGCTGGCATATTGAGTGCAGCACTTTCACAGCATCATCTTTTAGGATTTGAAATAGCTCAACTGGAATTCCATCACCTCCACTAGCTTTGTTCGTAGTGATGCTTTCTAAGGCCCACTTGACTTCATATTCCAGGATGTCTGGCTCTAGGTCAGTGATCACACCATCGTGATTATCTTGGTCGTGGAGATCTTTTTTGTACAATTCTTCTGTGTATTCTTGCCATCTCTTATTAATATCTTCTGCTTCTATTAGGTCCATACCATTTCTGTCCTTTATTGAGCCCATCTTTGCATGAAATGTTCCTTTGGTATCTCTGATTTTCTTGAAGAGATCTCTAGTCTTTCCCATTCTGTTATTTTCCTCTATTTTTTTGCATTGATCACTGAAAAAGGCTTTCTTATCTCTTCTTGCTATTCTTTGGAACTCTGCATTCAGATGTTTATATCTTTCCTTTTCTCCTTTGCTTTTGGCTTCTCTTCTTTTCACAGCTATTTGTAAGGCCTCCCCAGACAGCCATTTTGCTTTTTTGCATTTCTTTTCCATGGGGATGGTCTTGATCCCTGTCTGCTGTACAATGTCACGAACCTCATTCCATAGTTCTTCAGGCACTCTATCTATCAGATCTAGGCCCTTAAATCTATTTCTCACTTCCACTGTATAATCATAAGGGATTTGATTTAGGTCATACCTGAATGGTCTAGTGGTTTTCCCTACTTTCTTCAATTTCAGTCTGAATTTGGCAATAAGCAGTTCATGATCTGAGCCACAGTCAGCTCCTGGTCTTGTTTTTGCTGACTGTATAGAGCTTCTCCATCTTTGGCTGCAAAGAATATAATCAATCTGATTTCGGTGTTGACCTTCTGGTGATGTCCATGTATAGAGTCTTCTCTTGTGTTGTTGGAAGAGGGTGTTTGTTATGACCAGTGCATTTTCTTGGCAAAACTCTATTAGTCTTTGCCCTGCTTCATTCCATATTCCAAGGCAAAATTTGCCTGTTACTCCAGGTGTTTCTCGACTTCAGGGAATTGTCTTATGTTTCTGTGTGAGTTGCTCAGTCGTGTCAGACTCTGTGTGACCCTATGGACTGTAGACAGCCAGGCTCCTCTGTCCATGGGATTCTCCAGGCAAGAATACTGGAGTGGGTTGCCACTCCCTTCTCCAGGGGATCTTCCCGACCCAGGGATCAAACCCGGCTCTCCAGCATTGCCGGCAGATTCTTTCCAGTGTGAGCCACTAGACCTGTGCTTAAGCCCAGACAAGGAAGACTGCATGCCCTCTTCTGTATTCACTGAATATTAAATGTTACTATGTCCCTAACATCTTCACAGCCCCCTCCCTCCAGAACCATGGACTTTCAGACAAATAAGTATACACACATATTCGAGGCCTTTCCGCTTTGTTCTATTTAATTCAAGCCTTGTTGAAATCTCAGGGATAACATTACTTTTTTAGATAGAGTCCCACTATCTTTGCACCTATACAAAAAGCATCGTATGAAATACATAAATAAGAGCAGGCAGGGAGCACACCCTCGCGGATTGGAGAAGATGCCTGGATCTGGCTTGGAGGCTGATAGCTTAAAAAAACTAAGTCTGGCTGCTGGAAACCAACAATATCTCCACAATAGTGCAGAGACCCCCATGTAAACTCCTTATCTTTGCCTTCCACTCCTTTATGTTTTCGTATGCTTGGCTCCCTGTGAGACCCAGAGGAATTCCCTTTCTTGAAAGTCTTTGTAAATAGCCTATTCACTCCCTTGCTATTCTCATGCAACATCACAAATGCTATGTGCTGGCAAAAGGTGAGATAGCAAGTTTACGTTTTAGAGTGTAATTTCACCATGGAGCAATTCGTTTTGTTTGTAACAGCCTGCCACTGTTCCAGCCAGATGCAGTACGCTAGGCTCTGGGACAGAGGAAAGAACTTCATTTTCTAAAAATGGGGGCAAATTCTATCACTGCTTTTAGTGGCACATTAAGCCGGTTAGTACTAGCCAGAACCAACATTTCACATGCAGGCATATTCTCTACTTGAAAGCCAAATGTCCTTCAAAAGACGGAAAAATTATTTGGGATTTTTGAAAACATCAAAGGAATCCCCCGCAAACAGTCCCCATAAACGCCTCGATCAGTTTAGCAACTGGGGCCAGAGCCGATGGCTTTGATTTCTCTTTGATGCAAACCATAATACAGGATGGAATGGCTTTGGGAAATGGTCATAAGCAGTGGCCAGGAAAGTGCATTCTTCTGTGTTAACAGCCAGACCCCCGCGCTGATGTGCTGAAGCCCAGTTGATGGTTGGTATTATTCATTCACAATGCGGACTACAAAGCACTTCCCCGCTTGCTTCACCCAAACAGAATCGCATCCTCCTGCTGTATATACAGAGATTGCAGCAGTAACCGAGACGCTTGAAGAGTTTTTTCACCGCGTCTGCCTTTAGAGGTGCACATTTGGCTCAGCAGAAGCTAAACATTTTTAAGAGCACAGTAAGAAATAGGCCAGAAAACATCAAAGCTTTATAGCTTTTGAGAAAACTTGATGGTCTTGCTGGTACAACTCCCTGTGATATGGTTCAGTTGTAATAACAATAGAAACTGTATCAGTGCAAACTGCTGATGAAACATCAGAAAATGTAGCCAAGGGTCTTTTAAACCCATTTAAGAACTGTTCTTTTGAACTGCGCCTCTTAGCCTTGGAAAAACCTCTTCGAGATTTTAAGCAGGGCTTCTGGATGAACTGCAGAGTGAGAACCCGAAATTATCTCGTGCACTGAAATCAATATCCAGCGGTATTTTCTCTTTGAGAGAAATTCAACCCGACAGAAAAGAGAAGGAGCCATAAGGAAACCGGGACCCTGGCTAAAACGCTCGCCTTAGAAAATACACTGTAAAACAGTTCAAATGAGGTGATGTCACCAGAAGCAGAAAACCATAGTGACAGAATCAAATGTGATCTGGACCTCAGAATACTTCATTATCTCTACCGCAGGTCACTAACCTTCACACGACGCATCCATCAGCCTGGATAGCCATTTGGAAGCCGCCGCTGGTAGCTAGACGGCGCAGTGACCACCCACACACCCCACGATCGCAGGCGAGCAGGGTTCAAACGGAGGCCTGGGCGCTCAGACCCAGGTTTGCTAGTCTCCAAGTGCTCTCTAGTGGCCAGAGGAACAGAAAATTACCTGACACTTAGAAAGCACTTCGGGGGATGATTGAGAACTAGGGAGAGGTCTTGGGACCGGCAGGGTAGCGATGCTGTCTAACGCAGTCTGCATCTCCTGGGTCTGGAGTGTTGGTCGCTCAGTCGCATCCGACTCTTTGCGATCCCATGGACTGTAGCTCACCAGGCTCCTCTATCCTGGGTCTGTGGGAACATTTTATGAGCAAACTTGCCATTTCCAACGACTGTGTCACTACCTGTAAAACACTGATAAATCATTATGCTCAGCAGTGTAATTTCTATACTGTGTGCTACAGGCTTATCAAATTCATGGGGGGAAGCACTTGGAGGGGGCTCATTAGTGAAAGGTATGTCGAAACAGAATACAAAGTACATTGAGCTTGTCCATTTATCTGACTGTGCCAATGCTCTCTGCTCTGCTTCATAAACGTAAGTCATTGTGCTGTGCTTCGTAAGCATAAGTCACTGTTTTAGGGAATGTGATGAGCTTAGGCGTCAGGCTTGGCTGAAAAAAAATCATTTTTCAGCACCTGTATATTCCAAGCACAGTCCTATATTTTATCTTTGTGTGCATGTTCAGTTGCTCAGTCGTGTCTGACTCTTTGCGACCCCATGGACTGTAGCCTGCCAGGTTCCTCTGCCCATGGAATTTTCCAGGCAAGAATACTGGAGCATATTGCATTTCCTCCTCCAGGGGGTCTTCCCAACCCAAGGATCAAACCCACGTCTCCTGTGTCTCCTGCACTGGCAGGTGGATTCTTTACCACTAGCACTTTGTTTAATCCTCACGAAGAATCCTCTGATGGAGGAATCACTGTCTGGATTTTACTTTTTTCCAGAGACAAGGTGGAGGTTGACAAACTTTTCCTAGAAAGGACCACTGAGTAAATATTTCAGGCTCTGAGGGCCACCTGGCCTCTGTCACATCCGTGTATCCACTGAACTCTGCAGTTACAGCGTGAACACGGTCAAGGACGATAGACAAACAAATGGGAGTGGCTGTATCCCAGTAATACTTTATTTGTGGGCGCTGAAATGTGAATTTCATGTAACTTTCACACGTCTCCAAATATTGTTCTTCTTTTGGTTTTGTTTCAGCCATTTAACAGTGTAAAAACTGTTCCTGTCTCATGGGCCATACAAAAATAGGTAACAAAGCCGTACAAAAACAGTGGGCTGTGTTGGCCACCAGCCAGAGTTTGCTGAGTCCTGCGATAAGAAAACTGAATCTCAGTCCACAGTTCTGTAAGTGGTGGCATCAGCAGTCAAGCCAGCCTGACTGTGATCCCAGCTGAATCGTGTGTCACGAGCTGGGCCTTCATTTCTAGTACATCAGACCTCCTCCTGCTCCTGCCTTCAGCATCGGAGTAAATTTGGTTTTTGTTTGTTATGAAAGAGAAAATTCAAAACAGAACTTCTCCAGAAAGAGCCAAGACAAAGACAGGGGAAAAGAAAACAAGCATTGAAGGTAGCCAATTAAGCATTAAGAGTTACGCACAGCGCCCTTCCTGGAAGACCAAGACACTGTGGAGATTTCTAAATCAGAAGGAAGTCACAGTCCCTGAATTCAAAAGACTTGGTATCATAGAAGGAACATATTAGGAAATCATCAAAACACATTTTAAAACTTGCATGTGTCTATCCCATCACCTTTAGCTGGAGGGGAATACACATAACAAGAGGGGCTGCTAGGAGACAGCCTCCCGGGAGCCCAGGTCTCCTACTTTCAAAAGTGTCAGGCAGGTCTTCCCTGGTAGTCCAGGAGCTAAGCCTCTGAGCTCCCAATGCAGAAAGCCCAGGTTCGATTCCAGGTCAGGGAAATATAGCCCACAAGCCACAACTAGGAGTTCTCATGCTGCAACTAAGATCCAGAGAAGACAAAAAAAAAAAGACTAGCAATTGTCTAAAAAAAAGCAGTGTCAGGCATTAACTCACTTGTAGTCTGAAGAATTTCAAGTCACAATACCCAGGCACACACACAAAAAAATGTCTTATCTTTTCTACAGTTTAGATTTAACTTTTACTTTGGGCTGTAACGCTGTCTAGCAAAAGAAATGTAGACTTTGTCTTTTCAAGTTTAAAATCGTACGTAAATAAGTAAGCCAATCACACTTTATCAGCACAAAGGTAGAGAAATATGTTACTGGAACAGAAAAGAGAATCCATAAACAAGCTCACTTATGAACGGAGACTTTATAAATTACCATGTTAGCAACCGCAGAGCAGTGGGGGGGAAATCCATAGTGTCAGAATAGTTGGAGGCCCATGTGGACAAAATTAAAACTTGACCACTACCAAACATGAATACAAAAATTAATTCCAGGTGGACGGCAGATCCAAAGGTAAAAAGTAAACAATAAAACTTGGAGATCAGTGCTGTCCAAGAGAACTTTCTATGATGGTAGAATGTTCTATAATTCTGCACTGCCCAATACATTAGCCACAACTTACGTGTGCTTACTGAGCCCCTGAAATGTGGCTAGTGCCACTGAGAAACTGTCCTTTAAATTACATTAAATTTTAGTTAATTTAAGTTTGAAAGGTGAAAGTGAAAGTCACTCAGTTGTGTCTGACTCTTTGCGTCCCCATGGCTTATACAGCCCATGGAATTCTCCAGGCCAGAATACTGGAGTGGGTAGCCTTTTCCTTCTCCAGGGGATCTTCCCAACCCAGGGATCAAACCCAGGTCTCCCACATTGCAGGTGGATTCTTTACCAGCTGAGCTGTAAATGGCCAGGGGCTTCCCAGGTGGCGCTAGTGGGAAAAGAACACGCCTGCCAATGCAGGAGACGTAAGAGATCCAGGTTAGTTCCCTGGGTGGGGAAGATCCCTTGGAGGAGGGCATGGCAACCCACTCCAGTATTCTTGCCAAGGACAGAAAAGCCTGGTGGGGTCCATAGGGGCTCAAGAGTCAGACATGGCTGAAACGACCTAGCACGCACGCACGTCACACATGGCCAGTGGCTACTACTACATCAGCACAGACCTAGAGGAAAATTCAAGATAATACTTTGCTGACCATGCGTCAGGAATGGCGAACCACTTCAGTATTCTTGCCTTGAGAACCCCATGAACAGTATGAAAAAAGCAAAATGATAGGATACAGAAAGAGGAACTCCCCAGGTTGGTAAGTGCCCAACATGTTACTGAAGATCAGTGGAGAAATAACTCCAGAAAGAATGAAGGGATGGAGCCAAGCAAAAACAATACCCAGTTGTGGATGTGACTGGTGATAGAAGCAAGGTCCGATGCTGTAAAGAGCAATATTGCATAGGAACCTGGAATGTCAGGTCCATGAATCAAGGCAAATTGGAAGTGGTCAAACAGGAGATGGCAAGAGTGAATGTCAACATTCTAGGAATCAGCGAACTAAAATGGACTGGAATGGGTGAATTTAACTCAGATGACCATTATATCTACTACTGTGGGCAAGAATCCCTTAGAAGAAATGGAGTAGCCATCATGGTCAACAAAAGAGTCCGAAATGCAGTACTTGGATGCAATCTCAAAAACGACAGGATGATTTCTGTTCGTTTCCAAGGCAAACCATTCAATATCACAGTAATCCAAGTCTGTGCCCCGACCAGTAACACTGAAGAAGCTAAAGTTGAACAGTTCTATGAAGACCTACAAGACCTTTTAGAACTAACACCCAAAAAAGATGTCCTTTTCATTATAGGGGACTGGAATGCAAAAGTAGGAAGTCAAGAAACACCTGGAGTGACAGGCAGATTTGGCCTTGGAGTACAGAATGAAGCAGGGCAAAGGCTAATAGAGTTTTGCCAAGAGAACGCACTGGTCATAGCAAACACCCTCTTCCAACAACACAAGAGAAGACTCTACACATGGACATCACCAGATGGCCAACACCGAAATCAGATTGATTATATTCTTTGCAGCCAAAGATGGAGAAGCTCTGTACAGTCAGCAAAAACAAGACCAGGAGCTGACTGTGGCTCAGATCATGAACTCCTTATTGCCAAATTCAGACTGAAATTGAAGAAAATGGGGAAAACCACTAGACCATTCAGGTATGACCTAAATCAAATCCCTTATGATTATACAGTAGAAGAGAGAAATAGATTTAAGGGACTAGATCTGATAGATAGAGTGCCTGATGAACTATGGACGGAGGTTCGTGACATTGTACAGCAGACAGGGATCAAGACCATCCCCATGGAAAAGAAATGCAAAAAAGCAAAATGGCTGTCTGGGGAGGCCTTACAAATAGCTGTGAAAAGAAGAGAAGCCAAAAGCAAAGGAGAAAAGGAAAGATATAAGCATCTGAATGAAGAGTTCCAAAGAATAGCAAGGAGAGATAAGAAAGCCTTCCTCAGTGATCAATGCAAAGAAATAGAGGAAAACAACAGAATGGGAAAGACTAGAGATCTCTTCAAGAAAATCAGAGATACCAAAGGAACATTTCATGCAAAGATGGGCTTGATAAAGGACAGAAATGGTATGGACCTAACAGAAGCAGAAGATATTAAGAAGAGGTGGCAAGAATACACAGAAGAACTGTACAAAAAAGATCATCACGACCCAGATAATCACGATGGTGTGATCACTGACCTAGAGCCAGACATCCTGGAATGTGAAGTCAAGTGGGCCTTAGAAAGCATCACTACAAACAAAGCTAGTGGAGGTGGTGGAATTCCAGTTGAGCTATTTCAAATCCTGAAAGATGATGCTGTGAAAGTGCTGCACTCAATATGCCAGCAAATTTGGAAAACTCAGCAGTGGCCACAGGACTGGAAAAGGTCAGTTTTCATTCCAATCCCGAAGAAAGGCAATGCCAAAGAATGCTCAAACTACTGCACAATTGCACTCATCTCACACGCTAGTAAAGTAATGCTCAAAATTCTCCAAGCCAGGCTTCAGCAATATGTGAACTGTGAACTTTCAGATGTTCAAGCTGGTTTTAGAAAAGGCAGAGGAACCAGAGATCAAATAGCCAACATCCACTGGATCATGGAAAAAGCAAGAGAGTTTCAGAAAAACATCTATTTCTGCTTTATTGCCTATGCCAAAGCCTTTGACTGTGTGGGTCACAGTAAACTGTGGAAAATTCTTCAAGAGATGGGAATACCAGACCACCTGACCTGCCTCTTGAGAAAACTATATGCAGGTCAGGAAGCAACAGTTAGAACTCGACATGGAACAACAGACTGGTTCCAAATAGGAAAAGGAGTACGTCAAGGCTGTATATTGTTATTTAACTTATATGCAGAGTACATGATGAGAAACGCTGGACTGGAAGAAGCACAAGCTGGAATCAAGATTGCTGGGAGAAATATCAATAACCTCAGATATGCAGATGACACCACCCTTATGGCAGAAAGTGAAGAGGAACTAAAAAGCCTCTTGATGAAAGTGAAAGTGGAGAGTGAAAAAGTTGGCTTAAAGCTCAACATTCAGAAAACGAAGATCATGGCATCCGGTCCCATCGCTTCATGGGAAATAGATGGGGAAACAGTGGAAACAGTGTCAGTTATTTTTCTGGGCTCCAAAATCACTGCAGATGGTGACTGCAGCCATGAAATTAAAAGACGCTTACTCCTTGGAAGGAAAGTTATGACCAACCTAGATAGCATATTCAAAAGCAGAGACATTACTTTGCCAACAAAGGTCTGTCTAGTCAAGGCTATGGTTTTTCCTGTGGTCATGTATGGATGTGAGAGTTGGATTGTGAAGAAAGCTGAGTGCCGAAGAATTGATGCTTTTGAGCTGTGGTGTTGGAGAAGACTCTTGAGAGTCCCTTGGACTGCAAGGAGATCCAACCAGTCCATCCTAAAGGAGATCAGCCCTGGTGTTCATTGAAAGGACTGATGCTGAAGCCGAAACTCCAATACTTTGGCCACGTCATGTGAAGAGTTGACTCACTGGAAAAGACTCTGATGCTGGGAGGGATTGGGGGCAGGAGGAGAAGGGGATAACAGAGGGTGAGATGGCTGCATGGCATCACCTACTCAATGGACATGAGTCTGAGTGAACTCTGGGGGTTGGTGATGGACAGGGAGGCCTGGCGTGCTGCAATTCATGGGGTCACAAAGAGTCAGACACAACTTAGCTACTGAACTAAACTGAAATGACCATGCGTTAGGAAAAAAATTCTTAAAAATCAGACATGGAAGAGTACTTAATAAAAATTCAGGGCTTCTGGGACATTATGCTATGTGAAATAAGCCAGTCACAAGAGATGAATACTGTACAGTTCCACTCATCTGAAACATCTGAAAGTGAAAGTGAAGTCACTCAGTCATGTCTGACTTTTGCGATCCCATGGCCCTGGGATTCTCCAGGCAGGAATACTGGAGTGGGTTACCATTTCCTTCTCCAGAGAATCTTCCCGACACAGGGATCGAACCCAGGTCTCCCGCATTGCAGGCAGACTCTTTACCATCTGAGCCACCAGGGGCTCCTTTCCATCAGTACTTCTGTCAAAAGACCTATCAAAGAAAGAGTGAGAAAGGGTCATGACTCACGTTCCTCCCTTTAATTTGGCAACAAAATTTGGCTAGTAAACAGCAATTTTCAATATTTTCACTGGATTGTTCTTGGCCAGGTTCTACCTTTCAGGACTTTTGGTATTCTTAGGTCGGTGATTTTAATTTTTTTTTAAAAAAACCCAATGGTTTGCTTGAAAAAAGTTGGAATAATTTTTCTTTTAATACAGGAAAGTATTATATTAATATAACCAAAGTTAATTGCTTCACCCATGGAGCAGAAAAGAAAGCAAACAGATCTCACACGGCTTCAAAAGAATTTGAATTATATTTCTGAATTCAGACCTATATCATCAACTGAGATAATAACTGAAAATCGACCAGGATTCTTCTCTGACAATAGCAAATATTGCATGGAATTCATTAGTACTTGAGTTATCAAACAGAGGATGATATCTGGGGGAAAAAATGAGTTTAGTGATTATATGAAAACCAGTATGATATACACTAAGTCACATTTTTAGTATCAAGGCTTAAAGCCAGACAGAATATTAATAGATGTGTGTGTACTTTTATCATAAACTGATATCCAGTGACATAGTCACTAGGCTCACCGAAGCTTCCTATATCCAAAAGAGAGTAAGCAGTCTATCTATAAGTCCAAAATAACAAGACTGACTGTTGCGGAGTCCATTACTTTATAATCAAATTGTATGACCTCTTGAAGTGGCTGACCTTTTACTTTCATTGAACAGTTTTACTTTTTTTAAAAAATGACATATTAGTTGTCACTGCACAGGTTTTATTTTATCAATACCTACACTTTTCAGAATTTTGAAGAATTTGTCCAACCAGAGGTCAGATCTACACTTTCTGGTAAGCTCTACACTTTCAGTTAACCCACTTTCTAGAAGTCATAAAATTAGTAATGCAATCGACACACTCTGGAAATACATTAAATGTTTGGAAACACGTTAAATGTTTGGAAATACCACTACCACCATCAGCAGCAGCACGTAAAACTTACTGAGCATTCATGGATAAATAGAATTATACCCATTTCCCAGATGGAATTATACCCATTTCACAGATTAGGAAACTGAGACTCCAGAAGTTGAGTAACTTACCCAATTCCACACAGATAGTAAGTAGTGAAGCTAGGAGTCAATTCCAAGCATTTTGTTTGACTCTGGAGCCTGCTGCTGTGCTATACTGTCCTGGTTTCTACATTGCGCCATCATCAAAAAGGGATGGATATCGAGTTCACAAATATAATGGAATATGAACCAAGCAGAAAGAACCCTATATTTGAAAAAAATACGTAATAGTTGAGAAATGTTCATCATATCTTAAAGAAAAGAGAAAACTTTTCTCTGGAGTACTTACTGTATGCCAGACATTGCAGTTAACTTGCTATGTACACAACTGTTTCTTTTAATCCTATTAACTGCTAATATAATTCATTCTACTATTAACTCCATTTTTAAAATGTGGAAATTAGGTCAGAGATTTAAGAATCTTGGCCGAGATCGCACAGCTACTAGATGGCAAAGCCAGCGAACATTTCAACGTTGATTTCCTTTTTTCGTATTTACCCTCCAGATGAGACTCCACAGCTTGGCTTTTAATCACCTCGCCTGTCTTTCCCTCCATCACACCTGCCTGAACAGACCCACGCCAGCCCCCAGCAGTGAACCGTGCCAGGCTCACACAACTTGGCAAATGGGCTTCACATTGAACTTCAGTGGACTTCCCTGGTGGCTCAGACAGTAAAGAACCTGCCTGCAATGCAGAAGACGTGGGTTCGATCCCTGGGTCGGGAAGATCTCCTGCAGAAGAGAATGGCTACCCACTCCAGTATTGTTGCCTGGAGAATCCCATGGACAGAGAAGCCTGGTGGGCTACAGTCCACGGGGTCGCAAGAGTCAGACATGACTGAGCGACTAACAGCTGCACTTTTCACTCTGAACTTCACTATCCCACACCCCAGATGTGGGGTGTCATTATAACCCAGTGAGCTGATGCTTGTCTGCTGGTAAGATTACCGTCCTCGTCTCCAACAGAACTGTCTCTTCTCTCCTCTCAAACCTTCTTCCTCATCTAGTGCCTTCCTCACATCTTCCATTAATGATACTTTACCTTTTACTTGATTGAGAAAAGAAGACCTTCACACCATCTGCTTTACAAATTTACCTTCGCCTGTGCCTTTGTCCATTTTTCCCTTCCTTTGGCAGCTGAGCAAACAGCTTCCTTTCCTATCAAGGGCAATCCTTCCAGTGTTTTCTGGATCTCACACTTGCTTGAGAAGTGATCCCTTCTCAAGTAGTTTGCTCCTCAGTTTTCCCTTCTTTCATCTTCAATTTTCCCTTCCCTCATTTCTTAAATGGAAAAAGAAATGGCAACCCACTCCAGTATTCTTGCCTGGAGAATCCCATGGACAAAGGAACCTGGTGGGCTACAGTCCATGGGGTTGCAGAGAGTGGACACGACTGAACGACACACACATTTCTTAAAAACAAGCAAAGACCCTGAATCTTCCATCTTTTAACCTCTTAGCATCTCAGCAAGATCGAGTTAGGGTGAGTGGTGGAACCACTTTTTAAGGGATTCAACCAGCTAGTGTCACGATTAGTCCTCTAGGCTCAGAGCAGACTCAGCCGCGTCTGCTTCAGCCTGACCTCATGCAAGGACCCCCTTCGTCCTGAAGTACTGACCTTGTTGGTCATCCAAGAGAACAGGAATGGCACCTGCATCACCTCTGCTGGAAACCAGGTGCTCTGGATGGACGATGCTTTCACGTTGAAGTAGGGTGCCCTGGCGTGGGGAACACCCTGTTGACATTGGTGATCTCTTATACACACTCTAAACCATTTGCAATAGTTGTAGGGGACTGCAGTGTCACAAAGATGACCCCACTATGGGCCAACTGTCACATATGTGTTCCTGAGATAGGTGAGAGACGGGGTAGAGGCTGTTGTCCAGGTAACGATGGGAAACTGAGTACCAGCCATGCCTCTGGGCATACACTCTCAGTACCCCTGCAGGTAGTGACTATCGTCCATCAGCCTTTTGTGTATTACTGGGCAATGGACTAAAACACGCTGTCTGGACAGTCACTTCTCTGGAGAGGGTTTACAGAAGTAAACTATGTAGATCTTGAGGCTCTGAGTCTCTTCAAGGGTTCCAGGAATCTCTGCCAATCTCTCTGCCCTCCCACTTACCATTACAGATGGTGAAGTTCCTGGCCCCGAGCTTCATTTGACATGTTGCCAGTCTGACTGCCCGTGAGAGGCTGATATGAAGAAGGAGACCAGGGATGAGTTTCAGAAAGTGAGATTGATCCCAGAGTTAAACATGGCAGGCTATCAATCTCAGCAAGAGAGAGAGGGGGTCTGTCGTATAGATGCTTCAGCCAGAGAGATCTGAAATATCTAATCCTTCTAATCCAAAGTACTAGCAGCTTCCCAAGACCCTCCAAGGAAAAATCCAATTCTCCATGCCCTTGACCACTCAGAAAAGTCTGGTGGGATTAATGCCAACAGGAAGGCAGAGATGCAGAAAAGGAGAGAGAGAGAGAGTCAGGGTGAAGAAGTTCTTCCAGACATAGAACTCAGCTGTCCTGGATGGAACCAGTGAGAAAGGAAGGAAATAATTTACCTGCCCTCCTCACCCCCAACCCCAGCCTTAACAGAAGCACAAGCAGACAAAGGTCTGAGGGCTTTCTAAGGTCCCAGTGCCAGCCCGGCCTGCAAGCAGGGGAGGGTGGAAATTCCAGAGAACTGTGGTGCAGAAGAAGACCCTTGAGAGTCCAAGGGACAGCTGGGAGATCAAACCAGTCAATCCTAGAGGAAATCAGTGGAAGGACTGATGCTGAAGCTGAAGCTCCAATATCCTGGCCACCTGATGCTAAGAGCCAACTCATTGGAAAATACCCTGATGTTGGGAAAGAGTGAAGGCAGGAGGAGAAGGAGGCGACAGAGGATGAGATGGTTGGATGGCATCACCAACTCGATGGACATGTGTTTGAGCAAACTCTGGGAGACAGTGAGGGACAGGGAGCCCTGGTGTGCTGCAGTCCATGGGGTTGAAAATAGTTGAGATATGACTTTTGGCTGAACAAAGCAACTCAGCCCCACCCCAGTGGTCCACAACCCAAGACAGGGAAGGGTTCTTTCTACACGGGTTCCAAGTAGGGTTAAGCTCCATGACCACAGCTGTGGTTGGCTTGATGCCCACCCCATACAGGTTGCTTTCCTGCCCTGCCTCACTTTCCCCTCTACTACTTGTGTTTTTAGAAGAGTTTCCAAATAAAGACTTGCCTTGAATCCGGTCTCCATTTTGTTTCCACTCTCACAGATTACTTATTAATAACAAAAGAAATCTGGCAGACCACATCTTAACTAAATGGACAAACTTAGCATCCTCAATGACGGGACAAACAGATCCAATGGGAAGTGAATACAGCATCACCTATAAAGTATTCTCGACAAAAAAGCTTCAAGCTCAATTCAATCATAAGGAAACAATCACACTGTTAAGTGTCAAATTGTGTCTCCCCCGAAATTTGCTTGTGCAGGGTCTTAGATGAGGCATGTGGGATCTACTTCCCCAGCCAGGGATCGAACCCAGGCCCCCTGCATTGGGAGCAGGAGTCTTAGCCACTGGACAACCAAGGAAGTGCCAACATGAATATTTTTAAAGAATCTAACTAGTTGTCCTGTAGAACATCCCACAAAACTCATATGTTGAAGGCCTTATCCCCAGTATCTCAGAATGTGACCTTATTTGGAAATAGAGTCTTTGTAGATGTAATTAATTGGTCAAAATAAGGTCAGGCTGAATTAGGGTGGACCCTAAATCCAACGAGTCGTATTTCTTATAAGACCATCATATGAAGACAAAGGTAGAGATTAGAGTTATGTTGGCCAAGGCCAAGGGAAATCAGGAGCTGGCAGAGGCAAGAAAGAATACTTTCTTGGAACCTTTGGAGGGAGTGTGGCCCTGCCAACTCCTGGATCTTGAACCACTAACCTCCAGAACTGTGAATCAACACATTCCTGTTGGTACAAGCCACCTATTTGTGGTACTTTCCTATTGGTACAAGCCACCTATCTGTGGTACATTGTTACGGCAGCCCTAGTAAACTGATTATACACAACACAGATTGTGGGATATTCTACAGGACAACTAGTTGGATTTTTTAAAAATATTCATGCTGAGACTTCTTTGGTTGTCCAGTGGCTAAGACTCCCACTCCCAATGCAGTGGGCCTGGGTTTGATCCTTGGCCAGGGAACTAGATCCCACATGCCTCAACTAAGACCCTGCACAAGCAAATAAATAATTTTTTTTAAAGTCCATGTTATGGAGAAGGAAATGGCAACCCACTCCAGTATTCTTGCCTGGAGAATCCCAGAGACAGGGGAACCTGGTGGGCTGCCGTCTATGGGGTCGCACAGAGTCGGACACGACTGAAGTGACTTAGCAGCAGCAGCATCAGCCACCTGCAATGCAGGAGACCTGGGTTTGATTCCTGGGTTGGGAAGATCCTCTGGAGATGGGAAAGGCTATCCACTCCAGTATTACGGCCTGGAGAATTCCATGGACTGTATAGTCCAAGGGGTTGCAAAGAGTCGGACACGACTGAGCGACTTTCACTTTCACTTTTCGCTTTCAATACAATCCATTGTAAATGCATGTTTACTTATTCAACAGACTTTCTTCCATTCCCATCTTACTTGACCTCAATGAATAATTATTGGTTGAATAAACTAATGAATAAAGGCACTGGGAACTCAAAATAAAATAAAAGTCCATGTTATAAACAACACCAACACACACACACACAATGGGTGGGAGGTTGTCCTAGGGTGAAGGGGACTAAGGAGACATGATAATTAAATGTACTGTGTGGCTTGATTAGGCCCTGGCTATTAAAGGGACCACTGGAGAAATCTGAATATGGATAGAAAAGATTATGTTTTTGTGCCCAGTCAGGTCCAACTCTTCGAGACCCCATGGACTATAGCCTGCCAGGCTCCTCTGTCCTTGGGATTTTTCAGGCAAGAATACTGGAGTGCGTTGCCATTTCCTCCTTCAGGGGGTCTTCCCAAACCTAGGGATTGAACTTGAACCCATGTCTCCTGTGTCTCCTGCATTGCAGGCAGATTCTTTGCAGGCTGAGCCATCACATCAAACTTCTTGGGTTTGCTAATGCTCCTATAGTTATACAGGAGATTTCTTCATTTCGGGGGGAAAATGTTTCTTGATGTCTACAACTTATTTTCAAATGGTTCAAATAAACCCATTAAACACACACACACACACACACACACACACGTCCTCACATAATGACTGCCCAAGCGAATGGGGCCAAATGTTACCAACTGGTGATTCCGGATGAAATGTAAATAAATGCACTACTCTTTCAACTTTTCTTTAGTTTTGAAAATTTTCAAGGTGGTAAGTTGAAGGAATTATTGTATTTTTTGTGATTGGTGGTTTATGGCAACCAATACTCCTTTACAGAGATGACGCCTACGCTTCTTTTCTAACAAAGTAACTAGTTGTAAGCAAACTGGTCGGCTTTTGTTCAGTCCACATCTTGGTTAAGTGGGCAGATATTAAGACATATAAGACTGCATCTCCTTTGAGAAACCGGGAGAAAACTGAGCAGATGATCCGTCTAAAATTTGTATCCCTTTGGGAAGTGTGCACCAGTTCCTACTCATCTGTGCCATCCCACCTCTTAGGCAATCTTGACTCTAGATGTGTCGTTGCACAGACATCCCTTAAACCCAATGCACTGACTTTCAACTAACTTGTATTTTAGCCCTAAAGATGAGCATCCCAGATTTAGATTTCAGCATTCTTTTTTGAGATTATTATAAATTGGTATGACCCTAACTCATGGAATAAACCTTATTAAATGTCTTTTTCTCACTCAACTATTTAGGTTGAACATCTACGTGATAGTGTTGAGAACTCTGAGTACGTTTCCCTCATATTCAAAGTATTTCTATTCTCTGGACACCTCAGGGTAATTTCTGACATTATGACAAATATAAAAACCTGAATGGCTGAACTTGGAGTGCAAAGTAGTTATATTATGGCATTTATAAAGAATCTCTCAAAAGGATCCATTCAGCCGTATACTAGAGTTCATTTCTAGAACATAAAATTTCATTTTTACACTGGGGAATCTCAGGAAGGGTTGCTCTATATGGTTCCAGGCTTGGCTTCAAGCACAATAAGAAATGACACCTCTGGCATAATCATAAGAATACAAGAGGGAAGATACATGGACCTGGCCACGATTCTTAGCTGTGATATCTATAATCTGATGTGTATATTTTAAGTAATTTATTTAAATTTCTAATATTTTTATTAATATATTTAGTATCTAATATAAATAGAATGGCACTAGTGGTAAAGACGGAGAAGGCAATGACACCCCACTCCAGTACTCTTGCCTGGAAAATCCCTTGGATGGAGGAGCCTGGTAGGCTGCAGTCCATGGGGTCCCTAAGAGTTGGATACGACTGAGAGACTTCACTTTCATTTTTCACTTTCATGCATTGGAGAAGGAAATGGCAAGCCACTCCAGTGTTCTTGCCTGGAGAATCCCAGGGACTGGGGAGCCTGGAGGGCTGCCATCTATGGGGTCGCATAGAGTTGGACACAACTGAAGTGACTTAGCAGCAGCAGCAGCAGCAGCAGTGGTAAAGAACCTGCCTGCCAATGTAGGAGACATAAGAGACGTGGGTTCAGGCCCTGAATCGGGAAGATCCCCTGGAAGTGGAAATGGTAAACCACTCCAGTATTCTTGCCTGGAGAATCCCATGGACAGAGGAGCCTGGCGGACTACAGTCCATAGGGTCACAAAGAGTCGGACACGACTGAAGCAACTTAGCACAAAACCTACTACAGGTTTCTCGACTTCAGTAACTCAGTACCAATAATACAAATTTCAATTGGTCAACTGGTCAAAAAAATGACCGAGGGTGAGTCACGTAGAGACTTCAGTCTTACTCACTGTTTCCCCTGTTGGAAACTGCCCCTCCACTGGCTTCCATGATATACATTCTCCTCGTTTTCTTCTGACCTCTCAGTTTACTCAAATTTATTCTTCCTTTGATAGTTCCTCTTCCTTCAGTCACTACTTAAATATTATCTTTCCCTGCAGACTTTATCTGGCTTTCTCTTCACTCTACACACTCTGGGGATCCTACACAGGGTTTCACCCACCACTGATGGCTCTCAAATGTCTCCTTTGAGCTAGCACTGCTCTTTGGAATGTCAAAATCAAGTCTATTTCTTCCTGCTGGACCTCTCTCCCCCACATATGTTCCTCCTTCTGTAACCCTGTGCTCAGCAAGCAACATCCTTTTCCTGCACGAAACAGCCTTTTCCCACACAAAACTTTGGGGTTATCTGTGACTCTTCTTTCTTTCTTTCCCTAAATGTAATTGCTCAGTATGTCCTGTTGAAACTACAGCCTAAATATCTTTAAAATTTTCTCTTATTCTCCATCTTTACTTTCAATAACCGATGACTCAGTTTTTCTGTCATATTCCAAAATCGTCTCCCTCTTTTAGACACTACTTCTGAATCTACTCCTTACATTACCGTCAGAAGGACTTTTTTAAGTATGAAAACAACATCACATCGCTTCACTGCTCAGAATCCTTTTTTCCTTTATCTCCCCTTTATTCTCAGGGAACATCTAAACTCCTTAGAATCCTCTACATAGCTCTTTCTGATCTTGTTTTTTGTCCATTCATATCCATTGTGCCACCATAGTGAGTACATTTAATTTCAAAATCTTACTCGATTGCCTTGCACCTCTGCACACACTGCTTTCTTTCTCTGGAATGACTTTCTTCTGTTTGTTTTCCTAGCTGACTCCTACTGCTCTTGAAAGAGCGAGCTCAGGCATCATCTCATCTGGGAAGGCTGTCCCAGTCTGCTTAGGTACTTCTCTGTGTGCTGACAGGCTATTCTGTTTACATATCTATCAGGAAATATAACACAGTGATATTAGTTTATCTTCTTGTCTGTGTCCTTCACTGGATCATTAAATTCCTAAGTATCAGTTCAGTTCAGTTCAGTCACTCAGTCATCTTCGACTGTTTGTGACCCCATAGACTGCAGCACGCCAGGCTTCCCTGTCCATCATCAACTCCCAGAGCTTGCTCAAACTCATGTCCATCGACTCTGTGATGCCATCCAACCACCTCATCCTCTGTCGTACACTTCTCCTGTCTTCAATCTTTCCCAGCATCAAGGTCTTCTCTAAGGTGTCAGTTCTTTGCATCAGATAGCCAAAGTATTGGAGTTTCAGCTTCAGCATCAATCCTTCCAGTGACTACTAAGGACTGATTTCCTTTAGGACTGACTGGTTGGATCTCCTTGCAGTCCAAGGGACTCTCAAGAGTCTTCTCCAACACCACAGTTCAAAAGCATCAATTCTTCAGCACTCAGCTTTCTTTATAGTTCAACTCTCATATCCATACATGACTACTGGAAAAGCCATAGTTTTGACTAGACAGACCTTTCTGGCAAAGTAATGTCTCTGCTTTTTAATATGCTGTCCAGGTTTGTCATCGCTTTTCTTCCAAGGAGCAAGTGTCTTTTAATTCCAAGGCTGCAGTCACCATCTGAAGTGATTATGGAGCCCAAGAAAACAAAGCCTCTCACTGTTTCCACTGTTTCCCCATCCGTTTGTAAGGAGTGATGGGACCAGATGCCATGATCTTAGTTTTTTGAGCACTGAGTTTTAGGCCAACTTTTTCACTCTCCTCTTTCACTTTCATCAAGAGACTTTTTAGTTCCTCTTTACTTTCTGCCATAAGGGTGGTGTTATCTGCATATCTGAGGTTATTGATATTTCTCCCAGGAATCTTGATTCCAGCTTGTGCTTCATCCAGTCAGAGTTTCACATCATGTCCTCTGCATAGAAGTTAAATAAGCAGGGTGACAATGTACAGCCTTGACCTACTCCTTTCTCAATTTGAAACCAGTCTGTTGTTTTATGTCTGGTTCTAACTATTGCTTCTTGACCGGCATACAGATTTCTCAGGAGGCAGGTAAGGTGGTCTGGTATCCTAAATATCAGTCTCTTTTTAATCTCTATATCCACATGGCTTGGCACATAACATTCTCAAACAAATATTTATTAAATGGAAATATACATTTAAAACTTTCATCAAAAAAGAGTTTCAATGCATTGAGTCATTCAAGTATTATAGTCAGTATTGAAGTCGAACACTGATGGTGATATCCACACTCAAACACTAGTTTTTCTCATTATCAAGTGGCCAGAGATTTGCTGCAATAGAAAGGGAAAAGTAAGTTTTAAAATGGTCTACTAGAAGTTGCTATAATGGTTATAAATTCTCTAGTGGCATTACAGTAGAACCATTAATAACAGATATTGTTCTGTTTTTCTAATTTCTCAGTATATTTTTACTTTTATGAGAAACCTAACTATTTTTCAACACTTTGGATCTCTCTTAAGCTTTCTAATTTGCATTCAGCTGAACTGTAGCTAGCTGGAGATTTAGAGAGGAAATACTCTTTCATCATTTATATAACAAGTGCTGCAGGTTCTATAATCTTTATGAGTTTCATATGAACCACTGATTTGTGACAACATCAGTTGACATTTTATAGATCATCAGAATCTTCCTCAAGGCAGAAATTTACAGTCTTGTTTCTAATAGCCAACAGTCACAGAAGTATTCATGTACCTGCTAACATTTATATTCTTGAGCCCCACTGTACAACTCCATTGTACTGTATAATCTTTGACAGCAATTCTTTCTCCTGTTTTCAATCATTCTCGGTTATGAAGCTATAAAATTAAGAAAACATCAGTGTTAGAATCTTCTTTCAACATCTTCCGTGTCTTTGTTTTTTTCAACAGAAAAGTGCAATTATTCAGCTAATATGGAGACTTACTTAAACCCTCCATTTCTTTTTAATGTCAGTCTGCATCTTTCCAAGGAAAAAAATGATAACTTTGTTCCTCAATATGGAGGAAAGAGAATGTTTACTTTACTCCTCTGGAATTTCATGTCAGGAACTAGAATGTTATTGAGATGATAGCCTAAAACATTTCCTTTTGTTTCAAAAATAAGGGGGGAAATAGACGGGAACCCCCAGTATCTGTAGGTCGAAAGATATAAACAATTATGCGGTAATAGCGATCATAGTTCAGCACCACGGACAGTGGGATAGCACTCACTTCCCCATCTCCGATTTTTTAAAATATTCTACTTACACATCATTACCCAAAGTGAGCCGCACTAAATGTTCCTCTAGGATGCCAGGAGAAAAACATTATAACTTCACTTCTAATTATTTTTATTTAAAAAATTGTAAAGTTAAGCTTAGTTAACATTAAGTAGATGAACAGACGTGAGTACTGATGTATAATTTATAAGTAAATATACATACATATGTATATATTTGGGGTGCATGCTCAAAATACCTTTACTAATATGTACACAATCAAATGAGTTTTGAGAGTGCTCCTAGAGATGATGGGGCACTACTGAAAATTTTGGCCAGGGGAATGACATGATGAAAGGAGGGTTTGGGGAAAAACAATCTAAGAGCAGTATAGGGGTTAGATGGGAAAGAGTAGATGTTGAAGTTAGGAAAACTGGTTAGGAGGCTATTGCAAGAATCTAAGTATCAATGAGGGTGGTGACACTGGGGAAGCAGAAAGCCATACTTGCAAGAGATATTGTAAAAGAAGAATCTTCAAAGTTAGGAGTGAAAAAATGTCAAAGAGTAAGTGGAATTTTGATCTATACAGGGAAAAAGGGAATCAGTTTTGAGACATGAACCACATTGTAACTGCCACTGACAAAAAAGCCCACATAAATAATACACGATCTACAATATTATCTTCTTGAACAGGAAAGTTAGGATCCTGAAAAGGTCCACAGCAGAAGATACATAGTTGAATAACTTAAAACCTTATAGGGAAAAAAAAAAAAGAACTGTGGAGGCAACGATTGTACCCAAACTTATGGAAGTCTTATGAATTTTTATGTTCAGAAAAACAAAACAATAAATACTGAGACCCCTCTGAGTAATTTTCTCTCTATAAAATAATAAATATTAGGTAAGAAATAGCAATCAATTAAGGAAACATCATAAAATGTACATACATATGTAACTAGTAATGATGATTTCTACAAATTATTCTCATTTGCCAGCTATAATACACTGGGAATTTTTCAGGTACTTCCTCTTCCATTTTCAAGATGTGCTTTGGAATTTGTTTTTATTTTTTGTTAGACAAATACATAATAAAGAATTTCCTGGCTGCTAGTGATACATTTGAAAAGACCCTGATGTTGGGAAAGATTAAAAGCAGGAGGAGAAGGAGACGACAGAGGATGAGATGGTTAGATGGCATCACCGACTCAACAGACATGAGTTTGAGTAAACTCCGGGAGTTGGTGATGGACAGGGAGGCCTAGCGTGCTGCGGTACATGGGGTCGCAAAGGGTCGGACACGACTGAGCTACTGAACTGAATTTTATCTTCCAAATTTCTTTCTAATTTTTGACTTGGATATATTGCTTTGTTTCTTGGATCCCACTGTGACTCCCGAAGATACACAGTAATTGGGATGTGAAAGGTATAAAATCTTTTAACCTTCAAATCACCTTAACCTTGGCTCTGCCTTTGATAAAACAGGGCTGAATTACATGGCAACAGCACACCATAAACTTCTCCCATGGAACCTCTGCTAGCTTTTGTGCAACTAGAAAAAGGGCCTCACTTTGGGTAGAGGCAGCCCCCAAAATAAGTGTGCATTTCAGTCTCTATTCTCACCATCGCCAGACACTGATGTACAGCACACAACTTCTGCTGTTTTAAGCCACTTGGTTTGCAATATTCTTTACAACAGCCCTAGAACATGAATACATATGCCATCAACTCTCTCTCATCTCGCACCTATGTCCAGTTCACTGAGAATTTTTCAAATGGCCAGGGACTTTCCTGGTGGTCCAGTGGTCGAGAATTTGCCTTCCAGTGCAGGGGATGCGGCTTTGATCCCTGGATGGGAACTAAGGCCCCACATGCTGCAGGGCAACCAAGCCCGCACACCTCACCCTCGCTCCAGAGCCCATGCTCCGCAACTAGAGAAAGCCCGCAAGCTGCAACAAGACCCAGTGCAGCCAAAAAAAAAAAAAGGCCTGGTTCAAAGATGAGTCAATGGGGTATGCTGAAGTGAGCTACAGTGGACAGCTACTACCCTGCAAATCCACTCAGAGGTGCCCCTGGGTGGCAGCGATTGCACTGGGCAAAGCAATGGGCACTGTACCTAGTGGTCCCTCTATATCGAGAGAGAACTGGCTCAAGGTAAGTATGTATATGGACTCTTGGGCAGTGGTGAATGGTTTTGGCACGTCTGTTATGGGCATCAGGAAGGTAGGTCTGGAAGGGGCAAGGAGGTCTAGTGAAGAGACATACGGATTAACCTACGGAAGTGGACACAAAGCGCGAGAATCTTTCCATGGCACGATGGTGTCTATCAGAGAGCTTGAGCCACAAGCAAGGCATTAAACAAGCAGGCAGATGGTACGGCTCATCCAGCTGATGTTAGCCAGCCTCCATCCTGGCCATCCCAGTGCTTGCAAAAGTGCTTGTGAGCAAAACAGCCAGGCGGCACAGATGGAGACTGTTACGGAATTTGCTCTGGCTGTTTCCTCTTTCTGGAGCAGTCTTTTGCAGATTTCTATGTCCTTGGCGTACGCACTCCTCTCCTTCAAGTCCTGGACAAATATTTCCTTCTCAGTTGGACACACCTGCAGAGGTGGAGTGATGTGTGAGGCTAGTGACGTTTAAGTCGCCCAGCACATCACTCGCACAATCCCCTGTGTGGGCTGGAAACTGCTGGTAGTCTTTGAGTGTGGAGAAAAGGATGTGGATTTACAATTAGATAGTATTTCTATGAAAATGACAGTGCCTGGAGAATCCCAGGGATGGGGGAGCCTGGTAGGCTGCCGTCTATGGGGTTGCACAGAGTCAGACACGACTGAAGCGACTTAGCAGCAGCAGCAGCAGTATTTCTATGTCAACATTTCTGGTAATTGGCTTCATCAAGAGATAGGGACCTATAACTCCGATGTGACTATAATTTCTTGTAACCTTTTCTCATTCCATAAATATTCACTTTGGGGACCAAGTTTTAATTCCCAATTTTGCATTTGTTTCTTAAGGTGGATCCCCCGCTTCAACTTTACAAGCTTTGGGTACCACAAAACCTGGCTGTCCCCACCTCTTCCAACCATGGTTTTACTACTGTTTTTAAAAACTGCATCTGCTTTTTAAAACAATATTTAATTTATTTATTTATTTGGCCCTGCCAAGTCTTAGCTGAGGGACACAGGATCTTTGTTCATTGTGGCCTGTGGGATCTAATTCCCCAACCAGGGCTTGAACCTGGGCCCCCTGCATTGGGAACTTGGAGTCTTAGTCACTGGACCGCCAGAGAAGTCCCTGTTTCACTTCACTGCCCTTCCTGGTCTCATCTACCCTGCTTTAATTTTTCATTTCTTCTCCCCACTGCCCTCATCACCTTTGAACATTCTACTTGATTCACCGCTTGTTGTTTATTGTCTGATCCCCTCCACGTAAATGTAGGCTCCAAGGAATCAGGGGTCTTAGTGTCAGTCCTGGGCTCCACGCGCCTAATGACTAGCTGCCTGACACATGGCAATCAACAAATACTCGCGGAGGAGAAGACAGAAGGGAAGGAGGGAGCGAGGAGGGAGAAGGAAGGAAAGGAAGGAGAGAAGGGAGGCAGCAAAGGCCGCAGGTGGAAACAAAGGCAGCAAGATCGGAGCAGGATCGAGGCAGCCAGGGACGACAGGAGCGCCCTGACCGCAGAAGAGCGCACACACTCATCGACCGCAGGGGTCGTCAGGGGCCGCGGCCGCGCTCAGGCAGCGGGCGAGGGGGCAGCCAACCCCGAAGTCGGCGCAGTCTCCGCGGGCGGCACGAGGACCTCAGCTTGAGGACTTGCGGCCTCCTCTCCTGACCACCAGGAGGGCACTGAGGCTTGTCTACACGCCCAGCATCTGCAGGAGGAAAAAGCAAGGAGAAGCACTCCGAACACCTGAGCCTCTGCCTGGAGAAGTGGATTTAAACCGGAAGAGAAAGCACGCATTGGCAAGCCCTTCCTCCTCTCCATGAAGAGTCTGAAAGACTGAAGGTCTGAAACAAGATTCTGTCAACTAGAGGAATAAACCATGCGTTCCTGGCGCATCAGAGTAGTAGTACACAACATTTTAGAGACTGGGAAAAACTAGTAACAGAAGTACACAGAATAACGGGTGGTGTTTCGACGTGCTCTATTCTAAAAGGTCTGAGAGCACCCACAGAAAAGAGGTGTGCCTCAATATTTTGGTCAGTTCTAGAAAACAGGTCTTTCTTAGTATTTTTCCTTGCATTTGTGCTTACTTGTGACTACTGACAGCATCCACCCAACTAAGAGACACGAGGTGGTTTTTACTGCGCTTGTGTTATTTTGACAAAAGCTTGCTTTCGGTGAGTTATTATATCATTGATAGCATCTATGTCATGCAACATTATGGCTTGTAGCTTCTACTTTTAAAACTTAATTGGATTTTTAAAATATGTATAAAACAAATTAATGGAACAAGTAAGTACCTCTAATGCACCTTTTATTTAGTTACATTTATATTCCAGTCACAAGATGAGTGATTCATACTATGCACACACACACACACACACACACACACACAGAGTCTCCGCCTTGTGAAAAATCATCCTCTTGGCAAAAGAATGCATTTACCTGGAATTTAAAGAAGCTAGAAATAAAGAGTATTTGCTTTCCTGGAATAAATAAAAACCCACCTTGCCTTATGCATTTCCTTCTGGACATGGCAGGAAGCCTCTTCTCGGACAAAGCTAATTGCTCAACAGAAAATGCCAGCGAAGCTCATTGTAATGGGATTCTATCCATCTGTAATTTCCATTCCCAGAACCAAACACTTTCATCTGTTCCCATGTCTTCCAAAAGATTAGGACCCTTGGTGGTAAAGGGAAACATCTACAGATTGTCATCTCATTTTTGAGAGCCATTCAGAGAGAAAGAGACATACTACAAGCTGGGGACCAGAACAGATTGAATTCATAAAAAAGGCACAAGCCAAACTGTTCACTCTGGTTCATGAAAAATTATTACTGTTGTTACAGCCATATGTTCTAGGTAAGAGGACAGGTTTTGTATTCACTGTGACATTTGTTCTGAGGAATGGTAATGTACTTAATGCTAGCATGTGCCTAGCAGCAATTTGCAAATTTGAAAAGTAACCCAGAGTTCAAAAAATGAGGAAGGAAGATAAGAAACTTCATGGGAGATATTTCTCAATTATCACTGTGTCTGAATGTTAGAGCGGAAGTGGAGACCCTTGACATTTGTCATCATTTCATTGCTTTAGGTATGCAGATTCAACCTTTAAAAGTTGGTTCATTCCTAAAAAAAAAAAAAAAGTAATTTTTTTAAAAACCTTTAAATTGTTTAAGCTGCTGTAAGGTGAAATTAGTAGAGGCAAAAGAACATAAATTACATTATTTCACTCATATGAGTCATCTAGCATAGTCAAATACATTGAGACAGGAAGCAGAAGGGCAGTTGCTGCTGCTGCTGCTGAGTCACTTCAGTCATGTCCGACTCTGTGCGACCCCAGAGACGGCAGCCCACCAGGCTCCCCCGTCCCTGGGATTCTCCAGGCAAGGACACTGGAGTGGGTTGCCATTTCCTTCTCCAATGCATGAAAATGAAAAGTAACGTGAAGTCGCTCGGTCGTGTCCAACCCTCAGAGACTCCATGGGCTGCAGCCTTCCAGGCTCCTCCATCCATGGGATTTTCCAGGCAGAGTACTGGAGTGAGGTGCCATTGCTTTCTCCAGAAGGGCAGTTACCAGGGGTTAAAGGGAGCAAAGACTGAGGGGTTATTGTGTAATGGGCATAGCGTTTGTTTTGCAAGATGAACAACGTTCTGGAGGTGTGCGCAGTGATGGTTACATCATTGTGCTGAGGTGTCCTCAGTGCCCCTGAACTGGACACTTACAGATGGTATGAATGGTAAATTTCATGTTACGCACGCTATGTTGCTGTTCAGTCACTAAGTTGTCTAGGCCAACTCTTTTGCAACCTCATATATTGTAGCCTGCTATCAGTATATGTCTATATGCAGCCTACCGTAGGCTCCTCTGTCCATAGGATTTTCCAGGCAAGAATAGTGGAGTGGGTCCCCATTTCCTTCTCCAGAGGATCTTCCTGACCCAAGGATGGAACTCGTGTCTCCTGCTTTGGCAAGCAGGTTCTTTACCGCTGAGCCACTCGGGAGGCCCATGCATACTATACTTACAATTCAGAAAATAAATTTATAAAAAAGTATATTGTAAGAATTCTGCTTTCCAAATGGCATTGTGAAGAGCTCTACAGACCCATTTCTTAGTGTAACAAGCCTAAATGGTGAAAATTATAAAAGTGTAAAGTCTCTAAAAATTGTCCTAAAGGCAAGTGAAGAAAATTTAAGAAAATCTACCAAAATTCAGCAAGAAGAGCAAGAGTCTATGGCATGTGAACCACAGGTCTCTTCCTATGGCCTCATTTCCAGCTCAGCATGAGGAAATCTAACCTCAGATGAGTGCAACTAAAACACAGCGAAAGAAATGAACAGAGCCGCGGAAGTACGCAGAACAGCACCCAGTGTCCCAGGGTACACACGATGGGAGCCCCAGAAGAAGAACAGAGACAGGGGAGAGCAGGAAAAGGTTCAAAGCAATAATGGCTGCAAAGTCTCCAAATGTAATGAAAAATGTAAATCTGCTCATTCAGAAATCTCCATAAACTCCACGCAGGATCAAAGCAGAGAGGGCCACTCCCAGGTACAGTTTAGTAAAAATGCTGAAAAAGACAGAGATTCTCTTCAAAGCAGCAACCGAAAAACAGCTTATCACAAGGAAATCTCAAAAAGATTAACAGCTACTTCTCATCAGAAACAACAGAAGCCAGAACGCAGTGGGAAGACATCCAAAGTTCTCAAAACCCCTCCTAACAACAACAACAAAAAACCCAAACCATATCAAACGACAATCCTACACACAGCAAAAGTAGCCTTCAAACGGGAAAGCAGAGTAACACCATTCCTAGATGAACAAAAATTGAGTGACCTCACTGCTAGTAGATCTGCCTTTCAGGAAAGAAGTTCTTCAGACTGAAAGCAACCAATCCAGGCAGTAATTCTAATCTACATGAAAAGACAAAAAGCACCAGCAACGTTAATTATATAATTATGAAAGATACTGTAAAAGCATTTTTCTTCTTTCTTCTCTTTTTTAGTAACTAATTCCAAAAACGGTTGTATGAAACAAATGTACTTAATGTATCGTTGGGCCAAAATCATATAGAAATACAGTATATTTCCCAATAATAGAACAAAGGAGGTGTCTGAGCAAGGCTACATCAAAGTAAGAAGATGAGATGTGTGCGTGCTAAGTCGCTTTGGTCATGTCCAACTCTTTGCAAACCCATGGACTGTAGCCCACCAGGCTCCTCAGCCCATGGGATTCTCCAGGCAAGAATACTAGAGTGGGTTGCCATGCCCTCCTCCAGGGGATCTTCCCCATCCAGGAATGGAACCTGAGTCTCTTATGTCTCCTGCATTGGCAGGCAAGTTCTTTACCACTAGCACCACCAGGAAAGTGAAAGTCACTCAGTCATGTCCAACTCTATACAACCCCATGGACTATGTAGCACACCAGGTTCCTTTGTCCATGGGATTCTCCAGGCCAGAATACTGGGGTGGGTTACCATTTCCTTCTCCAGGGGATCTTCCAGACCCAAGGATTGAAGCCACGTCTCCCACATTGCAGGCAGACTCCTTACCACTTGGGAAAGCCCAAGGAAATGACACAAGACGGCAACTCAAATCCACAAAAACAAGTTAAGAGAACCAGGAATGGTAAGATGGAAAATGCTGTAATCACAAACTTGGTCTTCTTTCTTCAATCAGCTTCTTTAAAGCATACCCAGTTATATACATTAATAATTATAACCATGTATTGTTGGGCTTGTGATATTCATAAATATAATACATATAACAATAATTGTACAAAAAGGAGGAAATCTGACATTTCATGATGATATGCCTTGAAAGGTGTGTGCGTGTGTGCATAACACCTCAGACCTTTCACAGTTTTAGAGTCAACCTTCCATAAATCCCTTCCATACACAGATCTAAGATGTAGTATAAAGACTTTCTCAAAAGTCTGTGTGAGACAGGGACTGCCTTTTCCAGCCCTCCTAACATGGTGTGCCCAAGGTCTTGCTGAAGAAATGAGACCAGAGCGCTGGGTACCGTTTTCTTCTCCCTTACCTAAGAGACAAGACAGGCTCTAACCTTGGACATGGCATGCCATCATTCCCGTCCGCTAAGATGGAAGAGTCTACCCTGACCTTGGAAGTCATCTCCTGAAGGTGGTAGAGCCGCCGTCAGCCAGAGGGCCCTAAGGACATACATGTAGAGGAGAGTCACCTGCCAACCCAGAACACGTGCCCTGTGACCCGAATGAAAATTAAATTGCTATCGTGTGTGAGTCACCATGTTTTCCTGGGTGCGTGCTTTGCTAGAGCAGGTACAAGAAAAGTGAAAGTATTAGTTGCACAGTTGTGTCCAACTCATTGGCACTCCATGGACTGTAGCCCACCAGGCTCCTCTGTCCAAGGAATTCTCCAGGCAAGAATACTGGAGTGGGTCGCTATTCCCTTCTCCAGCGGCTCTTACCGATCCAGGGATCGAACTCGAGTCTCCTGCATTGGCAGGCAGATTCTTTACGGTCTGAGCCACCAGGGAAGCCCCACAGTAGGACCTGAGCTAATAAAGCAGCCTCTAGAATCACAAAGCCTGCTCTTCTGCCTTCTTCTGACATGCTCTCACCCTGTGTGTAGTTCAAGGAGACGAATCCCTCACCTAAAGCTGTGACTCCCAGGGTTCATTAATCAGCAGGGAGATTCACCTCTGAACCCAGGAAGATTTGAAGCAGCTACTTAGCAGGAAGACGACCTGGCTGGCTGGCACGCTTTCAATATTCTGTGCCAGCGTCACATACACCTACAAAGCAAGTATACGTTCCTTATAACTGTAACCTCATTATCTGTTCTCCCACAGAACTAAGAGTTAGGAACTGTCACTCTTACTGTGATAACAAGGCTAAACTTAATTTTTCCAAGCAAATCTACTTTGTTAAGTAAATACTGATGCTAGTTCCCAGTATTTCTTCTGTTACTGTTTTATTTAATTCTGTGCGTCCATGGGCAGACTTGCACAAAGCTGGTTGAACTAATTCCCATGGCACCTGGACACTTAGCAAGTTTCCCTTGGCAAGAAGTCCTAATGTTCCTTTTTCCACCATCAAAAAGTGAAGGAACCTCCAGTTTCCCCACTAGCATTTGCACTTGCCCAAAGGCATTTTGAGGGCTTCCCCTGTGGTGCTAGTGGTAAAGAATTTACCTGTCGATGCAGGAGACATAGGAGATATAGGTTCAATCCCTGGGTCCGGAAGATTCCCTGGAGGAGGAAATGGCAACCAACTTCCCGTATTCTTGCCTGGAGAATCCCATGGCCAGAGGAGCCTGGCGGGCTGCAGTCCATGAGGTCGCAAAGAATCGGACACAACTAAGCATGCACCTACACACACATGCATACACACACAGACACACACACAGGCATTTTGAAACATTCTATGATTTTCATGGAGGACTATTTTTTAAACATCTGAGCATAGACAAAAAGTGGAGGTACATTCAAATATGTATTCTTATTACTAGAAAGTTCCCAGGATTGGTAAAATAACATCACAGTCCTAAAATTCTTTTCATTTGTTTATGGACCAAAAAAGCCTTAGATAGTCAGAATCCAACACAAAGCCCTATGCAACACGTATGTATACGGCTGAGTCCCTTTGCTGTTCACCCAAAACTATCACAACATCATTAATCTGCTAACACACAGTCAAGAGATTTGCTCAGCTATGTTTAGCTCTCTGCGACACCAGACTGTAGCCTGCCAAGCTCCTCTGTCCGTGGATTCTCCAGGCAAGAATACTGGAGTGGGTTGCCATTCCCTTCTCGAGGGATATTCCTGACCCAGGGATCGAACCTGGGTCTCCCACATTGCAAGCAGATTCTTTACCATTTGAGCCACCAGGGAACCACAATAGAAAATCAGATTTTTTTCAAAAGCCACATGCAATCATATTTCTTGATATTAATATTCCATGAAAAGGGTGACATTAGAGAGGGATTAGTTCCTGCTAGATTCATGTTTTTACATAAACGAATGCCTGACTCTATAATTTCACAGCAGAGCTTTATGGCTGCAAATCAAAAACACAGCAAAGATCCATCTTTCCCCCTCTTCCTGTGTGCCCTAAACAAACAGGAAATTTGAATCAGAAATTCGTTATCACAGACAGTAGAATTCCATCAAATATCTGTAACACCAAGTACATCAAAATTATGAAGGTAAACTAAATTCTGAATTTACCGGTTTCTGGCAATAATCTACAAATACAGTTCAAGTTCTGAAAACTTAAAACATATTCAACGCCTGAGAGCAAAAGGCGTTTTCTAATGCTCATGTGTGAAGGACGCAGGTTTTGCTTTTTAGACAAAATTTTAGACTGAAATTCATAAATAATGGGGACTGTCAGTGAAAGCTAGAGAGTCATCTTTCCTTTCATCTAAACAAAAAGCCCTGGGAATGAGCCTCAGAAGAAAAATCCTCAAAGATGTGTGGAGAAGCCCAAGAAAATATATCTGTGCATCTCTATAAATATAGTTAAATCTACCTACAGCTATTGCATAAGCTGTACATTATATCACACTGGAGACTTTTTAAGAGGTGATTTTTCACATGCATATAAGTTTAAAACAAGACATTTTCTGTATTCAATAAGTTACTAGCCTCTGAGACCCATAAGAGAAATTCTGAATTGACAATTTTCCTCCAGAAGAGGTATGAAAGAAGAACCCTGGCAAGCAATAATTTAATAATTTCCTCTTCTGTGTAACATTCAATAAATCCAGTTATTTTGTCTAACCAAGATCTATAAGCACAATAAAGGTAAGTGATATTGTATCCACTGGACACATGTTACATATATCCTGGCTAAAAACAAAACTCAATCTAGTTTCCACAATAAATGAAGAATAATTGGAAAAGTCATGCATCTTAGAGCTTTGTTGGTTTTCTTTTTTAAGACTTATTTTTTGGCCATGCTGGGTCTTCACCACCGCACGCAGACTTTTCGCTAGTTGCAGCAAGCAGGGGCCACTATGGTTGCAGTGTTTGGGCGTCTGATTGCAGTGGCTTCTCTAGTTGCGGAGCACAGGCTCTGGGTTGCGCGTGTTTCAGCAGCTGTGGCACGTGGGCTCAGTAGTTTTGGCTCCTGGGCTCTAGAGCACAGACTTGATAGCTGTAGGACACAGGTTTAATTGCTCTGTGGCCTATGGGATCTTCCCAGACCAGGGATCAAACCTGTGTCTCCTGCATTGGCAGGTAGGTTCTTAACCACTAAGCCACCACGGAGGCCCTAAGATTTTTTTTTTTTTTTTTTTCTTTTTTTTCTTTTTTTTTTTTTTTAATTTTATTTTATTTTTAGACTCCACATAATCGTATCAGTTCTGCCAAACATCAAAACGAATCCACCACAGGTATACATGCGTTCCCCATCCTGAACCCTCCTCCCTCCTCCCTCCCCATACCATCCCTCTGGGTCGTCCCAGTGCATTAGCCCCAAGCATCCAGTATCGTGCATCGAACCTGGACTGGCAACTCGTTTCTTACATGATATTTTACATGTTACAATGTCATTCTCCCAAATCTTCCCACCCTCTCCCTCTCCCACAGAGTCCATAAGACTGTTCTATACATCAGTGTCTCTTTTGCTGTCTCGTACACAGGGTTATTGTTACCATCTTTCTAAATTCCATATATATGCGTTAGAATACTGTATTTATGTTTTTCCTTCTGGCTTACTTCACTCTGTATAATAGGCTCCAAGATTTTTTTTTTCTTTTGACCCAGACCATTTTTAAAGTCTTTATTTAATTTGCTACAATATTGCTTTTGTTTTTTACGTTTTGGTTTCTTAGCCAAGAGGCATGTGGGATCTTAGCTTCCTGACCAGGGATCGAACCTATATCCCCTGCACTTGAAGGCTAAGTCTCAACCACTGGACTGCCAGGGACATCCCCATTTTGTTGGTTTTTATTTTAGGGATTAAAGGAAATTATGTATAGGAAATAATTTTTATAACGTCTATCAATACTAACATTTTTCTTTTAAAATCTAGATTTGGTCTTAAAAGTAATATGTGAAGTGCATGAAATATAAAGACAGTCTTTTACTGGTCGTTAGTCACACCAGAAACCCACTGTTAAATTAAAAATTAAGCCCAAGAAGAGAAAATTGAAAACAAATAAATACATAGCATTTATAGGCCAAAGTATGAGAGGCTTTGTTGTGTTGTTTAGTCAATAAGTCATGTCAGACTCTTGCAATTCCATGGACTGTAGCCCGCCAGTTCATGGAATGTCCGTGGAATTCTCCAGGCAAGAATATTGGAGTGGGTTGCCATTTCCTTCTCCAGGGGATCTTCCCGACCCAGGGACTGAACTCCCATTCCTGTATTAGCAGTTGGATTCTTTACCACTGAGCCATGAGAGGCTAAAGTTGAATAAATTTGTAACTGGGGCTGCTTTGCTAATCATCAAAATTTTCACCATGATGTTCAGACAGGATCCTCTTAGCCCAGAAGTCTCTATATAACAAGATATTAGAGTCTTTCTACAACCTTATGATGTCATGAAAAGATTTGACAAGAATGATACAACCCTCACTCTGAAGTGAAAACTCCGTACCTTTCCTATTAATCTGAACATCAGTATATACAACTAAGAAGAAGGCTTAGGAAAGCCCTGTTATTCAACCACTAGTTTCCCCACACGGAAAACTCTAGAATGGGTTTTCTATTTGACCCGACATCTACAAAAACATTACCACTAATATACTTAATAGCAAAAGACTGAAGAGTTTCCCGCTTTTTAGGAACCAGGCAAAGATGTCCTCTTTCACCATGTCTATTCAGCATTCTCCTGGCTGTCTTGTGTGTGTTAGTCATTCAGTTGTGTCTGACTCTTTCTGACCCCATGGGCTGTGGCCCACCAGGTTCCTCTGTCTATGGGATTTTCCAGGCTTTCTGCTCCAAGTGTGACCAACATTTTAGCTAGTAAGCAAGTGTACTCTTAGTTGGTATTGTCTGCCATTCTTGCAAACCAAAAACTCCTATCAGCAGGTTTTCCCAATGGCCCTAGACATTTTGGTCGGACTTCAAGCACTGCTATAAGAAGAACTATAATACACAAGTAGTTTGAACTTGGAACTCCAGGCCCAATATTCAAATCACCTTTTCATGAAAACCTGGGAAATCATGTTTATCTCATCATAACCTTTGAGAGGAAAATAACCTATGACTCTGTACAGATAAACAGTCTTATTTTCTGCACTTAATTTTACTTCAACTGCAGGGAAATTGGTATCTTCGTGCAGGCAATTATAGACACTCGCTGGCCCTGTCCCGCCTTCAGGAGGTCCAGGTGTCTTCCTCTTTCCAACGGTGTTTTTCAGGCCTCATAATGTGAGCAAGGTGACACCAGGGACACTCACAACTGCTGAGCAAACAGGCAAAACCAAAAACACCCAACGGAGCTGCTGAAATGCAGCTGCTACCAGAAATACTCCATAACCAAGCAGAATGCTTTTGATAACCAGGAACAAAAAGTGAAGAATTATTACACGTTGTCTGAAAATTATCGGATTCATTAAAGAAGGCAGATTCAAAAGGAGTCATCAGTGTTTGTTAATCAGCATAGTATCAGAGTAACTGTTATATCACAGGATTTAAAAACTCTAAGTAACTTAGGGATCATTGAACTCAAATGTCTTCAGGGAAGCTACAGGTCTGAGAGGCTGTGGATATTTTTCAAGGTCAGATATTGTTTATGGCAGGATTATAATGTATGTATGGATGTGAGAGTTGGACTATCTATAAAGAAAGCTGAGTGATGAAGAATTGATGCTTTTGAACTGTGGTGTTGGAGAAGACTCTTGAGAGTCCCTTGGACTGCAAGGAGGTCCAACCAGTCCATCCTAAAGGAAATCAGTCCTGAATATTCATTGGAAGGACTGATGCTGAAGCTGAAACTCCAATCCTTTGGCCACCTGATGCAAAGAACTGACTCATTGGAAAAGACCCTGATGCTGGGAAAGATTGAAGGCGGGAAGAGAAGGGGACAGCAGAGAATGAAATCATTGGATGGCATCATTGACTCGATGGACGTGAATTTGAGTAAGCTCCAGGGGCTGGCAATGGACAGGGAGGCCTGGCGTGCTGCAGTTCATGGGGTCGCAAAGAGTCAGACACAACTGAGCAGCTGAACTGAACTGAGGATTAGAATGAGCAACCAGGTCTCCCAAATCTTCCTGAACAGCCGCTACTCTGTGACTGGGGACTGGTGAGCCGAATTCAGAGCTCACAGCATTTCTTACATGGCTGCAAACCCCAGGTCTCAAGTGGAGAATTGCCACGCTGGGTTAGTGGTATCTACTCTGCTGTTGTTGACACTGAGCACTTGATCTCACTGAAATAGTGTCTCATGGGAAACCACACTCACTGGGTATCTCTCACCAGCTACCTGATGGTCCAGAGACCTACTGTCTCTGGACATGCCACCGATGCCACTGTGGAAAGTATAACCTATTTCAAACTATCTAGTGTACAGAACCATTTTACTGTCATGAAACCCTTTCGCTGAATGCCCAATAAATAAATAAACCTTAAACAGAGGTTCAAGGTGCAAAACAATAGAGACGGTGGAGAAAAACAGCATGGTAGATCCTCAAAAAATTAAACAGAATTACCACGTGATCCAGCCATTCCACATCTGAGTTTACAGACAAAAGGACAAAAGCAGAGGCTCAGATACTTACACACCCATGTTCAGCAGCATTATTCACAATAGCCAAAGGATGGAAAGAATCCAAGTGTCCATCAACAGATGACTGGATAAACAAAATGTGGTCTATACATACAATGGAATATTAATCACTCGTAAAAAAAAAAAAAATGCAGGAACTTCCCTGCTGGTCAGTGGCTAAGACTACACTCTCCCAGTGCAGGGGACTTGAGTTCAATCCTTGGTCAGGGCACTAAATCCCACACGTCACATCTAAGACTTCGCATGCCCCGACTAAAGATCCTGTCTGCTGCAACTAAGACCCAGAGCAGCCAAATAAATAAATACATAAAAATAAATATATTTTTTTTATTTTTTATTTTTTTTAATTTATTTTAAATTTTTAAAAGAAAATCCATCCTGAACCCTGAGATATTTTTTTTTAAGGGAATGCCATTCTGACACACGATACAAGATGGAAGAACCCAGAGGGCATTGTGCTAAGGGAAAAAAGCCAGACACAGAAGGGCACATGTTGTATGAGTCCACTTTTATGAGATAAGTAGGTCAGTCAAATTTATAGAAATAGAAAGTAAAGTAGTGATCATCAGGGGCTGGGGGGTTACGAGGTGATGAGAGGAATGTGGAGTTGGCATTTAATGGGTACAGAGTTTCAGCTGAAAACAATGAAAATTGCTTGAGATGGATGGTAGCAACAATTGCACAACGATGAGAATGTACTTGATACCGCTGAACTGTACTCTTACAAACGGTAAACTTTATGTCGTGTGTATTTTACCACGGTAAAAAAAAAAAGCGGGGGGAGATTCCTATTTCAAAAATGGAGTCAGTGCAGAGGAAGATGTTAGTGAAACAATACATTATTAGCAAGAGCCCACTTCTAAAGAAACAGGGTCTTTCACTAAACCCTTAATTGTGTTTGCTCCTTCTCAAAAGATCAGAAAGAACTGATGCTGAAATTTAAAGCACCCCTTCCACCAAAGCGGTTGAATATTTCAAGGAAAGCCCTGTTAGCTCGATCTCTGTACCTGCACAAATCTTCTTCTCATGTTTGTTGTCAGACTTTGATGTGTGTCCCCGGCCTGCAAGCTACCCTGCTTGGCCGCGTAAACTCCCCGTCTTATGCCCGACCTCGGGGGTGACCCGGCGTGTTAGTGACTCCTGGCTGAGGTAAATAATACGGCAGCGTAGTAATCGCAACTGTCAGATCTCCCCCTTTTATCTGCCTCCATGCGCTGTGAAGTGTCTCTCCCCCACTCCCTCCTACCAGGTATCAAAAATCCAGATAAAGGGGAAAGGAGTTATCTGAAGCATTGTGTGCCCCCTGTAAGAAATCCAATTATTTATGGTCACTGGAGACATTTTCCTCTAAGTGTGTTAGTGAGTGACCTAAATGCATGGTTTTCTTCCTACCATTAACGGAGCCTTCCTTTAGCTTGCATTCTAAAACCCTGAAGAGTCCTTTCCCTTCCTCAAGACAAAGACAGAAGTTCATAGAAACACTCTGTGTTCCATCACAATGCAGGGAAGGCACAGGTACTGGAGCTCTGTTTTGTTTGCTTGACTGGCTGGTCTGGTTTTCCTTTTTGGTCTCACCACATGGCATGTGGAACTTCCCCTACCAGGGATCGAACCTGTGCCCCCTGCAGTGGAAGCCTGGAGTCTTAACCGCTGGGCCACCAGGGAAGTCTGGAGCTGTTCTTTAGTTTTTATTTTTCACTGTTTTTTATTTTAAAGAAAAATAGATCCTAACACTGTTGCTTCAGTCATGTCTGACTGTGAATAATTCCTGGGGCAAAGATTCAGAGACCCTCCTGTTAAGTCACTTCAGTCGTGTCCGACTCTTTGGATCATGGTTCTCCAGGCTCCTCTCTGTCTGTGGGATTCTCCAGACAAGAACTGACTTTTTTTTTTTTCTAGTTATCTTCTTCTTGAAATTTTAATAGGATATTTATGAAGTGAAAAAGTGAAAGTGTTAACTCACTCAGCTGTGTCTGACTCTGAGACTCAACGGACTGTAGCCCACCAGGCTCCTCTGTCCATGGGATTTTTCCAGGCAAGAATACTGGGGTGGGTTGCCATTTCCTTCTCCAGGGGGTCTTCCCAACCCAGGGATTGAACCTGGGTATCCTGCATTGCAGGTGGATTCTTTACTGTCTGAGTCACCAAGGAAGCCCCAGGACATTTATGCAGGTTATCTATTTCTGTTCCATGAGCATATTCATACTTTACCATAAAAACAAAGTTTCCACCCCTTCCCAAGAGCCAACTTCTGGTCCCTAGGGGGCAAGGCAGCCCTCACAGAAGATGCATGCCCTCACTCCTTTGGAGAACCAGTTGGACTAGCTGTGACTTGAAGACAGAGCCATGATGGGCCGTCTTGTGGCCAGTCTGGCAGTCTGGTGAAAGAAGCCAACTATGGAGTGAAGCTTACCAGGGTCTGCATGCAGGCTCCACCCTTCCCTAGTGAGACCCACTGGCTGAAATTTAGGGAATTCCCATCTTTTCTCAAGGCTCAGTCTTCTCCTCTACGAAATGGGAATCCTCTCTACACTCAGGGCTGCGGTGAGAATTACACAACGTGTATTACGGTAGTGAGCGCCCATCATGTTACATGCAGCAAATTTTCAGTTCTCCTCTCTCCATCTTTCCTTCAGTTTCTGTCAAAAACAGAATATTCTGCTTTATAAGAGCTATCATGTGTTTGTTAGGAGGATTTTATTCCCTTTTCTGGAGATATACTAGATTGGAAACTAATTTGCAAATGAACGTAACGTGTTGCTGCTACAGCTGGTGTGGAAATGTTAACGACCAAGAGCTGGTAAACCTGATCATACATTATGGGAAAATAAAAAGTTATACACATGCTCAAACTTTACAGCTCACTGAAATTCCTTGGCACTTGAGAACTGAGGATATTCATCACTCTCTTCTCCCTTCTTTCCTTCCCCGATCAAGTTTCCCTCTTCTTTACTTAAAGCTGCACGGAGAGGACACCAACAAAACAGAAAGCATTCTCTCAGGGCAACTAAGCCCATGCACCTCAACTATGGAGCCTGCGCCCCAGGGCCTGCGACTCACAATTACTGGGCCCACGTGCTGCAGTGACTGACAAGTCCACCTGCCCCAGAGCCGGTGCACCGCAAGAGAAGCCTCCGCAGTGGGAAGCCCATGAACCACAACTAGAGAAAGCTCATGCAGCAAGGAAGACCCAGTTACAGCCAAAAATAAACAATACAGTAAAAATTTAAAAAGCAAGGAAGATACTGTTTTACCAAAAAAAAAAAAAAATAGAAAGCACTCCTTCTTTCTTTCTAAGAGTAAGCTCCATCAGGTACACAGTCAAAAGGATTTTTTGACACGCAAGCCTCTCATGAAACTTTCAGAGACAACTGGTTTACTCTGCTCTGCTCCACCCACCCCTTACTATATACCCAAAAGTCAGAAGTAATTCTAAAATTTGGCCCGTTAGGAGTGAAGGTACATGAAGAAGGATGCTTTGAAAGTTCTGTGATGGGAGCTTTATTGTAATCTAATTTGGGAAGAAAATGAGGCATCTGAAATTACATCAGATGATGTCTTTCAAAAGATAGTAATCTGCCAGCAAGTACAAAATGTGCCTTCATGCGTACTTCAAACTAAGAAACTCACAGTTTTTTAAATAAGTAAATAGATAAATGACATTAGATACCAAATGTGAATTTGAGTTTCTGGCATCAGAGCCAATGGCGTTCTCCACAAGAGTGGGTGTGGGTGACAGATAAATTCTTGAGTTGGATTGTCTTCAGTCTTCAGAGTTTTGGGGGTCCTTGGGCATCCCTGGGAACAATTACTAGTGAGTCAGTGTCCCAATGAGAAACTAGTATATTTCCTAGGGTGGGATCTCACTCTTAAGTGCCCTTATATGTCATTGGGTACAAGTACTTATGGATTTGTGGTTTTGTTTTAGAAAAAGATCGAAAATCTACTTTTTTTTTGGCCACTCTGTCTTGCAGAATCTTAGTTTCCTGACCAGAGATGGAACCTGAGTCCTTAGCAGTGAAAGCTTAGAGTCCTGACCACTGGAACACCAGGGAATTTCCTTAACAGCCTACTCATGTTTGTAGATAATGATAAACTTGGGTTGATGATAAACTTGGGTAACAAATAAATTCTGAAATCTCAATGATGTAGGAATTCCTAAAGGTTCATTTTCCAGCTTCTACAAAGTCCACAGTGGGCCTGATGACTCTCTAGAGTGGCCTCCTGCGTATCACTGAGCCAGGTCACTTCACACTATTGGCTTCTCCTACTCCACATCTTGAGAGTCCCTTGGACTGCAAGGAGATCCAAACAGTCCATCCTAAAGGAGGTCAGTCCTGAGTGTCCTTTGGAAGGACTGATGTTGAAGCTGAAACTCCAATCCTTTGGCCACCTGATGCAGAGGTGACTCATTTGAAAAGACCCTGATGCTGGGAAAGACTGAAGGCAGGAGAAGGGAATGACAGAGGATGAGATGGTTGGATGGCATCGCCGACTCAATGGACATGGGTTTAGGTAAACTCCGGGAGTTGGTGATGGACAGGGAGGCCTGGCCTGCTGCGGTCCATGGGGTCACAAAGAGTCAGACATGACTGAGAGACTGAACTGAACTGAACTCCACATTTGGCTTCCAGCATCGCTATTACACCCCTCATCCAGAGGGGGCGCTCATCCCCCTCGCGTCTACCTAGAAGTGGGGCTGAGTTTGCAGGGGAGCACAACTGTCCCTTGCACAGCTGGACTTGATCAAGTCTGCCTTTCAGCATCGTCAGGTGATGGTTTCCTACTCACTGTGCCTCCTCTTGATTTTGTGTGTGTGCGCTGGGTGTAGGGGTCAGGGACTACCTACTTATTTCCCTCCTGAATACAGAGGCATAGAGGGATCTGCACCTGCCTGCTGCTGAGCAGCAAAAGTTCAGCACACTTGACTCAACCAGTAGGGCTTAGCTTCTATGTACTTCACCTGGGCAAGTCACAATTTGAGGAATGAATTTTAAGCTTAAGAGGTCAATCAGCATTGCTTGATATAATAAATAACTCATCAGCTGACAGATTCAGCATCTTATTTACCAATGTCTATTTCCTTCCTCAATGTAATTCTGGAATCAAATGAGTTTAGTCTCCCAAGACTGCGTTGCTTCTGATAAAAGCCAATACCCAAACCCAAGAGTGTATCTGGAATGTCCAGATATCTGGGGCTGCAGACAGTGAAAAATGGGACCGTCCCCATCAGTGCAGATGGCTGGGAAACTTGCGGTACCATGGACCGTGTTCAGGGATGAGATCAGTCACCAGTAAGCCAAGTTCTTTTCTGTTATGAACTTTTAATGTTTTTTGGCATACTTGTAAGGGGCAATAAAAATGAAAAAGTATTCATCAGTATTAGTGTATATCTCTGTGGTCCTCCTGGTGCATGGTCGTATCATTAATTATGGATGGCTCCCACAGGGCAGTGCGACTCAAGGGAGCAGAAGTTGAATGCAAAGTCTTTTATTCTTGTTTTCACTCCAACCTGTCATTAGTTCCCCGAGCACATCCCCCCCAATCCTTGCCCACTCACAGCATCTTGCTGGCAAGTCAATACACTATACCTTGAAGGGACTCTGTGGTTTTCCTCCATTTCCTGGCAGGTGAGCATTCCTATTTTAAGAAGTGGCTTGGTCTGAAATAGCCACTCTTTTCTCTGAGTGCCATCAGCACAATTGTATTTTGCATGTGACATACTCGTTTAGCCTTTCCTCTTTGGGACCGTGTAACATTTTGGCTGCCTGGACACACCGCTATTTCTGATCCCCATTAGTTTCATGCCCAGAAGAACAGAGACAGGCATTCAGATGGACACCTAAGAGGAAAGACTTTCCTCCTCCATGGGAGACCAACAGTGCTCAATTCTGGAGACTTAACTTGTTTTTTTCACCTCTTGCAGCTTTGTCACCTCCCGCAGGCAAGAAGTCACATCAGATCCCCTTGCAGGGCTGTCTCTCTCCTGAAAACAGCAGAGTCTGAGCAGCTAAGTGCAGCCACAATGGGACTAGTGGGGCCAATGAATGCCTTTCCCAGCTACCAGGTCCCAAAATAAAAGGAAATGCTTGGGATTTCCCTGGTGGTCCAGTGGTTAAGACTTCACCTTCCAATGCAGGGGACAGGAGTTCAATCCCCTGGTGCCTTGCAGCCAAAAAACCAAAACATAAAACAGAAGCAATATTGCAACAAATTCAATAGGGACTTTAAAAAAAAAAAAAAGGAAAACTCCGGGAAGAAAAGTGAGCCAGAGCAGAGGGAAGCAAAGGGGAAAAAGACTCCAGAGTGAGCGACAGCAGTGAGATCAGTACAAAGATGTTAGGATGATAAAGAGGAGAGGGGTGGAGGGCAGGAGCAGCGCTGTGTCCTTCATCCTGGGGTCCACAGAAAGAGGGGCCCTACTGGGCACTTGGCCTGCAGGGTCCCCACATCACAGCGTTATCGTGGTGGGACGGGTCCTGGAGGAGGTCGAGAGCTCAGAGCAGGCTGCTCCCATGAACACTTCGTGGGGAAATCCGTCCTTCCGGTTCTGACTCCCTTTCAACTGCGGGAGACTTCTCTGGGCTGGCCTTCCAATCAGACAGACCGAGCTATTGCATTTGAGGACACAGACTTCACAGCAAGGTAAAGGAGCTAGATGCCTCCTCCTCTGTGAAGCCTCCCCTGGTTTCCCCTCTCCCAGCACTCATCTCCATGCATCCCATTTCCACTCGTCCGCCTCTCCCAGCAGCTTGAGGACAGGAACTGTATCGTGCTCACTGTCATATCTTCAGCACCTCCCACCCTCCTGGCCCCTAGCCTGGGACACAGTAGAAGATCAGTGAATGTTTGATACAACAATTAACACAATTAACAAATGAATGAACAGAACAAGGTAGTACTCAGAAGAACACAATGCTGAACACGGTACTCTTCAACAGCAAAGAGAGACTGGAAGCCCTCACGGATGCGTTTTGTCCCTGTTGAGTGGTAAGTGTGTTCAGCGCTGCTGGACACCAGGAAGGAAAGGTGTAGGAGCACACACCGTCCTTTTTCCTTTCACTGACCACACAGGTCACTTAATCCTGTGAATCTTTTTATTCATTTATTCTTTAAATTAACATGGATATTCATTAACCACGGCTGAGCTTTTTGAATCAAGTATCCATCTAAAGATGTTTGTATCAGTGGAGTGCATCCCTGGGCAGCTGCTGGAATGGCTGGAATGGGTGTCAGGGGCAGAGCTGGGGGCAGGAATTCAAGCCAGTGACTTCTGCTAGGACTGCTGATGGTCAGGTTGTGGACAACTCGAGTGCGGGTATGCTTGGCAGATAAATCAACTTCCATCTAAATCATATTTTAAAAATAGTCAAGTGTGGTCTTATAGAGCACAGTATATTATGACCAAGGGCTTCCCCAGTGGGTCAGCAGTAAAGAATCCACGTGAAATGCAGGAGATCCAGGTTCGGTCCTTGGGTCTGGAAGATCCCCTGGAGAAAGGAATGGCAACCCACTCCAGTATTCTTCCCTGGGAAATCCCATGGACAGAGGAGTCTGGTGGGCTACAGTCTATGGGGTTACAACCCTGTGGGGTTGCCAAAGAGTCAGACATGACTGAGCAACTAAACAACAGCAACATACGATGACTGAGCCCAGACACTCTGGTATAACCATCACAGAAACAGAAATAAATATATAATCATTTTAATTTTTAAGGAAACATAGCAACTTTTTTTTGTTTTTTCATTCTAAGCAACTCTTTGCCTGTGGATAAACTTGAGGATTTTCCTTTCTGGAAACGGAACTCTACTAAACTTTCCCTCACCATTCAATCCGCTTTTAAGTAATTGATTCACATTGATCATCTTTCAGAAAGGAAGAATAAGTGAAGGCTATGGTACCTGGCAGAATTCTTACCAGTGAGAAACACAATGGAGGAACCAAGCCAGTAGGACCAGATTAAATCTATAAAAATTCCAAGCTGAGTGACTGAGTCTCCCAAAGACCTGTTTGGACACGGCATATTCCAAGTGGCTCAGACTCTCCCCACCCACACGGCCACATTCCCTGGTCCTTATTCTGCAGCTCTCCACTACCATTCTTCCACCAGAGGCCACATCTGGCTATGATGGCCTGAATATGGCCCACAGACAATTTCTTTGGCTCCCTTTGCAGTTTGGAAAATTTGCGTTTGGTGCTAACATTTAAAATTAGAGACTTCATTTTTTTCTAAAAAACGAAAAAAAAAAAATCTAGATTCCCATCTTCTCTTTAAAAATCAAAAGGTGTGGCAACACTGGGCATGGATTCCTGTGTGGCTGCATTGAGCTCAAACAGGAGCAACTGATTCTTTAATAACAATGGTAATAATAATAGAAGTTTTAGCTAATTGTGTAATAACAGCATTGTTATTCACCATACACTCTCTCTGAAGTGCTTTGCAATGTGTTCAGCCCTTTAATCCTCACATCAATCCTATGAAGTAGGTGTGGTCATTATCTTCAATTTCTAAATGAAGAAAACAAGGCAAAGGGAGATCAAGTAATTCGTTCAAAGTCACACAGTTTAAATGGCAGAGCCAAGATTTGACTGAACCAAGCAGGCTGGCTCCAGAGTCTAAACAGTTAAGTACTGGTAATATATGGTCTCCCCAGAAATGCTAGGTAGGAACAGACTGTTGTAGACACGTGGATGCCTGATGCGAAAGCTGCTGAAATGAATGTGTAACAGTTAAAGGTAGTATGGGATCCCCTGTCAGACTGTCTCCATTTGAATTTGGACTCTGCCACTGGGAGAACTTGGACCACTTGAACATTTTCAAGTTAATCTTATCTGTAAAATGGGGAAATAGTACCATCCCATGGCTTGTTTAAACAATACAAAATTAAGAGAGGAACTCAATATAAAGTCCTTACCATAGGAAAATGCTGAAATGCGGTCAAGATTCAATTAATGTTCACTATTATTATTTTTGCCAACAAAGGTTCGTCTAGTCAAGGCTATGGTTTTTCCTGTGGTCATGTATGGATGTGAGAGTTGGACTGCGAAGAAGGCTGAGCACCAAAGAATTGATGCTTTTGAACTGTGGTGTTGCAGAAGACTCTTGAGAGTCCCTTGGACTGCAAGGAGATCCAACCAGTCCATTCTGAAGGAGATCAGCCCTGGGCTTTCTTTGGAGGGAATGATGCTGAAGCTGAAACTCCAGTATTTTGGCCACCTCATGGGAAGAGTTGACTCATTGGAAAAGACTCTGATGCTGGGAGGAATTGGGGGCAGGAGGAGAAGGGGATGACAGAGGATGAGATGGCTGGATGGCATCACTGACTCGATGGACGTGAGTCTGAGTGAACTCCGGGAGTTGGTGATGGACAGGGAGGCCTGGCGTGCTGCGATTCATGGGGTCGCAAAGAGTCGGACATGACTGAGCGACTGAACTGAACTGATTATTATTTTAGGGCTTCCCACATGGCTCAGAAGTAAAGAATATGCCTACCAATGCAGAAGACAAAGGAGACGTGGGTTCGATTCCTGGGTTGGGAAGATCCCCTGGAGGAGGAAATGGCAACTTGTTCCTGTGTTCTTGCCTGGAAAATCCCACGAACAGAGGAACCTGGAGAGCTACAGTCCACGGGGTTGCAAAGAGTCAGACACAACTCAGCAAGCACGAACCAACCCATCCACCACCATTATTATTTTATGTGGGTGAATCTTAGCTCTGAAAATTCAGTATGTGTTGGACTAAGAAAAGTTTTTAACGCTTTCTCTAGTTTCTAACAATTTGTAGTTTAAACTGTTAAATGTTTATAGAGAAAAATGATATGGTTCTACGTCTAGGAAACACAGTTGGAGTACTAGTTAGCTGAAGAGCATCACTATGCAAAATAAAATCGGCCTTTAATTTTTTTCAGCACACATTTATTAAGCCTCTACTAATCATATTCATTGTTGCAAATCTAATATTTTAGCCTAGCTCAGAGCAGAACTTCAATAAACACTTGTAAAATAAGTAAAAGTGAGAAGTTGAGAAAACTGTTCTGAAAGGGAAGAAGCCAGAAAAAAAAATTCTGAGAATCAGTTCACAAAGAATAAGCAAACAAACCGAAAAAGTGCAATGGCAGGAAATTTTCTCTTGTTAGGATCAGAATGCATTGAACACTAACGAAAACAGAACACAGACCCCTTCTGACGTATTTTATACTGTTTAAAGATAAACATTTGTGCGCTGCAAGCCGCAAATGGATTTAAACTCCAACGAGGACTTTATAAGCCATCTGCCGGTCTCCTAATGAGGCTGGTAACTAGCATTGTTTACAGTTAGGCAACAGGGGTCATGGATATTTGTTGTAATGAAAGCTGCGATGCATCACTGCAGAATCTAAAAGAGCCTTCTTCACAAGGGCTAATTACAAATATAATAAAACAACATGAAAAAAAAAAAAAAAAACCCAGAAAACCTCTTGAAGTCCACAGAGAAACCTAACTTGGCACAATGAATACAAACCGTAGTACCCGCTCTGTTTTCATTTCATGAATTCTGATTACAGAAGCCAAATCATATTTAACTACTAACAATACTAGGCCACCAATGGGTCTTTCGCTTCAGATCACTTAATCACAAGATGCTTCGTGGACCATCTGGATCTCTAAGATGCTTGCTGACGCTCTAGCAGACAGTAGGCAAATGATTAGCAAGACCCATGGGTTTTTTGGTGTTTTTTTTTTTTTTAATAAGGTGCTACTTTAAAGCTGTGCCTCCCTGGTGCCCAAACTGAACTTGCTGAGTTAGTTCATTTAAGAAGGCCTCAGGGGTTGAGGTCGGGGAGGGGAGTCTGGGAGAAATTTGATTGCTTAGGATCACAGAAACAAAGGTACTGATTGGCTGACTGAATTTTTCACTTTTCAACTGGCTATTTTAGCACCCCAGAGATGTAGTCCGAATCATAACTCTTCTGGTCCATATATTATGGCAGTATTTACATAAGCCACTGGGGGAAAAAACTAGTGTATTGCATTAATGAATGAGATCCACATGAGTTCATTTCCTCAGCATCCCAGACTAGGGAAACTTGAGTTACAACATGGAGGGGTTCTTAACATGTTTCATACTGGTAGCACACTCAGCACCTGAGATGGCGAAGGTGAGGTAAGGCTTATCTTATTTAAATAGCCTGTTAATAGTCATGATGAGACTAACAAGGAGAAAAATATCGTGAATCTGGAGAATGATTTCATAGTCAAGTACATAAAAATCAAAACTCAAATCAAAGCCCACTAAGTAGGGACTTCCCTGGTGGTCCAGTGGTTAAGAATCCGCCTTCCAAAGCAGGGGGGCAGAGTTTCATCCCTAGTCGGGGAACTAAGATCCCACATATGGGGGGGCAACTGAGCCCTGGAGCCCCAGCTGCTGAGCCCACAGCACAACTACTGAAGCCTGTGTGCTCCAGAGCCCGAGCTCCTCAAGGAAAAGCCCGAGCCACGACTAAGACCTGATGCAGCCAAATATAAAAATATTTTTTAAACCCACTAAGTAATACACACGTCCCTGGGGAAAGAATAGTCAGTAAAACTCTGACAGTAGGAGAAACATTAGGTGGCTCTTACGGCTCAGACGGTAAAGCGTCTGCCTGCAATGCAGGAGACCTGGGTTCGATCCCTGGGTCAGGAAGATCCCCTGGAGGAGGAAATGCAACCCACTCCAGTATTCTTGCCTAGAGAATTCCATGGACAGAGGAGCCTGGTAGGCTACAGTCCATGGGGTCGCTAAGAGTCGGACACGTCTGAACGACTTCACTTTCTTTCTACACTACCAAATATTGAAACAGATTAAACATAGATAAAGTCATCTGGTGGAACTAGGGCTTCCCTGGTGGCTCAGATAATAAAGAATTCGCCTGCAGGGCAGAAGACCTGAGTTCCATCCCTGGGTCAGGAAGATCCCCTAGGGAAGGGAATGGCCACCCACTCCAGTATTCTGGCCTGGAGAATCCCATGGGCAGAGGACCCTGGTGGGCTGCAGTCCATGGAGTCACAAAGAGTCAGACATGACTTGAGTGACTAACAAACTCATCTGGTGCAGATGAAAGAAAAGAATGAGGAACCAGTGAATGGAACTGAAAACAAAGATCCACAGGCAGATCCAACATGACTGGAGCCCCAGAAAATTGTACCTAAGTATATAAAAAAGTGTGAGCAAAAAATGTGGCATTTGAAATAAATGAAGACAATGAAGATTAGTCAATAAGTAACACTAAGTAATAAGCTAACATTTTGAGGGATGGGAAAGATACTCACATCTTTTCATATGCCAAAATAAAGTCCAGAAGATCTCACTACTGGGCAGATATCCTCAGAAAACCATAATTCAAAAAGACATGTGTATCCCAATGTTCACTGCAGCACTGTTTACAATAGCCAGGACATGGAAGCAACCTAAATGTCCATCGACAGATGAATAGATAAAGAAGATGTGGTGCATATCTACAATGGAATATTATTCCGCCATAAAAAGGAATGAAATGGGGTCATTTGCAGAGACAGAGATGGACCTAGAGTCTGTCATATAAAGTGAAGCAAGTCAGAAAACCAAATATCATATATTAACGAATATATATGGAGTCCAGAAAAATGGTACAAATGAACCTGTTTGCAGGGTAGGAATCGAGATGCAGATGTAGATGGAACATGTGGACCCAAGGAGGAAAGGGGAAGGTGGGATGAATTGGGAGATTAGGGTTGGCATTTACACTACCATGCATAAAATAAAGAGCTAGCGGAAGCTGCTGGATAACACAGGGAGCTCAGCTCAGTGCTCTGTGATGACCTAAAGGGGTGGGATGGGTGGGGGGTGGGTGGAGGGAGGCTTAGGAGGGAGGCTTAAGAGGGAGGAAATATCTGCATACATATACAGCTGACTCATTTCATGGTACAGCAGAAACTAACACAACATTGTAAAGCAATTATACTCCAATCAATCAAAATTAAATAAAGTCTAGAGAATTAAAGAATTAAATATTAAAAAACGAAACTATTTTTTAAAAACTTTTTAAAAATGAGCCCCGAGGTGGGAAAGGCAGAAGCCGTCCAGCAGTAGAGCTCACAAACCCTCTGCCCCCTCAGTCTATCAAGGAGCCTGCCAGCAAAAGAGGAGAAGGCAATGGCACCCCACTCCAGTACTCTTGCCTGGAGAATCCCATGGATGGAGGAGCCTGGTAGGCTGCAGTCCACGGGGTCGCTAAGAGTCGGACACGACTGAGCGACTTCACTTTCACTTTTCACTTTCACACATTGGAGAAGGAAATGGCAACCCACTCCAGTGTTCTTGCCTGGAGAATCCCATGGACAGAGGAGCCTGGTGGGCTGCCATCTATGGGGTCGCACAGAGTCGGACACGACTGAAGCGACTTAGCAGCAGCAGCAGCAAAAGAGGAAAAGCTGCAAACCGATTCTGTTCATATACGTGTTGTCTATTTTAAACGCAAGATAAATGATGATTTTCACAGAAATGCCTTGAAAGACTAAAAATATTACGAATTAAGAGTTTGCACAGAAGCTCCACTGTGTTGATCATTTTGGAGGGCGCACCATCTCAAGAATAAGGTTTGATACCTTCTGATCTCTGTGCTTTCAGATCACTCACACGGTAGTGCTGGCTTAATTAAACATGCTAATAAAAATAAAATAAAAAACATTTATTTTTACTCACACGCTGTATTTTAGCTTCACTTCTCAAAGGTGCATTAGTCACTCACAGGGGTTGACTGTGAACCAAAAAAACAAACTAAAAAAAATAATAATAATATACATACCACTCAGAACAACATCATACACATATATAATAAACGAGTGTGTGCCTACATGCTAAGTCATTTCAGTCATGTCTGACCTTTGCGACCCTATGGATCATAACCAGCCAGGCTCCTCTGTCCGTGGGATTCTCCAGGCAAGAGTAATGGAGTGGGTTGCCTGCCCTCGTCCAGGGCATCTTCCCCACCCAGGGATCAAACCTGCGTGTGTTTCATCTAACTGGCGTTGGCAGGCAGGTTCTTTAACACTAGTGCCATCTGAGAAGCTCATAATAAATGAGACCCCAGTGCAAATATAGAATGAATCCGTGCACGCCAGGATAAGCGAGCCTCCCGTGGTGGTGATTTCACACAAGAATTCTAAAAGAAAAGTGTGAATAAGATGTCAGATAATGAATATCTAAAAATTGGATTTTGTTCGACAAGGAATCCATGACTCTTGGTCGCTGGGCACCGCCTGTACTGAAATTTTGTCGCAGAATGACACGAAGCCATCAAAACTTTTGCATCATCTTCAGACCAGTCAGTGACCTTTCTGTCATCCATACAAGGTTTTCTGGAATGAAAGCAAAATGTTGCCCTCCAAGTAAGACTCATTCTCTCCCTAAAGACAAAGAAGAGGTGGTGACAGGAACAGATGTCAGTGATAGACCATTATAATATATGAAGTGAAGTGAAGTGAAAGTCACTCAGTCATGTCCGACTCTTTACGACCCCATGGACTATACAGTCCATGAAATTCTCCAGGCCAGAATACTGGAGTGGGTAGCATTTCCCTTCTCCAGGGAATCTTCCCAACCCAGGGATCGAACCCAGGTCTCCTACATTGCAGGCGGATTCTTTTACTAGCTGAGCCACAAGGGAAGCCCAAGAATACTGGAGTGGGTAGCCTATCCCTTCTCCAGCAGATCTTCCTGACCCAGGAATTGAACCGGGGTCTCCTGCATTGCAGGCGCATTCTTTACTAACTGAGCTATCAGGGAAGTCCATTATCATATATACATGTATCAAATGCACACAGTGTCTACCTTAAATCCATGCAATGTTATGTGCCAAACATATTCACTGTTTAAAAGAGAAAAAAAAAAAAAAACAGTCCAGAAGTTAACAGCCAATATTATGCATAAAGAGAAAGCAGAAAAGTTCTTGGCAAAATGCCTCTGGTCCAAGTGGTGGGCATCATCTTAGGTTAATAGTGAACACCATCCTAGGTCACTGGTGAACATCAACCTAGGCCAACAGCAGACGAAGTGAAGGAGCAATCGCTGCCATGTCCTCCTGCTGCCAGAAATTTATTTCTGTTTCTTGTTGGACAAGAACACTGAGGGACAGAGGGCAGCTCTGCTCCCAGCATGTGTGTGCCGTATGCACAAGGAAGACGCTCTCCATGGCTTCTGATTCTGTTCATCTCTGAAAAGCCATGCTACATAAACAGGTACTTCCTTGTTTAGGTCACGATTATCTAATGAATCAAATGACGATTCAGTCAATCCACCCTCTCTTTATTCGTGGAGAACAGTCGGTGGCCAGCAAGATGCCTTTTTCATCTTCATGTGTATTGGAAGAAATAGTGCAGTATGTAAATATCATCTAATCACCACCCCCGTAAGTGTACCTTGTGTAGGGGAAATAAATGACAAGGAGTCTTGACTTGTTTTTTTTATACAGAGGTTCCACTGGACAGGGAAGCCTGGTGTGCTGCAGTCCATGAGGTCACAAGGAGTCGGGACACAAGTGTGCAACTGAACTGAACTGAACACTGGTCATTGGAGAAGGAAATGGCAACCCACTCCAGTATTCTTGCCTGGAAAATTCCATGGACAGAGGAGCCTGGCGGGCTATACTCCATGGAGTCGCAAAGAGTTGAACATGACTGAGTGACTGAGCACGCTGGTTACTGAAAGCAAAGGGATCACCCAAGACTGCAGTCTTTAGATAATTTGTATAACCTCATTAGAACCCATAACAACCTTGGAATGATTTCCAGGGACATGTTGCCTGCAATTTAATCGAAATAGATTTACTACTATCTCCCAAGTCAGAACTCTCAGTCTCACAGCTTTGACAGTGACAGGCCTGTTGGGTTAGCCTCCATAGAAGAGTGAGCATAGACTTGAGCTGAAAAGCTCATCACAGCGTCTAGGTTTATGTTCTATCTTAGGAGGCAGAACTAGATGACGTGCGTGCGAGCTAAGTCGCTTCAATCGTTTCCGACTGTTTAGGACCCTATAGACTGTAACCCATGAGGCTCCTCTGTCCATGGGATTCTCCAGGCAAGAATACTGGAGTGGGTTGCCATGCCCTCCTCCAGGGGGTCTTCCCAACCCAGGGATCGAACTGGCGTCTCTTATGTCTCCTGCATTGGAGAGCAGGTTCTTTACCACTAGCGCCACCTGGGAAGCCCAGAACTAACTGAAAAACTCACTCAATTCCTTGCTACCATCCCCGAAAATCTGAAATGTAATAGGAATACTCTAGAGCGAGAGAATAACATCATCCTGGGGCAAGACAGTGAAAGCAAGTTCTCAAGTTCCTGTGCAATGAAAACCGATCCTCCTCCTGATGAGATGGAAAGAATGGATTTTCCAGAATAACAGTTGCCTACCATCTACCCAGATGGAGCTAATGTGCTATACTAAAATACCATATTCATAACAGTAGCTAAAATTGGGGTACTGAATGCTAAGTCTGTGACAGCCAGCTGTCATCTAATCCATTCAGATTTTGCGGGAGGCCAGTCTGGTGCATTAAAGAAAGAAAGAAAGTGTGCTCAGTCATGTCCAACTCTTTGCCACCTACCAGGCTCCTCTGTCCATGGGATTTTCCAGGCAATAGTACTGGAGTGGGTTGCCATTTCCTTCTCCAGGGAATTTTCCTGACCCAGGGATCGAACCCAGGTCTCCTGCATTGTAGACAGACACTTTACTGCCTGAGCCACCAGGGAAGCACTCTGGTGCGTTAAACTGGGATCCTAAAGACGACACCATTTGGAATGATTTGGTCAAACTGAAAGATCTAAGTCTCGAGGCGGGGCACCAATATCTGCAGTCTTTCTGAAATGAAATATTTACTACCATAGAGAGGGTAGTTTCTTGGGTTTTTTTTTTTTAATATATATTCATTTTTATTTATTTTATTTGACTGTGCCTGGCCTTAGCTGCAGTGTGCGGGATCTTCTGTTGTAGCACACGAACTCCTAACTGCATTCTGTGGAATCTAGTTCCATGACCAGGGACCGAACCAAGTTACACGGCCGTGATCTCTTCTTAAAGCTTAAAACTGCACTGAGGCTTCTAGCATATTAAATAAGACCTAGTTGGCTGCCCATTTATCTTGCCCCAAGAAACTCCATGTCCTATTTCTCACTACCGACCCCTCAGAGACGCCACTATAGACTAGCCCCCTCCCCGACGTCAGTATAAACATATTGTCCTAACCACAATCACGCCCTCTAGCTTCTGACAGTGATTAAGTGCTGCCACTTGGCCTCTGCTAGTCTCAGATCAGATCAGATCAGATCAGTCCCTCAGTCGTGTCCGACTCTTCGAGACCGCATGAATCGCAGCACGCCAGGCCTCCCTGTCCATCACCAACTCCCAAAGTTCACTCAGACTCACGTCCATCGAGTCAGTGATGCCATCCAGCCATCTCATCCTCTGTCATCCCCTTCTCCTCTTGCTCCCAATCCCTCCCAGCATCAGAGTCTTTTCCAATGAGTCAACTCTTTGCATGAGGTGGCCAAAGTACTGGAGTTTCAGCTTTAGCATCTTTCCTTCCAAAGAAATCCCAGGGCTGATCTCCTTCAGAATGGACTGGTTGGATCTCCTTGCAGTCCAAGGGACTCTCAAGAGTCTTCTGCAACACCACAGTTCAAAAGCATCAATTCTTCGGCGCTCAGCCTTCTTCACAGTCCAACTCTCACAACCATACATGACCACAGGAAAAACCATAGCCTTGACTAGATGGACCTTTGTTGGCAAAGTAATGTCTCTGCTTTTGAATATGCTATCTAGTTGGTCATAACTTTCCTTCCAAGGAGTAAGTATCTTTTAATTTCATGGCTGCAGTCACCATCTGTAGTGATTTTGGAGCCCCCCAAAATAAAGTCTGACACTGTTTCCACCATTTCCCCATCTATTTCCCATGAAGTGGTGGGACCGGATGCCATGATCTTCGTTTTCTGAATGTTGAGCTTTAAGCCAATTTTTTCTCTCTCCACTTTCACTTTGATCAAGAGGCTTTTTAGTTCCTCTTCACTTTCTGCCATAAGGGTGGTGTCATCTACATATCTGAGGTGATTGATATTTCTCCTGGCAATCTTGATTCCAGCTTGTTTCTTCCAGTCCAGCGTTTCTCATCATGTACTCTGCATATGTTAAATAAACAGGGTGACAATATACAGCCTTGACGAACTCCTTTTCCTATTTGGAACCAGTCTGTTGTTCCATGTCCAGTTCTAACTGTTGCTTCCTGACCTGCATACAAATTTCTCAAGAGGCCGATCAGGTGGTCTGGTATTCCCATCTCTTGAAGAATTTTCCACAGTTTATTGTGATCTATACAGTCAAAGGCTTTGGCATAGGCAATAAAGCAGAAATAGATGTTTTTCTGAAACTTTCTTGCTTTTTCCATGATCCAGCGGATGTTGGCAATTTGATCTCTGGTTCCTCTGCCTTTTCTAAAACCAGCTTGAACAGCAGGAAGTTCACGGTTCACATATTGCTGAAGCCTGGCTTGGAGAATTTTGAGCATACTTTACTAGCGTGTGAGATCAGTGCAATTGTGCGGTAGTTTGAGCATTCTTTGGCATTGCCTTTCTTTGGGATTGGAGTGAAAACTGACCTTTTCCAGTCCTGTGGCCACTGCTGAGTTTTCCAAATTTGCTGGCATATTGAGGGCAGCACTTTCACAGCATCATCTTTCAGGATTTGGAATAGCTCAACTGGAATTCCATCACCTCCACTAGCTTTGTTCGTAGTGATGCTTTCTAAGGCCCACTTGACTTCACATTCCAGGATGTCTGGCTCTAGGTGAGTGATCACACCATTGTGATTATCTGGGTTGTGAAGATCTTTTTTGTACAGTTCTTCTGTGTATTCTTGCCATCTCTTCTTAATATCTTCTGCTTCTGTTAGGTCCATGCCATTTCTGTCCTTTATCGAGCCCAACTTTGCATGAAATGTTCCTTTGGTATCTCTGATTTTCTTGAAGAGATCCCTAGTCTTTCCCATTCTGTTGTTTTCCTCTATTTCTTTGCATTGATTTCTGAAGAAGGCTTTCTTATCTCTTCTTGCTATTCTTTGGAACTCTGCATTCAGATGTTTATATCTTTCCTTTTCTCCTTTGCTTTTCACTTCTCTTCTTTTCACAGCTATTTGTAAGGCCTCCCCAGACAGCCATTTTGCTTTTTTGCATTTCTTTTCCATGGGGATGGTCTTGATCCCTGTCTGCTGTACAATGTCACGAACCTCATTCCATAGTTCTTCAGGCACTCTATCTATCAGATGTAGGCCCTTAAATCTATTTCTCACTTCCACTGTATAATCATAAGGGATCTAGGTCATACCTGAATGGTCTAGTGGTTTCCCTACTTTCTTCAATTTAAGTCTGAATTTGGCAATAAGGAGTTCATGGTCTGAGCCACAGTCAGCTCCTGGTCTTGTTTTTGCTGACTGTATAGAGCCTCTCCATGTTTGGCTGCAAAGAATATAATCAATCTGATTTCGGTGTTGACCATCTGGTCATGTCCATATATAGACCCCATTATCCTTATGGGAGAGACCAGTTCTCTAACAGCAACCCCACAGTCAGTCCCAGTCTGCAGGGGACGATGGCCACCAGAGAGCCGCTGGATGATGCTAGTGCCCCTCACCAGGCAGTTCTCACCCCAGGGGACACAGGGAGCAGATGGTACTTGGGGACCTATCCTCAGGCACCCACTTCTCTGAGCCTTTTTTCTTTGCTCCAGAGTCTGCTATGGCAGTTCTGCCATCTTTACTTCATCTTATGCAGTCCTAAATGAAATCAACCCTGAATATTCATCAGAAGGACTGATGCTGAAGCTGAAGCTCCAGTGCTTTGGCACCCTGACTTTTCCAATGAGCTGATTCATTGGAAAAGACCTGATGCTGGGAAAGACTGAAGGTAGGAAGAGAAGGGGGTGACCTAGGATGAGATGGTTGAATGGGATCACCGACTAGATGGACATGAGTTTGAGCAAGCTCTGGGAGACGGTGAAGGACAGGGAAGCCTAGCATGCTGCAGTCCATGGGATCACAAAGAGTTGGACCTGACTTAGTGACTGAACAACAACAAATGCAGGCTGACACTTTGTCCAAGATCCTAGGAGTCATCTGAGAAGGATGTCAGAGCTGACTGCTGGCCTGGGAGTTAAATCCTACAGGATGGGAGAGGGCCTCCCAGCTGCGAGCTGTACCCTCGGGCAGGCCCTCACATGGGGTCCTGCCAGGATGTGTCAGCAGGTTCTGCAGCCACTCGGGTTCAGAACCCCTCTCCTCTCTTGCTGGCTCAGCTCTCCCCCAGGCAGGTCATGCTGATCTGTGACCCTAATTGTGGATCCCATGGCCAGACCCAAGGTGTAGGCAGACCCTTAGGAAGACAAGGCGCTGTCCTGCAAGGCACACTCTTGCCACGTGGCCTCCAAGCAGAGGGATGCCCACCATCTTCCAACCAGCAGGCAGTCCCCCAGGGCTCAGGGATACAGCAGTTACATCCACCTAGAAAAACCCAATGTAAGCCTCAGGGTCCCATTCCTTCACTGCCAAAGCCCTGAATTAATCTTCCCACTGAATCAGCTCCTCTCATTCACATCTTGCGTGTTCAGTTGTTCAGTCGTGTCTGACTCTTTTCAGCCCCATGGACAGTAGCCCACCAGGCTTCTCTGTCCATAGAATTTTCCAGCCAAGAACACTGGAGTGGGTTGCCATTTCCTCCTCGGGGGTTTCTCCCGACCCAGGGATCAAACCTGAGTCTCCCACATTGGCAGGTGGATTCTTTACCATTAGCACCATAAAAAGCAGCATGTATGGAGAGCATTGGGTTGGATGTTAGAATGTAAGAGAGATGACCGTGCCTTCCTTGGTGGGGCTTTGGTGGATATTAGAAAGCAGAAAATGACATTAGGAAGCATTAATGCAGAGGGGTCAGTATTTACATCCAGTCTCTTGAGGTCATTGCCCCATCCTTAAACATAGGCAGACATGTCCAGGCTTCACTCTGCAGAGGGCAGCTCTGTCCACAACCAGCAAACACAGAACGCGAGCTTTCAGTATATTCCCTGTTCATGGCATCACTGGAGAATGTCCGCTCCTCCCTTGCCCAAACTCATCTTCAGATTTCTTGGTCAGACTTTGCTGTTTATTCTCACATCTCTGTCCCTCCCTAAGCCCTCAGATTGGTCACACCCAGCTCCCTTGGCACGGGACCACCTACACTGCCTTCAGTGAGACCCCTTCTGGTTAGAACCGCCAGCCTGAGGCCACCACAGCTTCAACTGCGACCCCCTCCCAGCTGAGCCATGCGAGCCTGTGAACTCGGGGACACACCAGCACGGTGGGAAGGCTGGCAACGAGCAGGTCTGCTCTGTTCAGAGCTCAGGGCGTGTTTGCCTGTGAGAAGGCAATGGCACCCCACTCCAGTACTCTTGCCTGGAAAATCCCACAGATGGAGGAGCCTAGTGGGCTATAGTCCGTGGGGTCGCACAGAGTCGGACACGACTGAAGCGACTTAGCAGCAGCAGCAACAGCAGCCATTAAGCTCAGAACCGGAGACAACAGCTCAGGCTAAAAAATAGAGAACAGACACTCCGAAAAGCAAGGGAAGACGAGTACGAATTCCAGGAAGACAACAGATGCCGCAGCTCCTGACACAACGCTGTCAATTCCCAACAGGGAGAGAAATCCCTGGCTGACTTAGACAACCTCCTTGATGCTCCCATGAGATCCTCCTTGGCGCCCTGAGACCTCACCCTCCCAGCTCTGTAACTAAGGCTTCGCTCACTGTTCTTTCACCATGTTAAACACACCTCGAGAGCAGAAGCCGAGTCTAAGCGTCACAGCCCCCCATCCACCCGGCTGCCCCTGGGGGCTGGATGGGAAAAGCCTCCCTTCCGTAGAAAGCAGGGAACACTTCTGACTCAAGGCGTCCATGACCCCAGCATATGTGAATCCAGGGTGAGCCAAGGAAACGGGCCAAACCGCAAGGAGCTGAGAACTGGAGGAGCCTGAGGAAACAGAGGAAGCGGCCGGGACAGCGGCGCGCCAGGAGGATGGGGCAGGGGCCAGGAGTGCAGGGGAGAAGAGGGACGCGGTCAGGGTCACAGCAGGACCCTAAAGGCCAAGTGACATCACTGAGGCCCAGAGGACTTCAGGATGTGGGCTTGAACTCGCTCCATCCCAAGACGATGAGAACAAGTGGAACTGGAATGCTAGGCAGAAGGGAAAGTCTCAGGAAACCTGGAAAGAGAAAGCTGGGTCCAAGCAGGGTCCAAGCTTGGTCTTAGTCACAAGGTATAAGGCAAGAATCTAACAACTAAACCAAACGAGAAGTCAGCACAGCAAGGCCTTACCAGCTACATGACTAGGCAACACCAAGAGAGGTAGAGATGTTTTTCAAATGGATGGATGGATGGATGGATGGAAATAAAAAGGGTTTACGATGATAGATCATCTAGAGACCAGGCCAGGACTCTTTAGATTCCTACCTGCCAGGAATCAGGTTGGGTCCAAACTTTGGATCAAACGAGAGCAGAGTGGCCACTGTTGTGGAGATTCTCCATGCCACAGGTCAAGATGTCAGTCACAAGCACCTGTGTTTCGGCAGAGATGCAAGAACAGCAGAGGAGGGGGAAAGCTTCATAGAGGGAAATGCTGACAGCTTTAGGCGTGTTCTGAGTCAAGGCTGCTGGACTGAGGAAGCTGTAGATGGAGTGACTAGAATCAGGGCGTCCTATGCGGTTAAGTTGGGCTTCCCAGGTGGCTCACTGGTAAAGAATCCGCCTACCAAGCAGGAGATGCAGGGTTTGATGCCTGGATTGGAAAGATCCCCTGGAGAAGGAAATGGCAATCCACTTGAGTATTCTTGCCTGGAGAATCCCACGGACAGGGGATGCCTGGTGGGCTACAGTCCATGGGGTCGCAAAGAGTTGGAGGCAACTGAGCACCCAAACAACAACCAACAACATGTGTTTAGTTAGGGGTGTATGTTGTGGCTTCCTCTGGTTGGCCTTAGGTTGGAAGCAGGGACAAGATTAAGGAAGCTGTCAGTTATTATTCAAGTCCTGGCCACTCTGGACTGACTGGTGGGGAGGTTATTGTTACGGTTTGGTTTCCTGCATTGCTCCCTGAGACCAGCCTGACATCCTGCGAGTCTGCCCTGTAGCAGGCTTAAGTCCTGGGCGAGCGGCTGCAGGCCTGTGGATCAACACTGTTTTTACGTATGGTCGGGCCATTGTCCGTATGTATGTTCAGCGCCTCGATCGATGGACTCCTTTCCCAAACCCACATCAAGAGATAGACTTCTCGAGAACAGTTGGGGAATTGTGTCTGTTGCTAAAACTTAAATTAAAATGTATCTACTATTTTTAATGCCTGGAGACTGATTCAAATCCAACCTGGATTTGGAAACTCAAAACCAATCTGGGGTGATATTTCAGGCAAGCGCAAAAAAGAGAAAAACAACTTCACCCACCTCAACTACACAATAATCAATTTGGATGCCGCACCAACTGGTGAATAAAAGAAGCCAGAAAGGCATTTCTCAACCTGTGCAGTGTCTTCTGAGCTCTGCAGGAGACACAGAAAAGTTAGTGAAGATTACAATGGAAGGGACTTCCCTGGTGGCATGGTGGTAAAGAATCTGCCTGCCAATGTGAGGGACACAGGTTCGATCCCTGGTCAGGGAAGATTCCACATGCTGCGGGGCAACTAAACCCGTGAGCCACAACTTGAGCCTGTGCTTCACAAGACAGAGCCCCTGCAATGAGAAGCCCGCTCCATCGCAAGGAAGAGGAGCTCCTGCTCGTCGCGACCAAAGAAATCCGGCACAAAGCAACGAACACCCAGCACAGCCAACAAATGAATAAAATGTATAAAGGATGTAAGTCTTCCTTCTTAGGCAGAAATTCTGACAAATTAGTGATACACTTCACATATTAAATAATGTCACCAGTATAGATATAACCTAAGTACAGCCACATACCCAGGGGCTGAACTTGACCTAAAAAGTGCACACAGAAACATTTTTTTTTAACAACAGAGGAACAAGATTCTAGGATAAGTTTAATCTTTGTAACAATTTCCCTTTAAAAAACAGACAGCTTTTAGAAAGATGGTAACAATAACCCTTTGTACGAGACAGCAAAAGAGACACTGATGTATAGAACAGTCTTATGGACTCTGGGAGAGGGAGAGGGTGGGAAGATTTGGGAGAATGACATTGAAACATGTAAAATATCATGTAAGAAACGAGTTGCCAGTCCAGGTTCGATGCACGATACTGGATGTTCTGGGCTAGTGCACTGGAACGACCCAGAGGGATGGTATGGGGAGGGAGGAGGGAGGAGGGTTCAGGATGGGGAACACATGTATACCTGTGGTGGATTCATTTCGATATTTGGCAAAACTAATACAATTATGTAAAGTTTAAAAATAAAAAAAAAAAAAAAAAAACAGACAGCTTATCGGTAAGAAAGCCTCCTAATAATCAATCTGACAATGTTACAGCCACATTTTCGCAGTATATGTTCATAAACTTTAATTACTGAAATTAAAAGACAGCAGCACATATGGTAAGACTATCTTAAAATGTAAAGTGACAGATGTCTATAAATATTAAAATTCTGTAATTATCAGTATAGTTCATTAATTATCTGTCTTCGGATCTTAAAAATTGGAATGATATTTATTCACAAACATTCAGCCATTTAATGAGTAATAATTCATATGAGGAAAACAAGGTGTGGCAAGCTGAGGCCTTTTTGGGTTAGTATTTACTTTTAATCATCATGCAGTCAGAAGTGGTATGGTGACTGTTAACGTGTCCTCGTAGTGGGAGCACTGCAAACCAAAGCTTAATTTGGATTTAAATAGACTGAATTTCCTCTCTATTTTTTCTGAGAACTAATGAAAAACAGTATAACTAGTTGGGTCATGGATACTGACGGGAAATAATTTAAGAGTATGACCTGACCTGCTTGATATCAACATCAATATAAGAGTATATAAAGCAGTAATGTTTAGCTTTCTTTCCGCTAGGGAACCTCATGGGATCTGAGCAGGGTTATTGACGGCTTCCTCTCAAGGCTCTCTAAGCCAGGACTTTTCAAAATGTGCTGTTCATACTAAATGCCTGGGGATCTGGGTCCAAGGTGGGGCCAGAGTTTGCATTTCTGCAGAGATGCTAGGCTTCCAGTCCCAGAACTTGAGAATAACAAGGTCCGGATCACCAGCCGCCAAAGATTTGAAGGCCTCTCATACCTGTCGACACCTTTATACACCTTGGCATGTAAAACACGTTGCAAGCATCTCTAAAGAATGTGTGCATTATAATGTCTGTCCTTTATCTCTGATTTCTTTGTATTAGTCGCTTAGTCATGTCTCTTTGTGACCCCATGGACTGTAGCCCACCGGGCTCCTCTCTCCATGGGATCTTCCAGGCAAGAATACCGGAGTGGGTGGGTTGCCATTCCCTTCTCCAGTGGATCTTCCAGACCCAGGGACTGAACCCAGGTCTCCTGCACTGCAGGCAGATTCTTAATCTGTTCCTCAGGGCAAACTTCCCAGGGGAAATCTCTATGAACCCGGCAGGGGACATTTCTGCGTGTCATTGACCACAGTTATTCCAGCTCGCAAAGAAACACCACCACTCAAAATGGTCATCCTAAGTGTGAATGTGGGAGGATATTATAATTCTGATGATTGAAATACAGGAGTCTTTCTATTATGAGATGTTCTGAAGTAGCCCAATCAAAGATTTCTGCTTGCCTTTTCAAATTATTCACAAGTACCCTTGCTTTGGGCTATGGGAGGAGATTTGTACGATTAGATTCACTCCTTTGAACAGGAGAGCCGCGTGGAGGTCCACGCCGACCCCGCCGGCATCCCCCTGCGCCTGGAGGGCAGGAGCGAACAGGCACCATTCCTCACTGGTTTCTGTTATGCGGTGCCGGAGGCTGGCTGAGAAGAAAAGGCAGCAGCCATCTGAGACTTGGAATTCCAAGACTGTCCCAAGTCAAGGTACTGAAGCCAGAAACCTGCATACTCCTGTCTCCTGCAGCTCATTCTAAGTGTCCAGGGACCCCCTAAGGGGTTTTCCATGCCAGACTCTGGGCTCCTCTTTCCTAACACAAATGTGCCTGACCTATGCTCGCATTTCTTAAATGGGTGACTTGAGAGTATCCAGTGTTACATGAAAGGAAAGAGGGCTGCTTTGTTTGTCTGAGTCGTCTTCTCCACCTTTTCACATTCACATGTCTCCTGTGCTTCAGGGTCCAGGCAGACGCCACCTCCTCCACGGAGCCTTCCAGGATGCCCACAGCTCACTGAGCTTTACCCCTACACGACTAGGCTTTTGGTTTCAAGGCACTCACTTCCGTCTGCCTGGTATTATACCTGAGTACCGGTCTCTCCTGAAACACTGCGAGCTCTACAAGGGCAGACTGTCTCGTGCATCTCAAGCAGGCACTCAGGGAAGATTTTGGAATGAAGACATGAATAAAGGCTAATATATCCTAAAGCCTGTCAAGCTGTTATTACAGACTACAGTAAAGCTTGTCTTATCCCTATCATATGTGTTACCTTATCTTCCATAACGCTAATGCCACTTACGTAGCATGTAAGCATTTACACAGAGTATTTTTTAACCAACGTAAATCTCCAGTGTTGTACCAGGCAGGTGATATCTGGGGGCCAGCGCCTCTGTTCTCATGCCCCCAGCGTACAACCAGCAGTTGTCTGCCTGCACCCCAATTAGAGACGCGCAGGGCTGACAGCATACTGGTTGCACAAAAGATTCATGATGTGAGCACAGCATGACGACAGCTCTCTAGCCCAGGTGAGGAGAAAAACCCTTAGCTCTGAGAGTTCTGCTGCTGCTGCTGCTGCTAAGTCACTTCAGTCATGTCCGACTCTGTGCGACCCCATAGATGGCAGCCCACCAGGCTTTGCTGTCCCTGGGATTCTCCAGGCAAGAATATTAGAGTGGGTTGCCATTTCCTTCCTCAATGCATGAAAGAGAAAAGTGAAGGTGAAGTCACTCAGTCGTGTCCAACTCCTAGCGACCCCATGGACTGCAGCCTACCAGGCTCCTCCATCCATGGATTTTCCAGGCAAGAGTACTGGAGTGAGGTGCCATTGCCTTCTCTGCTGAGAGTTCTACTTAACATATTAACAGAGTAAGCGGTATTTTTTCTCCCTTTCCTCTCCTCCTCTTTTCCTCTTTTTTGTTTTAAATGACCACTCCTTGTCCCCACAAATGTTTTACTAGATTCAAATTGCCATTTTGTTTCCTTCTAACTTTTCATCTAAATGAATTTCTATGGGTCTTATGAGTCCTTTTTCTACTTCTTGTAAGTTTTCACCTCTTCTTGTCTGCTTCCCAGTTCTCCAAATTGTTTGTTTTTATTGCCTAACCATTTGCCACAGACTGAATGTTTACGAGCCTCAGCAACTTCATCTGTTGAAACCAGACGCCCAGTGTAACGGTATTAGGAGGTAGAGCTTGGAGAGAGGCAGAGCCCTGGAGATGGGGGTCAGTGATGTTCTACAAGAGACCACAGAAAGTCCTTACCCTCTTCCACCTCATGCTTTGTCGTATCCGACTCTGCAACCCCATGGACTGTAGCCCGCCACGCTCCTCTGTCCTTGGGAATTCTCCAGGCAAGAATACCGGAGTGGGTTGCCATTCCCTTCTCCAAGGGATCTTCCCAGACCAGGGATGGGACCTGTGTCTTCTGCATTGGCAGGCAGATTCTTTACCACCAAGCCACCAGGGAATCCTTCCACTACATGAGAACACAGTGAAAAGCCAGCTGCTAAAGACCCAGGAAGCAGGCCACCTGCGCCGCTCCCAGCAGACACCGAACCTGCCAGAGTCTGAATTGTGGACTTCCATCCTCCAGAACTGTCAAAGTGCTATTATTTACAAGCCATGAGGTCAGTGATATTTTGTTAGAGCAAACTGAATGGACTGACACAGTGTCTAAAGTGGTACCAACCACAGTCCTCTTCTTTTCTTCAACTTTTTTTTAGTGATAATTTGTTTTCTATCCTTTGGTCAGTGTCTCGATTTTATACATTTTCTGTATCATCACTTCCTCTGTTATCCCAATTATTTTTCCATTTAACGTCTTGCTTGCTAAGTCGCTTCAGTCATATCAGACTCTGTGCGACCCCATAGACCACAGCCCACCAGGCTCCCCCGTCCCTGGGATTCTCCAGGCAAGAACACTGGAGTGGGTTGCCATTTCCTTCTCCAATGCATGAAAGGGAAAAGTGAAAGTGAAGTCGCTCAGTCGTGTCCGACTCTAGCGACCCCATAGATTGCAGCCTCCCAGGCTCCTCCGTCCATGGGATTTTCTAGGCAAAAGTACTGGCGTGGGGTGCCATCGCCTTCTCCGATTTAACGTCTAGATGATCCAAAACGAAAACAAAACGAATGAACAAATGAGCAAGTTCAGAGGATTACACTGCAAACACCTGTGGGCTCACTACTCCGCCAAATGGGCTTCAGATTTTAATTTTCCTGGAAAATAAAAATAAAAGTAGGTAGAAAGGTTTTTTTTTTCTATTCCTGTTTTAGTAAAAAGAAAATGTTATCATGAACCAATGTTGAATTTTATCAAGTGCCATTTCTGTGTTTTCCAAGATGCTCTCATTTTTTTCTCTTTTAATCTGTTAGTGTGATAAATAACGTGAACAGGATTTTCTAATTTTAAACTATCTTTGCACTCTGCAATTAACCCAATTTGTTCATGAAGAATTCTTTTATTTCCGTATTGCCGAAGCTCAGTTTGCCAAATTTATTTAGGATTTTTGTAACGACGTTCACAAATGAGTCTTTGTAACTTTCCTTTCACTGTATGAGTTCGTGAAGTGAGTTAGAAGCGTTGCCTCATAATCTATTTAAAAGAGTCCTTCTAGCATTCAGATAACCATTGGGTATGCACTGAACATTTCTGGGGTTAGGTTTTGGGAGTGATTTTTAAGTACTGATAGAATTCTTCCATGATTTTTGATATTCAGCTTTTCTCTTCCTCTTCCAGTCCCTTGAGAAGTTACATTTACTTGGGAAAATTGTCCATTTTACCTGTTTTCCCAGCACTGGTTCTGTGTTGTGAACAGCACTCCCTCTTGGTTTACAAAAATCTCTGCTCCATCTCTGGCAACGTGCCTCAGTCTTAGTGCATTTTTGTGTGTGCTTTATCTCTCTTTTTTTGCTCCATCTTGCTTGCAGGTCTTACCATTTTATTAGTTTCTGCAGTGAATCAGCTTTGGGTTTTATAATCTCCACTATTGTTTCTTCGGAGAGGGCGATGGCAACCCACTCCAGTACTCTTGCCTGGAAAATCCCATGGACGGAGGAGCCTGGAAGGCTGCAGTCCATGGGGTCGAAAAGAGTCGGACACGACTGAGCGACTTCACTTTCACTTTTCCTTTCATGCATTGGAGAAGGAAATGGCAAGCCACTCCAGTGTTCTTGCCTGGAGAATCCCAGGGACGGGGGAGCCTGGTGGGCTGCCGTCTATGGGGTCGCACAGAGTCAGACACGACTGAAGTGACTCAGCAGCAGCAGCAGCTATTGTTTCTTTGTTTTCTATTTTACCAATTTACGCTTTCTACGAATTGCATTACATTTACTACAGTCAGGTTCATTCAGCTGAGTGTATAATTCAGCTATGGCATTTAAGACTATAAATACCCCAGTCATTACCACTTTTGATGCACCCTGCGTGTTTCTGTGTATTTTATTTTCATGATCATTCAGTTATAGGCTTATTTTCTAAGTGGAGAAGCAGTTTGGGGTTGTGATAAAAAAAAAAGATGGTTCTGCCTCTTAGACAAGTTATTGAATCACTCTGTGCCTGAATTTCATTATCTGTGAGCTAATAGAATATCTGTAATATCAGACAGAGGATGAGATGGCTGGATGGCATCACTGACTCAATGGATGTGAGTTTGAGTGAATTCCGGGAGTTGGTGATGGACAGGGAGGCCTGGCATGCTTCGATTCATGGGGTTGCAAAGAGTCGGACACGACTGAGCGACTGAACTGAACTGAACTGAAGATCATTATCTGAACATGATAGTTCTTGTGTCAGAGGGTTGTTATGAGCATTAAACTGGTTAATACATGTAAGATGCATTAACCAGTGCCTGGTATCTAGTCACTGCTCAAGTCACTTTCGCAATTATTATTACATGATAACTATTTTATTGTCTATGCTTTAGACATTTTTTCTTCATTTACAAAAACATGAAACTCTGCTATTTGTTATTAATTTCAAATTAATAGCAGTGAGGTAAGAAAAGATGGCCAATATGATAAAAATGCTTTGGTATTTGTTGGTATTTCCTTTGTGACCCTAATTATGTTGCACATATGCCTAAATATTACAGCTATTCTCTATGGGGCATAGGTTGTTTTATATATATATATATATATATATATAGCCATTAGGTCACACTTGTTGTATTATTAAAATCTTGGATGTCTTTGCTAAACTTTTGATAGGGTTAAAAACCACTCTTTACATTGGTGCTTTTATTTTCTTCTTGTTCTCTTCTGTCAATATCTGCATTTTACATTTAAGAGTTTCCTATTAGGTACATACTATTTCAGAATTATAGTTTTAGGTGAATTTGTTCCTTATTTAACAGTTTTCGTCATCCCCAGCAGTGCTTTTCGCTTCCAGCTCCGTGATGCCCAATATTGTCATGACTCGCAAAATTTGTTGCTTTTTGGTTCTGGACAGTATATGTTTGGTTTCAGTTGTTTGATTCTTTACTTAACCTTTCTAAGTCATTATGTTTTAAGTACGTCTCTTGTGTACAGAATATAGCACAAACTTTTTATCCATTTATGCTTGCCAGGACCACTGATATACTGGATTTATTTCGACCACCTTATTTTCATGCTACTTTCCATACTTCTCTTTGCTTCTTATTTCTCCTTGCCTATCCCCTAGTGAATTAATAATTTTCATCATCATTTCTCTCTTATTTTCAACTTATTTGTAAGTTGTATGTTCTACTTTTCTTCTTTTAGGAATTACTCTTAATACTCATGATGAATATTTGACTTAAAGCCAAAATTTAGTCAGTTTCCTTACTCTTTCCAACTGACACTAGCATTTCAAAATGCATTTTAAACGCCTATTGCCTTATATGTTATATTCTCCAGTAGTTCCAACCCTATTTACATGTTCTCAAGTCAGTCATTATTGTTGTTGCTGTTAGTTTGCATTCAGTTCAGTTCAGTCAGTGCAGTCGCTCAGTCCTGTCTGACTCTTTGTGACCCCATGGACTGCAGCACGCCAGGCCTCCCTGTCCATCACCAACTCCCAGAGTTCACTCAGACTCATGTCCATTGAGTTGGTGATGCCATCCAACCATCTCATCCTCTGTTATCCCCTTCTCCTCTTGCCCCCAATCCCTCCCAGCATCAGGGTCTATTCCAATGAATCAACTCTTCGCATGAGGTGGCCAAAGTACTGGAGTTTCAGCTTTAGCATCAGTCCTTCCAAAGAAATCCCAGGGCTGATCTCCTTCAGAACGGACTGCTTGGATCTGCTTGCAGGCCAAGGGACTCTCAAGAGTCTTCTCCAACACCACAGTTCAAAAGCATCAATTCTTCGGCGCTCAGCCTTCTTCACAGTCCAACTCTCACATCCATACATGACCACTGGAAAAACCATAGCCTTGACTAGATGGACCTTTGTTGACGAAGTAATGTCTCTGCTTTTGAATATGCTATCTAGGGTGGTCATAACTTTCCTTCCAAGGAGTAAGCGTCTTTTAATTTCATGGCCGCAATCACCATCTGCAGTGATTTTGGAGCCCAAAAAACTACTCTGTCACTGTTTCCACTGTTTCACCATCTATTTGCCATGAAATGATGGGACTGGATGCCATGATCTTAGTTTTCTGAATGTTGAGTTTTTAAAAAGCCAACTTTTTCACTCTCTGCTTTCACTTTCATCAAGAGGCTCTTTAGTTCTTCTTCACTGTCTGCCATAGGGTGGTGCCATCTGCATATCTGAGGTTAGATATTTCTCCTTGCAATCTTGATTCCAGCTTGCGCTTTATCCAGCCCAGTATTTCTCATGATGTGCTCTGCATATAAGTTAAATAAGCAGGGTGACAATATACAGTCTTGACTGTATATTATATGTATTAGATTACATGGCTAGTGCTTTTTAAATTTAGCCACAATGTATGTATTTGTTTGCTTTCTATTTATTCTTGTAATTTGGTCTTTCCTTCTGAATGTGGTTTTTCCCTCCCTCCTCTGTCGATGGGATTCACCAGGCAAGAATACTGGAGTGGGTTGCTATGCCCTGCTCCAGGGGATCTTCCCAATCCAGCGATCGAACCTGTGTCTCTTCCTTCTAACCTGCATTGGCAGGGGGTTGTTTACCAGTAGTGCCACCTGGGAAGCCCACTGTCAGGTCTAGATACCCCCAAATCAAGAAATGACCATAAACTGGCACCCTTGGGCTGGAACCATGGGTTTCTCCTAAACAACTCATGGGTACCAGAGCGCAGCGGCTGCTGCCACAGCCATTCATTCTCTCGATCAACAGGGAGCTGGAAGAAACGTGTTTATGGCCACCACACAGACACCTCAGACATGGGGATTCTCAGGCACGTGCTATCAAACAATTGCTTTGATGTATTAAGAAGTAAAAAAATAGCTTGAAAATATCTCCAGGTAACCAGAAACTATAAACATTACATTAACAAGCAAACAGAACTTCTAAAATTGAAAAATTCTATAACTGAAATGAATTACTCAAAAAAAGCTTGCAAGCAGGTTAGACAGAACTAAAAAGAACATTACTGAACTGAATGATGATGCTGGTTAGAAGAAATTACCTAGAATGCAGCACAGAAGACAAGAAATACAGAAAAGAGGATAAAATCATAGAAGGAAGAAATAGGAGGGCCTTATATACATTTATTGAGAGTCTGGAGAGGATAAAAATAAGTAAATAAAAAACCATATTTAAAAGAGACAAATCCACAGATTTAAGAAGCTCATCAAAGCCAAAGCAGGAAAAAAGAAAATCCAGCTTTAGACACATCAAAGAAAATGAAAACAAAACAAATTCCTAAAAAGCCCTAAAAGAATATCAATTATTTTAAAATTTGAAGAGAAAGATCTTAAAAGCAGCAAGAGGGGAAAAAACGAATTCCCTTGGAAAGAGTTATAGTCGGGCTTCCCCAATAGCTCAGCAGGTAAAGAATCCACCTACAATGCAGGAGACACAGAAGACATGGGTTCAATCCCTGGGTTGGGAAGATCCCCTAGAGAAGGAAATGGCAACCCACTCCAGTATTCTTGCCTGGGAAATTCCATGGACAGAGGAGACTGGCGGGCTACCGTCCATGGGGTCGCAAAAGAGTTGGACATGACTGAGCGACAGCAGCAGAAAAAATTACACTTCATTAATTTCTAAGTCTTTAACAGCAACAGATGAAGCAGAAAGGATGAGATTTTCCCAGGGGTTGCATGCTCAGTCACTAAGTCGAATCCAACTCTTTGTACCCCATGCACTATAGCCTGCCAGGCTCCTCTGTACATGGGATTCTCCAGGCAAGAATACTGGAGTTGGTTGCCACTGAAAGTGAAAGTGAAAGTGAAGTCATTCAGTCATGTCTGACTCTTTGCAACCCCATGGAACCGTAGCCTACCAGGTTCCACCATCCACGGGATTTTCCAGGCAAGAGTACTGGAGTGAGTTGCCATTTTCTTCTCCAGGAGATCTTCCTGACCCAGGGATTGAACCTGGGTCTCCCGCGTTGTAGGCAGATTCTCTACCATCTGAGCCACCAGGGAAGTCCATCCAGGGTTGCCATTAAGAGATCATAATTGTCAGCCTAGAATTATTTCAGGAGGGAGGGCAAATAAAGACATTTTCAGACAAACAAAACAGAATTTGCCACCAGCAGAAACTCACTACAGGAAATTCTGAAGGATATACTTTTGAAAATAACTCTATATGAAAGGCCACAGATGAGAAAGGAATGAATAGCAAAGGAAACCATAAATGTTTGGCTAAATCTAACACTGACTGTATAAACCAATAATAATGACGTCTTTGGGGATTCAAAAAATGATAACAACGTCACTGGTATAATCTCTATGAAGGGAAATTTGGCAATATCTATCAAAATTACAAATGTATATATCCTTTGATTTAGCAACCCCACCATGAATTCTGTGAATTTATTTGAAAGTTACATAGTTCTCAAGATTAGTCATCCCAAATGTTTTGATTGCACATAAGAATATTTCAGAAAAAATGTGCACACTTTGTGGAACTAAGATAATTCTGAAATTGTGTGATTCTTTCCAAATTCTTTGATTCTTACTGGTTCTGTGTTTATACCCACTGGATTTAGAGCAACTTCCACTTCTAAATGCTTTATAATTGAATCACAATTTAAATGCATTCAGAAGATCATGTTATTTAGAGATTCCATGATAGTTGATCTACGAAGTAGTAAATCTTTTTAATATTATAAACGAACTAGCCCCTAATTTATGGTTCTTAACTGAAGAAAATTTTCCTGTTGACGTGGACTACATTTCAAAAGCTTTTAGCTTCTTTTTTTGGCTGAAATGAATTTTCCCTAAAAGCAGTTTAATCAATGGTGATTATGCTCACAAACAATCTCACATAAGCTTATATAACCCACAATGAGCTGAAAGTAGAAAAAAGCAACACTTACTACGGCTAGAAATAGAAAATGGATGAGAAGAATTAGAAATATTTTCCTTCAATGTTGGTGCCTCAGGAAAAATAAGTAAAAAATAGTGTAAACACAATCAGATGGGAAGACAGAGTCCTTTGTAAAACTCCAGGCCCTCTCAAAGGCTTTAGAGGTTTGTGGGGAAATTATAAAATGTATGACTTCCCTTTTCCTTGGAACAATGTCTAACAGCGTAACATTTTCGCTTTGAGTTATTGTTATCGTCATTGATGGTGCCCAAATGGAGGCTAAGAAAGAAGGAGAGGAGGGCTAACCATTTCTAAAGGAGCCAAGCAAGAACTGAGAGAGGGAACCAGGACGGAGAGGGGGAAAGAGAATGAGTCTGTTCCCAAGAAAGCAATTGCCTGAGACTAAATAAATTGAATTGTAAATGATAAAAAAAAAAAAGTAGACAGGGGATAGGTATGTCCCCTAGGGATTATCACAATCCCCAGCCCTCATGTAAGTTTCATAAATATTTACTGAACAGAGCAGACCTGGAACTGAACAGGATGGAGGGCGCCCGGAGAGAAGAGTTTGGGGGTCAATTTCGGTTACCCCTATTGACCACCAGGTGGCAGCATCACCTCATGACCTCTCTGGTGTCCCAGGTAAAACCTGGGGGGCAGGAAGAGGAGGCATCAGTGTACAAACACTGGATTCCTGTACGTGAATGCTCCCAGCCAAGGGTTCAGAAGTGGGTAAGAACCTGTATGAACGTTCTCAAATCAGGTGAAGTATACTGGAGTAGTCGATTGGTGAAATTTGGGTCCCAAACGCCCTATAAATTTTAACCTAAAGTCATTTTGTTCAAAAATTTGCCCCCCTGAACTACATTTGTACATTTCTAACCATTAATATCAAGCTTAAAACAGGTGGAATGGGTGCCTGAGCAGCAGTTTTGATGATCCATATTCAGAAAGTGCTGCTGCAAGATGCTAGTTTTTTAGTGGCAGCTGTGAACTGACCTATTTCCCCAAAATACAATTATTCCAAGCTCCATTATTTCAGGCTGATTCATATATGAATATTCCTCTGGGTATTACTAAAATAAAAATCCAGTGAAACAGATTAAAAACTATATTTAATGGTCCCTAAAGAAACACTTAAAACACACACACACACACACACATCTGCCCATGCTAAAGAATGATACCAAAGTAGCTTGAAAGTTTCAGGCAAGTAAAATAGAAAGAAAAACAAAATGTCCTTAGAATATGTTAATGAAGATTTGGATAAACCCTAAAAAGAAGATAGAAAACATAACTGAGAGAGATGTCTTTTCTCCCCTCGCCCCCTGACCTTTTTTTGAATACACCATGTGGTATATGGGATCTTAGTTCCCTTGTTGGGCATCAAACCTGCACCCCCTGCATTAGAAGGGGGAAGTCTTAACCACTGGACTGTCAGGAAAGTCCCCCACCTCTATCTCTTCTTTTTCCCCATTTACCTAAGCAATGATTGCTGAGTTTTCCAAATTTGCTGGCATGTTGAGTGCAGTACTTTAACAGCATCATCTTTTAAGATTTGAAATAGCTCAACTGGAATTCCATCACCTCCACTAGCTTTGTTCATAGTGATGCTTTCTAAGGCCCACTTGACTTTGCATTCCAGGATGTCTGGCTCTAGGTGAGTGATCACACCATCATGGTTATCTCGGTCATTAAGATCCTTTTTGTATAGTTCTTCTGTATATTCTTGCCACCTCTTCTTAATATCTTCTGCTTCTGTTAGGTCCATACCATTTCTGTCCTTTATCGAGCCCATCTTTGCATGAAATACTCCTTTAGTATCTCTAATTTCCTTGAAGAGATCTCTAGTCTTTCCCATTCTATTGCTTTCCTCTATTTCTTTGCATTGATCATTTAGGAAGACTTTCTTATCTCTCCTTGCTATTCTTTGGAACTCTGCATTCAAATGGGTATATCTTTCTTTTTCTCCTTTGCCTTTTGCTTCTCTTCATTTCTCAGCTATTTGTAAGGCCTCCTCAGACAACCGTTTTGCCTCTTTGCACTTCTTTTTCTTGGGGATGGTTTTGATCACCGCTTCCTATACAATGTTATGAACCTCCATCCATAGTTCTTCAGGCACTCTGTCTATCAGATCTAACCCCCTGAATCTATTTCTCACTTCCACTGTATAATTGTAAGGAATTTGATTTAGGTCATACCTGAATAGTCTAGTAGTTTTCCCTACTTTCTTCAATTTAAGTTTGAATCTGGCAATAAAGAGTTCATGATCTGAGCCACAGTCTGCTCCTGGTCTTGATTTTGGCTGACTGTATAGAGCTTTTCTTCTGAGGGATTCCTGCCTGCAGTAGTAGATATAATGGTCATCTGAGTTAAATTCACCCATTCCAATCCATTTCAGTTTGCTGATTCCTAGAATGTCGACATTCACTCTTGCCATTTCTTGTTTGACCACTTCCAATTTGCCTTGATTCATGGACCTGACATTCCAGGTTCCTATGCAATATTGCTCTTTACAGCATCGGACCTTGCTTCTATTACCAGTCACATCCACAGCTGTGTATTGTTTTTGCTTTGGCTCCATCCCTTCATTCTTTCTGGAGTTATTTCTCCACTGATCTCCAGTAGCATATTCGGCACTTACTGACCTGGGGAGTTTCTCTTTCAGTATCCTATCATTTTGCCTTTTCATACTGTTCATGGGGTTCTCAAGGCAAGAATACTGAAGTGGTTTGCCATTCCCTTCTCCAGTGGACCACATTCTGTCAGATCTCTCCACCATGACCCCGCCCATCTTGGGTTGCCCCACGGGCATGGCTGTTTCATTGAGTTAGACAAGGCTGTGGTCCTAGTGTGATTAGATTGACTAGTTTTCTGTGAGTATGGTTTCAGTGTGTTTGCCTTCTGATGCCCTCTTGCAACACCTATCGTCTTACTTGGGTTTCTCTTACCTTGGGCGTGGGGTATCTCTTCACGGCTGCTCCAGCAAAGCGCAGCCATTGCTCCTTACCTTGGACGAGGGGTATCTCCTCACCGTCACCCTTCCTGACTTTCAATGTGGGATAGCTCCTCTAGGCTGTCCTGCGCCAGCGCAGCCACGGCTCCTTGCTGAGCTTGCCCAAGGAAGATATGAGATCCGCCCATTAACTCGAGGACTCGAAATTTCTTAACGCCTTTTCCATCACAGAAGAGTAATTTCTGTATCGGTAATCATTCAACAGCTCCTGCTCCTCTGGATCCATCTTTCATTCTCACAGAAGAAATCAGATTGATTATATTCTTTGCAGCCAAACATGGAGAAGCTCTATACAGTCAGCCAAAAACAAGACCAGGAGCTGGTGTGGCACAGACCATGAACTCCTTATTGCCAAATTCAGACTTAAATTGAAGAAAGTAGGGAAAACCACTAGACCATTCAGGTATGACCTAAATCAAATCCCTTATGATTATACAGTGGAAGTGAGAAATAGATTTAAAGGACTAGACCTGATAGATAGAGTGCCTGATGAACTATGGAATGAGGTTCGTGACATTGTACAGCAGACAGGGATCAAGACCATCCCCATGGAAAAGAAATGCAAAAAAGCAAAATGGCTGTCTGGGGAGGCCTTACAAATAGCTGTGAAAAGAAGAGAAGCCAAAAGCAAAGGAGAAAAGGAAAGATATAAACATCTGAATGCAGAGTTCCAAAGAATAGCAAGGAGAGATAAGAAAGCCTTCTTCAGCAATCAATGCAAAGAAATAGAGGAAAACAACAGAATGGGAAAGACGAGGGATCTCTACAAGAAAATCAGAGATACCAAAGGAACATTTCATGCAAAGATGAGCTCGATAAAGGACAGAAATGGTATGGACCTAACAGAAGCAAAGATATTAAGAAGAGATGGCAAAAATACACAGAAGAACTGTACAAAAAAGATCTTCACAACCCAGATAATCACGATGGTGTGGTCACTGACCTAGAGCCAGACATCCTGGAATGTGAAGTCTAGTGGGCCTTAGAAAGCATCACTACAAACAAAGCTAGTGGAGGTGATGGAATTCCAGTTGAGCTATTTCAAATCCTGAAAGATGATGCTGTGAAAGTGCTGCCCTCAATATGCCAGCAAATTTGGAAAACTCAGCAGTGGCCACAGGACTGGAAAAGGTCAGTTTTCACTCCAATCCCAAAGAAAGGAAATGCCAAAGAATGCTCAAACTACCGCACAATTGCTCTCATCTCACATGCTAGTAAAGTATGCACAAAATTCTCCAAGCCAGGCTTCAGGAATATGTGAACCGTGAACTTCCTGCTGTTCAAGCTGGTTTTAGAAAAGGCAGAGGAACCAGAGATCAAGTTTCCAACATCCGCTGGATCATGGAAAAAGCAAGAGAGTTCCAGAAAAACATCTCTCTTTGCTTTATTGACTATGCCGAAGCCTTTGACTGTGTGGATCACAATAAACTGTGGAAAATTCTGCAAGAGATGGGAATACCAGACCACCTGATCGGCCTCTTGAGAAATTTGTATGCAGGTCAGGAAGAAACAGTTAGAACTGGACATGGAACAACAGACTGGTTCCAAATAGGAAAAGAAGTTCGTCAAGGCTGTATATTGTCACCCTGTTTATTTAACTTATATGCAGAGTACATCATGAGAAACGCTGGACTGGAAGAAACACAAGCTGGAATCAAGATTGCTGGGAGAAATATCAATAACCTCAGATATGCAGATGACACCACCCTTATGGCAGAAAGTGAAGAGGAACTCAAAAGCCTCTTGATGAAAGTGAAAGTGGAGAGTGAAAAGTTGGCTTAAAGCTCAACATTTAGAAAACGAAGATCATGGCATCCGGTCCCACCACTTCATGGGAAATAGATGGGGAAACAGTGTCAGACTTTATTTTTCTGGGCTCCAAAATCACGGCAGATGGTGACTGCCGCCATGAAATTAAAAGACGCTTACTCCTTGGAAGGAAAGTTATGACCAACCTAGACAGCATATTGAAAAGCAGAGACATTACTTTGCGATCAAAGGTTCCTCTTGTGAAGGCTATGGTTTTTCCTGTGGTCATGTATGGATGTGAGAGTTCGACTGTGAAGAAGGCTGGGTGATGAAGAATTGATGCTTTTGAACTGTGGTGTTGGAGAAGACTCTTGAGAGTCCCTTGGACTGCAAGGAGATCCAACCAGTCCATTCTGAAGGAGATCAGCCCTGGGATTTCTTTGGAAGGAATGATGCTAAAGCTGAAACTCCAATACTTTGGCCAACTCATGGGAAGAGTTGACTCATTGGAAAAGACTCCGATGCTGGGAGGGATTGGGGGCAAGAGGAGAAGGGGATGACAGAGGTGAGGCTGGATGGCATCACTGACTCGATGGATATGAGTCTGAGTGAACTCTGGGAGTTGGTGATGGACAGGGAGGGCTGGCGTGCTGTGATTCATGGGGTCGCAAAGAGTCAGACACGACTGAGCGACTGCTCTGATCTGATCTGCTTTGATCAAGCTTTTCCATTTTGGGCTGCAAAGAATATAATTAATCTGATTTTGATAATGACCATTTGGTGATGTCCATGTGTAGAGTCACCTCTTGTGTTGTTGGAAGACGGTGTTGCTATAACCAGTGTGTTCTCTTGGAAAAACTCTGGTAGCCTTTGCCCTGCTTCATTCTGTACGCCAAGGCCAAATTTGCCTGTTACTCCAGGTATCTCTTGACTTCCTACTTTAGCATTCCAATCCCATATAATGAAAAGGACATCTTTTTTTCTTTTCTTTTCTTTCCTTTTTTTTTTTGGTGCTAGTTCTAGAAGGTCTTGTTTTCATAGAACCATTCAACTTAAGCTCTTTGGCATTAGTGGTCGGGGCATAGAGTTGGATTACCGTGATATTGAATGGTTTGCCTTGAAATGAAGAACGATCATTCTGTTATTTTTGAGATTGCACCCAAGTACTGCATTTTGGACTCTTTTTTGTTGACTATAAGGGCTACTCCATTTCTTCTAAGGGATTCTTGCCCACAGTAGTAGACATAATGGTCGTCTGAATTAAATTTGCCTATTCTGGTCCATTTTAGTTCACTGATTCTTAAAACGTGGATGTTCACTCTTGCCATCTCCTGTTTGACCACTTCTAATTTACCTTAATTCGTGGACCTAACATTTCCGGTTCCTATGCAATGCTGTTCTTTACTTCCATCAGTAGTCACATTCACAACTGGGTGTTGTGTTCACTTTGGCTCAGCCTCTTCATGGGCTTCCCTTGTAGCTCAGTCAGTACAGAATCTGCCTGCAATGCAGGAGACCTGGGTTTGATTCCTGGGTTGGGAAGATTCCCTGGAGAAGGAAATGGCAACCCACTCCAGTATTCTTACCTGGAGAATCCCATGGACTGAGGAGCCTGGCGGGCAACACTCCATGGGGCCACAAGAGTTGGACACGACTTAGTGACTAAACCACCACCACCAGCAGCCTCTTCATTCTTTCTGGAGTTATTTCTCCGCTGTTCTCCAGTAGCACGTTGGGCACCTACCAACTAGGGGAGTTCATCTACTAGTGTTGTATCTTTTTCATATCGTTCACGGGGTTCTCAAGCCAAGAATACTGAAGTGTTTTGCCATTCCCTTCTCCAGTGGACCACATTTTGTCAGAACTCTCCACCATGACCCATCCATCTTGGCCCTACATGGCATGGCCCATAGATTCACAGAATTAGACAAGACTGGGATCCATGTGATCAGTTTGGTTAGTTTTCTGTGATTGTGGTTTTCATTCTGTCTGCCCTCTGATGGTTGAGGATAAGAGGCTTGTGGAAGCTTCCTGATGGGAGTGACTGGCTGTGGGAGAATCTGGGTCTTGCTCTGGTGGGCGGGGCCATGCTCACTTCAGTTCAGTTCAGTTCAGTCGCTCAGTCGTGTCCAACTCTTTTCCACCCCATGAATCGCAGCACGCCAGCCCTCCCTGTCCATCACCAACTCCAAGAGTTCACTCAGACTCAAGTCCATCGAGTCAGTGATGCCATCCAGCCATCTTATCCTCTGGCCTCCCCTTCTCCTCCTGCCCCCAATCCCTCCCAGAATCAGAGTCTTTTCCAATGAGTCAGCTCTTCACCTAAGGTGGCCAAAGTACTGGAGTTTCAGCTTCAGCATCATTCCCTCCAAAGAAATCCCAGGGCTGATCTCCTTCAGAATGGACTGGTTGGATCTCCTTGCAGTCCAAGGGACTCTCAAGGGTCTTCTGCAACACCACACTTCAAAAGCATCAATTCTTTGGCGCTCAGCTTTCTTCACAGTCCAACTCTCACATCCATACATGACCACAGGAAAAACTATAAGCTTGACTAGAGGACCTTTGTTGGCAAAGTAATGTCTCTGCTTTTGAATATGCTATCTAGGTTGGTCATAACTTTTCTTCCAAGGAGTAAGCATCTTTTAATTTCATGGCTGCAATCACCATCTGCAGTGATTTTGGAGCCCCCAAAAATAAAGTCTGACACTGTTTCCACTGTTTCCCCATCTATTTCCCATGAAGTGGTGGGACCAGATGCCATGATCTTCGTTTTCTGAATGTTGAGCTTTAAGCCAACTTTTTCACTCTCCACTTTCACTTTCATCAAGAGGCTTTTCAGTTCCTCTTCACTTTCTGCCATAAGGGTGATGTCGTCTACATATCTGAGGTTATTGACATTTCTCCCGGAAACCTTGATTCCAGCTTGTGTTTCTTCCAGTCCAGCGTTTCTCATGATGTACTCTGCATATAAAGTTAAATAAGCAGGGTGACAGTATACAGCCTTGACGTAATCCTTTTCCTATTTGGAACCAGTCTGTTGTTTCATGTCCAGTTCTAACTTGCTTCCTGACCTGCATACAGATTTCTCAAGAGGCAGGTCAGGTGGTCTGGTATTCCCATCTCTTGCAGAATTTTCCACAGTTTATTGTGATCCACACAGTCAAAGGCTTTGGCATAATCAATAAAGCAGAAATAGATGTTTCTCTGGAACTCTATGCTTTTTACATGATCCAGTGGATGTTGGCTATTTGATCTCTGGTTCCTCTGCCTTTTCTAAAACGAGCTCGAACATGCTCAGTAAATCTTGAGTCCAGTTTTCTGTTGATGTGTGGGGCTGTGTTCCCTGAGGAACCTGGTAGCCTTTGCCCTGCTTCATTTTGTACTCAAAGGCCAAATCTGCCTGTCACTCCAGGTATCTCTTGACTTCCTACTTTTGCATTCCCATCCTCCTTGATGAAAGAGACATCTTTTCATCACCTGAGGCCTAACTATGGTAGGGGTAATGGCGACCACCTTCAAAAGGACTTATGCCAGCGGATCCCAGTGGGGACTGTTGTATTCAGCGTTCCTGACCCCGAGGCAGGCCACTGCTGACCCACGCCTCCATCAGAGACTCCTGGACACTCACGGGCATGTCCAGCTCAGTCTCTCGTGGGGTCCCTGCTTCTTTCTCCTGGGTCCCGGTGTGCACAAGGCTTTGTGTGTGCCCTCCAAGGGTCTGCTTCCCCAGTCCTCTGGAAGTTCTGTAATCAAATCCCACTGGCCTCAAATTCAAATTCCCTGGGGGTTCTCAGTCCCTCTGCTGGATCTCCAGGTCGGGAAATCTGTTATGGGCCCTAGAACTTTTCCAACAGTGTGAAAACTTCTTCAGTATAATTCTTCTCCAGTCTCTGGGTCATCTGCTCAGTGGCTTTATGGTGGAAATAATGGCGACCTCCTCCAAGAGGTTTTATGCCACACATCGCGCCACTGAGGTCTGCTGCAGCCAGAGCTCCTTTCCCTGCGGCAAGCCACTGCTGCCCCGCGCCTCTGCAGGAGACACTCAGACGGTCAAAGGCAGGTCTGGCTTAGTCTCTTGTGGCGTCCCTGGGTCCTGGTGCACACAGGTTTTTGTTTGAGCCCTCCGAGCACTTCCGGTGGGTATGGAATTTGCTTCTAAACATGATTTTGCCCTCCTGCCATCTTGTTGGAACTTCTCCTTTGCCCTTGGACACAGTCCTTCCACAAGACTGGAAAAGGTCAGCTTTCATTCCAATCCCCAAAAAAGGCAATGCCAAAGAATGTTCAAACTACCGCACAATTCCACTCATCTCACACACTAGCAAAGTAATGCTCAAAATTCTCCAAGCTAGGCTTCAAAGTACAAGAACCGAGAATTTCTAGATGTTCAACTGGATTTAGAAAAGGCAGGGGAATCAGAGATCAAGTGGCCACCATCCATTGGATCACAGCAAAAGCAAGAAAATCCCAGAAACATCTACTTCTGCTTCTTTGACTATGCTAAAGCCTTTGACTGTGTGGATCACAATAAACTGTGGAAAATTCTGCAAGAGATGGGAATACCAGACCACCTGATCGGCCTCTTGAGAAATTTGTATGCAGGTCAGGAAGCAACAGTTAGAACTGGATATGGAACAACAGACTGGTTCCAAATAGGAAAAGGAGTCCATCAAGGCTGTAGATTGTCACCCTGCTTATTTAACTTATGTGCAGAGTACATCATGAGAAACACTGGACTGGAAGAAACACAACTGGAATCAAGATTGCCAGGAGAAATATCAATAACCTCAGATATGCAGATGACACCACCCTTATGGCAGAAAGTGAAGAGGAACTCAAAAGCCTCTTGATGAAAGTGAAAGTGGAGAAGTGAAAAAGTTGGCTTAAAGCTCAACATTCAGAAAACGAAGATCATGGCATCCGGTCCCACCACTTCATGGGAAATAGATGGGGAAACAGTGGAAACAGTGTCAGACTTTATTTTTCTGGGCTCCAAAATCACGGCAGATGGTGACTGCCGCCAGGAAATTAAAAGACGCTTACTCCTTGGAAGGAAAGTTATGACCAACCTAGATAGCATATTCAAAAGCAGAGACATTACTTTGCCAACAAAGGTCCGTCTAGTCAAGGCTATGGTTTTTCCTGTGGTCATGTATGGATGTGAGAGTTGGACTGTGAAGAAAGCTGAGTGCCGAAGAATTGATGCGTTTGAAGTGTGGTGTTGGAGAAGACTCTTGAGAGTCCCTTGGACTGCAAGGAGATCCAACCAGTCCATTCTGAAGGAGATCAGCCCTGGGATTTCTTTGGAGGGAATGATGCTAAAACTGAAACTCCAGTACTTTGGCCACCTCATGAGAAGTGTTGACTCATTGGAGAAGACTCTGATGCTGGGAGGGATTGGGGGCAGGAGGAGAAGGGGACGACAGCAGAAGAGATGGCTGGATGGCATCTCTGACTCCATGGACATGAGTCTGAGTGAACTCTGGGAGTTGGTGATGGACAGGGAGGCCTGGCGTGCTGCGATTCATGCGGTTGCAAAGAGTCGGACACGACTGAGCGACTGACCTGATCTGATCGATCTTTTCCATTTTGGGCTGCAAAGAATATAATTAATCTGATTTTGATAATGACCATTTGGTGATGTCCATGTGTAGAGTCACCTCTTGTGTTGTTGGAAGACGGTGTTGCTATAACCAGTGTGTTCTCTTGGAAAAACTCTGGTAGCCTTTGCCCTGCTTCATTCTGTACGCCAAGGCCAAATTTGCCTGTTACTCCAGGTATCTCTTGACTTCCTACTTTAGCATTCCAATCCCATATAATGAAAAGGACATCTTTTTTTCTTTTTTTGGTGTTAGTTCTAGAAGGTGTTGTTTTCATAGAACCATTCAACTTAAGCTTCTTTGGCATTAGTGGTCGGGGCATAGAGTTGGATTACCGTGATATTGAATGGTTTGCCTTGAAATGAAGAACGATCATTCTGTTATTTTTGAGATTGCACCCAAGTACTGCATTTTGGACTCTTTTTTGTTGACTATAAGGGCTACTCCATTTCTTCTAAGGGATTCTTGTCCACAGTAGTAGACATAATGGTCGTCTGAATTAAATTTGCCTATTCTGGTCCATTTTAGTTCACTGATTCTTAAAACGTGGATGTTCACTCTTGCCATCTCCTGTTTGACCACTTCTAATTTACCTTAATTCGTGGACCTAACATTTCCGGTTCCTATGCAATGCTGTTCTTTACTTCCATCAGTAGTCACATTCACAACTGGGTGTTGTGTTCACTTTGGCTCAGCCTCTTCATGGGCTTCCCTTGTAGCTCAGTCAGTACAGAATCTGCCTGCAATGCAGGAGACCTGGGTTTGATTCCTGGGTTGGGAAGATTCCCTGGAGAAGGAAATGGCAACCCGCTCTGTATTCTTACCTGGAGAATCCCATGGACTGAGGAGCCTGGCGGGCAACACTCCATGGGGCCACAAGAGTTGGACACGACTTAGTGACTAAACCACCACCACCAGCAGCCTCTTCATTCTTTCTGGAGTTATTTCTCCGCTGTTCTCCAGTAGCACGTTGGGCACCTACCAACCAGGGGAGTTCATCTACTAGTGTTGTATCTTTTTCATATCGTTCACGGGGTTCTCAAGCCAAGAATACTGAAGTGGTTTGCCATTCCCTTCTCCAGTGGACCACATTTTGTCAGAACTCTCCACCATGACCCATCCGTCTTGGCCCTACATGGCATGGCCCATAGATTCACAGAATTAGACAAGACTGGGATCCATGTGATCAGTTTGGTTAGTTTTCTGTGATTGTGGTTTTCATTCTGTCTGCCCTCTGATGGTTGAGGATAAGAGGCTTGTGGAAGCTTCCTGATGGGAGTGACTGGCTGTGGGAGAATCTGGGTCTTGCTCTGGTGGGCAGAGCCACGCTCAGTTCAGTTCAATTCAGTCACTCAGTCGTGTCCAACTCTTTTCCACCCCATGAATCGCAGCACGCCAGCCCTCCCTGTCCATCACCAACTCCCAGAGTTCACTCAGACTCAAGTCCATCGAGTCAGTGATGCCATCCAGCCATCTTATCCTCTGGCCTCCCCTTCTCCTCCTGCCCCCAATCCCTCCCAGCATTAGAGTTTTTTCCAATGAGTCAGCTCTTCGCATAAGGTGGCCAAAGTACTGGAGTTTCAGCTTCAGCATCATTCCCTCCAAAGAAATCCCAGGGCTGATCTCCTTCAGAATGGACTGGTTGGATCTCCTTGCAGTCAAGGGACTCTAAAGAGTCTTCTCCAACACCACAGTTCAAAAGCATCAATTCTTTGGCGCTCAGCCTTCTTCACAGTCCAACTCTCACATCCATACATGACCACAGGAAAAACCATAGCCTTGACTAGACGGACCTTTGTTGGCAAAGTAATGTCTCTGCCTTTGAATATGCTATCTAGGTTGGCCAAACCTTTCCTTCCAAGGAGTAAGCATCTTTTAATTTCATGGCTGCAATCACCATCTGCAGTGATTTTGGAGCCCCCAAAAATAAAGTCTGACACTGCTTCCACTGTTTCCCCATCCATTTCCCATGAAGTGGTGGGACCAGATGCCATGATCTTCGTTTTCTGAATGTTGAGCTTTAAGCCAACTTTTTCACTCTCCACTTTCACTTTCATCAAGAGGCTTTTGAGTTCCTCTTCACTTTCTGCCATAAGGGTGATGTCGTCTACATATCTGAGGTTATTGACATTTCTCCCGGAAACCTTGATTCCAGCTTGTGTTTCTTCCAGTCCAGCGTTTCTCATGATGTACTCTGCATATAAAGTTAAATAAGCAGGGTGACAGTATACAGCCTTGACGTAATCCTTTTCCTATTTGGAACCAGTCTGTTGTTCCATGTCCTGTTCTAACTTGCTTCCTGACCTGCATACAGATTTCTCAAGAGGCAGGTCAGGTGGTCTGGTATTCCCATCTCTTGCAGAATTTTCCACAGTTTATTGTGATCCACACAGTCAAAGGCTTTGGCATAATCAATAAAGCAGAAATAGATGTTTTTCTGGAACTCTATGCTTTTTACATGATCCAGCGGATGTTGGCTATTTGATATCTGGTTCCTCTGCTTTTTCTAAAACCAGCTCGAACATGCTCAGTAAATCTTGAGTCCAGTTTTCTGTTGATGTGTGGGGCTGTGTTCCCTGAGGAACCTGGTAGCCTTTGCCCTGCTTCATTTTGTACTCAAAGGCCAAGTCTGCCTGTCACTCCAGGTATCTCTTGACTTCCTACTTTTGCATTCCCATCCTCCTTGATGAAAGAGACATCTTTTCATCACCTGAGGCCTAACTATGGTAGGGGTAATGGCGACCACCTTCAAAAGGACTTATGCCAGCGGATCCCAGTGGGGACTGTTGTATTCAGCGTTCCTGACCCCGAGGCAGGCCACTGCTGACCCACGCCTCCATCAGAGACTCCTGGACACTCACGGGCATGTCCAGCTCAGTCTCTCGTGGGGTCCCTGCTTCTTTCTCCTGGGTCCCGGTGTGCACAAGGCTTTGTGTGTGCCCTCCAAGGGTCTGCTTCCCCAGTCCTCTGGAAGTTCTGTAATCAAATCCCACTGGCCTCAAATTCAAATTCCCTGGGGGTTCTCAGTCCCTCTGCTGGATCTCCAGGTCGGGAAATCTGTTATGGGCCCTAGAACTTTTCCAACAGTGTGAAAACTTCTTCAGTATAATTCTTCTCCAGTCTCTGGGTCATATGCTCAGTGGCTTTATGGTGGAAATAATGGCGACCTCCTCCAAGAGGTTTTATGCCACACATCGCGCCACTGAGGTCTGCTGCAGCCAGAGCTCCTTTCCCTGCGGCAAGCCACTGCTGCCCCGCGCCTCTGCAGGAGACACTCAGATGGTCAAAGGCAGGTCTGGCTTAGTCTCTTGTGGCGTCCCTGGGTCCTGGTGCACACAGGTTTTTGTTTGAGCCCTCCGAGCACTTCCGGTGGGTATGGAATTTGCTTCTAAACATGATTTTGCCCTCCTGCCATCTTGTTGGAACTTCTCCTTTGCCCTTGGACACAGTCCTTCCACAAGACTGGAAAAGGTCAGCTTTCATTCCAATCCCCAAAAAAGGCAATGCCAAAGAATGTTCAAACTACCGCACAATTCCACTCATCTCACACACTAGCAAAGTAATGCTCAAAATTCTCCAAGCTAGGCTTCAAAGTACAAGAACCGAGAATTTCTAGATGTTCAACTGGATTTAGAAAAGGCAGGGGAATCAGAGATCAAGTGGCCACCATCCGTTGGATCACAGCAAAAGCAAGAAAATCCCAGAAACATCTACTTCTGCTTCTTTGACTATGCTAAAGCCTTTGACTGTGTGGATCACAATAAAATGTGGAAAATTCTGCAAGAGATGGGAATACCAGACCACCTGATCTGCCTCTTGAGAAATTTGTATGCAGGTCAGGAAGCAACAGTTAGAACTGGATATGGAACAACAGACTGGTTCCAAATAGGAAAAGGAGTCCATCAAGGCTGTATATTGTCACCCTGCTTATTTAACTTATGTGCAGAGTACATCATGAGAAACACTGGACTGGAAGAAACACAACTGGAATCAAGATTGCCAGGAGAAATATCAATAACCTCAGATATGCAGATGACACCACCCTTATGGCAGAAAGTGAAGAGGAACTCAAAAGCCTCTTGATGAAAGTGAAAGTGGAGAAGTGAAAAAGTTGGCTTAAAGCTCAACATTCAGAAAATGAAGATCATGGCATCCGGTCCCACCACTTCATGGGAAATAGATGGGGAAACAGTGGAAACACTGTCAGACTTTATTTTGGGGGCTCCAAAATCACGGCAGATGGTGACTGCCGCCAGGAAATTAAAAGACGCTTACTCCTTGGAAGGAAAGTTATGACCAACCTAGATAGCATATTCAAAAGCAGAGACATTACTTTGCCAACAAAGGTCCGTCTAGTCAAGGCTATGGTTTTTCCTGTGGTCATGTATGGATGTGAGAGTTGGACTGTGAAGAAGGCTGAGTGCCGAAGAACTGATGCTTTTGAACTGTGGTGTTGGAGAAGACTTGAGAGTCCCTTGACTGCAAGGAGATCCAACCAGTCCATTCTGAAGGAGATCAGCCCTGGGATTTCTTTGGAGGGAATGATGCTAAAACTGAAACTCCAGTACTTTGGCCACCTCATGAGAAGTGTTGACTCATTGGAGAAGACTCTGATGCTGGGAGGGATTGGGGGCAGGAGGAGAAGGGGACGACAGCAGAAGAGATGGCTGGATGGCATCACTGAGTCCATGGACATGAGTCTGAGTGAACTCTGGGAGTTGGTGATGGACAGGGAGGCCTGGCGTGCTGCGATTCATGGGGTTGCAAAGAGTCGGACACGACTGAGCGACTGATCTGATCTGATCGATCTTTTCCATTTTGGGCTGCAAAGAATATAATTAATCTGATTTTGATAATGACCATTTGGTGATGTCCATGTGTAGAGTCACCTCTTGTGTTGTTGGAAGACGGTGTTGCTATAACCAGTGTGTTCTCTTGGAAAAACTCTGGTAGCCTTTGCCCTGCTTCATTCTGTACGCCAAGGCCAAATTTGCCTGTTACTCCAGGTATCTCTTGACTTCCTACTTTAGCATTCCAATCCCATATAATGAAAAGGACATCTTTTTTTCTTTTTTTGGTGTTAGTTCTAGAAGGTGTTGTTTTCATAGAACCATTCAACTTAAGCTTCTTTGGCATTAGTGGTCGGGGCATAGAGTTGGATTACCGTGATATTGAATGGTTTGCCTTGAAATGAAGAACGATCATTCTGTTATTTTTGAGATTGCACCCAAGTACTGCATTTTGGACTCTTTTTTGTTGACTATAAGGGCTACTCCATTTCTTCTAAGGGATTCTTGTCCACAGTAGTAGACATAATGGTCGTCTGAATTAAATTTGCCTATTCTGGTCCATTTTAGTTCACTGATTCTTAAAACGTGGATGTTCACTCTTGCCATCTCCTGTTTGACCACTTCTAATTTACCTTAATTCGTGGACCTAACATTTCCGGTTCCTATGCAATGCTGTTCTTTACTTCCATCAGTAGTCACATTCACAACTGGGTGTTGTGTTCACTTTGGCTCAGCCTCTTCATGGGCTTCCCTTGTAGCTCAGTCAGTACAGAATCTGCCTGCAATGCAGGAGACCTGGGTTTGATTCCTGGGTTGGGAAGATTCCCTGGAGAAGGAAATGGCAACCCGCTCTGTATTCTTACCTGGAGAATCCCATGGACTGAGGAGCCTGGCGGGCAACACTCCATGGGGCCACAAGAGTTGGACACGACTTAGTGACTAAACCACCACCACCAGCAGCCTCTTCATTCTTTCTGGAGTTATTTCTCCGCTGTTCTCCAGTAGCACGTTGGGCACCTACCAACCAGGGGAGTTCATCTACTAGTGTTGTATCTTTTTCATATCGTTCACGGGGTTCTCAAGCCAAGAATACTGAAGTGGTTTGCCATTCCCTTCTCCAGTGGACCACATTTTGTCAGAACTCTCCACCATGACCCATCCGTCTTGGCCCTACATGGCATGGCCCATAGATTCACAGAATTAGACAAGACTGGGATCCATGTGATCAGTTTGGTTAGTTTTCTGTGATTGTGGTTTTCATTCTGTCTGCCCTCTGATGGTTGAGGATAAGAGGCTTGTGGAAGCTTCCTGATGGGAGTGACTGGCTGTGGGAGAATCTGGGTCTTGCTCTGGTGGGCAGAGCCACGCTCAGTTCAGTTCAATTCAGTCACTCAGTCGTGTCCAACTCTTTTCCACCCCATGAATCGCAGCACGCCAGCCCTCCCTGTCCATCACCAACTCCCAGAGTTCACTCAGACTCAAGTCCATCGAGTCAGTGATGCCATCCAGCCATCTTATCCTCTGGCCTCCCCTTCTCCTCCTGCCCCCAATCCCTCCCAGCATTAGAGTTTTTTCCAATGAGTCAGCTCTTCGCATAAGGTGGCCAAAGTACTGGAGTTTCAGCTTCAGCATCATTCCCTCCAAAGAAATCCCAGGGCTGATCTCCTTCAGAATGGACTGGTTGGATCTCCTTGCAGTCAAGGGACTCTAAAGAGTCTTCTCCAACACCACAGTTCAAAAGCATCAATTCTTTGGCGCTCAGCCTTCTTCACAGTCCAACTCTCACATCCATACATGACCACAGGAAAAACCATAGCCTTGACTAGACGGACCTTTGTTGGCAAAGTAATGTCTCTGCCTTTGAATATGCTATCTAGGTTGGCCAAACCTTTCCTTCCAAGGAGTAAGCATCTTTTAATTTCATGGCTGCAATCACCATCTGCAGTGATTTTGGAGCCCCCAAAAATAAAGTCTGACACTGCTTCCACTGTTTCCCCATCCATTTCCCATGAAGTGGTGGGACCAGATGCCATGATCTTCGTTTTCTGAATGTTGAGCTTTAAGCCAACTTTTTCACTCTCCACTTTCACTTTCATCAAGAGGCTTTTGAGTTCCTCTTCACTTTCTGCCATAAGGGTGATGTCGTCTACATATCTGAGGTTATTGACATTTCTCCCGGAAACCTTGATTCCAGCTTGTGTTTCTTCCAGTCCAGCGTTTCTCATGATGTACTCTGCATATAAAGTTAAATAAGCAGGGTGACAGTATACAGCCTTGACGTAATCCTTTTCCTATTTGGAACCAGTCTGTTGTTCCATGTCCTGTTCTAACTTGCTTCCTGACCTGCATACAGATTTCTCAAGAGGCAGGTCAGGTGGTCTGGTATTCCCATCTCTTGCAGAATTTTCCACAGTTTATTGTGATCCACACAGTCAAAGGCTTTGGCATAATCAATAAAGCAGAAATAGATGTTTTTCTGGAACTCTATGCTTTTTACATGATCCAGCGGATGTTGGCTATTTGATATCTGGTTCCTCTGCTTTTTCTAAAACCAGCTCGAACATGCTCAGTAAATCTTGAGTCCAGTTTTCTGTTGATGTGTGGGGCTGTGTTCCCTGAGGAACCTGGTAGCCTTTGCCCTGCTTCATTTTGTACTCAAAGGCCAAATCTGCCTGTCACTCCAGGTATCTCTTGACTTCCTACTTTTGCATTCCCGTCCTCCTTGATGAAAGAGATATCTTTTCATCACCTGAGGCCTAACTATGGTAGGGGTAATGGCGACCACCTTCAAAAGGACTTATGCCAGCGGATCCCAGGACTGTTGTATTCAGCGCTCCTGACCTCGAGGCAGGCCACTGCTGACCCACGCCTCCATCAGAGACTCCTGGACACTCACGGGCATGTCCAGCTCAGTCTCTCGTGGGGTCCCTGCTTCTTTCTCCTGGGTCCCGGTGTGCACAAGGCTTTGTGTGTGCCCTCCAAGGGTCTGCTTCCCCAGTCCTCTGGAAGTTCTGTAATCAAATCCCACTGGCCTCAAATTCAAATTCCCTGGGGGTTCTCAGTCCCTCTGCTGGATCTCCAGGTCGGGAAATCTGTTATGGGCCCTAGAACTTTTCCAACAGTGTGAAAACTTCTTCAGTATAATTCTTCTCCAGTCTCTGGGTCATCTGCTCAGTGGCTTTATGGTGGAAATAATGGCGACCTCCTCCAAGAGGTTTTATGCCACACATCGCGCCACTGAGGTCTGCTGCAGCCAGAGCTCCTGTCCCTGCGGCAAGCCACTGCTGCCCCGCGCCTCCGCAGGAGACACTCAGAAGGTCAAAGGCAGGTCTGGCTTAGTCTCTTGTGGCGTCCCTGGGTCCTGGTGCACGCAGGTTTTTGTTTGAGCCCTCCGAGCACTTCCGGTGGGTATGGAATTTGCTTCTAAACATGATTTCGTCCTCCTGCCATCTTGTTGGAACTTCTCCTTTGCCCTTGGACACAGTCCTTCCACAAGACTGGAAAAGGTCAGCTTTCATTCCAATCCCCAAAAAAGGCAATGCCAAAGAATGTTCAAACTACCGCATAATTCCACTCATCTCACACACTAGCAAAGTAATGCTCAAAATTCTCCAAGCTAGGCTTCAAAGTACGAGAACCGAGAACTTCCAGATGTTCAAGCTGGATTTATAAAAGGCAGGGGAATCAGAGATCAAATTGCCAACATCCGCTGGATCATAGCAAAAGCAAGAAAATCCCAGAAACATCTACTTCTGCTTCTTTGACTATGCTAAAGCCTTTGACTGTGTGGATCACAATAAACTGTGGAAAATTCTGCAAGAGATGGGAATACCAGACCACCTTACCTGCCTCCTGAGAAATCTGTATGCAGGTCAAGAAGCAACAGTTAGAACCGGACAGACTGGTTCAAAATTGGGAAAGGAGTACGTTAAGGCTATATATTGTCACTTTGCTTATTTAACTTAGACGCAGAGTACATCTTGTGAAATGCCAGGCTGGATGAAGCTCAAGCTGGAATCAAGATTGCAGGGAGAAATATCAACAACCTCAGATATGCAGATAACACCACTTTTATGTCAGAAAGTAAAAACGAACTAAAGAGCCTCTTAATGAGAGTAAAAGAGGAGAGTGAAAATGCTGGCTTAAAACTCAATGTTCAAAAAACTAAGATCATGCCATCACGTCATGGCAAATAGATGGGGAAACAATAGAAACAGTGACATATCTGGATTACCAAATCACTCCAGATGGTGACTGCAGCCATGAAATTAAAAGACGCTGGCTCCTTGGAAGAAAAGCTATGACCAACCTAGACAGCATATTAACAAGCAGAGATATTACTTTGCCAAAAAAGGCCTATAGAGTCAAATCTATGGTTTTCCCAATAGTCATATATGGATGTGAGAGTTGGACTATAAAGAAAGCTGAGCGCCATAGAATTGATGCTTTTGAACTGTGGTTTCGGAGAAGACTCTTGAGAGTCCCTTGGACTGCAAGGAGATCCAACCAGTCAATCCTAAAGGAAATCAGTCTTCAATATTCATTGGAAAGACTGAGTTGAAGCTGAAGCTCCAATACTTTGGCCACTTGATGCAAAAAGCTGACTTACTAGAAAAGACCCTGATGCTGGGAAAGATTGAAGGCAGGAGGAGAAGGGGACGACAGAGGGTTAGATGGTTGGATGGCATCACTGACCCAATGGACATGAGTTTGAGCAAACTCTGGGAGATGGGGAAGGACAGAGAACCCTGACATGCTGCAGTCCATGGGGGTCTCAGATTAGGACACGTCTGAGCAACTGAACTAAAGTGTTGCCTACGGGGTGACTTTCCATGAATCCACCTTCCTCCATGTGCACTCAGAAGATTCAGTTCCTCGTCTCTTTCTGCATTCCCTGGCTGACAAGCCATCCTTCAGCAAAACTCTGTTGAATTCCTAGGGAAAAGCTGCAAAGTTTCAGCCCTCACAGAGATCTCCCTTCCCCCACCAAGTCTCACTCCTTTATCAGCTGAAGACCTGCCCTTGGGAGTCTGTGGATCTTGAACTGCCCCAAGAACAAGATTGAAGTGAGGTTCCATTTCCTTTTCTTTACTATGCAGGATTTCACATACGAATTCACGTAACACTCGCGGAAGAGTTCTTAGGGATATTTATGCAAGGCTCCCCAGGAAAGCATTTGACTGCAATGGACTTGAGTCAAGGATTCTTGACACTTTCCAAGGAGTGCCTCTGATCCTTGACCATTTGCCACAGTGATGCAGGGCCATGGTATCCTTGAAGTTTTTTCAATAGGCCTAGGATGAATGAGGGATGCATGCACCCAAATTATTCTCCTCATTTCTACAGGTTAATGTGGAAAAGATATGACGAGATCAAAACCACAGTGAGATATCTAACCTCGTGCTTGTTAGAACTGTCATCATGAAGAAGCCAAGAGATAGCAGATGCTGGTGAGGATGAAGAGAAATGGTAACCCTTACGCCCTGTTGGAAAGACTGGAAAATGGTGCAGTCAGTATGGAAAATAGTACAGAGGCTCTTCAAAATGTTAAAAATAGAAGTACCATATAATTCAGCAATTCCACATCTTGGGATGTATCTGAAAAAATGAAGACATTATGTCAAAGAGCTATCTGTACCCCATGTTCATTGCAGAACTATTTGTAAGTGTCCAGTGGCAGATGAACAGATAAAGAAGTTGTGGTATACATGTATATGTGTGAGTGTGTGTGTGTGTGCTTTTAAATACATATGCTGCTGCTAGTCATGTCCAACTCTGTGCGACCCCATGGACCATGGCCCGCCAGGCTCCTCTGTCCATGGGAGTCTCCAGGTAAAAATACTGAAGTGGGTTGCCATTTCCTTCTCCAACTGTCTCCTGGAATTTGCTCAAATTCATGTCCATTGAGTTGGTGATGCTATCCAACTATCTCCTATATATATATATACACACACACACACATATGCATACGTTCGTACATACATATACAAAGGGGGGTTTCCCAGGTGACGCTAGTGGTAAAGAACCCGCCTGCCAATGCAAGAGACGCGGGTTCGATTCCTGGGTGGGGAAGATCCCCTGGAGAATGAAATGGCTACCCACTCAAGTATCATGCCTGGAGAATCCCATGGACAGAGGGGCCAGGTAGATTATACAGTCCAGAGGGTCCCAAAGAGTCAGACATGACTGAGTGACTGAGCACACACACAGAAAAAAACTGGGAGAAAGGAATGCACACACGTCTCCACATTTATGCCCATGTCTATCATCTCTACCTTCACTGAAAGAGAAAGAAGTAAACCGGGAAGAAACAGCAGATTCGGAAACAGCAGTCCGACTCTCCAGTCTCCATACAGCAAGATGGAGAGACAGAGTGTCACTCCTCCTTGTGAGTGACAGTTTTTGGGTTTTTTTTTTTTTTAAACAGATCTTTTTTCTGGCTGTGGCACAGAGCATGCAGGATCTTAGTTCCCCCACCAGGAGTCGAACCTATGCCCCCTGCAATGGACACGCTGAGTCCTAACCAGTGGGCCACCAGGGAAATCCCCTCTTTACAGTTCCACAGCAGGTCTTAATAGCTTCACCTGTACGGTCCTGCTCCCCCACCCCCTCCTGGAAACTGTCAGAGACTTACAGGCAGGGGAGTGTCTGATTCTTACTGACGCCAGAGTAGCAAAGGCATTCACACCCCAGGAATGCTTGAACAGAGCCAAGAACAGGGCTTAATCAAATAGGTGGAAGATTGCTTCACCCGTTTGTAAGGAGAGTCTCCCAGCTTGCACCTTGGACTTTTTAAAAGAGGCCAAGAATGCTCTCTGCTAAAAAGAAAAGCCCCCTTTCTCAACACATGTTTTGCTGTCACTTGTCAACACACTATTTTTTTTCTTTTTGCATTGAGAAACCAGAGCAAAACACAGGAGTGAACTTTGTAGCTATTTAACTCAAAAACCAAAGACCAGCCAGATGGTTTAGAAGCCAACAGTGGTTGGAGGACCACGACTTTTAGCTGTGTGTTTGTAAACACACATGTATGTTACATTGTATACATTCACATAGAAAGTCACTGTAGCACATACCACCTTTCTACATTCAGTGCTAATCAATACCGGCCCTGTGATGCATTTTTCTGCCTTCACAGAGTTAAATACAAATCCACCAAGGGATTTAGCTAATAGGTAGCTCCAGTGAATATATTTAAGTCAAGAAATTCTAAATACGAGATTTCTCTGGGCATGGAGCCCAAATTAGTCTTATGGAGCTCAATCTCTCATATTTATTTTCAAGTAGATTCTTTATAAATTATCATTCTATTATCCAGATATAAACTTTGAAGGGTCAATATATAAGAGAGAAAAAAGCAGAAGGCTGTGCAACTTACAACCACAATGGCAGAAAAATGGAGTTTTCATGCCAGTTACAATATAAGAGCCAGAAGAGCAGGCGGATTTTCTGGGCTTTATGGCAGCTCAGAGTCCATCTGTTTCATCTGCTATTTGGCTGTCTGAACGGTTGGACTTTATTTCCTCTACATCATCCTGAACTTTTAAGAACAAACAAAAACTTTTAGCCAAGGATTGGGCACAGATGTGTTGCATTACATATTTACATAGGCTTTATGTGTACCTCCTCTATAAATCTTAGATAATTTATTGTATTTGGGCTCCAGAAGCCTATTTCTTTGAGTCTTTAACCTGCCAGTTCAGTGTCCCGCACAAAACAGCTATTCAAGACAAATATTGTTTATTAACACATATACACAAAATCTGGAGAGATGGTGCTGATGAACATATCTGTAGGGCATCGGTGGAGAAACAGACAGAGAGAACGGACTGTGGAGAAGGGGTGGGGGTGGGAAGAAGAGGGTGGGACGGATTGAGAGCGTAGCATTGAAACATACACACCATCGTATGTAAAATTAGAGAGCCGGGGAAATTTGCTGTATGACAGAGGGAGCTCAAACCTGGGGCTCTGTGACAACCTAAAGGGGTGGGAGAAGGGAGGGAGGTTCAAGAGGGAGGGGACATGTGTATACCTATGGCTGATTCATGCTGATGTATGGCAGAAACCAACACAGTATTGTAAAGCAATTATCCTCTAAATAAAAACAAATAAATTTTTTAAATAATAAAAAGAATACTGGATATTTGAAAGTCCCAATCAGGCCACATAAACTGCAAAAGCAAGCAAAATTATTTAGAAATAGTTCTTATTTAAAGATTTTTGTCTAGTGTTTTTTAAAGTTATAATTATTCTTGTTTGTACTAAAAACATTACTTCACAGGGTTTGATTGTATCATACAGCAAACTTTTGTTACATACAAAATACACAATATTTTTAAATTGTCCATATGATATGCATTTTATGGCAATCATAGAGTACTAGCCCATGTTGCATGAACTGTATTAAGTTCCTATCAAGGTGGAATCATAGGTCTGGAAGAAATCCCAAGTAAGCAAATGGTTCAGCCTGCTCCCATGCAGGTGGACCAGCCAATCTCCTGTAAGAGGCGATGGTGGTCTCTGCACATTTAGAGATCTCTCCATAAGGCACCCTCTGAAGGGCAGAGGAAGGGAGACTCCAATAGGGCAGCTGATGGCCCACTGTTGGCTTCAAGGCTGTTGAGTAGGTTGGGCAGACTTGTCCCCAACACAGTCTTATTGGAGGAAGCCTGTCCTTGTTCCTTTTGTGGGAGAGTTTTTGCCTCATCCTAAACAGCCTGGGTCACTGCCTGGAACCTAGGTTTACTGAATCGGGGAAACCAGGTTTGGCCCAGCGGACCAAGCTGTCGAAAAGTAAGGCACCAACTGGGGAATCAGGGCAACTGGCAGACTAGACTTCAGCACCTGTGAATGAATGAGGTCAGCTGTGGAGGTGTGTGCCTTTGAGTTCCTCTTACAGTTGGGTTAGAAGGCCATGGTGGCAGACACAACATCAGGCAGAGACAGCAGAAGTGCATGGACCACAGCAGTGGGCATGCCTCCCGGACAGAACTGCTGTTGGGTGAACCCAGTTAGCAAGCCAAGCGCACCTAGAGGCCTGACTACAGAACATAGAGATGCCCTCTCACTGTGCCAACTGTGTTAAAACCTGTTGGATTCTAACTTATGGAGGTGACTAAGTGAGCATGGAGAGGTTGATGCCGTTGAAAGAAGAATTTCTTACATCTTCTGAAGGAAATGGGGCACACGGGGGCATGTGGAGAAGCATCAGGCTTGGTCAGAGCAGAAGCAGGAGTGGGGAGACCACAGACCACAACCTTTACTGGGAAAGGCAAGGTTTAGGGTTAGCTTAAATAATTCGAGCATGGGCTTCAAAGTGTAGGGGCTGTCCCTGGTTGTCTGGTACGCAGCCCTGGGTTGATACAGAGCTAGAGAAATACTGGCTTGGTGTGTGAGAGTTAAATAAAGGAGGTGGTTGGGCATATGCATTTGGGATTGGGTGGGGGGTTTGTGGCATGAATTTCACACCCGCCCCCTGCCAAAAGCTGGACCACAGTGGAAATGGGAACAACTTTGGCTGTTCGTCTGGCCCTGGGATGGCTGACTGCCAAGTGGACAAACACAGAATCTAAGCGAACACAATCACAACACTTTAATATACCCCATTGTTTTGCCCTTTGGGAGCCTCTTTTTTCACATGTATGTATTTCTTTGGCTGCACTGGGTCTTAGTTGCAGCATGTGGGATCTAGTTCTCTGACCAGAGGCCGAACCTGGGCCCCTTGCACTGGGAGCCTGGAGGCTTAGCCACTGGACCGCCAGAGAAGTCCCTTTGGGAACATCTTTATTTTCTGGGCCTACGAGGTGATCCAGACACCTCCTGCATTTTCCCTGCTCTACCCCTAGAAGCAGCTGCCTTTTCAAGGATCCCAGGTTGCTTTTATCGGAGCATGGTATTGGAAACCAAGTGGTCAATGCTGGTCCTCAGTACTGCGTCTTTAGTAGCGAGTTCTTGCCACTGAGGTGCCATTGTTTCCGGGTCCTCTGATGAGACAAGCCAGGATATACATGTGTGTGCATAAACCCAAGGATACACATGCATACTCCTTTTTAAAAAAAATATTTATCTGGGTGTCTTGGGTCTTGGCTGTGTTGCAGAATCTCTCGTTGCGATGCTTGGATTCTCTAGTTGTGGCGTGCGGGCCCGGGAGTTGCAGTGCCCAGGATCCAGAGCACGTGGGATTCAGTAGCCACGGCACGCACGTTTAATTGCTCTGTGGCATGTGGCATCCTAGCTTCCCAAACAGGGATCAAACCCTATATTGCAAGGCAGATTCCTAACCACTGGACCACCAGAGAAGTCCCACATGCGTATTTCTAATTATCTGTACCTACCTATCATCTCTCTGCCTATATTAAACTAAACATGAATTCATACTGATGCCTCCAAAACTATTTCAGAACCATGGGGTTCATTCTAGATTTCCCCCTTGTTTATCTGTAACTTTTTTTTTTTTCTTTGACAGTGAGAAACCTGGCTCAGGTCTACCCAAACCACCACTGATAATAATGAATCAATTTTGAATGAAGATAGAAAATAAAGCAGCAACGGGCTCTTCATAACAACTGTCCACACTAACCGCCACTCTGCTGTGATGTGGCGGAGAATGCGGGTCCTGGAGTCAGCCCCCTGGGTGTGAGTTCCAGCTTTGTCACTTAAGAGCCATGTTGGTGGTGGACAAACCAGTTAAGCGATCTGTCTCAGCTTCCTCCCCTCTCAAAAGGATTCACGAAAGGACAGAGCTCACAGGGCTGATGGAAGAGAAAAGAAGCTCATAGAAGAAAAGCACTTAGAATAGAACCCGGCTCATGGTACATGCTCAGTAATTAACTTTTTAAAAAAAGCATATACCAGAAGATTTATTTGACCAAAATCTCCAATAGCCAAGAGTGACCTGACGACTTCCAATTTTGAGTGTTTTGCAAATATGATTCATAAATCAATCTAATACAAAAAAAAAAGTCACTTCAGTATGGAAAATATTCAGTGGTTTAATATTTGTTCAAGATGAATCAATGCATTCCTCTGCAGCAAACTCTTTAACCATAACTTCTCCAAATTACACATCATTCCTTTAGCGTGCTGTCATGATATCTACTTTCAATCCTCTTTTATCATTATTACTGTTTTCCACTGGACTTATTTCCTTTTCGCTGAGAAAGTTGAATTTTTTTTTTTTTTACTTGAAGTCTGATCTTCCTTCAGGTCTGAAGTTTTTATTTTATTATGTACTAATCCATCACTTTAATATTCCCAATGAGAAAGTAGCACCTGAGTATTTGTATGCAACCTTGACATTTTAGGAATATTTTAAATCTCTGCACTGGCAGTTTCTTTAAAAATGTAAAAAATATCTGAAATATTTAGCCTTCGCAAAGATATAAAAGACATGTCTTGAATTTATCATTCAGATATATCTTATTTGAGCATTATAGCTGCTCTGTAGACAGCCTGTACTTTTTCCTCTAAAGTTCACAGCTGCTGTTGCTGCTGCTATTGGTTCATAATTAAACAAGGTCTTGTATAGTCAGGCAAAACCAAAATATTATAGAACTGGAGACAACATGCAAAGTCGATCACAGCAATACTTACAAAACTCACTTAGTCTAAGGAGTAACGTGGATGGAATTTATTCAAGAGAAGCTCAGGACTATTGTTAAACTCACAGATTCCCCCACCCGCCGTCTCCAGGAGAGTCTTATGCAAATCGGACCTGAGTCTGCAAATCAGACTTTTTTTTTTTTTTTTTTAAACTTTACACAATTGTATCAGTTCCGCCAAACATCAAAATGAATCCGCCACAGGCACACATGTGTCCCCATCCTGAACCTTCCTCCCTCCCCCCTCCCCACACCATCCCCCTGGGCCATCCCAGCGCTCCAGCCCCAAGCATCCAGCATGGGCATCGAACCCTGACTGGCATCCCGCCTCAGCCTTCAGAATGGGAGAAAATAATAGCAAATGAAGCAACTGACAAACAACTAATCTCAAAAATATACAAGTAACTCCTACAGCTCAACTCCAGAAAAATAAATGACCCAATCAAAAAATGGGCCAAAGAACTAAATAGACATTTCTCCAAAGAAGACATACAGATGGCTAACAAACACATGAAAAGATGCTCAACATCACTCATTATCAGAGAAATGCAAATCAAAACCACTATGAGGTACCATTTCACACCAGTCAAATCAGACTTTTTAATAAGAGTTCCAGGTGATGTTCTTCACCAGGTACATTCGGAAACACTGATTTTAATCCAAGATCCTGATTTTGTAAGGAAACTGAGTCCCAGGGAAAAGTTCCCCACCACCAGCCCCCACCTCCATCCACCCACCCAGGGTTTGGGAAGCACCTCCTGCTGTGTTCAAAGTATGTTGAAAGTTTGGGGACAGTGAGCTGTTGCATGCATGGCCGGTGGAGTTGCAATTGGGTATAGCTTTTCAGACAGACGGTTTGGCAATACATGTCAAAATATTAAACGTGCTTTATCTTTTGATCCTATAATTCCAGATGAAAACGGAATTTCTGAAATTGTCACTCAGACCACTTGCATCAGAAGCAGCTGTTGAGGTTGTGGATTTCATCATCCCATGTCAATCGACTGAGTCATACATAACCTCTGGGAGCGGGACCCTGTAGTCTGCATTTTTAACAAGGTTACCAAGAGATGAACAAGATTCACTGAAGCTTGGAGAAATGCTGCCCTTACAGGTGTGAGGGTCAGAGTCCTAGCCCGGGGGGAGATGCGGGCATCCACACAGAGGGGTAGTTCCCCCCACCCCCGGCATGGGACATGGAACATCAGAGCCCAAGGAGGGTAAGAGAAGTGTGTGCTTGGATGGGGAGGAAGATGGGCAACACAAGGATGCTGTCCTCAGGGGGCGGCCCCTGGTGTGGGAACCCTCCGAGGGGAGGGGGAAGGCCAGGCATGAGGCATGCAGGCCACGTGGGGGCGGGTGGTACCATCAGGGAAGGCACCGCTGCAGCCTTGTCGGTCACATTCCCGAGTGTTGATTACATACATAAATACAATGAGGACAGGAGAGTTCGTTTTCTCCCAGGTCGAGAAGGGAGTGAACAAACACGAAAAGGAAAGAAGACTGGAGTGAATGCTGTGATGCTGGGTGTGATGTGAAGGAATTCCTGTGACCAAGAAAGAGATATGCATGGAAACATGTCCACTAGGAGGGCTGGGGTGGCCCTCCTAGAGTGATGAGTTCATCTAAGTGCCCAAATGCCAGTTTATAAATACCGTTCCTTGCCCACAAAAAGGAACTGGGTGGGGTCCCTGGAGAAATAGCGGAGTCGGGCTCTGGGGCTGAGAAAGGATGAAAGGAGCCTGGAAAGTCTTCTTGTGCCAGAAAACAAGGAAGTGCTCAAAGAAAGATGGAGCTACGTCAGAGGACACAGGAAACAGACCACAGGAGCTCCCGTCCTCGGCCAAATCTAAGACAATTTGAGCATTAAAAAAAAAAAAAAAAAGATGGTGTAGTCGCCAAGAACTCAGGGGAGGGGAGCATGGGTACAGAGTCTGGGGAAGATGGGGGTCCTGGAGATGGATGGTCGTGATGGTTGCAGAACACTGTGAATGTACTGAGGGCCCCTAAACTGTACACTTAAAAATGACTAAAATAGCAAGCGCTGTATTTATTTTGGCATAAAAATGACGGAATGGAGAATAACACACAGAATAAAAAATAATCCATAGGTCCCTAATGATCAACATTTAAAAAAAAAAATGACAATAAGAAGGGCAAAAAGAGATAGGAAAAGGTCTTCACATAAAATGCTGGCTGAGGGACTTTCCTGGTGGTCCAGTCGTTAAGAATCTGCCTTGCAATTCAGGGGATGCAGGTTCGACCCCAAGTCGGGGCAACTCACCCCTCAACTAGAGAGGCCATTTGCCACACTACTGTGCCCGAGCACTCCAGAACCCGTGCTCTGCAACTAGACAAAAGCCTGTGCACCACAACAAAGAGCCAGCGTGAAGATTTAAAAAATAAAATGAAAACAGAGCCAGATTTTAAAAGCTGGCTGATAAATGCAAGGGAAACACACACCATTTTGGAACCATCAGTGTAATAACTGATATATGTAAGCATGGAAAAAAGAAAGCTGAGCACAGAAGAATTGATGCTTTTGAACTGTGGTGTTGGAGAAGACTCTTAAGATTCCCTTGCACTGCAAGGAGATCCAACCAGTCCATCCTAAAGGAGATCAGTCCTGCATATTCATTGGGAGGACTGATGCTAACGCTGAAACTGCAATCCTTTGGCCACCTGATGAAAAGAACTGACTCATTTGAAAAGACTATGATGCTGGGAAAGACTGAAGGTGGGAGGAAAAGGGGACGACAGAGAATGAGATGGTAGATGGCATCTCAAACTCAATGGACATGAGTTTGAGTAAACTCTGGGCGTTGGTGATGGACAGGGAGGCCTGGTGTGCTGCAGTCCATGGGGTCACAAAGAGTCAGACACGACTGAGCGACTGAACTGAACTGACTGAAGCCTGGATCTTGGATAAATGCCAAATCCAGCGGGTGAGAGGTTTGTTTGGGAAAAGGATATGCACGTAGGCTCCAAGTATCACCTCACAGATGGTTACTCGTTACCGAGGAGAAGAGGCCTTTACACGGGTATCACATGGACACCTGTCAGACACCACCTTGGGTGACTTGGTCATGCACCGGACCGATGAGGACGTCAGAGGTCTCCTGATGTGATGAGGTGGGAAATATGAACCTAACCGTGGCGTTTTCTTGACAAGACTTTTTATCTGAATCTTGAGGAAATCATCAAAAACCAGACTGGGAGATGTTCTGCAAAACTGCTAGCCGAAACTCTTTTCACTGTCATAGAAGAATTTTTAAAGAATAAAAACCAGGAAGGGGACTTCTCTGGCGGTCCAGTGGTTAGTCTTAACCACCCCCTGATCCCTGAGCTAAGATCCCACGTGCCTTGGGGCCAAAAACCCAGAACATAAACAACAGAAACCATGTTGTAACAAATTCAAAAAAGTCTTTAAAAATGGTCCACATAAAAAAAAAATCTAAAAAAAAGAAAAAGCAGAAGGATGTTCAAGATTAAAGGAAATGAAAGAGACAGGACAATTCAGTGCCACACGACGTCCTTGACTGCATCCTGTTTTTTCTTAAAAAAAAAAAAAAAAAAAAGCTATACAGGACATTTTAGGGTAATCAGGGAGATTTGGGTATGGACTGCATGTTAATTAATACTAATTATATCAATTTTAACTAGGGGAGGTTGATAATAATGCTATGGCTATGGCAGAGAATGTCCTTATTTTTACTTTCATGTCCTTATTTTTACTTTTATTCATGGTTGAATAAAAAAAAATCTTTACCTGTATCTATAGACAGAGAAATAAAAGTAATGTGGCAACATGTTATTATCTCCTGGTGAATCTAGAAGACAGTTACCTAGGTATTCATTTTATCATGCTCTCAATTTTTCTACAGTTTTCACGTTTTTCAAAATAAAAAGAATCCAACTGTCTTGGGCATGTCTCAAGAAGTAAATGGCTCCAATTTCTTATTGTTTAAATATTAAAATAACACTATTACAACAGTAATAACAATATTCCACATATTTAAAGACATAAAAACAGGAACTTCCCTGGAGGTCTTTATATGAATGAAATCTTTCTGAACAAATTATTTCATTTCTTGCTTCTTTTGTTGTGGTTGTTCAGTCACCCAGTCAGGTTCATCTGTTTGCAACCCCATGGGCTGGAGCACGCCAGGCCTCCCTGTCCCTCACCATCTCCTGGAGTTTGCCCAAGTTCATGTCCACTGCATCAGTCTTGCCATCCAGCCATCTCATCCTCTGATGCCCTCTTTTCCTTCTGCCCTCAATCTTTCCCAGCATCAGGGACTTTTCCAATAGTCAGTCAGCTGTTCACAACAGGTGACAAAAATACAGAAGCCTTAGCTTCAGCATCAGTTCTTTTTAGTGTAACTATAGTTGATCCTTTTATCATCACTCTATTGCGTTGTTTAAACAAACCACATGACATATTTATCCACAGTCTTTATCAGACATTTGCATGCTTCACTTTTGGCCTATTGTAAATAATAAGCCCTAAACATTCTGGTATATGGATCTGACGCATGTATGTGTGAATTTCTCTAAGGATACACCTGGGAACGGGATCAGTAGGTCATAGGATGTGTGGGTATCCTCCATTTTCTTAGATACGGCCAAAATGTGTCTGTAGCAATCTGCATTCCCACCCATCACTGATGGCAATTCCTGTTGCTCCACATACTTACCAACACCTGACATTATTACATTTAGGTTTTTGCCAATGCAGTGGCCGCATGGACAGAGGAGCCTGGTGGGCTACAGTCCATGGGGTCACAAGAGTCGGACACGACTTATCGACTAAACCATCACCACCACCAGCTGCATGAGTATTTCTCATTGTGGTTTTAGTTTTCGTTTCACTGGCTCTTAATGATGTTGGGCACCTTTCCACATGTTTATTGGCAAAATCTATTTCCTTGAACATGCTTTATTACACAGACCTTTTTTTCCTCTTTATTCACTTTGAAAATCCACAAATCAAATGAATTTGGGAGATTATATTGTAGTTAATTTCTCAAAGCCAAATTTACAGCATTGAGTCAACATCAGGAAGTCAAGAACTAAGAGGAAGAAAGAAGATGAAGTGGGGAAAAAGAGACTGATCAATAATAAGTAGAAAAGAAAGATTTTAGTGAAAAATCCAGAGGGATAGGAAAGGAGATATAAAATTGTTTTAAAAGATAGGGATGAGGGAATACAATCCCATCGTTTATTTTATTTATTTACTCATTGGCCCTGCTGTACAGCACTTGTGATCTTGGTTCCCTGACCAGGATCGCACCCAAGCCCCCTGCATTGGAAGCTGGGAGTCCCAGATCCCATCTTTTAAAGCTGTTTTTCGTGGATTATAAAGTTGGAATGGGGGGAAAATGCACATTAAAGATGGTAAAAGGAAAATGGAAATTTACATTATTTTATTATGTAAGGAAGAATGTAAACGGATATTTATTCTACCAGTCTACCCCACAGAGCATATAAGAGGTCCTTTCTGAGCGCCTCACACGTACAAACATGTCATTTGAACGTTTGTTCCTCTGTAAGACAGCTATTAAATGTTTCCTATCATTTTAGCAATCACGGGGTTTGCTCAATGTGGCTCTCCATCTGCAGTGAAACAGGTAAAATCTAACCCGTTTCATGCTGCTTACTACTGAACAATCGTTGCTGCCTAAGGTGTTGGTATCGTAATTAATGGGAATGGAAGTGGCTGTGGTAATTGAGCTTTCTGGTTTGGCCTGGCACTGGGAATTCTTAAAAGGTCATATGCCTCTCTTTTTTTTTTTTTTTCAAAATTTTTATGTTTTGGCTGCACTACTTGGTTCCCTGACCAGTGACTGAACCCACACCTCCTGCACTGGATCACCTGGGAAGTCCCTCATATACCTGTCTTTTTAAGGACTGTCTAGAAAATAACGGCATCCGGTCCCATCACTTCATGGGAAATAGATGGGGAAACAGTGTCAGACTTTATTTTTGGGGGCTCCAAAATCACTGCAGATGGTGATTGTAGCCATGAAATTAAAAGACACTTAATCCTTGGAAGGAAAGTTATGACCAACCTAGATAGCATATTCAAAAGCAGAGACATTACTTTGCCAGCAAAGGCCCGTCTAGTCAAGGCTATGGTTTTTCCAGGGGTCATGTATGGATGTGAAAGTTGGACTCTGAAGAAAGCTGAGCACCGAAGAATTGACACTTTTGAACTGTGGTGTTGGAGAAGACTCTTGAGAGTCCCTTGGACTGCAAGCAGATCCAACCAGTCCATTCTGAAGGAGATCAGCCCTGGGATTTCTTTGGAGGGAATGATGCTAAAGCTGAAACTCCAGTACTTTGGCCACCTCATGCGAAGAGTTGACTCATTGGAAAAGACTCTGATGCTGGGAGGGATTGAGGGCAGGAGGAGAAGGGGACGACAGAGGATGAGATGGCTGGATGGCATCACTGACTCAATGGACTTGAGTCTGAGTGAACTCCGGGAGTTGGTGATAGACAGGGAGGCCTGGCCTGCTGCGATTCATGGGGTTGCAAAGAGTCGGACACGACTGAGCGACTGAACTGAACTGAACTGATTCAGACAACAACGTTTAGGAACTGTGGATTAGGGTTACCTATTCATAATAAAAGAAGAGAAGTGAAAAGCAAAGGAGAAAAGAAAAGATATAAACATCTGAATGCAGAGTTTCAAAGAATAGCAAGAAGAGATAAGAAAGCCTTCTTCAGCGATCAATGCAAAGAAATAGAGGAAAACAACAGAATGGGAAAGAGTAGAGATCTCTTCAAGAAAATCAGAGATACCAAAGGAACATTTCATGCAAAGATGGGCTCGATAAAGGACAGAAATGGTATGGACCTAACAGAAGCAAAGATATTAAGAAGACATGGCAAGAATACACAGAAGAACTGTACAAAAAAAGATCTTCACAACCCAGATAATCACGATGGTGTGATCACTGACCTAGAGCCAGACATCCTGGAATGTGAAGTCTAGTGGGCCTTAGAAAGCATCACCACGAACAAAGCTAGTGGAGGTGATGGAATTCCAGTTGAGCTATTTCAAATCCTGAAAGATGATGCTGTGAAAGTGCTGCCCTCAATATGCCAGCAAATTTGGAAAACTCAGCAGTGGCCACAGGACTGGAAAAGGTCAGTTTTCATTCCAATCTCAAAGGCAATGCCAAAGAATGCTCAAACTACCGCACAATTGCTCTCATCTCACACGCTAGTAAAGTAATGCTCAAAATTCTCCAAGCCAGGCTTCAGCAATACATCAACCGTGAACTTTCTGATGTTCAAGCTGGTTTTAGAAAAGGCAGAGGAACAAGAGATCAAATTGCCACCATCCACGGGATCAAGGAAAAAGCAAGAGAGTTCCAGAAAAACATCTATTTCTGCTTTACTGACTATGCCAAAGCCTTTGACTGTGTGGATCACAATAAACTGTGGAAAATTATGCAAGAGATGGGAATACCAGACCACCTGACCTGCCTCTTGAGAAATCTGTATGCAGGTCAGGAAGCAACAGTTAGAACTGGACATGGAACAACAGACTGGTTCCAAATAGGAAAAGGAGTTCGTCAAGGCTGTATATTGCTGCTGCTGCTGCTAAGTCGCTTCAGTCGTGTCCGACTCTGTGCGACCCCAGAGACGGCAGCCCACCAGGCTCCCCTGTTCCTGGGATTCTCCAGGCAAGAACACTGGAGTGGGTTGCCATTTCCTTCTCCAATGTATGAAAGTGAAAAGTGAAAGTGAAGTCGCTCAGTCGTGTTCGACTCCTAGCGACCCCATGGACTGCAGCCTACCAGGCTCCTCCATCCATGGGATTTTCCAGGCAAGAGTACTGGAGTGGGGTGCAATTGCCTTCTCCGGCTGTATATTGTCACCCTGTTTATTTAAATTTATATGCAGAGTACATCATGAGAAACGCTGGACTGGAAGAAACACAAGCTGGAATCAAGATTGCTGGGAGAAATATCAATAACCTCAGATATGCAGATGACACCACCCTTATGGCAGAAAGTGAAGAGGAACTAAAAAGCCTCCTGATGAAAGTGAAAGTAGAGAGTGAAAAAGCTGGCTTAAAGCTCAACATTCAGAAAACGAAGATCATGGCATCCGGTCCCATCACTTCATGGAAAATAGATGGGGAAACAGTGGAAACAGTGTCAGACTTTATTTTGGGGGCTCCAAAATCACGGCAGATGGTGACTGCAGCCATGAAATTAAAAGACGCTTACTCCTTGGAAGGAAAGTTATGACCAACCTAGATAGCATATTCAAAAGCAGAGACATTACTTTGCCAACAAAGGTCCGTCTAGTCAAGCCTATGGTTTTTCCAGGGGTCATGTATGGATGTGAGAGTTGGACTGTGAAGAAGGCTGAGCGCCAAAGGATTGATGCTTTTGAGCTGTGGTGTTGGAGAAGACTCTTGAGAGTCCCTTGGACTGCAAGGAGATCCAACCAGTCCATTCTGAAGGAGATCAGCCCTGGGATTTCTTTGGAAGGAATGATGCTATAGCTGAAACTCCAGTACTTTGACCACCTCATGGGAAGAGTTGACTCATTGGAAAAGACTCTGATGCTGAGAGGGATTGAGAGCAGGAGGAGAAGGGGACGACAGAGGATGAGATGGCTGGATGGCATCACTGACTCAATGGACGTGAGTCTGAATGAACTCCGGGAGTTGGTGATGGACAGTGAGGCCTGGCATGCTGTGATTCATGGGGTCGCAAAGAGTCGCTCACGACTGAGCGACTGATCTGATCTGATTTATAATAACTCATAGAGATAGAGATGTTATTCAACACTTCGGATGCAGAAAAGCAAAAACAAAAAAGTCACTAGCTCGATCTAGGGGGAAAAAAGTTCTCTTTATTTAGAAGTTCTGGTTTATATTATCCCTGATCTCCTGGAGAGACAGGGGATATTAAAATATTAAAAACCAGTTCCTCTTGTCCTACACTTGAGTCGACTCAATAGCTTAATGATAAAGGTTATAACAATAATTCATTCAGAGATGTATTACACACTAGTAACGAATTCTTACACACATCCTTCAAAATGGAGACCACATTTTACAAAGAAAGAAACTAAATCATATCAAATTACTGAAGAGTTCTAGGCGAAACACAGGATTACAGATGGGTTATTTAATTCTATTAGACTTGGATATTTCCTTCCCAAGACTTAGTCCCAAATCCTTAGCCCTTTACAGAATTTTTGGATGGGCAACATTCAATGATACACTCGCAGTCCTGACCTTTTGAGTCTTGACCTTTAACTCTCTCCTGGAGTATCTCTAATTTCTAAAAATCAAAGCCCATATCAGATCCCCTTTTGGACTTCCTTATGTACTGCAGCTATTTGAGTCTCTCCTGATGGCCTAAAATCTTGGAATCCGACCAGGTTCCTCCTTCTGGTCTAGTCACCTCTTAATCTAATCAGGAGCAAATTCTTGCCGGATCATTCCTTTTCATGCCCTCCTCACTTTATTTCTGATCCAGGCTTTTATCTCTCTCATACCTATACTGTCACGCCAGCCTCCTAACTAGACGGCTCCAGCCGGTCTTGGGTCCTTGCACGCCAGATTCAGCCTGGAGTCTCCAGCACCCATGTCCTTCTGAAAGCCCGCTGGCCCTGCCATGCCGGTCCACTTTGGAATCACGTCCTCCCATCTCAACCCCATCCATTTGCCTTACCGATCATTTTCGTCATGTATACCGCCTTGATGAGACCTTCCTTTCCGACAGCCCCCACTCGCTTCATTTACTGTCTGAATGCTCCCCTTGACTCTAAGGAAGCATACACGAGACTGTGTTCTTTAAATTTTATGACTGGCTCCATCTCCAATGAAGTTAGCAAGAAAAAAAAAAAGCTGTTTTCATGGATTATAAAGTTGGACTGGGGAAAAATGCAAACTAAAGATGGCGAAAGGAGAATGGAACCTTATTTTTTTTCATTATGTAAGAAAGAATGTAGATGAATTCCTTACAAGCAAGCGTCTTTTGCACCTTACTTTTTTTCCAGTATATGTATATATACTGGATTAAAAAGAATCCTGGGCATCCTTCCTTATCAGCAAACAAATTTTTACGCAATGCTTTTTAAGTGCCCGCTGACTATGGATAATTCATTTGTTTTGTCCCTTAATGACGGACACTGGTGATTTTTCCAGCTTTGCTATTATAAGCATGCTACAATGCCCATTCTTGCATATCTAGGGGAACCATCTATAGGTAAAGTAGTAGCCCTGAGGGACTCACTGGTGGTCCAGTGGTTGAGGATCCACCTGCCAGTATAAGGGACAGAGATTCTTTCCCTGGTTTGGGAAGGGTCCACATTCCTCGGGGCAACCAAACCTGTGTGCCACCCCTACTGATGCCTGCCTGTACTGCACCAAGAGAAGCCGCCACAATGAGAAGAGCAGCAGAGAGCAGCCTCCACTCTCCGCAACTGAGAAAGTCCTGGCGCAGCAACAAAGACCCAGTGCAGCCAAAACTAAGTAATTTCACATATCGTGGAACTAGGATTGCTAAATATGTATACATACTGGACTAAAAACATATATTTCAATTTGGATAGATATAACGAATTCTCTGCTGAAATAATTTTCACTCTCCACTCTCATTTTTGATACCACTCAATTTCCTGCCACCCAGGATCTGGACATTGACATGGGAGCTTTGTTTAATGGCAGCTCATCCCCACCGACTATCAGTATTGGAGAACATTGCAAAGCTGGGAGAAAAGGGAATTGAAGGCCAGAAAACCGGAATAATCTGGGATCTGGGGCAAGAGACAGACAGCATCATCCTTCTGAACTGGAACCAAATGAAATCTAAATGTATCACCTATAAAATAGTGGATAATCTTCATGTTGATTTTATTTTTAGAGATGTGAATATAAACAAAATGAAGCATCATCATCTTAACCCCTAGGAACTCTCTGAAGGGGTGGTACTAGGTAAACTGAGTGAAATCAGAACAGCAGTGTGAAAACTTGATCGAGACTAAACCCTGCAGAGGAGCGACTTTCCTTTCTATCATCCGAACTGCTTTCGTGTGACCAAATGTTCCCTGTGCCACCCAGTGGGGGAGAAGAAGTGAGTTTGTCTCTTAAATGCTTTCGAGTTTTGTTTGTCTATTTAGGGTCCCTTTTTGAAGTCCTGGGCTTCCCTAGTGGCACAGCTGGTAAAGAATCCACCTACAATGTGGGAGACCTGGGTTCAACCCCTGGGTTGGGAAGATTCCCTGGTGAAGGGAACAGCTATCCACTCCAGTATTCTGGCCTAGAGAATTCTACGGACTGTATAGTCAGTCCACAGGGGTAGCAAAGAGTCGGACTAGACTGAGCCACCTTCACTTAAGTCTTAGATTTATGGAACAATAAACAACCATTGACAGCTGTGTGCTATTTTGGATTCCCCATCCATTTTAGAAGTTGGGTAAGAATACTAACTTATCTGAAAGCTTATCAAATTTGAAATTAACCGAGAAGTATCATGCAGTAGTTTATCCCAGTGAAACAAACTAAATTGTGGCCATGGCAAAGTGTGTCACTTTTTTCTCTAATAGCAGGATGCAGACATTTTAAATATAAAACATGTTTTCTGTTTAGGGGAGGGAAGCATATCAGAAGCAAGGTTTAAAGAATGGCTTGGCTGGGTTGCCAGATGATGTTATTGTTAATAGTATACCATGACACAAGTCCCTGGTGGCTCAGAGGTTAAAGCGTCTGCCCGCAATGCGGGAGATGCGGGAGATGCGGGTTTGATCCCTGAGCTGGGAAGATCCCCTGGAGAAGGAAATGGCAACCCACTCCAGTATTCTTGCCTGGAGAATCCCATGGAGGGAAGAGCCTAGTAGGCTACAATCCACAGGGTTGCAAAGAGTCGGACACGACTGAGCTACTTCACTTTCACTTTCACTTTACCGTGACACAAATTTTGACCATGGTAATGGGCCAATTTAGAGCAATCATGGTGGAGAGATTTGACAGAATGTGGTCCACTGGAGAAGGGAATGGCAAACCACTTCAGTATTCTTGCCTTGAGAACCCCATGAACAGTATGAAAAGGCAAAATGATAGGATACTGAAAGAGAAACTCCCCAGGTCAGTAGGTGCCCAATATGCTACTGGAGATCAGTGGAGAAATCTGATGCTGGGAGGGATTGGGGGCAGGAGGAGAAGGGGACGACAGAGGATGAGATGGCTGGATGGCATCGCTGACTCGATAGACGTGAGTCTCAGTGAACTCCGGGAGTTGGTGTTGGACAGGGAGGCCTGGCCTGCTGCGATTCATGGGGTTGCAAGGAGTCGGACACGACTGAGCGACTGATCTGATCTGAAAACAAAGCTCCTTCACTCAGTAGCGTGAGAGATTAGTTTTAGTCCTATCTTTTCCCCAGCATTCAGAAGTATAACCTTAAGCTTACACACTAGGATGGCCCATCTCACCTGGAATAGGGCAAAGCTTGCCCTGTGGGATCACTTCCTGAGGAATGGAGTGAGGCTGAACAAGGGGAGCAAACGGGGTCTTCCCTTTGTCATCGGTGAAGCCTGGCTTCCTGGGTGTACACAAGGAAGACCTAGAAAGATACAGAAAGTGAATTCATCTTGGATGGCTACCTTCCCTGCCTCCTGCACCCTCGGGTAGCTCCTGAGTGCAATCCTCTGTCTCTAGAGTGTCTTATGGTAAAAGTTTCTACTCAGATGCTCCAGGTACGGATACAACCCCGCTAAGGCCCTCGCCCGAGAAGGCAGGTCCGGTCCTCACCACGAAGCTGTTCCAAGCCCCTCAGCCTCCATCCTTACTCTGCGGGACCAACCTCCTCCTCCTCGGAGATGGACCACTGACGCCCCGAAGACCTAGAGGACCAAAGGCCGTCCCCACCTCCAAGGCGGCTGCCACACTAACGGGGGCAGCTCCGCGCCCTGGGGAACCTCAATTAACTTGACCTCCTTACCCGTGGGTGAATCCAGGAGGGGAGGCGGACGCAGCTGCAAACCCCCCACCCCCACCCCGAAAGCCCTTGCTGTGCGCTGTGTCCCGCGCAAGGTGGGAAAAAGTCTACGTATAAGGCGGCAGGATTAAGTGAATTCACACCTAGTGGTGAAGGACTGATCCCCGGGGTCTTTCTTCCTTGATTCCCGCCCGCCCCGTCCCCCCACTATAAAAGCAGCTGCTCAGTAACCCGGAAGACTCTGAATGGTGGGGACGGTGGTGCAGGCCGGGCTGGAGAAGAGTTGGGGGACTGGGAGGCTCCCTCCGAGACGGAAGGGCTGGGGGACGGGAGGCGCAAATGCTGTGGGTCTGGGCCCTGCCAGGCCTGCTGCCCGTGGCCCCGTCCAGCCCGGAGCCCGACGTCCGGGCCCACCAGGACGTAGTAGCTGCTGAATAAATACTTGTGGAATGAGAGAAAGTCCGCGTTCCTTCCCGGACACGTCCAGGGGCCGGGCCGCCGCGGTTTCCTTCCAGCGCGCTCGCCCACACCTCCCCGGGCGGCGGCTGGGCTCAGGGCCGGGGACTTCCCGGGGCGGGGGCGGACGGAAGGGGCTGGATGCCCGGGGCGGGCACGTCCAGCGCCGGGCCCCGTGGGCCGAGCGGACGTGGACGACGACCAGGGCGGGGTGGTCAGCCGCTTCTCCGGGTTTGGCCCGAGTCCTCCCGGCGGGGCCCCCCAGGTGGCAGGGCGGGTCGCGGCGCTCTCGGACCTCGGGACTCGCTTTCGCTGTCCGCCGCGAGGCCCGCGGGGCCCCTCAGAGCTCGCAGGTCCCGAAGGGCCGGGCGCCGTTGCAGAGGCCCCCGGACGCGCTTTCCGGCGCCGGCGGGGCTTTTCACACTTTCTACCCCACCCCTCGCCCCGGGAACCGCCCGGGGAACCAAGAGCGGGTGCGGAGCGCCGCGCGGGGGACCCTTTTGTGCCCTCGCTGTTCGCTGGGACCTTTTGCTTCCGAAGGGAGCCTCCCCACATCCCCTTCCTCTCGGGGAAAGTCTTGAGTTTCCCTGGAAGTCGCAAAGAGGTGGAAGGAGAGGGCTGCTGGGCGCTCTCTCGTTAATTTTCCGTCCCGAAACTCGTAAAAAAATAAATAAATAAACCCCAAGCGTTCGGCCGTAGGGAGACTTTGAGGGTCCGGAGGAAGCAGCGAGCCGTGCATTCCTTCGTCCGCCTGCCTCCCACCTGGCCCACAGCTCCCCTCCCCCGCTGCCGCCGACGCCCGACTCGGGCCGGCGCCCAGGCCCGCGCGCAGAGCCGCGGGAACGGCAGGGTTAAGCCCTGGAATGTGGCGGCGAGGAATGTGCATGCAGATGAGCCGGGCGGGGGGGAGGGGGCGGGGCGATGGGCGGGGCGGGCCCGGAGGCGTGGTGAGGGCGGGTACGGGGCGTGGCGAGGGGCGGGTGCATGCTAATTTGACGCAAATGAGAAGCCCAGTCGCCGCCGCTCCGCCGAGCTTCCCGGATCCGAGCCCAGACGGCGGCGGCTCGGGCAGCCTGGGCGCCGCGACCCTCGGCGGCCGTAGAGGGACGGGGAGGAGGAGGAGGAAGAGGCGGAGGCTGCGGCGGCGATCGCGAGGAGGAGGAGGCGGAGGAGGGTTCGCTCGCCCGCTCCGACGCAGACATGGTGGACTGATCCCCGGCGGGGGCCGAGAGCAGGGTTTCCTGAGACGCCCTCCAGTCCCCTCGCGTGGCCCCCGCCACAGCCCCGCGGGCCCCCAGCCCTCGCCGGCGCCCGGATCTGGGGTGCGGCGGCCGGGCCCGGGCAGTCGCGTTCCCGCCGCGTCCCGCGCCCGGTTCCCCTATGGAGGCGCCGCCCGCCAGCGAGGCCGCCGACCATGCCTAGGAGGGCCGGGAGCGGGCAGCTGCCGCTACCCCGGGGCTGGGAGGAGGCCAGGGACTACGACGGCAAGGTCTTCTACATCGATCACAACACCCGGAGGACCAGCTGGATCGACCCCCGGGACAGGTGGGCGGCCGGGCCGCGGGGCGGGCGCGGGGACCCGCCTCGGGAGCGCGGCGGCGGCTGTTGTCCGGGAGACCCGGCCGAGCGGCGGCGCCCGCGGCGCGGGGGGCGTGGGGCGCGCGGGGCGTCGCCTGTCCCCGGGGGTTGCTGCCGGGAGGGGTCCCGGGGAGAAGGCGCGGGGACCGTCCGCCCGAGCCGGGGCTGCGTCAGCCCGGCCAGGCGCCCTGGCCCGGGGGGCCCGCGGAGAGCCGCCGCAACCAGGCTCCCCCTTGGCCACCACCTTCCCGAGCGCCCCGGGACCTTGAGACGCTCGGGGCACGGAGGCGAGGGTGGGATCGACGCCCTGGGCGGGCGCTGTGTCCAGTTAACGGACCCAGAAGGGCCACCTGAGCCCTGCTCGGAGCCCGCCTCCGCCCGGAGTTGACCAGATGGAGGCTAGAGGGCACACACGGCCTGGGTGGCGGGGCGGGGCTCGGGGCCTCCCGAAGGAGGAAGGCCCGAGCGCCAGGTTGGGGGTGACCCACTGGCTAGGCCACCTGTGGCATCTCTGAGGGCCGTTCTTGGCTTCCAGCCTCGAGTGCACTTTCTTGACCCGGGGCGTGCCCGCAGGCAGGCCGGAGGCCCGGGGCGTGTAGGGGGTCCGGGCACCCTTCCCCGCTGGACCCAGGTGGTGGGTGCAATTGACTTTGCCCCTCAGATTCTGCAGACGCGTGTTTGGGGGTTTGCTGCCTGGTGTTTATCGTCACCTGAATACTTGAACTGCCTCCCAGATCTTGAAAAGGCAGATTCTGTTTTGAAATAAGAAGTGGTGACATGAACCATAGAACTGAACCTTGATTATTGAGGAACTGGCGGACTTGAGCTTAGCATGTGTTCCTGTAAGTTTTTAACACACTTTTTATTCCTGCTCAGAACCAAAGAGGAAAAACATAACATTCTAAGAAGTTTAGGAGCTGAAATTTAACTTAGTTCACAAACATTGTTTCTCTCTTCCTTCACCCTTAAAAAGAAAATGTATCATAGTTAGATTTTTAGAAGAATCATAGGAAAGATTTCTAATAGTAAATTTGTAAACTATTAAGGAAATATTCCTGCTTATAAATTTAAATAATATACCATTAGGGAAAATTCCAAATCTTGGATGGTTATCATTTCTGAATTTTCTTTCCACCTTTGTGTGTTATTCATACTTTATGTTCTCAGTTACTTTTATCCTAAGAATATTGTTTTTGAATGCTATTAAAGAGCAGTTATAAGAAAGTCACAAGTGGCATTATAAATTTATGGAGCAATCCTTGTTAAATTATCCATGAAGGTATCAGTTTAGGTTTCCCTCTTGAAATGAGAAAAGACACCTGTGCTGAGGTCACGTCTTGCTCCAGCCTGGTTGCCTGTTGCTGGCTTGATGAAAGTTATGACAAGCATCACACCTTCACAGTTTCTCCAGGCGTGTTAGCTGTTGTCATAAACTTCACGCTCCAAGCCAGTTATTGCACTTTGAAACTACTTAACAGATAGTAAATGTCAGTGATGATGGTGTTCACCCAACAGTGGCTTTTAAGGCACCTGTATAAATACTTGACTTTAACAGTCGTAGGGTCATTCTTTCTGCTTTCTGATACTTGGAGTTTCAGGTTATTGCAACTTCAATGCATTCTTGAAATATTTAGGCATTTGAGATTCTCTTCTGCTTCAGTTTACATTATTTGTCAATATCATCTCTCTTGTGTTTACTAATAAGGACTACAAGACTATGTAATGCCTGGGTAAAGCAAATAGAAAGTGAAGTAAAATTATATGGCTTGGCTTATCTTTATCACCACTTCTTAAACAAGTTAAGCATGTCTTTTACTTTAAATTGTTAATGGATTAACAATTATCATGAACTCTGTTTTCAGGAAATGTGTAACCACTTCATTTGATGGGGACAAACAATTTTGACTAAGGTGATTTGTTATTATTTCAGTTTTCCTTGAAGCTGTTGTACCTTTAAGTATTTATAAATCTGACTGGTTATAAATATTTCTGGATTTCAATAATAAGAGTTTTAAAGATACTCTGCAAGATCCGAGTCAGAGCTGATATACTTAGTTTAAATTTGGTTGTGTTTTCTTTTAGGGCAGTGAAGTGTCTATACAGTCTTGCTCACTAGTGTAGAAGATGGTCAGAGACATTATTTGAAGGAACCTGTGGGCAGTTTTGTTACACACTTACCAAACATGTGGGCAAAGAGGTGTCATACAGGTCAATTGGAGTGTGCCCCTTCTTTTTGCAGGATCAAATGAGAAATCCTGGAAGAAAAGTGACTTGATAAACTGTGGGTCTGCAGTACTTTTTAACTTTTAAAGCCATTATGATTATTTACCCATATTTATGTTCAGAAAAATAATTTTGTGTTTTTAACGCTCTACCAGAATCTGTAAGGTATTTCTGATTGCATAGGTGATTATGCAGATGTCTTGGAGGAAGAATGGGGGATTTCACAGGAACACAATTTTATTAAATCAATGGTGATTTTTAACATATTGAAGTATTATTTTAAATGCTTTTAAGCTTTTGGAGGTTGATGACACAATGCAGACTCTGCTGTGACGTGATCAGAGCTCTCATCGCTCTACCTTTATTAGCAGAAAAAAAAGCTCAGATGAGTATCTGAACCCCTCTGAAGCTGCATTTTCACCTCTAAAATGAAGATCATATCACCTGTCCCATAGGAGTATCTTGGGTGCCCACGATGAGGGCCCAGCCAAAGAGGACTAGTTGTAGTGTTGTTATTCCAGTTCAGGAACCCACTGGTCGTTCAAGGCAGCCCTGGAAAGAACAGATGTTCTGACACACATTTTCTCAGTGTTTATTGTGTGGGAGCCTCCGCACTAAGCTCTTTAACTGTGATCTCATTTTATCCTGCCAGTAGTCCTGAGAGGTGGGTGTCGTTCTTATCTTCCAGTTACAGTTGGGGAAATGGAGTCACAGGGATCATTGCTGTTACACGTGGAGTGGGAATTCGGAGCCAGAGAACCGGACTGTAGAGTCTGTGCCCTCTGTCTTTTCTCTAGACTTACTGGACATCTGGTCATGCTCAGGGGTCTTTGCGTGGAGGACAGCCTCTTTGCCTAGGATTGATTTCTTAGGCTGATTGACCAGTCTTTTTTTCTTTTTTACTTTTACTTAATTTTTTTCCATTCTGTACAGTTTTTAAATGTTGCTTCCACGTATAGTTAATACACAGTATTGCCTATATTCCCCATGTTCTACAGTACATCTGTCAGCTTGTCTTACTCTCAATCGTCTATACCTTTCACTCTCTCAGCTCTGTGTTGCCGCCCCTCCACACTGGTACCCAATAGTTTGTTTCTGTGAGTCTGCTTCTTTTATGTTGTAGTCACTAGTTTGTTCTGTTTTTTTAGATTCATGTATAAGTGATATCTGGAGAAGGCAATGGCACCCCACTCCAGTACTCTTGCCTGGAAAATCCTATGGACGGAGGAGCCTGGTGGGCTGCAGTCCATGGGGTTGCTAAGGGTCGGACCCGACTGAGCGACTTCACTTTGACTTTTCACTTTCATGCATTGGAGAAGGAAATGGCGACCCACTCCAGTGTTCTTGCCTGGAGAATCCCAGGGATGGGGGAGCCTGGTGGGCTGCCGTCTATGGGGTCGCACAGAGTCGGACACGACTGAAGCGACTTAGCAGCAGCATAAGTGATATCATATAGTATTTATCTTTCTCTATCTGACTTATTTCATTTAGTGAAATACCCTCCAAGTCCATCCACGTTGCTGCAAATGGCAAAATTTTGTTCTATTTTATGGCCAAGTCGTAGTTCATTATACATATATATATATATATATATATATATATATATATACACACACCACGTCTTCTTCGTCTATTCATCTGTTGATGGACACTTAAGTTATTTTCACGTGACCCATCTTTCTTGGTCTTCAGAGGATCCTGTCAACTATGTAGGATTCTCTGATGCCTGAGCTCACCACACAGGGCGAATGCCTTGGGAGTGTGGGCTGGGGACCCGTCAAGCTGACCCCACTGAACCACGGAGCTGGTCCAGCTAGAACTTGGCAGTTCAGTGTTCTCTTGAGCACGTTAGAAGTTCATTTTGGGGAAGAGTTAAGGGCTCCATATCAATGTGAATAGATTACAGTTTTACTGTAACAGCCTTGACTTTGCCCTTCCTCTCCCCTTCCCCGAGTCCTGGGGAAAACTTCTCCGTGTCCGTGATTCCTTGGCAACCCGCCCCACCCCAAGTGAACCAACTGTTCTTTTGCAAGTCTGCTCCCTCACTCACCTCTTATTTTGCTCAACTTAGGCCCCCTTTGACCACACCAAATGGTGTTTATGGTGGGCCATAGATCATGGCCAAATGGCCCAATGCTTAAAAAAAAAAAAAGCTAGTCCATGTTTTCTCCTATTCAGTGAAGGAGAGAAAGGTGGAGTGTTGGATTTATTTGCCTCTTGGAGGAGTAGGTGGCTAAGGCAGACAGGCATCAGGGCCAGGATGAGTGGTTTTACAAACTCCCAGGGGAATTCTGTTCATTTTCTGTCCTCGAATTGGATGTTACAATAACTTTGTCTTGTTGAACTTAAAAGATTCATCACCACATAAAGCGACTTGGTAAAGAACCCGCCTGCCAATGCAGGAGACTTAAGAACTCGGATTCGATCCCTGGGTCGGGAAGATCCCTTGGAGGAGGGCCCAGCAACCCACTCCAGCATTCTTGCCTGGAGAATCCCATGGACAGAGGAGCCTGGTGGGCTACGGTCCATGGGGTCACAGAGTCGGACACCACTAAAGCGACTTAGCACACACTCAGGCAAAGCTGCTTTACGTTAAAACGGGCTGATGGGCCATAATCTCTGGTTTATGGCTTGCATCAGACGTTGAGCAGCTTGTGCTTTCTGACTGGCGGGAAAAAATCCTGGGGATTGGGAGGGGGATATAGGAAGAGGATGTCAGCTGGGTATCACCGGTGTCTAAGTTACCCTTTGGCTCTCCACACCCGGCCTAACCAGTACCTGGTTACGCTCTATGGAAACTCTGTGTTATCTTTCTTTCAAAGTCAAAGCAAGTAATTTTTCTCAACTTACTGCTGGAATGTGAATTCTTCAGTATTGCTCTCTCTTTGTCCTTTGTATCTGGTAGGTGTTAAATGAACATTGGTTCTGTTGTTGTGTAGTCGCTAAGTCGTGTCAGACTATTTTGCGACCCCATGGACTGTAGCCCACCAGGCTCTTCTGTCCATGGGATTTCCCAGGCAAGAACACTGGACTGGGTTGCCGTGCCCTCCTCCAGGGGATCTTCCCAACCCAAGGTTTGAACCAGCATCGCCTGCGTTGCCAGGCAGATTCTTTACCACTGAGCCACCTGGGAAGCCCGATGAAGAAAGTTTGTCAAGTTAATGAAAGAATACAATTGGAGCTACTCTCGTTTCCAATTTCTTACTGTTGGGTTTTCAAAAACTATACCCATAACCACCAACAACCAGAGACAATTGATTTTCCAGTTAGATTAAAAATAATGAGAGCATTAAGCCACCGCATTTTGACTAACAGCATAAATATGTGAATTACTTATGAGAGCAAAGAACACAAAATCAACCCCAACTGTCTTGATCACAGTCGCCCTTGTCATAGATGGCTGGGGATTGTCCCTCTCCGGGCCTTGTCCAACTCTGAGTGCAAAAGTACTTACTGTGATTTGAGTGATTATGGTATTTGAAGTGTGGAGAGGTTCTTAGAAGAAGGTTTTTTTTTGTTGTTTTTTTTTAATCTCTCTGGGAAGCCCTAATTTAAACATAACTATGTTGTCCTCCAAAAGTTCCCAGCAGAAATACTTCTTGTTTTCAACAGTTGGCTGTGATGCTTGCTGGAGTGAGCTGTGGTTGCTGAGTACACAACTGAGATTTCTCCCATGACTTTTACTGGTCCATAGATTGCAGTTTAATTTTGTTAGAACTCTCAGGAAAAGAATTGCCTTTTCCAAGAAAGACTATTATTTATGAATAGGCAATTGATTGATTCTTAGCAGCAAATCACTGAAGTTGTGAGCTACATAATCAAACACTGTGATATGCGGCCTGCAAACCAAGATCTCGCTTTCCTGTGGGTGAGCCCTGATGAGTCATGCTCCGCCTTCCTCTAGGGCTTGGACCTGTTGCCCTGTGGATGGCTCATGGGTACTTTTTCTGCGTGGACGTCTATAGGAAAACCATGCCCCCACTGTAGAGGAGTATAGCCAGCCTCATGGAGCCGAGGTGGGATTTGAACTGCACTAGCCCTGATGCAGTGTAAATCCCTAGAGACCGGGCCCTGGTCCTGGGTACCGCCCCAGTCCCATAAACTGGACTGAAATTGGTTGAACTGATTTCCTTTTTGAATTTTGGGCTGATTTCTTCATCCATTTCTAAAACTCTTTTAATTCGAAAAATCACCACAGAAATATAAAGAAAAGGAAAAGGATTTTTAAAGGCATGGAAACAGTGGCTGACTATATTTTTGGTCTTCAAAATCACTGCAGATGGTGATTACAGCCGTGAAATTAAAAGACGCTTACTCCTTGGAAGGAAAGTTATGACCAACCTAGACAGCATATTAAAAAGCAGAGACATTTCTTTGTCAACAAAGGTCTGTCTAGTCAAGGATATGGTTTTTCCAGTGGTCATGTATAGATGTGAGAGTTGGACTATAAAAAAGGCTGAGTGCAGAAGAATTGATACTTTTCAACTGTGGTGTTGGAGAAGACTCTTGAGAGTCCCTTGGACTGCAAAGATCCAACCAGTCCATCCTAAAGGAAATCAGTCCTAGGTGTTCATTGGAAGGACTGATGTTGAAGCTGAAACTCCAATATTTTGGCCACCTGATACAAAGAGCTGACTCATTGGAAAAGACCCTGATGTTGGGAAAGATTGAAGGCAGGAGGAGAAGGGGATGACAGAGGATGAGATAATTAGATGGCATCACCAACTCAATGGACATGAGTTTGGGTAAACTCCAGGAGTTGGCGATGGACAGGGAGGCCTGGCATCCATGGGGTTGCAAAGAGTTGGACACGACTGAGCGACTGAACTGAATGACTATGTATGTAAGTTGTAAGTTAAAAAGATTCCCCAAATATGTAGCTTCAGAATATTTTCAGTGTCTTTAGTGGTTTTTTCCCCAGCTATTAATTTTTTACTGTGATAAAAACATCACATAAAATTAGCCATTTTAAAGTGCACAGTTCAGAGGGTTGTTGTTGTTGGTTTTTTTTAGTGTGTTCATAGTGTCGTGCAACTGTGATCATTATGTGATTCCTGAACGTTTTTATCACCTCCAAGAGAAACCTGGTACCCATTAAGAGTTCAGTCCCCATCCTTTCTCCACCCCAATGCCTTTGGAAACCCCTAATCTACTTTCTGTCTCTATATTTTTGCCTAACTGGACATTATAAATGGAGTAATGCAGTACACTTCCTTATGTGTCTGGCTTCTCATATTTAGCATAAGGTTTTCAAGATTCATTCACGTTGTAGCCTCTACCAGCATTTCATTCCTTTTTGTGACTTTATTTATTTATTTTTTTTGTACATGCATGTTAATAGCAGTTTTATTCATAATAGCCAATAGTTGGAAATACCCCAAGTGTCCATCTTTTGGTGAATGGATAAAAATTTGTAGTATTTGATGTAATGGAATACTACTCAACAACAAAAGAAACTACTGATATACACAACCAAATGGATGAATCCCAAGAGAATTAATGCCAAGGGAAAGAAGCCAGACACCAAAGACCACATGCGGTATGATTCTATTTATATGGAATTCTAGTAAAGGCAAAACTACAGTGATGGAAAGCTAATCAGTGGTTTCCAGGCACCAGGAGTTGGGAGCAGTGGGTTAACTGCAAAGGTGGACCTTTTTGGAATGCTGGAAATATTTTATATCATGATGTGGTAGAGATTATATGACTATACATGATACTGTGCAGGGCACTGTGGGGCTCCTCAGCACAAGGCTTTGTGTCCCCCATTTCTTTTTTTTTTTTTAATTAATTAATTAATTAATTAATTTTTTTTTTTACTTTATTTCCATCCTGAACCCTCCTCCCTCCTCCCTCCCCATACCATCCCTCTGGGTCGTCCCAGTGCACCAGTCCCAAGCATCCAGCATTGTGCATTGAAACTTTTTGTGACTTTAAATAATAGTCCATTGCATGGATATACCACACTTTGTTTACCCAAGCATCAGCTGTTGGGCATTTGCATCGTTTCTACTTTCTGGCTACTATGAATAAACGCTGCCATGAACATTTGTGTATGATTTTTATATGACTATGTCTTTAATTCTCTTGGATAAAATACCTGGACGTGGAACTGCCGGGTTATATGTTAATTGTATGTTTGACTTTATGAGGAACTGCCAGACTCTTCCCACGGCGGCTGCATCATTTACACTTCTCCCAGCAGTGTGTGAGTGTTCCAGTTTCTCCACATCCTCACCAATGCTTGGTGGTTTTTTGTGTTTTTTTTTTAAACATTTATAGTGGACATGAGCTAGTAGAGCTAGTATCTTACTGTGATTGGTTTGTTTTTTTTTTTTTGGCCACACCTCACAGCAGATGGGATCTTAGTTCCCCAGGGATGAAACCCGTGCCCCTTGCCTTGCGAGCATGGAATCTCAACCAGTCCTGGACCATTGGGGAATTTCCTTACTGAAGTTTTGACTTGCATTTCCCTCAGTGTTTTGATAGTCTCAGTGTGACCCAAGTTTTCTCCTTGTATCCTAGCCTTTTAGCCTTTGCTACTGTACTTTTTGTGTCTCCCTACAGGCAGAGGAAGAAGAGTTAGGGTGAATTAAAAGTAGAAAATACTGATAAGGTACATACTAATTTTTTGTCTTCATCTTGGATAAGCTATTCTAAGAGACATAGATGTGAATTGCATAGATAATGAATCATAATCTGTGTGTATGTAAACAGCCAGCTTATTCAATGATTGGATGTTTAAAAGCTTTAAACTAGTAATATATGGTAAGAATTAAAATCGTTTAAAAAAAAGCAGCTAGAGGAAGTGTGATGCCAAAGCTTCAGCCAGGCATTCGAGGTAAACGTCAACAGTGATAAATCATGTTGAAGTACCACTGATGCGATGTGATGGTCACTTTTTCTCGGTGGTCTTTCTTCCAGAAAACCAGTCTAATCATGAGAAAAACACCCACCAAATCTCCATAGAGGGCATTTTACAAACTGTTTGACTAGTATTCCTTAAAACTGACATGGTTATTAAAACAAGGGAGTGTCTGAGAAGCTGTCCCAGCCTAGGAAGGCAGGGTGAGTATGCAGTAGGGTGTCATGATGGAATCCTGGGGCGGAAAAAGGGCACCATGTAAAAGCTAAGGGAACCTGCATCTTAGGTAATAACAGTGTATCAATATTGGTTCATGGATTTGAAAAGCTTAACCGTGGGGGAACCTGAGGGTGGGGTATATGGAAACTCTGTACCGACTGTTTGCTTTCTGTAAATCTAAAACTGTTCTAAAAAATTTTAGTTTACTTTTTAAAAAATTACAGAAAAACATGCAAAACAGTTGGAAGTGTTTTTCTTTCGTCAAAGTGTGACCATACTATATAATTATGGTTTTTTGGTATACTTGAAAAGCAGGGTGGGCCAGCTATGGCCCAAGGGCCAAATCCCAGACCACAGCCTTCTTTTTGTGGAGCCCTCTAGCTGAGAATGGGTCTTACATCATTAAAGGGTTGTAAGAAACAAAAACAAAGAATATGTGTCCGAGATTGTACGTGGCCCACAAAGCCTTAAATATTTACTCTCTGGCCCTTTTCAGAAGAAGTTTGCCAACCGCTGATGTCAAGTGAAATGAGAAAGCCTTTAAAATATTTTATGTGTGTGTGTGTGCTCAGTTGTTCCAGTCATGTCCAACTCTTTGTGACCCCATGGACTGCAGCCCGCCAGGCTCCTCTCTCCATAGCATTTCCCAGGCAAGAATACTGGAGTGGTTGCTGTTTCCTTCTCCAGGGGATCTTCTCGATCCAGACATGGAACCCACGTCTCCTGCATTGGCGGGCAAATTCTTTACCACCACTGAGCTATTAGGAAAGCCCAAAATATTTTATACAAACACTTAAAAGAAATATTAGCTTTTATGATAAGATGGAATGTTAATCAGTGGTCATTGACCATCGATTTCACAAATAATTTGGATTCTAGGCATTGTTGTATAAAAATAAATCAGACATGGATGCTGAATCAGAGGAGATGCCTTGTTTCTCTTACTGCTTTTCTTCCAATGACGTACAGCACACTCCTGAAAGTTTTCCAGACCTATTCTTGCCTGTCTTAGCTGGAATTGTACACGGGGACAGGAGAGAAACAGGCAGAAGAAAACCCCACAAACTCTTGGAAGCACCATAGTTGCTTGTGTCCAGTTTACTTTTGGAAGTATAAACATTACAGTGATCTGTGTTGATCACTGGAAGGGCTGACTTTCCCAGGGACATCTTGATAGTATTTGTAAAGCACAGAGTTGGTGATGATGATCAAATAGAAGATAATTCTGTTTATTCTCTTCACAAAGCTTTCACAAATGCAGGTGTTGCAAAGATGCTGTGAAGGGCTAAAATCATTTTCCTCTGCAAATAATTTTTCCTACACTATTAACCCCAATGTCAGTAAAGAAATCACAGTTCTGAGAAGATAGCAGTGAGTAGCACTGGAATCAAGGCCCACTGGGAAGTGGACCGGGAGTAGGGTAACAGAGCTGAGTTCTGAGAGCTGTTCTTCCATTCCAGTAACTTGGGAGTAATGACTGTGGTCCCAGTGGAGAATCTGAGCAGAGATGTTCACTTAACCAGCTTCAGTCTCACCAGGGGTGGCGGGGGCAGGGGTGGGGGTGGAGTAGGAGATTTAATTTTAAAGAAATGCAGACATTATTTTGAGGGCTTCTCTGGTGGGTCAGATGGTAAAGAATCTGCCTGCAAAGCAGAAGACCCAAGTTTGATCCCTGGGTCAGGAACATCCCCTGGAGGAGGGCATGGCAACCCACTCCAGGATTCTTGCGCATGGACAAAGGAGCCTGGCGGGCTACAGTCTGTGGAGTTGCAGTCAGACACAACCAACCGACTTAATACTTTCACACTTTCAGACATTATTTTGACTTAATAGTGACTTTCAGCCAAGTCAGTGTCCCTGTTTTGGGGGGAAATGAGTGTGTCAGGAGTAGGCAAGCAGAGAGCCTTTGCTAGAGTTCATTTATGCTGTGTTTTCTCATAGGCTCCAATGTGAGTACCGACAGTTGCGCTGTAGGCCAGGTTGACCTAGAGAGATTTGTGCTACAAACTCCTGATGAAAATTCTGACTTAGTCAGAGACCAGAAATTTGACTGATACCACTCCATTGTATGCAACGGTGGTTTCGTTAAGAGGCACTGTTACTCAATCAAATGTAAAGCGTGGTCAATAATGTTTATTCTCAAAGATTTGAAGAGCACACTGTTTCATTTAGTGCAAAACTTTACAGTTTTCCTTTGTGTTGTGGTTTTAAATAGAAATGAATCGAAATGCCAGGCTTTTTATTTTTTTTCTGTGAAATTATGGCCTGAGGATAAGAATGCGCCATCCGTGCGAAAATCCAGAGGAAGAGTCAAAGCGGAGGAACAGGTTAGTTAGATTCCCAGCCCTCCTGCCTAGTACAATAGCTGCTAGGAATGTGTGGCTATTTAAAGCAATCGGAATTAAATAAAGTTAAACATTTAGTTCCTCACTAAATATTTAATCTCACTAGCCGCATGCTAAGTGCCCAGGAGCCGCATGTACAGATATAGAGCATCTCTGCCAGTGCAGAAAGCTCTGTCAGACAGAACTGTCCTAAAGTGCTAGAGAGGTCGCTGGATTCAGGGAACTGAAAGAGCCCGTGTGGCTGCAGTGCAGAGATGGAGAAAGAAGAGACTCATGAGAGGAGGCAGAGAGGTAAAAAGAGCGTCTGGTCAGGGACGCCTTGTACACCATCAACATTTTAAGGGCATCTGGGAGCCATTGGAGAGTTTTCGGTTGAATGGAGCAGCGATGGGGCTTGTGTGTGTGTGTATCCTTGCCCGTTTTTTTTATAAGAGATCATTACTCTATGGAGAAGGAATCATAGCAGCTATTGCAGTCGTGTAATCTAGGTGAGAAACAATCAGATCTTGAACTGGAATGATGGCTTTGGCAATGGATTGGAGATTGTTCTTCAGGTGAAAGTGAAAGAACTTACATGTACTGGTGGGGAAAGACCATGGAGGGCTTCCCTGGTGGCTCAGACGGTAAAGAATCTGCCTGCAACGCAGGAGACCCGGGTTCAGTCCCTGGGTCGGAAAGATCCCCTGGAGAAGGGCATGGCAAGCCACTCCAGTATCTTTGCCTAGAGAATCCCATGGACAGAGGAGCCTGGCGGGCTACAGTCCTTTGGGTGGCACAACTGAGCACCTAACACTAAAGACCAAGGAAGGAATATGGTTGGTTGGCATCCAGTGCATCAGTGCTCCAGAGTTCTGTTGCAGATTTATCAGTCTGAGATGGTTGTTAAGACATGTACATGGAGACATCGAATAAGCAGCTGGATATAGAGTCTGGAGTTCAGGAGACAGCTCCAGAGCTGGAAGCACTAAATTCAGGGATACACAGCTAGTGTTTTAAATTGTAGGATGGAGTGAGATTCTTGGGAATGCAGGAAAAGAAGAGGTCCCAGGACTGAGCCCTGAAGCATGCCAGTATTTGGACCTGGGGAGTGAATCCTTGTTCCAGCTGAGATGTTACACTCATTCTCATGGGAACATATCTTGTACTTTCCACCACTGTGCTAAAGATGATGAAGACGGTGATGATAATGATCTAAGTACCTATGCATGTCATTTCAGGGTCCAGGAGGGCAGGTCCTGCCTCTGTCTTGTTTACTGTGTTGTATTTCAATGTTCAGCTCTGTGCAAGGTCTTAATAAATATTTATGGAATAAATGAAACCTTTGACAGGAACCATTAGCCTCCCGATTTTAGGAAGCTGAGGCTTAATAGGTGAAGCATCTTGTCTAGGGCACAGAGCTGTTGAGCAGTGGTGGTGGGACTCACCCATGTCCGTCTTACTTCAAAGCTGTGCGTTTCACCGTGCGGAACCTCCAGGGGCTACTCACATGGGCCCTCGGCCTTGGTTTGGGTCGGAGGCCACGGCCACCTTTCAAGATTCAGTTTCAACACTGGAAGCTTCCCTGGACCTCTCAGCCCCACGAGATCTTCCAGCTCCTTATTTCTCATGGTGCTTGTTTTCAGCATCAGTATCAAAACTAAACGTATACTTCATTGATTCTTGTAATTGAACTGTTACCTTTTTCAGAATTTACTTTTAATTTTTCCAAACAAGTGGGTAGGCTCCATTTGGATCAACCATGCACACTCTTCTTTATTTAATGCCCCCTCACAGGACACCCAGCCCAATGTCTTGTGCATATTTGGTGCTCAGTTGAAGCCAGATCTGATTCTGTCACTCCTGCCTCATTCCAGGGCTTTGAGTTCTTTCAGAGGCTGAGATCTGATTGGCTGTATCCTCCATCTTTCTGTTTCTAAAACCCCTCTAACCTTGTACCACAGCCTGCTCCCAATCCAGTCTTCCGTAGAGCCATCCACAGCACCTGCACCCCACCCCCCATGTCCCCACCCCAGTTTGAGGACAAGTGAACTGATTATTAAAGGATGGAGAATTTTCAAAGCCATAACACTGAGCTCCAGCTCTCCCAGATTCTTTGACAGAACTCTTTCTCTTGCATTGATTGAAACCCCGAAGAGCAGTCTGTTGTGAGAACACCTTGGTTCCATAAATGTGTGAGTTACAGACCTTGACTGGAATTCTTTTTTTTACCTTTGAGCCTAAATCTTGGCCAGGGGGCAATTGTTTCCTTCTGTACATTACCCTGTTAGCGTTTGCTTTACTCTGCTTAGATTTGGATTCAGGCTCTGGCCTCGGTTAAGGGGAAGTGGCAGAAACTAAGCGGCACACTTCACCTATTAAGCCTCAGCTTCCTAAAATTGGGTCGCTAATGGTTCCTGTTAAAGCTTTCCTTTATTTAATAAATATTTAAGAAGACCTTGCACAGAGCCAAACACTGAAATACAACCCAGTAGGAAGTGGCAGAAACAAATAGGTGAAGCTGTGAAACTTACCTGGAAAAATATGAACGTTTCACAAAAACCGTGGTTTGTAAAGGAATCATTAAACTTGCACATTCCTTATCCCTATCACAAGCTATGCTTTTTTTTTTTTCCTTTGTGAGAGCTGAAGCATATACTCTGTATCTGCTGCTATATGGGAATCTAGTATTCTTACATTTCCACTTTTGACTTGGTTTGAGATCTAAGTTTGTGAATTTCAATTAAATGCTTAGATTAGGCATGTGAAAAATCTTTTGTTCCTGTGTTGCTATGAGCAACAGTTGTTAAAGTTAATCTTCCCTTTTAAAGGAATTGTGGGCAAATAAATATATGAATTTTAACAGGTTAAAAAAAAAAGGTCATCCTTGAATGTTGTGAATGTTCTGCCTATAAAGTAAATCGTTAGTAGGACCGTAATGATCCCGGTGAAGGGAAGAATGTGGTAGAAGTGAATACTCATCCACACTTTGACAAAACATTCCTAAAATACTATTCAAATGAGGAAAGACCACGGGCTGCAGTCGAGTGTAGCCAAGCCTTGAGTCTGACTGCGTTTATTATTGTGGCCAAAAAGAAGCTGTGTGTAGTGGTTTGCGTAGGAAACCCATGATTTATCTGAAATTTCCCAACTTTCTGTCTTCTTCTTTAAAAAAAAAAAGACCTCGCCTCTCCTCCTCCCCACACTGCACATTATCTCCTCCTTAAAGACTTCATTTGTCCTGATGTTTGTCTCATTGCTCTCCACCCTACTTCACCCTAAATTTTCCTGACCCGGTGACGGCTTGCTGTTTGACTCTGTCTATCGTGTGATTGTTTGATTATACCGCTCTGTGCTGTGGAAACGAGCAGTGTTCACCTAGATCAGCAGCGGTAGTGCAGGCCCAGGTTGGCCCCTCGGAAGGGAAATCTAGAGCTGGCCCCGCCGTGGAGGCTGCTGGGTGGATTTCCGTGGATTCATTCTGCAGAAGGGCACCAGGAATGGGGCCGACCTGTGGCAGCCAGTTCCCCAGTTAGAGGCATGTGGGCTGGGAACTGGACTGACTGTTGCAGGGATATATGCGTGCATGGGTGTGTGCTCACTCAGTTGTGTCTGACTCTTTGTGACCCCATGGACTTTTAGCCCGCCAGGCTCCTCTGTCCATGGGGATTCTCCAGGCAAGAATCCTGGAGTGGATTTCAGGGATGTATATCGATAACATAATTCATTCTCCCTCGGAGAATACCGGACTCAGTGAAGGGACGCCCTTTGTCCTCCTCCTGCATCCTTGCCTCCTCCCCAGCTCACTCTTGAGAGCAAACCCTGAAGCACTAGCCCTTGACACAGTTTGCAGGAAGAAAACAACTTTCTTCTGTAAATTTCAGAATAACCTGTGGAGCCCTCCATCTTCAGCAAGGGGTCAGACACCCACCTCCCAGCACCTCTGTGTAGCCATCCATGCACCTTGTGTGTTGGGAAACAGTGATTTCTTTTTTGAAACAACAGTTTCATTTTAATTTTAAAAATTTAAATTGGATTTTTATATTTTTTTAAAATGCAAGTTTTAAAAGCAGAGATATAATGTTTGGATATTAATTCTAAAAGATATTCTGGGTTAAGAGTGAGAACTTAAATGAACATATAGTGTTTAAAATGAATATTCTCTTAACTCATCAAGGAATGTTTTTTATGTGTAAATCATAGAAAACCATGCCTCTCGTATGTAAAGTACATTTCCTTTCACTATTGTCAGTTCTTTTTCCAAGGTCAATATTTCACCCAGAAATTCTGTATTCCTATATTTAGCTATAGCGATAATTATATAGTTCTTAAGCTGTTCATTCAAGGAACTTGCATTTGTTGATGACTTTTAAAGAAAGTCGCAATGGAAACAAGTCATCTAAACCTCCGGTTTCATCAAGGTGTCAGAAGCATTGTTCTAGTTATAGAGACAAAAGTTACCTTTGCAAATATAGAAAGGATATTTTACCACTTTAAATCCTTCTAAGTTAATAATTCGGGGATTGAAGAAAAGATAAGAAAGCTGACTTTCCTTTTCTGGTCTTGAAGACGAAAAAGAAAAGTCCTGTTTGTTGAAAAGCCAGTTATTTTAGAATTTTCAAGGTCACGAGATCAGCTGCCTGAAGGGGTGTGTGTTTGTGTAATATATAAATTTTATTGAAAAACATCTATATTCATGTTAAATAATTGTGCAAGTGAAAGTGTTAGTCGCTCAGTCATGTCCAATTCTGCAACCCTATGGACTATAGCCCACCAGCATGGAGTTCTCCAGATAAGAACATTGGAGTGGGTTGCCATTCCCTTCTCCGGGGACTCTTCCCAACCCAGGGATCAAACCCATGTCTTCTCATGATGCATGGTTAGTGAATGTGGTGAAAATCTCACTTTCACTATTAATAAGGGAAATGCAGAAGAAAACTACAGTGAAATACCAGCTCGTTTTTACCAGATTTACTAGTATTAATAAGCCTGATAGCAATCGGGTATGGAGCAGGTGTAGAGAAATAGAAGCTTTCACTACTGCTGATAAAAATGTGAATTGATAAAACTACTAAGATAGCAACTGGCAATGTGTGTCAGTGTAAACGTTTGCATTCCTGTAAGCCTGGAGTGCCGCTTAGTATCGATATATGTAAGTATGTACAAGCAAGTTCATTGTAGCAGAATTTATAAAAGCAGAAAATTGTCAGAAATCCAAATGTCCATCAATAGGGGATTGTATTAAGCAACTTTTGTGGTTTAGTCATACAATGGAATGTTATACAGTGGTTGAAACAAATGAACTAGAATATCCCTACATATATCAGCACAGATAAATCTTGATAGTGTTTAGAGAAACAAAGCAGGTTTCAGAAGTACATGTATAGTATATCGTTCATGTTAAATTATTTTTAAAAAAACCCCAAAATTAGAGTGTGTAGGCAATGGCAACTTACTCCAGTATTCTTGCCTGGAAAATCCCATGGACGGAGGAGCCTGGTGGGCTGCAGTCCATGGGGTCGCTAAGAGTCGGACACAACTGAGCGACTTCACTTTCACTTTTCACTTTCATGCATTGGAGAAGGAAATGCAACCCACTCCAGTGTTCTTGCCTGGAGAATCCCAGGGACGGCGGAGCCTGGTAGGCTGCTGTCTATGGGGTCGCACAGAGTCGGACACAACTGAAGTGACTTAGCAGCAGCAGCAGCAGCATTTATGGATACATGTGCGCAGCATTTATGGATACATGTGCTCAGGCTTCCCACATGGCGCTAGTGGTAAAGAACCTGCCTGCCGGTGCAGGAGACGTAAGAGATGCAGGTTCAATCCCTGGGTTGAGAAGCTCCCCTGGAGGAGGGCATGGCAACTCACTCCAGAATTCTTGCCTGGAGAATCCCATGGCCAGAGGAACCTGGATGGCTGACACGACTGAAGCGACTTAGCATGCATAATGAATTTTATTAATAGATATCCTAATTTTGAATTTTGGTGTAAAGCCCACTTGGTCACTTAAAAAAATGTATGGCTAGTATTAGGATTTTTACTTTAATATTCATGAGAATATTACATTAATATTCATAAGTCTGATTTTCTAATGTTTTTCTTCCCCTCTTTTGATGCTCCCTTGATTAGATTTTTCGTTCTAATGTTCTGCTGACTTCCTGAAAAGAATTTGGAAGCTTTCAGTGTTTTTCATGGAACAGTTCAACTTTCACTGAAATTGTGTGTTCCTTGCAGTTTAGTAGTGTTCACGTTCATGACTTACTTGATCTTGTACTTTTTCTGGGGGATTAGTTCTTGGCTAACAGTTTCGGTGTCTATACGACTGATTAGATTTTTCCTTGTCGTCGGGGGCCAGTTTGGTATTTATATTTTCCTGGATAATCGTCAGTGTTTTCCAGTTGACTGGATGAGGTACTCCCTTAACACACTTTACTTCCCTACTGTATCTCTGGTTGTTCCCCGTTCTCATTTATTACTCAATCTGTGCTTTTTCATTTTTTCTTTTCAGTTGTTAGGTTATCTAATTGCTCAGCTGTTTTGCATATTTCTTTTTCAAGTAACCCTCCCAAGTTTATTGTTATTAGCTATTTTTTCCAATTCCGTTATTTTGGCTTTTTATCTTTATTCCTTCCTTCCCTCTGCTTTTTCGTTTTTTGTAACTTCTTGAGATTGCTTAATTTATTTTCATTATTTATTTAGTCATATTAGCAGCTAAAGCTGTGAATGTTCTTTTTCTCTGATGGTTTGGGGCGAACTTGAAGCTGTCACGTTTTTCACAACCATCCCCTCTTCATCAGACTTAGCATAAGAAGACACAGGCCTAACTGTTTCTTCAGATCTCTATTTCCTTATGAAGGTTTCCCTGTCCCGTAAAGCTTACTAAATAAATTTGTGTGTTCTTCTGTTAATCGGTCTTTTGTCAATTTAATTTTTCAACCCTGCCAAGGACCCTAAGAGGGTTGAGGAAGGCTTTTTTCTCCCCTCCAGTCCACTGATCCCTGCTGTAGTTGTATCAGAGCTTCTGAAATGTTACAATTTCATGGTTATTTGGTACTTAATCACCAGTATTCAGTTTTGAATTCCTCCTTATGTCAGAACTTCGAATCTGTGATAGCTCAAACCTCTCCACAAAAGCTTAGATGTGCTAGACGCACTACCTTTTTCTGATGCAGTGTGTGCCCAAAGAAATCATCTAAAGTGCACAAAGCGTCCCCAGTGTTGAACCAAGGTGCTGCCCAAGTTAGCCCGACAGTCCTCAAAGTAACTGAGAAGCCACCGTCTTGGCCATTCAGGTGTGCGGGTGGCTTTCGTCCGCTGCAGGCCAGAACTGAGTGAGAATCAGTTACGTTCTGGATTACTGAGCAATGATGGCAGTGTTGCTCTTTCAGGCTGACCTGTGCAGTAGTGAAGACCTGATCCTAGAAGCTTCTCCCTACGTCTGATCCCCTGGAATCCTCTTATGGCAGAGAAGGGTATCAGATGCAGTGACCTTGATACCCTTCCCAACCCCGTGGGTATCCTGGGGCTCCTCTAAATATCCAGTACCTGGGAGATATATGGGATAATGAAAATGACTTCATGGGAGATACGTGATGTTCTTCATACCCACTCTTATCATTTTCAAGGCAAACAGACCTGACATTTCTTAGGAATAGCAGAGAACTGTTGTAGATGAAATGGAAGCAGTTTCCTTAGAACTCTGTAGGGTTTGCATTATTACCATATTTTCAGGTCAAAGGATGGACAGGTTAGCCTTTACATCAAACCTGGTTGTGTAAATATGAAAAACAACTGTGATCTGGGATGTGTTCTATGTCCTGTGTATGCACACACTACTTTATTTTTATTCATGTGTGAGAATGGAAAAAGAATTGTGAGAAGGAAGCAGAATGCTGTACAAAAATTTTCTATTGTTACTACAATAGAGTTACTACACCCTAAAATGTGTTGGATTTTGAATTAGGTGCGAGGTTGAGTGTGTGCGTATTTTTAGTATTTCAGGTCTTTATTGCTGTACACTTGGTGGCTTTACTGGGTGCTTCCTTGACTAACACCAGGAGCTGTGTAACCCCCACACCGACTTCACACGGGACTTCCTTTGTCATAGGGTACCACGTTTCTCCAACCAGAGTGATTTTTCCAATGCCTGTGTTGTTTCTGGCTCTCCACTCTCCCCACTTCAGAATTCTTTTACCTCTTCATCATTATAAGACATGCCCTGTGAGTTCGTGAAGAGATGCCTTAAGTTTTCAGTTTCCTGAAATACATCTTTTAATTCTTCATTCTACCTCAGATCTTTAGTATATGCCAACTTGTGGACATTCTAGCCCTTCTGTGAAGATTGGTTCAGGAGTGGACAGGTGGCCTGTTCTGGTCCCTGAGACTTGAGGGGTAGTCTGCTTGAGGCTGGGAAACAGCTGGAGAAGGGTACAATTTTTCTCATCCTCCTGGATGTTGTTCTGCTCGGATGCCACCTGGAATCATGGTCCCCATCTTGCTGCCAGCCTCAGAATGAAGCCCGTGGGGAGGATGGCAGGGTCGTGATGGACAGAGGCGAAGTCTTCAGTGACATTGTTGAGCCATGGAGCCAAGCAGCCCTGGAGTCCCAGCCACCCTTGTGTTAGGCGGGATGATGGTTTTTCTTATTATGTGATCCAGCTGCAGACCAAAAGCTCTCATTTGCAGCAGAAACCTCACCCTTGCCCCTCTGTGTGGTGTTGCGATTCTGGAATGTAGGCTTTGGAATCCTGATGGATCAAAATGCTGGCTCTTCTGTCTGCTTGGTACCTTCACAATCTCATGCATGGTGCTATTAACTTTGCCTTAAAGGGCTTCCCAGGGTGGCTCAGTGATACCGATGCAGGAGACATGGGTTCGATCTTTGGGTCAGGAAGATCCCCTGAAGAAGGAAACGGCAACCAACTCCAGTATTCTTGCCTGGAGAATCCCATGAACAGAGGAGCCTGGTGGGCTACAGTCCATGAGGTCGCAAAAGAATCAGACACAACTGAGTAACTAAACAATGACAACAGAGAGGCTTAAGTTTGCTTTGGTGCCAAAATAATTATATCAGTTAATCCTTTTATATTACCATTTCCTAGATGAAGAAAACTGAGGTTGAGAGAAATTCAGCTTGTGAGTAAGAACTGAAACAAAAAGACATATTTGACCCAGCTTCTCAGAGCCTCATTGTTTAGTGTGAAAAATGGTGATATCATGTTAATGCCAACCTCTTAGAACTGTTGGGAGGATTAAATGAGATGATTTTCATGCAGGACATGTTACACAAACATCATTCAATAAATAGCTTCTATTATTATTATTCTTGCTATCGCTGTTACTGTATTCTCTGTTGTCTTAGGGTTTACAACAGAAAATGACCCATGAGCCTTTGAAGTACCTTAATATGTCTCTCTTTTTTTAATTGCCCATCTTCTTTAAATAGTCCTTCCACACTCAACATTCAACAAATATTTTTTGAGCATATGCTCTATAAATGATATGAATGATGGCTGGCTGTTTTTTTTTTTTTTTTAATACCCTCTGATCTCATTTTCCTGTTCATTGCTTTACTATAATCTGACCTTTCAAAAGTAAACAGTGATCCTTTTAATAAATCCAGTGGGGTGTCAGTCAGGGTTCATTCAGGAAAACAGGCTCCTGTCTGTATTCTAAGGGATAAAGGGCTTAGTACAGAATCAGCTGCTTTCGCCCCTGTTGGAAGAGTGAGGAGAGGCTGCTGCTGCAGGTCAGGGAGGCTGGCGGGGCCGCAGGCTGGACCGCAGAGCCGGCTGCAGCTCCGTGGGCTTCCACCGGTGGCCAGTCTACACTGCGGGGAGGGGACGGCTCTCAGGACCTGGACTAGGAAGCCACTGCCAACCTCCCTGGGGGTCCTGCCCTCTGCTTCACTTCTGTCTCTTCCTGGGACAGACCGCCAGCAGTCACGCCCGCTGGATGCACAGAGATGTGGCCCTGGCCTCTGCCGGGTCCCTGAGGGCAGGGTCCCTCGCACCCCCCCCTTCTCTGCTCTCATGGTGACCCGCTGCCTCCTCAGCCCACGTGACATGCCCCTCGCCGATTCTGACTTTGTCCTCTTTCCCGGTGCTTATGGCCCTCCTCCCACCTGGGACTCTCAGGCACGTGGCCCTGAGCGTGAAGTCAAAGCCCTAATGTGATGCATGTGTATTTTCCATTTAGTTTTTATAGACTTTTATGATGTTTAGTTCATCAGGCACTCTATCTATCAGATCTAGGCCCTTAAATCTATTTCTCACTTCCACTGTATAATCATAAGGGATTTGATTTAGGTCATACCTGAATGGTCTAGTGGTTTTCCCGATTTTCTTCAATTTCAGTCTGAATTTGGCAATAAGGAGTTCATGGTCTGTGCCACAGTCAGCTCCTGGTCTTGTTTTTGACTGACTGTATAGAGCTTCTCCATGTTTGGCTGCAAAGAATATAATCAGTCTGATTTCAGTGTTGACCATCTGGTGATGTCCATGTATAGAGTCTTCTCTTGTATTGTTGGAAGAGGGTGTTTGTTATGACCAGTGCATTTTCTTGGCAAAACTCTATTAGTCTTTGCCCTGCTTCATTCCGTATTCCAAGGCCAAATCTGCCTGTTAATCCAGGTGTTTCTTGACTTCCTACTTTTGCATTCCAGTCCCCTATAATGAAAAGGACATCTTTTTTGGATGTTAGTTCTAAAAGGTCTTGTAGGTCTTCATAGAACTGTTCAACTTCAGCTTCTTCAGCATTACTGGTTGGGGCATAGACTTGGATTACTGTGATATCGAACGGTTTGCCTTGGAAACGAACAGAGATCATTCTGTCGTTTTTGAGATTGCATCCAAGTACTGCATTTCGGACCCTTTTGTTGACCATGATGGTTACTCCATTTCTTCTGAGGGATTCCTGCCCGCAGTAGTAGATATAATGGTCATCTGAGTTAAATTCACCCATACCAGTCCATTTTAGTTCGCTGATTCCTAGAATGTCGACATTCACTCTTGCCATCTCCTGTTTGACCACTTCCAATTTGCCTTGATTCATGGACCTGACATTAGAAAGCATCACTATGAACAAAGCTAGTGGAGGTGATGGAATTCCAGTTGAGCTATTTCAAATCCTGAAAGATGATGCTGTGAAAGTGCTGCACTCAATATGCCAGCAAATTTGGAAAACTCAGCAGTGGCCACAGAACTAGAAAAGGTCAGTTTTCATTCCAATCCCAAAGAAAGGCAATGCCAAAGAATGCTCAAACTACCACACAATTGCACTCATCTCACATGCTAGTAAAGTAATGCTCAAAATTCTCCAAACCAGGCTTCAGCAATATGTGAACCGTGAACTTCCTGATGTTCAAGCTGGTTTTAGAAAAGGCAGAGGAACCAAAGATCAAATTGCCACCATCCACGGGATCATGGAAAAAGCAAGAAAGTTCCAGAAAAATACCTATTTCTGTTTTATTGACTATGCCAAAGCCTTTGACTGTGTGGATCACAATAAATTGTAGAAAATTCTGCAAGAGATGGGAATACCAGACCACCTGACCTGCCTCTTGAGAAATCTGTATGCAGGTCAGGAAGCAACAGTTAGAACTGGACATGGAACAACAGACTGGTTCCAAATAGGAAAAGGAGTTCGTCAAGGCTGTACATTGTCACCCTGTTTATTTAACTTATATGCAGAATACATCATGAGAAATGCTGGACTGGAAGAAACACAAGCTGGAATCAAGATTGCCGGGAGAAATATCAATAACCTCAAATATGCAGATGACACCGCCCTTATGGCAGAAAGTGAAGAGGAACTAAGAAGTCTCTTGATGAAAGTGAAAGTGGAGAGTGAAAAAGTTGGCTTAAAGTTCAACATTCAGAAAACGAAGATCATGGCATCCAGTCCCATCACTTCATGGGAAATAGATGGGGAAACAGTGGAAACAGTGTCAGACTTTATTTTTGGGGGCTCCAAAATCACTGCAGATGGTGACTGCAGCCATGAAATTAAAAGACGCTTACTCCTTGGAAGGAAAGTTATGACCAACCTAGATAGCATATTCAAAAGCAGTGACATTAATTTGCCAACAAAGTTCCGGCTAGTCAAGGCTATGGTTTTTCCTGTGGTCATGTATGGATGTGAGAGTTGGACTGTGAAGAAGGCTGAGTGCCGAAGAATTGATGCTTTTGAACTGTGTTGTTGAAGAAGACTCTTGAGAGTCCCTTGGACTGCAAGGAGATCCAACCAGTCCATTCTGAAGGAGATCAGCCCTGGGATTTCTTTGGAAGGAATGATGCTAAAGCTGAAACTCCAGTATTTTGGCCACCTCATGAGAAGAGTTGACTCATTGGAAAAGACTCTGATGCTGAGATGGATTGGGGGCAGGAGGAGAAGGAGACACCAGAGGATGAGATGGCTGGATGGCATCACTGACTTGATGGACGTGAGTCTGAGTGAACTCAGGGAGTTGGTGATGGACAGGGAGGCCTGGCGTGCTGCGATTCATGGGGTTGCAAAGAGTCGGACACGACTGAGCGACTGAACTGAACCGAACTGATGATGTTTAGTGTTTTGAATTTTTGTGTTTTTTGCTTTTATATTTTGTGTGTTGTGTGCTCAGACGCTCAATCGTGTCCGACTCTTTGCGACCCCATGGACTATATCCCTCGAGGCTCCTCTGTCCATGGGGTTCCCCAGGCAAGAATACTGGAGTGGGTTGCCATTTCCTTCTCCAGGGGATCTTCCCAACCCAGGGATCAAACCCGAGTCGCCAGAGTCTCCTGCACTGGCAGGCAGATCCTTTACCACTGGCGCCACCTGGGAAGCCCTTAGCTGTTTTATAAAATGCCTAGACAGCCTTTTTCTGTGTGAAGATTATGCAAATATTCATTATTTTTCTTCCAGTCTTTATTTTTTTAAAGGATTCTTTTATACACTTAATCTTCACATCACTTTCCCATCATTATTTAACATGCTCAAAGCCAAACCCACCACCACCTGTCCTTTGTCCTTTGTCTGCCTTCCGGGGATGTCTATATCACTGTAGTTTTTCACCATCTGGGCTCAGGGTCCTTTTCTAAAAAAATTTTTTTTTTTTTTGCTTTTTAATTTTTATAGTGTTGTGTTTCTGCCATGCAACGTGAATCAGCCATAATTATATATCTATCCCCTGTGATTGAGCCTCCCTCCCCTCCCCCATCTCACCTGTCTCGGTCATCACAGAGCACCAGACCCGGCTCTGTGTGCTGTCCAGCAACTTCTCACCAGCTAGCTATTCTACACATGTTTGTACATATATGTTGATGCAGGGTCCTCTTTGATTCTGCTGTCATCCAGTCTCTTTCTCAGCCCTTTCTGTAAGACATTCTCTTTGCTCTCCACCGTAATCTTTGACTCCCTACTTGGTTTTCTTACTGGGTCTTCCTCTAACTCTTTAAAAATGAGTGTTTTTTTATTTTCAGAGTCATATGTAGGTAGGGCCAGGTACCTCGTTACCATTGTACCACCAAGGCAGTCGTGGTGCTTGACACGCGTGAGAACCTGTATGTATTGAATGACTTGGGGAATACCAGTGAGTGAATGTACTTCTGTCCCTGGGATCTGTTTTCAGGATATTTCCACACTGACATCTAGATGTTACCTGCAAAATTTGGTGTCCCAAAATAGTCTCCTGTAGTAGACTTGGTGCATCTACACAAGATATTGTGTACCATTCTTACCAAGAACGTGGTAAGGTATGGACTTGTTAGCCTTCTTAGTTAGACATGCTAGTAATTGAGTGACCATACCTAAAGGTGTCCATGAGGGGTCAGTGGACTCTGGAGAGGCAATTTCTTTGGGCTTGTTCTAGGATTCTGACAGTAGTTCCAAGTTCAGTCTTTTTTTTTCTATTTTAATTAATATTATAGAGAAAAATACAAGTTTATCAGACTTGCAGACAGGCAAGGCAGCGAAAGATCAGGTTCATGAGAGACTCAGGACCTTAATGTCACATAGACTTGGGTACAGTAATGAACTGAATGAAATCCAATGCAGCATTAAAGGCCTTGCACCAGGATCTAAAAATCTGTCGCATAAATATAGGATCGCCTAGTGGAAACATGAGGGGAAAGGGTGAGAAAAGTTTCATTGATAATTTGGGCTCAGCATAAATAATGTAACCTGATTTCTGAAAATGCAAAGGTGCTCTTATATGGTCAGAAGAATAAATTCTGATTTTTCCTGTGATGTTATACCTAGACTGTTGGGTTTGGTTTAGGGATATTAGTCACCTGGAGCTTGTTCAGAGCTCAGGGCTTAGGGAGAGTGAAGGTGGAGTGGGTGGTGAGGAGGCGAATGTTTAGTCTGAAGAGGAGGGCATCGGGAAGGCATCTCAGTACTGAGTGATCCTATAATTTATTGTCTGAACCAGAACTCTTTGAAAGTGAAAGAACGTGCTATTAGTGCTTATGCTGGGCTGATGTGCATATAACCAGGACTGTCCTGGGCAAATGAGAACATGATCACCTCATGACAATTATCTGAAATAGTTGAAGGTCTGTTATATGAAAGAAAGTTTGGGCTTTATCTGTTCGAGTGATAGGGCCAGTGGACACAACTGAACGAGGACCTGCATGTTCTTCCTTATAATGAGCCCCAATCTGATACTTTGGTTGTTGAAGAAAGAAATAGATTACCTTACAAGGTGGTGTGTTCCCCATCACTGCTGATGCCAAGAGTTTTCACTGCCCTTTCTAAGTCTTGGTAATGTACAGACTAGGTGAATGAAATTGTGCCAGTCCCTCAAGTGTTGTGTGCTTACGCTTCCCGAGTACTCGGCAGATGTCCATTTTCTCATTACGTTTGGTGCGGCCATTTGTGTGTTGCTGGCCCTGTGCCACGCAAAGGTTAGAACCATGGCTGCGATGGCTTTTCCGACAGGCCTGTCTCTGCAGTGAGTTGATCTCCTTTCCCAGCTGCAGACTCCAGTCACTGTGCGTTAGGGCACTAACAGCCTCTACTGCTCTTGTCTTGTCGACTCCTTCTCGGTTCCTGCATGCGTCTCTTTTTATTTCTGTCTCCATGAGTCTTGGCTTTCATGTTAAATAGAAGATGTCTCCTCTTCCACGAGGGAGCAACCCCTTATACGATCAGGGATCCCAGCTTCAGGTCTGCTCATGTCTTACTATGGGTGCTGTGGTCTTTGCTTGGTTTCCAGGGAGCTCTGATTCCATGCTTGAGTGTCTGGTCCTTTCTTTAGTCCTTTACAACAGAAGAGGCACCTATGACTGTTTCTGTTTTATAAATGAGGTTTAGAAAGGTTAGATGATCTGCTGGAAGTGACCCATCCAGTAGGTATCTCAGCTGGACCCAAGCCCAAGTCTCCTCGTTTGTCCATTCAGATTCATCTGAATGATAAACAAACTGGCATTTTTTTTTTAATACTAAAATATCATCAACTGTTAAAAGTAACAAACTATTGTAGATGAATCTCAGATGTGTTATATGAAATCAGTGATTCTCAGCCTTTAAAAAATTGTTATACCCTGCAGCCCTTTTACATATTTTCCCCACCTGCCTGTTCCCTTCATGATGCCACAGAAGTATCATCTCTCTGTTTATGTGCTGTAGCCCTTTGGCAGACTCAGACCATCGCAATATCTAAGATGCTTACACCTGCCAAGAGTCAGTTTTCACTTCTTTGGCGACAGTATCACTCTCACTTGCCCATTGAGAACGCATGGACTAAGGAAGGAAGGCAAATTCAAGTGGTTGCGTACGGTGGGAATCCATTTCTGTGGCATTCCTGAACAGGAAAACCCATCAGATCAGAGTCTTCAATCCATTTTGCATTTATTTTTGTAAAGGATGGGAGAAAATGGTCTAGTTTCATCCTTTTACATGTCGCGGTCCAGTTTTTCCAAAACCCCTTATTGCAGAGAGTGTTTCCCCCGTTGTTAAGTTCTTGCTTCCTTCATCATAATAATTTTGCCATAATTTTTCATAATAATTGACCATATGTGTGTGAGTTTACTTCTGGGTGTTCTATTCCGTTCCATTGATCTGTTGTCTGTTTTTATGCCAGTACCATACTATTTTGATCACGGTAACTGTGTAGTACAGTTCAAAGTCAGGGAACATGGTACCTCCTTCTTTCTCAAGATAGCTTTGGCTGTTTTCAGGGAAACTTCTCTAGTAATGAACTACAGAAATAATTCCAGGAAGTGTATATCCTTAAACATATACAGCTTTCTGGAAACACACAGACACACACATGATGTGCAACCGAAGATGCAGTGAAAGAACAGTGTAAATGGAGGTTGTCTAGGGAGTCGTAAGGATTGTGTCCTTGACACAGAGGCTAATCTAGATTAATCAAGATTGGAAATCCTAGTTTTTACTTGGGATTTGCTAAAACCAGGTTGAGATTTAAGTTGAAAAAAGAAAAAAGAGCAGAAGGAAAGTTGTTTCTACTTCTTAGTGGAAGCTGGCTTATCGTTTCTCAGTCTGACTTTTGGTAGAAAGTTTTCCAATTCCTGTGGCAGCCAACATGGGCAAATGTTTTTCTGTTACATTTGCCTTTTTATGGTTAAAGCCAAGACTTTTCTCCTTTACTGTAGGCTCCAAATGAAGTACGTTAGCATCCTGTATCAAGAGGAGCCTGGAGAAGCAGGGGTGGTGGAAATACAGGTTTTGCTTTTGGAATACCTTTAACAAAAGTATTTGAATTTCTAAATGTTGCCAAGAAATGGAGTTTCTTCCTGTATTAACATTCTTCAGATCAGATGAGTTGCTAGTCATGTCCAACTCTTTGCAACCCCATGAATCGCAGCACGCCAGGCCTCCCTGTCCATCACCAACTCCCAGATTCACTGAGACTCACGTCCATTGAGTCAGTGATGCCATCCAGCCATCTCATCCTCTGGTGTCCCCTTCTCCTCTTGCCCCCAATCCCTCCCAGCATCAGAGTCTTTTCCAATGAGTCAACTCTTCGCATGAGGTGGCCAAAGTACTGGAGTTTCAGCTTTAGCATCATTCCTTCCAAAGAAATCCCAGGGCTGATCTCCTTCAGAATGGACTGGTTGGATTTCCTTGCAGTCCAAGTGACTCTCAGGAGTCTTCTCCAACACCACAGTTCAAAAGCATCAATTCTTCGGCGCTCAGCCTTCTTCACAGTCCAACTCTCACATGCATACATGACCACAGGAAAAACCATAGCCTTGACTAGCCGGACCTTTGTTGGCAAAGTAATGTCTCTGCTTTTGAATATGCTATCTAGGTTGGTCATAACTTTCCTTCCAAGGAGTAAGCGTCTTTTAATTTCGTGGCTGCAGTCACCATCTGCAGTGATTTTGGAGCCCAGAAAAATAAAGTCTGACACTGTTTCCACTGTTTCCCCATCTATTTCCCATGAAGTGATGGGACTGGATGCCATGATCTTCGTTTTCTGAATGTTGAGCTTTAAGCCAACTTTTTCTCTCTCTACTTTCACTTTCATCAAGAGGCTTTTTAGCTCCTCTTCACTTTCTGCCATAAAGATGGTGTCATCTGCATATATGAGGTTATTGATATTTCTCCTGGCAATCTTGATTCCAGCTTGTGTTTCTTCCAGTCCCTGAAAGATGATGCTGTGAAAGTGCTGCACCCAATATGCCAGCAAATTTGGAAAACTCAGCAGTGGCCACAGAACTAGAAAAGGTCGGTTTTCATTCCAATCCCAAAGAAAGGCAATGCCAAAGAATGCTCAAACTACCACACAATTGCACTCATCTCACACGCTAGTAAAGTAATGCTCAAAATTCTCCAAGCCAGGCTTCAGCAATATGTGAACCGTGAACTTCCTGATGTTCAAGCTGGTTTTAGAAAAGGCAGAGGAACCAGAGATCAAATTGCCAACATCCGCTGGATCATGGAAAAAGCAAGAGAGTTCCAGAAAAACATCTATTTCTGCTTTATTGACTATGCCAAAGCCTTTGACTGTGTGGATCACAATAAACTGTGGAAAATTCTGAAAGAGATGGGAATACCAGACCACCTGACCTGCCTCTTGAGAAATCTGAATGCAGGTCAGGAAGCAACAGTTAGAACTGGACATGGAACAACAGACTGGTTCCAAATAGGGTAAGGAGTACATCAAGGCTGTATATTGTCACCCTGTTTATTTAACTTATATGCAGAGTACATCATGAGAAACGCTGGACTGGAAGAAACACAAGCTGGAATTAACATTCTTACACGTAATCATTGTATGGCATCTGATTCTGAGCCAAAATGTTATATTTTAAATGGTGTGGTGACAAATGAGCTATTTTTTTCTTTTGAAAGCCCTTACTGAATTGTCACATATTCTGGGAAGGTTCCCAGATATTGCTGTAGGGAAAATACGCCTTTCATAATCTTTATACTATAGTACTGAATATGGGCTTCCCAGGCGGCTCAGTGGTAAAGAATCTGACTGCCAATGCAGGTGATGCAAGAGACTCAGGTTCAGCCACTGGGTTGGGAAGATCCCCTGAAGAAGGAAACAGCAACCCACTCCAGTATTCTTGCCTGGAGAATCCCCGTGGACAGAGGTGCCTGGTGGGCTACAGTTCATGGGGTCGCAAAGAGTGGGACATGACTGAGCGAGAGAGCACTTTTCCTAGGAACATGGAGAATACAAATGAAACTGAAGACAAGGTGTCTTCAATTTAAATCACGTTTTCAGCTGACTCGGTGTATCCTTGCCCCTAACCCGTCGTCTCCGGCAATTACCACAGGTGTTTCTGTAATGCAAGAATCTGCCTGCAATGCCGGAGACCTGGTTTCGACCCCTGGGTTGGGAAGATCCCCTGGAGAAGGGAAAGGCTACCCACTCCAGTATTCTGGCCTAGAGGAGTCCATCGACTCTGTAGTTGGTGGGGTTGCAAAGAGTTGAACATGACTTAGCGACTTTCACTCACTTCACTTATCCCTGTTGGCGTTGACCTTAATTCAGCTGAGATAGTGTCTTGTCAGGGTGTGGTTTTTTTTTAAATAAAGTTCCTTTTTCCTCCACTGTTTCCATTCTGTCCTCTTGAGAAGAAAGTCACCATGTACAGCCCACACTTAAGAACTGGGGAGTGATGATGTGCCTCCTCGAGGGTACAGTATGTACATAAATTAAGACAGTGTTTTAACAAACTTATTATTTTGTATTGGCGTATAGCCAATTAATAATGTTCTGATCATTTCAGCTGCACAGTAAAGGGACTCAGCCATACATAAACATGTATCCATTCTCCCCCAAACTCCTCTCCCATCCAGGCTGTCACATCACATTGAGCAGAGTTCCCAGTGCTGTACAGTCCCCGGTCCTTGTTGGTTATCCATTTTAAGTATAGCAGTGTGTACATGTCCGCCCCAAACTCCCTAACTGTCTCTTCCCTCCATCTTTCCTCCAGGCAGCCATAAGTTCGTTTTCTAAGTCTGTGTCAAACAGTATTTTTATAAGCTAACAGTGGATAATTGGAAACCAAAATGAGATACCACTGCACGCCTACTAAATGGCTAACATGAAAAAACTAGGGACGTTAGCAAGTGCTGACGGGGATGTGAAGTAACCGGAACTCTCATCCGTTGCTAATGGAATGTGGAACAGGACAGCTCCTCTGGAAGAAAGTTGGCCAGTTTCTCATGAAGTCACATACACACTTACCATAAAACCCAAGAATCCCACTCATTGTTATTTTTTCTAGAAAAGTAAAAACTTAACATTCACACAAAAACCTGTGCACAAATGTTTACAGCAGTTCTGGTCATAATTCCCTCTAACTGGAAATGACCCAGATGTCCTTCAAGGGGTGAAGGTGTGAGCAGATTACCGCTCTTAAGTCCAGTTGAACCCTGCTCAGCAGAGAGAGTGGTGGCAACAGCTTGGATGACTCTCATGGCATTTACTTAGCGAAAGACTTCTATCTCAAAAGATTCAATGCTGTATACTTCCATTTATACAACCTTCTTAAAAAGATCAATTTATAGCGATTAAGAACACAGTGTTTGCCAGGGTTTGGGGACAGGGTGGGAGGAGGAATGTGTGACAACAGAGGGCTAGAATGAGGACGTTTTTGGGTGTGATGAAATATTCTATATTCTCATTGTGGTGGTGGTAACTTAAATCTGTACATTTACTAAACACTCCAAAAATGTCAATCAACTAAAAAAACAGCCGAAATAAAAAGACTCCATTAAGGTCAATGCACAATTAAAATCTAGAATTTATCCATGTTGAGAATATTTTTGTATGTTTAGAGGGCATTTGGTCACCTGTTATAATATATATATGTATTTATTTATTAGCTGAACCAGCTCTTGGCTGTGGCATGTGGGATTCGCGATCTTTGTTGTGGCATGTCGGTTAGTTGTGGCATGCAAACTCTCGCTGTGGTATGTGCGATCTAGTTCTCTGACCAGGGATTGAACCCGCGCCCCCTGCTTTGGGAGCTCGGAGTCTTAGCCACTGACACACCAGAGACATCCTGCCTCTTCTTCTAAACTCCTGGGGGGGATTGTTTTTGGTTCCTCATCTTCTTGTTGTCTTACTAGTTTTCTGTTTTGTTTTTTATTTTTTAATATTGATTCTTAAAAGAGTTTCTTACATATTTTAGAAACAAATTTTTGTGAGTTATATCTGCTGTAAATTTATTCTCCCAGTTCATAGCTTATTTCTCTCTCCCTTCCAGGGTATTTGATGAATGCCAGTTCTTAAGTTAATGTAGTTGGGTCTGCCCCTCGTCTCATTTATGATTGTACATTGGTTTCTTGTGTAATAATACGGTATCCTGAGGTCTTGAAGTATTCTACTGTATTATCTTTGCAAAGCTTTAAAGATTTGCCTTTCACACTTGGGTCTTCAGATCACTAGGACTTGGTTTTTGAGTATGGGGGGTGGAATGAAGCCAATTTCATTTCTTCCCCTTTATATCTAACTTGTCACCACAGCACTATGTATTAAAAAGTCCAACTTTTCCCACTGAGCAGTAATACATCAATGTATCTTTCACATCCGTTTCTTTGTAAGAAGTGTCGGTCTTTGTGTGGTTCTATTTTTGCGTTGTTCTTCAATTTATATTTATTGGTCTATATATTCAGTCCTTTCACCATTATAATATTATCTTAAATATTATAGTTTTATAATGAATCTCAATATTTGGCAGGAAAAGTCTCCTAGATTATTTATGTGAAAAGAGTGACAACATTTGCGAATAATGACACTTCTGTTCTTCCTTACTAATCCTTAATCCCTATGTCCTTTTCCTGCCATACAGTACTAGCTTGGACTCGCAATACAGTGTTGAAATGAAGTAGTAATAATGGGCACCTTTGTTTTGTTCTAAATCCTACAGGAAATGCTTTCAACGTAAATAGGCATTTTGTGGACACCTCTCTCAGGTTAAGGAAGTTCCCTTCTGTTCTTAGCATGTTAGAGGACTGTTGTTTTTTTTTCTTTCTTTCTCAAATGATGTTGAATTTTGTTAAGACATTTTCTGTTCTCTGTGAGATAATCAAATAAGTTTTCTTCTGTGAATGGCATGTTGCATTAAATATAGTAATTGATAGTTTAATGTTAAGCCAACCTTGCATTTCTAGGATAAACCCAGTTGGTTATGAATTATTCATATTGTTAGAGTTTTACTTACCAACACTTTTTTAAAATGCCGTTTAAGTAACATGCCTTCCAGTTTCAAGGATATTACTATTTTAACTGGCACAGGATGATTGTAAAGTATCTTAGGCTGTAAGATGTATTTTGGTTTCAGAGATGTTAAAATGCTTAACATATAATGTCCTATTGTTTTATGTCTACATTCTTAAGTTAACTTGACCTATAATTGTACTTCCTCATTCTTTCCTTGTCAGATTATGGTGTTAAGGTTATGTATTTATACCATGATAAAATGAGCTGGGGAATGTGCCCACTTTTTCTATTCTATTGATTAATTGATATGATATTGGCCGTAATCATTCTTGACTGTTTGGTTGATCACGCCTATAAAATCTTATGGGTGTAGCATTTTAACTGCTGATAATAGTTTCCTTGATGCTTTTGAGACAATTCAAGCTTTCTATTTCTTCTTGATTCAGTTCTTTTGAGTTTCAGTTTTCAGGGATTTGTCTGTTCCATTCATATGTCCAAATCTGTTAGTGCAAAGTGATTCATGAGAAATTCATATATATTTAATCTAGGTAGTAGCATCTGTAGTTGTACTTCCTCTTCATTTCGGCTATTTTCTATTTGTGTTTTTATTTTCTTCCTTTTTCTGTTCCTGTAGGAGGTTAACCAATTTTACTTTTGTTGAAAGAAATGAATTTTGACATTGATATTATTCATCTTTCTTATCATTTGCTTTCTATCATGATTTTCTGCACTTATTATTTCCATTCTTCAAATACTTTGGGTTGATTTTGCTGAATTTTTTTCTTAAAACTTCTTAAAAGAGATGGCTAAGATTTTGGTCTTTTCCCTTTAAAAATTGTACTTCCTACCTAGTAAGACTAATGATATTGTTCTTGAATTTGTTTATATTTTTACATGTAGGATTTTATCATTCTGTTTCACACATTTTATAATTTTTAGCTATTTATTTCCCCATAACTAAGGTTTGGCATTGATTTTGATTTCTGATGCAGTTAAACTGGAGTCAGAGAACATGTATGAATATTGCCATTTTTGTTCTTGTTGTTTACTTGCCCAGTCATATCTGACTCTTTTGCAACCCCATGGACTGTAGCACCAGGCTCCTCTGTCCATGGGAAGAATACTGGAGTGGGTAGCCATTTCCTTCTCCAAGAGATCTTCCCGACCCAGGGATCGAACCCACGTCTCTTGCATGGAAGGGAGATTCTTCACCACTGACCCACCAGGGAAGCCCATTGCCATTTTAGTGAATATTATTCAGTACATATATGCTTGAGAATACTGTGTATTCAGCAGGCTGTTATTACAAAGTTTCTTTCCTACATGAGACTTGAGACCACTGTTCCCAGGGGAGACTGGTCAGGCACTGCCCATAGAGAGAAAGACCAAAGCCGACTTCCTTCATTGTTATTGGTGGGTGGTATTAACTCCCATAGAACTCACAAATATGAACTACTTACTCAGAACTTCTCAATACCGTCAAGAATATATCAAGATAACAACTATTTTTCATGTACACAAAGAAGCATTCTCTTTAATAAGCAGATAAAATTAAGGTTTTACTGTTGATAAAATGATTGATGAGCCCTTATAAGAACAGCATGGGAAAAAATTAATTGCTTTCTTGATTTATGTCCTATTCTGTTTTCTTTTACTACTATGATAGTGTGGTATTAGTAATAAAAACAGTAACCTTTACAGAGTTTTTACCCTGAGCCAGTTGCCAAGTTGAGAGCTTAGAGCTTGGAGTCGGACTGCCTACCTTCAAATCTCGGCTCCCCCACTTAGACCTGAGTGACCTTTCTTTGCCTCAGTTTCCAGAAACGGTGGTACTGGTTGTATACACTGCATAGTGTTATTTTGGGAGTAAAATTGGATGATCCTGCTTCTGAAAATAGTTTTTGGTGTTGTTCAGTTACTCAGTAATTTCTGACTCTCTGCGACCCCATAGATTGCAGCACGCCAGGCCTCCCTGTCCATCGCCAACTCCCAGAGTTTACTCAAACTCATGTCCATTGAGTCAGTGATGCAATCCAACCATCTCATCCTCTGTTGTCCCCTTCTCCTCCTGCCTTCAGTCTTTCCCAGCATCAGGGTCTTTGCAAATGAGTCAGCTCTGCATCAGGTGGCCAAAGGATTGGAGCTGCAGCTTCAGCATCAATCCTTCCAGTGATTATTCAGGATTGATTTCCTTTAGGATTGACTGGTTTGATCTCCTTGCAGTCCAAGGGACTCTCAAGAATCTTCTCCAACACCACAGTTTGAAAGCATCAATTCTATGGTGCTCAGCTTTCTTTATAGTCCAACTCTCACATCCATTGGGTTCCCTTGTGGCTCAGTTGATAAAGAATCCGCCTGCAATGTGGGAGACCTGGGTTTGATCCCTGGATTGGGAAGATCCCCTGGAGAAGGGAAGGGCTCTCCACTCCAGTATTCTGGCCTGGAGTGTATCCAGAGAATTCCATGGACTGTATAGTCAATGGAAGAGTCAGACACGACTGAGCGACTTTCACTCTCACATCCATACATGACTACTGTAGCTTTGATTATATGGACCTTGTTGGCAAAGTAATGTCTCTGCGTTTTAATATGCTGTCTAGGTTTGTCATAGCTTTTCTTCCAAGGAGCAAGTGTCTTTTAATTTCATGGCTGCAGTCACCATCTGCAGTGACTTTGAAGCCCAAGAAAATAAAGTCTGTCACTGTTTCCATTGTTTCCCCATCTATTTGCCATGAAGTGATGGGGCCAGATGCATCACTAATAATAGTAACCAATATTATATGACATTTACTCTGTGTGACACAGTGTGCTAAACTTTTACCATAGGTTAATTTAATTTTCAGAGACCCCTGAGAAGTTTATGTCAACAAACCCCCATATTTAGACTTACTGAGCCTTAGAAAGACGTTGGGATAGAAAGCCTTCTCAGGCCTGCTGACTTGTGTTCCTGCAGTGGGGAGTCCCAGCCAGAGCAGCTCTTTCAAGAGGATGAGCCGGGCTTGTGGGAACCACACTGGGAGGATTTGGTTGGTGTTAATTTTCATTCAGCTACAGTTGCTTTACAAGGTTGTGTTAATTTCTGCTGCACATCAGACTGAATCAGCTGTATGTTTATGTATACCGCCTCTTTTTTCACCTGAGGAAGAGTTTACAGGAAAGGAGAAATGGGTTTTAGAGGATTTCAAGGCTGTTAAGGGTCTCCACCCTCTGCCCGTTAATCCATGCTGCCGTAAGACAATGCCACTAGTTCTGGAGACTGGAACTCCAAGACCGAGGGGTTGGCCGATTTGCTTCCTGCCCAGGGCTCTCTTCCTGACTTGTAGATGACCCCCTTCTCACGTGTCCTCATATGGCTCTTCGCCATCAGTGTGTGTGGAGAGGGAAGAACTGTTCTCTATTCCTTCTCTTATTGGGATTCCCCGGTGGCTGGGCAGTAAAGAATCGGCCTGCAATGCAGGAGATGCAAGAGACTTGGGTTCGATCCCTGGGTCAGGAAGATCCCCTGGAGAAGGGAATGGCCATTCTCCAGTATTCTTGCCTGGAGAATCCCATGAATAGAGGAGCCTGGCGGGCTACAGTCCATGGGGTCGCGAGAGTCGGACATGCCTTGGCAACTAAACCACCACCCCCACCTCTTCTTTTAAGACCACCAGTCCTATCAGATTAGGGTCCACCCTTATGACCTCACTGAACCCTCATCAACTCCAAAAGACCCCTGTTTACGGTTGGGGCTTTAACATTTGGATTTCAGAAGGGCACAGTCTGCAGCACCCCACCACCGCTCCAGGGGACAAATATGACACCTCCTGTGCCTAGTACGTTCTCTACTACCTCCTGGTGAGTGGCAGTTTAAAAAAAAAAAAGGTATCACCAGAGGGACTGGGTTCACCTTTGTATCACCAGAGGGCTTATTTCACAATATTTGGCATTTCTGTGGGCAGCGAGGTGGCGTGCGTTCCTTAAATAAGGCAAACAGTGGCCCTGCTGGGGAGGCCTGGGAGCCCGTCTTTCCATGCCGGGAGGGGTGTGTTGCGGGCGTGCAGGTCTGATGTCGTCATGTCTCCTGTGATGCATTTCTAAATATACAGATACATCTAGTCGTCAGTCATGTCACAAATATTTATTCCTCCTGCTGTATGCCAGGCACTGTTTATGGGCTTTGACAATACGTGATAAGCAGCACAGAATACTGGGCTGCCTTAGCGGTGTGTCCCCTGCAGGTTAACTGACCAGTCAACAGAAACACATAGCACAGTATCTGTGCTGAGAAGAATACAGACAGGTGAAGCCATTGGGGAATCGAAGTCTTGATGGGGTTGGGTGCTATTTTAGAAAAATGGTGGAAAAGTATCAGCAAGAGCCAGGAAACTATCTGAGAGAGAACGTTCTGGACAGAGGAGATGTAATACAAAATACAGAGGTTCACTACTAGATGGAATATTCTTGGCAAGTACTGGAAGGGGGATACAGGTTCTGGGTCATATTGCCTGAAAATGCTCAAATAAATGTTTAGTATTGCTACCATTAATGTGATTATGGTGCAGATCAAGAAACAGAACTTTTTCTGCCCAAATGTACTTGTCGGCAATTAAGTTGTAACCAGGATCAGCTTGCCACCCCTCTCCCCTTTTAAAATCAAGATTAACTGTTCCATTTTCTGAGTCAGTCCTCAGTTTATGGACACTAATGGAGCGACGCTGTGTTTCTCCGAGCTTTCCACCAAAGTGTTATAGATGCAAAGACTGAACCCAAGAGGATGTGTGTGTGTGTGTGTGTGTATGTGTGTGTGTGTATGAACCTAAGAGGGTGTGTGTGTGTGTGTGTGTGTGTGAACCCAAGAGGATGTGTGCATGTGTGTGTGTGTGTGTGTGTGTGAACCCAAGAGGATGTGTGCGTGTGTGTGTGTGTGTGTGAACCAAGAGGGTGTGTGTGTGTGTGTGTGAACCCAAGAGGATATGTGTGTGTGTGTGTGTATGCATGTGTGCACAGGTCTTTCCATAAAGGGAACATTTTTTTGTAATCTCTTTTCTCCTTCTGGAGATCCATGCCAATTTTACGTTCTTCTAAGTAATACATTTGTGCCTACTTTAAAACTGAAATACTGTTTTAAATGCCCGGCCTGTGTTGTGGGTTTGCGTACCCTCGCCCCCAGGCACATTCCCTGGCTGCACCAGACTGAGCAGCTCTGGAGCAGAGCCATGTGTGGATGTCCTGGCCCGCATCCAGCAGCAGCTAATGTTACCCAGGGGGATTAGGGTGTGGGCTGGGTGGTTTTACTGTTAGTATCCTGTAAAGTGAAACACAAGAATGTTCAACTTCCTTCCATAAATTATATATAAAGTAAAAACCAAGAAAATGCCGTTTTCTTCCCAGAATGAGCAATGTAAAGTGAAGCCTAAGAAAATCCAATCTCCTGTCAGGAACGAACAGTGAAATTGACCCTGGCGCCATCGGAAGAGAATCACCAGATAGATGATGTAGCAACAAGCATTTACCCCCAAATCGCTTTAATTTGGCTTTGGAACGTGTAATGTGCCACTCACTTTTGCAGGCTCATTTTCCTTCTAGATTAGGTTTGATTAAATTATTATCCTGACGGTCTCTGAACATTTATTATAAGTGGTCAGAGGTGACTCCAGCGTGGCACCCAGGCTGCTGTACTCTTCCCTCCCATCCCTGCGCTGGCCATGCTGCCTAAGGATCCTTCTCGAAAATGTGTTCTGGGAGATCATTACTAATTGATGAGGGTTGCCATGGAGATGAGACCCATTTGCTGTCTCTTTCATGTTAAGCATGTACGGACCTCTTTGGATAATTGGGAACCAGATATAAATAATCCAATGGCCATTCTTTCAGCTTTATGTATTTTTAATAATATACAAACATTTTTTAAGTTAAGAATTACACTCAGTTCTATTTCTAGAATAGTAAATGAAATCCAATGAAAGTTTTTAGTAAAACTGAAAATGCTACTTATTTTGAGTCATGAATTTGTATGGCATTTATGTTCTTAGTATGAATTCTTCCTTAGCAGAAAGGCTAACCTACCAGTGAATATGAAATTAAGATAATGGATTCAGAGCCACAAAGAAGGAAGTAATAATAAACTGTTTCCAAGGGTCTTTAAAGGGTGTCTGTATTTCAGAATCTTGTGTGAACCCATGCTATTTACACATCTTCAGAACTTCTCCTGAATAATTTGTTTCTCTGGCTTGAGTATTCAAAAAGTAACAAAGTAAAGTTTCCTTTTAATAGTTGATTTGTTGTTCAATCTCTAAGTCCTGTCCCACTCTTTAGGCGGTTAGTTAACTTCATTAGTTTAGTGTTTCAGATCAGATCAGATCAGTCGCTCAGTCATAACTGACTCTTTGCGACCCCATGAATCGCAGCATGCTAGGCTTCCCTGTCTATCAACAACTCCCGGAGTTCACTGAGACTCACGTCCGTCGGGTCAGTGATGCCATCCAGCCATCTCATCCTCTGTCATCCCCTTCTCCTCCTGCCCCCAATCTCTCCCTGTATCAGAGTCTTTTCCAATGAGTCAACTCTTCTCATGAGGTGGCCAAAGTACTGGAGTTTCACCTTTAGCATCATTCCTTCCAAAGAAACCCCAGGGCTGATCTCCTTCAGAATGGACTGGTTGGATCTCCTTGCAGTCCAAGGGACTCTCAAGAGTCTTGTCCAACACCACAGTTCAAAAGCATCAATTCTTCGGTGCTCAGCCTTCTTCACAGTCCAACTCTCACATCCATACATGACCACAGGAAAAACCATAGCCTTGACTAGACGAACCTTTGTTGGCAAAGTAATGTCTCTGCTTTTGAATATGCTATCTAGGTTGGTCATAACTTTCCTTCCAAGGAGTAAGCATCTTTTAATTTCATGGCTGCAGTCACCATCTGCAGTGATTTTGGAGCCCCCCAAAATAAAGTCTGACACTGTTTCCACTGTTTCCCCATCTATTTCCCATGAAGTGATGGGACCGGATGCCATGATCTTCGTTTTCTGAATGTTGAGCTTTAAGCCAACTTTTTCTCTCTCCACTTTCACTTTGATCAAGAGGCTTTTGAGTTCCTCTTCACTTTCTGCCATAAGGGTGGTGTCATCTACATATCTGAGATTATTGATATTTCTCCTGGCAATCTTGATTCCAGCTTGTGTTTCTTCCAGTCCAGCGTTTCTCATGATGTATTCTGCATATAAGTTAAATAAACAGGGTGACAATATACAGCCTTGACGAACTCCTTTTCCTATTTGGAACCAGTCTGTTGTTCCATGTCCAGTTCTAACTGTTGTTTCCTGACCTGCATACAAATTTCTCAAGAGGCAGATCAGGTGGTCTGGTATTCCCAGCTCTTTCAGAATTTTCCACATTTTATTGTGATCCACACAGTCAAAGGCTTTGGCATAGTCAATAAAGCAGAAATAGATGTTTTTCTGGAACTCTTGCTTTTTCCATGATCCACCACATGTTGGCAATTTGATCTCTGGTTCCTCTGCCTTTTCTAAAACCAGCTTGAACATCAGGAAGTTCACGGTTCACGTATTGTTGAAGCCTGGCTTGGAGAATTTTGAGCATTACGTTACTAGCGTGTGAGATGAGTGCAACTGTGCGGTAGTTTGAGCATTCTGTGGCATTGCCTTTCTTTGGGATTGGAATGAAAACTGACCTTTTCCAGTCCTGTGGCCACTGCTGAGTTTTCCAAATTTGCTGGCATATTGAGTGCAGCACTTTCACAGCATCCTCTTTCAGGATTTGGAATAGCTCCACTGGAATTCCATCACCTCCACTAGCTTTGTTCATAGTGATGCTTCCTAAGGCCCACTTGACTTCACATTCCAGGATGTCTGGCTCTAGGTCAGTGATCACACCATCGTGATTATCTGGGTCATGAAGATCTTTTTTGTACAGTTCTTCTGTGTATTCTTGCCATCTCTTCTTAATATCTTCTGCTTCTGTTAGGTCCATACCATTTCTGTCCTTTATTGAGCCCATCTTTGCATGAAATGTTCCTTTGGTATCTCTGATTTTCTTGAAGAGATCTCTAGTCTTTCCCATTCTGTTATTTTCCTCTATTTCTTTGCATTGATCGCTGAAGGAGGCTTTCTTATCTCTTCTTGCTATTCTTTGGAACTCTGCATTCAGATGTTTATATCTTTCCTTTTCTCCTTTGCTTTTCACTTCTCTTCTTTTCACAGCTATTTGTAAGGCCTCCCCATACAGCCATTTTGCTTTTTTGCATTTCTTTTCCATGGGGATGGTCTTGATCCCTGTCTCCTGTACAATATCACGAACCTCATTCCATAGTTCCTCAGGCACTCTATCTATTTAAGATCTAGGCCCTTAAATCTATTTCTCACTTCCACTGTATAATCATAAGGGATTTGATTTAGGTCATACCTGAATGGTCTAGTGGTTTTCCCTACTTTCTTCAATTTAAGTCTGAATTTGTCAATAAGGAGTTCATGGTCTGAGCCACAGTCAGCTCCTGGTCTTGTTTTTGCTGACTGTATAGAGCTTCTCCATCTTTGGCTGCAAAGAATATAGTCAATCTGATTTCGGTGTTGACCATCTGGTGATGTCCATGTGTAGAGTCTTCTCTTGTGTTGTTGGAAGAAGGTGTTTGTTATGACCAGTGCATTTTCTTGGCAAAACTCTATTAGTCTTTGCCCTGCTTCATTCCATATTCCAAGGCCTATTACTCCAGGTGTTTCTTGACTTCCTACTTTTGCATTCCAGTCCCCTATAATGAAAAGGACATCTTTTTTGGGTGTTAGTTCTAAAAGGTCTTGTAGGTCTTCATAGAACCGTTCAACTTCAGCTTCTTCAGTGTTACTGGTTGGGGCATAGACTTGGATTACTGTGATAGTGAATGGTTTGCCTTGGAAACGAACAGAGATCATTCTCTGGTTTTTGAGATTGCATCCAAGTACTGCATTTCGGACTCTTTTGTTGACCATGATGGTTACTCCATTTCTTCTGAGGGATTCCTGCCCGCAGTAGTAGATATAATGGTCATCTGAGTTAAATTCACCCATTCCAGTCCATTTCAGTTCGCTGATTCCTGGAATGTCGACATTCACTCTTTCCATCTCTTGTTTGACCACTTTTAGGAAGGTTTATTAGTCTGAATCAGGGAGCTTTTCCTCTGGTTGGTGTGTATGTGTTGATGAGGTTGCAGAGATGATTTAATAAGGTAATAATTGGGTGAAATGTGACCATTTTGACTTGAATAAATAGTAATTATTTACTGTGAAAACTTAGTGCTTAATTTAGTAGCCTGTTTTGGAATTCTGAGCTTTCCTGGTGGCTCAGATGGTAAAGAATCCTCCTGCAATGCAGGAGATCCGGGTTCGATCTTAAGAAAGTCTGCCAATTTAGAGATTGTTTTACTAGGAGATTAGTACTAAAAGGTACTCAAGTGAAGAAAACTGCTTGGTTTAATTTCTTAATCTTGGAGCGTTGCTAAATCATTCTTTTGAAGGTTAAAATTAATATTTGAAGGTAATAATTAAGTCCATGGCTGCCAGGACTAATTGAAATTTTTATAGAGAGAAAATATACTATCCCAGATGTCATTATCCATTCATGCCATGTCTTATTAATAAGAGGTTATTCCGGCTTCATTTGTTTTCATATTAAGTGTTTTTAACAGGACAAGATTTGTTTAATGATGTTTATTGTACATGGAACGCTGTTCATTGTAAACACATTGTATTCTAATTAGGAGATTGTATGCAAACAATGTTATTACTTTTAAATATTGAGGAAACGTGCCACCTCAATAACATCTAGGGCATTCTTAAAGCCACTGTGCTCTTCTCAAGTTTCTAAGTACTGGCTGCTTTTGGTTTTATTTAGCTGATGAGATCTAACAAAAATCACAGCTCGGGGAGGATGGCTGTAGACGAGATCGGGTGCTCACAGAATTTTCTGTTCTTAGAGTGTGGACCCCATAGGCGGAAAGGAGGTTGAATGAGTCTAGTCCTGCAGCTAAGAAGCCCAGGGGCCTGGCAGTTGAGGGTGTGGTTTTGATTCTGGCAGTGTGGGGTACTGACTGTGCAGCTCCAGTAGGTTTCTCTGCCTGTTTCCTCAGAGGGTTGTTTTACGGATTGCTGCTGCTGCTAAGTCGCTTCAGTCGTGTCTGGCTCTGTGCGACCCCATAGAAATGTGTGTTATTTAGAAAACACTGAAGGATCACAGCGGCCTCACAATAAGTGCACGTAAATAACTTTTACATAAATACAGAAACTTTCGAGTAGTATTTCTTGATCTCTTCAAGCTGTTTGAAAACACACCTGGCAAGCTTGTTTTCTCATATTGTTGAAAAGATGACAGACGAGCAGTACTAAGGAAGAATTTACAAATAATTACCCATATACCCAATATTTAAAAATAATGCTTGCATATTATCTAAGTATAGTGTATTTGCATGAATATTTTATATTAATTGAACCAATCACTGTGGGCAGCTGAATGTGACTGGCCCGTCCTGGTCATATCCTTGCTAGGGAGCAGGCTGGGCACGGTGGTGCCCACTGTAGCCCCAACGGAAAGGGCAGGAGATATTCCCTCTTGTAGACAGATGGGGTACTAAGCAGCTGAAGTGAAGGAAATCCACTACAGTGCACAGTGGGCTCCTCAAACTGTGTGGACGGTCTTTCTCATCCAGAAATATTTGTCTATTATAAATGGGTATGATGCTTTTAGTTGGCGTCTCAGCGGTAAAGAATCCGCTTGCAATGCATGAGACCGCCTGCAACGCAGGAGACTCGGGTTCAGTCCCTGGGTCAGGAAGACTCCCCCTGAGGAGGGAATTGCTAGCCACTCCAGTCTTCTTGCCTGGAGAATCCCAAAGACAGAGGAGCCTGGAGGCTACAGTCCATGGTGTTGCAAAAGAGTCAGACACGACTTTGCAATTAAACCAACCAACAAACATAGGTATGATGGAAATGGTTGAAGGGATATAAATTGCAATGAGCTGCCTTCAGAACATCGCGATATAAGGTGTTTGGACGAACCCTTTCTGCAGCTGGGGCAGGGAAGCGGGATGTGGGTGTGGACTCAGTTCTGGGACCTGGACCAGCTAGATCTGTAAGACCTTCCTCGGTTGACTTGTCAATTCCAAGGAAAGCCTTGAACGCGAGGCACAGGGAATTCAGAGTTCTTGGAAGTTCTCTGCCCCAGGCCGTGGGCTGGCAGAATGATGCTTTTTCTGGATGAAAAAGACCACTTGGGATTCAGATGGGCACAGGTCAGCCCACTCCTGAGGGGCACCATGCAAACTGGGTGGATACCTGTTTGTTTAACAGCGCAGTCCCGGGGATGGCGATGTGAGGATTACCTCGCTGTCAGCAGGCGAGAACTGCCGGGAGGGACAGCAACCAGCTCTGGTCTGGGAAGTGAGCCAGCGAAGTCAAGAGCAGACTCTCCAGAGCAGGGCAGTGGCGGGAGCTGGCGTGGCGAGCGGAGGGAGGAGGCGGCCAGCCCAGGTCAGGAAACGGGATGAGGGGTCGAGAGAGGCTGCCGCCCATCAGGACTCTGTTTTTGGAACAGAAGTTGTCAGGCTTTAATGGTCTTAAGAAACACCTAGGGACTTCCCTAGGGTCCAGTGGCTAGGACTCCAAGCTTCCACTGCAGGGAGCAAGGGTTCAGTCCCTGGTCGGGGAACTATGATTCCACAAGCTGAGCAGCAAGGCAAAAAAAGAAAAGATTAAAAGAAACACCTAGAAGGCTTATTAAAACAGTTCTTGGGCTCATCCAAAGAGATTGCGATTTGCTTGATTGAGCTCGGGCCTGTGCCATGAATTTGCCTTCTTAGCAGGCTCACAGGTCGTGTCAGAGCTATTGGCCACGGACCACAATTGAAAAGCCAACTATTCTACACCAAGAGTGGTATCTCAGGCAGACTCTTCTCATCCCTCCACTCTCAACACCTCTGATGAGAAAAGAGAAGGAAATAGGAACTTTTGAGTCCTTACTCTAAATCAGATGAGATATATATACATTTATATAAATATGTATATGTATATTTATATAGCATCATTAATTCTCACGCACGTACATAATGTAGTCTATTTTCTGTGAGGCTGTGGAATCTCAAAGAGACCAAGTAATTTGCCCACAGCCACACAGCTAGTCTGTGTTATGACTGGTTTTCTAAGTTAAAGCTAGGTCCTTATTATAATTCATATTATTTTCTTTACAAGTAACTGGGAGTTAAAGGGAGCCTTCACACCTGTGATAAGGAACAAATGCTTGGATTCCTCTGGTGCTGTTGTAGATTGCTATATTCACCAGGACCTAGATTCTGGCATGTGAATCGCAGAGATTTTTAATTGGTAAAACCTCTTCAACATTTTGCTTAGAATGTGGTAAAAAGATGCTATTGAAAAAATAATGAAATTTTAAAAGTTTAGAATCAAGTTGAAAATGGTACAGAAATTTCTGACACATTTTTCTTTAGGATTTCAGTTAAATCTTGTAAGTGATCTTGAATGCTGTTAAAATGAAGACTCGTCCAAACAATTTATTTCTTTTAAGTTCTGTTTTCCAAAACATAAAGACAAACACAAAAGCAGATGAGGGCAAATATAAGAAGAAAAGGTGAAGCATACGTTTCTCTGGTGAAGTATATATTTGCATGTGCTAATGGATTCCATTCTGTGTCATCGTTCAGTCTGAAAACAAACACTTAGAATGAGTGTATTGAATAATCCTTTTGTTTTGAGTAGTTAAAAAAATTAAAAGTAGGTTATAAGAAATTTTAGAACTCTGAAATTATAGCTCTGCAGCTAGCTGATCTTACCAAACCACCCCTAAACTCCAGTTTACCTCCTTGAGTACAAAAGCTATATGTAGCGTGTGAGATTGTGGGTGTCTCATTGTACTTTAGGTATGCACGTTTCTCCTCCATAAAAAAATACCTGTCTTGGCTAAACAGTGGTTTGGGGGATATAAAGTGGTTTTTTTGGAGATGTATATATGCTTCCTGGGTGGCTCAGGAGAGGAGCCTTGTGAGCTACAGTCCATGGAGTCACAAGAGTTGGACATGACTTAACAACTAAACGACTGCTACCAAAGAGAGAGAGAGAGAGAGAGGTGTAGATACACTATTCAAGAGTTAATCTGGTAATGACATATCCTATATTTATTTCACTGTTAACGAATGGTGAAATTTAATAAATTTGATATGGAAAGCCTGTTGACCCTTATTTAAATTATATCTAGATCTTAGATTTTTAACGAAGTGAACATATTTAGATTACCATGCTGCTTCTATATCCTCCCCCCCATTCTGAAATTAGATAAAGAACCTTAGATATGTCTCTGATTTTTCTTGTGAAACTGATGTTTGCCAGACTCTGCTTTTCTGTTCTCTCCTGCTGCCTTCTCTGTTTCCCTGCAGAGTAAACGTGACTTCCTTCCCCTCCAAAGATAAATGACAAGAGTGGGCTGTTGAGTTCAGGGGATGGTGGAGCATCTTAGCTCCTTTTTCTGTATCCTGGCTCTGCTCTCAGCTCACTAAGTAATTATCCATGGTTCTGTGCAACTTCTCTCCCTGAGTTTGAACTCCTTGCGACATGGACTTTCTTATTCAAGTTGGAATCTCTAGAAGAAGCTCTCTCTCCCCGATCAGGGTGTCACGAAAGAGCTAGAAAAAAAGATCAAGCATTTAGTAGAACTGAGCAATTAAGAACAGATCCACCAAACCTCCGTCTCACCCCCAAATGAGGTTTACTTTTTAAGAAAAGGCAGAGCAAATACAAACCTTTAGGGCCCCCGAGCATTGCAGAGATTATATGGTGTTCCTCCAGGATAACTCAAAATAAAGCATTCTAAAGAGTAAGAGAATTATAAAGGACCTCCTCAGGATTCTGACTTTGGCTAATGACCTCTTCATTTCTTTTTTTTTTTTAAGTATTAAATCCAAAATTATTCTTTCTAATTGGTGTAAGAACAGGAAAGGAGAGTTTTAAACTCTTTTTTTTTTTAAGTGTATGTTTGTGTGCAGGTAGAGAGAGAGAGAAACTAGATTTTAAAAAATACAAAGCTTAATGAACTGTTATAAACAGAATACCTTTCTAACACCACCCAGCATGCTAGAACTTTACCAGCCACTCTGGAAGCCTTCTATATCCCTTCTTATGAAGTAATTATCCTGAAAAAACTATAAGCACCATGAATCGATTCTTTACAAAAGAATTCATCAGAATACTTTTTTAATCCACAGCTTCTATCTTCACCCCCCTTTTTTTTCCTGATAGCATTTCCCTTATGCAATTTTGTGTTTCTTGTAAATGAATAATAGATCTATAAATCTGATCAAATTCAAGATAGATAACAGAGATATTTTGGTGGTAGAAAGCATACACGTCTGAGATGTTTCTCAATGAAGTTGGGAAAACAATTAGTGTTTGAGTCATGGATGTTCATTGTCTAGATCTATGAATACTAGGGAGTTGCAAAACGATGCTGTCATTCACGCATTCCTCTTTGATTTGTTAACTGGACTATTTCTGTAAGGAAGGATTTCCTTCATCTGCCCCTCTGTTACTACACGCAGAGTTCATGGGAGCTTCTGGGGTGCTGGGACCTGTGTGAGCCATGGAGTTCTTCTGCCTACCTGACCGCCTGAGATGATAAACAGACCTGGAAAGGGCCATTTGATAGGCATTTTGGTTCTTGGCTTGGACAGGGAACAAGTGGTTGTGGTCTGCAAATTGTTAGCTGTTACCTACTCACTACCAGTGAATTTTTTTTCCGGAGAATGAACTCTGCCTTTGCTTTAGAGCTACTCAGGTTTTTTTCATCTATTCCTGTTTGTCGACAAATCTAAAACCTTATTTTGCTAATGTGTGCATGCGTGCTTAATCACTCAGAGTCCAACTCTTTGTGGCCACAGGGACAATAGCCCCAGAGGCTCCTCTGTTCATGGGATTCTCCAGGCAAGAATACTGGAGTGGGTTGCCATTTCCTCCTCCAGGGGAGATTCCCAACCCAGGGATTGAACTGGCATCTCCTGCATTGGCTGTGAAACCACTGAATATCATCTGGTCGTATCTCTTGCCTTCAGTGGGTCACGTGAAGAAATCTCCATCTTACACAGTTTAAAGTCATCACAGAGGCTCACAGAGGCCAAAGTTGTCAGTTTTTTAAAAAAGATTTTTTAAAACAAAATAATTTCAAAAGTTAAATTTTAAAGTAAATATTTTTGCATAAGCCATCCATATCAATTGGAGTTCAGTTCAGTTAAGTCACTCAGTCGTGTCTGACTTTTTGCAACCCCATGAATTGCAGCACGCCAGGCCTCCTTGTCCATCACCATCTCCTGGAGTTCACTCAAACTCACGTCCATCAAGTCGGTGATGCCATCCAGCCATCTCATCCTCTGTCGTCCCCTTTTCCTCCTGCCCCCAATCCCTCCCAGCATCAGAGTCTTTTCCAATGAGTCAACTCTTCGCATGAGGTGGCCAAAGTACTGGAGTTTCAGCTTTAGCATCATTCCTTCCAAGGAACACCCAGGGCTGATATTCAATTGTTTTCCTCCAAGTTTCAGAAATAAAAAAGAGGGATATTGACACATTTCTTGTTCCTTGGCCTCTGGAAAACAGCAGTGTAGTTTGGACTTACTCATGAAGGGAGACCAAAAGTGACCTATCTATTGGGACTTCCTGTGGTCCAGTGATTAAGATGCCTTGCTGACAATGCAGGGGGCATGAGTTCAGTCCCTGCTCAGAAAATTAACATCCCACCTGCCTAGCTTAGTGGCAAAAAGATTTAAAAAAGATGAAGGTCATCTGTCTGTTCTTGTTTCTCTTATAACAAAGAAAAGGATTTAACATTTATTTCCTTTAGGTATGGTGTCTTGTGTATATTACATATTTTTGTCTTCAAAATAACTTGAGGCTGTTGGTGTTAGTTACACAGCTCAGAGAGGTTAAATACCTTCCCTGAGGTCACAGAGCTGGAGAACAGACCAGCTGTGATTCTAACGGTGCTTCTCAGCCTGGAGATGGTCCTCTGTGCTTCACCAGCTCTCAGAAAAAGGGATGGGAAGATGGAGTCACATACCAGATATTTTTTCATGGTAACCCAGCTGAAATGTTCTATTTCATTTGTGTTTATTTCATTTTGGTTTTAACGCTGTAATTCATATTTCAGTTCAGTTCAGTCGCTCAGTCGTGTCCAACTCTTTGAAACCCCATGGACTGCAGCACACCAGGCCTCCCTGTCCATCACCAACTCCCATAGTCTACTCAAACTCATGTCCATTGAGTCGGTGATGCCATCCAACCATCTCAGCCTCTGTGGTCCCCTTCTCCTCCCGCTTTCGATCTTTCCTAGCAGCAGCATCTTTTCTAATGAGTCAGTTCTATGCATCAGGTGGCCAAAGTATTGGAATTTCAGCTTCAGCATCAGTCCTTCCGATGACTATTCAGGACTGATTTCCTTTAGGATAGACTGGTTGGATCTCCTTCATATTTAAATATATAATTCATATTTATGTCTAAAATATTTAAACATTTAAAATGATTATTGTTTTATGCCTTTAAAAAATGATTATTGTTATTAAATAAAAATCTCCATACCATGTTAATGTTATTTTGATTAAACTAGTAATTAAAATGCCAGTTTTTAGTAATTGTTATTTCCCTACAAATAGTTATGATTAATGAGCTCACTATTTTAACAGTAGTTTAGGTAGCTTTTAAAAGCAAAACAAAAATTGTTTTTAATAATTTAATTCTGTTTAAATTAGACTGCATTCTAAAAATTAATCCCAAAATATGCAATTAAAATATTATAATATAAATTATATTTTATATTATATAAGACATTATACTTTTTGCTTAATTTTTATAATGCATTTATTTGATTTTTTGGATATGTTTGTATTTCTATTGAAAGTGTAGACTCTGGAGATTGCCTGCTTCTGAATCCTGGCTCTGCTTTCTCTGGCGGTGTGATTTGCGGCAAGTTCCTTAACCTCTCTGAGCCTCAGTTGCCTCTTAGATTAAGTCATAGGAGTACCTAACTCAAAGTTTTGTTAATGAGGAGTAAGTGATTAGATACCTGCTGGAAATGTGTTAACTGTTTCTGTGATTACCTTGAATTGTGCAGACTGAATATTTGAGTTACATACTATTCCTGAAGTTTCTGGCCTATAGGGAAAATCTTTCTCTCTCTCCCTTTTTTTTTTTTAATCAAAATGGTCAACTATTTTTGCTATGTTCTCACCATTCTGGTTAAATATTTATTCTCATAACAAACATTTTTTGGACCCATAAATTGGGCTGGAAGCAGTAGATATGTAAATAAAAGGCAGTTTGCTATCAAAGAACTCAGTCCATTGGAGGAGTGGGCAAGGGCAGGGTTTTCATACATGGAAACTTGGAAAGTGAAGGGTGTAGCTCTCTGGGTTGAGGCTGATCCTTGGGAGCACTTGTGGGGGTTGCAGAATGCCATTACTCAAATGCCTTTTGTCTCTCTTTATTTTAAAGACTTTTAAAAGGGGAAACACATTTTTTAGATTTCCCCCTTTGAGCTGGGCTATTGAGTTTGTATAACTGGACTGCAATTATAAGAATTTTTCTTTCAAAAAATTTCATTAATTTAAAAGATTTAGATGTAATTGACATATATCCTGAGTGTAGGTGTGCAACGTAATGATTTCATATTTATACATCTACAGTGAAGTGATCTCCACAATAAGTCTAGTTGACATTGGTCCCCACACATGGTTACCCCCAGGGTATAGCTTGAAATGACCTTGAACCTCCTGCCCTGAATGAAGAGGAGGGAAGGGTCAGGTATAACCTTGAGTCCGCCCCAGTGCATTTACCAGCGGGATCTCTATTTCTGTAATCACATGGTTATGTCTTCCATAGAGAACCTACCCTTTATTACTGCTATACTTTGAAAATGTAGCAGCATTTCACTAATTGAGATTTATCTAATTATAGCAATAATTTGAACTGGATTAGGATGTAGTTTACCCTTGTGTGTTTGGTGGCATTCGATGCTGACTCACCATCAGTCCCTCCCCGGTTGGGACATAGCCTTGTATATATCCCAGCCTTGTATTCCTGGTTGGGATAGCGCCTGTGGCCTCTGCTGGAAGCGCCCATTGGCAGCGCCGTCCCCACCCTGCCCCAGTACTCTGCTCCTTCACTCCATCCTGGCCCCTTCTCTCAGAGCACCAGCGCCAGTTCTCCCTGAAAGCTCTTCTTTCACGCTTCTTTGAGAACTACAATTCCTTTGCTATCTCTATACTCTCACAGCTGCTGTGTCCTATTGTATTATAGAATGGTGGTGGTTCAGTCACTAAGTTGTGTCTGACTCTTTTCTAATGCACGGACTCTAGCCCACCAGGCTCCTCTGTCCATGGGGTTTCCAGGCAAGAATACTGGAGTGGGTTTCCTTCTCCAGGGGATCTTCCTGATCCAAGGATCGAATCCATGTCTCCTGTGTCTCCTGCATTGGCAGGCAGATTCTTTACTACTGAGCCACCTGCTGCTGCTGAGTCACTTCAGTTGTGTCCGACTCTGTGCGACCCCATAGACGGCAGCCCACCAGGCTCCCCCGTCCCTGGGATTCTCCAGGCAAGAACACTGGAGTGGGTTGCCATTTCCTTCTCCAATGCATGAAAGGGAAAAGTGAAAGTGAAGTCGCTCAGTCATGTCTGACTCTTCGCGACCCCATGGATTGCAGCGCACCAGGCTCCTCCGTCCATGGGATTTTCCAGGCAAGAGTACTGGAATGGGGTGCCATTGCCTTCTCCGAGCCACCTGGGAAGCCCATATTATAGAATAAAAATGTGCAAAACCAGAGCAATAAAATGAATGAAAGGAGGGGGAAACTGATAGGCAAAATTAGATAATCGATACTAAAAAAAATCAGAACTTTGTAGGGCTTCTATTAATACTTCCTTCCCTCCTTCCTGCCATGCTTTTTTTTTTTTAACTTACATGCAGCAAGTTCTAATTACTACATCTTCCAAGGAGAGGGAGGCGGTTGGGATGGTGAGAACAGGCTTCACCAAGTTGATGGTCCACCAGATGGGCTTCGAGGATCAGCGGGGATAGTTGGGGCTCAGCACAGACACAGTAGCCAGTTTTGGTTGAGGGAAGATTAGAGAACAAATTGGGGAAAGAAGCCGAAGACTAGCTGGTAGGAGACCGTGAGTATTGAGGGAAAGAAATTTGAACCTGATTCTTTATAAGTGTCTTTCAAAGGGTCTTGATAAAGGAGTCATGGCATGGAAGGCGTATAGAATGAAGAATCTGGAAGCATGTGGCTGGAAAGATTGAAAGGAAGAGAGCTTGGAGGGAGGGGGACTAATGGGACAAAACTATGATGATCTCGGGTGATGAGGGCGCCTTGGTCAAGTGCTGCTGTTTGAATGAAGATATATTAAGTAACACCATTATTCTTTCCTCTGTTAGCAGTTGGTTGAACTGTGTGCACTTGAAAGAAAATCTCTCATACTATAACCTTTTTGGCTGGCCCTTCTCTGTATGTGAGTGCCTGCTTCTATATACTTACAGAGTCACTGATGCAGGAACACCCAAGGAAAGACTGAAAGACTTTTTCCCTATGCTACTTGGCAAGGTTGGTGGTTTAAATCCGGATTTTGCAACCTATTTTATGGAGCCTGATTACTTAAAAGGTTGTTGCCTTTTTTTGCTTTCTGAATTCAGATTTGAGGATGATGTAATAATGTTATTTGTGAATTTCCCATTCTCTTTTGTTCTTTGTTCTTTAATTATACTCCCTTCTACTCTTGGTTGGCTTTGTTGCTCTCAGTGAATGACTAAGAGCTTGACTGGCAAGTACTAATGGGAAGGCTGGGCAAAATTTATCTTTCTCTCTTTTTAACTTATTTTGAAATCATTACATACTTATAGTTGCAAAAAGAGTACAGAGAATTCCCATCTATCCTTTACCCAGATTCTTCAGCTGTTAACATTCCTCCCGTTTCCCCCGCCTCCCTACACACACACACACTCTCTCTCTCTCTCTCTCTCTCCCTCTTATATACATTAATTTTTATTAACCATTTGAGAGTAAATTATAGACTTGATACACCCTTCACCCTTAAATTACTTTACATTTCCTACAACAGGACACTCTTTCCCCTAGTCACAGTACAGTGATCTGTTCTATGTACTTTAAATTGTGCTGTGTCGAATTTGTGCCCCACCATTGGCTTTTAGGACATGTCCCCCATACAGTCCTGCCTCCCCTGTTTTATTTAGTTGTAATGTCTCGTCACTTTCTCACAATCTGGAATAGACTCTCAGTACTTCTTTGTCTTCCTTGAACTTAACATTTTTTTAAGAGTGTCAGTCATTTTTTGGTATATTGAGTGTCCCTCGATTTGTGTTTGTCCGGAGTTGAACCATGATTAGATTCAGGTCGTGCATTTTTGCTCGAAACACCCAGAAGTGATCCGGTATCCTTCTGAGTGCATCATATCAGCGGGTATGTGATTTCTGTCTGTCCCATGGCTGGTGATGTGAACTTTGGCCTCTTGTTTCAGGGGTGTCTGCCGGGGTTCTGACGGTGTCCATGGTGTGGCTGCTTTGCTGGATGGCTTCTGTGAGGGCAGGGGCCGGGGGAGGATTTGTGTGTCCTTCAGTTGTTGGCATGTTTCTTCTCTTGCAGTTTTCTGAATTTCCACCTCTTGGCTTTTTCTTTTTTACCAAAAAAGGCAGTTCCCAAAGAATGCCTCCCCTCTCCTTTCTACCTTATTTTCCCCCAAATAGTCGCCTCACCATGACTGCCTCCTGGTGTCTGGATGTCCTTTTTTTTTTTTTAATTAATTTTTTAAAATTTATTTTTTGATTGAAGTGTAGTTGAATTATAGTACTGCTGTACAACAGAGCGACTCAGATTTGTACATATATATACATTCTTTTCCATATTCTTTTCCATTATGGTTTGTCACAGAATATTGAAAATAGCTCCCAATGCTAAACAGTAGGACCTTGTTATTATCCATTCTATACACACCAGTTTGCACCTGCTAATCCCCAACTTCCAATCCAACCCTCTCCTTCATTTTCCTCCCCCTTGGCAAACACTAGTCTGCTCTCTGCGTCCTGGATTCTGTTTCATAGATAGGTTCATTTGGGGCATGTTTTAGAGTCCACATGTAAGTGAGATCACATGGTATTTGTCTTTCTGACTTTCTTCTCTTTGTATTATCATCTGTAGTCGGATGCACTTCCCTGTAGTCTTCTCCTCACTCCCCAATATTTTCACATTTAGAGGGACTTTCTGTTTTAAGCTATAGTTTTGTATTGAAATAGAGTTGATTTATAATGTACTAAAAACACTTGAATCACAGTAAGTCAACTTTGTGAATAATTGTACTTTATAATGAAATGTTATTATAACCCTTCTCTTCTGTTTCCATATGCCTTATTTATATGATTCATTTCCCCTATCCGTCAGATTTTAGAGCTCTTTTTGTCTTCCCCTAAAGTTTCATCTTTTCAGTAAGATTTTAAAATCTTTAGCCTGATTCAGCCCTGGTCATTTTTACGCAGGGACTGGAGTGAAATAAGGCAGAGCTCATTTTGCACGACTCTGATGTGCACGCCCATGGTTTCTGCGTGTAACACCAGCCCCACAGTGACAGGGTTCAGGTTGCAGCTTCCAGCACGTATTAACTGTAGCTGTGCAAAGTACAAGCCTCACTTCCATCCACAAATCACTGCCCAGATAACAAATGTGTGCAATTATCAGTGACAAATCGTGTTTGTTTTTTCAACTCTGCCGGTGATTGTTCGCCGTGCGTCAGTTATTCGGTTCACGCACAGACAGCAGAGTGTGCAGCTGTACTGCCTCTTTATCTCCCAGTGATAACCCCCCGTGGCATTTTACAAGAATAAATAACTGGAAGAGGGAATTGGGCCCACAAAAAATGAAGGTGCAGCAAAGAAATGGAAAGTGAGAGTGCTGGAAGTGAAATTGGAAGTGATTAGAAGACGTGAAGGTGTGACAGCCAAGCAAAGAGAAGATGCGACCCAGGCCCGCGTGAAACATATCGAACACGTCCTGTGAATGTGGAAACAAGGTGAAGTCCATTCAGCATCTTTTAGTTTTAAGTGTGCTAGGAACTGAAAGTTGCTTTTGGTTGATGTGGGGCGTTTCCTTATATTTTGGATCAAAGACTGTAATTTTAAATATCCCAGTCAGCTTGATTATCATTCAGGCCGAAGCAGGGAAATTAGTTGCTACATTGGAAGAAATCAGTAAATACGTGGATAGTGAAGAAGGCATGCTGTCTGTAAAGACTGGCTTCATTACTCAGAAGTCGGCGTGAATTGATTACTACTAAGCCATCAGGTGAAACTACAGCACAGATAAGGATGCTGCTGAGAAATTTGCATCCAGGTCCCAAGGATTAGTTGCTGCAGGTGATGATGATGAAACTCAGATATTAATGTTGATGGAACAGGTTGGAACTTGTGCCATAAAAGATGTCAGGTCTCGACATGGTTATGAAGGAAGAGGCTAAACACGGAGTAACTGTGTTTACCCTGTTTGCATTGGGTGACTTTAAGTTAAAACCTGTGTGTATCCATCAATCTGAGAATCCTAGAACATTAAACAGTCCTGAAAAAGCATCTCAACCAGTCATTTGGCACATAAATAAAAGATCATGGGCTATAGTATCATTGTGTCAAAACTCAGATCAATTGTGTTTTTGTCCAAAAGTATGCAAAATAATTTAACTTTTGAAGCACAACCTCTACAGTTATATTCTCTCAGGAACTTGCATGAAAATGGCAAAATTTGCTTTTCAATAGATTTTGAAGCATGTTATTGTAAGTGGACTTTCGGACTGATTATTGATGCTACAACCAGAGATCAAGCATTTTCTATAGCTGAATTTTGGAAGAAACACAAGATGAAGCATGCATTAGAAACAACCAAGCATTACAGTGGAAAGTAACAGTGAGTAATAACAGCAGAAACTTTTGCCACACTGTGAAAATGACACTTCAGGGTTTAAATCAAATGTAAATAGAGTTATAGAAGAAATCGTTGACAGCGGGAACGTTGACACTGCCACCATATGAAAGACAAGATGTGTGGCCCTAGGAACTTAGTGAAGGCAGATTTTTTGGGGCTTAAATGAGGCAAGTGACTATGATGAAAAAGACGAAGATATCCCAGATCAAGTGATGCCACCGAATATCTCTAAAGCAACTCTTGGAGGTAATTCACAAAGGATAAAGTGTTGGCAATTGATCCAAACTTAGAAAGGAGTGTTGCAGTTTGTCAAGGTATAGAAGAGATTCTCTTTTAGAATCATAAGTTATACCACATGAAGAAGACAAGCCCTGTTCAAACTACACTTGATAAGTTTTTTTCACAAATAAACACTTTAATTCTGTTTTAATGTTTTAAATTACAGTGTGAAAGTGAAGTTGCTTAGTCGTGTCTGACTCTTTATGACCCCATAGCTCACCAGGCTCCTCTGCCCATGGGATTCTCCAGGCAAGACTACTAGAGTGGGTTGCTGTGTCCTTCTCCAGGGGATCTTCCAGACTCAAGGATCAAACCTGGGTCTCCCACACTGCAAGCAGACTCTTTACCAGCTGAGCCACCAGGGAAGGCCCCAGATTACAGTATACTAAATAATTTAGTAAATTACAGTATACTAAATAAATATTAATTCTACCATTTTTTTATTTCCTTATATTTTGTTGAAAAATCCCAAAGGTCCTGAAACAATTGAAGCCTTTTCTCATGAATTATTAAGATTATTTTGCACAATTTTGGCTTTTACATTCATTTTTATGGTCCTACACCACCTCACAGACTACCTGTACTAAAAATAAAAGTTCTTCATCTCCTGTTGCCAACACTGCAGCAACCATTACCAGCTGTTTTGTTGTCTATGTCTTGCTATATTGTTAGACTCTTCATGGTGTTTCCCATTAACATGCTACCCATTATTCTATTGGGTTGGCCAAAAAGTTCATTTGGGTTTTTCCATAAGATGGTACAGAAAATCCCGAACAAACTTTTTGTTCAAACCAATACATGATACCTTGTTCTCCACTACCCTGGCCTTGCTTCTATTCTGCAGTGTTGGCAAAGGTGTCCTTTTCTTTTCCTTCTTTCTTTTTTGTGTGTGTGTGTGTGTGATTTTTTAGGTTTTCTGACTCACAAAGAACAAGTCTGCTAACTCAACTCTATCACCCAATTCTTGTCACTTCCCCCCACCCCATACCATTGCCAAGTCTAGTTAATCTAGTTCAGTGGTTATCTTTGGTTCCTAGAGCATGTACTTGAGTCCCATCATTAACCCCCAAGGTCTTATCAAAGCCCTTTTATACGTTTGCCTTTTCAAACATGTTCCTCGTTCTTTTATGTTCCAAGAGGCATTGTTATTGCCAGCGTTCAAGTTTTGTTCTTCTCCTGTAGCACCTTGGGCTTCCCTTGTGGCTCAGCTGGTAAAGAATCCCCCTGCAATGTGGGAAACCTGGGTTCAATTCCTGGGTTGGGAAGATCCCCTGGAGAAAGGAAAAGCTACCCACTCCAGTATTCTGGCTTGGAGAATTCCATGGACTGTATAGTCCCTGGGGTCGCAAGGAGTTGGACACGACTGAGCAACTTTCACTTCACTTCATTTTAAGTGCCTTGGCGAGAAGAGATGACTTAAAGGAAGAGAAGCCCTGGCCCCTAAGAAACTAGCAGTGAGAAGCCTTAGGATATCATGATGATGGGGAGTAGGGAGCAAAGAGGACAGAAGGAAGCGATGAGACCGTTTCCCCAGTGAACATAAAGGAGGAACGCTCTGGATGGTGAGAGGCAGCGATGACAGTAAAAAGGGAAGGAGGCAGGCGCATCCGAATGGCCACAGAGAGATCAGAAGGCCAGAGTCTTGGGAGACGTGTGCACTCCATGTCCCGGGGTTATGTTATCCCTGCGCTCCCAGCTCGCCTGGGCTGCAGGACCTGGTGAACTGGAGCTGGAAAGTGTCTCCTCTCAGCTGATGGAAGTGGTCAGAACAGAACGACAGATCCTCCTTCCAGTGATAAAACTTGTCATACAACAGGGAAGATGCAGAGAACTTTCTTTACATAAACTCTGGGTTTAAGAGACTTCTGTGATCTGATTTGGGGGCCTAAGCAAGTAAGTAGCCCAAGAGCTCAAGCAGCTGATTTACAATAAATAAACTTTTGGAACCCAACTCCAGTGTAAATTAGAATGTGTTCTATTTCTTTTATTATTTTTCATTTGATTGTTTGAATTGACCCAAATGACTTTGGAAGTCTCTTCCGTCTTGACTGCTACAGTGTGTAGATTGCTCAAAATTATTAAATTGAATCTAAATGTTTTCAATTTCATGAAGAGAGGTTGGGTATTTTCTAGGTCATTGTACAAAAGTGATTTGTGATCTAGCTTATAATTTTATAACGTAATTATGCATAGAATTAAATTATTGAATAAGGTGGCAAGATTAGTGGGCGTGGTTTGCTCTAATGTTACAGGTTGTATTAATTTTAGAAAAAATGAAATTAGTGTTCCAATGGACAAGTGAGCTAAGCCCCTGAATTACTCTATTCAGCTGGGACAGACTCAATTTAACAAAATGGTACTTTTAGAGTTTTTGAGGGTAATGAGAAAATGGAACTGAAATTAAAATTCTCTCATGCCGTTTGGACAAAATAATTTCTGTGAGCAGCAATTAGGCAGGTCCATATAAGAAGTTCACTTTCTGCTCTAAATTTCATTTAGTAAGACTTCATAATCTTAAACTGCCTATTACTTTACTTGTAAAATATTATAACCTAATGGCAGGTCAGTGTCCTCTGTGATTATGTGATTCAACATTTTTTTTTTTTTTAAAGTAATGGGAAAAGAAAGAAGAGATTGGGAACTGGTCTTCAAAAGACAAAGTTTGAAGTAAGCTAGAGATTCTGCTTTCTTAAAAATCGAGGCTATTTTAGAAAAGTTTTAAGAGGCAGTCTGCACTGTTGGAGAAAATCCCTGTGATACGTATGACTTTGGAGTAAGTCCTTTCTTGTGGGTATGGGTCCCGGAAGGGCTCTGGTTTAGGCCAGCATGACCCTAAACCATATCATAGGGATGCTCCTCAGTGGAGTCAGCTCTGCTTGGTATTCCTTGACCTTGATTGGCTTCTGGGGACATGGATAGATGTTTTCAAAAACCAGGCAAATTATGACTGGCTGGCTTCCAGTTCTGTGTGACAGCCTCCAGAGTGTGGTGTGACTTCCACACCCTCATTACCATAATGATACTTATCCTGACCAATGATGCCCTGTAGAAAAGGCACACTGGGGGCATTTCATAAACCAGAAGTACTAATAAGTGTTACTGGGGACGATTGCAGATGTATTGCGTGTGTATTGGACACACTTCAGTAGTGTCCAACTCTTTGCAACCCCGTGGACTATAGTCAGCCAGGCTCCTCTGTCCATGAGCTCCAGGCAAGAATACTGGAGTGGGTTGCCATTCCCTCCTCCAAGGGATCTTCCCAACCCAGGGATCGAACCCGCGTCTCTTAGGCCTCCTGCATTAGCAGGTGGGTTCTTTACCACTGACGCCACCTGGGAAGCCCATTGCAGAGGTATTAACAACTAATAAATGTTAGCCTCATCTCAGCACTATATTCACAAGCGTTACCTCTAACGGACCATCAAGAAACATTTCTTTTGTTCCAGAGTCTCACATATACTGGGTAAACACCCATGGGAGCTCAGACCACGGTTGAGGGTCAGGGGTTGGGGGATGGGGGGTGGGCAGGGGTGAAAGGCCTCTCCCAACTTGGAGAGGCACATTCGTGTCAAGGCTGTGGAAGGGCCTCTCGATGAAGGTTTGGTATGTAGAGAGTAGAAAGCCAAGTTGGTAAGCTTTCTTTTTTTTCCTCCCAAATTCCACTCTGATAACAGCAGAAAAGCATATTTGGCCTGCGTGGCATTACAGGATTTGAGCATTAGAGGTCAGGGACTGGCTCGAGGAGCTGTCGAAGCCAGGCCCTGTCCAGCCTCAGCGGCGGGGTCGGAACAAACCAAGGAGTGGGTGCGCTGCTTCTGTGGGCGACGTGTGTTTCGTTTTTCAGGAGTACAGCAGGCCTTTTGAAGGCAGTTTAAGGAATGGGTGTGGAGGGGGTGTGGGGAAGGAAACCTCAGCAGCATGCTCTTAGAGATTTCCTGTTGTATAAACGCTACATACTTCTCATGCCTTCAGACTCAGCAAACGGGAGCGGAGCCCGTTGGGGCTGAAATTTAATTACTGTTACAAAGAAAGAATGTAGAAACCCTATAGGTAATGAAGGAACTTAAAAAACTGGCACAAAGTACAAGTTTTAATTTTTCATCCAAACCCTACGTGTGGTGTTTGAAATAGGGGATCATGAAAATACTTGAACAAAAAAATAAGTGTGTTTGATTTTTTTTTTTTTTTTAATGCTCTGCTTAAATTTGTAAGACTTTCTGTTTTAGTAGAAGTGTCCATCTTCGGGGGGGACATTCCGGATGATAAAGTGCCGCTTTACTGTGTCCCTGAAGTAACCTGACACATTAGTGTGTCTCCAGTGTGCTGTGTGCTTCGGGCAGACCCAGAGCGCCACTGATACCCTGACACTACACACTTCCTTCTTCTGGTTTTGTACTCTATTAAATTCTCTGTTTCTCTTACTTACGTTTCCTTTCCTTCCCCCCACCGCCATTCCAACTTAGCCCGTTCAATCTATACCAGTAGCTGAAAGAAGCAGCTACTGAAAGATTTTTCTCCCTCTCATTTTCAGAAAATCGGCAGAACTGCGTAAGACCCTTGGGGCAGTTGTGCGTCCTGGCCTGCGGCATTCAGGGCTGAGAGTGATGGTTTTTGTTATGCAGATGCAGTATCTGCGAGTTCACTGCAAGTGTCCTGAGGGGACCACGATAGGCCTGGTGGTCACAGTGTCTGGATTCAAGACCTGGCTCCTCACTTAGCAGCCCATTCCGGACAGTGCTCTTCATTTCTGTGAACCATAAAATGTTCGTAAAATGGGAACTCATTGTATTTACTGCACAGGATGTTTTGACACATGGAGGAGCTGGGATCCAGGGCTGAAGCAGGCCCGGATCAGCGTGTATTTACAGCGTGCTTCTGCCGGACCACAGGACTCTTATTCCAATTGCAGTGTGCATAGGGCCATCCCTGGAGGAGATGGGCCTGCGGGCTGACCGAGGAGTATGGCTCTTCTCTGTGTGAATGGGGGTGCTGGTTATACAAGGGCCTCTACTGACTTGAAAGAACCTAATGTTCTGGAACCACACGTGCTTAGGAAGAGACTCATTTATCAAACGTTTGCTGAGCACCCACTATGTGCCAGGCATTGTGGGGAGTCAAACACCAAATCATTTCATGGTTCAGACTGTTACACCCATAACTCAAATGCACAGCAGAAATGATCTTCGAAAGGGGATACAAATTTCCAGTGCGATCTGTGTCGATGGAAGGAGAGACATTTGCTGTAGGTGGGCCCTCACATGTCCCAGTGTGTTGGGGGAGCCCCAGTTTATTCCTAGTGTCCCAGTGTCCTACCAATTAGCATCCGCTGTCACTGTCAAAATTGTCCCAGTTTGGATGATATATGGTCCCCTTAGCTTTGAGGATCAGGTAAAACTTGACCTTTTGGAGCTAGAGAGCAGTCCATGTAAAGATAATACTATGAGCAAAACACACGGGCACCAGGAAGACTGGTGTTCTTGAGAGAAACGTGTTTAGGGACTTCTCTAGTGGTTAAGACTCTTGCTTCTAATGCAGGGGATTTGGGTTTGATCCCTGGTCAGGGAACTAAGGTCCTATATGCCATGTGGCACAGCCAAAAGAAAAGAAAAACAGGTTTAGTTTGTAGCTTTGGCAACAAGAAAGGGACTGTTTGGCGCTAACAGTTGGGAAGGTGGGTTGAGGTCAGATTCTGAATGTCCTAAATGCCAGACCACATCCCTTGGATGTTATGTAGTTGGCACTAGAAGTCAGGGAGTGGCTTTTTCTTTTTCTTTTTTTTCAGGATTTAAAAAGATCCTTGTATTTCCTGCCAGATACAGCAAAGGGCTTTTGGGGGGACACAAGGGTTTGAAACAGAATTGTTAGGGGTCACTGCCAATAAAGAAGGCTGAGCGCTGAAGAATTGATGCCTTTGAATTGTAGTGCTGGAGAAGATTCTTTAGAGTCCCTTGGACAGCCAGGAGATCAAACCAGTCAATCCTAAAGGAAATCAACCCTGAGTATTCATTGGAAGGACCGATGATGAAGCTGAAGCTCCACTACTTTGGCCACCTGATGTGAAGAGCCGATTGATTGGAAAAGCCCCTGATGCTGGAAAAGATTGAAGGCAAAAAGAGAAGAGAGTAGCAGAGGATGGGATGGTTAGATAGCATCACCAACTCAATGGACATGAATTTGAGCAAGCTCCGGGAGACAGTGGAAGACAGAAGAGTCACAAAGAGATGGAAATGACTTAGCGACTGAACAGCAGCAACTGCCAGTTAAGGATCATTTAGATTTCTGTCTGAATCAGTGGGAAAGTAAGATATGAATTACAACCCACTGGAAGGTTGCAAAATCTAAAATATCATCAAGCTTGAAAGCATAAATTGACTTTGAGTCTTTGACTCAAACCCCGTTGTTTTATAGTTGAAGAAAACTAACAGTCAAAGAGATTGCTAAGTGTTAGAGCTCTCCCAGCAGGAAAAGACAGGGTCAAACCCAGATGCTCTGTTTTTCAGTGTGGTGGGTATTTCGGTTCACTGTAGAGCTGTATCTTGGGAGACCCCACGATTACTCCTCGTCCGCACATCCATGTATCTGTGTCTTGGCTTAGTTGTGATGGAGTGAAAAACGTCTACTTCAACGTCAAGGATGTTGAAGCTTATTTTTTTAAGCGTCTGGTGCCTAGAAATTCTTCGAAGAAAACAGACATTAAGGACAGATTGTTAAGCCAGTCATCCCCTCCCTGTCTGTCACTGAGTGTGAGGGTGCACGCCGGCTGGGGTAGAAATTGTCCAGGACAGAAGTCTAAAACTAGGAGAGATACCACTGAAACAGGATTTTAAATCATGGCATGTGCAGAACTACAAGAGTTTTTTTTTTTTTAATTATCTCTAAATATGAAATATCTTTTTTACATCATAAAGTATTATGAAGTCTATATCTTTGCATTTTAAAAAACTTTTGGAAATATTAAAATTAACAAGATTGATCAAGCAAGTACAAGCTTAGAAATCATTGGCATGAAAGAATTTTAAGTACATAATCACATTTTTGGTACTCATTGTAATTAAATGCGTTACTATAAAGATGTTTGAGGAAGAAAAGACAGGCCTGTCATATTTTTTATACTTTTTGGAAAGTTAGCTTAGGTTTTTTAATCATATTTTTAGATGTCCATCAGAGAATTTCTGAAATACAGTTTTGGAATGACTCTGGTGTACCCAAACGATGGAGTGTAAATCTTGATGCATATAAACCCAGGTAGTTTATATAAAATAGTTTTTGTATTAAAGGAGGTAGTTTTGGAGATTCCAGACCTGGGGTAGAGACATGGAAGTGTGAAGTGTTACAGCTTTCCGTTGTAAACCAGAGAATTGCTGAGTATATGATAGTTGAATATTCAGTATGAATATCGAAATAATATGTTTTCACCCCAGAAATTTTTGAAACCCGATTCTAGCTTACTTTAACATAAACAGTAAGGTTGTTGTTCCACCTATGTAAGGAAGTAGCTATCAATAGTTTCTCAGGATACCAATCTGAGCTTCAAAAGAAGAGCCTACTTCAAAAGGCTGATTTTATTTTCTTTGGAAAATGGGTTTTCAAGGTACTTAGAGAAGACAGTAGTAGGTTTGTTGGACAAAATGAGCATAAAGCCGCAGCAGAAATAATGATGAGAGGATGATTCCAGATGTACAGTCCAGGTGCTTATTCACTTAAAAAAAAAAAGACAAAAATGTTAGGTGAACAGTTGCTGTGCTGGCCAGAGAGCGATTTCCACACTCTGGAAAATAGTGGGTTTTCCAGAAAACAGTGGGTCCTCTTTAACACAACATCAGCTTAAAACGTCAGATTCAGGAGGCAGACTGACCCACCACTCTTCACCAGTCAACCACTTTTACATATTTAATGGCTTTTCGTGGTATTCACCTCTGTATTTTTAAATAACACTTGGATATGTCTTGATTTTTTTAGTTAGTAGACTTGGAGAATTGACTTCCCACTGCGGGTGAGGACTCTGCTCTCCTAGGTGCCCTCCCCATGTACACATTCCCCTTCCTTTCATCCTCGGAGTATTATTTGTTCTGTTCAGTCACTCGGTCGTGTCCGACTCTTTTTAATGCCATGGACTGCAGCACTCCAGGCTTCCCTGCCCTTCACTATCTCCTGGAGCTTGCTCAAACTCATGGCCATGGAGTCAGTGATGCCATCCAACTATCTCATCCTCTGTGGCCCCCTTCTCCTCCTGCCCTTAATCTTTCCCAGCAATCGGGTCTTTTCCAATGAGTTGGCTCTTCGCATCAGGTGGCCAAAGTATTGGAGCTTCAGCTTCAGCATGAAGTCAGTATTCAGTGTTTACATTTTTTCTGGCTATGTAAATATTGTTTCTGGATGACCGATCTGGTGTACTACAGTTGAATTTCCTTTGGCTCTCTCTGTAGTTAATAATTGTCTCTTTTTTCCATTGGCTTAATTTTTTGTGTCCCTGTCACCCATTTACTGCCAGAGCCTCCATTCAGCACATTTAAGCACAACAGGTATTCTCTCAGTTTCACACCTGCTGCTCCTTCTGTTCTTGGTCTCCAGTTCAACCTGGTGAGTCATGTAACGGAACTGTTGCATGAATCATATACTCATGGGATGTCCATTTACTAAAAGTTGAAACACTTCAATGTTTAAAACCCTTGTCTTCCAGTTTTCTTGATTTTGTCTCTCATTTTGGTGGAGTTGCTTTAGAAAGGAGACCTTGGAGATAAATTTGTTGAGTCTTTGCATCTCAGAAAATGCTGCTTTATTCTATTCTCATACCTGACTGATATTTTACCTGGGGATGTAACTTCAGATTGGAAATACTTTGTACTAAAAAATGTGACCGTATTTTTCTACTGACTTCTTAGCCTCCAGTCTTGTGTTTGAGAAGTCTGGTGCCTTTCTGATTCTTTCCACCCAACCCCCTACCCCCCGTTTTATTGAGAAATAATTGACATGCAGCACTTTATCAGTTCAAGGCATACAGAATGATGGTTTGATTTATATATATGGTGAAATGATCACCACCACGGGTTCAGCTATTTCATAGTGTATCTCAACCAATACACTAAAAAGAAAAGGAAGAAAAAAGAAAAACTTGTCTTCTTATGGAGAACTCTTAAGATTGACTCTCTTGACAACTTCCCTGTATATCGCACAGCAGGGTTCGCTGCTGGCGGTCAGTGTACTCGACGTCATCGTGCTCGTCGTCACGGTGCTTGACGTCATCGTACTCGATGTCATCGTGCTCGATGTCACGTCCCTAGCACTCAGTTACGCTCAGCTGGGAGTCTGTGCCTTGGACCGTCTTCCTCCAATTCCTTCTTTCCTCACCCTCCTCCCCTGGCCACTACAAGTCTGATCTCTTTTCTTTGGGTTTTTTTGTTTTGTTGTTTGTTTGCAGATTCCACAAATAAGTGAGATCATACAGAATTTGTCCGTCTCTGTCTGACTTACTTCACTTAGCCTAATGCCTTCAGGGTCCATCCACGTTGTCACAGATAATAGGATTTCCTCATTTTCTTATAGTTGAATAATAGATGAATACACACACACACATATATATAGTTGTGCTATATATGACCGATAGATAGCGGAACTTCTTTACCCATTCATTGACGGACCCTTAGCTTATTTACATGTCTTGGCTATTATAAATACTACTACTACGAGCGTAGAGGCGCAGATACGTTTTGAAGTTAGTGTTTTGTTTCCTTTGGATGTATTTCCAGAAGTGGAATTGCTGGACCATATGGTAGTTCTATTTTTTATTTTCTTGAGGATCCTCCATACTATTTTCAATAGTGGCTGTACAGTCCCGCCCCGAGTTCACAGGGGTGTCCTTTTCTCCATTTCCTCCCATTTATTACCCCTTGTCTTTTTGGTGATGGCCGTTCTAACACCAATGAGGTGATCTCACAGTTTTAATTTGCATTCCCTAGCGACTAGTGCTGTTGAGCATCTTTTCCTGTATCTATCGGCCTTTCCTGTGTCTTCTTTGGAAAAAAAAATCCAAAGAAGACCATCCAGAACAATGGTCCTGTGCCCCTTTTTTTTTTAATTCGGTTATTTGTTTATTTTTGCTGTTGAGTTTTAGCTTTGCTTTTAGTTTTAGTTTGCTTTAGCTGTTCAGAGTCTTTTGTGGTTCCGTATAAATTTTAGGAGTATTTTCTTTACTTCCATTTAACAGAAAAGTCATTGTTATCTGGATAGGCATTGCACTGAATCTATAGATGGCTTTTGGTAGTATTGACATTTTAATGATATTAATTCTTCCAATCCAAGAAAACAGGATACTTTTCCATTTATTTCTGTCATCTGCAATTTCTTTCATCAGTCTCTTATAGTTTTCAGAGTAGAGGTAGGTCACCTCTGTAATTAAATTTATTCCTAGGTATTTTACTGGTTTTGATGCCATTGTAATTGAGATTGATTTCTTTATTTCTTTGTCAGAAATTTGTTGTTAGTGTATAGCCTTTCTCCTGCATTGGCAGTCAGGTTCTTTACCACTAGCGCCACCTAGGAAGCCCTTCAGTTCAGTTCAGTCGCTCAGTCGTGTCCGACCAACCTAGATAGGAAGCCCTAGCCTTTCTGATTCTTGATTTTTTTTTTTTTTTGGTGACCTAGTTCTTGAAAGTTTTTAAGACTCTTCTCATTGCATCTATTGGAGAAGGAAATGGCAACCCACTCCAGTATTCTTGCCTGGAAAATCCCATAGATGGAGGAGCCTAGTAGGCTACAGTCCATGGGGTCACAAAGAGTCGGACACCACTGAGCGACTTCCCTTTCACTTTCATTGCATCTATGTTCTGAAAGTCCACGTATTGTGCTTTGATGTGGGTCTTTTTTTTTTAAACAGTTCTTCTGGGTGGGCTATTTGTAATCAAGAAACCAGTTGTTCAGTTCAGAGAAATTTTCTTGTATTGCATCTTTGATAATATCATCCCTTTTCATGTGTACTTTGCTCTCTCTCTTTTCTGGAACTTCTGCTACTCAGATAGTAGACCTCACGTTCTCCCCACCCCGCCCCATCAAGACTGGTCCTCTAATTTTTCTATCATTCTCTTTCTATTTGTCTTACTTTCTGGGAAATTTTCTTAATCTTCTAACACTTCAATAGATAGGATCACTTCTTCTATCATATTCTTCATTTCCAAAGGTCTTAAATTTCTTTCTCCAAATGTTTATTTTTAGACAATCTGTTATATCTCTCTGAAAATGGTAATTGATTAAATTTCCTTCAATTTCTCTGAACGAAGTTCAAATTTTCTCCTGTGCATTAAATTGCATGTTTCATTGTTTTAGTGTATTTGTGTTAGATTCTGCTTTTATTTAAGAGGCCCAGTGTTCTTAACTTTTGCCTTAGAATAGCTAATACCAATCATTCTGGTTCTTCCACTCCTTCCAGGTACATAAGGGGATTAATTTCTCTGCCTCCGAGAGATGTGTTTTGGCCATGGGATGTGAAGAGTGTGGATGTACATGTAACCCCCACCCACAAGACTGACTGATGGAGATCTGTACATCTATCTAGCATTGTAATGGAGGTGCCAGTCACCCGAGGTATATCCAGGAACCCTGAGCTGTACTGTGGAGGCCAGCTGCCCAGGGGAGTCATCCAGAACCACTTTGAACTTGGCTTGAGTGGGAAATCAGAGTCTGCTGTGTTCAGCCACTGAGACTTTGGTATTGTTTTTTATTATAGCACTCATTACCTGGTCTGACCTGAGTGATACAACTTGGTAAATGTAAGCCCCTCTCCCAGGGGTTCTGAGAGCTGAGTAGGGATGGGGTGCCTGTACCAGCTGCCGGGAAGTGCAAAATCTCCGTGGCTGAGTCTCTCTAGAGAGGAAACCTTCAGTTTCACCCAGGTTGGGCAAAGGCAAGCTGATGGGCTGGCTACTTCTTAACAGACTTCCGGCCAGCCCTCCACAGCCACACCCAACTCTCCAAGGTCCTTGAAGCCGGAATTCCAGACCTTTCAGGGGTTTGCAGCATCAATCAATCAGCTGCCTGGCTCTCCCTTGCTGACTTAGGTTTCCTGTTTCGCTACCTCAGTTACCACACGACTTTCCACCAGCCCAAATTTTGTGGCTCTTGTCCCCAGACCTGCCCTCTGTCCTTCTGTGCTTGATTTTTTAAAATCCCTTTTCTGCAGTTTTCTAGATGGAATGTATTGAATCTGTTGTGTTTATTGAAATTTCCTTAATGAGGGATTTTTTCCCTTAATTTTTTATTATGAAAAATTAGTAAATCTGACAATTTATCACCTTTCCTTTATTCTCTTCTCCCTCTCTGTTTAGATATGTGTGTGTATTGTGTTTATGTTGGGTTTGTTTTTTTTTTTTTTTTTTTTGCTATAACATTGGAAAGTAAGTTACAGATATTATGACCCTTCACCATTAACTAGTTCAGCATGCATTTTCCAAGGAAGAAGTATTCTCTTATAAACCATAATACCGATTATTACAACTATGGAAAATTTTTTTAAATCCTGTCATATCATCTAACATCTGTCATTCAACATCTAATATATTTAAATTACCCAATAATTCTTTTATCCTTTTTTTTTAAATTAAAAATTGGGATCCAATTGAGATAAACATGCTACAGTTGGTTGTTATTTCTCTCCCCCTCTCTCTTTTTTTTTTGGCCCCACCTGGAAGTTTGCAGGATCTTAGCTCCCTGACCAGGGATTGAACTTGTGTTCCCCTGCCAGGGAAGTCCCTCCTCAAGGTTTTCTTGTATTTTTTCTTTAAATTAATCTTGAGCAGTACCAACACCTATAGAACTGGATTAATAACTAAAAATGAGCCCCTGTTAAGGAGATGCTAGTAAAAGTATACAGGAATAGGGCAAACTTTATAAAGTAATTTGAATGGTTGATGTTTCTGACTCAGGTGTCACTAATCGAAAACCTAACCAAGCGATGCTGCGCACCTTGGGTGTGTTAACATTTTGGATAATGAAGCAGTCTTTGCTGCGATGAAGAACTGTATTTAGAGCCTGCTCAGCCCACCCGACAGTGGCCTATGTGTTTGGCCAGCACTCAGCCTATGACTTTTATTTGCTTCGAGCTGAATTTGAGTCTGAGCTCAAAGGGCATTTCTGTTTATGACTAATGGGTGAGCTCCGAAGTTAGTGTAGTTATCAGACATTCCTGACATGCCACACGTCTAATTCCTAGTGCTCGGAGGACCTGGTGCCCTGCCAGAGGAAAACAGAGGCTGGAGGGCAAAGGAAACGCCGCCACAGAAAGCCTTCCTATAAGTTATAAAAAGCCAATCCTGTGTTTAGCCAGCAGACCAAATGCTGGGGATGGAACTCATTTGTAGCATGTTAGCGCCATTCCTTGGGCCGCTTACGAACATTTCTCCGTTTTCTGATACTTGATTCTCAGAATTCCATTCCTGTAGCTTTAAAAAAAGAAAAAAAAAAAAAATTTGTGATTCTTTTGGTTATACTCAGAACCAGAATGAGGCACTTTTTAATGCAAAAGCCTATACCCTGAGAGGGTTTTAGAGTGTGACTGGGGGGATGGGGAGTTGGGCATGATGTCCATCAGGGCAGATGCAGTCCTCCGCAGGGAAGACAGGCAGAGAAGACAGTTGTTGAGCACGTATTGGACGGAGCCGTTGTTCGGGCCCCAGAGACTCCTGCGGTGGACAGGACAGGTCATAGGGAAGCGGGAGGAAAGATAATCTTTAAACTACGTGGATGTACCACTAAAACATGCTAAACGAAGGCAGGCACAAGAAAGCACAGATTTCCATTTGTATACAAGTCCAGGACAAGTAAATCTGTAGAGACAGAAAGTAAATTAGTGGTAGCCGGGGGCAGGGGAGACGGAGTTCCCAGTGGTGCAGTGGTAAATGATCCCCCTGCCAGTGCAGGAGATCTGGGGGTTTGGCCTCGTGGGTCAGGAAGATCCCCTGGAGGAGGAAACGGCAACCCACTCCAGTATTCTTGCCTGGGAAATCCCATGGACAGAGGAGCCTGGCGGGCTACAGTCCATGGGGTTGCAAAGAGACACGACTAAGCACAGCAGCTGGAACAGGGGCCATCTTTTGGGGTGGTCAGAATTGCTATTATACTTAGATTGTGTTTGTATAGATTGTATACTTAGATTGTATACTTGTTTTAACTCTATAAATTTACTAAAAATTTCTGATTTGTACACTTACAGTGGGCAAATTTTCTGGTATATAAATTAAACTTCAGTAATGCTATGAAAAAAAAAAAAAGCTCTAGGCTTGGGATTATTAAATTCCAGCATGACCCGTAGCTGCTACCTGTGGTCAGAGTGACCAGGGGCACGAAGGTGGGTAGTTACCGTGGACTCAGTGGAAAGGAGAGAGACCACGTCCACAGGTCTCTTCGCTGGCTGGCTTTCCCGGACTCTGGAGGTTACATCCCCTGGTAACAAACAGTGAATCTCCAGACATAAAAGGGAAATGGGCGCTTTGGCTCCGGGAGCCTAGCCCGTGTTGTTGTTACAAGGATGACTTTGTGTTCCCCTCAGCTGTGCCCACGGTCACAAAGACACAGGTGTTCATCCATGACACCGCAGAGAGGCACAGTCCAAGTGTTTGTCCCCAGAGCAAACGTTTAGCCCCCGCCGGCAAGGCGATTTCTACGCAGCTCCCACCTAGGGGACAGGCGCTCATGGTCTGCAGAAGCAGTGGTGGGACCAGAGCCAGACTTCGTGTGTCTCGTGTGTCCCAGAGCTTGAGAGAGGCTGTCGGTAAACATTGGAAGACCCGACGGACGCATGAATGAAATGTCTCTTTGTCGGTAGTTTTATTGTTACTTCCTATTGGCAGGGATAAAAAGGCTAAAGACTGACGTGTCTTGTGGTTGTTTTTCCTCTTCCAGTTGAAGTCGGTTTCCTCGGCATCCTTTCCAGGACCTCCTTTTATCCCCCTAAACGTGGGCACATCCCAAGGCCTTGCCTGGCTCATCAGTCTCACCCATTATCTGATCTCCGCCTGGAAATTTCACCCCGCATCTCACCTGCCTTGTCCCTCTGGCAGCTGGCACACGACATATTTTTACATTAATTGATTATCATTTTGCTTACCTGTGCTGCTATCAACACACTCCTTTGAAGCTGCAAATCGTAGCCTTGTGGATGGACTTTATCGGTTCCTGCTCTCACGTCTGTTGAGTACACTGTTTGAGTAACACTCCCAATGTTTCATTACCCAGCTTTTGCGCTTTCAAATATCTGGCAGGGCTGCCGGCCCCAGGAGCCTCAAATCCTGTTATTTTGTTTCCCTGCCCTCCGCGTAGCCCCCACCTCGGTCACCTTCCTCCTTGTCACTGTGGTCGCCTCCTCTCCGCAGGTGGAAGGGAAGATGGGGTTCCGTCTCAGCCTCTCTGCAGCTCTCACAGGTGTGAGGATCCCTGAGGATCCTGTGGAAAGCATGACCGTGCCCTCCCCATTTCCGATTTAGTAGTTTGTGGGGAGGAACTTAATAACTTGAATTTCTACCCAGGTTCCAGGTGGCGCAGACGCTCCTGGTTCAGGGACCGCACTTTGAGACCTGCTACTTTTATGCACCCGGTCCATCACACTCAGGTCGGCTTTCCTAAATTAAAATTTGCCCCAGGTCTGCATTCCTTGCTGAGGTCTTCTATTCAGCCTAGGACTGTATTTCCCCAGGTAGGTGTAGTGGAGTAGGAAAGTCACAGTAAGTAATTTTTAGTCTTCCCCCCCTCCCCTTTTCAAGTCTTCTTATTAGATCAAGGAGATCTAATGGTGCTAATATTATGTCTTTAGCACCTTTCTAATACTTGCTGGTGTTATTCAGTCACTCAGTCGTGTCCAACTCCTGCGACCCCATGGACTGTAGCACGCCAGACTTCCCTGTCCCCCACCATCTCCCAGAGCTTGCTCAAACTCTTGTCCATTGAGTCGGTGATGCCATCCAACTGTCTCATCCTCTGTCTCCTCTTCTCCTCCTGCCTTCAATCTTTTCCAGCATCAGTCTTTTCCAATGAGTCGGCTCTTCGCATCAGGTGGCCAAAATATCAGAGCTTCAGCATCAGTCCTTCCAATGAATATTCAGGATTGATTTCCTTTAGGATTGACTGGTTTGATCTCCTTGCAGTCCAAGAGGCTCTCAAGAGTCTTCTCCAACACCACATCAATTCTTCAGTGCTCAGCCTTCTTTATGGTCCAACTCTCACATCCATACATGACTACTGGAAAAACCATAGCTTTGACTAGACAGACCTTTGTCGGCAAAGTAATGTCTCTGTTTTTTAATACGTTGTGTAGGTTTATCATGGCTTTTCTTCCAAGAAACTAGTGTCTTTTAATTTCATAGCTCCTGTCACCGTCCATACTGATTTTGGAGCCCACAAAAAAGTCTGTCATTGTTTCCCCATTTATTTGCCATTAAGTGATGGGACCAGATGCCATGATTTTCATTTTTTTAATGTTGAGTTTTAAGTCAGCTTTTCCAGTCTCCTCTTTCACCTTCATCAAGAGGCTCTTTAGTTCCTCTTCACTTTCTGCCATAAGGGTGGTGTCATCTGCATGTCTGAGGTTATTAATATTTCTCCTGGCAATCTTGATTCCAGCTTGTGCTTCATCCAACCCGGCATTTTGCATGATGTACACTGCATATAAGTTAAATAAGCAGGGTGACAATTTACAGCCTTAACATACTCCTTTCCCAATTTTGAACTAGTCTGTTGTTCTAATACTTAATTGCTTTTTTAATAAAGAGAGCAAGCCATTAGCTCAAAGCTGCTGCCAGCAGTCTGATAAAATTTTATATTATGATTTTGTTTTCATTGTATTTATTTTCAATGGCAAGAGTTAAGGGGCTACAGCTTGAAACACTAGGTTAAGGGGTGGAATCCAGAAGTCCTAAAGAATTCTTGTTTATCTTTTCTTCCAGTGGGTTTCATACTTCAGTTATTTTCATGTATCACATATAGTTCTTGGGATTTATCTGAAATTAATTTTGTTGTAAGGAAGAGATAGGATCTAGCTTTTATCCCCTAACTGGCTATCCAATTAGCCTAACACTTTTAAATAATCAACCTTTTACTCATCATAAACAAAGTTTACGGATAAGTAATACCCTTGGAAAAATATTTACAGCTTAATAAAGGATTAATATCAAAATATATTAAAAGTTGCCACAAATCGTTAAGAAGGACAAACAACATAATTTTAAAAAGGACAATTCACAAAAGAAGCAAAGAAGCATATAGAAAGATTATGAACCTTAGTGGTCATTATTAGATTCTGCCCCGCTTCCAGTTATCTTGTCGAGGAATGGTGGTATGTGGTTAAATGAACCTTCGCTTATTTTGTGGTTGTTTTATTCACTAAGTCGTGTCCAACTCTTTGAGACCCCACAGACTGTAGCCCACCAGGCTCCTCTGTCCATAGGATTTTCCAGGCAAGAAGACTAGAGTGGGTTGCCATTTCCTTCTCCAGGGGATCTTTCCAGACCAGGATCGAGCCTATGTCTCCTGCATTGGTAGGCGGTTCTTTACCGCTGAGCCACCTGGGAAGCCTAGCTCCTTAAGTTTTGATAAAAGTAGCTTAGGTTCATTTAGTCGACTTCTGTAAAAATGAGGTTGAATCTAACAAGGCTCTGTCCACACAGAGGGTGAGTGAGCCGTGTGTCATCTCTGTTGCTGTAATGGGTATGTTTTCCAGAGTGAATGTCAAGCTTCTTCCCATCCTGGTCCTTGAACAGCTGTTATCTGTGATGCAATCTGTAACGACTGTGTGTTGTTTAAACTCTAGGTAGGAGAACAAGACCTTGGTGGTGGGTTTTTGTTTGTTTGGACAGTAATCTCTTAAGCCCTCTTCCTCTTCTAAACATTCTTACCTTCTCTGCCAACATATCCACTTAAATTCTCAAACTGTTTTCCAAAACCAAATAATCCGACAAGCAAACATTTCTTGGCACTTAGCAGAGAAAAGAGGTACAGGTTAAAGTGTTTGCTGACCTCTGTGTTTTCTCCTGGTAAAATACTTTTAAAAAAAAGAACTTGCTGAATTTTTAAAACACCTGAAATAAATTCTTTGCCCTCTTTGTAACTAAGAATCTGTTTTCTGTTTAGCTATTCGTTTCTGATACATAATGTAATGATAGTCAACTAAAATAAATTATGAGACCAGGTATTTTGATTCAGGTTTTAAAGATGTTTTCCTCCTACCAACCTTCATATTATTCTTTTAGTTAATGCAATGTACTGTTACATCTGTGTAAACAGAACATTTTTTAAAATGACAGTTCTTCCATGGTGTCTTTGTTTTCATTTTTGTCTTCCTCTCTAACCTGCACCCACTCAGTCAGCCAACACAGATGCTATGCCGACTGCGTGCGAGGAAGGCATCGGGCTAGAGATGCAGAGAAGGCTGAAGGGTCCCTGGCCTTGAGAAGCCCATAGGCTGATGGGAAAGACAGGAACCTAGTAAGATGCTTAAGGTGGCTCCTGAGTCTTTCTGGGGGTGGTCAGGTGGGATGGGGTTCGGGGAACACTGTGTAACAATTGCCCTCCTAGGTTACACGGGATCAACAGTGTAATGGTTTTTTAATACTGCCAAACTGTTTGTTAAAAGGATGTATCAAGTTACAGAATTACTAGCAATAAATGAAAGGCACTGATTTCCCATATCCTCCACCAGAACTGAATTTCATCCTTGGGACAAAGCAAAACAAAACAAAAACTTGATATCCTGAGAGTCTTAAAAATCAAGCCTCATTATTGTTTTATTTGGCATTTATTTTTATTATTAGTGAAGTTGAGTATTTTCCCATGTTTTTATTATTTTACTTACTCCAAATAATCATTTGGAGTCTTGGCATTCTTAAAATTTGTTACTAATTTTATGAAACAGTTTGTTGAGGTGAAATTCACAAAGCACAGAATCAGTCACTTTAAGGTGAACAGTTCAATGGCATATATGTGTTTGCAGTGGTGTCCAACCCCCACCTCTCTCTAGTTCCAAAACATTTCCATCACTCCACTACCCGTGGGCACTTGTCTATTGCTCCTCTCTGTGGCTCCTGGCAGCCATTGATCTTCTTTACATTTGCATGCATTTATCTATACCGGATATTTCATATACATAGAATTATAATATGTGACCTTTGTGTTTGGCTTCTTTCACTTACCATAATGTTTGGAGGTTCATCCACATTGTAGCATATTCAGTATTTCCAGATATTGACACTTCATTCCTTTTTATAGCTGAGTAGTATTCCATTGCCGGAGAAAGCAATGGCACCCCACTCCAGCACTCTTGCCTGGAAAATCCCATGGACGGAGGAGCCTGGTGGGCAGCAGTCCATGGGGTCGCTAAGAGTCGGACACAACTGATCGACTTCACTTTCACTTTTCACTTTCATGCATTGGAGAAGGAAATGGCAACCCACTCCAGTGTTATTGCCTGGAGAGTCCCAGGGATGGGGGAGCCTGGTGGGCTGCCGTCTATGGGGTCACACAGAGTCGGACATGACTGAAGCGACTTAGCAGTATTCCATTGCACATATATACCACACTTTGCTTTTCCTTTCATCCACTGATGGACATCTGAGTTCTTTGCACCTGTTGGCTTTCAGTGGTGCTATGAACCTGCTGCTGCTGCTAAGTCGCTTCAGTCGTGTCCGACTCTGTGCGACCCCATAGATGGCAGCCCACCAGGCTCCACCATCCCTGGGATTCTCCAGGCAAGAACACTGGAGTGGGTTGCCATTTCCTTCTCCAATGTATGAACCTGCAGGTACATGTAATTGTCTGGGTACCTGTTTTCAGTTCTTTTGGTTATTCACCTCAGAATGGAATTGCAGGGTTATACAGTAATTCAGTGTTAACTCATTGAGGAACTACCGAACTGTTTTCTATAGAGGCTGTACCGTCTTAGCTTCCCATCAACAATGTCCCGTTTCTCTACATCCTCATCAACACTTGGTATTTCTGCTTTTTAAATTATAGCCATCCTAGTGAGTACCTCACTGTGGTTTTGATTTCCATTTCCCTGATGACTAATAATGTTGAATACTTGTTACTGTGTATTTTATATATAAGTGAGAAGATGAGAGAAAGAGAAAACCGTGTTTCTGAAGAACTTATTTTAAAATGATTCAAGTGTTCTTTGAGGGAAAAAGTTTACTTAAAATTCAACCAAGTGGCCCAAATTTGAGAATTAGCAAGCTACTAATTTTGCTAAATATGTCATCGTTGTCATAATAGAGATTTCTGAAGCATAGGCTTTTGCTTCCAGTTTTTTTCCCCCATGCTGCAAGTCTTGCAGGATCTTAGCTCCCTGACCAGGAATTGAACCCTTACCTTTGCCAGTGAACGTACAGAGTCTTAACCACTGGACTGTAAGGGAATGCCCTCCAGTTTCATTTTTAAGTTGAATTTGTTTTCATTTTCTGTGTCACCTGAGTGGATTGGAGCTGTATAATATGCCTTTAAACAATGGTTCTCAGAAGTGTGGTACAGGGAACAACAGCTTGAGCATCATTGGGGAACTCGTTACAAACGCAGATCCTTCCTTTCCCCTCTGCTCACTTCTCGCCGCTTGAGGTTCCAGCCGCGCTCTTTGCACCCTGTGGCCGCGTCTTACACAATTGGGGACATCAAGGGCTTCCTGCTCACAGCCAAGGGGAAGGACACCAAATCTGTCCAGGTCAAAGAAAATAAGGAAAATGTGAAGTTTAAAGTTCGATACAGCAGATACCTTTACTCTTTGGTCATCAAAAAGAGCAGGCAGAGAAGCTGAAGCAGTCCCTGCCCCCAGATTTGGCAGTGAAGGAGCTGAAGTGAATCCTGAGCACTGATTTGAACTGTATGAAAATTTTAAAAATTCTCAAAAAAAAAAACTTGCAAATCCTAGTATCAGTAGACCAGGCCCCACCCCTGATCTGCTGAGTTCCAGACCCTGAGGTGGCCCCAGCAATCTGTTTTAGTCATCTTTTCAGATGAGTGGAATATGCTCTTAGGTTTGAGAACCTCTGCTCTAACTCAAAATTTCAGGCCAGTCCCAGTATTAAAGAGCCCCTGAGGGAGAGGGAATTCACAATTTTGGCTTTGTTAGCATCTCTTCTTTTTAACTTTAATAGGCAGGCAATACAAACAGTTAAATTGAATCGTATTATAGTCTCCTGCCAATTCTTAAGCATCATATAGTTTTACCTAGAAATTGCTATCCAGTCTGCTTTTGATCTTTGATCAAATCTCTAAAGAATTTAAGAGCTGCGTGTCCTTGGAGTGTATCTTCCATTCATCTGCAGTCGGGCTTTATTTTTCACTTCTTTGGAGACCCTCCTGCCAAGGTTTCTGGTGTGAAGGGCCCCGTGGGCACTCACAGCCGCTACTGCTAGAGCCGGGCGTGCTAAGGCGGAGGCAGCGATGCACCCCTCCTCAGCGGGCTCGTCTTAAAGCCCAGGGCCCCTTACAACTCCTCCTGCCAGAATTTCTTTTTTTCGGGGTCCACACTGCAAGTCACATGGAATCTTAGTTCCCTGACCAGGATTTGAACCTGGGCCCTCTGCGTTGGAAGCATGGAGTCTTAACCACTGGCCCACCAGGGAAGTAGCCCTCCAGAACATTTTTAAGGAATTCCTTTCTTGCAGTTTATTCCAGAAATTGGTGGCCCGTCAATCCAAGTAACATATCAATAGTTAAATCTGTGCCCGGAATTGGCAGTACCAATGGCTGTATCCTGCACAAGAGACTTAATGGCTGGAAACCACAAACTTGGACTAGAGGGGCGTGTGTGGCACAGTCACAGGCTCCTTTGATTTTTGTTTTGTTTCCCTGCACAGGGTATTTAAGTGGAGATAATACTTGCCTCTACTTGGCAGGATTTTATGGGGATTTAACTCATACATAGATATTAAAGTGTGTGTAGTACATGGAAACACTCAGAAAATGTTTATTAGTAGGATAATTTACTCTATGTAAAAAATGCCTTTTTTTTTTAACATAGAATATTGGAAGTATTGACATTTTTTTAGGTACTGTGTTTGTGTCCCCAAAGCAGCAGCACTTTGGGGGCACACAAGCCGTGTGTACTTTCGAAGGTGAATTATTCACAAATGTTGCCTTTCAGGCAAATGTTGCCTCTCCTTCCTATTTCTGAAGGAATGAGAGGATCCCATTCGGTGGTGTAAGGGAGATGCTAATCGGGCCTCCTGCCATCTTCTGGATTTGAAATCTCTACGCCAGAGTTAGAGTGAAGTTAGGAAGTAAATGTCCAGTGGTTAAGACTTGCCTTCCAATGCAGGGGGCACAGGATCAATCTGGTCTGGAAAATAAGGCCCCAGATTGCCTGGGATGTGACCAAAAAAATTAAAAAAAAAAAAAGCCAGAACACCTGAGGGAAGGCTTTTTGAAGGGTAAGAGGGGACTGTTCTTATCGTTTGCCTTTCTCAGTCATGTCCAACTCTTTGCGACCCCATGGACACACCAGGCTTCCCTGTCCTTCACTATCTTCCGGAGTTTTGCTCAAACTCATGTCTGTTGTTTCGGTGATGCCATCACTTGTGTCCTGTTTACTTGTCGGCTGAGGGAGAAGAAATTAACTGTGTGAGATAGTTATCAAGTTAACACTAGATGATTACTGACGGAGTGCGGTTGCAGTGCAGAGAGAAGCAGAGGGGATTATGGACGGAGACTGGCGGGCTTTTCAGTGGAGGGGAGAGAGGTGAGCTGGTGAGGGGATGGGGCATCCCAGGCTGTAGGCAAGCAGACTCGGAAACAAGACTGCTGTGTTTAAATATCTGAAAGCCCGTCACACGGAGCCATGAATAAAATCGGCCACGGTGGGTCTCAGCTGTAGGAAGACCAGAGTCTAGCAGAGGAGACCGGAATGGGAGCCAGTGGATCAGAGAGGACGTGGACTCAGGCTGAAGAAGTGAGCCTGGCTAGATGCCCCTGTGACGCCCCTTACAGCTGGTAACCTTGGATGAGCCCTTCAAGCCCTGGGGCAGCCGTGCCCGCCCCAGATCCGTGGTCCTGCCTGTCTGCCAGCCCTCCCCTATCCAGCAGGGCCCGCTGACAAGAATTTCAGCTAATTTTCCCAAAGATGCAGAACTAACTGGGTTACCCTCCTCCGAAGAGGTTTGTACTCTTAAAAGTCGGTTTCTTCTCGCTGCCTCTGTTCACTCAGCCCTGTGTCTCCGCCCTCCCTTTCGTTCCTTGGTGTTGCTAATTTCCCCGCTAAGAAGAGTGATGGAAACAAAAGTTGCTTTCTGGGGACTGATGAGCATCATTGTAAATTAAAATTCTTTCAAGAGTAGAGAGAGTTCTGTAATTTTTACCTTCCCTGTAAAATTCACATTGTGAACCTCATCTTTAGACCCCGCCCCTGTTCTCAGAGCAATTCAAGCAGGTTTGTGTGGACCGATTCTGTAGCGATCGCAGTTGACTCCACCTTGAGTTAAATGTCGGCAGCAACAGAGGCTGTGAAGTAAAAATAACTCCAGACCTTTAACATTCATGCTCAACTGTACATTGGGGAGGCTGGAACCATGGCAAGAGTTTTATTAACCTGAAAATGGTCCTCTCTGTCAAGTGCCGTTTCATCTAACGTTAGCACAAACTCGGTTGCAGTTAGCACCAGGTGAGTGTGTCTGGCTGTGCACTTGCACACACAACAATACTCACCACCATATAAGCAGGAGGAGTACATTCATCTGTGTGTGACGTCTCCTGTCATAGGACCCTGACTCTGTGGCCCGACAATAAACACTCAATGATGGGTTGTATGAAAGAATGATATAATGCCCACAAGGAGAGGAAATACCACGCAGAGTTCAAGTTTTGTATGTAAACTGTGGCAAAGTGCTGCAGTAAATTGCCATTTTCTTCACATTAGTCACGGTGCAAAGGAAGACTGTTTTTTAAGCAAAGAGTAATCTCTGGAATTTAGCATAAAGACGCTTGGTAATTTCAGGCTTTCTGCCTGCTGTTGCTCCTTTGTGGGAGAAGCAACAAACTCCATCCATTTTTTACTTCCTCGACATCAAAGGAAGATTGACTCTTTCAGAGATTCCTTGTGCAAAACAAGAGGAAGAAATTTAGAAACATTTCTTCTGAGTCCTGTTGTTTCTAATTTTGGAATACGTCTGTTATTTCTTTTTGTTTCTGGTTGCTTCTTAGTGTATCATAGTAATGTGTTTTCTTTATCAGGATAGCAGCATATCTGAGTGCTTTTGTTTGTTTGGTACCTGAGAATGTTACTCTATTTCTGTTTCATAATTTGCGAAAGAATCAGAAGTTTGAAATTTATTAATGTGTATTTAATGGTTTTACTCGTATCGATAGCGTGTATCTATTTTTCTAAATACAGAAAATACAGTATTAAATTGATTTTTGCAGCATCACTGCAAGGAACCGTTTAAAGTTCCAGGAAGGGAAATGTCTGAATTTTTAAGTGAGTTCACAATTACATCTATACGTATAGAAGTAATGCCAGTGTTAGGACAGTGACAGTTAATAAAGTGCTTATTATCTGCTTTGAGCAATAATAGGAAAAGCTGGATTATTTCCAAGTGTAATCAAGTTACTATAACTTGTAATCATAGTGCATGTTCTGAAACTTTCGTGACTTCTGGTTGTCGAAGTAGTTGGTATATTCACATCATACTTAGGCTTGAACATGTTGCTTTGGTGCCTGGATAAAACTTGCATAATGTCTCTCTTTTGTCATTCAAACATACCATTTCCATGTCTCCTTATCCTTTATTTCTTTGGGATGCCTGTGCCTTTTAGACAGCCAGGATAGAGGAGGTTAGGGAGAGAGGATCCTCCAGCAGAAGGATGTGATGGAAGCTCAGTCTCAGCAACAGAGTATGAAGACTGGGCCATGTCCCATGACGTGGGGAGATTTTGATACACATAGAATCTAGTCCCTTTTTCAAAAGAAAACCCAATTTTCCTGCACATTTTTCATGATATAAGGTGGGATCTGAGCACAATTCTAAGAGCCAGATTTTGGACTCAGATTAGGTTCAAATTGACTCCAGGTTTGCAGAGCGCATGTGGCAGGTTGCCATGTTTAGAGGCCTTGCTTAACACGGCTGAGATTCATTCCGTTCATCTACTACGTGTGGAAGCTTTCCACTTGTCAGGCATCACACCAATCGGTTCGCGTTTAAATTTCATGATCTCCCTCCCACTCCGTCCCTACCTTTTTAAAAAAATAATAGATTGGAAAACAGAGGCTTTTAAGGTTGATAACCTGCCCGGCGTTGTAAGACGGCAGAATAAGGACTTGAATCCAGGTCCCTTTGATGCCAAACTTCAAGTTCTTAACTTCTGAGCCAGATTCTTTCAAATTACTTGGAACACTTGATTAAACAAACACTGCTGGGCCCTAGACTTTCTGATCCTATAGGCATAATATATAGTGTACTCCAGGGCCCAAGGATTTGATTCTAACCGGTTCTGAGATGTAGAAGCTGCTGGTCGTGTGGACTGGACTCTGAGAAACACTGCTGTACACTGTGCTGCCTGACTCCGTTCCCTGACAGTGAGAGAATTCACGTGTCCTGCTTGGGTTCATAGTTGCCAGCATTTATTGACTGCCTAACCATGTCCTAGACACTCTTGAGTTAATCCGTTCTCATCCTTTCATTCATCGTAGCCAGTAGTCACATTGCAAGAAGATAGGGGTTGTGACTGCCACTTAAAACAAAGAGAAAGAAACTGAGGTAGGGAAGGCTGTCCAGTAAGATAGCCCCACCTTATAGGTTTTTTTTTTTTTTAATGTAATTCAACCTTTTCTGTAAATTAAAAAAAAAAAATGTGAGGATAATGATAAACAAGATGTGACGTTGCTCAGTCCTGTGCGACTCTTCGAGATCCCATGGACTGTAGTCCTACCAGGCTCCTCCGTCCGTGAAATTTTCCCGGCAATGATACACAAGATGATCATAAAAGGATCCTAGTGAGCCGCAGGTCCTGGAGATAAATGGAAAAGGCATCGTGACAGTTCTTGGCAGCCCTTGCCACCCAAGTAGATACAGTGTCCACAGTAGTCCTCAAAACAACTGAAGAAAAGCCTCCTGTGTTGAAATGGGGTTTTAAAAGACGCTTTCCTCAAGTCACTTTCGTACACTGCAAATGCCCTGTGATGTGGCTGTGTTGAACCTTGATGTTTACAACAGTGGCCAGACCAGTCACCTGCTTTCCCTTGATGTTAACAGCAAGCTTGGGCCTGTGATGTTGGCCTCGCTGCTCATCAATGTACTGGCTGTATCTAGAAGCGCTCTAGAAAAAACTTGGGGAATAAACAGCTCTCTGCTCAAAATCATTTTCTTAAAATGATTGCTTTCAGTTCAGTTCAGTCACTCAGTCATGTCTGACTCTTTGCAACCCCATGGATTGCAGCACTCCAGGCTTCCCTGTCCATCACCAACTCCCAGAGCTTGCTCAAATTCACATCCATCGAGTTGGTAATGCCATCCAACCATCTTATCCTCTGTTGTCCCCTTCTCCTCCTGCCTTTCAATCTTTCCCAGCACCAGGGTCTTTGCCAGTGAGTCAGTTCTTCTCATCAGGTGGCCAAAGTATTGGAGTTTCAGCTTCAGCATCAGTCCTTCCAATGAATATTCAGGACTAATCTCCTTTAGGATGGACTGGTTGGATCTCCTTGCAGTCCAAAGGACTCTCAAGAGTCTTCCCAATGCCACAGTTCAAAAGCATCAATTCTTCGGTGCTCAGCTTTCTTTATAGTCCAACTCTCACATCCATACATGACTACTGGAAAATGAAAACATGGAAAATGATTGGTTTAGTTCGGAGACTAAAGAGGAAAAAAGCTAAGTCAGGAATTAGAAATCATTCCCTTGATGGAAATGAAGTGACTTGGCCCCGAGGTCAGTCCTGGGAGGGCATTCTTCATGACTCTTCTCTGGGCTGGACTGCTTAGGAAGGCCGGGACCCTGTAGCCACGTCCAGAAGTTGATTTCACGCCCAGGGAAGGTTGAGAGAAAAAGAGACGCTTCTTTCTTTTGATCCTTGGTGTACTACATCCTCGGAGGAGGCTGTTGCAGGCCATACCTGGGAAGAAAGGATTTCCTTCCTTTTCATGTTTTCCTCCCAGAGTTGTGAAACACGACATAGCTCGTTACTCTGATGAATGATGCAGTTCTAGAAATGACCTGTATTTCAGTTGTGCTGTGAAATCACCAATACGCACCAGCATGGATCACAGAGTCCAGGTGACTTCATATTTGGAACTGCGCTCATGGGGCCTGAGCGTTAAATTAGCAGATATGTCACCTGAAGTTGGCCACCCTACAGCAGGGTGGTCACTAGTCTTTGGCGCTGGCCTGCCTGCAGCTGCTCTAACAACCAAGGAAAATCTGAGAAGCGAAAATGAGGAAGTGAGAGAGAAAATCAACCCATGATAAAGTCCAAAACCTGTACTCTGCTTAGATAACTAGTTTCCCCATTACTTTTAAGGCTTATAGAAAAAGTATAAGGCATTTCTAAAAGTGAGGTCATGTCGATATATAAATATTAATACTTTGTGTGTTTGGTTCCATTAAACATTTTGTTGAGGGACTATTAAGTCCAAGTGTAAAAATAAGATCTATTTGTCCCTCCTCTCAAGGAGAGCTCTTCATGGACCTTGCAGTCAAGTTAATTTTTAGAAGAGCAGCCAAATCTGTAGTTGGTGTAACCAGGTGTATATCTTGTCTTGAGCATGTGTGCATGCTCCAACTCTTTGCAACCCCATGGACTGTAGCCCACCAGGCTCCTCTGTCCATGGGATTCTCCAGGCGGGAATATTGGAGTGGGTTGCCATGCCTTCCTCCAGGGGACCTTCCTAACCCAGGGATCAAACCCACTCCTCCTGCGGCTCCTGCATTGACAGGTAGATTCTTTATGCTGAGCCACCTGGCAAGCCCTTTTCTGTTCAGTGGAAAGCCTATTTAGCTTCAGAGCTCGCTCTGTATCCCAGCCGTCTTAACCCTTAGCTTGGAGTTCTTCCTGATGACCTTATTCATTTATTGTACAGATTTATCTCCCAGTCTTAAGCTGTAAACTTTCAAAAGGTATCATGACTTGCTACTTTTTTGGATATAAATCTCTGCATTTTAGCCCTGTGTGTTTTTTTTTTTTTTTTTCTTTAATGATTTCAAACACAGTAGCAGAAACAGTAAAGAACAAAAGGGAAATGCAGCCTGGACGCTTAGCGCGCGGGTGGTGCTGGGACACGTGCGGTTGGATGGATGGACGCTTAGCGCGCGGGTGGTGCTGGGACACGTGCGGTTGGATGGATGGACGCTTAGCGCGCGGGTGGTGCTGGGACACGTGCGGTTGGATGGATGGACGCTTAGCGCGCGGGTGGTGCTGGGACACGTGCGGTTGGATGGATGGACGCTTAGCGCGCGGGTGGTGCTGGGCTCTGACACGTGCGGTTGGATGGATGGACGCTTAGCGCGCGGGTGGTGCTGGGCTCCGACACGTGCGGTTGGATGGATGGACGCTTAGCGCGCGGGTGGTGCTGGGACACGTGCGGTTGGATGGACAGTCACCCGTGCCTTTGTTCTGGTCTGTTCCAGGTTGACCAAGCCCCTGTCGTTCGCTGACTGTGTTGGCGATGAGCTGCCATGGGGATGGGAAGCCGGGTTCGACCCTCAGATTGGTGTCTACTACATCGATCACATAAACAGTGAGTTTTTCCTTTACAGTACAAACAAGCATGTCAGACAAGTAATCCCCCCAAATCTAGAGTCACACAGGAGAGCACTCTGCAGAATGAATTTCTCTATTTCAAACCCTCACTTTAACAGAAATGTCCATTTTGGAAGTTTTGTTGGGCTTATGGGGGCAGAGAATGTCTTTAATAGAAATGTCCATTTTGGAAGTTTTGTTGGGCTTATGGGGGCAGAGAGGGAGAGAGGAGTCTGTCTGTCTGTCTGTCTGTCTGTCTGGAAGGGCACCAGAGCCTCCCCTTGCAAGTCCCTCCCCCATTCCAAATGGCATGCCCTGTGCAGGTATGTCCATAGTACCGGCTACCCACTCATTGTACTGCCCGCACATTATTTGTTTGTAGGTTTTTCCTCACTAAATTGTGAGCTTCTTGTGGACGGTGACTGTGGCTTTACTTTTCCACCTTTGGGTGCTTCGTATGATGATAAATCCTTCCATGTTAGAACAATGAAGAGCTTTGTTGTGTAACGCACAGATTAAAAACCTGTTTTTAAAGAAATTAAAGTGCATTATGGTTCTAAATTATGCTTCAGAAAACACTGTTCTTAATATTTAAAAACTTGATGATCAGAATATAAATTTTTAGGTCTCCCATTTTTCTTTGGTACGGTAATAGGATCTCAGTGGCCTGGCGGATTTACTGTGCCCCAAAGTGCCCCAGTTACCCACAGCAAGTAGTCTTCCCACTAAAAAGGCTCTGATCCATTATCTCATTAATCTTAAAGACATTCCTGTGAAGTAGTTTAGGGAGGAAATTGTATGTTCTTCTCTTAACAGCTGGTCTACACATATGTTATGTCTTGACATTGTTTGGTTTCAGCATTATTTTCTTTTTTTTTTTTTCAGGAAAAAATTAGAGAGTGTTTGGCTGTTCAATACTATTTCTATGTCACACTATTAAATACCTAGAAGTAAAAGTTTTGACCTTGACAATGATAATTACTTTAGGCCCTAAGTGTCTGTGATAGAATTCATCTTTCAGTGGCTATGCGTGTGGAGTCAGAGTTCTGTATAGATACTGATGGGGGTGTTTGTAACTAACTATTCATTAGTTAGTTAGTTAAATTGCTCAGTCGTGTCCAACTCTTTGCAACCTGATGGACTGTAGCCTGCCAGGATCCTCAGTCCATGGGATTTTCCAGGCAAGAGTACTGCAGTGGGTTGCCATTTATAGAAGGTAATTATGAAGTACTGTCTGTAAGGTTTTGATATTATCACTGCAATCAGAAGTAAATCACTTTTTGATAGAGTCAAAGTTGTACCTTAACTCTTTTGTCTTTTAGTAATTAAGGTCTATTTACATATAAAAATGCACAAATTTTAAGCATGTTATTTCAGTGAATTCTGGCAAATATATACTCCTTTGCAGCCGCTTCTCAATCAAGATACAGAATGATTTTTCCCTCTGTGTTTTCAGACTTGCTCCCTTGGCCTTCTCAGACCCTTGATACTTTGTGCCATTCTCTTTAAAAAAATATTTTAAAACTTTAAAAATATTTTTCATAGAAGCAATACATGTGCTGAGGAGAAAAGTATAAATTATAGGTTAAAAAAAGGAAGAAAACTCAGAAATAACCAGGTATTCTAAACCTTTCAGTGTGTCTGTCCAGGCCTTTTCATGTTCACACACACACACACAGTTTTCAATATATTTTTTACATCAAGTGGAACTATATCACATACAGTTTTATAAACTGCTTTTTTAAAACATAATATATAATCTTTCATCCAAAAAATTTTCTGCACATCATATCAACTCTTTTGATAAGAGAACCTCACATTTCTCTCAGATGATCTTCCTAAAATATAACTAAGATCCTTTCATGCCCCTATTAGAACCTTTCTGCCACACACTGTTGCTTACAGAATGAGTTTTGTATTTCTCAACATGACATTCAAGAAACCACAGCTCGTCCCTCTTGAGGTCTTGGGGAAGAAGTGAGAGAGCAGAGCCTTAGATTCTATTCCCACCATCGCCAGTAGATCAAAGGAGACCAATTAAAGCACCCGTCCATTCTGAGCGGTGTGCCTGCAGCTCCTGAGAAGGTGCTTTAAGCTGATGCCCAAAGGATGAGTGAGTTAACCAGGGCTGGGCAATAAGGGGATGGGGTACAGTTTGGGGGCTGCAAGGAGAAACTGCCTGCAGAAGGAAGCCCCATAACTAAAGCCAGAGGTCTGAAGAGGCCACAGGAAGCAGGACTTAATGAAAGAAAGAACATCAGTGATCTGAGGCTGGTGTAAACGAGGCTGGGAGAACGGCTGGAGTGCCAGACAGGGGTTGGTGCTCGAAGGGCCTCTTGTCTCAGACCTTTCAAAGCCCTGCTTAATCACTGCCGATTCCACGGGACCTGACTTTTTCAGCTGGAAAAAGTCCCCTGTCTCTAGGCTCCATGGCACTCAACCTTGCTCTTCTCAGGGCTCTCACCATTTTCTACTGTATAAAATGCTTGTTGTCATTGTTGTAGCTTTAATTCCTGTGTCACGACCTGTCCTGAGCTTTGTAATCTCCTTGGCAGGAGGGATCATGCCCGAGCATCTCGTTTTCTGTAGTCATGCAGTAGATGTTCAACTGTCTATAGAAATAACACACCATAGCAGGTAAACATAGCAGAGAGTTTCTAAAATGGAAGAAGAGGAGAGTCGCTCATATTCATTTTATTCATTCTTCCTGAGCACAGCAGAGAGAATAGAAATGTGCTTAAGAGACAGAAGTAATATTCCTTTGAAGAGTCTAATGTTATCTTCCCTGATAAGTTCTTCTAGCTCACAGTGTGTTCGCTATCTATAAATTCCCCCATCTGTAAAACTGATGAAATGTGAATTCCCTTGAGGTGTGTGATGTCTTAACAGTATGTGATATATTACTTCTCTTATATAGTAGACAACATGCAAATTATATTGCATTATAATACAGTGATCTCCTAAGGCCACCAGGTCTTAATAAAAAAAAAAAAACACCCACGTTTGTGTAATATACTTTTTTTGAGTATTTACATTTAATAAATATTCTTCACTGATCTATTCAGCAAACATAAGTGATGGAGATAAAGCCCAGTCCTACTTGATGAAGCTTTCTTCAAAGTGCCTCTGGGAACCCACGTTTGTAGTTCCTATTTGAATGGGACAGTATATCAGAAATGTCAGTGGTGCCTGCCGAAGCTAATAGCATCCGCTATTTAAACCGGTCGACTGGAGTATTTCAGCTAATCTATCCAAAACAAATACTGCCAGTTTATCATGATGATGATTACCATTGTACTTTGCTCACTTACGTGTCCATCAGTGTTACTTTCAGTGTTTTGTGGAAATTGAGCTGTTGACAAGCATTTTATTGAAAAGTATGCCCGTTCGCCAATATATAGGGAAATACGATTAGGTGAAACCTCGAAAGATACTGAGAGAGAACTGGGAATACATATCTTGCTATAGCTTTTATAACTTACAAGCATTTCAGGTTTTTCATTTACACTTTCAATTTGTGTCATCTCTTTATTTGGTTAGTTTCCTAGTTATTTACCTCACTGCAACAAGTTACCCCAAAACTTATGACTTAAAGTCCGTTTATTATCGCATTGTTTCTGTGGCTGATGAATCCAGGCAAGGCTGGGTGGGTTCGGTCCTCTGGCTCCAGGGCTCTCACCAGCTGACCTCAAGGTGTGAGCCGGGCTGCATGACCGGAGGAACTAAGCTTACATGTGTGGCTGTCAGAACAATTCAGTTTCTTGTCAGCTGCCAGCCAGTGGCCCCCTCCTCATTCCTTGCATGTGTGTGTTTGTGCGTGTGTTTGTGTGTGTGTGCGCACATGCGCTCAGTCATGCAGTCGTGTCCAACTCTTGGCCACCCATGGACTGTAGCCTGCCAAGCTCCTCTGTCCATGGAATTTTTCCAGGCAAGAACGCTGGAGTGGGTTGCCACTTCCTTCTCCAGAGCATTTTCCGACCCAGGGATGGAACCCACATCTCTTGTATCTCCTGCTGTGGCAGGCGGGTTCTCTACCACTAGCACCACTTGGAAAGCCTGCTATGTCCATAGTGTGAAAGTGGAAGTGTTAGTCGCTCAGTCATGTTCAACTCTTTGCAACCCCATGGACTCTAGCCCTCCAAGCTCCTCTGTCCACGGGATTCTCCAGGCAAGAATACTGGAGTGAGTTGCCATTCCTTTCTCCAGGGGATCTTTGCAACCCAGGGATCAAACCCGGGTCTCCTGAATTATGTAGGGAGATTCTTTACCATCTGAGCCACCAGAAAAGCCTGCTATGTCCATAGGATGGCTTCTAATTTGGAAGTTGGCTTCATTAGATTGAAAAAGCCAGGAAGAGCCAGGCAGAGAGAGCAAGACGGTGGTCGCAGCACCTGTAACCCAGTCTCCAGAGTCACCCCGTCTTCATCCATGCCTCCGCTTGAGGCAAATCACTAGGTCTAAGTGGCATTCAGAGGCTTGGATAAGACGTAAGGATAATCCTGGGTCATCCAGAGTGAAGACCATGCATTTCTGTGTGTTAGAGGATGAATTCTCTCTACTTTGAGTTAGTTTGCATTCATATTTTTCAAAATACTGGAATTGAATGTAAATATTGCACGTTTAGGTGGCCAGAGACCTTTAGTTATAAGGAATATTTGAAATGGAGATGTTTGGGCTCTTACTGGCTGACCTGTCTACAACCTGGGCTTTTATTGTGGTTTCCTCTGGGAGGGGTGCAGGAGGCAGGTTTCAGCAAGTTTCAGATGGGATATTTCGAATAATTTCATAATTCCACGCAGGATGCAGTGCGTGAGCTGTCGCAGAGCACAGGCTCTCAGCTGCAGCCGCTCACGGGAATCACTGGAGGAGCTTATAAACCTGCCATTGCCTGGGTTCCACCTGCAGAAACTCCGATTGGTCCAGGATTTCTTTTAGAGCCCTCCAGGTGATGCCCGTGTGCAGAAGTGCAGGACCAAGAACAGTACCTTGGGCTATTCTCCTGAAGCTGGGCACTGGGGTTTGGTCTTTTTGCTTGTTTTAAAATTTCTGATCCACTGTGGACTGACTGGTATTTTTATAAAAGAACAATCACCATGAATTAGAAAAGTTTAAAAAAATTAAAAATGCAAGCCCCAGTATTATTAGAGTCAACAGATACACAGTAACTATGAAATTGCTGTAAGATTTCAAAATGTTTACTCCTGATGCCTGTACTTATTGTCACAGACACATAACAGAACTCATGGACCGGTGCGGGTCTGCATCCCAGACCTTGAGGGATGTAGATGTAAAGGGCAGCCTGGCGAGAGTCCTGTATTAAGTGCACAGAAGCGTAGGGAGTATATTGGCTTCAGATTACACAGGGCCATAAGTAGTGTGGCTTCTATTCTGAAGGTGTTGAGGAGCCAGAGGGTTCTGGGAAAGGCTGACCCAATCATAACCATGTTGCTGTGCTTACTTTGACATCGTATATAATATATTTGCAGCGAGAATAAATTGATGACAAAGACAGAAAGAGGTCAGAGTGGGGATGGACTGGGTAAAATAAAGCAAAAACTTCCACGTTTCTGGAGACGTCACTTCATAATACTAACTACTTGAAGGAGATAAAAATTAAAGACGGCTACTCTCTTTTTTTTTTGGCTGTGCCTCTCAGTTGCAGCATGTGGGATCTAGTTTCCTGACCAGGGACTTAACCCAGGTCCTCTGTATTGAGTGCGCAAAGTCTTAGCCACTGCTTAGAGCACAGAGACCACCAGGGAAGTCCCAGCTACTTCTTTTCTAAATTCTGAAAAATAACCCACCTGATTTATTTTCAGAAACCACACAGATCGAAGATCCGCGGAAACAATGGCGGCGGGAGCAGGAAAAGATGCTCAAGGACTACCTGTCAGTGGCACAGGACGCCCTGCAGACGCAGCAGGAGCTGTACCACGTGAAGGAGCAGAGGCTGGCCCTGGCCCTGGACGAATACGTCCGCTTGAATGACGCCTACAAGGAGAAGTCCAGCTCTCGCACCAGCTGTAAGTACAGCGTGGCTGTTCAGACCTGAGAAGTGGGCGTCGACCTGCAGGTGACGGGAGGCCACTGGGCGTCTGTGGGACGGCGCTCTGGGTCCTGTCCCTTCTTGGGCAGGAGGAGCCCCTCAGCCCCATTTCAGATAAAGGTCTCGCTGAGGGATTAACGTTTACCTTTTCAGATCAGGGCAAATAATCTGGCCCTTGTGCTGCTCTTGTACGTTGTTTTTAGTGGGACTAAACTGAAACCGGAGCAGTTAGCACAGACGAAGTTTCTGTTGACCACCTGAGTTGACCGATCTCTCTCTCATCTCAGAGACTGGCCTTTTTTAAAGCAGCAGCTGTGAAGGGCTCAGACATCCCACTTAAGTGACAAGTTTCTGGGTAACACAAAGCACAGTTAAGCTGTATCTGCAATAAGCTCCTCTAAGATTTTATCCATAGATATAAAATCCACAGGAAACTGAGGCACTGGGGTCTTGATAACATTCCTTTTTATTGAAAAAAAATGATGAAGGTTTGAAGATGACTTTTTATATCTAGGTGTCTGATGAATGACAATAAAGGAGTTATAAAGTTAAGTAAGTATCCCAGAAGCATGTAAATCTTGTTTTTAGCGTTTGTAATTTCTAAGTTGACAGCTAGTTATGCAACTTGTACAAGTCACTTTTTTTTTTCCCCCTCTCTTCTCCCTTTGAAAGTATTCTCAGGCTCTTCATCCAGTACTAAATATGACCCTGAGATCTTAAAAGCTGAGATCTCCACTACACGATTAAGGGTAAGATTTTTTTTTTTTTTTTTGACTGTGGTTCTATTAATATGCTGAACATATGCATAGAATCTGGAAGGGGCCTCTGTGGTCAACTGCCATCTCAATTCAGTAAAGGAACCGTTCCACTTATCCTCAATGGATGGTCTTTCTGCTTTTGTTAAAACATGTTTGTGAGATTGTTCTTATTAATGTGACAGACTGTGTTCCATTTCTGGGCAGTTTTATTGTTTGCGGTTAGTATATAGAATCAAAATCTGAGTCTAAAAAACTTCAATTTTTCCTTATTGTGCTGAAAGTACACATCCAAAGTGGAGCTTAGTTCCTTTTTCATCAAACGGCCCAATCTATCAAGACGCTCACAGTTCACATTACCAAATCACTTCTTTTTCTAGGTCAAACTTTACTGGTGCCTCACACTTCCTTATGGGTTGTTTGCTGATCTTTACCCTAAATCTTTCTGACCACACGGCTGTTAAGGTCGCAGCTTGTTTATCCTTGATTTTTGGAGTCTTAAAGATTGCTCTCCAAGTAAATAAACTGTGCAACCCTTGCATAGGTCATGAAAGAGATTACTGCCGTGACCCCAGAGGCCCCCATGGTACTCCCTTGTCATCCTTGTCCTTCTCCCTAAAGGTGACAGTAGGTGACCCTTATTGGCAATGCTATAAATCCATTTTCTGCCTGCTTTGAACTTTGTGAAACTGAACTGCTACCACATGGATGACTGATGGCTTCTTTTGTTCAACATTTCTTCTGTATTTTTTTTTTAATTTATTATTATTGTTTTAATTTATTTTGCCTGTGTTGGGTCTTAGCTGAAGCACGGGGTCTCTTACTTGTGGAATGTGGGATCCGGTTCCCTGACCAGGGGTCGAACCTGGTGCTCCCTGCATTGGGAGCTCGGAGTCTCAACGCCTGGACCCTTGTTCAACATTTTGAGATTCATCCACATACACTTTTATTGCGTGGAAACCATCCCACCTTTGTGTAGATACCATGAATTCATTTCTTCTACTATTGACGTACATTAGAGTTTATACAAATTGCTAGTAATTAGTAACTTGCATCTTAATGTGTGTGTCTGTTACACATGCCTTTGGGTGCACAGATGTACGCATTTTTGTTGGTTATGCAACCAGGAGTGGAATTGCTGTGTTAAAATATACTCGAGCAGCTACTCACACACAGTTTCAGGCCTTGTTAGTCAATCAGTTCAAAATATTTCCTGATTTCTTTATGATTTGTCATCAGAGTGTTCTGCTTAGTTTGTAAACAGTTTGGGATTTTCTTATCCTTTATTCAGCTTAATTCCACCACGTGTTTTCAATTCTAAAATTTGTTTATTTTTTGTTTTTAATTACTTGCCCAAATTCTGCACATCAATGTAATAATTTTTTGAACAAAATAATCACAGTTATTTTAAAATTCCATGTCTTGATTAGTATAATATCTAAAACTTCTTCTTTTTTTTTTTTTTTTATCTAAAACTTCTTATGTGTTGAATTCTTCGGTCTGGTCTGGTTTTTTTTCCTCTGGATTTTTGTTCAGTATTTGACCTCTCACAGCTGCTTGCTTTTAATTAAGAGCCATATATTATGTATGAAAGAGAATAAAGATAATTTAAGGTTTGGGATGATCTTGTTATCCTTCAAAGAGGATTTACTTTTGCTTCTTAGAGGAAGTTAGTTCAGGGGCAGATAACTTCAATTCAGTCAGGGTTTGAGTTTTCTGAATTCTGGGCTTCATTCTTCTTCTCTTTCCTTTGTCACCACACCCGTGGCATAAGGGGAATTTGTGCCCCGACTGGGAATGGAACCCACAGGGAAGTCCTTGGGCTTCATTCATTTTCCTCAAATGAGGTCTATTTCCAGAGCACCCTTTCTTGTAGGTCAAAGCTCTTCAGAATCCCAGCTGAACTCCTGGGCTGTTTCCTGAGGAAGCAGGCTGATTGAGGCTGGACTCCAGCGTCTCCCTGGAGCCCTTGGCTCTGAGGAACAGCCAGTGCTTCTCTGCCTGTCAGGCTCCCGGTCACTGCATTCTCCCAGCTTTTCACTTTCTCAATCACCTACGCAGATGCCTCAGAAGGAAAACTGATGCCAAGTTTGGATCTTGCCTACGAGGCCTCTCTTATCATTTGGCTCTTTAATAGAAGTTCTTGCTGTCTTGGTAATTCTCCAGTGTCTCCAAATAGATGTTTGTTTGTTTAACCTCACAACTTTTCTATTTGTTCTCAGAAAACGTATGAAGAAAGTCCGTCTATACTTTCTGGAAGCAAACCTCTCTTTGGTGTGGACTTTGGGGTGTAATTTATGAAGTCACTGTTGGAAGTTTTCTCTCCTGCCACAAGCAGCCCTTTGCCCTGTCCACCCGCCTTCATTTCTCTGTCTGTTCCTCACGGAGCTCGTGGGCCGGTTTGTGGGACACCTCGTTGCTGCGTCTCTGTGTCGTGTCTGTACATTTCTGTAATCTCTCAAGCAGACATCTTATCTAAAAAAAAGGCTGGGGTGGGACGACGGGTGAAGGTATGTTGTCAAAACTTACCCTTGCTAAACTTCGGTACTCCCTGGAGCTGTGCCCATCTCCGACGTCACTACGTATTACTGCTTCCCCTTTGAAATTTTAACCATTCTTCACAGTTCTTTTCTTTGAACATAAATGCAGTACCTCATATTGTATATGGAATACCTCAACAGGCTATCCTAATCTGTCCCTTTAAATCCCATTTTAGAAAAGATGCAAACTAAGAGAGGGGTTTCTTAAAACAAAAGCAGGGCTTCCCTCGTGGCTCAGTGGTAGAGAGTCCATCGGCCAACGCAGGATACGTGGGTTCGATCCCTGTTCCGGGAAGAGCCCATAATGCCTGGGGGCAGCCAAGCCCCTGTGCCGCGGCTGTGGGGCCTGGAGCGCCCGGGAGCTGAAAACTGCTGCGCCCACGTGCCCTGGAGCCTGTACCCCACAGCGAGAGAAGCCACTGCAAGGAGACCCCCTCACAACTAGAGTAGCCCCTGCCCGCCGCCACTAGAGAAAAGCCTGCACAGCAAAAGCCCAACACAGCCGAAGTAAATAAAATTATTCAAAAAAGAATAAACGAGAGCAGAGAGGTTGCCTCACACCAATAGCCGTCGGAAGGAAACGGAGCCCTGTATAACGGGGAGAGATCCCAGAAGACCCCACGGAGTCATGTCGCCCAGACCCATCGCCTGATGCCGCAGAACCCGTCTGATAAAGCTTATTTTGCAGCGGGTTTAATGCGCACTTAGGAGCCTGTGTTCACCCGTATGTCATCGCTGTGGGACGACAGAGTGAGTCGGAAAGGAGTGCCCTCCTCGACAAGGCAAGCCCCTCAAGAAGGGGGAGGAGGCATTCACGAGTAACTGGAGTGAAAGATGAGAGCCTCTCTTCTATTACGGAGGAGGTGCTTGTCTAATACTTCCGGTCTGTGAAAATGCCTTTTAATAGGAATGCTTCCACAGCACATGGGCCCTCCTGGTCCACGTTCTCTTGTGATGCTTTTAGCCATATCATGGTTTGAACGTGGCAGGGCCGATGGTGCCCTCTCTCTGCCACGAGGGCATGTTCTGGCAAGGTAGATCTTTGAGAACGCCCCAGGTGTTCTGAAGTGTCTGGATAGCTTGAGCCGAGTTTCATGGATTTTGACAACCTAGCTTTTCTTGGCTGCCTGTCCTGGAGAAGTCCTTGCATGTACCCATCCCTTTCACAAAGTAATGCCACAGAAATTCTTGTGCAGCCACTCAGTCATATCTGACTCTTTGCGACCCCAAGGACTGCAGCACACCAGGCTTCTCTGTCCTCCACTATCTCTTAGAGTTTGTTCAAACTCATGTTCATCAAGTCGGTGATGCCATCCAACCATCTCATCCTCTGTCGTCCCCTTCTCCTGCCTTCAATCTTTCCCAGCATCAGGGTCTTTTCCAGTGAGTTGGCTCTTGGCCTCAGGTGGCCAAAGTATTGGAGCTTCAGCTTCAGCATCAGTCCTTTCAATGGGTATTCAGGATTGATTTCTTTTAGGATGGATTGGTTTGATCTCTTTGTAGTTCAGGGGACTCACAAAAATAATAACTCATGGATTAGCTAGCTCCTCATTGCTTTGGTGTCTTATAGGACCTGTCTCCATTTTGGGTTCTAGTAACAATTTTTCATACAAAGCCTAGTACTGGTTTCATACCACATAATTTTAACATAACAATATTAGCAGGTGTGCTTTACTTGTTTTCATTGAATTAGAGCAAGTGGGTCAAATGTTTGGAAACCAGGTACATAGGCGCATCAGTCTAAAACATCTGTTTTATATTATATTATGGTCGTAGGTGTTGGTGATCACTGGGCTTTAGTTTCCTCCTCAGGCGAATGGGATGACAGTACTTCCTTGGCATCTAGTTGTTGAAAAGGTGAAATGAATAAATTAAGCTCTTTTAATAATACACTCATCATTTTTACAGGTAGTGTTCAATTTTTTGAAAAAAAAATCTTTTTTTAAGATGAGGAATTTAAAAAATTTATACCAAAATTTATTATTTCATTTGTTCATTATAGATACTTACAAAGCCAAAATTTATTATTTCATTTGTTCATTATGGATACTTAGGATAGAGAGTAGAATATCTTACATAAACTAAACCTTCAACTCAACTGATATTTTTAAAAGTTTATAGCAAAAATTACAAATAAATGGGATTTGGTGAAAATTTGATGCAGGAAAATTTTGGTGAATTTTGATTGCTTTTACTGATTGTTTATCAAACTGAAATACAATGTTGGAAGTGTAAAAGCATAAATTTCTTTAGAAATACAGATGCAGTTGAGAAATTTTTTTATTAATTTAGTTAATGTTTTCAGATCTTTTTATATAGATTATTTTTAGTATTTATTGAATTTGGTACAGTATTTTTTCTGCTTTATGTTTTGGTGTTTTGGCTGGGGGGGCATCTCAGGTCCTCACCCAGTGATCTGACCTGCACCCCCTGCATTGGAAGGCAGAGTCTTAACCACTGGACCACCAGGGAAGTCTCACATTCGAGACTTCCAGCATGTCACTACAGCATGTGCTGTATGATCCAGCTTCTAATTGTGTCAGAAAGGAAGCAAACACTCCTTTGGTTAAATTATTTGCTCTCCATGCAAAATACATAGCTGGTTCCTGGGCACTGCTATTGATAACAGTGTGCTGTCTTTTGTTCTTAAATATATTTACTCACACATTGTTAGTATTAATTCACTTTGAATTGTTTTTAGCAATGGTGATGGACTCAGAAGAGCCATCCACAGTCTCACCTATTTGTAGTTGTGTCCATAGATTCTAAAAGAACAGTGGTTCAACGTACGGGTTAGTTTGTAACTGTGAACAGTTAGCTCGTGCGCACGTCAAACAACAGCACTGTAACCAGTGCTGTAACTAACCTACAAAAACCATAACTGTGTGCTTCAAATAGGAAGAAAAATGCCTTCTGAGAATGGAAATTGCTACCGATAGGGATTGTCTCTTGACTAGACATGAGTGACGTCTTTATGCTTAGCTTATTTATTAGGTTTTTACATAGGCCATTTTGCTACAGGTCTAGTTTGTCTTTGCTGACAGAGGTCCATGTAGGCAAAGCTGTGGTTTTTCCCATAGTTACGTATGGATGTGAGAGTTGGACCATAACGAAGGCCGAGAGCTGAAGAACTGATGCTTTCGAATTATGGTGTTGGAGAAGACTCTTGAGCATCCCTTGGACAGTGAAGAGATCAAACCAGTCAGTCCTAAAGGAAATCAGTCCTGAATATTCATTGGAAGAACTGACACTGAAGCTCCAATACTTTGGCCACCTGATGCAAAGAGCAGACTCATTGGAAAAGACCTGGATACTGGGAAAGATTGAGGGCAGGAGGAGAAGGGGGCGACAGAGGATGAGATGGTTGGATGGCATCATTGACTCAATGGACATGAGTTTGAGCAAACTCCAGGATATAATGAAGGACAGGGGAGCCTGGTGTGCTGCAGTCCCATGGGGTCCCAAAGAGTCATACATGACTTACTGACTGAACAACAAAGATTGTCTTTGATCTTACATATATTATCATACCACTGATAACTAAAACCTTTATAATTGTAGTTTTCAAAAATTCTCCAGGGTTCTAGACCACTCTCTGCTGCTTAGTAGCAGAGTAACTTCAGTGGATTACTGATTCTCTTTAGTACTGAGATCCCTCACTTGTAAAATAAGCATTAAAACTGTATCTGTCTAATAGAGCAGTTGTGAGGATTGAGAGGATAGTGCCTGGAACACATGAAGCGCCTGGAATGTTAGCTCTCATCTTTACCTCCAAGGAGAGTCCATGTTTTTTTTTAGAGAGTCCACATTATTTTAGTCCACAATTTTTTAGTCCACATTTTTAGAAAAGGCAGAGGAACCAGAAATCAAATTGCCAACATCCATTGGATCATCGAAAAAGCAAGAGTGTTCCAGAAAAACATCTATTTCTGCTTTATTGACTATGCCAAAGCCTTTGACTGTGTGGATCACAAAAAACTGTGGAAAATTCTGAAAGAGATGGGAATACCAGATCACCTGACCTGCCTTTTGAGAAATCTGTATGCAGGTCAGGAAGCAACAGTTAGAACTGGACATGGAACAACAGACTGGTTCCAAATAGGATAAGGAGTACGTCAAGGCTGTATATTGTCCACCCTGCTAGTTTAACTTATATGCAGAGTACATCATGAGAAATGCTGGGCTGGATGAAGCACAAGCTGGAATCAAGAATGCCAGGAGAAATATCAATAGCCACAAATATGCAGATGACACCACCCTTATGGCAGAAAGCGAAGAACCAAAGAGCCTCTTGATGAAAGTAAAAGAGGAGAGTGAAAAAGTTGATTGAAAACTCAACATTCAGAAAACTAAGATCATGACATCTGGTCCCATCACTTCATGGGAAATAGATGGGGAAACAATGGAAACAGTGACAGACTTTATTTTTGGGGGGGTCCAAAATCACTGCAGATGGTGACTGCAGCCATGAAATTAAAAGACACTTGCTCCTTGGAAGAAAAGTTATGACCAACCTAGCAGCATATTAAAAAGCAGGGACATTACTTGCCAAAAAAGGTTCGTCTAGTCAAGGCTATGGTTTTTCCAGCAGTCATGTATGGATGTGAGAGTTAGACTATAAAGAGGGCTGAGCACCAAAGAATTGATGCTTTTGAACTGTGGTGTTGGAGAAGACTCTTGAGAGTCCCTTGGACTGCAAGGAGATCCAACCAGTCAATCCTAAAGGAAATCAGTCCTGAATATTCATTGGAAGGACTGATGCTGAAGCTAAAACTCCAATCCTTTGGCCACCTGATGCAAAGAGCTGACTCATTGGAAAAGACCCTGATGCTGGGAAAGATTTAAGGCGGGAGGAGAAGGGGACGACAGAGGGTGAGATGGTTGGATGGCATCGCTGACTGAATGGACGTGAGTTTGAGTAAACTCTGTGAGTTGGTGATGGACAGGGACGCCTGGCGTGCTGCAGTCCATGGGGTTGCAAAGAGTCGGACATGACTGAGCGACTGAACTGAACTAAGAGTCCGCATTGTGCTAAACGTGCCAGTCAGCACTAGCGTTACCCTTTGCTGTGACCTGAGGGTATTTGTTTTTATGTTCTGTGTCCTGCATTGAAACTGGGTTGGAGAATGAGAGTAGAAAACAGTGATAGCTAAAGACATCAAATGGCTCTCTGAGAAGAAAAAGTGTTGGACACTTAACAATCAAACTCTCTTTTTTAAAAAATACAATTGTATTCTAACAGAGTTCCATTTGCAACTTTGACCTATATAAGAAATAGAAATGGATTCTATTTTATCTTTCTTATTTATTTTAAAATATTTCTGTTATTTATTTATTTGGCAGCACCAGGTCTTAGCTGCAGCATGTGGGAGTTTTGTCAGTTTCGGCACGTAGGATCTTTATTTGGCTGAGTGTGGGATCTAGTTTCCTGTCCAGGGATCAAACCTAAGACTCCTGCATTGGGAGCAAGGAGTCTTAGCCCCTGGGCCACCTGGGAAGTCCCAAGACCAAACTCTTAAAAACCAGAAACAATCCCAAATAACGTTGAGTTGGAAATAATACCTGTTTTCACTTATCATTATAATAGAATCAAACATTTTCATCCTGAACAAATTAAAATGCACATTGATGTTAGGCAGCTGAGAATCACTCATGTAATCCATTCAGAAGCCTCCCCAGGACAAAAGCAGTAGCTTCCAGCCAAGTGTAGGTAAAGTAAATAACGGAGGAGAAAGGAAAGCACAGGTACGTCAGTCTCCTCTATCATTGTCACCCAGCACACAATACAGTCTCACGTCACTTAAGCAGAGCAGAGTCTGAGTTGTCAGAAATGTATTTAAATTTTAAACGATCATTAAAAAAAAACTTTTTTTTTTTTGGATTGCTCTGGACCTTTGTTGCTGTGGATGGGCTTTCTCTAGTTAGTGAGCAGGGGCAACTCTTCCTGGCAGTGGCCTCTCGTTGCGGAGCACAGACTCTAGGCACACGGCTTCAATAGTTGCAGCACACAGGCTTGGTAGCTGTGGTGCACACTCTTAATCGCTCCGTGACACGTGGGGTCTTCCTGGACCAGGGGTGGAACGCGTGTCTCCTGCACTGACTGGCAGATTCCCACCCACTGTAGCACCAGGGAAGTCCTTAAATGATCATTTTTGAAAGAAATTAGATGGGTGTGTCATCGAAGTCCAAATGATTTTCATGTTTTATGTCTGTGAGACACACTTTTAATTCGGTTGTTCCAAGAGGGCTCAATAGATAGCATCATGTTTCTATCAACTGTGTTTTCAAAGGTAGATACAGGTTTCAGCCCAGCTATTTGAGTTACTATTGACCTTTTGGATTTCTGCTGGTGCTACTATTTTTAAATAAAAATGCTGGTCTTTCTTGGTAGAAAACTGTTTGAGAGTGCTCAAAAGTAGAATCACACGTGGACTGAACTGAGATTGTTGATGGCTTCTGATGTGGTCAGAGTCTGACGCTAAAACTGGAGTGTCTTCGCTGGACACTGTGCATGAGCTTGTTGCTCTGTGTGAATGCTGAAGCACCTTCAAGACCCTCCTCTCCCAGGCCAGCCCTCCTCCCTGGCCAGGGTGAGCCTCTCCTCCTTGGGGTCCAGGAGCATCATCTGTACCTCTCTGTGTAGTAAGGAATTGGGCCCTGCAACACAATTGTTTTAGTTTACTCTTACTGAAGTATCGTTGATTTGCAATGTTGTTAATCCTCTTACACAGCAAAGTGATTCGGTTACACACACACAGACATTTATATTCTTCTAACACAATTATTTCTGTTTCCTTTTCCCTAATAAAACAGAAGTGTGTTAGGGCTCAAACTGTTAAGCCTTCTGGTAAACCCAGCAGGTAAATTATGCAGCATCTACTGTGTCCAAAATCCTGGGCCTCACGGTCTAGAATCATGAGTGTCATACCGCCCTCATCCTCATTGTGAGTCCTCAGAGTGGCTCTTCTCCCTCTTGACTTTTTCCCCTTCTGCTCCACAGTGCTCTCTGTTTCCCTGGCTTCTCTTGCCTCTGCTTCACCATGCCCTGTATCTCCTCCGCTCATGGACCTCTGAGCACTGCAGACGCCCAAGTTGTTCTGTTTTTGAACTTTCATCCCTTCTGCGCACACAGTCTCTCTAGATGATCTCACTTATGCGCATGCATGTAAAAACTGCATCCTTATGTCAGTGACCCTCCCTTCTATATCAGAAAAATAATTGTCTTACCAGAAACCCTTGATCTTCCCCCCCAGTCCAATATTTTTGGGCTTCCCTGGTGGCTCAGCTGGTAAAGAATCTGCCTGCAGTGTGGGAGAGCTGGGTTCGATCCCTGGGTCGGGAATATCCCCTGGAGAAGAGAAAGGCTACCCACTCTAGTATCTGACCTGGAGAATTCCATGGATTGTGTAGTCATGGGGTCTCAAAGAGTCGGACACGACTGAGCGACTTTCCCTTTCACTTTTTGCACGTCTTCTCCGTCACCGTCCACACTGAGGCCACCACCCCGTGCTGTTGGTTCTACCTCTGAAGCGTCTCCTGTAGCACGCCCGCCCACCTTGCAGATAGGACGGCCCTTTGGGCCACTGTAGTCACCGCAGTGGCCTTCTGCAGCCATGAAGCCGCTCCTGCTCTACAATCCCGCCTTGATTCTCATTGTTCTTAGGAGATTTAGAGGTCCTCAGCGTGGCTTCAGGTGCTGTGTCATCGGACCTCCTTCTCCGATCCCACCTCCTGCCCACATGGCACCTCTGTAACGCAGCAGTGGCAGCATCGCTAAATCCCAGACGCCTGCTGAGGTTGCCCTGGCCCCACGCAGCTTAGGGTGTGTCCCCAAGCTCCACCCTGCAGGGACCCTTCTATCAGTGAGGCCTATGGGCCTTCTGGCCAGGGAAGTCCCTCTGTCCCCATTTTATATCTTGAAGTATCCTGTGCTTTTCTTTTCGATCACCAGTGGCAATTGGTAAGGTTTATTTCATTGGACAATTATTTGCTCAATGTCAGGCTCCCTCGTTGTTCTGTAAAACCCATAAAGGCAAAGATCAGATTTGTTGTGTTCACACTTCCAGACCCAGGGTCTGATACACTAAGGAGAGTCAACACATATTTGTGGAATGAGTAAACAGGAAATAAAAGTGCAAAACACACGGAATTACTATACAGCAGAACATGCTTAAAACTCCAGGCTGCAACTTACTATATGCAACTAAGTTTCTGACACCCATGAGAAGACCTTTAGTTTGTGACTGAACCAGGCTTGTACCATATCTCTGACCTGGCAGGTTTTAGTATTCTTGTTTCCAAAGACAACGGGGAAAAAATAATTGTTACCCATTGGACAACAAATTATTGACCCTGTGGTATCACTCTGCAAGTTTGGGGGCACAGCCAAAGTGATGCCACTTACTCTGCCATGGGGGACAGCCAGGAAACCAGTACACAGACAAGTTCAGCTCTTGGGAAATACTGCAAACTGAACAAAACAGAGTAATGGCCTTCGTGGGGTGGCCAGAGAAGTGCCGCCTGGCACCGCCAGTCTTGATGTCCGGCTCAGAGCAACTCTGCTACATAAAATAATGAGAGCAACTTTGAGGAATAATGCACATCACCGATCATCTAAACTTACTTAATCTCTTTCCATGGAATATATATCCAGGGGAAACGAGTCGAGTAAACGTTAAACCAGTGGCTGTGTTTATGTGTTTAATAGTTTACTAATAGGTTACCTTTTAAAACTGTGTTGCTAATTATTTACAAACATTCATATTTATATTTTCTCACAAAAGGTCAAAAACCTGAAGCGAGAACTCTCACAGATGAAGCAGGAATTGCTCTATAAAGAACAAGGCTTCGCCACTCTGAAACAGTGAGTATGAAAATAATGAAATTAACTCTCAAATAATCCAAGACCCCTGAGCCAGTCCAAAGAAAGTAGAAGTGCAGATGACATAAGGGTTTTCTCAAAGAGTAGTCAAGTAGGAAAGCTTGGCACCAAAAAAAAAAAAAACACAAGAAAACAATCAACCATAGAACAATAAAAAAACACTTGGGAAAATCTACTATACACTTTGAAAATGTCTGAAGTTTTCCCTAATAGGTTGAAGACCCAAAGAAACCAAAGTGAGAGACTCAGCTTCATCTCGCAGGCCCACCAGCCGGCCTTAGGTGGAGACAGAGTGGGGAGATGGGGCCCAGGATGGGCTGGGGTGACCAGGTTCTCTTTGGAGCCCAACCCAGGGGGCCTGTCTGCCTCTGATGCCTCCCGCCCTCACGGAGCCAGTCAGGGGTGTCTGTGGAGGGGCTAAGTGCGTGTCCAGGCCCCTGAGTTCCCTCCGCCCTTTCCTGCTTTGTGCTGAAGTCCGCTGGACCCCGGCCCCAGGCTGAGCCAGGTCAAAGGAGAATGTGGATGATGGAGGGCAGATTGGAGGACTGGGGCTCCCTGCCCTGTTCCCAGGCCCCGACGTGCACCCAGGCATCCAGCTCCTGCAGCACCCACCCCAGGATCTCCGAGGCAGGGACACGGTGATGGTTCACGCAGCCCACGGCCTCGGGGAGGGCTGAAGCCATCGTCCCTTGAAAGGCATCCGGCGGCCCTTCCAGTCCCCTTCTCCTCTCCTGCTGCCCCACATGGGGCCCCAGCAGTGAGGCAGGATGCACCGGGGCTTCCCGAGGGGCTCCTCTCCAGGCAGGTTTACGCCCTTCCTCCGTCTGCCTCCACAGCATCCGAGGCAGCAAGGTGTCACCCCGTTAAAGATCCCACGTGTTCACTGGCCGGGCCATCTGAGCAGATCGTTCTGTGTGTTTGGTTGAAGACCTGTATTTCGGGACCCCCATCGCTTCTCTCCGTCACCAGCCACATGACTTTCATCTCAGACACTCACCTCATGTAATCATGACCATGAGATTCTTTTAGATGCTCCCACCCTGGTGGTTCTCCAACCTGACTACATATTAGAATAATCTGAGGAGCTCTTAAAAAAAAATACATGTGTCTGGTCTCCATCCCAAGACCCCCCACATGGTTCCCAGGTCCAGCTCTGTTCAGAGAACCTCTGTGGAGGTTGCAGCGCAGCCCCAGAACCTGAGCAGACCTGGCTTACCCTAAATGTGTTGTTTAGTCAGTTGTCCATCAACATACAGGAGGGCGTCAGGGTAGAAACACCAGGAAGCATTTAGCCACACGTTACATACTTTTAAGACACAAGAAATTATAACTCATGTCACCACCAGGATTAAAGGTTAGCCAAACTTACTGTTTTTGTTATATCGATGAAACAATGATATATTGTTTCAAAGCAGTTTGCTTGCAAGCAATTTTTATAGGAATCCAAGGCATGTTTAAGAATCTGTCAATAACATTCCACAAGAAAACAATAGCCATTTGTTGTAGAAACCCAGGCTTTCTCTTGCAGTGATTCTAATCTGAGGAACCAAGAGCAGAAGAGATACCATATCTAACGTTAGACGCCTCTCGTGCATCTTAACTATAGACAGAATAAAGCTGTTTTCATTCAAATGTTTACCACCATACTACCAGAAGATTGAATCATAATTGATTATACCCAGAGACCATATTTTTCAAGAAATCACGTTCCTGATACTAAAGGGAATCTTACTTGGGGTTATGACCGAAAATATATTTCAGGAATAAATTTAAGCAGAATCCCGCTGTAGGATTTTGCAACTTCACACTCACAGTAAAATGGAATAATTTTGTGGAATGTGCACCGATTTAAGCCCCGGTTGTCATTCTACCCGGTGCCATCGTTTATGCTGGATGAATGAATGTAGTTGTATTCTCGGTGTTAGTCATTTGAGACTGTGGTCCCGGGTTGGACTTTGGCCCTCAGCAATAGTGTAGCTTATGTGTAGATGGACACCAGCAAGAGAGGCGTTATTTCTGCTTTGGTCCGTCCAGTGGCACGGTTGTATATACTATATTATAGAACTGATTTATGATGAGATTTATTTTATTTTCCTAGGTTCTTTCAGACTTTAATCACTTGTTCAGCCCCATAAAATATTTTCTAAAGTGCTACTTGTAAAAATAAGTTATCTACAAACCGCCCTCATTTGAGTAAACTTTAAAAGCATGAATAAGATAATATGACGTTAGTTAATTTTTTTTTTCAGACTGTACCCTTCACATTGAAATAAATACAAATTAGTAAATGTTTTAAACCAAATTAGCTTAGAGACAGTTTTCTGTGATTTAATAGGTGCCTTATCTCCGGAGAGTCTGGGAATTAGACAGGACATGCCCGAGACCGTGTGTCACAGCACTGTTGGCTGGTGGGACAGGGGGGTTGCAGTGTGTTTCTGAAGTAAAGCCCAGGTTCTTCCTAATGAGTCCCAAGCAGCATAGGTGATGATGAAGAACTTTAACCTTTTTTTTTTTTTTTAAGAATGAGGTCATTTGGTTGGGTCCTGTGACCCCTTCAGTTACCTGAAATCCTCTGACGTAGGGTGACCCTGGGAATTGTGTGGACATTCAGTAAGCGAGCACTGCTTACCAAGTACTAGTCGGCAAGCTCACTGCGAGCTCTTGATTCAACATCAACGGACAAATGAACACGTCTGCCCTTGCGTCTTGTTCCTAGATTTTAACTCATTCAGCAAGACAGGCAATGTTATCTTGACTCATAATTGTCATAAAAATAGAATACTTTTCATATATTTAAAAAGAAACAAGAAACTAACCAAACAATCCAAGCATTATAGGATACTCACTAGTATAAGCGAAAATCGCCACCCTTTATTAACAGTCACCAGACTGTGCCCTGTGCTAGGTTTTGCACAGACGTTGCGGCACGTAAAATTAGACGGCAGCGATGAATCCCAAGGTTCCTGGGCTTGCCCAGTTTACTGGCATTTCTGTCTTCCTGTTCAATCAGTTCCTCGAGCCCCGAACCTTTGCCAGGATCAGTGTGTGATGAGGTTTGAGTTCAGCCAGCGGTGGGACCACCCAACCAGACTGTAAACAAGAAGCCTGAGCCCAACGCTGATGGCAGTGGGCTGGGTATGAGGTCGGGGGTGGTAGGGGTCTCATCTCGAAGCGGTCAGATGAGAAAGGAGGAGAGACCACCACCCTGAAGCTGCTGTGTGTGAGTCCAGCAGTAAACATCAGCTAACCACAACATCCCCACACCCAGTTCCCGTGGTCTGTTTAGCCTGTACTCTGATATTCTTTTATTGTTTTTTTCCCCCTCTCTTTTAACAGAATTGATAAAAAAATGTCTGGAGGCCAGAGTGGCTATGAACTTAGTGAAGCCAAAGCCATCCTAATGGAACTGAAATCTATCAGAAAGGCTATTAGCTCAGGAGAAAAAGAAAAACAAGATCTGATGCAGGTATGTGATAGAACATTTTTTGGGGGGTCAAGTCAAACTACTGCGACCTTCTTGGGCCTCAGAAATTGTCCTTGAGCAGAAAGTTCTCCATCAGAGTCTGGACGGCCCCTTTCCACCACAACCCCATCCCCCCCACCCCCGCCTGCATCCCATTCATACGGAATTTGGTCTCATTGGAGATGGTTACAGATACTGAGCCAGCCGCTACCTTGGAGGAGGACAGATGGGTTCTAAGGCTCTGATATGCTTATTTGAAGGCTGGCTTTGGGTGACCTTTGAGACAGGGGCTGGTGGATCCTGGAGCCTGTGTGTGGAGATTGGTGTCTTGGTGTGCCCTGCAACTCACTGCAAACTTCAGGCGGAGCCCTGATAGGCAGGGTTATCTAAACCAGTGATCCTTAGCCCAGGATACAGAAAGGGCATGTCACCTGCCATCAGTAAGTAGATAATAGGCCTTGAGAAGTGGGGGAGGGGTGTGAGGAGCTTAGAAAAGTTACTCCCCACCCCAGGAGATTCTCAAGTGCTAGCTGGGAGTGGCACGGAGAGATGCTGAGCTAGCTGGGGGGCAGCTGTGGAGTCACCTGGGAGACAGGCTGACGGCACTAGATGCCCTGGTCTCACCTGTACACGCCTCACCTTACGACCTGAGCTCCACTGACCCAGCCCCACGTGTAGATAAAACAACCGTTGCGCGAGCAGTGTTCTGCTTCTGTATATAGCACATGCGGTCAAGTTTTTTTTAAAAGAGGTATCTCTTCCTCCTCCTCCCCTCCTTCTATCCCATAATTATCACAAGCTCTGAGAATTCTTTGTAATAATTCAGATATTTGGAATTCTTCACCTGGCTGGGTTAGGATTTAGTCTGTGTCTTTCGAAAAATGTTTCAGCCGATGGTGAACAGAACCTCTACATTTAAATAAAATATTGAGCTACTTAATGTCAGTTTCCAAAATTCTGGTTGAATACAAGTAAATATTCTTGAACCCATATAATTTTGCTTTGGGGGATTTTTAAAATAGCTTTCAAGAAGCAATTAAATATAAAAGACAACAGTAATAATAGCAAATACTTAAAATACTGTCTTCGAGCCAGACGGTCTTCTGCCTGTTTTGCATAGAAATACTTCATTTAATTTTCACGGCAGCCCTAAAGATAGGCTCTGTTATTATCCTCAACTTACAGACACGAAAACCACAGTACAGCGAAGTTAAGTTACTGAAAGTCACACAGCCGATACCGAGGTTCAAACCCAGGCAGTCTGGCTTCAGAAGAGATGGTTCTAACATACATGTAACGCATACAGAACTTTACTTGGACACGCTTTTTGTTGTTGTTCTACAGTGAGCCTGCTGATTAAATCAGTCATCCCTGGAAAAAAAGTTAATGGTTCTTGTACAGATTTACATTGGACCTTCATAATTTACCAATTTTAGGTCCTCTTTGATTCTTCCTGTAAACTTTGAATTTATACGTAGGCCAGATTAAGTTTAAAAATTAGATAACTTTTAAATTACTAAAATATGTAAAGTAAGTAATAGATCTAGAAATCAACAACAGAGCTGAAAAGGACTTTAGATATCTTCTGTGACTTTCAAACCTCTTTGGATTTGACCCACAATAAGAAATATATTTTTCATCAAAACACAGTAACACAAATATCTTCACCTGTAGATATACACACACACACCAGATTTCACAGAAATGTGCTTGCTTTTGATACTAGTAATATACTTTGATTTTATTTCCTAGTCTCCTCTATTTCATTTTAAAACATACTAGTCATGTGCTACTAAATTAATTGAATTCGCGGTCATCCCAGATAGGTTTGAAAAATATACATCTTTTCACTGTTCACAAGAAAAATGTAGAAGAGACTTGTCCAAAGTCTTTAAAAGGATTCTTTGTTCTTTTTTGTAATGTATTATTCCATGTGACCATTTATGTTTTATCCCTCATACATTTTGTATAAAAATATATATATTTTGTATAAAAATGCCTTTGAAAGAAAATAGAGGTTAGGTGAAAAACAAGTATCAGGTCTCTGATAGTCCTAATTTCTTATCATGAGGATTTTATATATCAGGAATAAATCCTGGCTCTTCTTAAAGCTGATAATAATGAGCTTCTTACATTTTTGTTAGTGTTTTGTAAGGGGGGGTTGTTGGTAGAAGTTTAGATTTTTCATTTTTAATGCTATCACTGGCTCACATCTTCCCTCTAAAATAAACTCCCTATATTAAACCTGGATGCTGACAGCAGCCATGTTCAGTTGTAATTATGCACTTTCCCAAAACAAACATCATTGCAGGTACTGATCAACTGCAGCTTCTGGGCCTCAGTTTCCTAATCTCTAACATCTATGTGAGCTAAATAATCTCTTGGATCCTATCCAGATATCAAATGGCATAACTGTAGACATCTTCTCAGTAGGAAGTTTGCCTGTTTTATCTAAAATGAGATTGCATTATAGGTATCCCATGTCTCCAGAATTTCTACTACATAAAATGGGTAGCCCTCATTAAAATAGACTTTTTAACAAATTTTTCAAAAAGAGAAATGCATTTGTATGTATAATGGAGTCACTTTGCTGTACAGCAGTAATTACCCTAGCATTATAATTCACTATACTTCAATTAAAAGTTAATTCAAAAAATTTTTTAAATAAGAAATGCATCTATTAAATATAAAGATACCATGATTCACAGGGTGAAGAATTCCCAGGCTATCTTGAGAAAGAGAATATAGCCTGTTTTAATATGATCTCACATATTTTCAGAGTCTGCATGTATGTGCAAAAACTGTCTTGTACCCTTATTTTTTTCAGTCATTTAAAGTGATAAACACCCACTAAGATAAAGGAATTGTTGTTTCCACTGAGATTAGCTCTTTCGACGTAATTTTTCCCTGGTGGGGAAGTTTCACCCTCTTCAGTGCTCGGCTCTACGACGTGCTTTGTGTTTCCTGAACAGAGCCTTGCTAAGCTGCAGGGGCGGTTTCACGTGGACCAGAGCATCGGCACATCTGAGCCAGACCTGAGATCCAGTCCCGTGAGCTCGCGTCTCTCCCTCTCCAGACAGACCCTGGACGTAGGCTCACAAACCAGCATCTCCGGCGATGTAAGTCATCCGTGTGGAAGGGCCCTGATTATAGCGTCGCTGGCAGATGGGACGGGGGCCAGAAAAGGGGTGCAAGTTCCGGCTGTGTGCATGCAGCATTTCGTACTCATAAGACTGGATTTACAAACCTTAGCCTTATCTTTTCTGCCTAGGTGCCAAGCATATCAGAATCTGTCCAGATAAATAGCTTGGTTCAAACTTTCTCATACTGTATTTATTCACAGACCCTATTGAAAGACAAGAGACACGTGAGAATTTAAGTTTTCCTCTTAAGTTTAGAGCCTTGGAAATTAAGGTCCTTCCAAATACACATTAAGGCTAATGAAAAACATAAATATATGCCTTTAAAAATGAAACCAAAGAACTTGTTTTTACACATCTGAAGTTGATTATATTAAAATGTTTGATTGGTGGTTTATACCTGGCACTTGAAAATATTTAATGTGGTTTGAATATTATTACCAGTTTATAGTCTACCTTTTGGGACACCATTAGCAGATATTTACTTTTCAATAAGTTCCCAGTAATTTTTGTGTTCTTTGAATTCTGTGCTATGAAAGTAGAGCAGATAGAGATCAACAGTAGCGCTTACCTGTTTGAAAAATTAATTTTTGAAGTAATTTATTTATGTTTATGCATTTGGAAGTTAAATGATGGAAATTCTGGCTCACAGAGACAAGGAAATTAGTTCCAGTTCATAAATTTTATTGACCTGTACGCCCTTCATAAACTCTTAGACACCAGAAGCATTTACCTAATTTTTTTTTAATCCTGATTTTAATGTGTAGAGAAAATGATGTTAAAGTCTTTGAAAAAAATTCAACAAGCTTGAATTAAAAAGAAATGTTTTGTCCCCACTGAGACGCGAAAGTAAGTGCCTTTGCAAACTGGTGTTCCCAATTTCGATACTATCTTCTTTAGCTTTTCAATTACTCGTACTTCCTAGAAACAAAAGCAGTTTTACTTCATTCATTAGCAGAGTTAATTGACTTCTTCCCCTTTTGTTTTTTTTAACTAGATCGGAGTGAGAAGTAGATCAAATTTAGCTGAAAAGGTCAGGCTGAGCCTCCAGTATGAAGAAGCCAAAAGAAGGTAAGACCAGGGGACCGTGTGGCGGTCAGTGGTCAGTGGGCTCACCCGGCGTTTTCCAGAATTCATCTTTATTCCTCTGGTAACATCTGCTGGGCGCTCACCATGCGTTTTTTACTGAGATCACCTTTCAGATCTTGGAATATAAAGGTTGTGGGGTCTCCCCGACCCCACCCAAAGCCAAAGAATGAGGAGAATTCATGAGAAGGGCAGGAATGGAACTGTGCCGTTCTTCCTGGAAGGAAGAAGCTTTAAAGCTGTACGGTACCTACTCACAATTTAAAGTGAGGAAGTTGGTTCCCCAGACAGTGCTGCAGAGACTCGGGTGCTGGGCTTGGTAGCAGCTCGGAGTTTGAAGGTAAACAGCTTCAAGCACCTTCCTTGGTGTAGGAGGGAAGCCCCCCGCTGGCGTCCTGGGGGATGTCTGGGTGTCACTCAGCTCTGGTCGTGGTCCCTCCTTTACCCTCTCCACTCTTCTTCAGCACAGCCTCACTGCCTTTTTCTTACCTGTGCCTCCGGAGAGGGTCTGGGAGACTCCTCTGTCCTCAAGTTGGCGACAGACTGAGCAGGTTTTCATAACATAGGAACTGTGCTTGTTCTGAGAGAGAGGGTCACACCGAAACCCTTCATCATTTTGCTTTTAAGAGTGTGAGGATGCTGCTGTTCTGTTATCTAGGAAGGCACTGGGGGCACAGGCCTGTATTATCAGAAGCATGAGCTGCTCAGCTGAGAACGTGCGTGGTTTCTCACTGCAAGGCAGCCCAGTAGGTGGATATTGAAGTACATCTGTTAATACTGGTGATGATGAGAATTTAAAAGTCATTGGCTAGGGGCTTCTTTGGCAGTCCAGTAGATAAGACTTCGTCTTCCAATGCAGGGGGTGGGAAGCTGGGAATCCCATAGACCTCGCAGCCAAAAAAAAAAAAAAAACTCAAAGCATAAAACAGAAGCAGTATTGTAACAGATTCAATAAAGATTTTTTAAAACAATCCACATCAAAAAAATAAATAAATAAATCTTAAAATTAAAAAAAAAAGTCACTGGCCAGATTTCTTAGAGGTTGTCTGGCTTTAACAATGCCATTATTTGATCTGCCTCAATCCAATATTTGCCTCTGCGTAGCTTCTGTTACTAATATTACTTGGTTCTTTGATTTACTGAAAGAACTGTAAGCTTTGTTCCACAAATTATTAACCACCGTGAGCTTGAGCAAGTCACTTCGCCTCTCTGAGCAGCATAATACCTGGCTAATTTTAATGCCTGTAAAGTTTCCCAGGTGGACTGTAAATGTCTTGAGGGTAGGAAAAGTGTCGTGCACCGCGTTGTCTGCTTCTCATGTCCGGGACTGGCGGTTCTCCTCAACCAGGACTGAGGGCTCCTTTGTGCTGTTGCGGCCTGGGGACCTGGGAGCCTGTTCGGGTCGCTCAGGTTATGAGCACAGCAGCCCCCGAGCCGCCAGAACTCCTTGGCTCCGACATAAACAAAGCCAGGATCACTGTCTGGCTTTCCGAAGGAGAGCAGCCGTAACTCAGAATTAATCTTGGGGAGGCGAGCCTCATCCCCCTTCATCCCTGGGGTTTGACTCGGCTTCCCTTGGGCCAGCTTGAGCTTCTGCTGGACTCTGGCTCCATCTGGAGCTTACGCAGCACTTGTCTTCTGGGTGTTCCCAGAAAGCGTCACGGTTTCTTGCCCAGATTTAGCGCACTCCTTCCAAATCAAATTCAAGACCTACCTAATGCCCGATCCCACAAGCAACAGGTGCTGTTCTTTCTTTCACTACATCATTGCTCGCGCTTCAGTTGTTTAATTCAGTCCCATCAAGACTTAAGATGTTGGTTCTTTCCCATTCGGTTGCATTGCTGTTTCTGTTACCATTCGAGGTTTTGCTTTAGTTACTAGTGATTCTGAGGAGATGGTAAGTCTCGGAGGTTTCTGTGTGTGTTGAAAGTGCTTTTTCTTCCTTAATTCTGAGTAAGTAAAGAATTTTGTGTTTACTTGTGTTTGGGTTGTGTTTCTCGGAAACCTGTTTTCTCCTGCAGCCTTTGTTTTACATGCTTAATGAAGCTAATAATATCGTGCTTATTTAGCATTTTGATGATTAATTTTCCAGTACGTTGAGACAGTTGTTTACAGTTTTGTGGTTAAAGCTGAAGAATAGCTGATGTTATATCTATCATAAGTGCAGACGACAGGTGAAAATCACAAGTACATTTTACACACAGCACAGTTTAAGGTGGCAACTTTCTTTTTAACTCAAACAGGAAACTTAAGGCATAAGAATGTGGAGCTACTTCCCTCATGGTCCTGATAACATTTTTCAATCACCTTTTTCTTCTCTTCTACAACTTCTTCCATCTAAAAGTGGGGGCAGGCACCCCCTTTTCTCTCTTCATCATCTTCTGCTATGTGCTGGAATATACATGGTACATTACCAGAGTAATCATCCAACATTTTGAAATAGGAATATAGGGTTCCTAATGCCAATATCAGTTGTGTTCATAGTTTACCTTTTCGAAAGATATTTATTTATCTATTTGTTTCGCTGCTCCAGGTCTTAGTTGTAGCTTGCAAACTCTTAGTTGTGACATGTGGGGTCTGGTTCCTGGTTCCCTGACCAGGAATCGAACCCAGAGCCCCTGGTTCCTGAATCTGGTTCGATTCGAACCCAGAGCCCCAGAGTTGGGAGTGAGGGGTCTTAGCCACTGGACCATCAGGGGAGTCCCCATAGTTTGTCTTGGTCTTGTGCTTGTGGTCAAAACAGCCAAGTGCCATTCTTCTCGTGAACAGTCCCGACAGCCCTCACAGTGCCCCAAACCAAGTTATTGGATTCGGGTGGTCATTCTGATTGAATCGGAGTTGACTTGATGGTTGAGTACGAAGCTCTAGACACGGTGAGGTCTGGGATCAGCAAAATCATGAAGCTGGGGAGGAGTCCCTTGGCTGCGTTTTCCTCCTCCCCGCACTCCTGGCCGCGTCACTCCTTCCTGCCACCACCCCGGTAGGGCCCTTCCTGCTGCCGCTGCCAGCTGCCAGCTGTGTGCAGAGCAAGACCAGGTCGACGCATGTCCATGGGACCGGCTCGTGGTGTACACTCCGCCCAGGCCCGGAGCGGGAATCAAGCTCCCTGTGCACGGCCCAAGGACATGGCTGGAGGAGGCCCAGCCCGCCTGCTCTTCGCTGGCAATGCTGGAACCTTGAGGGGCTGCCTTGGTAGTGGTTCCGGGTGGCCCAGCCCGGTCTTCTCCCCTCCCCCGACTGGCTGATCTTCAGTTGCTGCCAGCGTAGAGCGAGCCAGCATGACAGCATTTCAGGCATCACTCACCAGAGTTGCTGGTTTGTTTATTTTTTAACAAAGTCCTCAGGTGTTCCTCCACACATCAGGGCTGACTGGTCCTCTGCTTCTTAAGCATCTGTGTAGTTTGACCTTCATCCTTCTTTTCAGGTAGTAAGTGTGATAACCTGGATTCTAAAGGTGGGGAGGGTGAGGCGGATGAGAAGTAAGTGTAGCATCAGCTCAGGTACCCGACTAGGGGCTGCGGTTCCCTCAGCCTCTCACCCACCTGTCACAGCCGCCCCTGGGGGGGTCAACCCCAAACTTAGCCTGCCTAGTGTTTCCCCCCCTTGGGACTTCTTGGAATGTACATGGCCATTTTATTTTATTCTGTCTTATTTTCTTTTCATAATATATACATTTTATAGAAGCACAGTTGACTCACAGTGTTTCAGGTGCACGGCAGGTGATTCAGTTATACATACACACATATATTATTGGGGGTGGGGGGCTTCCCCAGTGGCTCAGATGGTAAAGAATCTGCCTGCAATGCAGGAGGCATGGGTTCGATCCCTGGGTTGGGAAGATCCCCTGGAGAAGGGAATAGCAACCCACTCCAGTATTCTTGCCTGGAGAATCCCATGGACGGAGGGGCCTGGTGGGCTACCATCCGTGGGGTCACAAAAGAGACGCACCTTAGCGTCTAAACCACCACCATATTATTTTTCAGATTATTCTCCATTATAGGTTCTTAGAAGATACTGACTCTAGGTTTTATTTCAGTATGGCCAACCTGAAAATTGAACTGTCGAAGCTGGACAGCGAGGCATGGCCTGGGACGCTGGACGTAGAGAAGGAGAAGCTGATGCTGATCCATGAGAAGGAAGAGCTTCTGAAGGAGCTGCAGTTCGTCACCCCACAGAGGCGCACGCAGGATGAGCTGGAGAGCCTGGAGGCGGAGAGGCAGCGGCTGGAGGCGGAGCTGCTGGCCGTGAGGGGCGTGCCCAGCCAGGCCCTGGCCGAGAGGTTCGTCCCCGCCTCAAACGCACCTGCCCTTGGTGGACCGAGAGCCAGCACAAAGGACTTCCCCCCCGTAGAGCAGTAAAGCACACTCTCCTTGGGCCCCTTGGCTCCTCCACAATTGTTGAGAACGTGAAAATGCCTGAGACAGATGTTGAATAAGTAAGGAATGTTGACAGAAAACCAGGAATGCAGTCTGATAACAGTGGCTGTAAACTATCACACTCTGATAAGAGAGATTATCTGGACTGTTAGAGCAGCCCAAAGCTTCCTACTCTGGGCTTTATTACTCACAAGAATGCAAAAGCTGATTGCTTTTCAGTTCACAAGGAAAAGACCTCTTGCTCCCTTTGATATTTCACCAGGTCACAAGACCTTGGACTTTGTCAGTTGAAAACCCTCATCTGAAGCAGGTGGAAAATAGAAAGGAAAATACTTTAAGCCATTTTTAGATCTTCCTGTGGGAAGGTGTAAATTAATCATCTGATCTTAAAAAAAAAAAAATGCAGTTCTGTAAACAGATCAGCTGCACTCTCAGGCCGGGGGACGCATGTGTACAGGTTTGCCATGAGGCCATCGCCCTCCAGGGTCCAGGCCGCACTGACAGATGCCCAGACCCGTTTCCCTGTCTCAACCATAGGCCAAGTAGCCCTTTAGAACCCCACCCCGCACCCATCATTTAGGCCCACAGGTAAGGAGCAGAACGAAGGGCAAGAAATTCACATTTGCATATTTCAGGTGACCTGGAAGTAAGTTTAGAATCCCCAGCCATAATCCAGTCCCTTTTTTTTCTTTTTTTTTTTAAACTTCTTGGCTTCTTGCATGCCTTGTCCTCTATACGCGTTTAAGGTTGTGTGTTAACATAATACCAAAGCATTTGAGAAGTAGAGTGGTGGAGAAGGTGGGGATGGTGGGCAGGGAAAAGCAGCTCTGACATTCCTAGTCACGTGTTAGCGTGGGCACCTGTTTAACCGTGACCGTGTGAGGAGCGTTGGCCTCCGTGAGTTAAGGTGCTGACGGAGATGACTCGTGGCTGCCCGTCACAGCTTTCGGGAGCGTGAGAAAGTATCCCGGGGACCTGTTACAGATGACGGCCTTTCACCGTCTTAAATACTTGTCGTCACTCCCCTGCGTCTCCTCCCCTCCCGTGCTGACATCTCTAGTCTTGTGAGCTGCAGGCTCAGCCCACAGGCAGGTGTGAGCCGGGCTGGCCAGGTAGGGATCCATCTGAGCAAGACCAAAAGGAACAAAATGTAAGGGTCAGAAGGCAGACTTAAGTTGTTTCCCTGAATTATCTTGATGCTCTTGAGTGTCTGTGTCTGTGTTTCTTCAATTTCAAGATTTAAGAGATTCTCAGGTGAGATTCTGGGTCGTTACTGACTTGTGGTCTCTGCAGGAGCCCACAGAACCCACATGAATTTTCAGCCGGCGGGTGAGCCCCCAGAATCCCCCAGCCCCAGTCCTTGAGGCGTCACTGACTCACAGGACCAAGGAGATCAAGCTCGCCCCCTAGTGGTCATAAAGCGCATCCGGCAGAGTAATGCTCCTTGTGACCCGTCTCCCGCAAAGAGAAAGGGCTCTCAAATGAAAAAAGCCTTCCTGTGCATCTGCCTGTCCTTTCCTTACAGTTACTGAAATTCCTTAAACCCTGCGCTTTCCTACAGCTGATAAGATCTTAACATTGCTCCTTCTTTTTTCGTAACTCTTAGAGGTTTTGCCTTATGTCTTGCCAAGATGTCTTCATTCTCTTAATTATATGAATATTTTTGCCACTGGTTCTGAAAAAAAGGGCTTCCCTTGTGGCTCAGCTGGTACAGAATCCGCCTGCAATGTGGGAGACCTGGGTTCGATCCCTGGGTTGGGAAGATCCCCTGGAGAAGGGAATGGCTACCCACTCTAGTATTCTGGCCTGGAGAATTCCATGGACTGTCCAGTCCATGGGGTCACAAAGAATCAGATATGACTGAGCGACTTTCACTTCACTCACTGAAAAAAAATTTGTAGCAAGTGGGAGGGGTTATGAATGTAATTTTGTTTTTTGGTTTTTTTTAATGGAAAAGGAACTTGTTCCTTCTGTAGAGGATATGCGCCTTCACCCTGGGGACACCGGGGCAGAGGTGAGGGGTATGACGAGCCGTGGTATGGAGCCGTGGGACCATGGGAGGGGTCCTTTGAGGCCAGATGGAAGAGATCCTTCTCACTCAGGAGGACCACCAGCCCCGGCTGGAGAAGGGTGAGGGGAGACAGGGCTGACCTCTGAGCAGCATCTTGGGCCCTACCACAGAAGAAGGGGGAGAGGTCACTTCCCAGGAAGGAGACTGGGAACCAGCTCCCACCGGGAGAGGCTCTGAGCCCATCAAAGACAGGAGGTGGGGCGCTTGACCAAGGACAGTGACAGCCGTACCCACCTGGCGGGGCTTCTGTGACTCCTGGAGCCTTCGTTAAGCTTCTCTCAGTGACCTGCTACCTAGACACCTGCTGGACGGGGCCTGGGGAGGGGGTCCCAGGCTCTCCAGGCAGCCTGGGTGGAATGGGGAGAAAGAGCTGGGGCCTGCCCTCCAGGAGCTTAGGGTCCAGGGGTGGGACACAGGCCAGGCCTTGGGGGTTCAAGGGAACCAGAAAGGGTCCAGAAGAGCAGCACCTGAGCCATCATCAAGGGAAGACACGGGGACCATCAAGTATGACTGACTAGGACAGAAAGCTTCGAATTTAAATTGTAGCATGAAACACACTGTCACACTGAAGCCTCCTTCAGTTCAGTTCAGTCGCTCAGTCGTGTCTGACTCTGTGACCCCATGGACTGCAGCACGCCAGGCCTCCCTGTCCATGACCAACTCCCAGAGTCCACCCAAACTCATGTCCATCGAGTTGGTGATGCCATCCGACCATCTCATCCTTTGTCGTCCCCTTCTCCCACCTTCAGTCTTTCCCAGCATCAGGGTCTTTTCAAATGAGTCAGCTCTTTGCATGAGGTGGCCAAAGTATTGGAGTTTCAGCTTCAACATCAGTCCTTCCAATGAATATTCAGAACTGATCTCCTTTAGGATGGACTGGTTGGATCTCCTTGCAGTCCAAGGGACTCTCAAGAGTCTTCTCCAACACCACAGTTCAAAAGCATCAATTCTTCAGTGCTCAGCTCTCTTTATAGTCCAACTCTCACATCCAAACATGACTACTGGAAAAACCATATCTTTGACTAGATGGACCTTTGTTGGGAAAGTAATGTCTCTCTTTTTAACACACCAGAAAACCTTCGTATATGTGTGACACTTAGTTTTAAAACTTACCTCAAAAGTACTGCTTCTATATCAGGTAGATTGAAGGACTTTCTCCAGACCTTTGTGTACCTTCTAATTCAATTCATCTACTTTGAATTAATATTTTTCCTTGGTTTTGTGTATATGTAAGAGATTTAAAAAAAAAATAGGGACCATACTCCTTTTCAAAATACACCTGTGAAAGCTGTGAATTAAGAATTTATCACCCTTTGAAGTACTAAACAAAATGACAAGAGTTACTTTTTTTTTTTTAATTTTAACACAGAGTGAAATTGTGTTGGTTGACACATCAAAGGATAGATATCTATAAATAAAATATGGGCATGTTTCCTCGCTGCCTAAAACGTACATAGGATTTCAAAGAGGTTGAAAAATTAGGGAAGTTTTCTTTTTCTGCAAAGAAAAGTAGCTAATTTTTGTATTGGCACCTTGCAGGGTGTGCTGAGGCTCTGAACACGGGAGATTGGTTTTGATGTCTGCGGAGTTCTTTCACGCACGTGGCTGGCTCCGTTTGATCCCTTGCACAGCCTTAGCAGGTGGACACGGCAGGATTATAATCACCATTTTACAGATGAAGTCAGGAACCACAGTTAGGTGACTTACCGTGAGGACACGCCAGTAAGCAGCCCACCCCAGAACTGAAATTGTGGTGATTTCCTGGGTCCTTTTCTGCTCTTTTCAATGATGTCTAAAGACCCTGACGTAGACAGTATGTTTGATGTGTTTTTAAAATGGCTTACTCAAGTACACAATCCCATAATACTTGGATTTTTTTTTTTCAGTCTCATAAAAACTTGTTCAGCTGAATGTGGATTAAGTTTCATGAAAATCCAGTTGCAGGCGATAAGAGGTGCTGTCGATGGAAATCACTTTTATGTCTTTTGCTTGCTCAAAGGGTTAAGCCAAGATTAGCTCACACTGGGAATATGGACCCTGGACTAATTTGTTTCTTAATCGCCAGAATTCTCATCAAAATGAGATTGGAATTCTTGTCACTGAATATGATTTCAGAACAGTCCTTACCAAATTCCATGCTCAGATGATCTTTCCTAATTCCTGTTATTGTTGTCAGATGTTTTAGTAACGGAAGCGGAAGTCACAAGCCTGCAGAAGGATCCTTACTCTTTGCTCATCTCCTTTGTTTTCTTTTCCTCCCCACTGTCTTTCCCTAATTTGTGAGTGTGAGGGTTTTTTTACTCATTTAAGAAAATTTTAGAATACCAGAATTCTACAAGTTCTAGTAACACTGGCCATGTGGACATCTCTCCCCCTTCACTCAGTGGCTGTGGATGGCTCTGACCATTTTCCTTCTGATGGGTGGTTCTGTTTTCTCTGTGTTGAGTTCATTTGGATTTCACAAGGGAAAATAATAAGAATCTTTTTATTTTCCCTTCAGTTTCTATGCTTATCGTAGTTATGTCGAAAATAAATTTATTTCTCTCTTTTTCTTTTTTGTCTAGATTGAAATTGGAAGAGCAAAGGAAAGCGCTGCTACAGAAACTTGAAGAAACTACTAAATTAACTACATGTTTGCATTCACAACTTAAAAAGTAAGCCTGTTTGGTTCTTGAAGGGAAAATTTTTCTTGGCTACCTTCAGGCATGTTGCAATTCTGCTTCAATTACCTCCTCTTTATTTTTGATGACTTAAAAGTAAGAAAATAGTTATACTGGTACAGTTAAAACCTGGATGACCAGATTTAAAGTTGGAGAGACTTGTTTGTTTGCTTTCATGAACCCCAGGGTCCTGCTTGGAAGCTGTTTGCAATGTGTTGGGAAGAAGATATATTTGAGTGATCAGGACATACTTAGGAAAATAACACATTTCTCCACATCATCCCTTCTTTTAAAAAGGGAGATTTGCCCTAAAATAGCCACACATTCACTTCCAAAATATACACAGAAAGAGGAAGAAGGGGAGTGAGCCTAGCGGCCTTTGTCTTTAAAAGCTGGCCTTTTCCTCTCTCACAATAAAAGATTTCGTTCTTTAAGTAAAGTTATTGCATTAACCCTTCATACTGTTTACCTCCACACACACACTTTTATATGTTTTTAGTTGCACAGTTGTGTCTGGATATTTATGCAGATAGATTTATCAATAGATGTTTGATCCCTTTTTTAAATTTTTTGTAAACTTTTACACGAGGAGGAGTATTTTTGGTAAGAGTAGAATTGCTCCTTAAAGAGCCTTTAGAAAGCCGGGTTGGAAACGTTCGAGACTGGGCATGGAAACGTGTGGTGTGCCAGCAGATGCCCTTACCTGGTCATTGGCCTTGATCTTTGGCATCACTCGGTTCCTTCCTTCTCTGCCGAAGGAGCCAGCAGGGGCTTCCATCCACATCATTGAAGTTTCTTGTTTTGTTTTTGTTTTATTTATTTATTTATTTATTTTGGCTGTGCTGGTTTTCCATTGCTGCGTGGGCTTTTCTCCAGCTGTGGCAAGCAGGGGCCCCTCTCTAGCTGCTGTGCTTGGGCTGCTTGTGGCAGTGGCGTCTCTTGTCACTGAGCACAGGCTCCAGGGTGCTGGGTGTCAGTAGCTGCAGCCCCCGGGCTCAGTAGCTGTGGCGCGCAGGCTGCGTGGCTGCTCAGCGTGCGGGGTCTCTGCTGCTGAGCCGCCAGGGAAGCCCACGTCCAGGCTCTCACCGTGCTCCTTCCCCTCCCAGCCTCTCCGCCAGCACGCTGTCCGTGTCCTCCGGAAGCAGCCTGGGCTCCCTGGCCTCCAGCCGGGGGTCCCTGAACACGTCCAGCAGAGGGTCGCTCAACTCCCTCAGCTCCAGCGAGCTCTACTACACCAGCCAGGGCGACCAGCTGGACGCGGATTATCAGTACAAACTGGACTTCCTCCTGCAGGAGAAAGGCGGCTACATGCCTTCCGGCCCCATCACCACCATCCACGAACACGAGGTGGCCAAGTCCCCGAGCCAGCCTGGCCAGAGTGGCTCCGGGGGGGCGGCAGCCGCAGCCGCAGCCCCAGGCCACCCCGCGCCCCTGGCCGAGCCCCCCAAGTCCGTGACATCCCTGTCCTCGAGGTCCTCCCTGTCTTCCCTGTCCCCGCCTGGCTCCCCCTTGGTCTTGGAAGGTGCATTCCCCATGTCTACCCACGGCAGCCCCCTCCACCAGTTCTCTGCTGACTTTGAGGACTGCGAGCTGAGTAGCCACTTTGCAGACATCAGCCTCAGAGAGCATCAACTGCTGCTGGACCCTGACCCGGGAGGAGCGCCCTCGTCTCTGCTGGATGAGAACAAGGAGCTCGGCGAGTGTGCTCAGGAGCCGCTGTACGAGGGGCCCGCAGGTACACAGAGACCCCGCTCTAAGCTGCCCCTGCCAAACCATCTTAAAGGATGAGGGGAGGTTACTTTTTCTGTGGGAGCAAGTATTGGTACATGTCCCCCTTCTCTTTCTGCTGCTCTTTTCTCATTTTGGCTTCATTTGGGAAAGAACGTTTATTGCTATAACTTGCACATTTTTTTTTCTCATCAAATACAAATCTCCTTCCGTATTTAATAGATTTAATCGTTAAATGTCCATTATGTCATCTGGAACCCTGCTGTGTCCTGCAGCTGCCTGGGGACATACTTTGTGAACATTCTTCAGGCTTTCAGATAAGGGTCTGTTTCTGAAATAGTGAGGTGGGGAAGAGGACTTTTTTTTTTTTTTTTTTCAAAGTTGGCCTAAAACAGATTCAAACCAAGGCAATTAACATAGCAGCTAATTAGTACCAAGGTTCAATGTTTAGATTGCTATGGGAATTCTCTATAAATACAGTTTCTGTTTCATGCCAGACTCTCCCTTTCCGTGGAGAGTTAATTTGGAGACAGCGGTCCCAGCCTGCGGTATCGCCCTGCCACCTTCTGGCTGTAGAGCTAGTTGCCATGGGGTTGAGTTCCCACTCCTGCCTCTGACCTCAGAGAGGCAGAAACAGAGGGGGAATCTACTACGCTTTAATTGCTTGCTTTTGCGAGGCCGGAGCTTTTAATACAGCAGATGTGGTTGTAAAGATCCCGGGACGGCGTGCACCTTGGTTGGCAGGTGGTCACAGCTATGGTCCGAGGAGCCCGCCCCAAACACGATGAGAAAGAGACTCCAGCGCCCAGGGTGCAGACAGAGATGCTAGGTGGTTCGTGTGCCGCTCGCCCGGCAGGTGCCAAAGCTGCAAGTGACGTGTTAACTGAAATAAATAGCCGCAAAGAAAAGGAACACCGAAGCAGTGTTTACACAATGGCTCCAGCAAAGCAGAGACCTGCTGCGGGGCCTCGCGCCTGCCCCCTGGAAGGTGTGCGGTGTGTGGCACTGGGGCCACCACCCCCCGGAGCCAGCCGGACCTGCACTCGCATCTCAGGGGCCGCTCAGTTCCAGCGAGCACGTTGCCCCATCTCTCAGGCTCGTTAGTTCCTCACCTGCAAGGTAGGGGCAGCACTGTATCTACCTCGTGGGGTGCTGGGAAGGTTGATGCTCTCATAATGCATCAGAAGCATCAGCCATGCCTGGCGCTTGGTGCGCAGCTCACGGGAGTTAATATCACCCCTGTGACACTGAGCAATGCAAATTCTGCCAAACCCAGTTCCTACCACAAACCACTGACATCTACGAAAGGAAGATAAAGCAAGAGAGAGGGAAGAAAGAGGAGTGGGTTTTGTGCCTTTCTCCTGTGCTCTGGGCCTAAAGGACCTTACAGTTTCCGAGCATTTCGTCCTGTCCCTGCTGGATGGCGGAAATCAAGAATACCTCCAAAGTCCTTCCGCAGTCAGTCTCTGTCACCGTCAAAGTCAATTTCAGGCTGCCGTGGTTATTCCTGGGGGTAATCAATAAATCATGTCATCACCTTCACCACTCGTGAAGGAGGGGTGGGTGGAGAGAAGGCACTCCATCATCAAGGAAGAAGCGTTCGCCCTGCCAGAAATAAAAAGGGAAAGGCAGCAATCAATCCAGAATCTAGAGCCTCAAGACTTAAACATCTTAACAAGATGTAAAGTCACGACTCAGAAGGGGGGCGAAATGCATACCAGTGTGGATCCCTGCTCTCCGTTGGCCGAGGATGAAAGCGCTCCATGGGCTTGCAGCTTATTACACGGGAGCGCAGCTTCAGACGAGGCTGCTGGCTCTCCGCAGGACGCCCAGCCATGAATATGAGTCAGAGATAAAAGTTAAGTGGGAGTCAGTGAGGATTCAGTAACTCACAGTTTTTAATGGTATTTAGCCAGTGAGGAATTCTGTAAGTCAAAGATGTTTCCCCTTTAACTTCTATTAGAGCAGCAGCTGGGGAGATGGAGACTGGAAAGACGTTTCTTCCATCGAGCACCAGAAGCTGTTATGGAAACTTCTCCAGCACTTGAGGAGGCAGAGAGCTTCTTACCCCCCACCGTGGCATCTGTAGTGATCACAGAGACAAGGGAGGCAGGGGACTCAGGAGAGTGTGTGCCACTGATCCCTCCCCTTAAAATATCCCAGGACCGGGGAACACCAGATTCTTTCCCAAATAATGACCAAAATAACAAGTATCCCAGGATTTTGTAACTCATAGCGCCTGGAATCATCCACTTCTGTTGATTTGAATAGTAACATCCTTGATTCTCAGTGGAAATTTTATTTTGAGTTTCTCAGAACCAAACCATGTGTGTGCCTGCATGTGTGTGTGTGTGTGTGTGTGTGTTAGACTTAACTTTTCCTAAGAAGAAATCCTAATGGTGGCTGTCACTCTGCCCTCCCTAGATGTTGAAAAATCGTTACCAAAAAGAAGAGGAATCCACTTGCCGGGGGAGAAGACCGCCTGCGTGTCGGCTGCGGTCTCGGATGAGTCAGTGGCTGGGGACAGCGGGGTCTACGAAGCGTTCGTGAAACAGTAAGGACCCAGCCCGAGTGGCTGCTGCACGCACGTGGGTTACCGGCTAGGAGGGCCCTGCCCTCCGTTCACTCGCTGCAGCGGGAAGCGCTGTGGGCCTTAAAGCAGGGGCAGGCCTGAGAAGGTCAGGGGTGCCGGCAGCATCCCACTGGCAAGGAAGTGAGGAACAGGTTGATGTGCTCATCAGCTGAACCTCTTAGAGACGTAAACACGATTTTAAAAAATTTATTTATTTGTGTCAGGTCTAGGTAGCAGCACAGGGCATCTCCACTGTGGTTTGTGGGCTTCTCTAGCTTCAGCGCCCAGACTTCCATGTAGCTGTGGTGCAAGGGTGTAGTTTCCCTGAGGTGTGTTGATCTGAGTTCTCAGACCAAGGGTCACCATGTCCCCTGCACACTGGACCACCAGGGAAATCCCGCAAGCTTGATTAACTGGGCACGTCACAGCGGCCGCCCAGTGCCCGTTTGGCGCACGGAGCGTCTCACGTGTGCAGGTCTCAGGCAGCCCAGTCCAGGGTGCGGCACGTCCTGGGGAGCCATGGGAAAGCCAGCCACCAGGCAGGCCTCCCCCTCGGAGCCCAGGTGCAGAGTCCTCCCGACGAGGGGAAGCCAGATATGAAAGAGCGAGCTTGCACTGGGGTCAGGCCCGCGGGCCAGTCCAGGAGTGGCCTTAGTTCAGGTTTTTGTTCAGAATCAGTGAGGGGCAAACAGTTCCCAGGTGGTGCTAGTGGTCAAGAACCCGCCTGCCAATGCAGGGAGATGTAAGAGACGCGGGTTCGATCCCTGGGTTGGGAAGATCCCCTGGAGGCGGGCACGGCAACCCCTCCAGTGTTCTTGCCTGGAGAATCCAATGGGCAGAGGAGCCTGGCGGGCTACAGTCCATGGGGGTCGCAGAAAGTCAGACACCACCGAAGCGACTTAGCACGCACGCAGGCAGACAGCAACCACAGCTCCACTTGTCCCGGTTCGCAACCGTTCACCCATGCCTGCCGTTGCCCCATGCGCAGGCCCAGTGAGGCCGAGGACGTGCCGTACAGCGAGGAGGACGCCGTGGTCATGGAGACGGCCCAGGTGCAGATCGGGCTGAGGTGAGGATGGCTCCGGAAGGGCGGCTTCCCGCCTCCCTGCGCCGGCGAGTGGCCTGTGCCCTGTCTCATCTCATCCGCTTCTCTCTGAATAGATACGATGCAAAAAGGTCAAGTTTCGTGGTGACTGTAGCACAACTCCGAAACCTGCATGCCTTCCTGATACCTCACTCTTCAAAAGTGTAAGTAGAATCTGTGGAGAACAAATGGAAGAACTTCAGATTACCCAGTGAGAATTTTACATCTAGCAGCTCATCCAGGTGAAGACACAGGGAAAAATATAGCAGGGCTGGTCATGCCTTCATGAGCTCTAGATAGAGACGAAGAGGGGGTGAGGCGGGCCCACCCCCTCCTTTGGTTTTATGAACGGGGCAGCGAGGTGGGGGCTTAAGGGGGTGGCTCCACACCCCAGGAGCCTGCCTCCCAGCTCTGAGGTTGGGGCTCCCCATCAGTAGTGTTCAGGGATGACTGGCTGATGATTCTTTCGGTGACTTCTCCCTCCTAATTGAAGGCAAAAGGAGAAGGGGAGACAGAGGATGAGATGGTTGGATGGCATCACCGACTCATTGGATATGAGTTTGAGCAAACTCCGGGAGATAGTGGAGGACAGGGGAGCCTGGCGTGCTGCAGCCCACGGGGTCACAAGGAGTCGGACACGACTCAGCGACTGAACGACAACAGGAAGGCAGAGAAAGACGACTTCTCCCGCTACACCTCCAGCCTTAACGGCTGCGGCCCAGGGCCCACTAGGTTTTTCATGCTGAGTCCCCGTAATCAGTGTCGATACAAACACAGAAAGGCCTTCCTCGGTTCTTCACGTGAACGTATACTTTTTATTGTCGGAGAAGGAAGCTCTTTAGAATATGAAACAGAAAGCCTGGAAATGGGGCAGTGGGGAGGGATTTAATGGGTATTCTGTTTCTGGGAATTTAACAGAATTTAAATACCTCATGCTGTTTATAGGGACTGTGGGTCCTCATGTAATATGCGCTCAGAAAACTCACTTGAAAGTGGTGGTAGAAGGTACTGTTTTTGTCAGACTCTTCCTGTGAATTTGACAAAGCATGAAACCGTTTATCATATCTGAGACTTCTGAGATGCTAGGCAGTGATTTTTTGAACTGTTAAAAATTCATCTCTCTTAAATCGTCATAACTGTACACTCCTTAGTGTTTCTTTTCCTCTGGAAGGACAAGACGTCCCATCCCTAGGGAATGACCATCAGCATTTCTTGTCTAATGCACAGGACGAGTGTTCTTTGGGACACAGTCACCCGTGTCTACTTGGCATCCCCACTTTCGCAGGTCCAGGTGGTGATCACTGTGGAACTGGCCGGACGTGGGCAGGCGGGACGCAAATCCGTCCACTCCTAGGTCTTCATCCCCCTCACTTCCCTGCCGAGGGCCTTTGCTGCAGCTCCAGGGCCGGGGGGCAGGCTCAGCCTGGCATGATCCAGGATGCTGCGGGCACCGGTGTGTTAGGAACAGAGCCTCCGAGCCCCTGGGTATGACGACGATGACCGTGGTGGCCGTGAGCCTGGGGTTGGCGATGAAGTCGGTGTCCCCGGCGCTCCTCCCCCGGGAGGACCATTCCAAACACCAGTTGCAAAGTCAGGATCGTTGAACCGGTGACTCCATTTCATCCTTGTTCTTTGCAGGTATTTCCGGGTTGCTCTGCTTCCCTCCTCAAGTGACGTCAGCTGTCTGTTTCGAACGAAAGTGCACCCAGCTGCGGAGTCCCTGCTGTTCAGTGATGTGTTCAGAGTGGCCATCTCCCAGACGGCCCTGCAGCAGAAGACCCTGAGGGTGGACCTGTGCTCCGTCGGGAAACACCGCAGGGAGGAGTGCCTGGTAGGACCTCTCATTTCGACCTTCAGGTGACACCACTGGATGTGCTGAGAGTCCCTTTCCAGTGGCCATTCTGCCAGCCCCGAACTACTGCCTGTCTGCCCAGTGCCTCCAACACAGCCCAGCAGTGGCTTCATTTTTTTGTCTGAAGTCTTAATCTCTGCTTTCCGTTCTCTTTATTTCGGACCTTTCTGATTTTGCTTAGCAATTATGATCCTCTGTAAAAATCGAGTTCTGTATTTCTAACCTTTGGAACTTTGGCCTCTGTTATAACCATCACTGTAGAGTATGCGTATTTATTCCCAATATGAGCCCAGTGCTGGGCACTTTACATACATTATCTCACTCATCCCCTGGACAGTCTTAGGAAAAGGGTATGATGACATTTGCAGATGAGGAACTCCTTAGAGGGGTCATGTGTTCAAGGTCACGCAGCTTGTGAATATGGATAGATATCGAAAGGACATCCCACCCCTAGTTCACTGTTCAGATTTAATTTACGCAGAACAGTGAGTAAAGTTCCCTACTTGAGCACGTTCTCCCAGTGATGGGGGTAGAGCTGGTAGGAAGACCTCAGTATGACTGTTAAGAGCGATAGGACACTTGCACGCCAGCACAGAAGACTTCACACGTCACTGATAGCGGGTTCAGCCCACCACTGGGTACATCAGGACATCCCAGCAGAGCTGCACAGAGTGTTCAGGTACAGGCATCTAGAGGTGTGCCCCGGTTTCAGGAAGCCATGCTGTCTCCAGCTGAAATGCGTGTAGTTCAAGGGTCAGCTGTAACACCAATCAAAAAATGAACACTGGGATTCTTTCAAGGTCCACTTACACACAGATTTTTTTTTTTCCTACCAAATTCATGCCATAATACTACATAATCTGTGGTTAATTGAATCTGAGGCTGTGGAACCTTGAATACAAGGGCCAACTGTAAAGTTACACGTAGATTTTCAACGGCAGAGTGGGGAGTGCTGTCGGCCCCCCTAACCCTCATGGTGTTCAAGAGCCAACTTCATTTTTCTTTTTCAACATTTCTTACTTAGTCACACCTGAAAATATAAGACATCTCCAGGTTTAAAAAAAGAAATCCACCAGTGCTTTGTATCATGAGTATTGCATCTTTTTTTTTTCCCTAAAACAAGCTTGTCTAATAATCTTCATTATATTAGAGGGAGCAAATATAGATTGAAACATTTCATTTTCTCTCTCTCTCTTTTTTTCTTGTTTCCTTTCCTTTCACACAGGCGGGAACTCAGATCAGCCTGGCGGACCTACCCTTTTCCAGTGGGGTTTTCACTCTGTGGTATAACTTGCTTCCTTCAAAGCAAATGCCCTGCAAGAAGAAAGAAGAGGAGACTGAGGACTCGGTATTTCAACCAAGCCAGCCACTCGTGGATTCCGTAGACTTGGTGAGTCAAGTCTTACTGAGAGACTTAGGTCTGCAGCCCCTCTGAAATTAATCTTTGTGTAGGCTTTGAGGTAGAGGTCAGGGTCGTTTCTTTTTTTTATCCATGTGCTAGCCAATTGACCCAGGATTATTTGTTGAAAATACATCTTTCCTTAACTGCACTGCAGTGCCAGCTTTTATCCTAAGTCAGATGACTTCTGCGTGTTAGCCTGTCCCTGAACTTTCTGTTCTGCTCTGTTGGCTTGGTTGTCTATCTCTGTCTACAATACTAGGCTTTTTCAAAATGAAGGCTTTCAAGAATTCATCATTTAGAATGATATTTTCTGAGGCTATTTATAGATCATTGCTATCAGATTAAGGAAGTTTCCTTCTCTTTCTAGTTGGCTAAGGGTTTTATTATGCATGGATATTGGATTTTATCAAGCATTTTTACTATATCTATCTCCTAAGATGATTACATGGCTGTTTCCTTTTATTTTCTCAATGTAGTGGATTATACATTGATTGACTTTTGAATGCTAAATCTGTTTCAGATTCCTGGAATAAAGCAGACTGAACTGTGTATCTAATACATGTGTTTACATATGTTCTATCGTAGAGAATATTGAGACCTGCTTTATGGCTTAGCAGGGGTTCGCTTTTAGTATAAGTCCCACATGCTCTTGAAAAGGGTGTGTTTTCTGCAGGCCACCTTTGATGGTTTTGCTTTTCAAATCTTCTGCATTTACTGATTTTTCAATTTGCTTCTTTTATCACTGTTTAAAGGTACAGTACATCTCCAGCTTATGCTTACAGATGACTGTTTCTTCTTTTAGTTCTGTTAGTCTTTGCTTTATGTATTTTGCATCCAAGTTATTAGATGAATATAAATTTAGCATCATATTGTATCTTTCTGTTCAACTGACCCTTTTATCTCTATAAAATATCCCTCTTGCTAATAACGCTGATATTAATAATCCTATCAGTTTTTTTGGTTAGCATTTGCATGGTTAATCTTTTATTATTCTTTTACTTTCAACCTTTCTGAGTTCTTGTATGTAAAGTGTTTCACTTGTAAGCGGTACTTAGTTGGTTTTGATGTCTTATCCAGTTTTAAAATCTTCTTTTAATTGAAATGTTTATTTACACTTAATGCTATTATTGTTATATTTGGCTTTGAACCTTTCATCTTACTCTTTGTTCCCTTTTAGTCCTTGTTTTTCCCCTTCTTTTGGATTAACCAAGTATTTTTAAACTTAGATTTTTTCTTTCTTCAGATCATTAATTAGTACTACAGTCTTTTCTTTTTTGCTGTTTCCCTGATGATTACAGCATGCATCCTTATTAGAAACTGCGTTGAATTAATGCTTTTTGCTTTTTTGCAAATGGTACAAAGATTTTTAAAGGCTTTTCTTTTACTTCATGATTCTCTTTCCTCCTCCTGTGCAATTACCGGATATATTTTAGTTACATTTATTTTAAATCCCGCAACACATTATTATCATTGTTTTATTGACAATCAGCATTTATTCCGGTTTCCCCTATACCCTTTAGCCTTTCTTTTCCTTTCTGCATTATTGTGCTTCCAATTCAGGTCATTCGCCTTCTGCCTGGAGAATTTCCTTTAGTGTTTCTTTTAGTACAGGTCTTTTGGCATGTTCTTTCAATTTCATTTGTGAAGGACTCTTTTTCCTGCATATTCAGAATTCTAAGTAAGTGATTATTTCTCTGGACACGTTGAAAACAATGTTTTGTTGTCATCTGGCTTCCACTGATTCTGTTCAGCTGCTGGAGGACAGGCTAATCGTTGATTCTTATAAAGTATTACACCTTTTTTCTTTCACTGCTTGTAAAATTTCCTCTTTTTCTTTGGTTTTCAGCAGTTTCACTCAAATGTGCTCATGTATTTTTCTGTTTATTTTAAATTCTCCATTGTTTCATCCGTTTTCTTGAACATATTAATTACAAAACTTTTACTTTCTTCTCTAGATATGTGGATCACCTATGGGTCTGCTTCTTTTGCCAGTCATTCTTCTTGGCTTTCAGTCGTGGGGTTCTGTTTCCAGCGGGGTGCTGGATGTTATGTATGGAGTGCAGAGGATCTGGTGGGTAGCTTCCTCTAGAGATGATCCAGTATCCTTCTGGAAGGCAGATGACAACATGGACAGCTCACCTGGATCACTTGAGGGACCTGAATTATTCTCTTCCTTCCTAGGACCATGAGGCAACTGAAGTATCTGCTTACCATTCAGCCTCCTAGCAGCTGGTTTTACTTTCTCAGCTTCTCACTCTGCACGTATGTGGCTTAGAGGGTGCAAAGATCTCGAAAGGAATATTGTGCACTTTGCAGTTTATCTTCCCAGACCCCTCATGGGCAGTCTCCCTTGTCCTCAGCTCTGTTTTCATCTCTGCATCCTCCCCTCACTGCCTCAGTCCAGGGCGACCATAGCCTGTCACCTGTGAGCCTCACCACGGCATCGAGACACACCCCCAAGGAGAAGAGTGGCATTACATTTCCTTACATTCCCCTCCTCCCGGGGATCTTCACCCTTGAGTCCTAACTGCCTTTGTTGCTCTTCGTTGCTTTGAAACAGCTGGAGTTTTTTGCTTTTCCTTTTATTGTATTCAGCTTTCATATTTGTTCTCAGCGAAAGAAGTGAGTCTCGTACTTCCTTCTCCTCCACAACTAGAGCCCCAGTCCCCATCTGATAACGTTTTAAATCATTTCTGAAGTTTACGGTGTTAATGGCCCTACGTTGTACCTTCTCCAGGATGCAGTGTCAGCCTTACTTGCAAGAACATCAGCTGAGCTTTTGGCCGTGGAACAAGAATTAGCACAAGAAAAAGAACCAGGGCAGGAAGAAGAGCACAGAGGTCCAGATGGAGATTGGTAAATAAGAGTTCTTTCATTCTGCTCCTGGCATCTCAAAGAGGGTGTGTTTAGTTTCTCAGAAGACACTTTGAGGGACACCTTCATGGGTTTAGATCTTGTTCTGGAATTAATAGAAAGTAACGCAGCTTCAAGGAGTGGCCCCAGGAAAAGCCGCTCCTTGGTGTTAGAGAGTTGAAAAAGTAATGATGAGACCGTGGACAAAGTTACTAACATGTGAGCAAGATTCTTACCTCAGTAATTTTGACACTACTTTCTGAACTTTTCTTGTTCATTTGTTTAAAGTCTAAACTATTTTGAAAAACATGATAGTTTATTACAGAGTCATAGATAAATTTAAACGCAGACTCTTTTTCTGTAAACTACTGGAGGCACCATTTAGGTGCTGGTAGTTCAAGACAGATTTTTAGAAAACAGCTTCTAAGTGGTTACTTTTCTGTTTGTGTAACTATTCACCTTCTTTTACTGTTCCCTTCTCACTTTTCATACCTCGATTTTTTTATTTTTTTAAAGAAAAAAAGGTTATTACAGCATTTATCTAGATACATATATGTATAAAGAACTGTATTTCCAAGTTTGCACTGTTTTCTCTAAAAAACATATTTTAGTGAAAGTGTCAGTTTTTTTTAGTACATATGTAAAATCATTTGAACTCATTTTGTGTGTATTGTTACACTGTTGTGTTTGAACTACTGTCAACATATATTTGCATATACATACATATACAGCAGCATTTGTGTGTGTGTGTGTGTGTATACAAGAGTTTCTACAAACTTGGAGTAACAAGATGTAAATAACAAAATTGTGGATATTTGGAAGCAGAAGCTTACTACAGCGACATAAAAAGGTACAGAGATACCTTGTTCTTATCAAAAGTCCTTTATAGTGAATAAAAATCAGAGCACGGCAAAAAAAAGTAAGTACGAGAGTGATTATGAGGTTCATCGTATCTTTAAATACCTTGCATACATAAAGTACAACTTGTTTCACACATATTTCAACAAAATACACTTAGAGAGTCTTCCCTGGCGGTCCAGTGGCTGAGACTCCATGCTCCCAATGCAGGGAGCTTAGGTTCGACCCCTGGTCAGAGAGCTAGGTCCCACAGGCTGCCGCTGAAGGTCGTGCATGCCGCGACAAAGACCGAAAACCCCACGTGCTGCAGCTGGAACCCGGCGCAGCCAGAGAAGTAAATATTTTTTAAAATACACTGAGACTGCAACCTCAGGGAACTGATGACTTATAGTCCTCATTGCTAGCTCCCCCACATTCATTTCATGACCAACTGTTTAACAACTAGTCTGTTCCAATTTGTCGACATATCACTGATCACAGTTAAAGCTTGACCTTTAGTTATCAGTGGAAACAGTGTTCCCATACCAAGAACATGAAACTCCACAAAGAATGAGATATTCTTCCCCATCCGGAGACTCTTTGCTTTCCTGTCAGATCAGTTTATACAGAATATGAACCCTATTTGTTTTCCGGAGCCTAACTTTTAGTGCCACCCAAGCCCAGGTAGTGGCTTTTGTTAAAGACAAGATCACAGACCATTCAGAGTCTTCTGTTATCCGAGTGGTTAAGACTCTTCTATCCAGGGTTCCACCTTTGCTACACTGTAAGCATGGTTGATTGGAGAAGGAAATGGCAACCCACTCCAGTATTCTTGCCTGGAGAATCCCATGGACAGAGGAGCCTGGCGGGCTACAGTCCACCGGGTCGCAAAGAGTCGGACACGACTGAGCGACTTCACATCACATCACAAGCATGGTTGATAGTGGATATTTTTATTCACTCTTAGCAGAGTTGCTCTAGTCTGTGGTTTGATTAATTGTATAATAAATGAACAACTGACACCAAGTTATAGTAGAGCGAGTGTCAATATTTTTAAATGGTGGGTTAAACTTTGTATGTGATCTTTTAGCATATTTAGCATAATTTAGGACTGAAGTGACTTAGCAGCAGCAGCAGCAGAAATTATATCAAGTTTCATGAATTTCACTTTTTGGTTTTTTTTTTAATGGTGATTTTACTGCAGATTGCTGGAGAGTAAGGTGTTGACTTTATTTTTCATGAGCATTTTAGTAAAAGTTTCCAGCCAGAGAACTGGCTTGCATCGTGATGCGTGAGTCTGTTCGTGACCCAGAGGAAGGGTTAACGTGCCCAGGTACCACTGATCACATAGCGCATCTGGTTGACCCTAAACGGGGTCGTGTTCTGTTTCACCCATAGGTTGGCCATGCTGAGAGAGGCCTCAGATGAAATTGTGGCCAAGGAAGGGGCTGAAGTGAAATTGGCGGAGGGCAGTCGCTGTGTGGAAGACGCAAGCTCCTGCCCAAGTGTGCCCAAGATGAGTGAGGACACAAGTAGGAAAGACAGCAGCTGTGCCAGTGACCTTGGGACGCAGCCCCCCGCAGGAACACTGGCCCTGGTGAGCGTTGCCGACCGCTCCCTCCTAAAGCAGTCTCCTAGAGGCACCACGGAGTCCAGGCTTGTCTCTGTGCATAATTCATGTTAGGATTTTTGTGCCAAAGCTGATCAAGATGAGTGTTTGCGGGAACAGACCACAAGAAGCATTATAAATGCCTCAACATTTTCAAGTGGGCCCCAAATATTCATTCTCTGCTTAAATTTCATAAAAGAAGATAAACAGTGCTGTTTAGCTCTCTGTGAGTGTTCTGTGACTATTTACTGAAAGTGTTTTCAGGATTTCCTGGAAAACTCCAGGATGCCTGCTTAATTGTTTTACGTTTCATAAATGTTATGAGTCTGTTTCAGTCTCAAACGTGAAGTGAGCGTGTGAAGCCCATTTTGGTTAGATGGGGTTCTCACTGAAACCAGTCCCGGAAGGGGCAGGTGACCTGATTGTGTGCGGTTGCCAGGCCCGTTAACCAGGTGGTTTTGCTGGTTAGTGAGGGATGCGGGGGCTTGCCTGGTGGTGCAGTGGTAAAGAATCTTCCTGCAACGCAGGAGACGAGGGTTCGATCCTGGGTCAGGGAGAGCCCCAGGAGAAGGAAATGGCAACCCACTCCAGGACTCTTGCCTGGGTCGTCCCATGGACAGAGGAGCCTGGCTGACTACAGCCACTGGGGCACCAGGAGTCAAACCCAACTTAGTGACTGAACAAAGAGACATGTTGAGACTGCCAGACTGCCATCTCCAAAGGGGGGAAGCCATTTTCAAGGTTTGAGGGTGCCAACCACTGTGAGAGTTTTAAAAATTCCAATTTATTTCTGATTAAAAACAGTACTAACCCTGACTGAACACTTCATGTGTGTGAGTACATTCGGCCCTCAGTGTCCATGGTCTCTGCATCCGTGGATTCAACCAACCATGGATCTGACTCAGCAACCTGCAGATAGTAACCGTGGTCCATGAGTAGCTGACCGCGATGATGGGGAACCCCAGATGGGGAGGCCAGCCGTGGGACCTGAGCATCCACGGAGCTCAGTGTGCTGGAACCCCACCGCCACGGAGACCCATGATGGCTGTATATATAAATTTGTATTCTGTGCAAACCAGAGGTTTAACTAGTGTATTTCCATCTTCCTATGTTTAACTACTTTTATCATTTATTCAGCAAAAAAAACTAACCATGAGGTTGAGTACTGTTTAATGATGAAGCATTCTCAAATCAGACTCTTTGTAGAAGCACATTACCCCTCTGTAAACCAAGGCTTCATTATTTTAGGCCTGAACTATTAGAGGGGGCCCCGCCATTCCATTTATGGGTGACCTTGTTGGACAAATACGATCCTACCCACTGAAGGTGACTTCCCAGAAACTAATAGAAAACCGCCTTCACGTCTGGAGAAAGGCCCTGGTGCTCCCTGGGTCTCTTGTAAGCTGTTCCTTCCACACTCAGGAGAGGAGCACCCCATGCTCCCCTCTCACCACCCCTGACAGATCGCCGACCTCTCTTCCAGGTTGATAAAGAGACAAACACCGACGAGGCCGGCGGTGCCAGCATGGTTGTACGCCCCAAAGACCACAGCAGCCTGAGCGCGCGCCAGCGCCCCTTCATGAGGAGCAGCGTGATCGTGCGCTCGCAGACCTTCTCCCCCGGGGAGCGCAGCCAGTACGTGTGCAGGGTAAGGCTCTGCGGGGTCAGAGGCCTAGGGGTCAGGAGTCTGTGGGGTCAGGGGTCTTCGAGGTCAGGGGTCTGCAGGATCAGGGATCTTTGAGGTCAGGGGCCTAGGGGGTCAGGGGCCTAAGGAGTCATTGGTCTGAAGGGTCAGGAGTCTGTGGGGTCAGGGGTCTTCGAGGTCAGGGGTCTGCAGGATCAGGAATCTTTGAGGTCAGGGGCCTACGAGGTCAGGGGCCTGGGGGTAAGGCTCTGCGGGGTCAGGGGTCTGCGGGGTGACGGCTCTGCGGGGTCAGGAACCTGTGGGGTCAGGGGCCTATGGGGTCAGGGGTCTGCAGGGTAAGGCTCTGTAGGGTCAGGGATCTGTGGGGTCAGGAGTCCATGGGGTCAGGGGTCTGTGGGGTGAGGCTCTGCAGGCTCAGGGGTCTGCGGGGTCAGGGTCCGTGGGGTCAGGGGTCTGTGGTGTCAGGGCTCCACAGGGTCAGGGGTCCGTGGGATCAAGGGTCCGCAGGGCAGGTCGTTTCTCGGGAGCTGCCACATCCACCCCCTGCCCCCGGGGTGGCCCAGCAGTGACAATAGACTGGGCCACGGGCGTCTTCAAATTCGAATTAGGGGGAGCCTGGTGGGCTGCCGTTTGTGGGGTCGCACAGAGTCGGACATGACTGAAGTGACTTAGCAGCAGCAGCAGCAGCAATGACTAGAAATGCCAGAAAATATACATGAAATATCACACTCCCAATCATTCTTTTTAGTGTGGGTTGTGGAATTTTTTCCTTTCCTTTTTTTTCCCACATTTACCATCTCTTCATTTCTACTGCCTTTGATCTGGCAAATAACTGACCTTAAGGGCCTGGCTGCTCAGTCTGTCTGGACCCCAGTGTGTATTCAAAACCTTCAGTGACGCGAGAGTTACGGTGGCTGGTGTATTTCGGCAGTGTATCATGCCTGCTTCAAACCACGTTGGTCCTGCCAAATTAAAAATAGTGAATTGCGTTTCAGAACAAAAATCGCCTTCATTGATGCCTCCAAACAGATTCATAGTTCTGTGGAGAGAATTGTGTGATATATATCAGTTTATCACATTCTAGTTCCATAAGTATTTGTAATTTATAGTAATTTAGTTTTGACATTACAAAGTGGGTTAGAAAATACTTAGGAAATTCTAAATTTATCCATTCAGTTCAACAAACATTTTTATTAAGCACCTGCTATTTATTAAGCATAACTTCAGATACTTGGGACTCATCCGTGAACCAAAGACCCAGAGCTCTGCCCTTGCAAGGCTTTCGTTCTTATGAGTTGAGCCAAACAGTAAACATGATGAATAACCTCTGACGTCTCTGGGTGAGGCCCAGTGCTATGGAAAACTGTAGAGCAAGGTAAGAAGGGTTAGGATGTTGAGGATGAAGGTTGCAAATTGAAGCAGGGTTGAGAACAGACATCCCTGAAAGGTGACATTTCAGCAAAGACCTGAAGCAGGTGAGGCAGTGGAGATGGCCCCCCTGGGTGAGGGTGTCCTTGATGCCGTGACTTCACTCTGATCCTGAGCTCTGTGCTTCACACAAACTTTTCTTCTAAAGAATGGATGATGCATATTAGCTAACAATTCAAAGGATAATTTCATTTCAAAATGTATGTAATTATCTTAACACATAACTTCTTATAACTAAAATCAAAAGGTAATTATTTAAGAAAATTAGAAAAGCATCAAATGGGGAAAAACTCGTTTGAGGAGGATTTTCTTAAAGAAATAAACTGTGGAGAAGGAAATAGCAACCCACTCCAGTATTCTTGCCTGGAGAATCCCATGGACAGAGGAGCCTGGGGGGCTACAGTCCATGGGGTCGCAAAGAGTTGGACACGACTGAAGCGACTTAGCACACACACACGGGTGATGTCACTGATCCTCAGAACACACTTTTGAGTTGCAAGGTCATAACCCTGTGTTAAAAGAGAAAAAAAAGACAAACTAGTAACTATGTTCTCTCTATGATCAAGTTCTCAGTTCCAGACTTCCTCTAACACAGGGTGATGCACTGATTTCTTTCTTTCTTTCTTTTTTTTTTTTTATTTATTTTTTTTTATTTTTTATTTTTATTTTTTTATTTTTTATTTTTTTTATTTTTTATTTTTTTTAAAATCCTTTGTTGCCAGTTAAATCGAAGTGACAGCGACAGTTCAACACTGGCTAAAAAATCACTGTTTGTGAGGAACTCCACCGAACGGCGAAGTTTGAGAGTCAAGAGGGTATGTAGTCCATCGTTGGCATCCCGAGGTCGCAGACCACCCTGAGTCGAGCGTGTCAGACTCAGAACCCCAGGGCCTCGGGGCATCCTTGCTCCATGCTCCTGGGCTGTGGGTTGAAGCCACTGTAATCGTGGAGACACAAACGCAGTGTCTGTTCCAGAGAAGGATGAGTTAGAGACCGCTCATTCATCGCTGGGGTAGAACCTGTGATAGCAAAGGACAGATTCGGTATGAAGCATGGACGGAGAAAAGGCTGCTGGGAACTGGGGGCGTCTTGGCCACTGGGGGTTGGGGGCGGCTTGCTTTGGAGCAGCTGTGGGGAGAGTATAACACCTGGTACCTTGTGTGAAGGGCAGACTTCCTGGTAAAGGGGCACGTAAAGGAGTCGTCCTGGTTTCAGCAGCTTGCTTAGAAGACAGATCTTTTCAGAAGGCTAAGATCAATGTAGATGGAAAAGCTCAAGTCAGGTTTTCCTGGAAGCCAGAGATCTCTGGATAAGAGCGCAATGGCAACTCTGGGCGAGTATTTAAATAATATGGTTGGAGGGTTCAGAATATTCCTGTTCACTTACCAGCAGCTGAAATGCTAATGGAAAGTTTTCGTTTGCTAATCTTTTGTTTTGTGCTGATTTCTGAAGCTGCTTTGTATCGGCTTAGAGTGTCTTGCTCAGTGGGAATGCAGCTCTGTGTGAGCTAAGCCATGCAGTGAGCTCACCTTGTCGAGAGAATCAGAAAGCCTTCATGGGAAAGGTCTCTGGCCTTCGGACAACAATCTCAAAAGAAGGTGGTAGCTTTGTTGGGGTAATGGGGCAGGATGCTGGGTGCTGTCGGTAGGTAGCCTGACATGGCACAGGGCCCGGAAACACATTCTGAGAAGGAGTGACCCTGCTCAGCCAGAGCTTGGGCCCGGTGGACCGGAGTGAAGACTGGAGGGCATGGTGAATCATTTGCCTTCACCAGCGACCCCGGTTTAATGCCTCTGGGCAAAGTGCAGTGACTGGTTAACACTGAGCTTCCTGGTTTAGCTTCCTAGTTACTTGATGGTCATAAGCACATTTCTTTTTTCCAAAGGTAAATATGCAAGCATTGATTTAACCTCAGCATTTTCAGGACATTTTAAAGTATAGCTGTTTCAGGTTACCAAACTTAATGCTTTAAAAGCACCTCTAGTTTCAACTAGAATGAAAATTATTTTCCACTCCTTCCTAAGTCTCCTGCACTTTTTTAAAAACACTTTTTTATTTTGGATGGGGCATAGCCAATTAACAATGTTGTGGTAGTTTCAGGTGAACTGTGAAGGGACTCAGTTGTACATATTCATGTATCCATTCTCCCCCAAACTCCCCTCCTGTCCAGGCTGCCACATAACACTGAGCAGAGTCCCTTTTGCTAAACGGTAGGTCCTTGTTGGTTTTCCATTTTAAATATAACAGGCAACCATAAATTCATTCTCTAAGTCTGTGAGCCTCTTTCTGTTTTGTAAGTTCATTTGTATCATTTTTTTTAGAATCCACATATAAGGGATGTCATACGATATGTCTTCTTCCCTGTCTGACTTACGTCACTCAGTATGACAACCTCTATGTCCATCCATGTCGCTTCAGATGGCATTGTTTCATTCTTTTTAATGGCTGAGTACTATTCCACGGTAATAAATGTACCACGTCTTCTGTAGCCATTCCTCTGTCGATGGACATTTAGGTTGCTCCCACGTCTTGTCTACTGTAAACAGCACTGCAGTGAACATTAGGGTGCGTATATCCTTTCAGATCATGTTTTTCTCCAGATATATGCCCAGGAGTGGGATTGCAAGGCCTCTGCACTTTTAAAAACATACTTTCAGAGAACGATAACACTCTTCAGAGAACTTTTAACCAGAAGTGTTTTATGAATTGAGTGAAGCTCAAAAACAGTGGGGTTACTGATAAACCTTAGTTCCTAGAACTTCTTGAACCAGATAAAGGTTAATCCTGAAACGTCATTTAGGAGATCATTGTTGATGGCTTTTAAAGTGAGCAGGTGGAGTCTAGTAGATGCGAATAAGGAAGAGTTCTGATGTAGGAGTTACAGCCCGAGACGTGAAGGGAGCTGAAGGGAGCGGGGCGGGCGTCCTGGCTGGGAAGGCGGTGACCCCACGTGAGACACAGGGTTGGGGGGCCCGTCCGCACACCCCTTCCCAGCTCAGCGACACCACTCTGACAGCCTGAGAGCAGTTGCGGTGGGGTTATGGACACCAGGGAGATGGGCAGAGCTTACACACAAGCACGCCCTCGGTTACACACTCACCAGCAGGCTGTGCACATGGGATTCTTTACAAAGCCCCCACATGCCTGACAGCTAGGAAGGGTTTCTGGTCTGAAACAGTGAGTAATGCAGTCAAAGAGGGTGTGTGTCCAGATGATTCTGCTGTTTGTTAGAGTAGAGGTTGAATAAAGGGAAAGCTAATAAGATGCCGAAGCTTCAGTACTCTAGCCATCTGATGCGAAGACCGGACTCATTAGAAATGACCCTGATGCTGGGAAAGATTGAGGGCAGGAGGAGAAGGGGGTGACAGAGGATGAGATCATTGGATAACATCACCAGATCAATGGACATGAATCTGAGCAAACTCTGAGAGATAGTGAAGGACAGGGAAGCCTGGCGTGCTGCAGTCCATGGGGTCACAGAGTCAGACACGACTGAGCAGCTGAACAGCAACAGTAGTAAGAACAGCAGAGAACGTTCCAGCAGGATACATTGGGCGGAGAAGGAGAATCGGAGGAGACAATGAGCGCTATTCAGGTCTGGGCGACAGCTCTGAAACAAGAAGAGGGACAGACGGACCTCTCCCTCCTGTCTGTCATGAGCACTGTCGTCATGCCAACCCTCCCAGCTGGGATACCTGTCAAACCTGAGTCCTTCTCTCTTGTATCAGGCGGTACCCGTTTTCATGAGTAGTAATCCCTTTTTTCCATCCCCACTGCCAACAGTCTAGGCAGAAAACACCCATCTCATCTCCCTCCGCCCCAGCAGTCCCGCCCACCCTGTCTGAACACCTTTCCTCACGCGGGTGTGACCCAGCCCCGAGCATCCCTCCCTGCCATCCTTCCTGTGACACTGTCTCACGGTTATCTATTGTTTACTATCTCGTGAAAGTTGCTCAGTCGAGTTCAACTTTTTGCAACCCCCATGGACTATACAGTCTATGGAATTCTCTAGGCCAGAATACTGGAGTGGGTAGCCTAACCCTTCTCCAGAGGATCTTCCCAACCCAGGAATCAAACCAGGCTCTCCTGAATTGCAGGCAGTTTCTTTACTAACTGAGCTATCAGGGAAGCCCTGTATCTATGGTTTTCTATTGTTTACTGTCTCATATTGAGAGGGTAACAGGCAGGAAGGCCAGGGGTCTCCAAAAGCTTCCGCGAAACTCAAGCTCTCGAGGCTGGAGTCAGTGTCTGTCCCAAGACATACATTGGATCTCTTCAAGTAAGCTCATAAAGTTAGTCCCGTAAAGGCTTCTGTGTACTTTTTGGATCTTCCCGATAGTCTCGACCACAATTGGTACTGTTTGAATTTCTACCAAGACTGAGGCAAGCCCTCCTGGAAGGGTGCCCTGACTCAGCCTGTTCAGTTGGGAGCCCCAGATACAGGGGCAAAGTAAGAGGACAGGAGGGAGCTGACGGTTTCCACCCAAATCTGCACCCTTAGGACACAAGTCTGGCACGTCTCGCAGAAAGATAAAGAGCAAGCTATATGGCACTTCTACCCATTTCTTGTTTTCTATGGAACTGGTCTAGTTGTGAAACAGTATCGTTAAGAAACCGTTCAACTGGCCAGTGTTCCCCATCTTTCAAAGGATACCCGGCCATTCAGTATCACAGAAGATCAGGCATGTCTTTTTAAACTCTGGGGATCAAACTTGTCCCGGCTCTTTTTTAAAAAAAAAAATACATTGTAAAGGAGTGGTTCTGGAACTGCTAGCTCCCATCTGTAAGAGAGAAAAAAGCAGCATCCACAGCCATGGCTTTTTTCAACCAGAAGCGTCCTTCCCTGCTCTAGATGGGGGTGTAGACAGACTCTCCACCGAAGCTTTCCTTCTCTGGTCGGACATAGTCTGTCCGTTACCAACGCAGGCATCTTACTCTTCCCTCCCGGTTCTACCACCGAGGCGGGGTGGAGATGCGCCAGGGGTAGACCTGATGGCATCCCAGACTGACTTAGTTCCCCACCACCAAGACCTCGGTGTGATTTGCCTTCTTCCCTGATGCCCCCCGGGGTGGAGCAGAGTAGTTTTCCCAGAATGTTTGCCAAGCTAGGACTCCTAGGGGAAGCATCCGTCTTTATGTGCCTCTGCGCATTCCTGAGTACAGTCCTGACCGCGGTAGAAGCAGAGAGTCATAGAGGGATGAACGACAATCAGGATGTCCCTTCTGAGTGTCTCCATGCCAGGATATGTGATAGCAAAAGAGGTGGTGGAGGGCTGGCCAGCAAGGAAAAAGTGATTTTTGTCCTTGAGCTATTAGGGCCAATCCTTCCAGTTCATTTCCACAGATTTCACAAAAGGAGTATCTAGGGAGTTGAGACAAAAGCCACCGGAGAACCTCCTCTGGTCTGCTAAGAGCTAGCGCTACCAAAGGAAGAAGCCCACTGCACTTCCAATCTGACCAGATCCTGCGATTCCCATTCTGTGTCCTCAAAGACCAGCAGTGCTTCTATCCACATAGATAGGAAACACAGCCGTGACAAAGACTCGCTTTCAGGTCGCTGGCCCCTGAGGCCGGCAGCCAGGAGAGTGACCTCTAGCCTGAGAGACGTTCCTGGAGCTGGAGTTCGCCTCTCCCAAATGTGCTCCTGTAACTTTCGGCTCCTAGCAAGGCTAGGCGCTTCCGTGACTATCAAGCTTAGGGTCTAAGTAAAAGTACATAGTAATGGCGCGAATCACAATCCACTGAAAGTCTGTGGTCCAGCAGATTATGTTAGTAGTTCTGATTCCCCAGGCAATTACAAAGTGGTCCAAGAGACCAGGAAAAGGTGACCGAGGAAGGAAAGTTCGGTGCACACGCTTTGCCCATCTCTGGCCGCTGTCCTCACAGGGACCTTGGGTGTTTCTTGGCATTGGCAGATCGGTATAAACCCCGACAAGACTCCCCTTTTGGGGGCTGCCTTCAGTCATTACGAGGCACCACAAAACCGCAGAGCAGGGCTCATCACTTGCTTGGCGCAGGGCGTGTCATTCATTCACACAAGCACGCCGTAGAGTTAGTAAAGTGGAAAACGTGCATACTGAGAAAGCAGAGGCTAGAGCTCTGAGAGCTCTTCCCTTGTCCTGAAGATCCCAGATGAGCCCCCAAGATGATAGCCAAACAATGTCGGATTCGTGATCTCCGAAGAAGATTTAACTCCGGGACCAGGCTTGATCACTCAAGAGTTTTTGTATAGCAGAGTTTTATTAAAGTAAAAAAAGCAACAGAGAAAGCTTCTGACACAGACATCAGAAGGGGGACGAGAGTGCCCCTTAGCTAGTGTTAGCAAGGGAGTTACGTACTTTTTAAATTAGTTATTACAATAAATCAAAACAATGTCTCAAGGTTGTAAAGATCTTACTAGCTGTGGCGGATTCATTTTGATATTTGGCAAAACTAATACAATTATGTAAAGTTTAAAAATAAAATAAAATTTAAAAAAAATAAATAAATAAAGATCTTACTAGACCCACTCCCATAATTTACATTTTAAGATAATAGGATTAGCCAGAAGGTTTTCAGGAAGGAGAAACTGTCCTCAAGCAGGATACATTGTTGTTATATAATCCTTAGTATAGAGTTTAAACTGAGTTGTTTGTTGTGTAATCATCAGTTGGGGGCTTAAAGAAAAAAAACTTTATGTGACTAAGACTAAGAAATGTAGGGGAAACAAAAAGAAGTTTGTCCTTTCCTCCTCCTTGAGAATTCCAGACCCCTATCTCCATTTTGAGAGCCCCAGACCCTTTTCTCCTCCTCGGGACCCGGACTTCTTATCAACCTGCCTAGGAATTGACTCTCTCAGCATCATCCTCTAAACCAATTCCTCAAGGTCAGAAATCATGTCTTCTCCTCCTAGTGTTTGTTTTGCCTACAGACCCCCAGCAGGGGTCTCACTCATACACAGTCAGTGATTATTTCTTGATAAGCGGATAAGCTTGGCCCCAGAAGGAACACAGTGACTCAGGGGCGAGAGTGGGTGTCAGACGATGGGAAGTAAGGTAGGAAGAGTCGAAGGACGTTGGTTAGAGGAGGGCATCCAGACCCTAGCTCCGCTGAGCCGCATATACAGAAGTGATGGACAAAGGCGTGCGCTGCGGGGACAGAGGTGCGTGCCTGACTCGGAGTCAGTTCCTCACGATGTGTCTGCGGTCTGCAGAGGGCAGCTCTGGGCAGTCAGCTGGTCAGGCTGAGCTAGGCTGCACCCTGGTTGCAACTCCAGAGACTCTCTGCTGTTCAGGGCAGTACAGGCTCATTCGCCTTGGCCGCGCGTGCTCCAGGGTGGGTGGTGCCTGGTTTCTGTCTCCCTGGGGACCGGGCCACCACCCCTTGCCTGCAGGAGCCCGGAGCCCTCCCATCCAGGGACCGCCGCTGCAGCGGGGCTGTCCTGTCGTGCTCTAACCCCGCAGGCGGTGTGCCAGCCGGTCCTCCGGAGGGCAGCGCCCGAGTGCCCCGTGCGGACCTCCCTGGACCTGGAGTTGGACCTGCAGGCCTCCTTGACCCGGCAGAGTCGCCTCAACGATGAGCTGCAGGCCCTCAGGGGCCTGAGGCAGAAGCTCGAGGACCTGAAGGCCCAGGGCGAGACGGACCTGCCGCCGGGCATGCTGGACGACGAGCGCTTCCAGAAGCTCCTGAGACAGGCGGGGAAGCAGGTACACGCACCCCAAAGCCTCTTCCCAGCAGAAGGTGCCAGCCTGCACCCCCAGCACCCCACTCAGATCCTCACACCCAGCATGTCCGTTCCCATCGTGTTTCTCCTGCCCAGTGGCAGCCGTGGCATCAGACCGTAGAGAGGAAAGAGCCACAGCACACCGTGCATCTCTGCCCTTTGGAGAAGGGTCTGACTCCCCTGAATACAGATGCTTTTTCATCTCTGCATTTACCAGCTCTGTGTACAGGCAGGTCACCTGAGTCATGAGCTTTTCTTTCCTGTCTCTGAAGTTTGCTGTCCCCGGCTGGAGACTGTGTCCACTGTGTGCCTTGCATTCTGGCCATGGAGGTCGGTGAGAACCACTGGCCTGTCTCCTGCTTGCTCTGCAACCCCACCTCCACTCCTTACACATACGGGGATACCCCAGTGCACACTCCGACGTGCACACATACCCCTGCCCTTGACATCCACCTGTCCCCTGCAGTTGGGGATTTGTGGGGTTTTCGGCACTGTAGCTGTAAAGTGCCTAGCGGTGAGAGAAGAGCCTGCCAGTTGTCATAAGAGATACGGCTCCCGGGGAAGCCATGAACAGAAGCCACAACAAAGCCTTCCTTGTCCGGAGAGCCACCGAGCCTGTGTTACCTTCCTCCTTTATGGCGGGAAGTCTGTTTTGCAGCTCAGAATAAAAGGGGAATCAGAGTCAGTGTCCTCTTGCACCATACAAGCCCCGTAGGAGGCAGAGCGAGGAGCCAGAACTGTAAATCATCGAGGATCATGTTCCCGCTCTGCCCAGCTCCTTAACGTGACTGGGACTAAATCACTGGACCTCCCTGTGGGGCAGGCTCCTACCCAGTACACTGAAGGTTAATCACACTCTCCTGAAAGTGAAAAGTGAAAGTGAAAGTCGCTCAGTGTCCGACTCTTTGCGACCCCATGGACTATCCAATCCAGGGAATTCTCCAGGCCAGAACACTAGAGTGGGTAACCTTTCCCTTCTCCAGGGGATCTTCCCAATCCAGCAGTCGAACCGGGGTCTCCTGTATTGCAGGCGGATTCTTCACCAGCTGAGCTATGAGAGAAGCCTACCCTCTCCTGAAACCTGGGGCATAACACTGGCTTCCCAGATTTCAATCACGGGACCCTGTGGACGTTAACACTCCTGTACAGTTTGGGGCACCTTTCTCATTTCAGTAGCATTTCCAAAGAACAAACTCCTAGTCCTACGATTGCTGTTTGTATCAGTTTGGCTGTAAACCAGAGACCTTGTCCTGAAGACCTTATTCTTTGACTCTAAAGTGTAGAGCTGCCTGCATTAATAACAGGAGCCCAGAAGGGTCCCATTGACAGGAGGACCCATCAGCTCACTGCAGGCAGCGCCATCAACAAAGCCGTTTTCCTGCCTATCTCCTAGTGCCAACTGCCTAGCTCTGGCCTGAGCTGATCTCTCTTGTAAGACTCTTAATTTCATCACCCATTTCCTTTACTACCCTCGCTGCCCCCACCATGACCAGTGGTCTCCAGGAGGCAGGGCCACACTTAAATCCCGCTGCTGGAGCACCCACTTGGGAGGCCATGGGTGCCCAAGTGAGCTTGTGTCCCCAGCCCCCCGGCTCCAGTGACCCCTCCCAATACACACTTGCCTCCCTGCGAGGGCCACAGCACAGCTCATCCTCTTGGCAGCTGGAGGCTCTGTGGAAACCTAGGGGTTGGGGCTTCCCTTGCCCTCCCCCGGGGTGTCTGCAGTCTGGTGGGTGAGAAGGGCATCACTTTGTAAAACTCTCTGAGCCGCACGCCCCTGTGCACTTTTCTGGCATAGTACATCAGTTTTATATCCATAAACAACTTTTAAAAGGCGTGAGACAGAAAGAAAAGGTGAGTAAGAGACTGAAAGTGTATTCACCAAAATGTTAACAGTATATACTTCTTGAACATGGTGCTATAAGTAGTTTTTAACTTTTAATTTTTTTTTTTTTGAGAGGGAGGGTTACTAGGAGTTCTAGAGGTAACAAAATGATCCCATATTGCCTGTATCAAAAGATTTTTTTTTTTAATGGGTTAAAGCTCCCCCTTGCCCCGACCCAGTGGCTGCTCCCCGTGGTCAGCACGAGGTGGGCTCGCGCGTGTCTTCCCCTCCCCTCACCCCGGACGTGGAGAAAAGTGCCCGCGGCCTGCGCTGCCCGGCCCCGCTCCTGACGGGAGCCCCGGCAGCTTCCAGGCCTGAGAGCGCGCCCTCGGGAGCCTCCGAGTAACGTCCCGGGGGCCCTGTGCTTCCATTTCCCCGCCAGGCCGAGCAGTCCGAAGAGGAGCAGAAGCAGGACCTGAACGCAGAGAAGCTGATGCGGCAGGTGTCCAAGGACGTGTGCCGGCTCCGCGAGCAGAGCCACAAGGTGCCCCGGCAGGTGCAGTCCTTCCGGTGAGCGCCAGGGGCCCACACCTCGCAGGGTCCGGACCCTGGAAGGGGCGGTCGGGGGAGTGGATGGAGCAGCGGTGGGGGGGAATGGAGGGAGGAAACGGAGGGCTGGAGCGGGTGGCAGGCGGGAGCTGGGTGAAGTGACCTCCGCTCTTGGACGTACCAGCTTAACAATTCCAGTAGGGCAGCTCAGGGAACCACGGCCTGTAAACAAGCAGAGATAAAAATCTGGAGCCAGGATTAAGGATCAGGTGGGAGATAAAAATGCCAGCCTGCATCCTACATATAGTGGTTCCCCAACCAGATGTGGGTCTGGCATCCCAGGAAGGGTGAGAAGGTGACCAGGAGAGGAGATGGTTGGGGTGTCAGAAGGACCTGCCAGAGAGGTTGAGAGGGTGGGCATGGTCCTGGTCTGGGGGCAGGGTGAAGGATGTTGTCAAACACAACAGCAAGAAGAGGATTGACATTCCCTGAACAGAGGGCCATGTGACCATCCAAGGACACTTTCAGTGGAGTGGGGAGGGGGACACAGAAGAGGTGTGGCTTTATTGGTTGTAGGGGGGGGCGGTGTGTGTGCATGTGTGTGGGGGGGGTGCATGTGTGTGTGGTGTAGAGGAGACTGTAGGAAGCTCCTGGTGGAAGGGGAGAGACCTAAGGAGCGTGTTTGATGGCAGAGGCAGGGTGACGTGGAGGGGCTGGACGGGAAGGGATAGGGTTTGGTGCCAGAGGGTGAAGTGGGAGGTCAGGGTCGCCTGAGTGAGTCCAGGGGGACGAGAGGGGACGGGGGCATTGTGGGCTCAGACTCTTCTTAGTATACTGGCCTGAAGAGTCCGCGTTTTCCTGTCTCCATTCAGCTCCAGAATCACTCTCGAAACTTGCAGAGGATGCTGCTTGGGGTGGCGGGGGGTGTTGTGGAACTGCAGGGTGGCGAGCAGAACCTTCTCATGCCTTTGGTGCTGTGGTCACTTTGAGAGTAAGAAACACAGTCCAGTGGGGAAGTCATCCAACCCCAGCAGTTACTAAACTCCAAATAAGTTGTAAACACTCCCAACTCCCTTAGCATCCAGACCCACGCACATCACCAGGCAGGTGACGCAGACGAGGGAGGTGGGCTGGGATAAGGCATCTGCCCTGGAGGCCTCCAGGCACCAAGTCCCTCCATGGCCCCAGGGACACTGCCTGAGCTGCTGTCTCACCTGGAATCAAAGGTAGAAATCAGGAATTTGACGTGACCTATCTCAAGTGACGACCCTGACAACTAATTTGAGTGTTTAAAAAGCACCATGTAAGCCAAAGACATTTGTTTTCAGAGAGTGTCAAAGCAGAGGTCCCAGTATTGAGGTCTGTCTTCAGTGACATCATGACCACTTTCACCTGCCTCTTCAATTCTTCATTTTATCTCATGGAATTGAACAAATGGACAGGACTCTGCACCACAAAAATAGCTCTCCTTCCAGTTTCCCAGGGGTTTTCATGCTTCCTTCCTTCTCTCTCTCTCTCCTTAGACTTGGAGCTTCTCTCCTCAGTCCTTGCATCTTCACCCTCGTCCTCAACCGTCTAATCTGTATCCCTCCTTACGGCGGCCAGCGTGCCCCGCGTGGGGACCCCCTCAGCAGACTGTTCCACGTGAAGACTTTGTAACAGAGGATAGATATACTGCTCCTGCCTTGGGTGGCGGTGCAACCCTGAAACCTTATTTCTTTAACACTCTGCTGACCTCTGAAGACCATCCCACCCCCTTGCTAGTCACTTTGTGCCTCTGAGGTTGTTTGCACCATACTCACCCCTGCCCAAGTCGGGATTCAGGCGGATCTGCCTTTACGATGGTCAGGCTCCGTCTCTTCTCCCATCTCGTCCCGGTACCCATCACTTATTAAGTTGCCCCCAACCTTAGCATAGTATTGAGTTTGAAGAATTTTCCCAGGAGCATCTACTTTTCTGTAAGGATTCTGGCCTCTGGAATTCTCTGCCACCTGGTCTAGAAACACGCAGGCCTAGATTACTGACACCCCGCCCCTCTGATGATTTAAAAACTGAGGTTGGAAACGCTGGAAGGGACCTTACTGCCTCTGTCCACAGAGTTGCTGCTGTCCCTCAGGTCCTTTGGACAAAGGGGAAGGCAATCTTGATTTTAAATGGAGTTCTAGCTAAGGACAAAAACTCGCATCCAGGCCTGTGGAGACACTGGCGTCCTTGGGACTGATTCTGTCGGGCCCAGAGCATTTTCAGCATCCTGTTTAAGCTGGTGTGTTTCTCACCCCTGGTTCCAGGGAGAAGATTGCCTACTTCACCAGAGCGAAGATAACCATCCCGTCCCTGTCTGCTGATGACGTGTGACCACATCGCCGACAAGCTCGTGTTTCCTGCCTCTTCATTTCTTAGGGAGGGCAAAAGACTGAACATGCGTCTTGTTCGGGATTTTGTTTTGTAATAATATAACCGTCAACTCTTAAAGAGCTTTTATTTCACATCAGATTTTCAAACATGTTAATTTGTAAAGTACCTTGAATATAATTCTTATTTGTGTAAAAAAAGAGAAAAAAAATCAGATAACCAAAACGGGATCACCCGGTACCCAAATGTGCAGTATTGCCAGTGGGCTTTATTTTGTAGAAATGGAATAGAGGCAGGACCCCACGTGTATCCCATTGGACCGACTGTTGAGAAATAACTTGGTTTAGCAGAAGGCGGTTTCGCGTTTCCTCTGTCCTCCTGTGAGCCCCCGTGAGGCTTGGTGGCAGGGGACCCTGGGTGCCCGGGGGCGGCTGCTTCCACGGGAGCAGGAGCCTCAGAGCAGGGTCCCAGGTCCACGTGGGACAGGGGGCGCATTCATCTCCATCACCTCTGTCGGAACACCATGTCCTGAGAACAGCTTCCTTTTTGTCCTTTTCTATGTGTCTAAAGAAAATAAAAACAAAACGCTGAGTATAAGAGGGTAAGGATGCAAAGGAGCCCTTCTGGCGACACTTCACATCTCGTGACGTGTGACTTTAAAGGCAGGGGGATGCAAGGGGAGGAAGGCCCGTTCGCCTCCAACACAGCAGAATCAGCACATCAGTGAGCAGCCGCTGCCTCTCAGTCGGCGTGAGTTTAAGTGTCACACCCGAGTGTCAGGCGTGCACCAGGCGGGTTGGGTGTGGGGCGTGCGGGTGGTACCCGGTAGAGGCAGGTGGGGGCCCGGGGCTCAGAGGAACGGCGGTGCCGGCAGTGCGAGGGGAGACGCGTCAGCCGTATGCAGCGCAACTAGGAGCAGGGGAAGGGGAGTCGACTGAATCGGGGTTGCCAACTACTTCAGTAAACAGATTTCTTCGAACATTTACTAGAAGTTTCTTTGCAGCCATCATTTTTAGGGATGTAACTTGTGGTAAGCAGTTAGGACGCAAAGAGTCACAAGAGAGTGCCTGGGGAGATTATTAAATTGAAGTAAAGGCTGAGTCACTTGTTAAAAAAAAAAAGTATATTCCAGACGAACAAAATGGGAACCAACTAAAGTTCCCTCCGGTGGAAAATTTTAGCTTACCCAACTCAAGCACTTCTTAAACAAATCCCCAGTGTAGTCCTGCCTGCATATAAGGCTTTTAAAATAAATAGTTTTTGTGCAAGTTAAGCCATAGTTGCTACCCGGGCTGTAATACTGGAAGAGGCAGTGTTTGGTGAGCCGCCTGAGGTAGCAAGTGAAATCAATTTTTTTTTTTAAGAGATGAAAAAATTATCTTAAAGGAATGGGTCCCATAAAAAAAGAAACATGAGTTCTATTCCTAAGCTAGAATCCTTGTTGGTAAAAATTTATATTTGAAAGCAATTACACATGTTTTGGAAAGTTCATTTTTTCAGAATCAGAATTCAAATCAAGCCGTTTCTGAGCCTAGAACTGTAATGACTTTTCCTAAGTGTCCCCACCGTTTATGTACAAAAATCTCTGAAGTGATAACTGGACATGACAGTACTTTGAACAAAAACCAGCCTCGTGAATTGACTGAGCACAGTCCTTGCAGGCGGCCCAGTTCATCCTGTTAGGTGACCGAGGAGAACTGGAAAAAGAGCACCGATCCTCCTTGTCAAGGTCAAATGTGAAACAAAAGTTTATTTAATGTAGAGTTAAATGAAGGTCAGCTGTCTTCAGCTTCTCAGTTTGACCATGAAAATGTTTATAGGATTATGTGTGGTTGTACCGTACGATTTTATTTTCTTCATTTATTTATTTACGGTCTTATTTATGTTCTGTTTAATATATAGTTCGGTTCTGGCCATCTTAAATGTTTGACATAGAAGAGGCTATATTGGAATATCTACAGCTTTATAAATTCCATCAGATTAGCTGTTAACTTTTTGTACTACACAAGAGTTTCAGACAAGCATAAAAGAATAAAATCTGTCTCAGGCTGGTAGTTAGCAGTTGTATGCAAGATGCTTTGGTTTTATTTTACAGCATTTGCTCATTTCTAACATGAAAGACAAACTTATTTTAATATAATCCTTTTTCACACTTTAAAAAGCAGCAATAGTGTTATGTATTTATAGGCAGCTTTTAACAATCCTGTCGTATTTGTACTAACCCAAATGATTCACAGCGACAAAACCTTTTAATAACTTGATCACAAAACCATCTGGACAACATGAATTTTAATATTATAAATACTATTTTTTAAAGGTAGAATTTATTCTTCACAGGGTAAAAAGAATGTAATATTTAGTTCTCAAGTTTGAATTATCAGTATGTTATTACAATTTTGTATATCAGAATCTAAGTGTTACAGGTACAAAAAAGAATATTGCTAGCCAAATGAACAAAGTTTAGCTGAATCTCTGTAGCATGCAAATCAAATAAATTTAAAGTCTTTTTTTGGTATTACTTTATATTGTATTAAATATCAAAAGCTCAGGACTGAAACTAAATATTTAATCAGGTTAAATTCTGAATATGTTTCTGTTTTAATTTGTCTTGTTTGTAAAAGTATGCAAATACATCACATAGATTAACTCTGGTTTCTGCACTTTTCATGTGTTCGTGGGTGGGAAAAAAAATTCAGTGTTTTTTTTTTTTTAAACAAAGATACATATTGCCTAATACTTTATTTCAGTGTCTTTATTGTTCACTTAATTTTCCTGACTGGCACAAACACAAAGTTTACTCAAACTGTGTAACAAACAAATATAAAATCTTTCACGAAGAATTCCTCAAGCCCACAGCTTGTTGTGAATAGCTATTGGCTGGACCATGTATATCACTGATTCTTTTAAAAGGGGCCTGGGGAGGGGGCGGTGCTCTGCCCACACCCCCCAGTCCTGGCCCACAGCGCCCCTGTGGCTGCTCCGTCTACCCCAGAACACAGGGCACAGAAGCAGAAGCACATCTGTGTGGGTAGATGTTTACATGAATCTTTAAAACCTCAGACTGCCCTCTGCTTCAGACGGGTCTCCAAAGAGGCACTGAGCTCTGCAATTAAAAAGGAGATGGTGTGTGCCCCTTAGGCATCTCTCGTTCTTTCAGACAACCAGCGACCCTTTTAGTATACTCAAACAGCCAGACTTTTGTTGTTTAGTTGCTAAGTTGCATCTGACTCTGCCATCCCATTGACTGTAGCCTGCCGGGCTCCTCCGTCTGTGAGATTTCCCAGGCAAGACACTGGGACTGGGTTGCCCTTTCCGCCTCCAGGGGATCTTCCCAACTCAAGGATCAAACCCATGCGATCCTTTACCACTGAGCCACCAGGGAAACCAGACTTTTATTAGTTTCAGAATAACATGATTTTAAACACTTAAAAGAAGTCAATGATTATCAGTAACATTTTCATCTGCCAAGTGATTTTATCTCTATGAATAACACCTTCAAAAGATGTGTAGGTGCTAATATAATGTTTTATTGACCAGTTCTGTGCAGTCACTGAATCTATTTTAAAATAGAGAAAACCTATCCCCAGTAATGAGTATGATGACTATTAAGTCTTGAATGGTTTTGGTCTCAGAGTAGAAGAAAATAGTTTACCACCTTAGAAAGAAATGACAGTTTCAGAAACAACAGAGGAAAATGCATTTTAGAAAATGGAAAGTATAATGAATGGGTGACCGTGTAACCAGGAAATCCTACCAAATCATCCGAGGAGGAGACACCGCGGACCCCTTCTGGCTTAGAGTTTCAGATGAGTGGTTCTCATCTCCAGATGTAGATGGTGAGGCTGCGTTTCTGCCACTGCATAGCGGCCGGAAGCCAGGGGAGCCTGGGTCCCGCAGGCAGCCCAGTTCAGCAGACACCCTCCCAGCAGGAGAGAAAATCCAGCAAACCAGCCGATAAAGAGGGCCTCTCCAAACTCCCACCTGGGCACAATCTCGGGGATGCTCTCGTCCCAGAACTCCTGCACTGTCACGTGGGCCACCCAAGAGACGGGAACGAGGGCTGTGACGCCCGCTGTCCAGAACAGAATTCCTCCCAGGATCAACAGCCGCTTCTTGACGTCCCGCTGTGTCTCTCCAATCCTCAAGCAGTCCAGGCCAAAGCCCGACACCAGCAGGCCCAGGAACCCCAGCCCATTCGAGACGAACATTAAAACCCTGGAGATCCTGAGCTCAGCAGGCAAACCCAGGAAAGACTCAAAGTCCTTGCACTGCATCCCTACTTCCTCCTGGACAACACAGGCTTGCCAGAGCCCCATGGTCCAGTTTTCCATTTCATTTAAATCCAGGTTGAAATTCTTCCATTGCGGCAGGTAGTTTGTCAGACAGGATAAAACCCATCCCAGCAAGGATAATGAAATTCCACCTAATTGTGCCACTGCTCTAAACACTAAGGCCATCATAAAATCCTGCGACCTTAGCCAGGCTCACCCCTGTCTTTCAGTGGCTGTGAAAAGAAGTGTGACACTTGTATTAATATTATCACTTGCAGAGCTCAAAACGATTTTTTCATTGTGTATATAGGAGGATTCTTGCCAGAGTTGCTATTGTTCGATTCTGTGTTGAATAGACTTCAGAAAAAGGATAGGGAAATAATTCTGCAAACCAGTCATGCCAAGGTGTGGCCAAGATCAAGTTCACGTCCTATGGACTGCATTTCGTAGTATGCAGTTTGTCCCCAAAATAACATGTACTGGTAATAATCCTCTCATTGTGAATGTATAAATGGTTCTCATGCTGTTCCCAAACTTTCTGATAAATCAAAGAGTTAAGAAGTCTCCAGGCAAAATGTTTAATTGACAGTTTGGTTCAACGCCTGCTGCTTTTTATCTAATTGCACCTGTCAGACTTTCTTCTTTTCAGAGGTCTCATATTTCAGTACGCCTGCTGTGGTGTTATCAGCTTTAAAAATAGGTTCAACACTAGTATTTCTTAACCAAATCAAACACAGAAATTTCTTCTGTAGGCTTTAAATCAGACTTTTGTTTTTTAATCTCTTAGGCTACATATACCCCATAACATATCAAACCATTCTGAACTAAGTTTCAGGTCTGTTTAACCCCCAGTGCCTTCTGACAGCTACACTCATGTGGGCATAAACACTTGCTATTTTTTGTTTGTTTCTTTTCCTGAATAATTATGCAGCAGAAAGGTTCAGCAGTAGTACTGTGTAGGTTAGAATCCATGTCCGTTTCGGTTCATCCCCATGCTTATAACTTTTCATCGAACAAAGGAATGTTTTTATTACAGCCGATGAGCTGAAGAGCAAGCAAAATATTTTTGAAATTGTCTTTTTAAAGTCTGAAGCTTTTGAGGGAAGAGACAAGAGAAGAGATTGGCTGGTATTTTAAATTTCAAGAGTATCACAATGTCCTGAAAACCTTCAGCCTCATAAAGTCCTGCATAGCAGGGTTCCTAGTAATTTCCTAAACACAAACCACCTCTGTTCAAGAAAGACCAAGTCATTGTTGTGGAAATGGTACTTTGGAGAGGCTTAGCATGTGGTTTTGCTAGTACAGAATGCTTAAAGGATTTCAAATTGTTAGTTGTTCTTTTTTTTTTTTTTCCCTTGAGGAAACAGGTTATCAGTTCCAGCTACCAACAAAACCAAAAACAATTTCTAATACCAAATTAACACATTAAGCTTAAAGCTGACTCTCTTGGACAATCACCACTACATTTCGATTGAAATAACCAGATCAATGAAATTTCTTTTGTTCATACCTATGTAATGCTTACCACAACAATTTTCTTTTAGATATAAGATTGGCCTCTTTCTTATTTCCCCAGGTTTGGGGAGGACGAGCTATCTAGGATAGAAAAGTCATTGTCTGATGAGAAAATGTGAGCAGCACAGAGTTAGTTACATAACGAAGACCCCTTTTTCCTGCAGGTGCGCCATCCCAGTTGATGAAGGAAGATATACCTCTCTCTTTTCCTCAGTGCCTTATACTGAAGGGTGGGCAGTTCCATTTTCCAGGTATGCACACTGAGTTTGCATTTCTGCCACTGCATAGCGGCCGGAAGCCAGGGGAGCCTGGGTCCCGCAGGCAGCCCAGTTCAGCAGACACCCTCCCAGCAGGAGAGAAAATCCAGCAAACCAGCCGATAAAGAGGGCCTCTCCAAACTCCCACCTGGGCACAATCTCGGGGATGCGCTCGTCCCAGAACTCCTGCACTGTCACGTGGGCCACCCAAGAGACGGGAACGAGGGCTGTGACGCCCGCTGTCCAGAACAGAATTCCTCCCAGGATCAACAGCCGCTTCTTGACGTCCCGCTGTGTCTCTCCAATCCTCAAGCAGTCCAGGCCAAAGCCCGACACCAGCAGGCCCAGGAGCCCCAGCCCATTCGAGAGGAACATTAAAACCCTGGAGACCCTGAGCTCAGTAGGCAAACCCAGGAAAGACTCAAAGTCCTTGCACTGCATCCCTACTTCCTCCTGGATGACACAGGCTTGCCAGAGCCCCATGGTCCAGTTTTCCATGTCATTTAAGTCCAGGTTGAGGTTTTTCCAATGTGGCAAGTAAGTCGTAATAATGGATAAAACCCATCCCAGCAATGAGAGCAAAATCCCAACGAATTGCATTGCTACTCTCAAAACTAAAGCCATTGCAACAGACCTTAGGACCCTTGCCTCCCCTATAGGAGCTGCCGTCTCGTGGTGGGCAGTAGTGTGACAATCTGGTTCAATGCTGCTCAGGGAATATAAGCTTTGGTCGTTAACTCTTTGCGCACTCTGAAATGTGTTTTTGTTCTTCTCGAATATAGTGTTTCATGTAAAGGACGAAGGGCTCTGTTAAAACTATGAGTTACGCTTTCCGATAAGGATTTGATCTGTTACCTTCCAATTTGCTTGGTAAAATTATATCCCCTATGCTTGATGATTATAAGTCTAAGGATGAACAAAGAGGGCTCTATGACCCCTCACCCTAAAATACAACAGAAATCTTTGTGCTTCAATATGGATTAATTAGATTTTAAGTGGTGATAAAAGGCCAGCTCTTTCTACAACAGGACCTCATTGTAATAGCTGAATCTGAGATTTCAGAGATGCAAAACAAGACCTTGTAAAGAAAGGTAGACTGTTTGTCTATAATCTGCACTCTTCTCAGGCTTCCTTAACCTACACGAGAGCCTGGCCCACGTTCTTGAGTGTCACAGGGACTCGGTTGGGACTTGGCAGAGAACGTTTCCCTCAGATTCCTTTGAAAGGTGGAGGCGGGTTCACTGGATTAATTAAAATGAAAGGCACCAAGGCCATGCCCAGAGGTACCAGCTGAGGAAGGGAGCATCTCTGGATTTCATTCTGAGATTTTCTCCATCCTTGTTAAGGACCTGAGATAGAACCTGATTTCTTAGTATCCAACAGGTGTTTTTTTGTCCAGAATCAAGCTGTCTTCACTATCATTTAAGCCACACAGCAGCACCAGGCAAGGAAACTCCTACCAATTCCAAGACAAAACAGCCTCCCTGGGGCTGAGCTGTGAGGCATCATCGTGTGTGTGTGTGTGTGTGTGTATGTGTGTGTGTATGTTTTCTCACTACGTTTTAATTTATTAACTGAAGGATAATTGCTTTACAGAATTTCATTGTTTTCTGTCGAACCTCAACATTAATCAGCCATAGGTACACATATATCCCCTCCCTCTTGAACCTCCCTCCCATCTCCCCCCGCGTCCCACCCCTCTAGGTTGATACAGAGCTCCTGTTTGAGTTTCCTGATCCATACAGCAAATTCCTGTTGGCTATCTATGTTACATATGGTAATATAAGTTTCCATGTTACTCTTTCCATACATCTCACCCTCTCCTCCCCTCTCCCCATGTCCATAAGTCTATTCTCCATGTCTGTTTCTCCATTGCTGCCCTGTAAATATATTCTTCAGTACCATTTTTCTAGATTACGTATATATGTGTTAAAATACAGTATTTATCTTTCTCTTTCTGACTCACTTCACTCTGTATAATAGGTTCTAGGTTCATCCACTTCATTAGAACTGACTCAAATATGTTATGGCTCAGTAATATTCCATTGTGTGTATGTACCACAGCTTCTTTATCCATTCATCTGTCAGTGGACATCTAGGTTGCTTCCATGTTCTAGCTATTGTAAACAGTGCTGCAATGAACAATGGGATACATGTATCTTTTTAAGTTTGCGTTTCCTCAGGGTATATGCCTAGGAGTGGGATTACTGGGTCATATGGTGGCTTTATTCCTAGTTTTTTAAAGAATTTCCATACAGTCTTCCATAGTGGCTGTATCAGTGTACATTCCCACCAAGAGTGCAAGAGCGTTCTCTTTTCTCCACACTCACTCCAGCATTTATTGTTTGTACACTTTATAATGATGGCCATTCTGACTGGTGTGAGGTGATATCTCATTGTAGTTTTGATTTGCATTTCTCTAATAATGAGTGATGTTGAGCATCTTTTCATGTGTTTGTTAGCCATCTGCATGTCTTCTTTTGAGAAATGTCTGTTTAGGTCTTTTTCCCACTTTTTGATTGGGTTGTTTGTTTTTCTGGTATTGGGTTGCATGAGCTGCTTGTATATTTTGGAAATTAATCCTTTGTCTGTTTTTTCATTTGCTATTATTTTCTCCCATTCTGAGGGTTGTATTTTCACCTTGCTTATAGTTTCCTTTGCTGTGCAAAAGCTATTAAGTTTAATCAGGTCACGCTTTTTATTCCTGTTACTCTAGGAAGTGGGTTATAGAGGATCTAGCTTTGATTTATGTCATTGAGTGTTCTGCCTATGTTTTCCTCTAAGAGTTTTATAGTTTCTGGTCTTATATTTGGGTCTTATATTTAGTCCATTTTGAGTTTATCTTTGTGTGTAGTGTTAGGAAGTATTCTAATTTCATTCTTTTACATGTAGCTCTCCAGTTTCCCCAGCACCATTTACTGAAGAGGCTGTCTTTGCCCCATTTTATATTCTTACCTCCTCTGTCAAAAGTAAGGTACCCATAGGTGCATGGGTTTATTTCTGGGCTTTCTATCTCGTTCCATTGGTCTATATTTCTGTTTTTGTGCCAGTACCACACTGTCTTGATGGCTGTAGCTTTGTAGTATAATCTGAAGTCAGAAAGATTGATTCCTCCAGCCCCATTCTTCTTTCTCAAGACTGTTTTGACTATTTGGGGTCTTTTGTGTTTCCATATGAATTGTGAAATTTTTCGTTCTTGTTCTGTGAAAAATGCCATTGGTAATTTGTTAGGGATTGCATTGAATCTGTAGATTGCATTTGGTAGTTTAGTCATTTTCACAATATTGATTCTTCCTACCCAGGAACATGGAATGTCTCCCCATCTGTTTGTGTCCTCTTTGATTTCTTTCATTAGTGTCTTATAATTTTCTGTGTACAGTTCTTTTTGTCTCCTTAGGTAAGTTTATTCCTAGATATTTAATTCTTTTTGTTGCAACAGTGAATAGGATTGATTCCTGAATTTCTCTTCCTGATTTTTCATTGTTAATATATAGAAATGTAAATGATTTCTGTGTATTGATTTTGTATCCTGCAACTTTGCTAAATTCACTGATTAGCTCTAGTAATTTTCTGATACTATATTTAGGGTTTTCTATGTACAGTATCAAGTCATCTGCAAACAGTGAGAACTTTACTTCTTCTCTGAACTGGATTCCTTTTATCTCCTTTTCTTCTCTGATTGCTGTAGCTAGGACTTCCAGAACTATGTTGAATAACAGTGGTGAAAGTGAACACCCTTGTCTTGTTCCTGATCTTAGGGGGAATGCTTTTAGTCTTTCACCATTGAGAATTATGTTTGCTCTAGGCTTATCATATATGGCCTTTACTATGTTGAGGTAGGTTCCTTCTATGCCCATTTTTTGAAGAGTTTTAATCATAAATGAGTACTGAGTTTTGTCAAAGGCTTTTTCTGCATCTATTTAGATTATCACATGGTTTTTATCTTTCAATTTGTTAATATGGTGCATCACATTGATTTGCATGTATTGAGGAATCCTTGCATCCCTGGAATAAACCCAACTTGATCTCAGTGTATGAGCTTTTTAATGTGCTGTTGAATTCTGTTTGCTAAAATTTTGTTGAGGATTTTTGCATCTATGTTCATCAGTGATACTGGCCTATAGTTTTCTTTCTTGTGTGTTGTCTTTGTCTGGTTTTGGTATCAGGGTGGTGGTGGCTTCGTAGAATGAATTTGGAAGTGTTCCTTCCTCTGAAATTTTTTGAAAGAGTTTTAAAAGGATAGGCATTCGCTCTTCTCTAAATGTTTGACAGAATTCTCCTGTGAAGCCATCTGGTCCTGGGCCTTTGTTTTTTGGGAGATTTTTGATCACAGCTTCAATTTCAGTGCTTGTAATTGGGTTGTTTATAATTTCCATTTCTTCCTGGTTCAGTCTTAGAAGATTGAACTTTTCTAAGAATCTGTCCATTTCTTCCAGGTTATCCATTTTATTGCTATATAGTTGTTCATAATGGTCTCTTAAAGTCCTTTGTATTTCTGCAATGTCTGTTATAACCTCTCCTTTTTCATTTTTAATTTTGTTGATTTGATTCTTCCTTTTTCTTGATTAGTCTGGCTGAAGGTTTGTCAATTTTGTTTATCTTCTCAAAGAACCAGCTTTTAGTTTTATTAATCTTTACTACTGTTTCTTTCATTTCTTTTTCATTTATTTCTGCTCTGATCTTTATGATTTCTTTTCTTCTACTAATTTGGGGTGGGGGGTGTTCTTCTTTTTCCAGTTGTTTTAGATGTAAAGTTAGGTTGTCTATTCAAAGTTTTTCTTTTTTCTTGAGGGAGGATTGTATTGCTATAAACTTCCCTCTTAAAACTGCTTTTGCTGCATCCAATAGGTTTTGAGTTGTCGTATTTTCATTATCATTTGTTCCTAGAAAATTTTTTATTTCCCTTTTGATTTCTTCAGTAACCTGTTCGTTATTTAGAAATGTATTGTTTAATATCCATGTGTTTGTGTTTTTTACAGTTTTTTTCTTGTAATTGATATCTAGTCCCATAGAGTTGTGGTCAGAGAAGATGCTTGATATGATTTCAATTTTCTTAAATTTACTGAGGTTTGATTTGTGACCTAAGATGTGATCTATCCTAGAGAAAGTTCCATGCACACTTGAAAAGAAGGTGTATTCTTCTGTATTTGGATGGAATGTCCTGAAGATATCAATGAGATCCATCTCATCTAATGTATCATTTAAGACTTGTGTTTCCTTATTAATTTTCTGTTTTGATGATCTGTCCATTGGTGTGAATGGGGTGTTAAAGTCTCCTACTATTATTGTGTTACTACCAACTTCTCCTTTGATGTCTGTTCATGTTTGTCTTATGTATTGAGGTGCTCCTATGTTGGGTACCTAGATATTTACAATTGTTATGTCTTCCTCTTGGATTGATCCCTTGATCATTATGTAGTATCCTTCCTTATCTCTTATAATCTTCTTTATTTTAAGGTCTGTTTTGTCTGATTGGAGAAGGAAATGGCAACCCACTCCAGTGTTCTTGCCTGGAGAATCCCAGGGACGGGGGAGCCTGGTGGGCTGCCGTCTATGGGGTCACACAGAGTCGGACACGACTGAAGTGACTTAGCAGCATTTTGTCTGATATGAGAATTGATACTCAGCTTTCTTTTGCTTCCCATTTGTACGGAATATGTTTTCCTATCCTCTCACTTTCAATCTATATGTGTCTTTAGGCATAAAGCAAGTTTCTTGTAGACATCATATATATGGGTCTTATTTTTGTATCCATTCAGCCAGTCTGTGTCTTTTGGTTGGAGCAATTAATCCATTTACATTTAAAGTAATTATTGATATATATGTTCCTATTGCCATTTTCTTAATTGGGGTTGATTTTGTAGATCTTTTTCTTCTCTTGTATTTCTTGATTATACAAGTCCCTTTAACATTTGTTGTAAAGCTAGTTTGGTGGTACTGAATTCTCTTAACTTTTACTTGTCTGAAAAACTTTTTATTTTTCCATCAATTTTGAGTGAGATCCTTGCCAAGTACAGTAATCTTGGTTATAGATATTTCCCTTTTGGTACTTTAAATATATCCTGCCATTCCCTTCTAGCCTGCAGAGTTTCTACTGAAATATCAGCTCTTAAATGTATGGGGTTCTCCTTGTATGTTACTTTTCCCATGCTGCTTTTAATATACTTTCTTTGTGTTTAGTCTTTGTTAGTTTGATTAGTATGTGTCTCAGCATGTTTATCCTTTAATTTATCCTGTATGGGACTCTCTGTGCCTCTTGAATTTGATTGATTATTTCCTTTTCCGTGTTGGGGAAATTTTCAACTATAATCTCTTCAAAAATTTTCTCATACCTTTTCTTTTTCTCTTCTTCTTCTGGGACTCCTATAATTCAAATGTTGGTACATTTGATATTGTCCCAGATGTCTCTGAGACAATCCTACATTCTTTTCATTCTTTTTACTTTATTCTGCTCTTCAGATGTTATTTCCACCATTTTATCTTCCAGCTCACTGATTTGTTCTGCTTCAGTTATTCTGCTATTGATTCCTTCTAGAGTATTTTTAATTTCAGTAATTATGTTGTTTGTCTCTGTATGTTTATTCAATTCTCCTATGTATTTGTTAATTGATTCTTGCATTTTCTCCATTCTGTTTTCAAGGTTTTTGATCATCTTTACTATCATTATTCTGAATTCTTTTTTTAGTTTACCTATTTCTTCTTCATTTATTCGGACTTCAATGTTTCTAGTTTGTTCCTTTATTTGTGTAGTATTTCTCTGCCTTTTCATTATTTATTTTTTTTACTTATTGTGTTTAAGGTCTCCTTTTCCAGGCTTTAAGGTTGAATTCTTTCTTCCTTTTGGTTTCTGCCCTCCTAAGGTTGGTCCAGTGGTTTGTGTAAGCTTCATTATAGAGTAAGATTTGTGCTGAATTTTGTTTGTTTGTTTGTTTTTCCTCTGCTGGGCAAGGCTGAGTGAGGTGATAATCCTGTCTGCCGATGATTGGGTTTGTAGTTTTGTTTTTTGTTTAGATGAGTGTCCTGCACAGGGTGTTACTGGTGGTTGGGTGATGCCAGGTCTTATATTCAAGTGGTTTCCTCTGTGTGAGTTCTCACTATGTGATACTCCCTAGGGTTAGTTCTCTGGTAGTCTAGGGTCTTGGAGTCAATGCTCTCACTCCAAAGGCTCAGGGCTTGATCTCACAGCTCCTTAGCCAGTTTCCAGAGGTTTTCAGCATGTTTCCAGCCAGTTTCCAGAGGTTTCAGGCAGCTGCTCCACAAAGCCAGCTCTGCTCCCCTCTTCCTGGCCGAGTCCACGGTGTATGAACTCTACTGGTCAACACACACTGTGCACCATAAAGAGGGGGAAAGCAGCAGCAGCCGTGATCACAGGCCTTGTCTGTGTTTTTGACTGAAGCCACACCTGAGCTCATGCTTCTACAGAACAGTATCCTCAATGTGGGGCCTCAGGGGCCCAGGACACCCAATGTTCCCAGAGCTGGTCATCCTGGCAGGGCCCCTGGGCTCCTGTACCCACAGCCAGAGGGGCAGGACCAGATGGGCATGCCCAGAACAGGAGGGACCTGCAGGCTCCTAAAGTGGAGCCACTGCTACCCTGAAGATTCTCATCCATGAACCAGACCACCACTCATCATCAGATTTCTAGTCCACGATGCAGGGAGTTCCTTCATAATGTTGCTCAGTGATCAGAAAGACAGCACCTGGATCCCAAAGCACCTAAGTAAGCACAGGAGTCAGGTTAGAAGACATTCCTTGGTCAACATTTTCCATCATCAGACATTAATTAAACAGGATGAATTCTTTCTCAACTTTTACAAACATTCAGGATCCCCTAGGATTGATTGCTGTCCTCAGTATACTGAAATAAGTTGTTTCAGCTTGCACAAAGACACAAGGATCCAGAAAGGGCTAACGACCTGCCAGGGGAAGCTCATCCCAGGGAATAAGATACTGGCAACTTAGAGTTTCCTTCTAGGGGGAGGTCAAGTTGATCAAGCTCTCCAGAGTATCACTAACAGTTACAGAGCATGCGTGCATGCATGAGTGCTCAGTGGTATCTGACTGTGTGACCCCATAGACTGCAGCCCACCAGGCTCCTCTGTCCATGGGATTTTCCAGGAAAGAATACTGCAGTGGGTTGCCATTTCCTTCTCCAGGGGATCCTCCCCACCCTTAGATTGAACCCAATGAAGGCAGATTCTTTACCACTCACCTCCTAGAGATGGTTCTTAATATTGCATTGACACTTTACAAATGGAATGGAACAGCCTGCTCTGCATCTCCAAGGTGTTAAAAAGGTGATTCTCACCTGTCAGGGCTATGGGGAGGAAATTTCTCAGTGGTGGGAAATAACCTCCAACTCTTTTGTTCTTGCAACATGCAAAAAAAAAAAAAATTTTTTTTGAGCACTTCCTACTGACCAGGCAGTAAGTGCTGAAGACACTGCCAAGACCTGTAGGGATGCAGGCCCCACCCCTGCCTGGGATGGCAGGGTCCAGGGGCGTGGTGGGGGGGTGGTTGTTGAGAGGGTGGGCTCACGTTCAAGTGGGAAAAGCTGTCAACAAATGAGTAAATACCATCATTCAAAGCAATTTTAAAAAAGCGGGATGTGCTTGTTCCAGGCCAAGAGACCAAGGAAACCCCAGGGCAGCAGCCGTGAGACCGGAAGCATGAAGCCTCCCCTCCCCTGACCTGGGGGCTCCTGTCTCCACCTCTCTGTTCACGGATTAGCAGCTCTGACGGTGATGCTCCCAGAAGGGGAGGTAGGAGTGAAATTCAGCCAGGAAACAAATATTACCAGCAGGTTGCTCAGCGTGTGGAGGACAAGATGAAATGGTTGGCTGGGTTTGGGATCTTCTAGGACACACACCCACTGAATATGAATACAGTAGAGTCGGCACTGCTTTGAGAGAGGAGGGCCCTGGGGGCAAGTACTCAGAACAACCAAATGTCCCCACCTCTGCTCGGGGCAGGCTCGTCTTTTCTATGGACAAGTTCTCCAGGCAAAGGGGTGCCTCCTGCCAAACACAGGTTTGTTTTTTGTTTTAACTATTTACTTTGAATTGGAGCATAGCCAATTAACAATATTGTGATAGTTTCAGGTGGACAGCAAAGGGACTCAGCCACACGAGTACATGTATCCATATCCCACACCCCCCAAATCCCCTCCCATCCAGGCTGCCACATAACATTGAACAGGGTTCCCTGTTTTATTTTTCTTTAAGATTTTTTTTTCTTTTTGATGTGGATCCTTTTTAAAGTCTTTATTAAATTTGTTAAAATATTGTTTTTTGTTTTTTTTATGCTGTGGGGTTTTTTTGGCCCCAAGGCATGTGGGATCTTAGCTCTCTGATCAGGGATCAAATCCACATGCCCTGCAGTGGAAGGTGAAGTCCTAACCACTGGTCTACTAGGGAAGTCCTCAAATAAAGGCTTTTTGGTTTTGTTCCTTTTTTTTTTTTTTTTTTTAAGGAAACCTATGGCTTGTTTTTTTTTTTCTTAATATTCCTAGTTTGCTAAATAGTAATCCTTGCAATCAACACTGTGAACTCACGAAGTGGGACAAAACAGCCTGTAGCCTTCCCAGCCCCCAGAGCGCAGTGCCTTGTATCCACCAGCTGCTCAACAAGCACGTGTCTCAGAAACGCATGAGCTGGCTTCTCCCTGTGCTCATGTGCGTGTCTTCACTCAGTCGTGTCCGACTCTCTGTGACCCCATGGACTGTAGCCCTCCAGGCTCCTCTCTCCGTGGGATTCTCCAGGCAAGAATACTGGAGTGGGTTGCCATTTCCTCTTGCAGGGGATCTTCCTGACCCAGGTATCGAATCTGCATCTCCTGCCTTAGCAGGAGGATTCTTGACCGCTGCACCACTTGGGAACTGACAGTGAGTGTTGGTGTACAACAGCAGCCCTGCAGACGCTGATCTCAAGGCCAGTCACCTGTCCTCTCAACAGTGCAACGTGCTGGTACCTGAGCAGGACAAACAGGCTCAAGGCTGTGAACTCAGTCAACCGCCTATAGTGAGATGGTAATGCTGTCAAAGCATCAGGAGTTCACCTACAAGACTGTTCTATTCTTGAAAGGTGTCAAGATGGGCCTAGGCTAGGTTTGGGGAAAAGGAAGGAAGGCTGGACCAAAGTTTTCAACGGATGCTAGAAATGGAAGCTTGTTCATTTTAACATGAATGTTTAAAAATTCAGAGCACTTATCAGTTTATATAATTGCCAGGCAGTATATTGAGTGGCTCTTGAAACTTTCATCGAAAAGTTTTGGTAAGGAGAAAAGAGGAAAAGACCCCATCCTTGCCCATTGGAGTTAAAACAAAAAACCTAGGGACTTCCCTGGTGGTCTAGTGGTTAAGACTTTGCCTTCCACCGTAGGGCGCTCAGGTTCAGTCCCTGGTAAGAGAACTAAGATTCCACATGTAGAGCAACCAAAAAGGATAGAAAAACAAAAACCAAGTGGCAAAAAAAAAAAAAAAAGAAAAACCCAAGTTGGGGGACATTACAAAACTGTAAGGAAACATCTATCAAGTACAAACTAATACTGCTCTGCAACTTTACGCCCCAGTCTTTACACTCATAGCCAGTGGCTTCCTGTGTTAGAAGATCTTGGGGGCACAGGCGGGGTAGTGGTCAACTACCCCTGAAAGTTACTCCCTCTGCCTGACGTTTTGCTCAGAACTTTCTGGGGATGAACAAACAGAGCAGGTGGTGGGAGGGGACCAGTGCAGGACAGCTTCCAGAGAGCCGCTCGGGAAGGAGTACCTGGACCCTTTCCTGGGGGCTGCCCTCCAAGCCCCAGTGCAAAGAGGGTGTGTCCGGACGTCCACACCAGGATGCATTGCTCACGCATAAGCACTGGTGTGTGTGAGTGTGTGAGCGACTGCAGGTGTCCTTGGGCTGTTTCAGGAGGTGTCATTTAAGAGAGGAAGTAGGGGAACCCTGGAGGAAGGGGTGTATTTCCAGCCCCAGGGTTGAAAGCCCTTTTCATCACTGGTGTGTGGGAGTGGAATGTTTCTGAAAGCTAAATCATGTGATGTTTCCATCCTCTGAGGCCCCAGCTGACATTTTATACCAAGCCTTAAAAGGACAAATGTGTAAAAGATAATGTGAGATCTGGGTTCTGGAGAATGAAGAGGACATCCTGTCATCCAGTGACTGATGGGATTGAGGGACACTTTAATATTAAAGTATAATATTATACTGTACACTATATATATTATACTAATATACTATATACTTTATAAAATTTTATAAATATTATAGGGCTTTCCCGATGACTCAGTAGGTAAAGAACCTGCCTGCCAACGCAGGAGATGCAGCCTCGATCCTTGGGTCGAGAAGATCCCCTGGAGAAGGAAATGGCAACCCACTTGAGTATTCTTGCCTGAAAAGTCCCAGGAACAGAGGAGCCTGGCAGGCTACAGTCCGTGGGGCGGGAAAGAGTCGAACACTACTGAGCGATTGAGCGCAATGAGCACACATACTTTATAAAGTTTAATATTCATACTTAAATATAATATTAATAGCCAGTGTTTACCAAGCACTTACTGCCTGTCAGGCATTAGGAGAAGAGCTTTATCTGTATTATCTTGCTTATCCTCACAAGAACCATGTGATTAGATGCTATCATTACCTCCATTTAATAGATAAGGAATTTGAGGCTTAAATAAGCCAACTAGCTTGCCCTGCATAGAGGAAGATTCAAGCTCAAATTCAACTCAAATAGTCCAGGTCTTCGGAGAAGGCAATGGCACCCCACTCCGGTACTCTTGCCTGGAAAATCCCATGGACAGAGGAGCCTGATAGGCTGCAGTCCATGGGGTTGCTAAGAGTCGGGCCTGACTGAGCGACTTCACTTTCACTTTTCACTTTCATGCATTGGAGAAGGAAATGGCAACCCACTCCAGTATTCTTGCCTGGAGAATCCCAGGGACAGGGGAGCCTAGTGGGCTGCCGTCTATGGGTCACACAGAGTCGGACACAACGGAAGCGACTTAGCAGCAGCAGCAGTCCAGGTCTTAATCATTTTATGATGTAAAAAGTCATCTTTGGCTGTTGTCACCACCACCTCTTCATCCTGTCTGGAAGTTTTACCCGCTCACCGTCAGCATCCACTTGGCCGGTGTCTCCTCCTTGGACAAGAGTCGGGCGCTGAGTACATCTGAGAGCAGAGGGGCTGAAGCCACAGAAGCTGGGGCCGGCTTCGTGGCTGCAAAGCTAGAAGCTGCATCAGCAAAGGACCTTTTCAGGCAGGAAAGTGAAGTGGTGACTGTCCTAGCCAGGGACTCTGTCCCCACCCACTTCACAAATAGAAATGAAAAGCCCTCTATCTCAGGATTAACTGGGTCCTTTTCTTTCTAAATCCTTTCTAAATATTAATCTAGGCTCGCCACCCTCGGGGCTAAGTTAATTTCCAGTTAACAGATGGGAAATACGTTGCCCATCAGCGGCAGCCTTGGCGCCTCCCTCTTGGGGAGGTGAGTGTCAGGAGAGGCCTGGAGTCGGGGTCAGCCCACATCTCAGACACACACGTGGCTTCATTCCATGGGACGCTGAGGCCTAAAGAAACCAGCCACCTGACTAGGACCAGCGTCAAGACGAAGGCCTGGCCTCCAGGCTGGGTCTGCGGGGTTCTTTCTGAAACTCTCCCACACTGCCGGGCTCTGGAAGGAATCCACAACCCCTGATGGTGCCCCGGCCACCCGGGTATTTATTTGCCATTTCTGCAGGAGAGAGACCAAATTCCATGGAACAATAACCTCGCACCTGCCACACAGGGGAGAGTGCTAGGAGCTAGGGGAGGGAAGAAGCCAGGAGGGAGGTGTGACTCCAGGTGGAGGGGATGGGGCAAAGTCAAGGCCATGGGCAGCCAGTCTGGGGTCGTAGTAGCCCCTCTTCCCAGATTCTGGCCAGCGGGAGGATGAGATGGACAGTGGGGCAACAAGGGGTGACATTGAGCAGACAGGCTGGGGTCACAGTCATTCGGCTCCAGAGCAGCTACTAGACGTGAGGCCAAGCACCAGTTCCTGGGGTCAGGAAGGGTGATGAAGAGACGCGCGGTCCTCGCCCATCAGTGAGGGGGACAGACGGTGCAGGAGTGAAAGGAGAAGCCAACTGATGGGGAAGCTCTGAGATGCATGATGGGTGGTTCGGTCTCTCTGAGAACGTGAAGCATGAGCCGAGAACTAACCAATAGAAAGTCAACCGAGCCGAGACCCGGGGGGACCATTCCAGGCTGAAGGAGCCAAGGGGATACTCACCTGGTGCAACTGAGGAGCCAGAAAAAAAGTGTAGAGTGTCAGGAGACCTGTGAGCAAGATGAGGCGGGAGGAGGTGGGACCAAGTGCAGACCAGTGGTCAGGAGGAGCAGACAAGGCAGCGTCAGGGGCAGAGGTGACTCGGCTCAGCCTGGGGAGGACTAGCGGGGATGGAGGGGTTCCGGTGGGTCCCCTGGAGCGGACGCCGGCAGGACCTACTGATGACTGGACCAGGGTTGGGGGAGAAGGCACAGAGGAGTCAACAGGGACACCCAGGGTCGAGACTTGAGCCTCTGGGTGGCTGTTGACAACATGTCCTGAAATGAGACAGACCAGAGGAGATGGCAGGGGGTAGAAGCCTCAACAGCCCTTTGGGGTCATTTCATATTTGAGATCCTATTAGTTATCCACACAGTGATGCCAAGCAGGTGGCTGAATAAAGGCACCCGGCACTCAGCGATCCCAGCGGAGAGACCTGTGCTGGGAGTCACTGGCCTTCGAAGTGATTTTAAAAATCCGGACCAGATGGCCCATCTGAGCAGCCAGCTGTGCCCCAGAGCCTTCAGAGCCGGGCTGCAGGGCTGGATACATCATCCCAACCCAGAGCCAGGCATGCGCTGCCCAGTCCAGGGGCAGAGGCGGGGAGACAGTCCGTGGAGGGGCGGGCACATTGGCCCTCCCCATCCCAGCGCACCTGCTGCTGCCAGGCACCCAGCTCCCCAAACACAAGCCCCTCTGTTCACTCGACAACTTGTTTCCTTCGGGTTTCCCTGGGGGGGTCTCAGGGGGTCTGAAGGCAGTCTCACTCATAAATCCCCTTGCAAAGGAAATCCTGTGTCCCCGTGACAGTTTTTGTCTTGACCTCTCTTTCATAAACTATTTGTTAACACCCCTGTTCCTGCTCAGGGTTTTAGAGTTTGGAAGGGAATTTGGGGTTGGGAGTTGGAGTGGCGTAATGAGATTCAGCAGTGGATTTCAAGCGGTCCCCTCCCTGGCTCCAAGGGAGGGGGTGGCGGCAGCCACTCGACCCCCACCTGTGAGCAGTTCCCAGAGACCCACCGTATCTACCCAGTCAATATAAAGGGCCTTGGGAAATCCCCACCTAACACTCATAAAATGGTCTTACTTCAGAATTGTTACATGGGTTCCCAACCCCTGCCAGAGAGAATGAGATTTCTCCATAAATCAAAGACTTACTTAAAGGAAATGCAAGAGCTTGGGCTCTGGCATCAGAAGGACCTGATTGAAACCCTTAACTCAGCTGCTCACACTTCTGCAGTGGAGACCGCTTCTTTCACCTCTCTGTGCCCCAGCGCCTTGATCTGTAAGATGGGGATAATAGCAACAGTTCACCAGCATTCACCAGCTCGCGGAGAGACTGGGGAGAACCGGGGAAAGTGCAAAGCACGGGAGGCCCTCAACCAACAGAGCTACTATTTTCACTTTGCATTTTGTCTCTCAAACCCACGTTCGCAGGATGATGGGAAATTGCGTCTCTTCAGCAGCCGGGGGGTTATTGTACACTGGCCGAAACAAGTCCCCCTTTCCAAAGTCCTCGTACACCTGGAGTCTTCTAAAACCGGGGTTCGTGCCATCGGAAAAGCCTTGGCAGGAGGGCTTGGCTCTGCCAGCCTGCCGGTGAAACCCACTCTTTCCCTTTAGACGAGAGTGAATGGCTCTCTCATCGGATTGCTCCTCTGACACTGCTCCGTCCAGGGCGGTTTTGGGTGACTGTCTCCCTTGCCCTCAGATTAGTAGGATCAGATGGCCCGGTCATCAACTGTGGTTCCTGTGGCCACCGGCCCACCTGCTCGACCCATGACCAAGCCTGGGAGGTAGAATCCAGAGTCAGCGTTTCTTGCGAAGTCTCCCTAGGATCCTGCTTAGCGAGTAGGGCTGTTGATACTATCAGCACAAAAATTTCCATCAGCCCTAGCTGAAAGGAAAATTGTACTTCTAAGAGGAGAAGAATTGATTTAAAGACATTGTAAATGTGAACTACTTTGGATCTGCCCTGAATTTTTTCATCCATCCATCCATCCATCCACCCAACCATCCATCAGCTTGTTCCCTCCTGCACCGGGTATTTCCGGTTGTGTTCCTATACTAAGCTAAGCTAATAAAAATGTAGTTTTTCCCATTTGGAAGAACCCCTCTCTTGGAGTTCATTGACTCTGAGCCTAGGAACACCTAGTCCAACTTGATCATCTCCTCTAGCCCTGCCCCCTCCAGCCACTCTGGATTCTGATGTATTTGTTCCTGGTCATTGTCCTTCTGTCTTTACTAAAACGTGAGCTCCCTACACACCTGAATCCATCTGTCTTTTCACCTCTGTATCCCTGGAGCTTATCAGAGGCAAGTCTCTGTGTGTATTAGGTGCTCTGTAAATGTTTGTTGAATGAGTGAATGAGTTCTGCCACCCTGAGGATTTTAGAGTTTGGAAAGGCATTGGGGGTTGGGGGTTGCAATGGCATCATGAGATGTACCTGTGGATTTCAAGCAGAGTGGGAAAAAAAAAAAAAAAACAGTGAGGTATTACCAATGCCATTCCACCTATTCTGGCTCAGACGAGGAGTCAGAATGGGTGCAGAGTGATTCTGGTGCTTTCGAAGGTTGTGTGATGACCTTGCCATTCCTGTCATCCATTCACTCAGCTGAGAGTTACCGAGAACTGACAGATGAAGGGCATTGCGGTAGGATCTCTGACTCACACAAAGATGGATAGATACGGTCTCTGTGAGTTTGGAGCATGTCTCCCTCGCAACATTTCACATTCAAGACTTTACTGGCTGATTGACTGAATACATATATACTGCTGTGAATGCTCTGGGCAGATGGATGTGGCCCCTCTTTAAAAGACGGTGTACAGTCTTACAGGGAAGACAAGATATGCACCCGTATAACTAACACAGGTAAAGATGGGGCGGTGGGCCATAGACAAATAACACATGTAAAGATGGGGCCAGCCACAGACCAGGGACTTATTAAAGGAGATGTATTAAGGGGAAAGAGGAGGGCCTGCTAAGGAAAGGAAGAAATAGACTGACTTGGAATGGTGTCAAGGAGACAGTGGCATTTGAGTTTAGCCCAGGAGATTGGGCAGGACTTGGATAAAATTCGCTGCACGTGGTTTATTCCTTGCCAGTAAAGAGTGATCACAGGTCGGAAGTCTTCATCCATCTCCTTGATGTTTCCTTATTAAAGATCCAGTTCAAACCATCAGACACTGTAGGTAAACCTTCCTCATCTGAATTTTATTTCATATGCCCTCAGTGTTCAATTGAACTGACTTTTAAAGCCATCAGGACTCCTGCATAATGTGAAACTTATTTTTGTGAAGGTGAAGCTTTCAAGCGGTTCCATGATCCTTACAGAAAGGAAAAGACAAAGATATTTCAGCTGGCTTGTGACATTCATGTAACTCCTACTTGAATCCTTAGTAACAATCTTTAGAAAATTTTCTAATAATCTTTAGAAAATCGTGATCTTAAGGGGGAAAAAAAACCAAACACGTTGCTTCTTGATAAATCGAAAACCAAATAGAAAAACAAAAGTGTTTCAGGAAATAAAGGTAGAAGTAGATCTTTAACAAGCTAGGACTTAATTTAATATCAAAGAGACATCGAAAAACATGAGCTATAATGTTAATATGTCATTAATTTGAGGCTCAAAAGAACCAGAGAAGAATGAACTTTGTATTATAAGAAGAAAAGCTATGACCAACCTAGACCCCACATTAAAAAGCAGAGACATTACTTTGCCAACAAAGGTCCATCTAATCAAAGATATGGTTTTTCCAGTAGTCATGTTTGGATGTGAGAGTTGGACTATAAAGAAAGCTGAGCGCCGAAGATTTGATGCTTTTGAAGTGTGGTGTTGGAGAAGACTCTTGAGAGTCCCTTGGACTGCAAGGAGATCTAACCAGTCCATCCTAAAGGAAATCAGTCCTGGGTGTTCATTGGAAGGAATGATGCTGAAGCTGAAACTCTAATACTTTGGCCACCAGATGCAAAGAACCTGATGTGAAGAACCTGTTCCGAAGCCCTTGGAAAAGACTCTGATGCTGGGAAAGACTAAAGGCAGGAGGAGAAGGGGACAGCAGAGGATGAGATGGTTGGATGGCATCACTGACATGATGGACATGAGTTTGAGTAGGTTCCAGGAGTTGGTGATGGACAGGGAAGCCTGGCGTGCTGCAGTTCATGGGGTTGCAAGGAGTCTGACACGACTGAGCAGCTGAACTGAACTGAACTGATTAGAGCAAATGTTTCTTAAACTTGAGGAATTTTCAGGGAAATAATTTTTAAGTCCTCTCAGAATTTGCTCATGAATCCCAGTTTGAGAAAACGATGACTTAAGAAATGCAGTCTTTTATGAAAATACCAAATGCAAATTGCCACTGTAAGTTTTCTCTTTATAATTGCCAATTTTAAAAAATTATCAATAAGGTGAAAATACAAAATTAAAATCTTGCAGATGCTTAAGCATCTGTGATTCCCAGTTTAAGGAACCTTAAGAAAATTACATTTAAAGTAAATAGGATATCTAGTTGCCTAAGAAAGGATAGTTGCTATTGTCTTTACATGATATACTGAAAAAAGTTAAATTTTAATTATACACGGGCACAACCTATGGTAGAGAGAAAATAGTAGAATCTAGGGATTCTATCTTTTTACTTATTAATTTATAATTTATATCCCACCTAACCTACTTCTCTAAAGAATCTGAGATTGGCAAAGACAAAATTATAAACCCTGCAAAGCAACACTGTTGCAAGAATTTTTCCTCTTACTAATGAATCGCTTTTCTACCAGAGTACGTCCAGCATTAAATTTTGAAGATTACATGAAACGATAGATTTATGCAACCATCTTTAATATCAAACACACACGAAGTAAACTCTTTGCTTAAGCAAAGACTAAAGTGCAGGACTATCCTGGTGGTCCAGTGGTTAAGAATCTGCCTGCCAATTCCCTGAATTGGACATGGGTTCGATCCCTGGTCTGGGAAGATTCCACGTGCTTCAGGACAAACTCAGCCCATGGGCCAGAACTACGGAAGCCGTGCTCTGGAATCTGGGAGCCTCAACCACAGAAACCCATGCCCTGCAATTAGAGAGTGACCCCTACTCACTACAACTAGAGAAAGCCCCTGAGCAGCGATGAAGACCCACAGCAGCCAAAAATAAATTGTTTTTAAAAGAAATAAAGGGGGAAAAGGAATCAAAATTTTTTTTAAAAAAAGACTACTGTGAATCCTGTCTAAATTATTAGATAAAAAATTTACTGCTGGTATATTTTTTGTCACTGCAACAAGAAAATGGCCATGGCTAGAAAACAGTATTCGTGCTCACCAGTGCCTTCTGTGTGCTGTGACCCACTTGCTTGTCTGGTTTCCCTGCTGACTGGATGTTTGGGAAAGTCCTTAAGGGCAGTGGCCATATGCTGTCTCTTTCTGGAAGCTTCATCTCCTCCAGGGGCCTTGGGCCTTTCAGAGACCATCTTACCATGACCGCTCAGAACAAGGCTTGGACTCCTCAATGCCCTCCTGCCCAGTGACGCTCATGCCCTCTCCTCTCTGCCAACCCACTCTCAGTGTTGTCCTTTTCTTAGGCCTAGCTTTCAGCCCAATTTTCAGCTCGAATTTTCTTTCTGTTTTGTTTTTGTGTTCCTCGCAGTTGCCCCCAATTTAGAATTTCTGTGCCCACTTCCCACCCAAGGAACCCCAGCCCTGGCCCCCAGTGTGACCCGAGCTTTGCAGTGGCTCATTGATGTCTGTCAAGTAAACAGGATGAAGCGTGGTAAGGACTCATCAAGGGCCCGGATGGAATATTTTGTGGTATCTGATACGCATGGGATATTTTGTGAGGTCTTCCAAGAGCAACATAAAAGCAAAGGAAATCTGCTTCGTCGCAACAAAGTTGTGATTGATCATTTTCGTTTCTTTTTTCTTTTCTGGCCTCATTCCGTCACACTCTAAGACCGTAGCCCAGAATGTGTTCAGAAGAATTGATTCTGATTTTACTAAAGCTGAGAGATAACTGAAGAACCCGTTTACGAGACCCCAGAGTGCTCCCCTTGCTGCCTCAGCTGGGAGTCAGTCCTACTCATCTCCAGGTTCTGAAGCGAAGAGAATCCAAGGGCTCACTTGCCGTGTATGCCTCTCAAGTTTCCAGTCCAGCCCTGGATTGCTGCAGAATATCAGCCCTGGTGGCCACTGTCAGTACCAGGGTTAATTATTCCATGCTTCCATCATCACATATGTTTGTTCATACATCTATTCATTCCACAAACTGAGCCCTGCCCCCTGGACTGGACACGGCTCAAACAGGCTTCTAGCCACCACAGTCCAGTGTGATGAGTGTTAGACCGAGAAAAGAGCAGGATGCGGGGCTTCCCTGGTGGTCCAGTGGCTAAGGCTCTGCACTCCAATGCAGGGGGCCCGGGTTCAATCCCTGGTCAGGAAATTAGACCCCACAGGCCACCCCTAACAAAAACAACAAATCCTGCATTTTGCAGCTAAGACTTGGTACAGCCAAATAAATAATCTTTCTTTAATAGTACAGGGAGGGGTATGTGCTGGATGCTATGGGAGCTCAGAAGAGCAGCTCCTAACCCAGAACTGGAGGTCAGGAACGAGCTTCTGGAAGAAGATAACATTGAAACAACAGGTATTAGCAAGAGCAAAGGTGGAGGAAGGCATCAAGACAGAGGAAACAACAGATCTGGAGGCAAGAAGCCCTGTGGTGTCTTGATGCCTCTCCAGTCGGGATCATCTTGGATTGATCTTGAGAATGTCCACAGTTAAGGCCATGCCCCAGGAGGAAGCCCCCTGCCATCTGGGGCCCCTCAACCAAGCATCATCTGGGTTAAATTACACTCCATCTGCAGGGACCTCTGGGCTCAGGCACCTGGAATGGCTCCAGTTTGGGTGGAAGGCTGTTGTTGGCTGGAGAAGAGATGCTGTTGGAGGCACCGGGCCCGGAATCTCGGCACACGTGCAGGGTAGAGAGAAGCAGAGGCAGAGCCGCGCTCCCAGCCCCAGGGCTCCCCTCCACGCTTTCATAAAGTCCAGCCCTGTCACACAAGCCCCAAATGCATTACCCACCTAAAGATGGGGATGGGAGAGTTTGAAGGGCCAGACTCAGAATTCTTGGAGTCTACCCTGGGGGACAACAGACACCTCCCATGTATGGTAAAAGCCTTTTTAGGAGCTGCTTCTGTGAAAGAGAAATGACCTCTGGGCACAGGGGTCTGCCTCCCAGGTGACCTATTTACTCTTCCCTGGGCACAGCCAGCTACATTCTTTCATGCAGGAAATTCTTTGTCGACCTGTGGCCACCTGGCCCACGCCAGGCTGATGGATTTCAAACCCCCAGCAATGACAGATGTGTCACTTAAAACAATCTCCCATCTATTAAGCTAGCATAATTTTTTTTTAATAAGAATAGAGCAGAATGCCAGCAGGACTTTAAGGAAATAAGCACATTCATACACTGCCGGTGAGTTTATAGTGGTTCCTCTCTTTCTTGAGAAAAAAAATCAGACAATATGTAACAGGAGCTAAGAACGGTGTGACCCAGTCATTCCACTTTTGGAAATATGCTGCAAGAAAATAATTCCAAGAAAAAAATAACTGAGCACACACAAATATATGCACAGCAACCGCGGTTCAACACAATACAAAACTGGAAAAGGGCCAGGACACACAATAGGGAAATGGTTAAGCAAATTTCACGATGACATGAAACAGCCTATGACCATTAACTGTGACCAGTGCGGACCTTGCCAGCACGTTCAGATCTGAATGTTTAAGCCAGGATAGAATGTAAAGTGGCGTGTCCTGCTGAAGGTGACTAGTTTTTAAAGCTTGTAGGTATTCTCTAAACATTACAAGATAACCTAAAAGGAAAGAAGTCTAAGTGTTCCTTGAGTCCTTGCCTTGTAGAGCTGCTCGTTTGTCATTTACAAAGTACGTTTTTGAAAAGCCGATGTACAGATGGCTCCTTAAAAGGAAAACAAAACCCCAACCAGGGCTCAAAGGAGCCCTGGGGTCCTGTAGTGTCAGGACCCCAGGCTTCTGGTTTTTGTTTGTTTTATTTTAATTGGAGGACAATTACTTTACAGTAACAATACTGGTTTTTGCCGTACATCAATATGAATCGGCCTTTGGTATACCTGTGTCTCCCCACTCCTGAAGCCCCCTCCCAGCTCCCGCCCACCCCACAGCTCCAGGTCGTCACAGAGCATGGGCTTGGGGTGCCCTGCACTGTATGTCAAACTCCCGCCGGTTCACTCTCTTTTGATGGTAACATGTATGTTTCAGTGCTATTCTCTTGCATCGTCCCACCCTCGCCTCCTCCCACGGAGACCAAGAGTCTGTTCTTTAAGTCGGTGTCTCCTTTGCTGCCAGGCTGCTGTCCTTAATGCTGCTTCATCTCTGACTTGGGCCTGATGGTTACACACCTGCATCAGACAGAAGACATGCCTCTTCTTTCTCCAAGCACCACAGTCCACTCCAGGGCAAGGAGAGCCTCTGGTCCCTTTCCTGCATCAGGTGGTGCCCAGCAGGAATTCACAGGGGGGCCCCTGGGCAGGAGCAGGGGAGGAGTTCCTCAGCTTGATGGAGAAGCCAAGACATCTTCCTCTCCTCCGGGAGGGCTGTTCTGGCCAGACTGGCATCTGCTGTGCCTGCCTGTAAAGAAGCTACACGCAAGGAAGCAAATGAGTGGCAACCTGGTATTGAGGGTCTTTAGGGTCTAACAACTCAGAAGCTTATAGGCACCAATCCTGGTGCAAACTGGGGCTTCAGGAAATAGCTGCAATCAACTCTCTTTTCTTCATTGTATTACCTCTATTTGATTCCAATCCAAAGACTGTTGTTTCGGTAAGAGTTTCATTAAGATGTAACTATATACCATGCAATTCACGCATTTAGAGTGCGCCATTCAATGGCTTCTCATGTAGCCACAGTTGTGCAGTCATCACCATGATCAACTTCAAAACCCCTGTGTCCCCTTTAGCCATCACCTTCTAATCCCTCGTCATCCACACAGAGGATGGAAAGAGCCTCACTACTCATCACCACAGAACCAAAGTGTACAACCAGGTGGGGGTGGGATGATGCCTGCCCACCCAGGGCACATCACCCATTTCTCCTTCCCAATACCTACTCCCCACCCCCAGCTCGGTTCAGTTAGCCACTCCTCCTCAAAGGCAGCTGGGCATCCTGGGGGTGGGGGGGAGCCAACCAACCTCACCCCATCAGGGTGGGCCCACCTGGACTGAGCGTAATCCTGCTCCTCCTGGTGATGGTCCTAGAACAGGCTTAGGACCCGAGGCTGCCCAACAGGAAGTGGCAAACCGACTAGGGGCTTCTAGGGAAAGTTTCGTCTGCCCTAGAGCAGTCTCGCGGGAAGGCAGTGTCTCTTTTCTTCATCCGGCTGCAATTCATGGAAATGCCCCGACCTCTTGCTTCCAGCCTGAGGAGGAAGTCAATGCTGAGGATGACGATGGAGCGATGGAAGGACCCTCGGCCCTTGGTAAAAATGTAACACCAGGAGCCAGTGACACAGGGCCCCCCCACCTCCAGACTTTGCTTGTTGCTTAAGCCAGAGTTTTAGTTTCTGGCAGTTTAACGCATCCTGGCTGACATGGGATGGTTAATGGGAAGGCCTGACCTTAGAATTTATAACAAGAGAAAATGCTTTGTCTATCCAGCAATGCTGATTGTATACATGGAAGGGTGGGTGGAAGAGGAACAGAGGTTTTGTTTCCAATCAAGAAATTTCTTAATAATTTTTAGATTCTATCTTTTTATTGGATGGGATTAATTTCAAACCATCCAGCTTAACCCCTGGGGCCTATGGAGGTAAACAGAAACAATAAATGAGAACAAGTAAAGGGGTCAACCGTCACGACTGGAACTTTGGCAGAGATGCAAAGGCAGGCAGAGGGGTGGGAGAGCGTTGTAGAGGAAGAAAGGGAAGGCTTTTAGTCAGCCCTAATTGGAGGCTGCTGACCCCAGGAAGCTGCAGGCAGGCCACTAGAAGCTGGGCATCCTTTGTCATCCGTTAGAGGTGCATGTTTGGCTTTCTGGGCTTCCCTGATAGCTCAGATGGCAAAGTATCTGCCTGCAATGCAGGAGACCCTGGTTCAATTCCTGGGTTGGGAAGATCCACTGGAGAAGGGAATGGCTACCCATTCCAGTATTCTGGTCTGGAGAATTCCTTGGGCTGTATAGTCCATGGGGTCACAAAGAGTTGGACACGATTGAGTGACTGTAAGTGCACCATACTTCTTTTGCAGAGGAAACTGTGTGAAACAGAATTTATCAAAATTCCTGTGTTTGAGGGCACAAATCTCTAGCAGTACTTCAAACAGAAAAACCACTTGTACTTGAAGTTGCATGCATTATGTATCCAAAGTGTTATATCAAGCGTTGGCGTATCTGACACGACTTTTGTCTTGAAGTCTCGCAGCTGCAGACAAAACAGCACACAAAATTCTACGAGCAGAGTGAGATCACCCAAGAGATAAGCATTTCCAGTTACAAAATGGCACATAGTCATCAGTGAGTCAATGTATTTCATCTCAGAGTTATTTGACATCACATTTGTGCAGCTCAACAGAACAAAGAACATTTAAAATGTATTTGCATGGCTCCTAAGGGTGCTTCCTATTACACTTGCTTATTTATATATAGATAAATAGATGTGGACCATTTTAAAAGTCTTTATTGAATTTGTTACAATATTGCTTCTGTTTTTTATGTTTTGGGTTTTGGCCGCAAGCATATGGGATCTTAGGCCTCTAGCCAGGGACTGAACCCGCCCCCCTGCATTGGAAGGCAAAGTCTGAACCACTGGACCACCAGGGATGTCCCTACACTTTCTTCCTGAAAGTAGACCTTCCACGTTGTATCTGCTTCTCTTGAAAACCTTGGATCTGCCCCTATTGGTTACCCAAGTCTTGAGCAAAAGTAAAAATCAAAAGATAGTGGGAGAAGCACACATTTCAACTTAAAAACAGCAAAACAAAAAGGTATAGTTATTTGTAGGTGTAGAGTATCCCTGCCCTTTTAAAATGAAAGCAGAGCGTATCCATTGTTCTTAAAATTGACAATTTCACTCCTTCATGTAACCTACCCTGTGAATACTAAGTGTGTTACCCCATTGACAAAAAAAAAATTGCATAGGCTTAAACAGAAACAGACTCACAGATTTATGGTTACCAAAAGGGAAAGGGAGGGGGAGGGATAAATCAGGAGTATGGGATTAACAGACACCCACTACCACATATAAAATAAATAAGCAATGAGGATCTAGTGTGTCGAACAGTGAACTATGGGCTCCCCTGGTGGCTCAGTGGTAAAGAATCTGCCTGCCAATGTAGGAGATGCAGGTTTGATCTCTGTGTCAGAAAGATTCCCTGAAGAAGGAAATGGCAACCCACAAGTATTCTTGCCTGGGAAATCCCATGGACAGAGGAGCCTGGCGGGGTACAGTCCATGGGGTCGCAAAAGAGCTAGACAGGTCTGAAGCGACTAGAACAACAGGGAACTATGCACAATATCTTGTAATAACCTCTAATGGAAAATAGCCTAAATATATATATATATATATATATATGACTGAATCACTTTACTGTACACCTGAAACTAGCTCCATATTGTAAATCATCTGTATTTCAGTTTTAAAAATGTGGAAGCTTGACCCAGAGGCAAATGACAGCCGAGAGCGGGGAAGAAGGAGACATGTGAGCCTAAAGCCGCTGCTGATTTCTGCAGATTCCTGTTCAGGAGGGAGACGAGGGCTGAGGGGGGCAGAAGCCTGCTTATCAGATGAGATCAGCATGGGGAGTAAGTCATCAAATGGAAAAAGAGTCTCTTAAAGTGGGGAATCAGGAACAACAACACAGAGACTTCCTGGTGGTCCAATGGTTAAGAATCCACCTTGCAATGCACGGGTTCAATCCCTGCTTGGGGAACTAAGATCCCACATTCCTTGGAGTTACTGACCCCGTGCCCCAGTGAAAGATTCCACATGACTCAACAAAGATCCTGCGGGCCACGACTAAACCCAATCCACCCACGTAAGTAAATAAGTATTTAGGAATAATGACATGTGTTCACCTGAATCACATCACTTTACTTGCAAAGACAGAAATAAACATTCTGCCTATCGACACTCATCTCGCGACATCAGGCCAGGCCATTTCAGGAGAACAGGTCAATGGACTAGGGAATTTCTGACTTTTGTGCAGGAAGCACACTTGAACGCAGCCTCGGCTGAACCTGCTCTTGGTTTCTTTAAAACAAAGTAAAAACTTAAGCTCTTGAGCATTTCAGGTGCCAATGTCAGGATTCTTCTGACTTGCCCCTCATCTGTTATAATTGTCTCACCAACACCGAAGATAAGAGAAGTTTTGAGTTACTCACCTTGATTGGTTTTTCCAAAGTTTTCAAACTAGTTTTCATATGAATGAAGTTTATTCTCACTCAAATTGAATTAGTTCATGTGATATTTAACTAAAATACAAATCTACCAAGAAAAAAATGGCGTAAACCGGTTAGGAAACAAATGTCACTAATTTAAGGCAATGATACCACTCAACCGGTGAGAGTCAATTGCTTAAAACAGCCTGCAGGCTGAGAGCTTGCTGCCTGCGGTGGCGTCTGTCAGTGAGCTTCCCAGGGGACCAGAAAATGTCAATTAGTCAGCCTAATGGACAATGTGATCAAAACATTTTCTTGGTGACCTCCGGGCAGGGCAGGTCTTATATTGAGTATCCAATGAGTTTCACCAATAGCTTACTAGCAAGTTTCTTTGAAAATGTCAAATTTTAAGCAGCATGTAACTTGTGAACATCACTTGCCATCTTGTGATTTGAGGCAAGTGAAAATGTATCCACTGAAAAGTCAATTTGTAACTTTTGGACTAATCTTTAACTTGAGACCAACCATGAAAAGAAATGGATTCAGTTCAGTTCAGTTCAGTTCAGTCGCTCAGTCGCTCAGTTGTGTCTGACTCTTTGCGACCCCATGAATCACAGCACGCCAGGCCTCCCTGTCCATCACCAACCCCCAGAGTTCATTCAGACTCACGTCCATCGAGTTAGTGATGCCATCCAGTCATCTCATCCTCTGTTGTCCCCTTCTCCTCCTGCCCCCAATCCCTCCCAGCATCAGAGTCTTTTCCAATGAGTCAACTCTTCACATGAGGTGGCCAAAGTACTGGAGTTTCAGCTTTAGCATCATTCCTTCCAAAGAAATCCCAGGGCTGATCTCCTTCAGAATGGACTGGTTGGATCTCCTTGCAGTCCAAGGGACTCTCAAGAGTCTTCTCCAACACCACAGTTCAAAAGCATCAATTCTTCGGCGCTCAGCCTTCTTCACAGTCCAACTCTCACATCCATACATGACCACAGGAAAAACCATAGGCTTGACTAGACGGACCTTTGTTGGCAAAGTAATGTCTCTGATTTTGAATATGCTATCTAGGTTGGTCATAACTTTTCTTCCAAGGAGTAAGTGTCTTTTAATTTCATGGCTGCAGTCACCATCTGCAGTGATTTTGGAGCCCAAAAAAATAAAGTCTGACACTGTATCCCCATCTATTTCTCATGAAGTGATGGGACCAGATGCCATGATCTTCATTTTCTGAATGTTGAGTTTTAAGCCAAATTTTTCACTCTCCTCTTTCACCTTATTGGCCACCATCAAAACCACCAGATCCACCCTGATAGTCCTTCTGATTGCAGTTTCAGTTTCCTGTGCCTACAAGACACGCATGTGGGGACATCAATGTGTTAGTGTAACAGGGAAGCAAATGGAAGACACTAATCTTGTGTCCATTCTTAACTGAATTTTGTGAAATTTTTAATTATCATTTACTGAGCTTTTTGATTATACCTTACACATGACTTGCATTTGACACATGAGACAAGTTTAAATATGCTCCCTTTTAAATGTAAGAACACAGGACTACAAGTTTGAAGATGCCAGTGCTTTATTGCTTTCCCGTTATGAGGCAAAGAAATTTTAACAATCAGAAAATCATTGGCAATTTTTGCTCAAGAGTTTGTTCTCTTTCAACGGTAGGTCACAGAAACTTACCGTGAACTACCTCCCTCAAAAAAGGAAATTTATCAGCACACATAACTGGGAAGATCTGGACGGGCCTTGCCCGCAGGGTGGGCTAGACTCTGACCTCGGCCTGGGGTCAAGCCTCTCCCTCCCTCCTGTCTCCTTGTCTCTGGTTCTCATGCCTTCATCTGCCTTTGTCTCACCTGCATCACCTTCCACCCATCAGGCCCAAGCTGAATGACCGTCTTCTTCCTTTTCTGCTATGTATCGACAATAGACCCACAGAGCCCTGCCAAACCAAGTGAGCCCAACAGGGAATCCATCCATGTTGTGAAACTAAAGGAGTTTCCTCTAAATCCATGGAAATCTACAGTGAAAGAGTTCTACCCAGCTTCTTATGAGATGACCCAACCTCCCTGCATAGATGAGAGTGTACAAGAAAATAATTCAATAATCCAATATTCACTCAGGTCAAGGGCAAAAGGTGAAGAGGAAGTCCATCATGGATCACAGGGACAGGGCTCCTGGGGACCAAGGCTGGACCCCACCCACAGTGGAGCCTCTCAGATCCTCTCTGCCGTCTGAGAAGGTCTCCAGAAATCAAGGGGCACCCCCAGATGAGAAGAACTCAGAGAGGAAATGAGAGAAAGAAGCTGAGACTCGGAAAAACATTCAAGAGGCAAAGTTGAAATGCATTTGCAGGCCTGTGTTCCAAACAAAACAGCTACAACTTTTCAATGGAAAACTGCTCTTTAGAATAATAGACAGGAATCATATAACCCCCCCCAGGGCCACCTGGTGACCAGTGCAGTAACAAGGATGGATAATATGCCGAGATGGGGTGTACTGCTTTACTCTGGCTTCTGTAAGACATTACAGATGGCTTAGAACAATAAGGGGCTTCCCTGATGGCTCAGCTGGTAAAGAATCCGCCTGCAATGCAGGAGACCCCGATTAGATTCCTGGTTAGGGAAGATCCCCTGGAGGAGGGCATGGCAACACACTCCAATGTTCTTGCCTAGAGAATTCCATGGACATTGGAGCCTGGAGGGCTTCCTTCCATGGGGTCACAAAAAATCATTAACACTTAGAACAATAGGAAGTTATCCCCCTTTAGTTCTGGACCAGGAAGCCTGAAATCATGGTGCCGGCTGGCTGAGCTCCCTCTGGAGGCCGTGGGTGGTGGTGCGGCATTGCTTTCCTGGCCTCTTCCAGCTCCTAGTGGCTGCTGGCATCACTCGCCACTCCGCTCCGTCTCTGACTCCACAGGGCCTCTCTGTGTGTTTTTCTCTCCAGCCTGTGTCTCCTCTCTTTGTAAAGACTCTTGTCTTTGGATTCAGGGCTCACCAGATAATGCAGGATGATCTCTTGGGAGCCTTAACTACATCTGCCAAGTAGATTTTCCAAATAAGGCCACATTCACAGGTTTGGCATGGACATTTCGTGGGAGATCAGTTTATCCTACTAACCAAGGACTTACCAGTTGCAAGATAAATGGAATTTCTGCTGAAACAGACGACTTTCAAAAGCTTTTGCTTTCTGGTGTTACACAGTGCAGCAGAAAAATTAAAATTTGAAAATGAAAATAGCCTTCCTTTTCTAATGGGTAATTAAATGCTTTTCTCTATTAGGGATAGTTTTTTTTTTTAATAATTTTACATGGCCACATGTGTAAAAGAAGCCTTGGGAGAGGTGGGTTCCTACTGGTGGGATGTGGACCTTTGCAGGCTGTCACGTAGATAAAATAGATCATAAGAACTTCAGATTCCCACCCAGAGCCAAAACTCCACCCTTTTCTTTCCTCCTATTCAGAGACATTCCACCTTCTGTGTGTTTACATCTATTTACAATTGTTTTCTTGTGATGAGAACTTTAAAGATCTACTCTCTTAGCAACTTTCTTCTTTTTTTTTCCTTCAGTTCAGTTCAGTTCAGTCGGTCAGTTGAGGCTGACTCTTTGCAACCCCATGAATCACAGCACGCCAGGCCTCCCTGTCCATCACCAACTCCCGGAGTTCACTCAAACTCACGTCCATCAAGTCGGTGATGCCATCCAGTCATCTCATCCTCTGTTGTCCCCTTTTCCTCCTGCCCCCAATCCCTCCCAGCATCAGAGTCTTTTCCAATGAGTCAACTCTTCGCATGAGGTGGCCAAAGTACTGGAGTTTCAGCTTTAGCATCATTCCTTCCAAAGAACACCCAGGGCCCCAGGGCTGATCTCCTTCAGAATGGACTGGTTGGATCTCCTTGCAGTCCAAGGGACTCTCAAGAGTCTTCTCCAACACCACAGTTCAAAAGCATCAATTCTTTGGCGCTCAGCTTTCTTCACAGTCCAACTCTCACATCCATACCTGACCACTGGAAAAACCATAGCCTTAACTTTTTTCCTTAGCAGCTTTCAAACATGATGCAGTATGGTTAACTAAAGTCACTATCCTGTAAATCATTTATGACAGGATTTATTTAATCAGTGAGCATCTTTGGAATCAAATCATTTAATAGAGCCTTGATCATTTAAGATAAATTTCTAGAAATACACTCACTTGATCAAATAATTTTAAATTATTAACCAACAGTTTATTTAATATATATTATTCTCTGTTAATGATTTAATCCAAAACTTTTGAAACATAGCACAAAACTGCCCTCTGAAACTGTTATATCAGCTTACACTCCCATCAGGAACATAGAAGACCTATTTTTCTCACACCAGCTCTCATCAACCTTGTTCGATAATTAAAGAAACCTAAAGATCTAGTCAACTCAGATTTTGCTGCTACATACACGAGAAGCTGTTCACTGAGAATGTGAGGACAAAATAAATTAGCTTTCTGAGCAGTGACTAGAGCCTCACGGAACGGAAAAGCATCTCAGACGAGAGCAAAACAGGTAACACCTCTACTTCAGGTTCTCAGGAGCTTGTCTGAAATAGTTTGTAATGAATGGTTTAGGTCAATGAGAGGGTGATTCCAATTAAGGAACTTTAGTAGAGGGGAGAAGGCCACTTGAGTAACTGAATGGCCATTATTGTCTGAGATTAAAGCAGCAAACCCGTCCAATAAAGAACACATTGTTTGAAAGACCTGATCAAGTACACATCTGAAAACAGACGTCAGCATGGAGGGGAGGGTTGTTCTAATTATAGAGACTGTGACTTTCACCATGACATTGACCTTATCTTATGTGAGTTACGATATTTTCTGGGTCTCAGCCATGAGATTTCTCACTAAGCTGACCTCACAGTGATAAGATAGTCAGAGTTTGGGTTTGTCAATGCCATCTATCTGGGAAGACCCAGGAAAAATAATAAACGAGCAACTGTGTAAGGCTTAGATATAATCTCATTAGGAGGCCTTTGTGGTGAGATGGTGGGAAGTGGATTATGGTGACCTAGTTCTATAACTCATTCTGAAACTCTCTGAGACTATTCCAAAACCAATTCTGCCTCGAGTTAAAATACACATGTTGTAAAGTCATTTGGTATTTCCAGTGAAATCAGGAGCAAATCTCTACCATATGATGCTGAGTGGATACAGAAAAGAGCTGTGACAAAGTTCTGCGTTAGAGCCACCTTGGGACCTTGGAGGGCTGTTCAGAATGCCAAGGAAGCAAATTATTCACCCACAAAACCTAAGTTCTGCAGATAGGAAAATTAACATGTATTTAAACCTGAAAGAAACTGAGCTGTGGAGAGGAGATGTTCAAATGAAAGTTAAAAATAAAACCCACCACATGGGACTTCCCTAGCGGTCCAGTGGCTAAGACTCTGTATTCCCAATGCCCGGGGACCTGGGTTCAATTCCTGACCAGGGAACTAGATTTCACATGCTGTAACTAAAGATCCTGTGTGCTCCCAACAAAAACCAGGAGCAGCCATATATATATATATATATATATATATATATATATATATATATATATGTAAAAAGAAAACCTACCACATGGATGGACTTGGAGGGCATTATGCAAAGGGAAATAAGTCAGGCATAAAAATACCGTATGGTATCATTTGTATGTGGAATCTAAAAAATACAATGAACTAGTGAATATGACCAAAAAAACAAGGCTGTTTGAAGGACTGAAGGAGGTCAGACATGTAGAGGTTTGAGAAGAATGCCTGGTACACAGCAGGAATACATACACGTTGTCTCTTCAGTTCAGTTCAATCGCTCAGTCATGTCCGACTCTTTGCGACTCCATAAATCACAGCATGCCAGGCCTCCCTGTCCATCACCAACTCCTGGAGTTCACTCAGACTCACATCCATCGAGTCAGTGATGCCATCCAGCCATCTCATCCTCTGTCGTCCCCTTCTCCTCCTGCCCCCAATTCCTCCCAGCATCAGAGTCTTTTCCAATGAGTCAACTCTTTGCGTGAGGTGGCCAAAGTACTGGAGTTTCAGCTTTAGCATCATTCCTTCAAAAGAAATCCTGAGGCAAGACATGTTTATCAAACACCCACTGCGTTTCAGAGCCAGGGAGCTGGCCCATGTCTCAGCCCACTGGAAAATGGACAAGAAAACCCCACAAGATGACCAGAGAAGTCACTGGTGCCAGGAGAGCAAGGCCGGACACCATCCCAAGCCACTCTGGGGCAGAGGACGAGACTCAAGGAAGACCTGCCAGAGGGAACTCCCCATGTGCTGAACCCGTGCAACTGTTCACTTGGTAAGAAAGGAGCAGACAGCAGAGGGGAGAAGACTCCAGAGAACAAGAGACATGTGCTGGTGGTTCTGGAAGGCTTGAGCAGGTCACGGAGGATGCCTGGTGGCAGAGCAGACACAGCTGAACCAGAAAGAGCACTTCTACCACCCTCGGGGATCTGAGCTTTATCCTTAAAGCCAAGGGGAGGCCCTGGAGGATTTTAAACAAGCCCACCTCCTAAAGGGTTAACAAACCAGCATGCTGCCATCCACCCTGATCTTTATAGAGTATCTGCAAGAAAACCTATGTTTTTCTTTTGTTGTTTCAAAAATAGTTGTAGTAACATTTGTCTGGGTCTTGAAGTGTGGCCCATTTTTTCCTGCAGCAGTAGTTGTGATTCCGTAAGGACGACCAGCTAGATAATAAATGCTTGCTCCTGTGAGATTTTTTTCCCCCATTTCTTTGCGCATTTTGTGCAATCACTTCCAAAAAAGGACCCGCCGATTGTGTTTCTCCTCATGTCCCTGATGTGGGACAGAGGCCCGGAGGGGCCTTGTGCTGCATTTAGGGCAAACCACGCGGCCAAGCGGCAGAGTCAGCCCGAGGGTCATCCACAGATTTATTTGAGGAGATGCATTTATGGTACTAAATGGCTGGGCTAAATGGGGCCATTATCTGGCCTTTTCGCTGCTGCTATGAATGTCCCTCTAGAACGTGGGTATCGTGCTTCCCGGACGTGACTTCGAGATAACATTTATGCCAGTTCCAGTCAATGCACACCCATGAGCTTGGGTCACTTTGGTCATGTTTCTTGAACACTTAGGCACAAACTCAATGCAAAATCCTCTATTAAATGCTTCCAGGGCGATCAAAGTCAGAAAGAGGGGAAAAGAGCAGAGATTTGTTGAATACTCAATGGAGTCTAGGGGTTGAAATGCAACCTGAAATTATTAATGGCTTGGAATAAGCTGAGAAAAAAAAAATTGTAGCTCTACATCCCAAGGGCCACTTCAAAGGATACCATCTTTCTTCTGGACCTGGGGGTGCCTTGCCACAGGAGGTGAGGGAGAAGGAGCCCCACTGAGGGGGGACTGTCCAGGGGACCATCTGCCAGGAGCGAGAGGCAGACACCTCTCAAGCTGAGCCCCTGAGGGGCAGGCACCGCCCTCCAAATGGAAAATGTTGGCTTCTGTAGTTCATCACCCCACCCTGCAAGTATACTCTGAGACACACGGCTGCTTCTTTGAACTATCTGCACCAGACCCCCAAAATACCTTTTCCATATGTTCTTGTTTGACTTTCCCACCTCTAAGGTTTGTCCAGCAGAAATGAGAACAGATTCTGGAAGAATGTACCAGCTTTGATTTACTTAACAAACTAATTGTGTACATATAGGAATAAGCAGGGGTGTACAGACATACAGAAATGTGGCAAATATCCATGCAGTCAGATGCCTCTGACATCTGAGATCTGGGCATGTCTTATAAGAAAGGGAAATGACTACTTAAAGAATAAAATTACTGCAGAATTTCCACATTCTAGGGAAAAAAGAAGTACTCATAGTAGGCAGCACAAACGCTTAAGAAAACATGTGTATGCTCAGTCGCATCCGACTCTGTGCGACCACACGGACTGTAGCCCGCCAGGCTCCTCTGTCCATGGGATTCTCCAGGCGAGAATACTGGAGTGGGTTGTGATGTCCTCCTCCAGGGGATCTTCCGGACCCAGGAATCGAACCCGTGTCTCATGTCTCCTGCATTGGCAAGCAGATTTTTTTTACCACTAGTGCCACACAAGAAAATAAAAGGGATCTTTTTGGCAACCCACTCCAGTACTCTTGCCTGGAGAATCCCATGGAGGGAGGAGGCTGGTAGGCTACAGTCCATGGGGTCACAAAGAGTCAGACTCGACTGAGCGACTTCACTTTACTTGGGTCAGGAAAGGGGACATCCCCTGCTCACTCTCGGTGGGTTGGGATTAGGCAGGGAAGGGCGGTGAGAGAAAACCAAATTACTCTGCTTGATAAAGAAAGGGCAGCAGGCACCATCCTCTGGCCATTCTGGAGGAAAATGGCCTTAGGGGCCTGGGTGGTCGAAGGAGGAGCTGATGGGGAAGAAAAGAGGCGTCTTGAGAAGACATGCTGGCAGACACCAATACGAGCAGGACAGCCAATGAGACTTTGCGGCAGGGAGCGCAAAGGGACCAGAGGACTGCGATGCCTGATTCCTACAGTCGTCCCTCAGCATCCACGGGGGAAGAGCTGGTCCAGACCCCCTTCACCCACAGATACCAGAATCCATGGGTGCTCAAGTCCCTCATATAAAATGTTGCATTATTTGCATACAACTATACACACATTCACATTTATTTTAAAATTTTTAAAAATTGTATATTGGAGTATAGCTGATTAACAATGCTGTGATAGTTTCAGGTGGGCAGCAAAGGGACTCAGTCACACATCTGCATGTATCCGTTCTCCCCCAAACTCCCCTCCCATCCAGGCTGCCACAGAACACTGAGCAGAGTTCCCTGCGCTCTACAGCAGGTCCTGGTTGGTGATCCATTTTAAATACAGCAGTGTGTATGTGTTGATTCCAATTATCTCTAGTTTATCTCCAGTACCTAATATAGTGTAAATTCCACCTAAATTGTTGCAAATATTGTGTTCCTGGCATGGCAAATGCCAGCTTTGCTTTTTTGCAACTTTCTGAACTTAAAAAATATATATTTCCATCTGCATTTGGTTGAATCCACAAATTAGGAACCCATGGATACAGAGGGCAGAGTATAGCAGCAAGTCTTTGCCTGTTTGAGCAGTGATGTAAGAGTCTTCTTAGGTCCTAAATGTTCATCAGATTTTACTGCTGTTTGTGCTCTGAGGAAAGAGAGAGGGGTGTCTTTAGGGTGGACAGAGCAGCCTTAGGAAGCAACAAGATGGACAGATCACTCAGAGTCAGTAAAAGCAGGAATTTGTACCAACAGGTGACTGTAGGAATACAGCCCATAACCCCCCTCCCCTCAGTTCTGGGGCGTCATTAGAAATCTCAGTAAAGCCGTGAATGTTCTAGAGCCAGAGCTTGGCATAGGGCCTCCACTGAGTCTGTTTGAATATGAAAGAAAAAGGGAGATCTGCAAAAGCCTGGAGAACATAGAAGCATCCAGGCAGCTGACACTGATGACAGTTCCACATAATTGCGAGTATGGATCAAAAGCAAAGAAACCCTGGTGATTCATCATTTCTAGATTTGCTGCTCTGACTTCTTCATTGGGCACCAACTCAACTTGTGGCCCGTGATGCCACGTTATTTCTTTGGCTTTTCCAAAAGTCTTTTCAGTGTTGTTGTTGTGTTGTTGTGGGTTTTTTTGTCTGCTACAAAGGAGAGAGACTCTAGTAGACACAATTCCTTCTTTTTAATTCCTTCAGTTAATGATGTGCTCGTTCCTCATGTTCTCTAATTGAAGCCATTTTTCCTCCTTTCACAAGCGCAGCACAGAATTGCCCTGTATATATGAAAGGCCAAATGGAAATGAACAATTACACTGTTTTCAAAATGGAAGTGATTTTCTTGGCTTTTCACGCTATAAAAGGAACTTTCTAAAAAAGAAGCTTTTTTAAAATCAGACAGTACAGAAAACTAAAGAGGAAAATAAAAACACCGGATTTCCTACCACACAGCTTTTTTTTTTTTATTTTGCAAAAGCCCCGTAATAGATGGTGCTGCTGCTGCACTGAGCTCAGTCGTGTCTAACTCTTTGTGACCCCATGGATTGTAGCCCACAGGTCTCTGCCCATGAGATTTCCCAGACAAGAATACTAGAGTGGGTTGCCATTTCCTCCTCCAGGGGATCTTCCCAACCCAGGAATTGAACCCGCGTCTCCTGCATTGGCAAGCAGATTCTTTACCACTGAGCCACCTGGGAAGCCCAAGAGATGGTGCACAGTTGTGCAGCCTGCTTCGTTTCTTTCTAGCTCTATATGGTGAATATCTATGTCAGTGAATGTGGAGCATCATTTAAAGCAGCTGTATAGTATTCTGTTGGATAGAGTCCCTTCATTTATTTTGCCAGTCTCTCATTTACAGACAGTTTAGAAGCAATGAAGAGATAAATGGCCTTTTACCAACATTTTGCACGCTTGTCCACCTGCTTCCTGGGGATACATCCTAGAAGTATAAGGTAGTGACTAATTCTTTAATGCATGTATTCAATACATACTATCACACATCTCTGTTGGCACTGAGAACAGAGCAATAATCTAGACCAGCAAGGTCCCTCCTTCAGAGTTGTTAGTCTGGTAGAAAATTTAAGTATAAATTAAACAAGGAATTCAAATAAAGTGCAATGAGTGTTTTCATGGGGAAAGTACAGAGTATTCTGGCTCAAAGGAAATGCACTTTAAAAAGGCTCTTGCTACATCTCAGCTAATAGCTCCCTGAGCAACCTTATGTAAATATACCCTCCCCTAGAAGGTTTGCAAGCACCTTACTTCCATAGGCAACCCTGTGAACCCACATTCATTTTCGTCTTGGCCCATCCGAAAGGTCAAAGCTGCTCTCTTGACTGAGCTCAGGGTACAGGCATTATGTAAATGGGTTTCTGGTTACTTTTCTATTGTCCTGTCCATTTGTTAAAAAGACACTTAGCAACCCTGCCTTCGTGTAAGCGCAGTTTCAGAAGCTGATTGCTTAACTTCCCGAAGATATGCTTCAATTTTCATACTTAGGCAAACTGCTCAGAAGCTGACGTCGGTCGCCAGCCCCGCCTGACCCCTGTGCTTCAAGGCCTGCACCACTCGGTCTTTCTTTCCACCCACATGGGGCTGCCCCCAGCCCGATTTTTCCTGAATACTACCCACCACTGCCTCGGAGAGCTCAGAGGACTTCTCATTAACACATACCTGGTTTTGATTCTTTCTGTACGAAATGTGGCGGACATGCAGAAGGTTTTGGGTCGGTGGAAAGAGGGAACGAAAAAGATGAAAGATTTTTAAGTAATGATCCAGTCTAGAAGAACCTGGGGAAGTTCACACATCCCACAATATGCTTATATAGAGTATTCACTGGGCTACAGGCTTTCTCATCATTTCTCTTCTATAAATCAATCTGAAATCTCAAATACCATTCATTCATTCATTCATTCACTCAGCCTTTACTGAGGCTGTGCAGGGCCTCCGAATCTGAGGATAGAATGTGTGTATGTGATTGTATGAACATCACAGATCATCATGGGCTTCAGCTATTGTTACATTAGTGGACATGCAGACTTGGAGAGTCATCTTCCAGCAGGTGGGGTTGGCAGGTTCCCCTAGAAGGTGGACAGTTCATTGTACAGGCCTTGAGGGTCTATCTGGTGAACCCCTCATGTGGAAAACTGGACCTGAATGGCAGAGGATGTGGGGAGCGGGGCCTTTCTCAGGGTCAAGGAGGACACAGCTCCCAGGTGACCTGATTAAGGTGGCACCCATCACACAAGGATGGCCCCAGTGGCTGCAGAGTTGCACCATCCTAGGGAGTAAGGCTATCATCATGGTAGAATCAGAATCTGTCTTTGCGGGATTTCATCAGCGGTCCAGTGGCTAAGATTCCAAACTCCCAACACAGAGGGCATGGGTTTGATCCCTGGTCAGGGAACTAAGATTCTTCATGCCATGTGGTGTGGCCAAAAATAAATAATAATACAAAATTTTTAAGAAAAGAAGAGGACTTCCCTGGTGGCCCAGTGGTTAAGACTCCACCTTCCAAAGCAGGGGTCATGGGTTCAACCCCTGGTTGGGGAACTAAAATCTTACATGCCTTGGGGTATAGCCAAAAATTAAAGAAAAAAAAAGAAAAGCACTGATATGAGATTTCCCTAGTGGATCAGTGGTTAAAACTCCTTCTAGAGGAGCTAAGAGCCCGCATGCTTCATGGCCAAACAACCGAAACATAAAACATAAACAACATTGTAACAAATTCAATAAAGGTTTTTTAAAAAATGGTTCACATTAAAAAAAAATGTTTAAAAAAAGAAATCCGTCTTTGGGAAATCTGACTTTTGCATACCACTGATATTTCCTGGAGCATTTTCTTCCCCTACTGTCCCTTGTCAACACACTTTGGAAAATGCCAACTTGTCTCCTTTGTACTGAGTCACAAGAAAGGGAACTTCTGTGCATATTCAGGGAGGACTTTTCTTCTGGGAGGTTGGAGAGGCTCATCCCTGGGCACAGTAAGAATGAGCAGAAGAATCAAAGTCACGTGACCACAAGGGGATTTTTTTTTTTTAACCTTTCTCTGCACAATGGCACCCCACTCCAGTAGTCTTGCCTGGAAAATCCCATGGACGGAGGAGCCTGGAAGGCTGCAGTCCATGGGGTCCTAAGAGTCATCGGACACAACTGAGCGATGTCACTTTCACTTTTCACTTTCATGCACTGGAGAAGGAAATGGCAACTCACTCTAGTGTTCTGGCCTGGAGAATCCCAGGGACGGGGAGCCTGGTGGACTGCCATCTATGGGGTTGCACAGAGTCAGACACGACTGAAGCGACTTAGCAACAGCAGCAGCAGCTGCACAAAAATATTCTTCTGCTGCTTTCTCATCTTCTTTTCTGCCTTCTCCTTCTTTTTTGATCTCCCCTCTCCCCCACCATCCCTTTCTAACTTCCCTGGTGGCTCAGTGGTGAAGAATCTGCCTGCCAATGCAGGAGATGTGGGTTCTATCCCTGGGTCAGAAAGATCCCCTGGAGGAAGAAATGACAACCCACTCCAGTATTTCTGCCTTGAGAATTCCATGGACAGAGGAGCCTGGTGGGATATAGACCATGAGGTCTCAAAGAGTCAGGTACAATTTAGCAACTAAACACCACACCACACCACCCCTTTCTAACTTACAGCTCAGTGACCAGCTGAAAAACAGCCAGACTTCTTGAGACCCCATCAAGAAAGGATGCAGAACAAGAAGCCAGACGTTGCCCAGGGGGGCTGCCGCCAAAGGGAACCACCCACTGACAGTTCGGAAAGGGAGCCAGGATTACTGATTTTACTGTGGCCCTTCCTGAACTTTTACACTTCAGTGGGAGAATAATATCACCCTTTGATTTAATTATAGTAGAGCTTTGTTCTTTCCATGCAAGAAACCCTGTGCGATAGGGCCCAGTGAGAAAATACAGAGGTTGTTCTGAGCGGCCCTGATAACTAGAACGGGAGCCACATTGAAAGGCAGTGTCTCCGGCTTTTAATTACTTTCAATACTGTTCCTGTGTTATTGTATTTCCCTTGTGTTTTTGGAAATGAATTTTTCACGGATGATTGGGTTTTTTTGTGCTCTCCCTCCTGACAGGAAAGATTTGGGTCTTTGTCTGCACAGGAATCACGCAGCACGCCTGAGCCAGAAGCCAATCGATGCAAAGATACACCTAATCCTGGACCTGTGGTTCGCCAGACGGGCAACGCCTGCCACCAATCGGACCAGCGCGGGGAATAAGTAGCCGAGACAAATCAAAGTTGGATACAGAGTCTGGTGTCAGTGTTGGAAACAAATGGTTGGGATTTGGGGAAAAAAAAAATTCAATCGTGTGTGAGTTACGGTAGCTTGACAATCCTCATTATTGGTTTATTGACTTTTATTTTTAGACTTTTAAAGTCTTTCCATTGTTCGCCCCTCGGGGCACACGGATGGTGGCCATAAAGTTACACAATCAGCACATTGACAACAGGCAAAAAGAGAGAGCCAGCTCCCAAAATTGTTCCAAACCAATTGCACTGTCCCTTCCTCACGGATCAAATCCAAAGTAAATATGCAGATTCTTTGCTCTCGGTCTTCCAAAGAATACACATCAAAAAACGCAAGGCTGGCGGGATCACTGAAGTCTGGGACTGGAACTGAGCCTACAAGACAGCAACAAGGAGATCTAAGCCCTTCTCCAAAAGGTGCTGGTTGACTGTTAAGGGGTCAGAGCTGGAGTCCTCCGCCAGGGAACCAGAGAATAATGGAGGCCAGAGGCAGAGTCAGAGGCCCTGGAATGGGTGCAGAACCTACCAGCTATGCAATCTGAAAAAAAAAAAAGCAAAGACTGGGGAGGCAGGGGGTGACTGGCCAGTTATCCGCAGCACTTTTATTGGGTCCAAATTCGTGCCAGGACTCATTGTAAGCACGGTGGATACACCTGTCAGTGATGGAGACAGAAGCCCTGCTTCCTTGGTCATGTTGGTGATACGGAGGATGAGCAGATATAGTGTGACAATCATGTAGGAGGAGAAATGCAGGAGACCGAGACCGCAGCACTGACTGGGGGGTCGGGACAGGCCTCCAGGGGCACGGTTTCCACGCTGATGCCTACGGGCAGGATGGCACGGCCAGAATGTCGGCAGGAAAAGTGCTGGGAGGCACAGAGGAGGGGACCGTGGGTGCCCAGGTCCCAAACCTGCAATCCTATTGGCAGAAAGACGTCCCCTCATCAGGGCCGCCTCCTCCAAGAGCCTATTTAAAATTTTGTCCACACACACATTTCCTAATCCTCTTCCTGCTTCATTTTTCTCTGGAGAGTTTATCACCATCTGCTAGACTTCATATTTTCTTTTTTGCTTGATTGCCTTTGTCTCCTACTAGCTCTGTGAGAGCAGGAATTTTTTATTTATTTTTGCACAACTCTTTGCACAATAGTGAAATTGCTTCATGGATGGCAGATATTATTACCATTATGTTCCCAGTCACTCAGTTGTATCCAACTCTTGTGATTCATGGACTATAGCCTGCCGGGCTTCTCTGTCCCTGGGATTTCCTAGGAAAAAATACTGGAGTGGGTTGCCATTTTCCTCCTCCAGGGGATCTTTCCAACCCAGGGATGGAACCCGAGTCTCCTGTGTCTCCTGCACTGCAGGCAGATTCTTTACCTGCTGAGCCATCGGGGAAGTCTCACAACCAAAATAAATAGCTTTAACTCTAATCCACTTGATAAATACGAGACTACATTAAACACTTGGACATAGACACACAGCCAGGGTGTAGTATCTAAGCTTCAAAGATGGGTCACTGATGGGCTAAAACTCCTGACATCCATGCCTGTGTATCATTTCATCCTCTTGAATCTGGTTTGGCCTTGTGACTTCCTTATAACCAACAGAACGCAGCTTGAGGGGCACTGAGTAAGTTCCAAGTCTAGGTCAGAGGAACTTCGCACCATCTACCACTCCCCGGATAGCACGCTCTCGAGGAAGACACTCCCAGAAAGAAGGTCTACGACCCTGAGATCCGGCTCCCCTGGTAGCTCACCTGCCTGCCAATGTAGAAGACTCAGGTTGGATCCCTGGGTTGGGAGGATCCCCTGAAGAAGGAAATGGCAACTCACTCCAGGATTCCTGCCTGGAGAATCCCATGGACAGAGGAGCCTGGAGTCACAAAGAGTCGGACACGACTGAGCGACTAACACTAATCTATAATTTGTCAATTCATGTTAATGAATGCGCACCCTGTTAAGCAGTACAATTTCTCTTTTGGATTAGATTGTTCATAGGCACACTCTTTTATCCCTGGAAATCCTTAGGAACAGCCTGTTATATTCTGGACAAAGATTTCACCCCTTAGAATCCATTTCCTGCCCTTCAATGTGTATATAACTCCAAAGGACAAAATGGCAATAATTTGCTTCTATCATTTCCTTTACCCAGAGCCACTCCTTCCGAAGTCTGTAAAGATTCTTCATGTTAAATGAGAATCTGGTAAGTTCTTAATTTTTTTTTTATTTTCCTTTTAAAGGGCTTGTGGGTGAAATTATTGAAAGAACTTTATCTCTGATAATAGATGGGGTCTTGAATTGACTTAATAAGTAAAGAAAAGAAGGAGCAGAAAGAGGTTAACTATGTGTGAATTTATAGATGCTTCGGTGTCTGGGGTCCATGTGAATAATATATTACCTTACTGTAAATATTAACTCTGCTACAGTCTAGGTCTTTAAACACAAATTACCAGGAGCTCCAGGGAATGACTGGATGCTCTGTTCTTAATGATCTTTTTAACACCAGCTCCAGGTATGAAGGATCCTTCAGGGAATGCCTGGATTGTGCAATCCTTAAAATGCAGGCTTCTGGTGTGTAGAAGTTTGCAAAGGAACAAAGGAAAGGAGCCTTCTCCACAGAAAATAAAAGCGAAAACACTGGGAATGTATCCTTTAAGAACAATGACAGTAATTGCTCTCAGCCTGGAGACTCCAAGCTTTTAGACATTCAGTCACTTTTCTTAAGGTAATAAAAGTAGAACCTTTGACCAAGATTATTGGTAAAGGTACCGCACTTTACGCACGTCCTTTCGCTGTGAATTCAGACTCAGCGGGTCTGTTCTCTGCTGGCCTCCGGGCAAAATCCGCGGCAGAGCCTCCCTCATTCTGGACTTCTGTCACAAAGGGCACTCAGAAAACCAGAATTAATGGTTTCCACCAAGAAGGGAAACGGGGGCAGGTGGGATGAATTGGGACAGTGGGATTGACTGTATATACACGACTATGTATAAAATATATAACCAATGAGACCCTACTGGATAGCGCAGGGGACTCTACCCGGTGCTCTGTGGTGACCTGAACGGGCAGGAAATTCAAAAAAGACTGGATGTATGTAAACATATAACTGATTCACTTTGCCGTACAGCAGAAAATAACACACACTGTAAAGCAGCTATGCTTTGTCGCTTCAGTCGTGTCTGACTCCCTGCGACCCTGTGGACCATGGCCCGCCAGGCTCCTCTGTCCATGGGCTTCTCCAGGCAAGAATACTGGAGTGGGTTGCCATTATACTGCAATACAATCATTTTTAAAAAACAAACATTCTCTTCTTGGCACCTCTGCTCTTGTCCTGTGGCTCCAGAGGAGAATCTTGAGTGAATTCTAAAAGGATTTCAGGTAGTAGTTCAGGAAAATAGACTCTGGGAACTTGGTCCCCTATAAAGTGCCTGCTTTTTTCCTCAGAGGCAGAGAAAAATGCAAATCTGGGTCCTCAGGATACTAGCAGTGTGTCATTCATTCAGTTAATTAGTCATCAATTATGATAGAGCACCTATAATTAAGTGCCAGGTAGTGGGTGAGCACTGGCAATCCAGTTGTGAATAAACAGTCTCTGAATGTCACCTGGGGGTTTGGGGACACACAGGGAAAGGGTTGGGTCATGAGTTATAATGTCAGGGACACGGTGTTGTGTGGGTTGTTGCAGGACATTCCCTCCCACCTCCTTCATTTGCTCTGTGACCCGTTTCCTGATCAGGCTGTTACTCACTGCCTCGCCCAGCTAGGCATCTGCAGGTTCTGTGATCGGTGAGGCAACAGAAAGCCCTGTCTCTCTAAGGTGTCCCCACCCACGCAGCCACTCTGTGCTGGTTCCTGAGAAGGACTTCCCACGATCCCCATGTGGTGGTGGTCGCCTCTCTTTCCCACATGATCCCATGCTGTCTGGGAGACAGCAGGACCATCTTCAGGAGAGGCTGTGACCAGGAGAGAAAGACTAACCTCCCTGCCGACCCCGAGTCTCTGCAAGGTGCCAAGACCCTATGCTTTTGTGCACATCATCTTTTATGTTCACCCAAGTCCATGACGGAGGCATGAGCACCCTCATCTTACAAATAAGAATGTGAGAGATTCCAAACTTTCCCAAGATCTCATCATTAAGAGGGCTTCCTTGGTGGCTCAGACAGTAAAGAATCCGCCTGCAATGCGGGAGACCTGGATTTGATCCCTGGGTTGGGAAGATCCCATGGAGGAGGGCATGGCAACCCACTCCAGTATTCTTGCCTGGAGAATCCCCAAGGACAGAGGAGCCTGGTGGGCTACAGTCCATGGGGTCACAAAGAGTCCGACATGACTGAGCGACTAAGCACAGCACAGAAACATTAAGTTGCAGAGCCAAGACTCAAAACCAAGTCCATTTAATTCAGCAGCCCAGCCTTAACCTGGGATGGTCTGTGATGTCAGTAGAAATCTAAATGGAGTCAAAGACATTATGCATTTTCCTTTTTCTACAAGTATGTGAGCAGTCTTCCTACTATTTCACCCACCTAGATGACACTCCCAGGAAGAGAGCTGGAGGAAGGGCTGACTTCAGGGTCAGAGGAGAGGCACAGCCATATAAGGTAGGTAATTGCATTCTTCACCCTGGTGATGAGCTTGCCTTGATGTATCATTGCCGGGAATTGAGTGTTACACATATTCGCATATTAATATGCCCAGGGGAATCACACAGAACGCTAGTGTGGTCTTCACTGCTGGGTGGATTGTCTTTGAAACTTTTCCCCCAAAGTGACCTTACTGTTGCTGTTTACTTGCTCAGTTGTGTCCCGCTCTGAGACCCCATGGACTGGAGCCCACCACGCTCCTCTGTCCATGGGATTCTTCAGGAAAGAATATACTGCAGTGGGTTGTCACTTTCTACTTCAGGGGATCTTCCTAACCCAGGCACCGAAGCCCCGTCTCCCACAAGTCCGCTGCATTGCAGGCAGATTCTTTACCATGAGCCACCAGGGAAGCCCAAGTGACCTCTGGCAAAGTCATTCAAATCAATGTAGACATCCTGCCTTGGGCCCTTGTCATTCTAGCTCCAGGAAAGAGGAATGACCAAAATTTACTGATCCAAATCCTGATCACCTGGGAAGGAAAAAATAAATAAATAAAAGTGCTTGCTTTTATTATGTAACACTCCTGGCTAATGAAAAAGGAATCTTTGACTTTGGGGAAAATAAATTGAATGGGAGGGGACAGTGTTTTAAGTCAACTTGGCAGTTTAAACACAACCCTCCACTCCCTCTACTCTTTCTTTAGAACAAACTGGGTTTCATTTTCCCGGATATTTGAGGAGAGTCGGACCAGGTAAGCCTAAGTCATTGACAAATGTTATTGTCTCATGTTTAAAAGTTGAACAAAATAAATGTATAATCTGCAAATGAAGCCAAGTCCCTAGATATTGGCTGCTGGTGACAGTCACAATTTAGTTTTGGTTTTAAAACTCACAGTGGTGTTAATTCTCTACAAAGCTTCAGTCCCACCTAAGGGCTTTTTTCTCAAGTTTCTGTATAGAAATCACTAAGCATGGTATTACCCCCAACACTCCTGGGTGAGCATCCTGGAAACTAAACTGACCACGACTTACCCCTGGGCAAGAAGTGAGAACTCTGGGTTCTGACTTCTTAAGAATGATGGAAATTTGAACCTTGGCAGCTCCTCCCAGATTTTATCTTGCCTGCACTCAGCAAGATAGTGATCACACTTTCAGCTGAAAATGCAGCTTGAAGGAATGAATGGAGACTGGGGAAGAGACACAGCCCACTGGCCACAAAGCTACCCCATGCCCTCTGTTGCTTAAAGGAATTCCCACTGTCTGATGTCTCTGCACTCACACGCCCTCCTGGCCTCCCAGCCTCTCTGGATGCCCCATGCGGGGGCCTGACCTGACGTGGCCTGGTTCCTTGTCTCCTTGTTCAATCACCCGGTCGGGTCTGACTCTTTTTGACCCCATGGACTGAAGTACGTCAGGCGTCCCTGACCCTCACCATCTCCCAGAGTTTGCCCAAGTTCATGCCCATTACATCAGTGATGCCATCCAGCCATCTCATCCTTGTCTCCTACTTGGCATATTAACAAGTTTCCATATCTTAAAAGTCTAAATCTGCTGGAGAGAGCCTGGCTCTCTGGCTTAAGCCCAAGAAAGCCTCTCATCCACCTACACACCTGCTCAGCGACACAAGTGCGTCCGAGTTTCAGAGAGGGAAGGACAAGTAGTTGGAAGCCTGCATAAATCAGTCTCTCCCAATACAGCAGAGGTGAAGAGCCAAGAATATTTAGCCCCTTTCAGTAGTCTGCATCTCAATGAAAGTAGTCACCATTTTCATCAACACTGAGTAATATTTCCCAAGTGCTTCTCAGTAGCAATGGCATTATATTAAATCTGCCCAGGGCTTTTGGCAACACAGAGGATGTGAAATTTCTGGTCTCAATGAGCATGTAATAAAAAGCAAGGCGTGGTAGTTAATAGCAACTATTTATGGAGTGTCTTGGAGAAGGCAATGGCACCCCACTCCAGTACTCCTGCCTGGAAACTCCCATGGACGGAGGAGCCTGGTGGGCTGCAGTCCATGGGATCGCTAAGAGTCAGACACGACTGATCGACTTCACTTTCATTTTTCACTTTCATGCATTGGAGAAGGAAATGGCAACCCACTCCAGTGTTCTTGCCTGGAGAATCCCAGGGACGGGGGAGTCTGGTGGGCTGCCATCTATGGGGTTGCTTAGAGTCGGACACGATTGAAGCCACTTAGCAGCAGCAGCATGGAGTGTCTCCTTAGTGTCAGCTTTTTCCTTGAAGTTTGTCCGTATGCTCAGTTGCTGAGTTGTGTCGGACTCTCTGTGACCCCACAAACTGCAGCCCACAGGGCTCCTCTGTCCATGGAATTTTCCAGGCAAGAATACTGGAGTGATGACTCAGGGAACTCAAACCAGGGCTCAATAACAACCTACAGGGTGGGATGGGGAGGGAGGTGGGAGAGATGTTCAAGCGGGAGGAGACACAGGTCAACCCATGGCTGATTCACGTTGGTGTTTGGTAGAATCAACACAATACTATAAAGCAATTACCCTTCAATAAAAATAAATAAATTAAAACACACTTACACACTCATACAAAAAGAATCCTGGAGTGGGTTGCCATTTCCTTCTCCAGGGAAGCTTCCAAACCCAGGGACCAAACCTATGTCTATTGCCTTGCTCCTGCATTGCAGGCAGATTCTTTATTGCTGAGCCACCAGTGTGTGTGTAAGAGAATTTAATTAATAAAAAGAAGAGTGTCACAGGAAAGCATGCCTCGCGGTGTAAAAAGGCTGCTGCACTGAGCCACTCTCACCCTGCAGGCCTTGATTCTTCATGTATGTATGACTTTCGTTACCTTCATAATTGGAAGGAGCCAGGCCACCACCTGCCATCATTCTCCCCTTTTCAGAAGCACCATGGGAGGTACAGTGACGCTCAAGGTCATGGGCCCAAGTGTGGTCTGGGTCTGGAGGGAGGCTGTGATTACTCCCACAGTCACTTGGCAGCGTTTGTGAGCTGAATTAGTGGCTTCAGTCGACACCTTGGTTGGCAGACACCTCACTTCCCCATCACCAACCTCATAGGAAAATGCCCGGGCTGGCTGGGCCCTGTGACTATTAATTTCTATTACTTTTGAAACACAATGAGAGAACACTTAAACTTCTTTAAAGTTTAAAGAAGCTTAAACTCATTCTAATGATAATCCCTCATCTATAACCATCACAGTAACAGCAGGACCTCTGCCCGGCACTGGGAAAGCAGGCCATTGGCCAAGGCCTCTCAGAAACGCTGAGAAGGGCTCCAGCGGCTCTCATCATCTCTTCTCCCTTCACTCAGGTAACTCTTTTTGCCTCGGATGCAAGGTTGCTTGAAACTCTCTGAGGCTCTTCCCTCCCCTCCCCACTCCTGGAAGGGACACATTAAATTACCACAGCCTTTCTTTCATCTGCAAGCTTGGCCACCCTTCAGGGAAGTGGTTGGGGTGGAGAAAGAAAACGTGTGCGCTGTGGTCATAATTTCCTGGGCTTCACTTCAGTGACTGTCCCCACGCAGCCCCAACTAAAAGGATGAAGGGGAAGGTTAACAAGGAGCCCAGGGAGGAGAGCGAGGTGAAGGCAGACTCCTAGGTGTGGTCGTGAAAACATGGCCCCAGATTAACTCTCCTGTACTCCTTTGATCCACAGGAGGCATCTCTGTACCCTTGAAGTTGAGCCGGCAACCATTTAACCAATAGAATAGAGTGAATGTGAGATAACTGCTATGCCAATTTGGGGACCAGGCCTTAAGAAACTGGGAATGTTCCCTTTCTGCCCCTGGGGTACCAGCCAGCTAACTGAGAAAGGCCAGGCCGCTGGGGGAGAGCCCCGTGGGGACAGGAACCCAGGCCCCGGGCTCTCAGCACCAGCTGAGCTCTAGACCAAGAGCCAACGCTGACTCTCTTCCCTGGGCAAAAGCTATCTTGTCAGAGGATCCTCAGCCCCCAAGGGGCCGCAGGTGATGCCACGTGGAGGCGAGCTGAGCCTTCTCCCACTCCCCGATTCCCATCCAATGGCATATCTGACCTGTCAGCAACTAAGCTTTGGGATGGTTTGTCAGACAGCAGTAAGGAACTGGAGCGCCTCCACCAGTCTTCTATGGGGGAGCCGGGGAGGGATGCTGACCTTCCCCAATCCCCTCCCCAAGAAGCGGCGCTCCCCCACCCCGCCCTGTTCAGCCTCTCCACAACAATGTGGAGTCTGTGAGATGGGGTCTCACAACGGCTGGCCCAGCCCTGAACACCTTCCACACACTGTCCAACTCTTCCCCACTGTGCCCTTCACATGTCCTCTGATCAGGGGGACCTGCCCAGGACTGGAGATCCTTAGCCAGTTCCTTTTAATGTAGTAAAAACAAATGAGGGGACTTCCCTCGTGGTTCAGTGGCTGAGAGTCCACGCTCCCGATGCAGAGGGCCCAGGTTCGATCCGTGGTCCGGGAACTGGATCCCTCATGCTGCAACGAAGATCAAAGATACTCCAAGGAGCAACTGAGATCCAGCACAGCCAAACAAACAAATGGAGGTGTCGGTTTAGTCGCTCAGTCATGTCGGACTCTTGTGACCCCCTGGACTGCAGCCTGCCAGGCTTCTCTGTCCATGGGATTCTCCAGGCAAGAATACTGGAGTGGGTTGCCAATTCCTTCTCCAGGGGAATCTTCCCAACTCAGGGACTGAACCCGGGTCTCCTACATTACAGGCAGATTCTTCACCGGGCTATAAGGGAACAAATCAATAAATATTTGTAAATAAATAAATGGGGATTGAGAACTCATCACCTGGTCTACCAGGCCCAAGTTCACTACCCTCTACTGGGGACTTTTGTGGACTCCCAGCCACAGCTCTGCACATTGCTGTGGGCAGGTGGATTCCAGAAGTGGGGTGGGGATTACGGGGTGGGGGTGTCTGGGAGGCCCAGGGCCTTGGAGGAAGCCCAAGGAAGGTCTCAGGAGCTAAGGGGTGGTTTGGAGGTTTAGGAGGAGACAGGGATGATCAGTATCAAACAAAACAGAAAAGACAGAAGCATCTCCTGGATTTGGGATGATGGGCAAACCCAGTTTCAGGGAGCTAGAGAGTAAGAATCTACACCCGGTGGATCCGAGTAAAGAGTAGGAAGGAAGTCGGGGCCATGCTCAAGGACAAATCCATTTTCTCTGTTGGGAAGAGGAGGCAGGCGGTGGGCAATCTGTAGGTAAAGCTGCAGTGGGGCAGGGGCGCTGGGGACCTGTTATTTCTCACGGTTGGTTTCGAAGACGGGGAGTGTTAAGCAAGATTACTCAAGAGAGCAGCCCAGGGCAAGGGTTGGCCTCTAAGGCCTCGCCGCTCCCTGGAGAGGTGGAAGGGGGTGGTACCCAGGATTCAAAACTCAAGGGAAGCCCATCCCCTTGGCCCTCGGGGAAAGCGGAGATGTACGAGGAAGAAGGGGTGCACGAGCGCCCGCGGCTCTTTCTGCACGGGAGGGGCTGCGGGCGTGGGCTGGGAGGGCGGGGCCGCCTGGATCTTGTATTTGCACACTCAGCCCACAGTGGTCTTTTACAGACCAATATACACAGCATTTTTCCAAGTCGAAACGTCATTTCTAAATACGCTTTTACTCGTCTTTATGTAAGAGGGAGCAAACCAAGAGTGTCCGCACTGAAAATGGCTTTGGGAGGAGGGATGGGCTCAGTCTCACGGTCTTGGAGTCACCTCCGCGTGTGGCCCACTTGGAACAGGACGGAGCTGAAAGCGCTGGGATGGGGGGCGCGGGGAGCCGGGGGCCCCTCCCCCGCGATCCCGGCTCCTCGAGCGCCACCCACTGGCCTCAGGGCGGAACATCCCCGCCGGCCCAGCGCGCGACACCCGCAAAACTACAGCCCTTTGTGTTCAGAAGGCGCTTTTCCTGCCAAAGCGAACCGCTGTGTGTTACAACCACTGAAAGAGCAATCCTGGAAACAAAGCCCTGATTTTTTTTTTTTTTTTTTTTTATAGCAACAGTGGAAACCGGACCCCACTTCCTTCCTCCAGGATTAGGGCCTTATTGATGCTGGTGGAACCGGTCATCTTGTTTCAGGGTTGACCCGCAGCCATCCGTACTCGGAGAGTGAGAGAGGAAAATTATTTACGTGCTCCCGGGGATCTTATCAAAGGGTTTCTGTTCGGGTGACCAAAATGTTACTATTACAAAGGACTCTCTTATAGGTGTTTCTTTGACTTTTTTTCAAAAAAAAATTTTTTTTTCTTTTTTAATGGCGCTGAGCCTGCATTTCCTTTCCCTGCTCCCTGCGTGGTGGAAAGCAAGGAGGCTTGGGGACATGCAGTGAGTGACACCCTCCTGTTCTCCACCAAGGAACTCTCCATCAGGGTAGCTTGCCATATAGCTGCAGTGACCGGCTAGATCTGTACTATATAATGAATTCAATTCCCATGAAGGAATTCAGGAGAAACGACTTCAAAATAAAGTTTTAGACAGATTTAAAAATGAAAAGTCCATAGCCAATTATGCAAAGTAAAATTGGAAGGAGGAGGACAATCCCTTCCAGGCGGTTCCCCCCACCACCTGGTAGCTGTAAGTAATTGAGTTAAAGGCTTGATGTCCCCTGCAAATTGGGGACAACAGGAATACCTATTTACTTGGTAGCATTGATGTGAGTTTTAATAAGATTTTATATATATATATATATATATATATATAAATGGTCATGAATTTTATTACAGAACAGTCATATTAAAAAATGCCACATTCTGGATTTTTCCAAGTCATATTAAGTCAATTTGCCTGTGTGGTGAGACAATTCAATCTCAGTCATGTTTCAGGTCTCCTCCCATTCCAGGGTCACAGAAGAACCACTGGCATATCTGTGGTGTCTAAAAAAACCAGAGCTGGGGTTGGGGGGCAGTGGGGAGGTGCGGAATAAAAGGAATTCCCTGGTGATCCAGTGGCTAGGGCTCCATGAAGGCTTGGGTTCAATTCCTGGACAGGGAACTAAGATTCCACAAGTCATGAAGCACAACCAAAAGAATAAAAGCAATTATTTCTGTGTCAGTTATTATTCCAGGCACGTTATAATCTAATTTTAAATCTTCATCCTGATGTAAATCTTTATCATGAACGATGTCAAAAAGGAATTTCATTCATAAACCCTAAGGTGGAGTTTAGGAAAACCTTTATGTCATTTAGTTAAAATGTCTGTATATTGAAGTGAACAGTGTTCCTTAAATCAAATAGCACTTCCTCTCTTTCTCAGATATATTTTTCACATTATATAATACATGTATTTTTATATAAAGTATATATAATATATAGTTATATATAGCTAACTATATAGTTAAATAGGGCTTCCCTGATAGCTCAGTTGGTAAAGAATCTGCCTGCAATGCAGGAGACCCCTGTCGATTCCTGGGTCAGGAAGATCCACTGGAGAAGGGATAGGCTACCCACTCCAGTATTCTTGGGCTTCCCTTGTGGCTCAGCTGGTAAAGAATCAGCCTGCAATGCAGGAGATCTGGGTTCAATCCCTAGGTTGGGAAGACACCCTGGAGAAGGGGAAAGGCTACCCACTCCAGTATTTTGGTCTGGAGAATTCCATGGACTTTATAGACCATGGGATCGCAAAGAGTCAAACACAACTGAGCAACTTTCACTTCATTTCACTTCTTCATATAGTTTTAAAACTATATATATTAATATTTACAGGTAATGATATAAGATATAATTGTACATAAAATATAATTTATATATGCATACATGCTCAATCGTGTCTCACTCTTTGCAACCCCATGGGCTGTAGCCCACCAGGCTCCTCTGTCCATGAAATTCTCCAGGCAAGAACACTGGGGTGGGATTCCCTTTCCTACTCTAGGGGATCTTCGTGACCCAGGGATTGAGCTTGCATCTGCTGCACCGACAGGCAGATTCTTTACCACTGAGCAGCCAGGGAAGCATATATATGTGATCTGGTTCTAGCTGAAAAGAGAGTGACCAGTATCTCTAACAAGACACTTGGGGCCTTCCTCCATCCCTTTTCATCACCCGCCGAGCCCCTCCCCCAACCCCCCCACCCCCACCCCTCCCGCAGCACACATCACCTAGTCCATCCAACAGGCACGGGGGAACTAACTATAAAATAGGAAAAGGTTTTTCTTACTTTCCAGTGCCATTCAAAGTGGAGCTACGGACTACAGCAGCCCATTAACCTGCTGGTGAGAAAATCTTTCCAGCAAAACCTCCTCTTCCACAAAGATGAAGGAAATTAGACTCACAGTTTCATCTCCTTGCATCTTATACCTTTTTTTTTTTTAATTAAAAAGACCAACTGTGGTGAACATTACTTTTAAGGCCACCGAGGAGCTTCTGCCCTTGTACAGCCTGGCCCTGCATTCGGGCAGCCAGAGCCCCACTCACTCGCCTCGGCCTCGGCAAGGAAGACACATCGGCAGACTGTGAGGCCAGGTCTCCATCCGTCTCTCGGCGCTCCCCGGGCTCTTCCTTGCTCCTCCGTGTGTTGTATGTTGGAGTGCAGCGCTGAGAGCCACAGCTGGGGTCGGGGGATGGCGGGGAAGAGGTGGCTCAGACCCAGACAGCAGTGTTCTGTGAAATTCTGACAAGTGAGCTGTGAGGTCAGTGCAGTTGACGCTCTAAGCCAGCTGGGAAGGTGGAGACACAATCTGTTCCATACAGCCAACATCTGGAAACAGGATGCTCTGTCTGCCAGTTCCAGAGACCATTCCCCCACCAAGCAGTATTTCTATCTGTTCCTTTTCTGTGCCTTTTTTGCATAAAACTGCCTGAGGCCAGCTGGCACAGTGATAGCTAATAGTCCTTGTTTTTTTCCTGCTGCAGCGCACAGGACAAGAAAGAGGCTTTTCAGTTCATTTCTTGAAGTCAGTATCACCTTAACACCAACATTTGTCAAGGGCACACACACACACACACAGAGACAAGACCAATATTATTTAAATGGATGCACAAGTTCTAAGTAAAATACTAGCAAAAGTACACGGAGCAAGAGTGAACAATGGGACAAAGCCAAAGTTTCACATGCACCACTCCCTTTGCACCCCGAATGCCCTCTCTGGCTAAAGTTCTAGGGTGGACAAGGGTGGGGAGATCCTCCCATCATTGACCCTGGGAAAGGAATGGACCTGATGGGCAAGCATGCTAAGTTGCATCAATCCTGTCTGACTCTGAGACCCCATGGACTGTAGCCCTCCAGGCTCCATGGGATTCTCCAGGCAAGAATACTGGAGTGGGTTGCCATGCTCTCCTCCAGGGGATCTTCCTGACCCAGGCATCGAACCAGTGTCTCTTGTCTTTTGCATTGGCATGCAGGTTCTTTACCACTAGCACCACCCAGTAACCCCCCGATGAACAAGGGTGGACATGAACTGAGCATCAGGGAAGCTTCCCCAAGCAGAAATGTGGTCTGGATGGTTCACCCTTTAACTGCAGCATAAGGGGGTGAGTTCTGCCTTGACAGGGCGAGCACCACCTTTTCCATCCACTCCCTACACCTGTCCCACCTCGGGAGGAAAGAAAAGCTGAAATGTAGGTGAACAGCTCATCCAGATTAAGGCATGCCATCTTTCTGGATGAGAAGACTCAACATTGGGGTATGGCCATTCGTCCTAAATTAATTTCCACATGTATGGAGTCAGCGATGGGAGAGATGTCAAGAAACACCTGGAGCTGCCAGCAGTAGGAAGGGGTGGTTTCAGGCCATGGATCTGCCAATTCCAAGCCTTTTACAACTTGTCCCAGGATCAGGGATCCTGGCAGGGGCAGCTGAAAGGTTCCTTCCTGTCTCGCCCCTTGGGGACCTGCCTCGCTTTTCGGAGAAATCAATTTTGCTTCATTAATAACTCCCAGTCAGCCTAAGACATTTGAGTCTGTATTCTGTTGTGCCTTTCCCCCAGAAGACAAAATTTTGTAATGTAAATTATGTACATTTCATCACTGGATAAAAAAGCCTGGAGATGCTTCTGTCGGTCATGCAGGGGCCAAGCCCCAAACAGAAGACCCAGCTTTGTTCTGACTGTTAAGGAGACCAGTATTTCTCGAAGTGTGGTAGATGTACCACCTGAAAGCCTGGTTTATTTATTTTTGTTGACATACTTGGCTGTGCCAGGTCTTAGTTGCAGCATCAGACCTTTTAGTTGCAGCCTGTGGTATCCAGTTCCCCAACCAGGGATTGCACCCAGGCGCTGAGAGGGTAACAGGCAGGAAGGCCAGGGGTCTCCAAACGGAGGAGATAGCCTGCAAGTGTCAGACATTTTTCTCTCTTAAGCAGCAGGAGGAAACAAACTAGCGATATTTTTTTCCTTCTCTATACAAATTTAATGGAGAAGGCGATGGCACCCCACTCCAGTACTCTTGCCTGGAAAATCCCATGGATGGAGGAGCCTGGTGGGCTGCAGTCCATGGGGTCGCTGGGAGTCGGATATGACTGAGCGACTTCACTTTCACTTTTCACTTTCATGCATTGGAGAAGAAAATGGCAACCCACTCCAGTGTTCTTGCCTGGAGAATCCCAGGGATGGGGGAGCCTGGTGGGCTGCTGTCTATGGGATCACACAGAGTCGGACATGACTGAAGTGACTTAGCAGCAGCAGCAGTATACAAATTTAAAAGGAGTTTTCTCTTAAAATACTGTGTTGCCATAATGACACCTGGTTTCACCTGAAGTTAACTATTCTCAAACCTTGAGATAACCAATGCATTTTTCTTATGGAAATGTTTGTCTTAAGCTATGCTTATGTGCTATGCTTTTACCCCAAACTCTGTCTTCAAGTCGGTTCGCCTCATGGCTCAGAACCTACTTGACAAAGCAACATGTTATACTCAGATATTGTTCCCCTAATCTATGTAAACGAAACTATTTGTATGGTAATCTGTCCTTCTATAAAATTCAAGTTAATCATTTTATGACCCAGGATGAACCATTTGGTGCCAAGATTATTCCAAAATGCATCTTATGGGTGAGGGGCCTGGTGCCATTCTGAGTTTTAAGACATTCCTTTGTTTCATTGGAGAAGGCAGTGGCAACCCACTCCAGTACTCTTGCCTGGAAAATCCCATGGACAGAGGAGCCTGGTAGGCTGCAGTCCATGGGGTCGCTAAGAGTCGGACACGACTGAGCGACTTCACTTTCACTTTTCACTTTCATGCATTGGAGGAGGAAATGGCAACCCGCTCCAGTGTTCTTGCTTGGAGTATCCCAGGGACAGAGGAACCTAGTGGGCTGCCGTCTATGGGGTCGCACAGAGTCGGACACGACTGAAGTGACTTAGCAGTTTCTTTCATTAACAGACTGCTAGTGACTATATAACATCCAGCTGAAGACTAGCAGGGGGGTACTCTTTCTGCCCCCTTCTGATGCCTATGTCAGAAGCTTTCTCTATCTCCTTTATACCTTAATAAAACGTTATTATACAAAAGCTCTGAACGATCAAGCCTCGTCTCTGGCCCTGGATTATTCTCCTCTGGAGGCCAAGAATCCTGGCGTCTTTTCCATCAGCAACAACCTTTCATCTTGGGGGCTCGGCTGGGATCCTTCAGGACAAGGTAAGGATGCTTGGAGCTCTAGTTCTTTGTTCTCTTAGTGCCACGTTTTCTGCTGTGTTTTACTAACTCTACGGTGTGCTTGTGTGAATGAATGACATTCCCTGCACAAAGCAAGTGAGGAACCCTGCTCTGCGTTTCCACGGTGATCTCATACGGCTTATGGCAGAAACCTGTCGGGGGTTTATACCGACTTGCCAATGCCAGGAGGCACCCAATGTCTCCTCCGGGAACCGACCAGAAATGGGCAAAGTGTGTGGACCGAACTCCCCTTTCATGGTCAAACTTTTCGGTCCCTATGACCATTTCATAACTCCTTGGGAATTAGAAGTACTAACCTAATCTATCAGATCATAGACTTTCAAGGGACTTGTGATCTATACTGTTACTGTGTACTGTGGCTTAGGTCCCAAACTTGGATTGGTAGTCAGGAAAGCACCTAGCCTCACTAGGAATTGAAAGTTCTGAAGCTAGATGGAGCTCTAGCTCCAAGAACATCTCTGAGGTTAAAGGTTACTCAGATTGGGACTGCAATGGGTTTTTTTCCCTTTGGTAACGCCGGTTCTTAGTGGACCAGAGGAGGCTCTTATACTGGTGTGGTGATGCTTGGAAGGAACATCTCAGTTTTATGTTCATATCAGTCTTTATTGTGGTCAGGAATATACTCAGGGTCATGCACAGGCACTCAGGTGACGAATGTTTCCCGCAGCAGTCTTAGCTTGGGAGGCATTCCGGAAGGTTACTCTGATTGCACCCCGGGTGGCATCAGAGGCAAGCAAGATTAATGGTGAGGAGCTGGACCTCAGGTAGGGATGCCATCAGGTCTACGCCTGGAACATCCCCACTCCGTCTCGGTGGTAGAACCAGGAGGGACGAGTACAGAGCCTGCGTTGATAAGGAACAGACTAAGTCTGACCAGGAAGGAAAAGCTTTTGGTGTAAAGTCTGTCTACACCCCCATCTAGAGCAGGGAGGGACGCCTCCGGTAAAAAGATGGCGCTGGTCGCTTTTTTTCTCTTTTACAGATGGGAGCTAACGATTCCAGCCTCACTCCTTTGAACTGTATCCTGAAAAACTGGGATAGATTTGATCCCCAGGGCTTAAAGAAGGCACACCTGGTCTTCCTATGTGATACTGCATGGCCGCAGTACCCACTGGAGGACGGTAAATGGTGGCCAGTTTGGAGGGTCTCTTAAGTATAAAACTGTTTTACAATTAGACCAGTTCTGTAAAGAACAAGAAAAAAGTGATCTTAAAGGATAGATTTCTCACTCAGTCAGCTCCAGATATCCGCTGTTAGCTATTAAAATAGGCGTATAGACCAAATCAGTCTTTAAATAAAATACTCTGTTACAACTGGCTCAGACAGTCTATTATGGTAGGAAGTATAAGGAAAAGAAAGAAAGGCAGAAAAAGACAAAGGAAAAGGCGGAAGCCTTTACAATGGCTATAAAAAAACGTTCTTAAACAGCCTGAGAAAAATGCCCAGAGGGACCCAGGTGAAAAGGGATGGGCTTGCTATTACTGTGAAAAAGAGGGGCACCTCAAGCGGGATTGCCCTCAGGCATCTAAGCCACCCGGCTCCATGTCCAGTCCACAAAGGACCACACTGGAAGAGAGACTGCCCCCAGAGGCGTAGGTCTCCGGGGGTCGGACTCTCAAGACAATCAAGACTGAAGGTGCCCGGGGGTCCCCACACAAGCTCCCATCCTAATTACACCTGAGGAACCCCAGGTATTAATAATTGTGGGGGGCCAATCCGTTGATTTCCTTTTAGATACTGGGACAACTTACTCTGTACTTACTAAAGACCCTGGCCCACTTTCTTCCAGATCCACTTCCGTAATGAGACTGTCTAGAAGAGCCAAAAGGTATTATTTCAGTTATTCTTTATCTTGTAACTGGGATTATGTGCTATTTTCACACGAGTTTCTGATCATGCTAGAATCTCCCTCACCCCTTTTGGGGAGGGATACGGAGAAGGCAATGGCAACCCATTCCAGTACTCTTGCCTGGAAAATCCCATGGGTAGAGGAGCCTGGTAGGCTGCAGTCCATGGGGTCTCAAAGAGTCGGACACGACTGAGCGCCTTCACTTTCACTTTTCACTTTCATGCATTGGAGAAGGAAATGGCAACCCACTCCAGTGTTCTTGCCTGGAGAATCCCAGGGATGGGGGAGCCTGGTGGGCTGCCGTCTGTGGGGTCGCACAGAATCGGACACGACTGAAAGGACTTAGCAGCATACTGAACAAGGTCCATGCCTCTGTTTTCATGAATATGGACCCTCCCTTTCTCTCCCTTTAGTTAAACAAAATGTAAATCCTAGAGTATGGGCTGATAGAAAATCTGTGGGTCGAGCACAAAATGCTATTCCTGTAGTTGTCAAGTTCAAAGACCCGCACTTATTTCCACATAAGAAACAGTATCCACTGAAACCTGAGGTTAAGGAAGGGTTAAAAGCCATCATCGAAAATTTAAAAGAGCAGGGACTATTAATTCCCTGTAACAGTCCCTGCAACACTCCTATTTTGGGTATAAAGAAATCAAATGGTAAATGGAGACTAGTTCAAGATTTACAAATAATAAATAAGGCTGTAGTTCCTTTACACCCCATGGTGCCTCATCCTTACACTCTGTTGTCTGAAATTCCTGAACGAGCCACATATTTCTCAGTAATTGATTTCAAAGATGCCTTCTATTCAGTGCCTTTGGCAGAGGAAAGTCAATTTCTATTTGCCTTTGAAGACCCTATGCACCCAGCTTCTCAGTTAACCTGGACAGTTTTGCCCCAGGGATTTCGTGACAGTCCTCACTTATTTGGACAAGGTTTGTCACGGGATCTACAAAACTTTAATAGTTCTGAAGTGGTGGTGTTACAATATGTAGATGATATTTTGCTCTGTGCTGAGACAGAAAAAGCTTGTTCGCAAGCCTCAGAAGATTTCTTAAACTTTCTGGCAGGCTGCTCAGCTTTGTCAACAATCGGTTAGATATCTGGGCCTAATCATATCAGAAGGGACTAGGGCGATAGGCCCTGAGATAATTAAACCTATACTAAATTATCCCCTACCTATGACTTTAAGACAATTGAGAAGATTTTTGGAAACCACAGGTTACTGTCGCATTTGGATTCCGGGTTACGGGGAACTTGCCCGGCCTTTATATAAACTTATAGCTGAAACTCAACAGGCCCAAACCAACAAACTGGTTTGGTCTTCAGAAACTCAAAAGGCTTTTAAGGTTCTTTAGACAGCTCTCCTACAAGCTCCAGCTCTGAGCTTGCCCACAGGGTCAAAATTTAATTTGTTTGTCACTGAAAGAAAAGGTGTGGCCTTGGGAGTTTTGACACAACCCTGAGGGCCTCACCAACAACCTATTGCTTATCTAAAGAGAAAATTAGATGTAATTTCACGTGGGTGGCCCCACTGCCTAAGAGTAATTGGGACAGCGGCTTTATTAGCATCTGAAGCTTTAAAATAATCAATAGACAAAACCTTACTGTACTGACTTCTCATGATGTGAGTGGAATCTTAAATTCTAAGGTTAATGTATGGATGACAGACAGTAGGCTTCTTAAATATCAGTCATTGCTGTTAAAAAGACCAATAACTAAGCTTAAAGTTTGTGGAAATTTAGATCCTGCCACTTTCCTTCCTGAGAAGGAAAATGAAACACCTGATCACGATTGTTCCCAATTCCTAACTTTAAACTATGCAGCTCGGGAGGATCTAATGGATACCCCATTAGACAATCCTGACGTGGAAATATTTACAGATGGCAGTTCTTTTGCTTAGGATGGAGAGCGTAAAGCAGGTTACGCCATGGTGACTGCTGAACAGGTTTTAAAAGCAAAATCTCTCCTCCATGGAACCAGTGCTGTTAGCGGAGCTTGTAGCTCTGACCCGAGCTCTAGAGTTAAACAAAGCCACAGTGAGTAAATATCTACACTGATTCTAAGTATGCTTATTTGACTTTACATACTCATGCTACAATATAGAAAGAAAGACAGTTTAAAACAACAACAGGAGAACCTACTAAACATTTCAGAGAGATCGAGAGACTTTTAACTGCTATATATTGTCCAAAAAAGTAGCTGTTATACATTACAAAGGGCACAGCAGGGATCAGAGTAAAGTAGCCGAAGGTAATCAGTTGGCTGACTGTCAAGCCAGAAAAGCGGCACTTTACGAAACCCCTTCCTTCACTGCAGACGTCTTTGATCTGGACAGGTCCTGTGGAACAGGAAAAACCACAATATACTGAGGAAGAATTAGAAAGATATGAGAAGAGAGGAGCAAAGATTACTGATAAAGGATGGTTACAGTCCGAGGATCGAGGATCGATGATTAATAATTGCTGAAAATGCTCAGTGGAAAATTCTTAAGGGTTTACATCAGAGTTTTCATTTGGGTACAGAGAGTACTTACCAAATGGCTTCTCATTTGTTTGAAGGTAAAAATGTAATGAAAACTTTAAAGAACATCATCAAAAGGTGTAAAGTTTGTCAGAAAAAATAACCCAAAGACTGAAAAGCTAACAAAATCTGGATTACAGATTTTGATTACAGATTACAGATCTGAAGTATCCTAGAGAGGATTGGGAAATTGATTTTACTCATATGCCAAAAGCTAATAGATATTCTTACTTACAAGTTTGGGTAGATACTTTTACTGGATGGATTGAGGCTTTTCCCTGTCATAGTGAACAGGCTAGGGAAGGGAAGTCGCTCAGTCGTGTCCGACTCTCAGCGACCCCATGGACTATAGCCTACCAGGATCCTCCATCCATGGGATTTTCCAGGCAAGAGTACTGGAGTGGGGTGCCATTGCCTTCTCCGAGTGAACAGGCTAAGGAGGTTATAAAGATTTTAATCCATGAAATTATCCCCAGGCTTGGGCTGCCACAGAGCCTTCAGAGTGACAATGGCTCCACCTTTAAAGCTGCTGTAACTCAGGGGGTATCTAAAACTCTAGGAATAAAATACCACTTACACTGTTCCTGGAGACCCCAATCCTCAGAAAAGGTTGAAAAAGCTAATGACATTATCAAAAGACATCTGCTCAAATTAACTCAAGAGACACAAGACAATTAGACTAAAGTCCTACCCATAACTTTAATGAGGCCTCGAACTGCCCCAAAAAAGGAGGGACTGTCCCCCTTTGAATGTATTTATGGAAGGCCTTTCTTACACACAGACATTGTTATAGACCCTGAAGCCTTGAAATTAACTAGTTATGTAACTCAGCTTTCAGCTTTTCAACAGACATTAACAAAACTCCAGGAGTCGACTCCTGACCCAGCCTCTGAGTCAAACAAGGCTCTATTTGAGCCAAGAACCAAGGTCCTCATAAAAACACTGGGATCTGGGGGCCCATCCCTCGAGCCCCTCTGGGAAGGCTCTTACCAGGTTATTCTCTCTTCTCCCACACCTGTCAAAGTGCCAGAAATTGATTCGTGGGTACATAACTCTCGAGTTAAGAGGTGGCACCCTGACCAAAACTAAGTGACTTTATTTTATGTCTTTACTTTCTATGCTCTGACTTTGTACTTTTCAGATGGGCCTGATAACCTATGTGAGCTTACTTCTGCTGGCTCCAAGAATCCTGAGTCTGCCGTCTGATCCTCAAGACAATGCCTTCCTGTCCTGGGCTCACTCCTATGCTGCATTCCTCAACCAGTCTAACTGCTGGGTCTGCGGAGCACTCCCCTCTTCATTGGTGGAAGGCTTCCCGTGGTGGACACCTCCACTTAAAAAAAAAGACTGAACAATCTGAAGAATCCATGAGTTAATCACACATTTAAGATACTTACCCTTATTTTTAATCTTAAAAATCGCCTGCCTGAAAACTTGGGAGTTCAGGTCCTTTAAATATTTGCTGCACATTCTCTTGCTTGACACCCTGCAAATAAATGCTGTACTTTCTTTCACCACCCCCCAAAATAAAAAGGCTTTCTCCAAGTCTGTGAATACCTCAGACAACAATCATATGTGATGCCTCTTCTTCGTCTGATGACATCTAACAACCCTAAAATAGACTGGTGCAACACTGCACTTTAACTATAGACATAATGTGACTTTTAATTTTGATTATACATTGTCTCGGTTCAATGACTATTTTGCTACACATAAGGCAAATAGGTCTAGATCTAATGGTTTTTTACCTGACGTTTATCAAATATGAAATGAGGTTATATGACTAATTCCTAAAAAAGGACGTCTAAATATCTGCTGCCCCTATATGCTGAAAATACACAAAACCATCCCCAAAAGTTAGCCAACAACTTAATTACAATGATTAAAAACAATTGAGATTTTTGCCTCAGAAAATATGCAGTGTAATCATTCCCGTGTTTTCCAACCCCAGTTCAGGTCCTCCCTTTGTCTGGCCAGGCACTAATTGGGACTGGATATCTCAGTCACGCTGGCTTGACTTATTGGATATGTGGCTCTTGCCTATGGGCGTGGCTTCCCCCGGTTGGATAGGGAAATGCACCCTGGGTCTAGCCTTTACTCATGGCTTTTATTTTCAGAGCTTCCAGAAAAGCCTGCTAATTTACCCCACCTTAAAACTCGATGGCCACCTCCCAGAATATTGGAAATAAAAGCAAAAATAAACAAATGGGACCTAATTAACCTTAAAAGCTTCTGCACATCAAAGGAAACTATTAGCAAGGTGAAAAGACAGCCTTCAGAATGGGAGAAAATAACAGCAAATGAAGCAACTGACAAACAACTAATCTCAAAAATATACAAGCAACTCCTACAGCTCAACTCCAGAAAAATAAATGACCCAATCAAAAAATGGGCCAAAGAACTAAATAGACATTTCTCCAAAGAAGACATACAGATGGCTAACAAACACATGAAAAGATGCTCAACATCACTCATTATCAGAGAAATGCAAATCAAAACCACTATGAGGTACCATTTCACACCAGTCAGAATGGCTGCGATCCAAAAGTCTACAAATAATAAATGCTGGAAAGGGTGTGGAGAAAAGGGAACCCTCTTACACTGTTGGTGGGAATGCAAACTAGGACAGCCACTATGGAGAACAGTGTGGAGATTCCTTAAAAAACTGGAAATAGAACTGCCTTATGATCCGGCAATCCCACTGCTGGGCATACACACTGAGGAAATCAGAAGGGAAAGAGACACGTGTACCCCAATGTTCATCGCAGCACTGTTTATAATAGCCAGGACATGGAAGCAACCTAGATGTCCATCAGCAGATGAATGGATAAGAAAGCAGTGGTACATATACACAATGGAGTATTACTCAGCCATTAAAAAGAATACATTTTAATCAGTTCTAATGAGGTGGATGAAACTGGAGCCTATTATACAGAGTGAAGTAAGCCAGAAGGAAAAACACCAATACAGTATACTAACGCATATATATGGAATTTAGAAGGATGGTAACAATAACCCTGTGTACGAGACAGCAAAAGAGACACTGATGTAAAGAACAGTCTTATGGACTCTGTGGGAGAGGGAGAGGGTGGGAAGATTTGGGAGAATGGCATTGAAACATGTAAAATATCATGTATGAAACGAGATGCCAGTCCAGGTTCGATGCACGATACTGGATGCTTGGGGCTAGAGCACTGGGACGACTCAGAGGGATGGTATGGGGAGGGAGGAGGGAGGAGGGTTCAGGATGGGGAACACATGTATACCTGTGGCGGATTCATTTTGATATTTGGCAAAACTAATACAATTATGTAAAGTTTAAAAATAAAATAAAATTAAAAAAAAAAAACTCGGTGGGCAAGGTCTATATTTCACTGATATGATTATTTGGCTGCAGCGTTTGTTCCCTCTTTGGGAACTACAGATGTTATGCTACGAGTGGATGCTTTGCCTAATTTCACTCAACAGGCATTACAAGCTTCTCAAAAATCTATTTCAGCTCTTAATGCTGAACAAGCACAAATTAGAAAGGTGGTTTCACAAAACAGATTGGCTTTAGATATTCTGACAGCTGCGCAAGGAGGAACGTGTGCCATTATTCATACCCAATGCTGTACATATATACCTGATATGAGCACGAATGTTACTTATTTTACTAAACACATGAACAAGATGATTGGGGCCATGGATACTCCTGAGCCTCAATTGCCTCACTTTGGGAGACGTTAACTAGTTCCCCACGGTGGAAAACTATCTTAATTACAAAAATTCTGATTGTTTTGTTTTTGCTGTTTGCTCCCTGCATCTGTAACTGTGTAGCTGGATTTGCTTCTAGCCGCATAAAAGCTTTTAAGTTACAAATGGTTGCTTAAAGTCCTGCTACTGCTACAGCTTCTTCCAACTACTGTTTGGGGCCCCTGCATCAGATATCCTCAATATGAGGATTAGGAGAATATGTTGCCTCACCAATTTAGGGACAACGCCCCTTGTCAGCTCAGAAACAGTTATGGGACAAGAACGACACCGCTTTTCCCTAGGCAACATAATTCTTCTAAAAGAAAAGGGGGGCGTGAGAGGGTAACAGACAGGAAAGCCAGGGGTCTCTAAACGGAGGAAATAGCCTGCAAATGTCAGACATTTTTATCTCTCTTAAGCAGCAGGAGGAAACAAACCAGCGATATTTTTTTCTTCTCTATACAAATTTAAAAGGAGGTTTCTCTTAAAATACTGTCTGTCCATAATGACATCTGGTTTCACCTGAAGTTAACTATTCTCAAACCTTGAGATAACCAATGCATTTTTCTTATGAAAATGTTTGTCTTAAGCTATGCTAATGTGCTTTTCCCTTCTCGTCTTTTCACAACTATTTGTAAGGCCTCCCCAGACAGCCATTTTGCTTTTTTGCATTTCTTTTCCATGGGGATGGTCTTGATCCCTGTCTGCTGTACAATGTCATGAACGTCCGTCCATAGTTCATCAGGCACTCTATCTATCAGATCTAAGCCCTTAAATCTATTTCTCACTTCCACTGTATAATCATAAGAGATTTGATTTAGGTCATACCTGAATGGTCTAGTGGTTTTCCCTACTTTCTTCAATTTCAGTCTGAATTTGGCAATAAGGAGTTCATGATCTGAGCCACAGTCAGCTCCCGGTCTTGTTTTTGCTGACTGTATAGAGCTTCTCCATCTTTGGCTGCAAAGAATATAATCAATCTGATTTCGGTGTTGACCATCTGGTGATGTCCATGTGTAGAGTCTTCTCTTGTGTTGTTGGAAGACGGTGTTTGCTATGACCAGTGTGTTCTCTTGGCAAAACTCTATTAGCCTTTGCCCTGCTTCATTTTGTATTCCAAGGCCAAATTTGCCTGTTACTCCAGGTGTTTCTTGACTTCCTACTTTTGCATTCCAGTCCCCTATAATGAAAAAGACATCTTTTCTGGGTGTTAGTTCTAAAAGGTCTAGTAGGTCTTCATAGAACCATTCAACTTCAGCTTCTTCAGTGTTACTGGTTGGGGCATAGGCTTGGATATTGAATGGTTTGCCTTAGAAACTAACAGAGATCATTCTGTCGTTTTTGAGATTGCATCCAAGTACTGCATTTCGGACTCTTTTGATGACCATTTCTATGCCAAGAAATGGCTACTCCATTTCTTCTAAGGGATTCCTGCCCACAGTAGTAGATATAATGGTCATCTAAGTTAAATTCACCCATTCCAGATCATTTTAGTTCGCTGATTCCCAGAATGTCGACGTTCACTCTTGCCATCTCCTGTTTGACCACTTCCAATTTGCCTTGATTCATGGACGTGACATTCCAGGTTCCTACGCAATATTGCTTTTTACAGCATCGGACCTTGCTTCTATCACCAGTCACATCCACAGCTGGGTATTCTTTTTGCTTTGGCTCCATCCCTTCATTCTTTCTGGAGTTATTTCTCCACTGATCTCCAGTAGCATATTGGGCACCTACCAACCCGGGGACTTCCCCTTTCAGTATCCTATCATTTTGCCTTTTCATACTGTTCGTGGGGTTCTCAAGGCAAGAATGCTAAAGTGGTTTGACATTCCCTTCTCCAGTGGACCACATTCTGTCAGACCTCCCCACCATGACCTGTCCGTCTTGGGTGGCCCCACACGGCATGGCTTAGTTTCATTGAGTTAGACAAGGCTGTGGTCCATGTGATCAGATTGGCTAGTTTTCTGTGATTATGGTTTCAGGGTATCTGCCCTCTGATGCCCTCTTGCAACACCTACCGTCTTACTTGGGTTTCTCCCACCTTGGACATGGGGTATCTCTTCACGGCTGCTCCAGCAAAGCACAGCCGCTGCTCCTTACCTTGGACGAGGGGTATCTCCTCACTGCCACCCTTCCTGACCTTGAACGTGGAGTAGCTCCTCTAGGCCTCCCTGCACCCGCACAGCTGCCACTCCTTGCACTCTGAATGCATAGTTCCAAAGAATAGCAAGGAGAGTTAAGAAAGCCTTCCTCAGTGATCAATACAAAGAAATAAAGGAAAACAACAGAATGGGAAAGACTAGAGATGTCTTCAAGAAAATTAGAGATACCAAGGGAACATTTCATGCAAAGATGGGCTCGATAAAGGACAGAAATGGTATGGACCTAACAGAAGCAGAAGATTAATATCTTCTTAGATATTAATATAATATAATATAATATCTTAATAGAAGAGGTGGCAGAACACAAAGAACTGTACAAAAAAGAGCTTCATGACCCAGATAATCACAATGGTGTGATCACTCACCTAGAGCCAGACATCCTGGAATGTGAAGTCAAGTGGGCCTTAGAAAGCATCACTACGAACAAAGCTAGTGGAGGAGGTGATGGCATTCCAGTTGAGCTATTTCAAATCCTGGAAGATGATGCTGTGAAAGTGCTGCACTCAATATGCCAGCAAATTTGAAAAACTCAGCAGTGACCACAGGACTGGAAATGGTCAGTTTTCATTGCAATCCCAAAGAAAGGCAATGCCAAAGAATGCTCAAACCACCGCACAATTGCACTCATCTCACACGCTAGTAAAGTAATGCTCAAAATTCTCCAAGCCAGGCTTCAGCAATACATGAACCGTGAACTTCCTGATGTGCAAGCTGGTTTTAGAAGAGGCAGAGGAACCAGAGATCAAATTGCCAACATCCGCTGGATCATGGAAAAAGCAAGAGAGTTCCAGAAAAACATCTATTTCTGCTTTATTGACTATGCCAAAGCCTTTGACTGTGTGGATCACAATAAACTGTGGGAAATTCTGAAAGAGATGGGAATACCAGACCACCTGACTTGCCTCTTGAGAAACCTATATGCAGGTCAGGAAGCAACAGTTAGAACTGGACATGGAACAACAGACTGGTTCCAAATAAGAAAAGGAGTTCGTCAAGGCTGTATATTGTCACCCTGCTTATTTAACTTATATGCAGAGTACATCATGAGAAACGCTGGGCTGGAAGAAGCACAAGCTGGAATCAAGATTGCCAGGAGAAATATCAATAACCTCAGATATGCAGATGACACCACCCTTATGGCAGAAAGTGAAGAGAAACTAAAAAGCCTCTTGATGAAAGTGAAAGAGGAGAGTAAAAAGGTTGGCTTAAAGCTCAACATTCAGAAAACTAAGATCATGGCATCTGGTCCCATCACTTCATGGGAAATAGATGGGGAAACAGTGGAAACAGTGTCAGACTTTATTTTTGAGGGCTCCAAAATCACTGCAGATGGTGATTGCAGCCATGAAATTAAAAGATGCTTACTCCTTGGAAGGAAAGTTATAACCAACTTAGAGAGCATATTCAAAAGCAGAGACATTACTTTGCCCACAAAGGTCCATCTAGTCAAGGCTATGGTTTTTCCAGTGGTCATGTATGGATGTGAGAGTTGGACTATGAAGAAAGCTGAGTGCCAAAGAATTGACGTTTTTGAACTGTGGTGTTGGAGAAGACTCTTGAGAGTCCCTTGGACTGCAAAGAGATCCAACCAGTCCATCCTAAAGGAGACCAGTCCTAGGTGTTCATTGGAAGGACCAATGCTGAAGCTGAAACTCCAGTACTTTGGCCACCTCATGCGAAGGGTTGACTCATTGGAAAAGACCCTGATGCTGGGAGGGATTGTGGGCAGGAGGAGAAGGGGACGACAGAGGATGAGATGGCTGGATGGCATCACCGACTCAATGCACATGAGTTTGAGTGAACTCCAGGAGCTGGTGATGGACAGGGAGGCCTGGCATGCTGTGATTCATGGGGTTGCAAAGAGTCGGACATGACTGAGCGATTGAACTGAACTGAACTGATGCTAATGTGCTATGCTATGCTATGCTAAGTCGCTTCAGTCATGTCCGACTCTGTACGACCCCACAGACCGCAGCCCACGAGGCTCTGTCGTCCCTGGGATTCTCCAGGCAAGAACACTGGAGTGGGTTGCCATTTCCTTCTCCAGTGCATGAAAGAGAAAAGTGAAAGTGAAGTCACTAGTCGTGTCCGACTCTTAGTGACCCCATGGACTGCAGCCTACCAGGCTCCTCTGTCCATGGTATTTTCCAGGCAAGAGTACTAGAGTGGGGTGCCATTGCCTTCTCCAATGCATTTACCTAAAACTCTGTCTTCAAGTCAGTTCCGCCTCATGGCTCAGAACCTACTTGACAAAGCAACATGTTATACTCAGATATTGTTCCCCTAATCTATGTAAATAAAACTATTTGTATGGTAATCTGTCCTTCTATAAGATTCAAGTTAATCATTTTATGGCCCAGGATCAATCATTTGGTGCCAAGATTATCCCAAAATGCATCTTATGGGTGAGGGGCTTGGTGTCATTCTGAGTTTTAAGACATTCCTTTCTTTCATTAACAGACTGCTAGTGACTATATAACATCCAGCTGAAGACTAGCAGGGGGGTACTCTTTCTGCCCCCTTCTGATGCCTATGTCAAAAACTTTCTCTATCTCCTTTATACTTTAATAAAACTTTATTATACAAAAGCTCTAACCGATCAAGCCTCATCTCTGGCCCCAGATTGAATTCTTCTCCTCTGGAGGCCAAAAATCCCGGTGTCTTTTCGTTCAACAACAGCTTTTCAGCACCCCGAATTGGGAGTGTGGGGTCTTAGCCACCCGACCACCAGGAAAGTCCCTGAGAACCTAGTTTAAAACTCAGAATCCAGAGGCCATGCCCAGATCTTCTAAATCAGAATCTTCTTTGGGTGGGGCTCAGGAAATTTTGAGAAATTTTCTCGTGTGAGTTTTACAAACACTCAGGTTTGAAAACCACTTCATTAATGCATCTGTGACATCCCATCTCAGCTCTAAACACGTGACCTCAGGTGTATTCCTGGTTCTACCACTGCCTGTTGACTGAGCCTCCAACGTCTTATGTAGAAGATAGAGAAAAGTCATATCTGCTATTAGGTATGTGTCTAACATCTTTTGAAATCCTGAGATCAGAGAGGCCAGATAAACATGGCTTTCATCTGCAAAAGAGGCTTCCTTGGTGGCTCAGCAGTAAAGAACCCACCTGCAAGTGTAGGAGACATGGGTGCAATCCCTGGATTGGGAAGATCCTGTGGAGGAGGAAATGGCAATTCACTCCAGTCTTCTTGCCTGGGAAATCCCATGGACAGAGAAGCCTGGAGTGCTACAGTCACAAAGAGTCAGACACGACTTAGAGACGAAACAACAGCTGCAAAAGGCCCAGAGTCTGTATTATTAACTGTAGACATATTTATTGAACATTCACAAAGTGCTGGGTACTAGGCCACGAAATTCATGTGGATTATTTCATTTTATCCTCATCACAACCCTCAGAGGGTGTACAAAGGAGGCAGGTGGGACTTGGGAAGGTTAAGTAACTCACCCAAGTTCTAACAGCTGGTTTCTGGTAGGTCCACTCATCGTTCCCATTACATCTCCAGCGCCTTCCTCACGCTGCCCTCTGCTCACCACCTCCCCTTGCTCTGAGTCAAGACCATGCTTTCCTTCAAGGTCCAGACCTAGCCCCTCTCCCCAAGACACCCTGGTGTCTCTGTCACCTTTGAAGCACTAAGGCACCTGCAGCAGCCATCTGGTATTTTTAAGTATTTTATATACATTTTTAAAATGTATATAGCACAGACAGTGCCTCAACCGTCTTTGTGACCCCCACGGCCAACACAAGGTCTCACCCATCGCAGACAGTAGTTGGAAGGCCATCTCGGTGGAGCCACCTGTACAGTCCAATGTGCCAAGGAGTGATGACCAATATTCATGATGGTGACTAACAGTCTTTAAGAAAATGATAAGTTGAGAAAATGTTTGTAAATGATATGACTGATAAGGCATGACTATTCAAAAATATATAAACAGCTCATACAACTCAACATCAAGAAAAAAACAAACAAGCTGATTTTTTTAAATGGGCGGAAGACCTGAATAGACATTTTTTCAGAGGACATGCAGATGGCCAGCAGCCACAGGAAAAGAGACTCAACCTTGCTGATCATTAGGGAATTGCAAATCAAAATCACAATGAGATATCACTTCCCATCTGTCAGAATGGCTGTTACCAAAAAGACCACAAATAACAAATGTTGGTGAGGGTTTGGAGAAAAGGGAACCCTTGTACATTGTTGCTGGAAATGCAAATTGGTACAGTCACTGTGGAAAAGAGCATAGACGTTTCTCAAAGAACGAAAAATAGAGCTACCCCCAAACCCAGCAATTCCACTCTTGGACGTCTGTCCGAAAAAAAACAACAAAAAAACCCCCAAAACACTAATTCAAAAAGATACATGCACCCTAAGGTTCATAGTAGCATTACTTGTAAATATCTCACCCTAGGGATACATAGCTCTCCCCTCCCGCTCCTTCCCACCAGCTAATGCAGAATAGTGAGAAAGACCTGGAAAGAAGGGGTGAGCCCTAACCTGTGCTTTGGCGGGTTCTCCGCTGGGCGGCGCGACTCCTCCGCCTTCCTGCTTCGGGCTCTTTTCAACGCTGGGGCCCTGGCACTGGCCTAGGGCAGAACCCACCAGGCTTCAGAGGAGGCGGCACCGGGACTGAAGCGCAGAAAGAACTGAAGCCGGGAGCAATCAGCAACTTCTCGGGATTCCTGAAAGCCCATCGAGAACCGAGAAGGGATGAAAGTTTCGGGCTGCCGGGGAGAGAAACTAAAAGATCCGGGAGTGGGATTCTATAGACCTTAAAGGGACAGACTTCACACTTGCGGTTATATTTAATAGTCACCCTTGGGGTTACTGAAGCTCCTTCTCAGATGTATTGGGAGAGAGAGCGCTGTCCCTAGAGAAAAATGGCCTGATATGGTCAAAGCGAATGCAGTATCATATTATTATTCTGGAACAAAATAAATAGAATGGCATGCTTTATATTTCTATTGTGCTTTTGTCTTGGAGGAGATTTCAGTACAAAACACCTAGCCAACATTATCTTATTGCTTGATCATGCTTCTTTTGTAAAAAAGAAACAAAAACAAAAACAAACCCCTTGAAAAGTGAAAGTGAAGTTGCTCAGTTATGTTATTGCTTGACCATGCTTCTTTTGTTAAAAAAAAAAAAAAAACCCTTAGAATAGTCAAAACCTATGTCTTGCTTACAGGAAAGACTCAAGAAAGAACGCTTGGCAAGAATGAAAGGCAGTTGCTAAATGAAAAAGCTCCCCTCCCCTCCCAAGGAAAGATTACAACAGAGCTCCCAGGCGCCACTGCACTCTCCCCACTGAGGCTTTGTGGGCCCCATTCTGGAATCTGCCAAGGGAGGGAATCACACCTTAGGTGGCAGCTGTCGCTCCAGACTTTTTTGCCTTGTGTTGTGAGCGGGTCTCCATCTTCTCCTTGCCTTTTCAGCCACTGTGAAGTCCCCACACGAGGTTCACTGTAAATCAATGGGTTCCCTGGAAGTGATAGTTTCTTTCTGTCTGATTCAGGGACCTCTCGAGATGAGAGGCTAACCCCTTTTCAAAAACTACAGCTGGTAGAAAGAATGCCGGCCTGGAAATCAAGTGCTAGGCACTGCTCAAGGGCCTCTCTGATCCTGTCTTCTGATCGCTCCTTGTTCCTAAAAACGAGGAAATGGCGTCAGCCATAGAAACCGCCAGAAATAGAATTCCATGATGTCAGAAGAGAATTAAAGTAATTCTTCAAATTTGTTCAAATGGATATATTACACCTCCTCTCTTGGAACCAATAACTAGAGACCTATGACCCTTGTCTTTCCAAAAAAGAAAAGAAAGGAGGACAGTAGGTCCAGAGCCACCCAAGCAATGATAAGGCCAGTCTGAACTGCCGAACAGTCCAACCCTTCAATCTCCTCTTGTGACTCCAAGCTGAAGCCTAATGTCTGATTCCTGTCACATGTTTACTGAAAAGTGAACTCAGATTTTCTGCACAAAAAATGAGTAAATTCATGGCTATGGAGGTAATAGAACTATGTTCTTTCCCTTCCCTGCTTGCTAGTTCTAGTGTCATAATGTCATAAGGCATGATAAAAAGCACATTCTGATCCTCTTAAGCTTGAGCTTGGAAAAATAAAAACATGTGAATAAAAATTGGCCCACTCTCTTCACTCTGTATCAAAGCCCTGTGGAATCAATATCACCACACCAAGCCCTACTGAAATCAATGGAGTAAGCTCCTGAATTCATTTCCATGGGACTTAGCGTTGTAAAAATAATTGGATTGCGCAGCTCTCCAATACTCCTTTCAAGAAATAGAGAAAATGTGGCTTTGCTGGTGGGGGTGGGGGAGGTGAAAACTTGTCGAAGTGCTGATAGATTTCACCCTGCCTTCGGTATTGTCATGTCAAGAGGAGCTATAATCAAGTCTTGAATGAGCCTAGCAGTACTACCCTCAATGAGGTGTTGCCTAGTGAGAATGAAAACACTTCTTTTGTTCCCATCTTCAAAATTAACTGCATGGTATTACCACTATCAATGAGGTGTTTAACATCAAAATTGCCTTCCCTGGTGAGAAGAAACACACTTACTTCGTTTCCTTCCTTAAAATTAATTGAGGTTTTTAAAAACTCATCCTTATTCAATCAACATTTGCATAGAGGGGGAGACAGGAAGAAGATGGTATTTTTAATTGTAGCCTTTGGTAGCCCAGCAAAGGCTTCCAGCACATTCTGTTTGGACCACTTGCTGAACACTTTTCTGCCCCTCAGCTTTATCCCTACCCCAATTATATATTATAACATTGGTCTCATTGATATGACCCTTGGTAGGGAGTTAATAGGTACTTGCTAGAATGAGAGAATGAAGGATTGAATCCATTGACCCAGATATTCCCTATAAGCTTGCAGATTTTTCACACTACGACTCTACTTATTCAGTGGGGTTAAATAAATTGCTGATTAAAAATTTAGAAGTAGTGTCTAACATTAATATCTGAGGGGTCTTGGTAGATAGGTCAAGGGGAGCCTCACTGACTGAAGCTGTCTGCCCTGACCACGCAAGATAGTAACCAATTGTATGAGTTACTTTACACAGGAGGTCCTGGTAAGGAATGCAGAACTAACAAGCTACCACCAAACTGAAGAATTTGGGAAGGGTCAAGAAGAGAGAGGAGACGCCAGTCCCTGTCCTACCAACCTCCCAGAATCCTCCTTGCTGGAATCCATCTTGGCTGAGCAATGCACACACACCCAGGGAGGACCCTGAGTCAGAATGATTGGCCAGAGACAACCGGGAAGCTAATCCCATCACCATAAAACCTGAAACTGTGAGCCACGTGGCAGAACAGTCCTCCTGGGTTCCCTTACCCTCCTGCCTTCCACCCGAGTTCCCATCCCCAACAAAGCCTTTCAATCTGTCAGTACATGTGTCTCCTTGGACAATTCATTTCAGAGTGTTAGGCAAGAGCCCACTGTCAGGCTCTGGAAGGGGGTCCCCTTCCTGTGACAGATATAGCTAAAGATGCTTCCTTTGCCCATTTTCCTCAGGAATTCCAGAGGTGGCTCTGACTTCTGTTACCATTTGGCCAGTTTGTGATTGTGGAGGGGGTGGGGAGGGGAGGGGAGCTGTGGTCTCTGCCTTTTGCAAGTTGCAGCAGAATGTAGAAGGCAAAAGACGTATTATCAATGTGATCTTATTTATTCCTTATAATTCATATGTACCATTTTCCTTGTTTTAAAATTAAGAAAACAAAGACTTGGGGCTCCCCTGGTGGCTCAGTAGTAAATAATCCAGCTGTCAATGCAAGAGACACTGATTTGATCCCTGCTCTGGAAAGATCCCTTATTCCTCGGAGCAACTAAAGCCATGCTCCACAGCTACTGAGCCTGTGCTCTAGAGCCTGGGAACCACAGCTACTGAGCCCATGTGTACAACTACCGAAGCCCCCGCCCTAGAGTCTACGCTCCACCAGAGAAGCCACAGCAGTGAGAAGTTTGAAGAACTGCAATTAGAGAGTAGCCCCTGCTTGCCACAATTAGAGAAAGCCCTCACAGCAATGAAGACCCAGCACAGCCATAAAAAAATAAATACAAATACCTAAAAAAAAGAAAACAAAGACTTGCCGAAGTTAAACACTTTGCCCAAGGCGGCAAAGGTGATATATAATGGAGCCAGAATTCAACCCTAGGAATGTCTGATCACCAAATGGTTGTTCTTAACCACTAAGTTAGGCGAAGTACCAGCCTCTCATTTGGTATCCTGGATCCCTCCAGGAACGCACCTTTCTACCTCCTCCCCTGCCCATGGTTCCAAGGCAACCATTCTTTCATGTATTGGAGTCCAGAGCATAATGAAGCACACATTTCAATGTTTCCTCTTCCTAGTTTTCAAATTGCCCAAGAATTAAGTGGAATATTGTTGTCCTATTTTAGTGCCTGGACTTAGCAAGTGTTGATTTAGTTCCTATTTCTTTTCAGCCACTACACCTTGACACTTAATCAGAATTAATTAGACTTCACCAAGGAGCAATGGCAACTCACTCCAGTATTCTTGCCTGGGAACTTCCACATCAGTTCAGTTCAGTCACTCAGTCATGTCTGACTCTTTGTGACTCCATGAGTCACAGCACGCCAGGCCTCTCTGTCCATCACCAACTCCTGGAGTTCACTCAAACTCATGTGCGTTGACTTGGTGATGTCATGCATCCATCTCATCCTCTGCCACCCCCTTCACCTCCTGCCCCCAATCCCTCCCAGCATCAGAGTCTTTTCCATTGAGTCAACTCTTCACATCAGATGGCCAAAATACTGGAGTTTCAGCTTCAGCATTGGTCCTTCCAATGAACACCCAGGACTGATCTCCTTTAGGATCTCCTTTAGGATCTCCTTGCTGTCCAAGGGACTCACAAGAGTCTTCTCCAGCACCACAGTTCAAAAGCATCGCTTCTTTGGGGCTCAGCTTTCTTTATAGTCCAACTCTCACATCCATACATGACCATTGGAAAAACCATAGCCTTGACTAGATGGACCTTTGTTGGCAAAGTAATATCTCTGCATTTTAATGTCTGGATCACAGTAAACTGTGGAAAATTCTGAAAGAGATGGGAATACCAGACCACCTGACCTGTCTCTTGAGAAACCTATATGCAGGTCAGGAAGCAATAGTTAGAACTCAACATGGAACAACAGACTGGTTCCAAGTAGGAAAAGGAGTACGTCAAGGCTGTATATTGTCACCCTGCTTATTTAACTTCTATGCAGAGTACATCATGAGAAAAGCTGGGCTGGAAGAAGCACAAGCTGGAATCAAGATTGCCAGGAGAAATATCAATAACCTCAGATATGCAGATGACACCACCTTATGGCAGAAAGTGAAGAGGAACTAAAAAGCCTCTTGATGAAAGTGAAAGAGGAGAGTGAAAAAGTGGGCTTAAAGCTCAACATTCAGAACACGAAGATCATGGCATCTGGTCCCATCACTTCATGGGAAATAGATAGGGAAACAGTGGGTACAGTGTCAGACTTTATTTGTTGGGGCTCCAAAATCACTGCAGATGGTCATTGCAGCCATGAAATTAAAGACACTTACTCCTGGGAAGGAAAGTTATGACCAACCTACAGAGGAGCTATAGTCTGTGGGGTCACAGAAAGTCAGACATGACTGAGCACAGCAGCAGGGAGCAATATATGACAGGGGACAGGGTCCTAGACCAAAAGTCAACAGGCTGACTGTTTTTCTTAGTTTCTCATTCTTGCTTTCCCATTAACCCACTGTTTGACCTTCGGCAATTATTTAACCACTCTCACCGTCAGCTCTCTCACGTATGAAATAAGCACGACCTCATGGTTCCCTTCTGGTGCTAACTTCCCATGATTTCGAAGAGCCAGGATCGAGTTTATTCTTTTATGGGAGCTCGAACTGCGCTTCTTCAAGTACCAACTCTTGTCTGATCTCTATCTGTATCTCATTCCTAGATTTAAACCTAAGGATAAGGCACAAGGAAAGACTGTCACAAACATACGGGAAAATACAGGTAATAATGACCTCATCTTATCAGCATTAGGAGGAACATGAAGACTAAAAAAATGGAATTGTTTTCCGGAAGGATCTATATGCTCCTCTGTCCGTAGGATTCTCCAGGCAAGAATACCTGGAGATTGCCATTTCCTCCTCCAGGGGATCTTCCTGACCCAGGGATCAAACTTGCATCTCTGTCTCCTGCATTGGCAGGCGGGTTCTTTGCCACTAGCGCTATCTGGGAAGCCCAATATTGGGTAAGGAACTATACTAGTTGCTGTGAAAAGGTTTTATCGCCTTGGCTAAAATGTGGAGGAAAGGAAGTCATTTTATAAAAGGGCTTCCCACAGGAGGATTATCTTGTGCCATCTGAAACATCATTATCATTCTTTCTTTAAAATATTTTCTGGTATTTGGTGATCCTACAGTGCATACAGCTGTTACTCCCACTTTTTTGAGTGTGAATTCTTTATTTATTGATTTTGTTATTTCTCTTGCATAATATTGACCCTACTCAGATGTTTTATTGTTCTTAGGGTAGACACATGACTCAGACCTGCACAACCAGAATACTTCACATTCCGGGCTAGACTGCTTGAGGAATAAAAATACGCCTCAACAGAATGAATGAATTCCCAAAAGGACCTCCGGCTGATCACAGAAACTACCAGGAAAGGCTCTTTCCAAAGTCTTTGCTGAGCTCTGGCAGATGTACATGCTATGGGCCGCTGGGGACCATCTTGCCATTTTGCAAGAAGAGCTTATCTGAGATTGAGGCTAACATAGAGAAAGCAAAGCCTAGAGGTGAAAAGAAACAGGCTTCCTGATTACATTGAGTACCTGGATCCCAAAAGTCTACTTCCTGCAATATCGGTAATATAGCCAATAAATTCCCCTTTTCTGTTTAAGCAGAAGCTGTTTTAACTCATAATTAGTTTTGTCACGTGCAACTAAAATTAATCAAACTAGAATTTGTGAACCTGTAGAGGAAGCCCACAGTTACCCCACTTCTTCACATCAGTAGATACCCAAAAAGCCCTTATAAAATTGGGGTTATTGCTGTGCCACAGGTAAAGAAAGCAGAGTGCTATCACGTCTTATCTGACTTTCATTTTATATGCTAATTTTTTAGAAACTAACCCTCATGAAAGATGTAACTTCACAATCCTATTTAACTCACACAGCAGCAAACACATTTATTGACATTTATTAATGTCAAGGCTTAATGCAAAAACAAAATGGAGGAACACTTTAGAATTCTCTACCTGAGGCCAGTTCACCACTAGGGGTTAGATTTTCTCTTCGAGCCAGATTTTTCTGAATGTCCAAATATCTGTTATATGGCCTCTGCCCCAGAATTTTTTTACCTTACATGGGAATCAAGAGCTAACCATCTAAAGTTGATAGATTAAGAAATTAAAGATTAAATATAATATTTAAATGTGTGACAGGTGACCAACAGAAGAACACGAAATATTTAACAAACATTGGGTGAGGGAAGAGACTGTGTAAGTGATACAGATTTATCATTTTTCACATTCAGAGGTGAAATGAAATGCATAAAGTTTAAAAATCAAGAAATAATGTAAGTATGGGCTTTCCAAGTGGCACTAGAGGTACAGAATCCACCTGCCAATGCAGGAAATGCGGTTTCCTTCCCTGGGTTGGAACGACCCCACTATTCTTGCCTGGAGAATTCCATGGACAGAGGAGCCTATTAGGCTACAGTCCATGGGGTCACAAAGAGTCATCAGACATGACTGAGTGCGCGCACGCACGCACACACACACACACACACACACACGATGTAAGCATATAATGTGGAGTTATGAAAATAGCTCCCCAAAGAAACCAAGACAGAGACTGATATTAATTATAATCTCTATAGAGGGCAACCAGGCTGAGAAGGGAGGGATGTTTTCACTTTCAATTCTCTTTAGACATTTTCTTTCTGTATGTATGTATAATTTACAATTTTAAAAAACTTTACCAGAACTTAACTGTTTATCTAGGCAGCTTGCTCCCTGTTCTCCAAAACGTCCATTTCAAGCATTCTCTACTCCATCACACAGACTCCATCTCACCTCCCATCTCCAATCTTTACAAACTTTTTTTTCTTTTAAAATGGAGGCAAGATTTCTCCATCTACCTGAGGTTAATCTCTCCTCCTCCATGTTGGATCCCAGACCCTCTGACTTCTTCAGAAATTTTCTTTTAACACCCTTTTCGACCGTATCCTCAAACCCTCTCTCCTTTAGCTCCTCCCAGTCAGCTGGTACACACACTGAAGCTACTCTCATCTTAAATTTAAAAACTGCCTGGATCCATGACCCTCTCTAGCTTCCTCTCTCTTCTCTCTTTCACAGCCAGTGTCTCCGCTTCCTACTCCTGAAGTTACTCCAAGACAGAGCCTGCCTCCATCACTCCACCAAAACTACTTTTGCTAAGCCAATGGTTCCAGTCTCTAATGTGTGTGTTCTGTGTGCTCTGTCATGTCAGCCTCTTTGTGACCCCATGGACTTTAGCCCACCAGGTCCCTCTGTCCATGGGATTTTCCCGGAAAGAATACTGGAGTAGGGATTGAATCCATGTCTCCTGCATTGGCAGGCGGATTCTTTACCACTGAGCCTCCTGGGAAGCCACTGGATCATTAACACCAGTATTCCTCGCTTTTGATTTCTCCACAGGGTTGACCTAAAACAATAAGACAGTCAGTTGTTTTCCCAGTAAAAATGGATTTACTCAGGAACAGCAAAGGATTGCAATTTAGAACATGCAAATTTGGATTGCCATTTCCTTCTCCAGAGATCTTCCCAACCCAGGGCTTGAACCCAGATTTCCCGGGATTGTAGACAGACGCTTTACCGTCTGAGCCACCAGGGAAGTATATAGGCCAGATAGAAAAAATAGGCAAGTCCAAAAACCAAAGGAGAGGAGGGCTGTTTTATAGAGGAGAAGGAATTGGGTAGGGCTAGTATAAACAAAGAGTCCATTGGAGGAAACTGGAAGTTTGAAGTGTAGTGGCTTTTTAAATTTTTCATTTTTAACTGACAGATAATTGTGTTACAGTATTGTGTTGGTTTCTACCAAACATCAACATGAATCAGCTGTAGGTTTACCCATGTCCCCTCCCACTTGAACATCCCACCCACCTCTTTCCCATTCCACCCCTCTAGGTTGTTACCGAGCTTGAGTTCCTCGGCTGATTTTCAGTCTCTCATTGACTAGGTTGTTGCCTGGGGAGGAGAAATTCATCCCCCAGCTGGGTTGTGAAGTAATAGCCTGTTTCCTGTTGAAGACACAAAGGCACCTTTTCTTACTGGGTCAGCAATTGACCTTGAGTGTAACGGCTTGAGCAGGCTCCCTTCTGGACTCCCCACTTCATCGTATTTATTTTTTTTTTTTTAAGGGACTGGTGAGATGGCAACACTTTATTAGGCTGGGCCAGCCAGGAAGCAAAGTGGACTGAGCCAATGCATGCCCAGCATCTGCGGGGGATGGGCTCCAGGGCACAACCCTGGTGCTCCCCACTCAGGGCGGCACCGTGGAGGGGGCACCGTAGGTCTGGAAGTGTTCATGGGCCCGCTGGTATGTGAGCAGTCTCAGGGACATGGTGGCCACAGCCACCTCTAGCCCCAGCTGCTGGGTGATCTCCACTGTGTTGTCATTAGCCAGCTACAAGGCCAGCACGAAGCGACACACTTCAAAAGCAGCCTGGCCTGCCACCAGCTTTGCAAAGGGACGCCACTGGTTGAGTTGGCTGAACCTCGAGACCTGGTCCCCACAGGTATGGATGTCAAAGGGCATGTGCTCCTCCTGTTCCGGGAGCAGGGTCTGGATGGTGTCCTCCCAGTCCCGGACGTGCTGCTTCAGCTCTGTCTCCTGGACGAGCTCCTGCTTCCAGGTGGTGACGAAGAGCTCCACATTCTTTTGGACCAGCTCCTCCCAGTGCAGGGACACTGGTGTGGCTGCCGCTTCCCTCTCTGCCTTTTCCCCGGGCTCTGCCGCCTTGGGCTCTGTGTACTCCTCGGGCTCTAGGAAGTCATCTGCTGCTCCCAGGTCTTCCACGGAGTCCTACAGGCAGTCTTCCTCCACAGACCACGGCCCCTCCTCAGCCCTTGGAAGTGGCACTGCTCAGCCACCTTCCTTCTCTGCAGCTTCTGGAATGTCTCCAGCTGCTCCCTCACATGCTTCCAGTACAGAACCTCCATGGCTGCGAAGGAAGGGCCCTTTCGCCAGGGCCTCCTGCTGTCGGCGTGGGGCCGAGTACTAGTGGAAGTCCTGCAGCTTGACGCCACCCTTCCTCTTTCGCTTCTGTCCTGGCACCTCCTCCTCGAGGGAGGCACGGAGTAGGGCCTCCCTTTCCTGCAGCGCTCAGAATCCAGGGACTCGAAGGGCTCCAGGCCCTGCCAGGGGTCTGGGGTCTCCTTCAGCCAGGATGCAGGCTCCAAGGCCTCCTTCCGCTCCCGGAGTGGGCTCTTGAGGCTCGATCGGGACCTCAAGGGCTGAGGCCTCAGTGGGCTCCGCTGTCCGCTCTGCATTCTCTTCAGCCTTTTCCGCACCCCAGCTTCTGGGCACTGGGCCCTCCGGAGAGGTGCCTGGCTCCTGGGAGATGCTGAGCACCAGGCCGGGACTCCCCCACACACAGAGATTTCCATGGGCTGCTCCTCAACCCTACCAGGCTCCTTCTGGTTCCTTGGCAGCAGTGCCTCCATGAGGGACACTCCCACCGGCTCCAACAAGAACATTATTCTGGGGCGGGGATTCATCCTAAAATCCTTCCAGCGGGCCAGGACCTCCCCCTGCTGGCTGTACAGGGGGTTACTATTCTTCATCTCGTCAGGGGCTACCGGGGCATCGGGTAGGAGGCTGATGAGGGTCCCACTGAGGACCTGGTCACCCCGAGAGCCGCATTAACACAGTAGTCAGAGAGGTCGTCCAACGACAGGAACTTATGCGCCACCTCCTGGGGGGCCCTAGAGTTGCCTCCCCTACGGTCCCATCTTCCAGCTCGGAGAAGGGCTGCTTGGCCGGCTTCTGGCCAGAGATGAAGTCGACATCCTGGTGCGCCAGGGAGTAGAGCTAGTCCGCCTTCTGACTGGAGATACAAAGGAGCCTTGCATCACCTGTGCCGCTTCAGTGAAGTTCATTGTGGTTTTGCCTTTGTCAAAAGAAACGCAGATCTGGTCCAGCTCCTCTAGATATTCGCCCAGCTGGGCCGTCACGTCCACCTCCCAGTTTCTGCTGAGGTAGCGGGTGGGTAGCAGGAGGTGGGCGAAGAAGCTCCTCAACGTCCTCCATGTTCTGGAGGGGCCGGATCAGCCCGGGGACCGCAGTGCCGGCTTCAAGAGGGGCCAGTGTGCTCAGCCCGCCACTAGTTCTGGAGCCATTTTCCTCCACTCCATTTTAAATGGTTTCTCTCTGTTCACAGAACAGCTTCTGACACAGGGGACTATGCTCTTCTTAAAACAATCTCGTCATTGACTTTCAGGACACACACACATCACCACTGTGATTATGTTATCAAAAGCTCGGCCTCCCTGTACACCAATGCTGAATCAAATCCTGGAAACAGAGTTTTGGGAGAAGTAAAAAAGGGTAGATAGTTTTATTGCTTTACCAGACAAAAGGCGGCAGACTAGACTTCTGCCTCGAAAAATTGTGTCTCAACCCTGGAGAACTTGCTAAGGGGTTTGAACAGGAGTTCAAAAGGTGGGGGTCTCTGACAAGATTAGGGCATGAGCACGGCTTGTGTGTGTGTGTGTGTGTGTGTTGCTCATATCCTCTGTCCGTGGGATTCTCCATGGCAAGAATACTGGAGCAGGTTGTCATGCCCTTCTCCAGGGGATTTCCCAACCCAGGGATCTAACCTGGGTCTCCTGCATTACAGGCAGATTCTTTACCACCTGAGCCCCCAGGGAAGCCCTTAATCTTGTCTCACGTGATGGCCTCCTAATCTTAATAAGTTTGTCTGATCCCTTTAATCTCATGTCAGGTGATTTCTTGATCTTCTCTGTGCTCACTTCTCTCCTAAAGGCCAGCCCAACCTGGTTCAGGGCACTAGTGGCTTGTCTTTTTCCAAAGGTCCAGGCAGAGCCTCCAAGCCAGGCTTTAACAATACATGAACTATGAACTTCCAGATGTTCAGGCTGGTTTTAGAAAAGGCAGAGGAACCAGAGATCAAATTGCCAACATCTGCTGGATCATCAAAAAAGCAAGAGAATTCCAGAAAAACATCTATTTCTGCTTTATTGATTATGCCAAAGCCTTGGACTGTGTGGATCACAGTAAACTGTGGAAAATTCTGAAAGAGATGGGAATACCAGACCACCTGACCTGCCTCCTGAGAGATCCGTACACAGATCAGGAAGCAACAGTTAGAACTGGATATGGAGCAACAGACAAGTTCCACATAGGAAAAGGAATACCTCAAGGCTGTATATTGTCACCCTGCTTATTCAACTTCTATGCAGAGTACATCATGAGAAACGCTGGGCTGGAAGAAGCACAAGCTGGAATCAAGATTGCTGGGAGAAATATCAATAACCTCAGATATGCAGATGACACCCCTTTATGGCAGAAAGTGAAGAAGAACTAAAGAGCCTCTTGGTTTTTCCTTTGATGAATTATCTGGCATGGGGGAGACAACAAGTATGATTCCACACCTAGATGATATCTGGACATTTTTTTTATTTAAATTTTTATTGGAATATAATTGCTTTACAGTGTTGTTAGTGTCTCCTGTATAACCAGGTGAATCAGCTATATGTATCCATATACCCCTCCCTCTTGAGCGTCCCTCCTGAGCCTCCCTCCCACACATGCCACCCTTCTAGCTCATCACAGAGCACTGAGCTGAGCTCCCTGTGCTATACAACCTCTCCTTCCCCCGTGAGTTCACAAGTCCATTCTCTTAAGTCTGCATCTTTATTCCTGTCCTGCAAATAGGTTCATCAGTATCATTTTTCTAGAATCCACATCTATGCATTAATATACGATATTTGTTTTCCTCTTCCTTTTAAAAAAAATACGCAGATTCTACTTCGCCAAAAAAGAGGCTAATGATTTACATTTAATAACTTCAAATTATATGTGTGTGTGTGTATATATATATAAACTTAGTCTAAGAAATAAAAATGACCTTTCAATGTTCCTAGCTATTCAAAAATAAATTACTTTTATTTGTAATATAGAGAAAACATGATTGCTACTTTGGGGTATTTAATAACTTAGTAAATTGAGTTATTTGCGGTTTTCCTCAAATAACATAATTTCAGATTAGCATTACTGTAGAGTGCTCAGTCTCTAAGTCATGTCCCACTCTTTGTGACCCCATGAACTGCAGCCCACAGGCTCCTCTGTCGATGGGGTTTTCCAGGCAAGGATACTGGATATCTGGACATTTTAAACCAAGAATTTCCTTTTCTTTCCCTGTTGCTTTGGAGGGCACTCAAATAGAGCCTGGATTTCAAAATTGATTGTTAAAATTATAATAAAAGCATTTTGGGCTGAAAGCTGGAGTATTTGTTCTTTGAAGGAGCCAGATGCTTGACCTAAAAGATATGTCTTTTTTTTTTTTTTTTTAAGGTTTACTTTGCATATGAAGGTTCAGGGCATAGATCACGGACCACGAAGTTAAGAATAATAGCATATATCGTACTAAAAAAAAAACCTGCCTTCTCACTATTAGGAGACAAATCACTGGACTAGAGGGAGGAAGGATTCGGAGAGAAAAGGAGAGAAGGGAACTTGTGAAAACCAATGAGGGTAGGGTAGGCTGAGAGGGAGGGACTGTTGACTCCGCCTCAGTTCAGTTCAGTCGCTCAGTAGTCCGACTCTTTGCGACCCCATGGACTGCAGCATGCCAGGCCTCCCTGTCCATCACCAGCTCCCGGATTTACTCAAACTCATGCCTATTGAGTCGGTGATGCCATCCAACCATCTCAACACCTAATATTGGAAACATAAGCAAGTCGGGAGTAATGTTAAGTGTGGACATTCTAAAATGGGAGAAAAAAAATGCAAAGAAAAAAGTGCTCTAAGAGGGTAAAGTTGGGGTCATGGAGACAAATGACTTCTTTCCGTCCAGCTAGACGTCACTCTTTATAAATTTAACGAAATACGGAGCCAGAAGTTCCTGGGGCAGCGTTTGATATTGACCAAAAATCCACCCAAGAGGAAGCAGTACAGCTTGAGTTGAACTGCGGAAACCAAACCCAAATCTGCGGGGTCAGGGCTGGTTTCAAAGACTGGGCTCCACAGAGCAACATCGACCTGGATAAAAGTTATCATTGATCTTTAATAGCACAATTTAAACGAAAATGCCCCTGCACATCCCTAAATGCCCCGAGACCCGAACGGCTTCAAAATGCCTCGCCTATCTATATTCGAAACGGCGCTGGATGCTGTTTTCCACATAACCAAAAGATGAAAGCGAGCTTTATTTTGGCCCTGCTCGAAACCAGCGTCCTGGGGCCGAGACGCCAGACCTCGCGTTGGGACAGCAGCTCGAGTCAGCGGGGACGCGCGCCACACGCGAGGACTCGGCCGGCCCCGCCCAGCCAGTCCGCATTCCCAGATGCCCTCGGCCGCCCCCCGGAGCGGCGGGCCAGGGGCGGGAGGGAGGAAGCCGGAGCGCGCGGCGTCACAAAGCCGACCCGGAACGGGGAGGCGGGCGCAGAGGTCGAGGGTACCCCAGGCCAACCCACAGGCGAACCGCCCTCTTGGGGCGGGAGGCGCGCGCCCGCCTGCCCTTGCTCCGCCTCCCCTCCCCCCGCTGCCGTCGGGGCCGCGGCGTCGCGGCAGCTCGCGCGCCGCAAAGCGTCCTGGGAGAACCGGCTCGCGCCGGAAGGACGCGCGGGCGCTCGGCGGCTACGAGGTTATAAAAGGGAAGGAGCCGGCGGCGGGCGGAAGTGGGCGGTTCAGCTGTTCCCGGCGCTGTTGTTTGGGCCTCTGGAGGGGCGTTCTCTGGAGGGCCGCCGGTGCAGGCCGCAGTGACAGGGCCGCTCACCTCGCGCCCCGCGCCTGCCTCCCGGCTCAGAGTCCGCTCCCGGCCTCCGCGACCCGCAGGCCCAACATGGCGCAGGAGGTGTCGGAATACCTGAGCCAGAACCCGCGGGTGGCCGCTTGGGTGGAGGCGCTGCGCTGCGACGGCGAGACCGACAAACACTGGCGCCACCGCCGAGAGTTCCTGCTCCGCAACGCCGGGGACCTGGCCCCCGCCGGCGGCGCTGCCTCCGCTCCCCGGGAGGAGGCCGCCGATGCCGAGAGCGGGACCCGCAATCGGCAGCTGCAGCAGCTCATCTCCTTTTCCATGGCCTGGGCCAACCACGTCTTCCTCGGGTGCCGGTGAGTGAGCCCGCGTCCCCGAGCAGCTCTCCCGAGGCCCGGAGCCGTCGGCCGAGAGGGGGAGTGGTGAAGCGCGGGAATCCGCGGGACCTGCTGCCCTCTAAGGGCGAGAAGGGCGTCTCTTGGCAGAAGCCGACACAATTCACGGTCCGGAGGTGCCCCCGTAGCGTGGGGGAGCTGCCGTTGGTGTCGTTGGCGATGAGCTGACAATGCTCTTGTGGGGAAAGTGACACTAAATCTAAATTAGGATTGTAAGAAAGGGCCCCGCCTCCCAGACCCTGGGCGTTTGTGTGTGAAGTTCCAGGAAACCGAAAGTTCCTGGCGGTTGGTTCAGTTTCTTGTTTACTACCAGGAAATGCAGTTCCTGTGGCCTGCAGTTTTTGTACCCTAGAGGTGGCAGCGGAGCAGAAACACTTTCTGAAGCGTCTCTCCCTTCTTGTTACAGGTACCCTCAAAAAGTTATGGATAAAATACTTAGTATGGCTGAAGGCATCAAAGTGACAGATGCTCCAATCCATATCACAAGAGACGAACTGGTTGCCAAGGTGAAGAAAAGAGGGATATCGAGTAGCAATGGTTAGCAGATCATAGATGTGAACATACATAGGAGTTTAGAACTTAAGTTTGATGTAATTAGGAATTATCGTTACTAATTTTTTAATGAGTTATAATTTTTATAATGTTAATAATCAAGTTGGAATGTTAAATTATGTGTTTATATGCTTTAGGCTTTGAATTTGATAGTTTCCTTTGACTGCCATGAGATTTCGAAGTGTCAAATGTTACCTATGCTGTTAATGTTTTAATGTTAGAAATTATTGATGTTATTCAACGCTGTTTTAAGAATTAATGAAGTTATTCCACACTTTGTAAAGAATTTACAAATCCTGAAGTAATTTCACCTTACCTTGTGCCTTTGTTTTAATATGTGTATCTGTCTTGTACATTTTGAGCTGATGTGTGTGTGTGAAGTAGACTTATATATCTGCTTTCCTTTTTTTCAGAAGGGGTAGAAGAGCCAGCCAAAAAACGAGCCATAGAAGGGAAAAACAATTCTGCAGTTGAGCAAGATCGTCTGAAAATTCCTGCTAAAACATCAGGTCAGCAGGAGAGCAGCTCAACCTGTTCGGGTTCCTCTTCCAAATCACAGAGTAGTGGGAACTCAGCTCTGAGCTCCAGCAACCCGAGTCAGAATAGCAGCGCCACAAGTGATGGAGAGCGGGCAGTTGCCAGCCAAAGCAGCAGCAGCACTGCCTCTCAGGTGACAGCGGTAGGGTCTGGAAAAGCTTCTGAACCAGAAGTTCCAGATAAACATGGTTCGGCATCATTTGTTTCTTCATTGTTGAAATCCAGTGTGAATAGTCATGTAACCCAGTCCACTGATTCCAGACAACAAAGTGGATCGCCGAAAAAGAGTGCTTTGGAAGGCTCGTCCACCTCAGCCTCTCAAAGCGTCTCAGAGATTGAGGTGCCCTTATTGGGCTCCTCAGGAAGCTCAGAAGTAGAGTTGCCACTGTTGTCTTCTAAACCTAGTTCAGAGACAGCTTCCAGCGGGTTAACTTCTAAAGCCAGTTCAGAGGCAAGTGTTTCATCATCGGTTTCTAAAAACAGTTCGTCATCAGGCACATCTTCACTAACCCCCAAGAGCAACACCTCAGTGAACACAATGCTGACTTCCAAAAGCGCTTCACAGGTAGCTGCGTCACTGTTAGCTTCCAAGAACAGCTCCCAGACCAGTGGCTCTCTGGTCTCCAAAAACACTGCGATAGCAAGTGTGTCCCAGCTGGCTTCTAAGAGTAGTTCTCAGACCAGCACGGCACAGCTGCCTTCCAAAAGTACTTCACAGTCGAGTGAGAGTTCTGTCAAGTTCTCTTGTTGCAAGTTAACCAACGAAGATGTGAAACAGAAACAACCTTTTTTCAACAGACTGTATAAAACAGTGGCATGGAAGTTGGTGGCTGTCGGTGGCTTTAGTCCCAATGTGAATCATGGCGAGCTCTTAAACGCAGCTATCGAGGCTCTGAAAGCCACACTGGATGTGTTTTTTGTCCCGCTAAAAGAACTGGCAGATCTGCCTCAAAACAAGAGTTCTCAAGAAAGTATTGTTTGTGAATTGAGATGTAAATCTGTGTATTTGGGCACTGGCTGTGGAAAAAGCAAAGAAAATGCTAAAGCAGTTGCATCAAGAGAAGCCTTGAAGTTATTTCTCAAGAAAAAGGTAGTGGTAAAAATATGTAAAAGGAAATACAGAGGCAGTGAAATAGAAGACTTAGTACTCCTCGATGAAGAATCCAGGCCTGTAAACTTGCCTCCAGCATTAAAACATCCTCAAGAATTACTGTAATATGTCCAAAATATCAGTGTGTACATTATCTGGTATTTGAAGAGACACACTGGCTTACTTTTGTATATGAAACACAAGCTTTCACAAATTTTGTATTGCTTTTTTCCAGTTTTGCAGAAAATTTACATTCTAGTTCTCTTCACACAGTGGAAGTTGTAAATAATTTGTGAATGACAGTATACATTAAAAGGTTTATGCATTACCGGCATACCAGTATGCTGTTTTATTTGCTGAAGAAAATACCGTCTTCTATTTTTAATGACACATTAGGTACGATGTGTAGTTCTGTAGTCTTGAAATTTTTGTACTACTTTCAATTTGGTGAAAAATGTATAAGTTGTCTACCATGCTTTTTCTTTTCCTAGCTGAATAAACTTTCACATCAAAGAAAAGGGGACCATAGTATTTGAATGTCTGAAAGTCTGTGAAGCTTAAGGTTTTAAGAATGTTGCCCATAATACTGAACGTCTGTTAAAGAATAAGAGAAAATAGTTGCCTCAGACTATTTTTATGAGAAGTTGTAAGCATTTTTAAAATATAAAGCAGTGTAAAATACTTGTTTATTTTATTCTGAAGTTGTTTGAAATTCACCATGATTTTGACCTCTGCAGATTCTTTAAGTGGGTTAATTTATGTTTTGAGGTAAACTATATTACCCTTTTTCTTAAAGACATAAATGTGGGTTTCTATATTAAGCATATTTTGTGACTACTATAATTAACGGATTGATTTGTTTAGATATTAAATGCTTTAAGCTATTTTACCTTTTCGAGAAGTTGTGGTTTTTTTTTGGTTTTTTTTTTTCAGCCCCGAAGTCAGAACCAATTCTTGCGAATAGGCTTCATGTTACTAGTCATCGTAAGTTACAACTGGGTAATTTTTCACAACTTGATGCAGTTTTCTATGGATAGTGAGGTTAACAGTTTGCAAATCTAGAAGCAGAACCAGGTGTTCTATTTTTGTTTACAAATCTCAGAAAAACACTGGGCAGGCAGTAGAAAAGCTAAGCTCAGCTCTTTAATGAGCCTGTTCAATTGAATTACATTTGTAGGTAATGAAATGAAGTCCTGCTTCTGTGTCCTAAGTGATTCAGACTGGATTACTCTCTGGCCTTCTGGCTTTCTAAAATTGCTGCACTTTGACCATTGATGTGATAATGTACCGAGAAAAATCAGGACATGACCTTTTACATGGCAGTTGTGTTGGAGCAGGAAAATTGGGCATAAACAGTAAAATTTAAGTATGCAGAAGTTACTTCTAAATTTTATATTTTAGAAATAATAGAAGACAGTACATATACTTGAAATAATTTTTATTTCACTGGATAACTTAAAAATGATTCATTTTCGAGCATGTTAAATTGGATACCAAAGTTTAAAATGCATAGTCTGTGAATGGGTTGCCTTTATATATTGTGAGGAGCAGTAACATGAGTGTTGTGAAAGCTGTTTTAATTACCTGTTTCCTCAGCCTTGTAATTTGTGGGTCAGTGATTACAAGAATAAATTTCTGTAATGTATCTAAATTAGATGGTTTAATAATTGGCTAAATTGGCTAAATTTCAAGTTAATATAAAAGCAATTGAAAATGTTTTAAATTACAGTAAACTTTTTATATGGTAGAACTGGAGGAAGCTGCTTAGTATAAAAACACACCTAATTTATAAACACTTGCTATCACTATTTAAAGAATCCCTGGTTTAAGAGAAACGCATATTTTACAGTTCTTCATAATAGCATAGGACAGAAGAAAAGCAGCTTTGGAATCTTATTCTTGAGATAGAATCTTGGCTCTGCCCCTTTAAGTAGGCATGTAACTGGGATTTCAACCTTTTAACTTCAACTGTAAAATAGACAAGCTGCCTCAGAACTTAGGGGAACAAACAAGGTAATACCTGCAAAGCGCACCATAACTGAGGAATTGCCTGGATGTGTGTTCTCATTTTCTCAGATTCTGATGAGTAGCTTTTTTCATTTGGCCCATTTTCAGATGAAACTAAAAAAGTAATGTGGTCAAAGAGCAAATTCAAATCCTATCTGATTCCAGAGTCCAAGCTCACTATGTTTTATTGCTTAACAATCTTTCTCACTTCTCTAAAGGCCAACATTTCTGAAAATTCCTTAAACTGGTTTCCTACTAGTTTTAAGTGACCACATTATTCCAAAGGCTCATTTCCTTGAACTGAGTCACTTTCAGTTCAGTCCAGTCAACTGCTCAGTCGTGTCCGACTCTTTGCGACCCCATGAATCGCAGCACACCAGGCCTCCCTGTCCATCACCAACTCCCAGAGTTCACTCAGACTCACGTCCATCAAGTCAGTGACGCCATCCAGCCATCTCATCCTCTGTCGTCCCCTTCTCCTCCTGCCCCCAGTCCCTCCCAGCATCAGAGTCTTTTCCGATGAGTCAACTCTTCACATGAGGTGGCCAAAGTACTGGAGTTTCAGCTTTAAGCATCACTCCTTCCAAAGAACACCCAGGGCTGATCTTTAGAATGGACTGGTTGGATCTCCTTGCAGTCCAAGGGACTCTCAAGAGTTTTCTCCAACACCACAGTTCATCAATTCTTCCGTGCTTAGCTTTCTTTATAGTCCAATTCTCACATCCATACGTGACCACTGGAAAAACCATAGCCTTGACTAGACGGACCTTTGTTGGCAAAGTAAGGTCTCTGCTTTTGAATATGCTATCTAGGTTGGTCACAACTTTCCTTCCAAGGAGTAAGCGTCTTTAAATTTCATGGCTGCAGTCACCATCTGCAGTGATTTTGGAGCCCCCCAAAATAAAGTCTGACACTGTTTCCACTGTTTCTCCATCTATTTCCCATGAAGAGTCACTTTAGGAGCCCTAATACTTGTACTTTTTATACTGTTCATGGGGTTCTCAAGGCAAGAATACTGAAGTTTGCCATTCCCTTCTCCAGTGGACCACATTCTGTCAGACCTCTCCACCATGACCCGCCTGTCTAGGGTGGCCCCACAGGGCATGGCTTAGTTTCATTGAGTTAGACAAGGCTGTGGTCCTAGTGTAATCAGATTGACTAGTTGGTGATGGCCAGGGAGGCCTGGCGTGCTGCGATTCATGGGGTCGCAAAGAGTCAGACATGACTGAGCGACTGAACTGAACTGAATGTTTGTACTGCTTCCTCTTAGTACTTGCATGTCTTGAATATTCTTAACTGGGGAATTGTCCCATATGGGTGCAGTTGAAGTTTGCTAATAAAATAATTTGCAATCAAGTTTACTGAATAAAATGAGATATTGAGATGGGAAATTCTGTTTTTTCTTCTAAATCTGAGAGAAGATGCTGTCCTAAAACTAATTTCCCTCGATGGTGCTAAAGTCCAGGAATTTTTTTTTCTCCCCTGATAAAGTTGACTTTAAAAATGGTATTGTTACGAGTTTTTAACCCAAATTTGGGGGCCTTCCACTGCTGCCATTGGCTGAAATAATTGTCATGAGGATAACATGTAATTCCAAGGCTTTTGATACATTATCAAAAGCATGCTCCATTTTAAATTAGATATAAAAGGGCCATCTATTTTCCCTGCCAAGTACAACTTTCCTTGGTACAGATTTCTCCTTTCTCTTTGATTTCCTGAGAAATGAGAAGGTAACCAAAGCAAGCAGCGGCTGGGAACCAGGCATCTTGTGTTGTTTGAGAGGAATTTGTCGACTTTGTCTTAAAAAGGGGTGCCATCTATTGACTCACTTCCTAGATGCTGGCAAATCGATGGGTATCTGTTTAAGCATGACTTAAAAGAAATTTGTGTGGTTGATGATTAAAGGAATTCTTTGTGGCTTTCTACGGTTTAAACAAATAGATAAAGGCAGGGTTGTCAAGTCACTAATGTTGCTACTCCCTCTGCAAAAGAAAATGGATAGAAATTTCAGTGAATGTAGCTTAGTTGCCATTTAGCTAGAACCATTCCTTTCTCCATTTCTTTCCTTATTACCAGTTTTACTCTCCACTTTTTTGTTTTTTCTTTAAAAAGACTACTGGAGAAAGATCATTGTCTTAAAATACTAATTTTTAAATTTCTCTTTATTCCTTTGTGGTTTACACAGCAAGAAAAATGGTATACTTAGTGGACAAGCTCGCAAACAAAACTGACTTAACTTGGTGGTGGTGGGGGTGGGGCTGGGGGAGGGGGTCGTGGTGCAGGGAGGTGGCAGAAGGTAATACCAAACAGGAAGGGTTAGATACAGGATATTCCTTTGAGTAAAAACTGGAGATTTCATATGCCAATCCTTAAATACTTTATGTGATCTTGAAATTTTCATGAGTAGAATCAGAATTCTTGGAAGGTGTTAGGAACAACCAAACTAACAGCATAAACAGTAAGCATACGTAGCTATAAAGCTGTGCTATGATACAGAAGTGGCACTGTTTTTTATATATATATATATAATATACATAAAACTTGAAGTATAAATGCAAATGTAAGAAGATGATCACCTAGTGTTTTCCTTATGACTGTGTGCATGTTTGTCAGTTTAGCAGGGCTTGGACATTGAAATGATAAAATCCAAACTCTGAATATGCAATCAGTGGTTTTCAAACTTTTAGTCATAGTTCTTAAAAGATGGAATCCTGTGTGTAAAATTGACAGGAGCCGACCTACTTAGAAAGAGGGCAGCCATACCCCATGGCTGAATTCCTCTACCTTCTGTTCTCAATTCCTTGGCATCTCCTTGGGCTGAAAAGAAGGGGGTTTAGCAATAGATGAGACCTTGTGTAGATGCCAGCTTCCTTCTGCAACAGGTATTTCAATGGATGGAGCAGAAAGCCTCCAATTTACTCTGGAACTAATCTGTTTTAAAGTAATAATGTGATTAGAATTTGCAATTGGTAGAGACTCAGGCTAAAGGGACCATCACAGAAATTAACATTTAGATAACTCCCAAAATAGCTATCATTTTTTTCTTTTTGTGAAATATAATGGCAGAAGTTCATATATAAAGCCCAATAATTTATAAATGCCCATATAATGAGATCATCTAGCTCAAAAAACAAAACTATCAGCACTGCAAGAACGCACCATGAGGACAGCTACCATTCACTGGGTGCCTGCAATACACTGATGCTTTATGGACAACTTACTTAAGTCAGTCTCCTTACCTGTAGTTGGATTTCTATTGTTGATCCTATTTCACGAATGAGAAAACTGATGACCATTTTGACTTGTCCTCCTCAAATCACAGGATGAGTAAATGTTGAAGTAGGAACTCGAATCCAGTGTTCTAGAACACTAAACAATGTTCAGTTCAGTTGCTCAGTCGTGTCTGACTCTTTGCGACCCCATGAACCGCGGCACGCCAGGCCTCCCTGTCCATCACCAGCTCCCGGAGTTCACTGAGACTCATGTCCATCGAGTCAGTGATGCTATCCAGCCATCTCATCCTCTGTCGTCCCCTTCTCCTCCTGCCCTCAATCTTTCCCAGCATCAGTGTCTTTTCAAATGAGTCAGCTCTTCGCATCAGGTGGCCAAAGTTTTAGAGTTTCAGCCTCAACATCAGTCCTTCCAATGAACACCCAGGGCTGATCTTTAGGATGGACTGGTTGGATCTCCTTACAGTCCAAGGGACTCTCAAGAGTCTTATCCAACACCAGAGTTCAAAAGCATCAATTCTTCAGCACTCAGCTTTCTTTATAGTCCAACTCTCACATCCATACATGACTACTGGAAAAACCATAGCCTTGACTAGACAGATCTTTGTTGACAAAGTAATGTCTCTGCTTTTTAATATGCTGTCTAGGTTGGTTATAACTTTCGAGTTGGTTCTAATTTGGGGCACTGAATATCAACCAGTGATATATGCTCTCCCATGATACTTGTTTGTATCCTAGAAAATAGTGTAATCACACTTTGAAGGAAATTTGAAATTTTTTATTTAACAATTTAAATTAGGAAGTTTCTAAAGAAGTAAACTTAAAAGGAAGTTGCTCATATGTATCTGAAATAATTGTTAGGAAATAGTTGCTAGACATTCTATTTGTAGAATTTTAAAGGCACAGTCTACAGAGGCAGTGGTGTATAATCAATGATGTAACCAATGGTTGAAACAAATTTCATATGTAATAAAACCCATCCCATTATGCTTTACCATTTGTTTGTTGTTAAATCTTTTTCTACACTAGCTGATAAAAAAAGAGGATTCTCATGAAATCAAAATTAACAGAGGTTCACAGAAGCAACTCTAGTAAATCTTACCTGTGTGCACTGTGGTGGATTACTTAATGAACACCCATGCTCAGTGGCCTCCAGTTTGGAAACCAACATGGGATAAAGTATGTGGACCTTTGTCATTTTTCATTTCAAAACATTGAATGCAATTAACAAGAGAGCAGATCAGATCAGATCAGTCACTCAGTCGTGTCCGACTCTTTGTGACCCCATGAATCACAGCACGCCAGGCCTCCCTGTCCATCACCAACTCCCGGAGTTCACTCAGACTCACGTCCATCGAGTCAGTGATGCCATCCAGCCATCTCATCCTCTGTCGTCCCCTTCTCCTCCTGCCCCCAGTCCCTCCCAGCATCAGAGTCTTTTCCAACGAGTCAACTCTTCGCATGAGGTGGCCAAAGTACTGGAGTTTCAGCTTCAGCATCATTCCTTCCAAAGAAATCCCAGGGCTGATCTCCTTCAGAATGGACTGGTTGGATCTCCCTGCAGTCCAAGGGACTCTCAAGAGTTTTCTCCAACACCACAGTTCAAAAGCATCAATTCTACACCTCTCAGCCTTCACAGTCCAACTCTCACATCCATACATGACCACGGGAAAAACCATAGCCTTGACTAGATGGACCTTTGTTGGCAAAGTAATGTCTCTGCTTTTGAATATGCTATCTAGGATGGTCATAACTTTCCTTCCAAGGAGTAAGCGTCTTTTAATTTCATGGCTGCAGTCACCATCTGCAGTGATTTTGGAGCCCAGAAAAATAAAGTCTGACACTGTTTCCCCATCTATTTCCCATGAAGTGGTGGGACCAGATGCCATGATCTTTGTTTTCTGAATGTTGAGCTTTAAGCCAACTTTTTCACTCTCCACTTTCACTTTCATCAAGAGGCTTTTTAGTTCCTCTTCACTTTCTGCCATAAGGGTGGTGTCATCTGCATATCTGAGGTTATTGATATTTTTCCCGGCAATCTTGATTTCAGCTTGTGTTTCTTCCAGTCCAGCATTTCTCATGATGTACTCTGCATATAAGTTAAATAAACAGGGTGACAATATACAGCCTTGATGAACTCCTTTTCCTATTTGGAACCAGTCTGTTGTTCCATGTCCAGTTCTAACTGTTGCTTCCTGACCTGCATACAAATTTCTCAAGTGGCAGATCAGGTGGTCTGGTATTCCCATCTCTTTCAGAATTTTCCACAGTTTATTGTGATCCACACAGTCAAAGGCTTTGGCATAGTCAATAAAGCAGAAATAGATGTTTTTCTGGAACTCTCTTGCTTTTTCCATGATCCAGCGGATGTTGGCAATTTGATCTCTGGTTCCTCTGCCTTTTCTAAAACCAGCTTGAACATCAGGAAGTTCACAGTTCACATATTGCTGAAGCCTGGCTTGGAGAATTTTGAGCATTACTTTACTAGCGTGTGAGATGAGTGCAATTGTGCAGTAGTTTGAACATTCTTTGGCATTGCCCTTCTTTGGGATTGGAATGAAAACTGACCTTTTCCAGTCCTGTGGCCACTGCTGAGTTTTCCAAATTTGCTGGCATATTGAGTGCAGCATTTTCACAGCATCATCTTCCAGGATTTGGAAAAGCTCAACTGGAATTCCATCACCTCCACTAGCTTTGTTTGTAGTGATGCTTTCTAAGGCCCACTTGACTTCACATTCCAGGATGTCTGGCTCTAGGTCAGTGATCACACCATCGTGATTATCTGGGTCATGAAGATCTTTTTTGTACAGTTCTTCTGTGTATTCTTGTCACTTCTTCTTAATATCTTCTGCTTCTGTTAGGTCCATACCATTTCTGTCCTTTATCGAGCTCATCTTTGCATGAAATGTTCCTTTGGTATCTCTGATTTTCTTGAAGAGATCCCTAGTCTTTTCCATTCTGTTGTTTTCCTCAATTTCTTTGCATTGATCGCTGAAGAAGGCTTTCTTATCTCTTCTTGCTATTCTTTGGAACTCGGCATTCAGATGTTTATATCTTTCCTTTTCTCCTTTGCTTTTCACTTCTCTTCTTTTCACAGCTATTTGTAAGGCCTCCCCAGACAGCCATTTTGCTTTTTTGCATTTCTTTTCTATGGGAATGGTCTTGATCCCTGTCTCCTGTACAATGTCACGAACCTCATTCCATAGTTCCTCAGGCACTCTATCTATCAGATCTAGGCCCTTAAATCTATTTCTCACTTCCACTGTATAATCATAAGGGATTTGAATTAGGTCATACCTGGATGGTCTAGTGGTTTTCCCTACTTTCTTCAATTTCAGTCTGAATTTGGCAATAAGGATTTCATGATCTGAGCCACAGTCAGCTCCTGGTCTTATTTTTGCTGACTGTATGGAGCCTCTACATCTTTGGCTGCAAAGAATATAATCAATCTGATTTCGGTGTTGACCATCTGGTGATGTCCATGTGTAGAGTCTTCTCTTGTGTTGTTGGAAGAGGGTGTTTGTTATGACCAGTGCATTTTCTTGGCAAAACTCTATTAGTCTTTGCCCTGCTTCATTCCGTATTCCAAGGCCAAATTTGCCTGTTACTCCAGGTGTTTCTTGACTTCCTACTTTTGCATTCCAGTCCCCTATAATGAAAAGGACATCTTTTTTGGGTGTTAGTTCTAAAAGGTCTTGTAGGTTTTCATAGAACCGTTCAACTTCAGCTTCTTCAGCGTTACTGGTTGGGGCATAGGCTTGGATTACTGTGATTTTAAACGATTCTGTCGTTTTTGAGATTGCATCCAAGTACTGCATTTCGGACTCTTTTGTTGACCATGATGGCCACTCCATTTCTTCTGAGGGATTCCTGCCTGCAATAGTAGATATAATGGTCATCTGAATTAAATTCACCCATTCCAGTCCATTTCAGTTCGCTGATTTCTAGAATGTCAACATTCACTCTTGCCATCTCTTGTTTGACCACTTCCAATTTGCCTTGATTCATGGACCTGACATTCCAGGTTCCTATGCAATATTGCTCTTTACAGCATCGGACCTTGCTTCTATCACCAGTCACATCCACAGCTGGGTATTCTTTTTGCTTTGGCTCCATCCCTTCATTCTTTCTGGAGTTATTTCTCCACTGATCTCCAGTAGCATATTGGGCACCTACTGACCTGGGGAGTTTCTCTTTCAGTATCCTATCATTTTGCCTTTTCATACTGTTCATGGGGTTCTCAAGGCAAGAATACTGAAGTGGTTTGCCATTCCCTTCTCCAGTGGACCACATTCTGTCAAATCTCTCCACCATGACCCGCCCATCTTGGGTTGCCCCACTGGCATGGCTTAGTTTCATTGAGTTAGACAAGGCTGTGGTCCTAGTGTGATTAGATTGACTAGTTTTCTGTGAGTATGGTTTCAGTGAGTATGGTTTGAAGGTCGGGAAGGGCGGCGGTGAGGAAATACCCCTCGTCCAAGGTAAGGAGCAATGGCTGCGCTTTGCTGGAACAGCTGTGAAGAGATACCCCACGCCCAAGGTAAGAGAAACCCAAGTAAGATGGCAGATGTTGCAAGAGGGCATCAGAGGGCAAACACACTGAAACCATACTCACAGAAAACTAGTCAACAAGAAAGATATGATACAGGTAAAATAGGTAAAATCAAAATACTATTTTGAAAACTCATTCCTTTCCCCTGAAATTGGCATTCTCTGGCAGTCATTCCACCATCATGGCTCGTATAAAAAAGGAGAGAAGGATAAGGGGACTTCAGCAAAGTCCATACAGGACTTTCAAGAAAGTGAAAATGCACCATTCCAGCCCTGGCAGATTTTGAGGAGGGTCAAAAGATGGAATTCCAGCTGAGCTAAAGATGATGCTGTTGAAGTGCTGCACTCAATATGCCAGCAAATTTGGAAAACTCAGCAGTGGCCATAGGACTGGAAAAGATCAGTTTTAATTCCAATGCCAAAGAAAGGCAATGCCAAAGAATGTTCAAAATACTGTACAAGTGCAATCATTTCACACACTAGCAAAATAATGCTCAGAATTCTCCATGCTAGGCCTCAACCGTAATGAACTGAGAATTTCCAGATGTTTAAATTGAATTTATAAACAACAGAGGAACCAGAGATCAAATTGCCAACATCTGTTGAATCATAGAAAAAGCAAGAGAATTCCATAAAAATATTGGCTTCATTGACTATGCTAAATAAAGCCTTTGACTGTGTGGATCACAACAAACTGGAAAATTCTTAAAGAGATGGGAATACCAGACCACCTGACCTTCCTCTTGAGAAACTTGTGTGCAGGTCAAGAAACAACAGTTAGAACCAGACACGGAACAATGGACTGGTTCAAAATGGGGGAAGGAGTATGTCAAGGTTGTATATTGTCACCCTGCTTATTTAACTTACATGCAGAGTACATCACGCGAAATGCTGGGTTGGATGAAGCACAAGCTGGAATCAAGATTGCCAGGAGAAATATCAATAACCTCAGATATGCAGATGACACCACCCTTATGGCAGAAAGTGAAGAAGAACTAAAGAGCCTCTTGATGAAAGTGAAAGAGGAGAGTGAAAAATCTGGCTTAAAACTCAGCACTCAAAAATGAATATCATGGCATCCGGTCCCATCACTTCATGGTAAATAAATGGGGAAATGAAACAGTGATAGACTTTACTTTCTAGGACTCCAAAATCACTGCAGATGGTGACTGCAGCCATGAAACTGCTCCTTGGAAGAAAAGCTATGACCAACCTAGACAGTGTATTCAAAAGCAGAGACCTTACTTTGCCAACAGAGGTCTGTCTAGTCAAAGCTATGGTTTTTCCAGTAGTCATGTATGGATGTGAGAGTTGGACCAAAGAGAAGGCTGAGCACTGAAGAATTGATGCTTTTGAACTGTAGTGTTGGAGAAGACTATTGAGAGTCCCTTGGACTGCAAAGAGATCAAACTAGTCAATCCTAAAGGAAGTCAATCCTGAATATTCATTCGGTTCAATTCAGTTCAGTTCAGTCGCTCAGTCGTGTCGGACTCCTTGTGACCCCATGAATTGCAGCACGCCAGGCCTCCCTTTCCATCACCAACTCCCAGAGTTCACTCAGACTCACATCCATCAAGTTGGTGATGCCATCCAGCTATCTCATCCTCTGTCGTTCCCTTTTCTTCTTGCCCCCAATCCCTCCCAGCATCAGAGTCTTTTCCAATGAGTCAACTCTTCCCATGAGGTGGCCAAAGTACTGGAGTTTCAGCTTTAGCATCATTCCTTCCAAATAATATCCAGGACTGATCTCCTTTAGAATGGACTGGTTGGATCTCCTTGCAGTCCAAGAGACTCTCAAGAGTCTTCTCCAACACCACAGTTCAAAACCATCAATTCTTCGGCACTCAGCCTTCTTCACAGTCCAACTCTCACACCCATACATGACCACTGAAAAAACCATAGCCTTGACTAGACAGACCTTTTTTGGCAAAGTAATGTCTCTGCTTTTGAATATGGTATCTAGGTTGGTCATAACTTTCCTTTCAAGGAGTAAGTGTCTTTTAATTTCATGGCTGCAGTCACCATCTGCAGTGATTTTGGAGCCCCCCAAAATAAAGTCTGACACTGTTTCCACTGTTTCCCCACCTATTTCCCATGAAGTGATGGGATCAGAGGCCATGATCTTCGTTGTCTGAATGTTGAGCTTTAAGCCAACTTTTTCACTCTCCTCTTTCACTTTCATCAAGAGGCTTTTTAGTTCCTCTTCACTTTCTGCCATAAGGGTGGTGTCATCTGCATATCTGAGGTTATTGATATTTCTCCTGCCAATCTTGATTCCAGCTTGTGCTTCTTCCAGCCCATTGTTTCTCATGATGTACTCTGCACATAAGTTATATAAACAGGGTGACAATATACAGCCTTAATGGACCCCTTTTCCTATTTGGAACCAGTCTGTTGTTCCATGTCCCATTCTAACTGTTGCTTTCTGACCTGTATATAGGTTTCTCAAGAGGCAGGTCAGGTGGTCTGGTATTCCCATCTCTTTCAGAATTTTCCACAGTTTATTGTGATCCACACAGTCAAAGGCTTTGGCATAGTCAATAAAGCAGAAATAGATGCTTTTCTGGAACTCTCTTGCTTTTTCCATGATCCAGTGGATGTTGGCAATTTGATCTCTGGTTCCTCTGCCTTTTCTAAAACCAGCTTGAACATCTGGAAGTTCACAGTTCACGTATTGCTGAAGCCTGGCTTGGAGAATTTTGAGCATTACTTTACTAGCATGTGAGATGAGTGCAATTGTGCAGTAGTTTGAGCATTCTTTGGCATTGCCTTTCTTTGGGATTGGAATGAAAACTGACCTTTTCCAGTCCTGTGGCCACTGCTGAGTTTTCCAGATTTGCTGGCATATTGAGTGCAGCACTTTCACAGCATCATCTTCCAGGATTTGAAATAGCTCAACTGGAATTCCATCACCTCCACTAGCTTTGTTTGTAGTGATGCTTTCTAAGGCCCACTTGACTTCACATCCCAGGATGTCTGGCTCTAGGTGAGTGATCACACCATCGTGATTATCTGGGTCGTGAAGATCTTTTTTTGTACAAGTCTTCTGTGTATTCTTGTCACCTCTGCTTAATATCTTCTGCTTCTGTTAGGTCCATACCATTTCTGTCCTTTATCGAGCCCATCATGGTCAAGAAAAGAGTCTGAAATGCAGTACTCGGATGCAATCTCAAAAACTACAGAATGCTCTCTGTTCATTTCCAAGGCAAACCATTCAGTATCACAGTAATCCAAGTCTATGCCCCCACCAGTAACGTTGAAGAAGCTGAAGTTGAACAGTTCTATGAAAACCTACAAGACCTTTTAGAACTAACACCCAAAAAAGATGTCCTTTTCATTATAGGGGACTGGAATGCAAAAGTAGGAAGTCAAGAAACACTTGGAGTAACAGGCAGGCAAATTTGGCCTTGGATTACAGAATGAAGCACGGCAAAGGCTAATAGAGTTTTGCCAAGAGAATGCATTGGTCATAGCAAACACCCTCTTCCAACAACACAAGAGAAGACTCTACACATGGACATCACCAGATGGTCAACATCGAAATCAGATTGATTATATTCTTTGCAGCCAAAGATGTAGAGGCTCTATACAGTCAGCAAAAACAAGACCAGGAGCTGACTGTGGCTCAGATCATGAAATCCTTATTGCCAAATTCAGACTGAAATTGAAGAAAGTAGGGAAAACCACTAGACCATTCAGGTATGACCTAAATCAAATCCCTTATTATTTTACAGTGGAAGTGAGAAATAGATTTAAGGGACTAGATCTGATAGATAGAGAGCCTGATGAGCTATGGACGGAGGAGGTTCGTAACATTGTACAGCAGACAGGGATCAAGACTATCCCCATGGAAAAGAAATGCCAAAAAGCAAAATGGCTGTCTGAGGAGGCCTTACAAATAGTTGTGAAAAGAAGCGAAAAGCAAAGGAGAAAAGGAAAGATATAAGCATCTGAATGCAGAGTTCCAAAGAATAGCAAGAGATAAGAAAGGCTTCCTCAGCGATCAATGCAAAGAAATAGAGGAATATTCATTATAAGGACTAAAGCTGAAGCTCCAGTACTTTGGCCACCTGATGCAAAGAGCCATCTCATTTGAAAAGACCCTGATGCTGGGAAAGATTGAGGGCAGGAGGAGAGGGGGACGACAGAGGACGGACGAGATGGTTGGATGGCATCACAAACTCAATGGACAGGAGTTTGAGCAAGCTCCAGGAGATGGTGAAGTACAAGGAAGCCTGGCGTGCTGCAGTCCATGGGGTTGCAGAGTTGGACATGACTGAGTGACTGAACAACATCATCAAAAGAGGGGGAGCGGGAATTTGAGACAAGTGGATCCTGAGGGACATGGACTTCACCTGTGTCAGTATCGCAGCAGTGGAAGTAATGACAGTTTCCATGTATGAGCCTGCCTCATCTATCCCCTGGCTCTAATCAGAGAATGCATCCTTCCTTAGGAGGGCCCAAGAGATTGAAACAAAGAGGGTTTGAGTAAGAAATCCCCATTATCTTATCCTGCCAGAGTTGCTTCTTTTGGGGGTGACTTTTCAAAGTCTGGGAAAACAGTATAGAAATACAGATAATCAAGTAAATTGAATTCATAGTATTAATACTTTGGTATGATTTAGGAATACGTTTTATGATCCTTGGGATATTTTGTGTGTTTTTGTTTTTCAAGGTGTTCAAAATAAATATGGCATATTAGAAGGGGGGGAAGAAATAAACCAACAACCTTAAATCCAAAGCTGCTGAGTTGCACAACACCAGGAGGCCGCATTCTGGTGGAGTACTGTGGATGTTGTGCAGTACACTGATGTCCTTGGAGTGTGGAACAAGGTGGCCCTTTTTGGAATTTCTGAGATTGTTGTACAAGTAAACTTAGAAAACTCTTACTTAAAAAAAAAAAATTGAAAGAAACATTGGTGGTTTTATGAAGATGAAAATCCCAACAAACTGTTCTTGGGGGCAGCATATGCTAAAGTGACTTGATAATGCTGGGGGCACTATTTATACTTGGTCAGGTATTACTTTGGCCAACACATTCTTCTATGGGAGAAATTATTTCAAGACAGTAGCCTAAAAGATCATACCAGGTGAAGTAAAGGCTACTTGAGTTATGATAAAGAATTGTACCTTACCACTGAGCAAGACATTGTGTGGAAGGTTGTACAACTTAAAAATGAGTTCTGCAGAGCAGGTTGATAAATTAAAATGATTTACTTATTTAGTGATATCGGATCACAAGTACTTCCTCAACCATTTAATCCCAAAAGTCTAATAAGGGAACCTCTTTTTACTCCATGAACCTTCAAATAAGAGACCGTAAGGGTCAAGTAATAGAAGCAAAATGGAAGCTTCAATGGCAAACAAGTTGTTGACAGTTTTTCAAGACTTCGTTTGGAGCATAATAGATTGGAGAGAATTGCAAGTTTGCCCTAAAGAGGCTGGAGGGTGTGGAAATGGATGGAAAGTAAGTGCTCTATGGCTGACTTCATTTACCTGTTGCCTGCTTGACCTCGAAATTGTTGAAAGTCAGCTTCTCACTGTTGAGCAAAATGCACCTTAATGTTGTAGCTCTCAAGTATAGCTGGACAAATGGTCAAAAGGCATGCATAACTATTCAAACAATCATCTATACATTCTTTATAGTTATATAGGTATATAATAGTTAAATAATTGTAGGCATTTGAAAAATCATGTTAACTTTAAACACCTAGCATGTCAGTGCAAGTATCTCAGGGTGTAAAAGGTTCATGAAGAACATGGCAACACACATCCTGCTGCAGATAATATGTAAACATCTCAAATCAGTTCTGTTTAAAGAAAAAAAAAACAAATTTACAAATCCTGATTTTGTGTATTTCAAAGAAAAATTTTATTTGAAAAGAGCATCTTTATTCCATTATACTACTACTTTCAAAACATTTTTAGGGCACCTCGTTTGGAATGGCCTTTTGTTCCAGAAGCATATTCTTTTGAATTGCCTTAGCAATTTAGTGGTAGAAAATATTTGTATTTTGTTGATTGACTTGTTTTTTATTTACTTGAGTTTATGGTACAAAGTACACTGATCAGACAGGTCCTCAAATATTCTCATCAAGTTAGAAGATTCCCAAGCCCTCACTTTAGAGTTTAGAGCTGCGGGACCAGAACAAAGGGGAGTTACTTCTGAGTTTCCAAAGCTGGCAATAGCTCTCAGACCAGCTAAAGAGGTGGTCTTGAGCTGGGCATGTTGATTGACATCTGAACTGAGACCATGAGGCTAGAGGGGAGAGAGGTGTGAGGGGAGGTGGGGGTTGGGGATAGTACAATAAAGTTCTCAGGGCCTCAGGGGTCATTCTCCAGAGGGATGTTTTAACCACTGAAAGGGGAAGGTGTGCTGGTACAGATGACCTGTAGGTCGACTTAAAGAAAAATTAGCTATTGTGATACCCAGTGAGTTCTTCCCAGGGCCCACACTGAGAGAGGATGGTCATTACAGCCACCCAGCTACCCAGGTGGTGGAGAACACCCTCTTCCCATTCTCAGAGTCTTTTCCTCCAACAACATCTCAAATGATTATGCCCTGGAAAGAAAAGAGGGCAAGGGCTTTACCTTAGACGCTTCCCCAGACAAGTGATAAGAACAGGCTGGTGCTGGAATCTTTCCCACAAAGCACTTACCTCTTGTTTTCCTTCCTCCTGGATGTCAAGCTGCTACTGCTCCCAGCTGAAGCGGCTCTTTGCTGTCCATGCTGTGGACACCTTTGCCACCAGATGTCTGCGGATTAAATCCACTGGGGAGTGGCTGCTGAACAGCGTTAACAATCTCACTTTGCCAACATCATTGGGTTACGATGAAGAGTTGTGCCTTATCACCAAGCAAGACATTGTGGGGAAGGTAAGGAAGTAAGTGTTAGTTGCTCAGTCACGTCCAACTCTTTGCGACCCCATGGACTGTAGCCCGCCAGTATCCTCCGTCCATGGGATTCTCCAGGCAAGAATACTGGAGTGGGTTACCATTTCCTAGCTTTTTGGTCATCACAGACTTCCTGGAGAAGACTGTTCTCATTAAAATAACCTCCAATGTTTTGTTCCATTCTGATAGTTAAGAGATGGCCATCACAAACACAGTACATGCTCTAAAATCCGACATGACCTATAAAAAGAATAAATCATTCAATCAATAAAATTGGCGAAATATCAGCAAAAAAAAAAAAAAAAAAAAAGACTTGTGATGTAATAACCAGTGGATGTCACACTAATGAAAAGGGAGAGGAGAGAGCCAGTTCTCTCTTTTGGACAAAGTTCATCTTAGGAGAGTCTGATAGCAGCCTAGCTCTCTAAATCTCCCTCCTTCCTTGAGAAGTCTTCGTATTGCACACAACCCTCTGCCTCCAGGAGGCAGCATTAGGGCATTGATTTCTCAGGGAATAAAAAACGCAGGAAACAGATAAACATGTCATTCATCAAACATGTACTGGGCATCTTATCTGCCAAACACCTAAGGAGTTTACATTGACTGGAGAATATTTGGAATGGTGCTAACAGGTTTCAGGAGCAAAGCTGCCTACTTCCAATTCTGCCAGTAGTTCAAGCTGCAACGACGTGATCTCTTCCAAATATGCCAGCTTTCATGTTTTTCTATTTCTCATTTCCAGCCCCTCTTCCTGTGATCAGCTCTCTCTTTAGATGGATGATAGTTTAGGAAATGCTCTGATCACTTCCAAGTGAAGCAAAAGAATGGTTACTATTCAGTTCAGTTCAGTCACTCAGTCGTGTCCGACTCTTTTTGACCCCATGAATTGCAGCATGCCAGGCCTCCCTGTCTATCACCAACTCCCAGAGTTCACTCAGACTCATGTCCATCGAGTTGGTGATGCCATCCATCCATCTCATCCTCTGTCATCCCCTTCTCCTCCTGCCCCCAATCCCTCCCAGCATCAGAGTCTTTTCCAATGAGTCAACTCTTCATATGAGGTGGCCAAAGTACTGGAGTTTCAGCTTTAGCATCATTCCTTCCAAAGAAATCCCAGGGCTGATCTCCTTCAGAATGGACTGGTTGGATCTCCTTGCAGTCCAAGGGACTCTCAAGACTCTTCTCCAACACCACAGTTCAAAAGCATCAATTCTTCGGTGCTCAGCTTTCTTCACAGTCCAAATCTCACATCCATACATGACCACTGGAAAAACCATAGCCTTGACTATCCTTGTTTGAACAAACTCAAAAGATTCCAGACGGTACATGAAAGGCTTCTGTCTGCTTCTTCAATCACCCTGGCCTCATTCTCTTCTCTTCAGGACTTTAACACTTGCTGCATCCTTTCCCTGCAATGCCTATTATAAAGGCTCATTCTCATCCTTTGGGTCTTATCTCAAATATCCCTAACTCTTTTTATTTTTTCACTGGAGTGGGTTGCCATTTCCTTCTCCAGGGGATCTTCCTGACTCAGGGATCAAACCTGGGTCTCCTGCATTGCAAGCAGACTCCTTACCATCTGAGCGACCAGGGCATAAATATCACTAACTCTTAATAGAGTATCCCTTATCCTAAGGAATCACAGGTCCTTCTTTATCTTATTTTTTGCTTAGTCATTTTTTCCTTGACTAGTATGGAGGCTTCATGAGACCAGGCACCTTACTGTCTTGTTTATCAGCACCTGGCACTTAAGTAGGTGCTTGGTAATTTTTAAAATTGTAGTAAAATACACATAACACAGAATAAACCATTTTTAAGTGTACGGTTCGGTGGCATTAAGTACATTCATATTGTTGAGCTGACATCAATACCATCCATCTCCAGAACTTTGTCAGCCCCATGCCTTCTACCCCTGGCAACTATGGTATTCTACTTTCTGTGTTTATGAATTTGACTACTCTAGGTACTATTTGTGGAATTTCTCTATGTGAAAACCTATGTGTCCTTTTGTAACTTGCTTATTTCATTTAGCATGATACTTTCAAGTACTGTCCCTACTGTAGCACGTATCAGACTTGCCTACCTTTCCAAGACTTCCTTTTCCTTTCATTTATATGTACATATTGCACACTTTGTTCATCCATTCATCCATCGATGAACACTAGGAATTTCTTAATTAGAAATATAAATTAGGCTTAATTGAGTTTTAAAATCACAACTAGCTAACTAATGAACAATTAGTATGTGCTTAATTTTATAGCTAAAATCCCACTTGCAAAGCCAAGAAAGTAATAAGCATGAGCACTCAATTCTGATGGGGACAAGAAAAAAGGTAAGAATATATTCTTACATGTTACATTCTCACATGTTTTGGAAATATTCATAAGTCCTTTAGCATCAGACTACTTTTATTGTCAAAGAAGTGTTAACCCCTCAGTTGTGTCTGACTCATTGCAACTCCATGGACTGTAGCCCTCTAGGCTCTTCTGTCCATGGGGTTCTCCAGGCAAGGATACTGAAGTGGGTTGCCATTCCCTTCTCCAGGGGATCTTTCCGACCCAAGGATCAAACCTGGGTCTCCTGCACTGCAGGCATATTCTTTACTATCTGAGCCACCAGGAAAGCCCATTGATTGTCAAAACAGAATACAAATGCAATTTCATTCCATTTTCTTAATTTAAAAACAGCACCTAGAACAGCAGGCAATGCTTTATTAATTAACAGCAATCTTCTTAAAAAATTATTTTGTGCTACCTAGATAAAATTTCAGTTTCACAGTTATGAAGCCAAGATTAAAGGAAGAACTGAAAGAACAAGTTGCCTGAACATGAGGAAAATGTAATAGAGGAAAACAAAGAGAAATCTGGATTTTATTTATCTAATTACACCAAGGGGAAGTGGAAAATTGAAGAGGATCAGAATATGCCACCCCCAAATATGCCACTTTGGCATAAGCATTGTTTTGAGTTGAGGGCAACTGAGAAGCAGCAGATGCAAGAAAAACTCTCTGCTCTCCCCTTTCTGGCTAAAAGCTGAGCACAAGTTTACTTTTGTGAGGCTGTCACCCTCTCCTGGACCAGGAAGGGAAAAACAACTTTTGTCACGGGTGATGGAGATGGTGCCGAGATGAGTCCACATAAATAAAACCTTTCTCAGTAACCCATCTTCCATTACTGTCCTCCTGTATTTACTTTCCCACAACTTACCACCCACAGAAGTCCAAACCCCTTTCACTTTGCCTTGTCACTTCTCTAGGATTTAGCACCCATTGTTAAGATGGTATATAAGCCCCCTGCGTTTAATTGATTCTTTGGATATTCACTTTATATGAAGGTCTCCATGCATGTGAAAATATTAAAATCTTAACATCAAACAGACAATAAAGAAGGCTGAGGGCCAAAGAACTGATGCTTTCAAACTGTAGTTTTGGAGAAGGCTTGAGGGTTCCTGGGACTGCAAGGAGAGCAAACCAGTTAATCCTAAAGGAAATCAACCCTGAATATTCATTGGAAAGACTGATGCTGAAGCTGAAGTTTCAATACTTTGGCCACTTGATGTGAAGAGTCCACGCATTGGAAAAGACCCTGATGCTGGGAAAGATTGAGGGCAAAAGGAGAAGGGGGCGACAGAGGATGAGATGGTTGGATGGCATCACCAACTAAATGGACGAGATTGAGCAAACTCCAGGAGATAGTAAAGGACAGGGAAGCCTGGCATGATGCAGTTCATGGGCTCATGAAGAGTCAGAAACGACTTATTGACTGAACAACATCAAACAAAATTTGTATGCCTTTTCTCCTGTGAGTGTGTCTTTTGTCAGTCTTATTCACAGGCCCCAGGCACAAAAATCTAAGATGAGTGTTTTCATCCTCTACATAACAATTTGAGAACTTAATCCACAAGGAATTTGCTCAATGAGTTTTCTTTTAATGAGGAAGGAACAGTGGTATAGTAGAAAGAACTTTGAAGTTAGATAAGCCTGGCTTGAAGTCTTGAATATACTGTTTAATATATGACCTTGGGCAAAGTATTTAAATTCTGTGCCTCAATTTCTGCATCTATAAAACAGATAAGACTGACTCAGTGTAGTTGTTGTGAGGGTTACGTAAGATGAAATATGTAAAATATTTTAATTTGTATCTGTGTTGTTAAAGATGGATGGGAAGAGCTAAGAGTTTAGGAAGCAGGATAGATGAAAAGCGAACCTTAAGCTTTTCTCTCTTTCTCAACTTCGGGCTAATATGGAAACATAGAGGGGGCCCATTGGGTTAGCTGGCAGTTTTGTGCAAAGAACTTTGCAACTGAAAGAGGTATTTGAGAAAAACCCAAGACCTCAAAGAGTACAACATAAAGCACAGAAGGGAAGCAGCTGCTGTGGGTATTGCTGAATGATTCACAGGAAGAAGGAAGAAAGGAAAGAAAAGAGACTGTCTGGCTGAATATCAATATGTAGCAAGAGCTTTTACCCGATAATTCTGCTTTAAGGGGCCTCTATTAAGGACATAATCCAAAATACATAAAAGCATACAGATGGTCATATCAGTCTTATGAGATAGAAAACCCCAAAACAACCTGAATGGCCAAAAATTATAATATTTTTATATGGTAGAATATTACTAGGACTTCCCAGGTGGGCCAGTGGCTAAGACTTTGCACTCCCCATGCAGGGGCCTGGGTTCTATCCCTGGTCAGGGAACTATATCCCAAATGCCACAACTAAAGTTTCCGAGTGCCACAACCAAGACCCAACGGAACCCCCCCCCCAAAAAAAAAAAATTTAGTCATTATATACAAATGAGTATAAATAAATATTATCAGCTCAATTATGTAAAAAAAAAAAAAAAAAACAAAGGAACAGGTGAAAAAAGACTGGAAGGACATATAAAAATAATGTTAAAAGTACTTTGGGTGGTAGATTGTGAATGTGGAAATTCAATGTATTTCTTTTTAGTGTTGCCTATTTTGAAAATTTCTACCCTTAATTAGTGTTATTTTAGATTTTGCTTTAATGTGAACCATTTTTAAAGTTTTTACTAAATTTGTTACAATATTGCTTCTGTTTCATGTTTTGTTTTTTTTGGCCTCAAGGCATGTGGTATCTCAGCTCAATTAGGCATCAAACCCTGACCCCCTGCAGTGGAAGATGAAGTCTTAACCATTGGATCACCAAGGAAGCCCCCAATGTCATGTCTATAACCTTCCCTCTCTAAAAACAAACAAACAAACATCAGCACCACAACAAAAAAAATTATTCAAAAACTATACACAGAAAAATATCTGTAGTGCAGGCGATCTTTGATATTGATTAAAAGGAGATCCAGTCCCTTCATGTTTCAGAATTGTAGGTGGCAAGATGGAACTTAAAGAGCCTCAGACCAGTGTTTCCTCCAGAGTAGGGGCATCTCTTCCCAATTCATAGGGAGAAAGCCCTCAAGAGAGAGTCTGCACACTTTCAACAGTAAATTGAGAGTCTCAATGGAAGCCTCAGAACTTTGTACTGTAAAGCATGGAAGAGAGAACCCTGGTGAGACTTTGGGGACTATAGTTCCCAATATTCCACATTACCATAAAAAGACCTCAACACAACTACTGGAGAACATTTGATCTGGAATAGGACCATGTGCGTATGTTTGATAACAAGAGATTTAAATCTGATTACTAAATCAGACAGCTTCCCATTCCCCGGTTACAGCAAGAGTTTAAGACTATGTTTTTATATCACAGGTGCTTTTGTCCTTCTGAGAAGGCAACTAGGAACAGATGACTGTACCACGGCTCAGACAATGTATTTTCCTCTTGCTGACATTTCACTGCAAATAACATTTTCCATGGTCCATTCCACAGGGACTTTTTCTTTTTGGAGTTCCATGGTTCTTTGAGGTCAGAATTTTCGACAGTTATAGGCTCTGTGCCCCTCATCTGATTTGCAGGAAATATGTGAGTAACTTCAGGCCAAATGCCAAGGATACCAAGCTGATCCCAAAGTGTCAGCAAAGCTTCTTTCAATCCTACCTTCACAGGAGCTACTCATCTCTTCGTTTTTAAGATTTTCTAGGTGAGTCAGTTCAGAGAAGGCAATGGCAACCCACTCCAGTATTCTTGCCTGGAAAATCCCATGGACGGAGGGGCCTGGTGGGCTGCAGTCCATGGGGTTGCTAGGAGTAGGACACAACTGAGCGACTTCCCTTTCACTTTTCACTTTCATGCATTGGAGAAGGAAATGGCAACCCACTCCAGTGTTCTTGCCTGGAGAATCCTGGGGACGGGGGAGCCTGATGGGCTGCCGTCTATGGGGTTGCACAGAGTTGGACACGACTGAAGTGACTTAGCAGCGGCAGCAGCAGGTGAGTCAGTTAATGAACTGTGTCTCCTTGGTTTATAAGCAAACATATTAGACCTTCTTGACAGTTCTCACTGAAATCACTATCTCTTGACTTTCTGAATGACTCCACAGCACAGCTAAGTTTAAAGTAATCTTCACATAGCTTCTTTCCTGTTTTTAATCTTTAATGTGGATAAGGGGTCAAGACTCATATATTCACTCTGAAATTTTTGCATGGTGGTCTGTTTAGAATAAAACACATAAAGAATTCTTCTCTCAGCTAAAATGTTATATTCTAACATACATATGCATAGAAAATCTCTGGGAAGACTGGTAAGAAATTGGCTTTCTCTGGGAAAAGGGGTGGGGAGACAGGCATGAGACTGTACATACACAGTATGTCCCTTTTTACTGTTTGGATTTATCATCTGCATGTATTTTTTAAAGATGTTTGAATAAATTTAAAAAATCATAAATGAAAGATAAGAAATCCTGCTTAAATTGACACTTATATCATGTTCTTGGTTGGGACGACTTATCGTTGTAAAACTGTTTAGCCCTCCCACAATTATTGATGAATGTACTGCAATTCCAATAAAATTCTAGCAAGATTTTTTACGGGAGTTTGACAAATGAAGGTCAAAATATCTACAAATAAATAAACCTCCACAAACTCCCTACTTTGAGAAAAAGGAGGGATTCACCTATCAAATATTAAGACGTGGTATTGAGCCAACAAAACTTAAAAACTGTACTTCAGGTAAGGGACAGACAAAACAAACAAGGAAACAGAATAGGAGTGTGCATGAGGGTTGAGTCAAGTCATAGGGGAAAAGAAGGATTATTTAATGGATCATGGTAAAATGGTTTGCTTCAAGAAGAAAAAAATAAAACTTTGTCTCTACCATACACCATATACAAAAATAAATCCCAGTTGGATTAAAGGTGTAAAAGATTAGAAAATATTAAAGAGAGGAAAGTTTCTTTAAAATTTCTTAAAACAAGCCTCTCAATTCACAAATGGATACATGAATACACCAAAAGTAGTTTTGTTTAAGTAGTTTTGTTCAAAGAAAACATACTGGCAATGTTTACACATAGCTAACAGACTGGTAAGAGATATTTATAGTATTTAAAATCAATAAGGGGAAAAATAGCTACAGAGAAATCATGCAAACCAGTAAGAAAAAACAGGAAACCCTACAGGAAAATGGTCAAAGAATTTTCATAAAGAGATTCTCAACCTCACCAGTAATTAAATCCAAAGTGAAACAGTTATGTGTTTGTTTTTACCCAGTAAACTGACCAAGATTAGGAAGTTGGATAGAACCAAGTGATGATGAGGATGTACAGAAGAAACACCCCAAATGTTGTTAACTGGTGTTAACTGAGTGTTAACTGGTGAAGCCCTTTCCAAGATCAATTCGGAAGTATTACATGAAAGTGATAAAGTCCACATGCTATTACCTAGTAATTTCATTCCTAGATATACACTAGAGAAAATTTTAAATGGTTCACAGGGTAACTTCACAAGTACTCACTGTTGTGTTGTTTGTGGTGGCAAGGCTGGCAGCAATTACTATTACCCAATAATGGAGAATACTAAACATTTCTCATAACTTGTAAAAATGCTAAATACATTGCAACAGTTAAGCAAATAAGTGTCACTTTAAGAAAAAGACTCTTCTCTAAAAATCTAAATTTATATAACAAACAACATGAGAATTTGTATTATTAAAATATTCTTTTAATTTATATCAGGATAATGGAAAAATTTTTATTAGAAACCAGAATACCTGACTCTACCATTCAGGAGCTATTTCACTTGGGGCTAGAATGTAGCCTAGATACTTAATCTATACAAGCCAGTTCCTTCATCTGTGAAATGCTGTCTGCTTCAGTGTCAGTGTGAAGAATAAGCATGAAAATATTTTGTGAAATATGAAATGTTATAAACAAAAACCTAAGGATTCATTAAAATTACCCTTTTGATGTAAAGTAGCAACTCCTTTAATATATTTTTAAATGGGTTTATAAGAACAGAATTTACACATGACTCAAAAGGAAATGTGCTATAATACAGAAAACTCTATTTCTGGGTTAGTTACTCCCAAGCACAGTAGGAGGTAGAATATATATATATTAAAACATTCTGGATAACGTAAAGACAGAATGAAAGTAGGCTATGGGAAGCTCCTATTTTCTCTTTAGAATAAACTCATTACTTCTTGAACAATTTTTAGAATTCCATTTTAATTGATTAATTTTAGCAAAACTTTTAGGATTTGTGTGTGTGTGTGTTTGTGTGTGTGTGTGTGTGGTGAGTGGTTGTCCTAGGGTTTACAATACACATCCTTAACTTTTCGGTGTTTCCTAAAAGATATTTACTTATTTATTTAGCTGTGTTGGGTCTTAGTTGCCACAACTCATGTAGGATCTTAGTACCCAGACCAGGGATCAATCCTGCATCCCCTGCATTGCATGGCAAACTCTTAACCACTGGACCACTGGGGAAGTCCTAACTATCCAGTGTTTTTAATGTTGTAGCCACATAAAATAGAACACTAAAAATTGCATGCCTCATTCTTTTCCTTCTAGAACCCTACATGTTAGATCTTTTGGTATTATCTTATATAATAGGTCCCTGAGGTACTGCTCATTATTTCATTTTATAGCAATTTTCCTCTCAGACCTTCAGAGTGAATAATTTCTATTGATCTGTTGTCAAATTCGCAAATACCTCCTTCTGTTCTTAAGGTTATGCAGTGTAAATTTTATTTCAGACATTATACTTTTCAGTACCATAGTTACCGTTCAGTTCTTTTAAAATTTCTTTACTGTTCTGAGATTTTCCGTATTTTCATTCATTACAAGTGTGCTTTGAGTCCTGAGCATAGTTGTGACAGCTACTTTGAAATCCTTGTGCTGAATTCCAACAACTGATTCACTGTGGGGCTAATTCACCACTGAACTAGGTTTAGAGGGTACATTTGCCTACTTCTCTGCATGTCTAGTAGTTTTAGATACTATCCTGGACGTAGAGAATGATGTACTTTAGAGCTCTCACTTCTGTTATGTTCTCTAAAGAGCAGCAATGTCTTTTTGTCTTCGTATACAGTGGACTTGACTGAACTCAAGTCGGTGCAGTGTTCTTGGGTTTATCTGGGCTGCTTGGAGTCCACCTTGCATTTGGGTAGTTTAGGAGTTAGCTAGAGACTTGGGCAGTTTCTACACAGACTTTAAGGCTCCCTCTCTGTGGCGTTCCTCTTTCTGGGATTTCTCCTCCACTTTCCATTTTTTGTTGTTTTAATTGCCTCTTTTTCATCTCTTTGGTGAGGCAAGGATTCCCAACCTAGGGTTATGGCAAAGGCCTGACACATGACACCAAGCACTAGTCATGAGACTGATGGCAGTTTACAGTCAGTCACACGTACTCAGAGCCTGGGGGAGGATACCAGACACCATTTAGGGCTTGCAGGGATGTACCCGGTCCTCAAAACAAGAAGGGTTGTTTGGCTACAGGACCTTTTAGGACCATGGGAGCAGAGTGGGGAAGGGAACTTGGTGTTAGGCCATTTGTAGCCTTCCTGTTTCTGCCCAATGTCAAAGCAGCACATGATATTAACTCTAGGCCCTGTGTCACACTGTGGTTGTGCTGGAACCCACTCTCTGGCTCTTCAAGCCAGTACATCTGCAAGTTTCCAAGTTTACATCATCCTACAGAACTGGGTGCTGCAGGCTAAAAGACATAAAAATAGGAAACTTCTGAGTGCCATTTCATTCTTTTAAGTATTGACTTCCCTCCAGAATTTGCCTTCTTTTGCTTGCTCTCCAGTGCCTCTTGGTATTTTTAAAATATCTTATCCAGAATTTATAGCTGTTATTTGCAGAAGAGTGATTTGATGGGAGCTCTCTGGTTAATACCAGAAGCAGAACTTTTGAAGTTCATTCTTAATCTTTGGCTGAAAGCAGTTTAACTAAATAGCTGAAGAAATGACCAGATACAATTTATTGATTATAAAAGGAATTGGGTGGAGTCTTTGGAACAATAATAGTAAAGCATATTAACTCATAGCTGTAATTAATAACTGTAGGGCTCAAAAAGTATCATCCCATAAGATATGTACATTTTGATTTAGTACAAATTTTGATTCCACACAAATAATTCCAAGTTCAGTTGGACTCAGCACTCATCAGATAAAATCCAAGAAAAAAAATGTGTTTTATTTCATATTTTTTTACATACTGCTATAATAGATATGAAGGGGAAAAAGCCATTATTTGACAACATAGTCCCATATTTCTTCTTGAATATGCACCATCTTCCATAAACCATGATTGACTTCTACCAATTTTCTCTTATGCTGCCTTGCTTCTACATTTATTCCTAATTTGATTTTATTTATACTTATTCTTATAAGCATTTTCCTAACACTCTATATTCGTTCTTCTGTATCCCTACAAGACTATAAATGTCTCCTGGACATGGATCAAAGATTTGATTCTGTTTAAATCCATATACATCACATACTTGCGTATGTCAATTATTCTTTTTTCAGTGAATCCTATCAAGACTTGAATGGATAAATTGGGTTTTAAATTTCTTCAGAACTCTGGATGTGGCTGTTGTCTTTGGTGAGCCCAGAACCACTTACAAGAGTCAATGGCAGATTACGAACACGGCTAAGACTTCTTATGGCAAAGGATAGAGAGCAAAGTAACCGGAAAAGATGTGCTGGGAAGTCCAGAGAAGTTACTACAGGCTTCCAATGTCCTTGGTCTGAAGCTGCAAAGAATCCTCTCTCTCTCTCTAGCGGCAAACTACAGGCATATTTAAGTACCTCTACCTGTGGAAGCCCATTTGAGTCTCAGGGTCCAAGATTTTTATGGGGAGCTGTTAAAATACACACATTATGCAGTACAATCAGCTACAGCAGCTGAGACTCAGGTCCCCAGCCGTGAGACCAGGTGGCCGTGTTGCGCAAAGGAACCTGACAAGCCAGTATGGCGTGTTCCATTTCTCCGGGTTCACCACAAAATCGTCACTAACATAAAAAACATTCCACAGGCCAAATTCCCAGGGCCTGCCAGGTCAGTCATGGTTTCCTTGGAGACATGCAAGAAATAAGCAACCAGACCCGCTGCAGAAACTTTTTCTCCCAAGGGTCTGTACGTCCTTGCTATCCCTTATTACCAACTCCCAGCTTACTGACAGAAGTAATACGAAGCTAGCTAAGTCCTGGCATGTGGGAAAATGTTTTTAAGACTATTGCACATCTAAATCATTTCCTCTAGTCTCTCTATCTACCCTTTCCAACACGTTCCCAGACTCCAATTTCTACAGTGGGCTGTTCTTTACAAACAAGTAGGCTACATTTAGGAAGCAACAGTTAATGCTGTTTGGAAGAAACACACGTGCTCAGTCGTGTCTGATGCTTTGCAACCCCATGGTCTGTAGCCCTACAGGCTCCTCTGTCCATGGGATTTCCCAGGCAAGAATACTGGAGTGGGTAGCCATGCCCTTCTCCAGGGGATCTTCCCAACCTAGGGATCAAACTTGGGGTCTCCTACATTGCAGGCAGATTCTTTACCATTTGAGCCACCAGGGAAGCCTACTAACCCCAACTGATATTACCTCCTGGAAATTTTCTATATCTAGCTCCTTCATTTCCTATAACCTCACTTCCTTGTTAATTACTCCTTCCTGGCTTCTCCGTCTCTCTCTTCCCAGGTCATTATTCATTACAGAAGTGCTGTCAGCCCCATTCTTTCTAGAAAGCAACACATCACACACCGAAGAATAGTTTCTGAAAAAGATCCCTTACGTGAGGTATCATAACCACTCAAGTCACTATATTCAGTTGTTTTCCTGTGTGTTATATATGTAACACATATAATATCAATTTTATTAAAAAATTAATTGATTCCTATCCCAAACTGAAAAATACGCCCAGTGGGATGGAATCTATTTCTTGGAACCCTTTGAACCATGGAACAGAAATAAGAATAACTGCTTCCTGTACCTCATCCTCTCTTTGCTTTATGACATCTGGACTCTTCTCCCAATCTTTTTCCTTTTTCAGCTGCTATATTCAGAGTCCTCTTCATTAGGTACTTCAGCTTAAATTTCAATCATGTAAAGACCACAGCTCAGTAAGGGACAGCAGGGACGGACTCCTTCTGCGGTAGACACGGTTCATAGGTCCCTTCTGTGGTTGTAGGCACAACTTATATGTGGCATGAACACAGAACATCAGCCTGAATATGAACTTTCAAACATTTAACTCATAACAATGATAACCTAAGGTATTCAAGTAAGATTGCACAAAAATTAAGAAAGCTCTTAACAAGTTGAGGGCTATACTGAATGAGGAAAAAGCTAACAGAACTTCTCCTAAACTGCTAAAAAAAACTTTACACACAAAAAAAATGTACTTCTGAGTGAAAACTGTCTAGATCAGTTTCTAAAGGGTGATGTCTTCAAATCTTCAAACTTACTAATTGTGGTATTTCTTAATGTATGCAAAGTACAGACATTACCAGCAATAGTAGCAGAAAAATCCTCATTAAAAGTGAACTGAAGCTAAACACTATGTGCTCCTTTCCCAGTGAGTAGTATACATATACATTTTGTTGTTGTAGGATGCACGGAAATCTTTTTGCTTCTTTCGTATTAAAAATAAAGTTTATATTTTGTTAAAGCAATAAATATATTTAAAAAATCAAATGTGCGAAATAATATATGTGAAAACAATGCTCCCTCTGACTCCAGATCCCCAGGCTCTAAAGCCAAGGCAACTATTATTATAGATTAACACTGGACTATTCTTCCAGAGATACTTAATGTGAATAGTAAATAGTAATAATTCTAAAGCTAACATCAAGGAACTATATTCAGTATCCTTTAATAAACCATAATGGAAAAGAATATGAAAAAGAGTGTATATGTATAACTGAATCACTTTTCTGTAGAACAGAAATTAATATAGCACTGTAAATCAGCTATACTTCAGTAAAATAAATTTAAAATAATAATAAAGCTAACATCATGTAAGGAAGTCAGTAGGCTCTTTTGAAATTATTTTTGAATCAACATGCCACTTTTCAAAGATTACATTAGATAGGCTATTAGTCCAACCCTGAATTACAACTGTATTTTTTGTTATACATAAGTGTTATGAATAGCTCCTACAGATATAATTTAAATGTCATGATCCCTAAATCTTAATTCTCATGTTATAACCACTACCATGAATGGCTCAAATAATCATTCCTTTCTCTGATTCTTCTATTTTCCCTATAACAGAAAGTTTTTCAGCCTCTAATACTTTCCACATAAATTTCCCCCCATATCTTTTATATCTTTGTTCTTTTAATCTAATTCTAGTATTTACTTTCAGCAGATAACAGGAAAAAATATTTCTACTGTCACTTCAGGCATTTCTTCAAGGTTGTCTCCCTGATGATGTCATTTCCATGACCAAAGGGTATTATGCTAAAGGATCTGGAATGTACACCAGAGTTAGAACATGCAAAAGATGCCACACCTCAGCTGCAGGTAGGTAATGAAGAACACAATCTTGTGTTTTCTCCAGCAGAATGGAAAAAATGAGGGCAGTCTAGAAGACAAAAGAAAATGAGATAAATTATTTGTTAAATAAATATTTCCAAAATGTGGCTATTTTATAGAACTAGCCCATTTAAAAACACTTGTAGCAAAATAAGGTTATAATTTTCCAGAAACATATATACTGAGTAAATCCAGATACACTGGTTTCCATAGATTAAAGAATCAAGAGAACCCCAATTCATGGAAATAAATTAGATAAGCAATTTTTTAAAATCTGTTACCCTCAGAGGCTAAATCAATATTCACTGAAATGCTGGATTAAATTAACCAAGCCAAGAGCAATTAATGAAACAATAGCTCCAATAAAGCCTCATTAAGTAATCAATTAGAATCATTACAAGGAACAAAAGATTTAGCAGAAAGCTCCTGGCCAGTAGCGTGAAAGTGAAGTCGCTCAGTTGCATCCAACTCTTTGTGACCCCATGGACTGGAGCCTACCAGGCTCCTCCGTCCATGGAATTTTCCAGGCAAGAGTACTGGAGTGGGTTGCCATTTCCTTCTCCAAGGGATTTTCCTGAGCCAGGGATTGAACCCGGGTCTCCTGCATTGCAGGCAGATACTTTACCATCTGAGCCACCTGGGAAGCTCGGCCAGTAGCATAAGTTTTATTTTTAAAAGACCATTTTTATTTTAACCAGAGCTGAAGGCATGAGGCATTTGCCCTTGAAAATAAGTAACAGTCTAAAGGAATATAGGAGGATTTCTCATAATTTTGATTTTGTGATTATTTGGATAATTACCATTCAGGAAATTCTAATTTTCCTTTAGAGGTGATTTTGTCAAATTCGCTGCAAGATTTCTCAGAAAAAGTAATTTTATAATATCCCAAGTTCTTAATTTCCCCCCCCTCTATGGGTACTGTTCTCCTTTCCAGTGATTATGAGCCAAGATTAACTAATATTTGTTTTACTCTTAAATTTTTAGGTGTATACTTATTTCATGTATCGCAGTATGACCTTGGGCAAGTTACTTAACTTATCTGGGTCCCCATATTGAAGTGAAGTAAAGTGAAAGTCGCTCAGTTGTGTCCAACTCTTTGCAACCCCATGGACTAGCCCATGGAATTCTCCAGGCCAGAATACTGGAGTGGGCAGCCTTTCCCTTCTCCAGGGGATCTTCCCAACCCAGGGATCAAACCCAGGTCTCCCGCATTGCAGGTGGATTCTTTACCAGCTGAGCCACAAGGGAAGCCCGTGATCCCCATATTATCACCTGTAAAAAGAAGTTAGTCTAGAGTTGATCTTTAACAGAGATTCTCAACCTCTTCACCATCTTTCCCTACAGACATTGTTAGGGGAACCATTGACTGAAACTGCCTGCCCTGGCCAGGCCAGATAGTAGCCATTTGCATGAGTTATCTTAAACAGGAGGTCCTACAAAGGAAGGCAGAACTAACAAGCTACCACCAACCCGAAGAATTCAGAAAAGTTCTAAAGCAGAGAAGAGAAGCCAGTCCCTGTCCTACCAACCTCCCAGAATCCTGCTTGCTGGAATCCATCTTGGCTGAGCAATGCTCACACACCCAGGGAGGACCCAGAGTCAGAATGATTGGCCAGAGACAACCGGGAAGCTAATCCTATCACCATAAGATCCAAGACTGTGGGCCATGCACGTAGCAGAGCTGTTCTCCTGGGTTCCCTTCCCCCTTTGCTCTCCACTTGGGCCCCCCTTCCCAATAAATCCTCTTGCTTTGTCAGCATGTGTCTCCTTGGACAATTCATCTCCCAGTGTTAGACAGAGCCCACTCTCAGGACCTGGAAGGGGTGCCCCTTTCTGCAACAACACAATGGTTACGATGAATTAACATCAGTAGTGGTTCACCCAGCTACTGGGTGAGGGCACCTGTTGCCTGTCCTGTCTTCCTTTAGGGGACATCACTGATCTAAGATTAGTGTTAACTATACAAGTCTGTGGAGAAGGAAATGGCATCCCACTCCAGTATTCTTACCTGGAAAATGGGGTTGCAAAGAGTCAGACATGACTGAATGACTTTTACTTATACAAGTCTATAGTGATCAGATTAAAAATGACCATCTGAAATTGTGTAACCTTGAGAGCAATTTTTTTGTTTTTCCTTCATTCAACCTATATTTACTCAGCACTGTGCAGGGCTCTGAGACAACAGGCACAGTTCTTGAATAAAATCATCTTTTTTGAAGTACTTAGTAAAAAAGAAAAAAAACATAATTTAAAGAGGGTTAAGCCTATGCTACCATGGCTTTCAATACATTACCTCTTCACCACACTTCTTTGTCCATTTGATGAAATTAATAGGAGAATCTCTACACCAGATTAAGCATAGCATATGTCAAGCACTGCCCCAAGCTTTAATCTCAAACTTGCAAAAGTAAGAGGTCAAAACTTCAGTTTACAGATTTTGGCTACTCTATGATTCTAGGCTATTGTTGGGTTTATTGCATATCTGCAAAAACATTTTAAGGTACGGTACCACTCACTGAGATAAAGGGGTATGGATGAGGACAAAATGTGCTGGCATCTCTTTTACCACACTTATGGATCAAGCTATTTCATTATTTGTACAGGTTAAATGATTTACACCTGCAATATCAACCATTTAATTTTGGACAGATTTACTAAGTTTCCCCAGCAAAATTAGGCCAGAGTTTCAATTCTGAACATGAATATAAATCTCTCTTCCCTAAATTTTAAACCCTTTCCCCTGCTTTTAGGAAACATAATTGCATAATTCAAACTCCTTCAATACTGTGACCTAGTTCCCCCTCCTGGTGTTATAAATGGCTTGTGTAACTATGGTAACCATCCAGGGAATACTGAATGTTTTTCTGGTCAGCAATATGCAAAGTATACCATATGTTTTATTTTTCTCTCTGGGATAACCAAAGTGGATAATACATGCTTGCTTTTCTTCTTAGTTATGGGAATGACATTTTATCATACTGAATTTTCTATGACGATAGACCAAGTCATTCACAGTAGCTCCGTTAAAAGGTTTTAGGATCGTCTCTTGCTGCTAGTGGTCATTCTAATTGCTGCACAGCACGATAACCCACAGCAGGATTGATTGTGTACACCAGTCTGTGCTGTCTACCTCATAAACATACAGGATAACAATACTAACATTAGCAATATTCCATCCTGAGAATCTGGTATTTTCTTAACTTCGTCCTTTAGTCCTAGATAAAGTGTTTCCTTAAAGCAAAAAACTAAAATGGAATCATCTTGGGGGTCTACTTAGATACCAAGAAGACTCATTTCCAGTTTTTAGTGATTTCATATGTCTTCTTTTTTGCTCTGTTTTCCTACAATTAAGGTGCGCTCTCGTGCTCTGCCGTGACTGACTCTTTGTGATCCCATGGACTGTGTAGCCTGCCAGATTCCTCTGTCCATGGGATTCTCCAGGTAAGCATACTGGAGCTGGGTTGCCATTTCCTCCTCCAGGGCATCTTCCTGACTCAAGGATTGAAACTCCATCTCCTGTATCTCCTGCATTGGCAGGTGGATTCTTTACCACTGAGCCACCTGGGAAGCCCCACAATTAAGGTATGCTACTTACATAATAAAGCAATCAAAAATGCTTTAAAATTGAGCTCACTGGAGATGTAGATTCTTAGTATTTGCGCTTATTGTTGTTGCCTATTGTACTAATGAACTGATTTCAAGTTTTAGGTTTTTTCAATATAATTAAAATGCTTCATTTGGACTTCTAGGACAAATTATACTCTAAAACAAATGCCTAGATTTTTAGAAGATTTATTTGCAATAGATGTAATTACATTTCTACAGGGGGCTATCAATTAGTAAACTTTCAATATGAAGATTTTGTTTAAAAGTGATTTCTTTGAATTTCACTGTATTTTACATAATGCTTTCCAACAATCCAAACATCTTTAGAAAAACACTGCTATCTGCTTCACTGAATTAAATAGGGAATTAACTGCCTCTTAGTGGTTAGAATGGAGAAGGCAATGGCACCCCACTCCAGTACTCTTGCCTGGAAAATCCCATGGACAGAGCCTGGTAGGCTGCAGTCCATGGGGTCTCGAAGAGTTGGACACGATTGAGCGACTTCACTTTCACTTTTCACTTTCATGCATTGGAGAAGGAAATGGCAACCCACTCCAGTGTTCTTGCCTGGAGAATCCCAGGGACAGCAGAGCCTGGTGGACTGCCATCTATGGGGTCGCACAGAGTCAGACACGACTGAAGTGACTTAGCTTAGCTTTAGTGGTTTAGAAAAGGCCTCAGTAGCCAAATGCAGTGTGGAACAACTGTGCCAAGTACACTCATCAAACAAACCAAGTGTGAAAAGGCATCAATTAGACAATAGGGAAATTTCAATTGTCTGGATATTAAATGATAGGTAACTTTTGAATGTGATAATGATGTTGTAGATTGTGTTCATATTTAAAGTATTTATGGAGAAAAATCATAATAATGCATAAAGGATAAGGGAGTGAAATATTATGGGCCATATATTGATAAATGTTCAAGCTGGTGAATGGTATATTTGGATTTATTGTACTATTACCTCTACTTTTGTGTGTGCTTGAAATTTTTCAAAGTTTTTAAAAATATTAAAAAGTAGAAAAAAAGAAAAGGATTTCAAATTTAATTGGCCTGACTCAAGCAGTAGCTGAGTTTTCTCAAGAGGTGTCTTTAGGAAACCTTCAGCACTGCTTGCTAGTTAAAGTTTTCCATCAGTTTGCAGAGAGTTGTTGTTTTTTTTTAAGAAGAGTTGTGTGTGTTTAGTTGCTCAATGGTGTTTTTAGTTGCTCAGTGTGTGTTTAGTTGCACCTTTTTGAGACTCCGTGGATTGCAGCCCACCAGGCTCCCTGTCCACGGGATTTTCCAGGCAAGAATACTGGAGTGGGTTGCCATTTCCTTCTCCAGGGGATCTTCTTGGCCCTGGGATTTGAACCTGTGCATCCCCTGCATTGGCAGGTGGGTTCTTTACCACTGTACCACCTGGGAACCCGCCTTCATAGTTTGAAGGGGCCTCCCGAATACCCTGCCAACCCTTTACAATATAAATAAGGGCCTCCAGGGACCTCTTGGGCTTCCCCTGTGGCTCAGCTGGTAAAGAATCCACCTGCAATGCAGGAGACCTGGGTTCAATCCCTGGGTTGGGAAGATCCCCTGGAGAAGGGAAGGGGTACCCATTCCAATATTCTGGCCTAGAGAATTCCTCATGGACTGTATAGTTCATGGGGTGGCAAAGAGTCTGACAGGACTGAGCAACTTTCACTTTCACTTTTTTCCAGGGACCTCTTAAAAATTTCCTACCAGGAACCTCTTACAGTAACAGATTTATAAATTAATGTTAACATCAGACAGTTCTACTAATTTGAAGGTGTCAGTAACTTATCTTTTTTAAGGTTACTTTTGTACTTTTTCACTTTCATACTGAAAAGCAAATAAGATGTCTTTTTTCTTTACTCATACAATTAAACGTCACCAATTAACTTCTATATTTTGGAGAATTGGGGACTTTTAAATATTGCATTTAGCAGGGTAAAGGAAAAGGCCCCAAATTTCCAGTTCAGTGACTATTGAGAAGAAAAGGACATGATAAATAACCAAGGTCAAGGGCTGAGTTTGGGGAGTACAGTGATTTTTTTTTCATCTCCCCCCACGCTCTGCTTTCACAACTATGGTAGGAATAAATGTTGATTATCTTTTATAAATCAGCATAGCAAGAAAGCACATCTCCAACAATTCACATACACACATATATTACCGTATCAGAGTGTTCTTTATAGGTTTAGAGCAACACAAGCTGAAAAGTCATTATTTAGATTTTTTGCTTCTTTTCAGCCTGTTCAATAGAATTGTGAAAGGTGAAACTAATGTTTTCATTTCCATATTCATCCTTCCTTCCTCGCATGCTGTTCATAGTTCCTGGAGGGAGTGCTTTAGGTATTATGAATCATTGCTTTCTCTCTCTCACTTCCAGTTTCTAACAATGTGTCATACCGGCCTGCAAATCACTTCTTAGGCTGAATAAAACCTATAGGCGCATTTTGTGTCAAATCTGAATCAGTAAATTATAGGGCATCTTGTATTATTTGGGGCCTTCATTAAAAACTGGCTGATTTAAATATATTAGTACACAAATTAGCAGAATTTAAGAAAAAGGTGATTAAAATTCAATTCTTAGCGGTGACTTTTTTGACAAGACCTGGCCACTTAATCTGAAAGACTTCCAGAATGACAACAAGAAAATCCCTAGGCAGTTCTCAAAAATATCAACACAATACACTGTACTGCCTAGGTTGATTTAATATTCGAGTGATCAAAACCTTGAAGCCTCACAGCACAAACACACGACAGTTTCTGAGTCCTGAGCCATGTTATCTTGTTCCCAAGACTCAAATTTCCAAGAGTGCTTTTTTTTCGGTTTGAAACTTAAAATATCCTCCAGATAAAGGTCTAGATTGCTCTTTGCATGTCAGTGGTTATGTACTATTAACAGCTGTTTCAAAAGGGCTCTAAATAGGTCACCAGACAGGTGGCCCACCACTGCGAACCAACTGCATGTAAGGAGAAATTCAAATTTATCGCCCATTCAGGTTTTCTTTTTAATGCAGAGGTACTACTCACAATAGTGCTTGTTTACACAGGCAATTGTTAAAGTTCCCCATGTATTTGTTCTCTTTACACCCATTTCTTTGAAAAAATACACGCTGTTATATATACACCGAGTCCATACGGAATTCAAATCAACTCCTCTGCTGGGCATTTCATTTAACACCAGACAGAAATTTAAACCGTGAGTGCCGATCACGTAAGACGAGGTAAGTGCCTGACTTCTCATTAGGTTTATCCCGGCGTCTCCATCACCCCTTCAAGCTGGGCCCACAGTGGTTTTGTTTTAGGTCGAAATGTTAAGTTGACCGTGCCCCTATCGCCGCCAGGAAGCCGTCACCTCCGATGTTTCAAGTTTAAACGTTCTGATCCCCGAGGGTAAAACATTAAAAACAAAAACAAAACAAAAAAAAAAACGTTGTCTGTTGGACAAACAGGTACAGGGCAGAGTCTACCTAAAATAAACGCGAGTCTTCAAAAGTTGGAGGGCGGACCAAACCTGCAGGTCCTGGGGCGGCGGGAGACCCCCCGCAAGGCCGGGCGCGGGACGAAGCCGAGAGGGAAGATCCCAAAGGCGGGCGGCCTAAGGCAGAAAGAGACGCAGGAGGCCGCGGGGGCGCCACCGCCTACCTCCGCGATCGGCCCCCGGTGCGCCAGGAGCCTGAAGGCCGCGGTGGGAGGAGGTCGGGGCCCGAGCGCGGCGCCGGCCCGGCGGGCACACCGCCGCCGCCGCCGCCGCCAAGCATGCCCGAGAGCCGCGCCCGCCGCGTCGTCCCCGCAGGCCGCCCTCAGGGTCGCGGCGGGAAGCGGCCGCCCGCTGCCGCTTTCTGAGGCTCTCCAGGGGCAGCGCTAGGCCGCACCTGATGGGGGCGGGGGCGGGGCGGAAAGTCGGTAACACCAGGCCGAGGGAGCGGGACCCAGCTTCCCTCTCCCTGAGGGAAGGGCGGAAGGAAGGCAGTCGCCCGCCCTCGCGCTACAGTCCCATTCAGACACTGAGCGGAGAGGCGGCGGGGCCGTGCTGCCCCTTTAAGAGGAGGCGGGGCGCAGCCTGCCGTTTGGCCGCCCTCCGCACCCTCCCCCCGCCCGGGCCGAGAGTTGACAGACCAATCGCCCGGGTGGCGGAGGGAAGGCGGGAGAATGCGAACCCTGCGGTAGGGCGGTAGGGGCGGGCCCCCGGGCCTCCTCTAGAGGGAGCCCTGCGCAGGCGCAGAGGCGGCCGCAGCCGGAGGGGCGGGGGCAGCCCAGCGGGAGAGACTCTTCGGCAGGCGCGGGAGGGTGATTGGGGGAAAAGCGGGCAGCGAGAGGCTTGTCATGGGGATCCGAGTTACGGGGCGGCACTGGTAGCATCTGGGGCCTCCCGGGGGGACCGGAAGTGTCAACGCTCGGGACCCCGGCGCCAGCTCCGCTAAGGGAGATCGGGAGTGGGAGGGTCCCCGCTGCTCTAGTCCTGGGAAGGGAGGGGGAAAGGAGGGAGCCGCGATCTCGCCCCGCCCCTGGGCTTGTTACGGCGGGGGCGGGGAGTGAGGGCTTCTTTCGGGGGGGAGGGAGCGGAGATCGGGGGACTCAGCAGTGCCCTCCCGAGCGGCGGCCGGTGTCCCCGCGGCGCCGGGCTGCCGAGCCGAGGAGCCGCGGCGGCCGTGGCTGTTGCATGTGTGGCTGCTGGATGCGGAGGCGGCGGCGGCGGTGGCGGCGGCGGCGGCAGCAGCGGCAGGATGTTAGGGCAGCAGCAGCAGCAGCAGCAGCAGCAACTCTACTCGTCGGCCGCGCTCCTGACCGGCGAGCGGAGCCGGCTCCTCACCTGCTACGTGCAGGACTACCTCGAGTGTGTGGAGTCGCTGCCCCACGACATGCAGAGGAACGTGTCCGTGCTGCGGGAGCTGGACAACAAATATCAAGGTAGGGGCCGCGGGTCCTCCACCCCGACTCGGGGCCCGGGCACGGTCGCTCGGAGCCTGCCCCAGGGAAAGTGCCACTTTTCCAGCTCACCCCGAGTGTACACAGTGTGTGTGGGGGTCTGGCATGTGGGACCCGGGGCAGCGGGCCCCCGCAGGTGGGGTTCGCGGCCCTCCCCCTTCCCCCGCTGCGGACTTCTTGTGTGGGGGGGTTTGAGGGTGGAAGGGAGCGGTGGCCGCCCGTCAGCCCCCGCTGCAGACCCAGCGGCTGTAGCCGCTGTGAAGACGAAATCAGCCATTTTTAAGCAGCAAGCTCATTTGTTCCGGGTGTTCGCCCGCCGGGTGCCGCAGACCCCTCGGCGCCCCGGCCCGGGGAGCGTGCAGCCGGGCGGTGGAGGGACGGGTGCCGTGGGGAGTGAGCGGCCGGCCGCAGCCGGACTCCCGCGGGCCCACAGGGCCGGGCTTCCTTCAGCCCAGCCCGCCTCAGGCCCCCACCCCCTGAGCGCAGATGCACTGGAACGTGCTGGGGGGGAGGGGGCGAGGGCGGACTGCGAAGGCGGCCTCCGGGGAGGTCCCTCCCCTGGCGGTCCGGAGCTCCGGGCTCGGGAATCGAGTCTTCCCCCGTCTCCCGCCCCAGGGAAAGTTCCGGGCCGCAGCCTTTCCCGGCTGCTACAGCCGAATGGTTGAAAGGCTAGGGGGCTCCCCATGGGGGAGCCGAGGGGTGTGTGTATGTGTGTGTCTCTGTGTGTGGGGCGAGGAGGACCCCTACCCCCCGCCTGGGGGCGGGGCTTGCAAGGTGACGTAGATGTGGGCGGGGCGCGGGCACGCGCGCTCCCGCCCGTCCGGAAAATGGCTCGTCGAGGGCAGGCTCGGGCGGCTGTGCAGGACGTTAGCTCGCCGTCGGCGCAGTCAGCGTTGGGATTCGGGACACGTTTGTCTGTGAATTTTCGACTCCACCTCCCCCCCCCCCCGCCCCAATCACTCAAATCACGACAGAAATACAGTCAGCCTCCGGGACCGTCGCCGATCCCGGCACCGCGTAGGTTCCGGGCCCTGCGTCACTTCCGGGTCCCCTAAGGGTGTGAGCTGGTTGACTGGGCAACCGCCTGGCGTCTCTCAACTCCGGAGTCCCTCCTTCGCCGAGTTTAAATGCTGTGGCAAAAGCCGCCCTTTGTGGTCAGACCCAGACAGCTAGGACAGGGAATCGACTTTTCTTACAGAGCGTGTTATTTGTTATTTGTCATTGGTGACCCTTTCACCTGCAACTGCAAGGGGAGGAGTTAACTTAAATGGGGAGCCGTTTGCGGTTAATAATCCCGAATCAAGCAACCGACCTTGGACCTGATGTGAAATCAGCCCTCTGAACTTTAAAAAGATAACTTCTTGGACCCATTCTCAGTTTTTCGACCCGTCGCTAATCCTACAATTTAGTGTCTTAACGCATTTCTGGGGTGGTATTTTGGGGCCTGCAGCCTGATAGAATATTTAGTTGTCTCTGTGTCTTGTTTCTTAACCTATTAAAAAACAGTTTAAAGGCAGTTTATTTCTGCCTTTTGAATCCATATTGACAGGACTGGTCTCTTTTGGGGTGGGGGAAGTGATTAATACAGATTACTTACTGGTTGTCAGTTGCTGCACTGCGTTCAGAACATTATCCCATTTAATCTTCACAGCTCAATGAAGTAAACATTCATTTTTCAGACAAATTTAAATTTACAAGGAGTTTGAGTAACTTGTCCAATTAAGCGGGGAATGTTTGACTCCACAGCGGGGCTTCTTCAGGTGCACATGGTCGTTTCTAAAGTATTTAAATCTTTTTTTTTAATGCTCTCCAAAGGTGTTTTCTATAGACATGGAGCACATACCTGAATTGTAACCTAAAGATATTACATGTGTGCCTCAGAGTTGTATGTGGAACCTTTTTAGTTTTCCAATGATAACTCTGAAGTTTGTAAAACTTGGATGCTTTTACATTTCTTTAAAGACCTGTTTGAGTTCACAGAAGTTAAGATACTTTAATTTGAATTGGCGAGCGATAATTTGTTATAGGAAATATGCAGTCTTGACCATGTAGATTTGACCACGTGAGAAACAGTATTGGGCCTTGAAAGACTGCTAAGTCGCTTCAGTCGTGTCCGACTCTGTGTGACCCCATAGACGGCAGCCCACCAGGCTCCCCCGTCCCTGGGATTCTCCAGGCAAGAACACTGGAGTGGGTTGCCATTTCCTTCTCCAATGCATGAAAGTGAAAAGTGAAAGTGAAGTCGCTCAGTCATGTCGGACTTTTAGCGACCCCATGGACTTCAGCCTACCAGGCTCCTCCCTCCATGGAATTTTCCAGGCAAGAGTACTGGAGTGGGGTGCCATTGAGAGATTATAAAAAGTTGTAGCTCCCTTAAGACTATCAGATCAGATCAGTCGCTCAGTCGTGTCGGCTCTTTGCGACCCCATGAATCGCAGCACGCCAGGCCTCCCTGTCCATCACCAACTCCCGGAGTTCACTGAGACTCACTTCCATCGAGTCAGTGATGCCCTCCAGCCATCTCTTCCTCTGTCGTCCCCTTCTCCTCCTGCCCCTAATCCCTCCCAGCATCAGAGTCTTTTCCAATGAGTCAACTCTTCGCATGAGGTTCGTTTCAAAAGTAATACAAAAACAGTGATCTAGTTTCACTCTATGCACATGCTTCCTAAGCTCAACTTTCAGTTTTCTGTTAGCTTTGTATACTTGTGTGTTTTTGATTTTTCATGTCTTTAATTTCTTTGCTAGTTCTTAAGTATTTTTTGCTTTTTTATTTCATATTTACAGTAATAGTGATATAAGTTATTTAGACAGTCAAATTTTTTTCCTATTTCATACATTTTCAGAAATTACTGAAGAACCCTAAAAGTAGACTTAAAAACTTTTAAAGATAGAGGAATGAAGAAAACAATTGCATAATTGAATGAAGTATTTATTATGTGTGTGTTAGCCGCTCAGTCGTATCTGACCCTTTGCGATGTCAAGGACTGTATCCTGTCAGTTTCCTCTGTCCATGGAATTCTCCAGGCAAGAAAACTGGAATGGGTTGCCATTTCCTTCTCCAGGGGATCTTCCTGACCCAGGGATTGAACCCAGGTCTCCTGCATTGCAGGCAGAATCTACCGTTTGAGCTATCAGGGAAGCCCAGTTTATTATGGGGTATTGTTATTAGAGAACCTCAATTTTTGTTCCGGTATTCTTGTTCATAATTTCCTTCATAATCAAAGGTTATTTACACCTTTGAGCTAAAATTTCGAATTTAATATCCAGTGCCTTCCATGCAGGTGTGTAGAATGTGCTTAAAGGGTAGAGCCAAACTGACAGGTATGGTGCAGTTCAAAGTCTAGGGTGGTTACCTGTTGAGTTTCAGTGTCTTCACATGCAGAAGTGGTGGCTTGCTCACAGGATTGTGATCATGAGAAAGTTGCATGGAAGGGACTCAGTGAGTGTTAGTGGCCTTTCTTCCGTCACTATGTAATTAAGGTGTCTTGCAAAGGTGAATTTTTACCTCATATATAGTATCTGTGTTACTATAATTAGCTTCTAATTCCTGATTATTGGATAAGGCTGCCTTTATTTTTTAAACTTCAATTTTTGTATGTCTGAGGGGAAAATATAGAACTTTTTTTTCCTGGAAGAAAGTTGAGTTCTAAAGAAATCCACTTACATACCTAGCTGGGAAAATGAGCAAGATGTGAACATTATTTAAAAATACTCTGTGCGGGTGTGAGTACCCTCAGACATGTGGGGGCACATTGTCCAGTAAATAGTTGTCCTTTGTGTGAGTACCTACAGTTTCCAAGGAGGTTCTGTTTCATAAGTTGTGTTGAATACATGCTCTATGTTACCTTACTTGGAGACACCCCCCAATGTATGTTACTCATCTAACATTTTTGTTCTTGTCGTTAGAGTAATGACATTAGAAGATAAAACAGTGATATGGCATGTGGTGTGATAAATTCCAAGTTAATTTTTGTTTCTGCGCTGTTTCTAAGAACTCTTTCAGGTAGCATTGTATCTCATAAGAACAAGAAAGAGGACAGATTTGAATAAGACACTTATGTAAATTTGGTGACATCTGGAACTATATTTTCAGATTTTTGTATGTCTTCTAATGACTCAGCCATTTTTAGTTGATTTAAGTGTATCCCACATTCTCTAAAGTACCTAAATCAGCAGATCAAAAAACTGAGGACCAAATGCTGAGTTATCTACAAAAGCACAGTGACCCATTGCTGACTTAACTATAATTTTGTTAATAGCTTAGTCAGTTGATGCCAGAACCTGAACCTAAACCTGTTCTGGAAATAGTTTGATTTTCAGCGTCTCCCATGTGATGCAATAAAAGAGCCATTCAAGCGAATATCATGGAAAGCTAAGAGTTATTTGTGTCTGCTTTGCTTAATCTCCAGGGGATGATCTGAAAGTCGAGGTAGAGAGTGCCTCTGGGGCCATGTAGCAAGTCACGGATTGAACTGTCTAGCCTAGTCCCGGTGAAAGACTTATTTTTAATTAGCCACACATCTTTTGTCCTTTCTAGTGTAGATTAATGAATATTAGGGAGGGCTCATTCTTTTTATTAGCTTATTTCTAAAAGTACTTTCATGTTGGATAATGTGTGGTCTTGGTAAGGACAATAAAATGTTTTTACTGTATTCATACTGTGCAGGAATGTGGTTTTATGGTTGAGTTCTTTTTTTTTTTGAGTTCTTTCTTACTGTACCAGTTCTGGGAAAAATAACTAACTTGAAAAATGTTATATGTGCCAACGTGCATTTTCTTTTTTTTCTGATTTTTTTCTTTTCTTTTTTTAGAAACATTAAAGGAAATTGATGATGTCTATGAAAAATATAAGAAAGAAGATGATTCAAACCAGAAAAAACGCCTCCAGCAGCATCTCCAGAGGGCATTAATCAATAGTCAAGAACTGGGAGATGAAAAAATTCAAATTGTCACACAGATGCTCGAATTGGTGGAAAACCGGGCAAGGCAAATGGAGCTCCACTCCCAGTGTTTTCAAGATCCAGCCGAAAGTGAGCGAGCTGCGGATAAAGCGAAGATGGACTCCAGCCAACCAGAACGGTCTTCCAGAAGGCCCCGCCGGCAGCGGACCAGTGAAAGCCGCGACCTGTGCCACATGACGAACGGGATCGAGGACTGTGACGATCAGCCCCCCAAAGAAAAGAAATCCAAGTCCGCCAAGAAAAAGAAACGCTCCAAGGCCAAGCAGGAAAGAGAAGCTTCCCCCGTCGAGTTTGCAATAGATCCCAACGAACCTACATACTGTTTATGTAACCAAGTGTCTTACGGGGAAATGATCGGATGTGACAATGAACAGTGTCCAATCGAATGGTTTCACTTTTCGTGTGTTTCACTTACCTATAAACCAAAGGGGAAATGGTATTGCCCAAAGTGCAGGGGAGATAATGAGAAAACAATGGACAAAAGTACTGAAAAGACAAAAAAGGAAAGAAGATCGAGGTAGTTAAAGGCCATCCACATTTTAAAGGGTTGTCTTTTATATAATGCTTTCAGAATTTACTTTCAGAAAATGTTTTAGGGTAAATGCATAAGACTATGCAATAATTTTTAATCATTAGTATTAATGGTGTATTAAAAGTTGTTGTACTTTGTCTGTGACCTTAATTTTCTGCACTGAATTACCAAATATTTTAAACCAGGTAGTCTTCAGATCGCCTGATGAAAGGAGCAGGGACTAGAAAAGGGTGGCTTGAACATGATAAAAACTTCACACACCATGCCTATTTCATCTTCACTGAAACTGCAATGCTAATTTGGGGGGAAACACCAAAGTTTTGCTAGCATTTTAGTTCTGTGTGCTTAAAAAAGTTTAGATACAGTTGAGAGTTCTCTGTAAGCCTTCAGGTTATCTTGGATAATTTAAAATATGAACACTATACCATTCAGAGCTTCTTTCTCCCTGGCCCCATTTACACATACACTTGTTGATCTCTAGTCTTCCAAGAATTTAAGGAACTAGAGATAAGAATTTGGGATTCCATGTGGAATAATGTGCTCTTATCGGAGTATTTGCTGCTGTATTTTCCATAGTAGCGTTTTGATACACTGTCAGTAGCCAGTTTATAAATACCTTGCTGCTGCTTCACAGCTACATTGAGTCTAGTGCTTCATAAGGGAGTTGTTTTGTTTTAATTGAGGCTGGTAGGAGCAATTAGAATACCAAAAATGCTGCCATGGGCTTGTATTGGCAAAATTTGGGTTATGCAGTATCATGGTTCAAGGCACTTGAGCAATTTTAAAGAAGCATCTTTGTTAAGTATTTTTCATGTTGACCCATGGCTGGGATGCCTGGTCACAGGCCTATCAGCGGGAAAAAGGTGTATACTAGTCTTTAAATATTGCCTTTATGTCAAACAGTAGTTTAAGTAGTTTTGCTAGTGGCTGTAGTTTGTTTCTGTCCCAATCAGAAATTATATATTATTTTAAGTAATAGTGTATTTACTTTCTTAACTTTCTGGAATTGGTGCTGTTTGGTGTCTTCATGTTTAATGAACTAATTTCATTATAACAATGCAATTAATAATGTATTTGTAAATTGAATTTTCCAAGATTAATATTTTAAGGGTGAGCATCTTGATGGATACATATCCATATATTTGGAGAATTTTTGGTTTTTCAGGGGTGGGGGCAGTGGATTGAGTAGTCCTTAAATCTATATGTAACATACTTTTTAGTCCTCATTTCTTCCTAATCTGATGATCTGAATTCTTTTTGATTAACATGTGAAAAATCCTGTTTGCTTGTTTGGAAAAAAGAAAAAAAAAAGAAAAAAGTGTTTTTCTCTTCTAGTTCTCCTGTGTGACTTTTAGGCATAACGTTTCAGCTCATCTGGGTGTCAGGCTGCTCATCTGTAGTATGCAGTTGCCTTAAGTATCTCTATGGTTCTTTTGAAATCTATAGAGTATTTTCTATTGTAGTAATGGGCTGCCCTGGTGGTTCAGAAAGTAAAGAATCCGCCTGCAATATAGGAGACTCAGGTTTGATCCTTGAGTCGGGAAGATCCCCTGGAGGAGGAAATGGCAACCCACTCCAGTGGGTTGCCTTGAAAATCCCAGGGAAATCCCATTCACAGAGGAGCCTGGTGGGCTACAGTCCATGGGGTCACAAAGAGTCAGACACAATTGAGCAACTAACACTCAGGGATTTAAATAATCAACTTGTTTTTCACTAATTTTGTCCTTCATTCTGAGGTATGAGGACAGTTCAAAGGTGAGCTTAGAGATGGGTAAACACACAGTATTTGATTAGCTTCTGTCCTAAGGATATTTTGATTGATGACTACAGTTGATTATGTTGAGCAAGAAATATTGAATTGTGGAGAAATCCTTTTCTCTTCTGAGATACAGCATTTTGTCTTAGTGATTATGTCCTTGTGACCCGGATAGAGCTGCCTACCTGCCACTGTTGAAAACAGCAGTATGTGCAAAGCCCCCCAAAACTCGCAGGTGTGACTCATAGAGGTCAACACTTCTGTGCATCAATTTGCCTCAGCATGTGGGGGAAAAGAAGAACCTACAAATTGAAGTCTCCAAATTTGGATTAAGCTTGACAGGAAAAGCAACGGAAAGTCCTGAAAGGTGTGTTCTCTTTCAGACCCAATGTTTGAAACACTTATTTTTATGAATTTCTTTTTTGTTTTCTGTACCACACAGGAAATAGAAGCCTTAAGTTTGTATAACATTATGACTGGCATTACTTTTTTTAAGTAGCAGATTTCATATACTATTTCAGTGCATGCTTACCAACTCATAGTATGTACCAATGGTTCGCCAACTTGTCTCACATTGGTATTAACCTCAGGAGCTTCACAAAATACTGATACTTGGGGCCCACCCTTAGCAGTTGTGATTTAACTCATCTGTTATTAAATGTAGTTTTAATATTACAATTTTTAAGACCCCTAATGTACAGAAAAGTAGAGCCTCTGCCATGCTATGAAACTCTGGGCCGATTGAAAACCGCTAGTGGATTCTCTGCATCTAGGTTTGTGTGCCTGAAGCACAGGTAAGTGTGGATACATACCTGGGAGTTTTGTCCCTGGATCCTTGAAGTTCCACCAACAATACTTGAAGAATCAGTATTTGGGTGCTTCTTGTTTTCTCAATAGTGATTATTAAAAAAAGAAACAGTTCCTATTCATGGACCAGACAGTCTAGGGGTGAATATATCATATATGTATATATATAAAGAGAGAGTATAGATAGTTCCAGGTACTGGGAATAAAGTGGGCTTCCCTGGCTCAGAGGAAAAGAAACCACCTGCTGTTTGAGGAGACGTGAGTTTGATCCGTGGGTCGGGAGGATCCCCTGGAGAAGGAAATGGCAACCCACTCCTGGAAGATCTTGCTTGGGAGATCCCATGGACAAATGAACCCGACAGGCTACAGTCCGTGGGGTCACCAAGAGCCGGACAGGACTTAGTGACTTGAGCACCCACACACTGGTGTTAGATCCCAAGAGGAAAGGACAGTAAGGAGATGGAAAATGAGTAGAAAGGGAGGTGAGTCTTACAGTTATGTAGTTAAAGACAGTCTCTAAGGAAGTGATCATTAAGCTGAGACCAGAAATAAGGAAGTGAGGCAGGCAAAGAATTTTAGAGGAGGGAGAAATGGAACAGGCATGTCAGTTTGACTAGAGCATTTGACGCAATGGGGGAGGGCCTTCCTGGTAGCCATGGTAGAAAATGTGTGCAAATTTATCACAGGGAGCCTTGGTGAAGATAGGGAGATACAGGAGACAGGTCTTTCTGCCAAAAATTTTACTGGCTTAGACTAGGGTGGGAACAGTGGAGGTGGTGGTGGGTGGTAGGACTCTGTGTTTAAAGGTACAGGTGTTTGGAGCACTTTGGCCCAGAAGCATGACTCGAGTGTTGGGCTTGAGAGATCTAGATTTATGTTTTGCACTTACATTCGAGGTGCCTGATAGAATTCTAGTGGGATTCCATCATGGAGTTGGGGGGCTGACGCTAGGGGAAGATACGGGAAATTAAACATTGGGGAGTTTGCCTAGGAAGGGAGTTTAAAGTCATGTGACTGAAATCACTCATGTAAATACATCAGTGCTGCTCAAATTTTAACAAACTTGTGAGTCATCTAATTTTCTGCAAATGCAGATCGTGACTCAGTAGGCCTGGCGTGGGGCCTGAGATCCTACGTTTCTAGATCCTACAAACTCCTAGGTGGACACTGCTAGTTCAGGAACCCACATTTTGAGTAGCGACCATGTACATCCAGAAAAGGGAGGCGTGGACCTGCCTGACGGTACCACAGTGTTTGAAAGGGGCCAGCCAAAGGAGACTCCAAGTTCTGGGTGAGAGAAACCGGAAACATAACGACACCAGAAACAAAAGTGAGGAAAGTGTTTCAGGAAAGGAGTGATCTTTCAAGTGGTTATCAAGTTAGGTGAGGACTGAGAACTCATGGTTAGGTGGGGGAGACTTAAGTTTAACAGGCTGCAGGGTTTGGGGTGAAGGCTTGGCTGGGATAAATTGGGCCAGCTCCATTACTTTTTGGGGGAGCCAAGCTCCGGGGCAGGTGAAACTTCCTAGCCCAGGGGTCAAATGTACACCCCTGGCATTAGAAGCGCGGAGTCCTAACCACTGGACTTTACCAGGGAAGTCCGGAGCAGAAGATTGCAGCAGAGCCAGCAACTCCAGTTCTCACATCAAGGGAATAGCAGTGGGATGAGGGGCCGGGCAGCTCAGGGAGGGTTCTAACTGAAGGAGACAGCCACATGATTATGTGCTATATGGAATACTGCATTAGAAGGGGACAGATGAGACCTCTGGAGACCAGCGGGTTACTGCAGGCGTGGAGTCCGAGTGGGCAGGCAGGAAGGAGCGAGAGCTAAGACTGTGAGGGCTTAGCCTCAGGCCCAGGGAAAGTGCCAGCTAAGGCGCAGAAGGGAGGGTGGTATTTTTGCTCATTAATTCAAATATCTATTGCATATCCATTAAGGTGGTGATGGTTTAGTCACTAAGTCGTATCTGACTCTCTGCGACCCCTGGACTGTAGCCCGCCTGGCTCCTCTGTTCTTGGGATTCTCCAGACAAAAATACTAGAGTGGGTAGCCATTCCCTCCTCCAAGGGATCTTCCTGACCCAGGCATCGAACCCAGGTCTCCTGCATCACAGGCAGATTCTTTACTGACTGCATACCTGTTGTACCTGTACTGTATTTACAAGGCACTATTTTCAGTACTAAGGATTTCCCTGGTGGCTCAGACGGTAAAGCGTCTGTCTACAATGTGGGAGACCTGGGTTCGATCCCTGGGTAGGGAACATCTCCTGGAGAGGGAAATGGCAACCCGCTCCAGTACTCTTGCCTGGAGAATCCCATGGATGGAGGAGCCTGGTGGGCTACAGTCCATGGGGTCTGTACTGAGGCTAAAGCATTTTCAGTACTGAGGCTAAAGCAGTGACTGGAATGATAAGTCTGTAAAGCTAGAGGTGCTTAAGTTCTGGAGTGAATGGGCGTCAGTGCAGAGAGCTTGCTAGATTTAGTCCTGGGAAAATGGGATTGTCCTCACAGCTTCCGTGTTGCCCGTGAAGAGCTGAGACGGGAAAGGTAGTGGAAGTCTGCAGGCATTGGTGGGAGGTGTGTGTCAGCTCTCACTGGGGAGACAGGGCAGGTGATTGGGCCCAGAGTGCCGGTTGGAGCACAAGGGCAACTGGAGTCTCTGGTCGTAACCTTCAGATGAACTCATTTTGTTGCCTGGATGCAGGTGTGAAAAAAGAGGTGGACAGGAGAACTGAAAATTGCAAAATTTCTGCACAGTGGGTGGTTTAGTCGCTAAGTCGTGTCTGACTCTTGCGACCCCATGGACTATATAGCTCACCAGGCTCCTCTGCCCATGGGATTCTCCCGGTGAGGATACTGGAGTGGGTTGCAATTTCCTTCACCAGAGGATCTTCCCGCCCCAGAGACTGAACCCAGGTCTCCTGCACTGAAGGCAGATTCTTTACCTACTTGGTTATGAGGGAATCCCTCTACACAGTAGGCACTTGGGAAAATGGCACCCCCCCATCCTTTTATATACCCACAGGTGGCTTCCTCTGAGAAATCTGTCTTCCTCTCTCCCACCTGAAATAAGAGGAGCAATTGGTATTAATAAACTCCACAGCCCTTCATCCCTTAAATCAAGTCCTTAGGGTTTGATATCACTCAAAATCTATTTTAAGTAAACTACAAGTTATCTCGAAATTGCTAGGTTGCCTAAACTCGACATCAGTTAGAGAAACCAAACCTCCTTTGCTGCTGCTGTTCAGTCGCTCAGTCGTGTCTGACTCTGTGACCCCATGGACTGTAGCCCGCCAGGCTCCTCTGTCCATGGGATTTCCCAGGCAAGAAGACTGGAGTGGGTTGCTGTTTCCTTCTCCAGGGGATCTTCCCCACCCAGGGATCAAACCCTGGTCTCCTGCTGGGCAGGCAAATTCCTTACTGATCAGAGCCACTTGAGGAGCCCACAGCATGCAGCCAGGGCTCTGGACTGGACTCCTGCTGTGGGCTCCTCTGGGATCCCCGTCAGGTCACCTGTCCTTGGCTTGCAGTTTGCTCAGCTGTAAAATGAGTGAAGAAATGGTTATCTTGAAAATGTGGTTATTGTTATCCATGCCTCAGCATTACTCGTAGGAGAGAATTTTGGTCACAAAGTTCTCTAACTGGTTAGTTCACTAACTAGTTTATAATATAGCAGGATTTCTTGTTTTGGCCATGCCACAGGCAGGATCTTAGTTCCCCAAGCAGTGATGGAACCCACGCCCCCTGCAATGGACTCACAGAGTCCTAACCACTGGCCCGCCAGGGAGGTCCTAAAATAACAGCTTTTAATCCATGTATATGGTTCAGTTCAATTCAGTTGCTCAGTTGTGTCTGACTCTTTGCGACCCCATGGACTGCAGCACACCAGGCCTCCCTGTCCATCACCAATTCCTGGAGTTTACTCAAACTCATGTCCATCGAGTCGGTGATGCCATCCAACCATCTCATCCTGTTATCCCCTTCTCCTCCCCAGCATCAGGGTCTTTTCAAATGAGTCAGCTCTTCGCATCAGGTGGCCAAAAGATTGGAGTTTCAGCTTCAGCGTCAGTCCTTCCAATGAATATTCAGGACTGATTTTCTTTAGGACGGACTGGTTGGATCTCCTTGCAGTCCAAGGGACTCTCAAGAACCAAGACCTTTTAAGCAGCATTTTCTAAACAGCAGACACTAGAATGAGCCTGATATGTTTTTGCCATTTCCATAAACCATTCTAATTTTGTGTTTCAATGTCTATTTACTCTATATTTTTCTTGTAAGAAAACAAAAAGACTCACTTTGTGATGTCAGTTTATTTTTAAAAGGTAAATGGAAAATTAGTATTGTTTTCTATGAGTGAAACACTATAAAATATAATGAAAACAAAGCTGTGTTATTAAACTCCAGCTCGATAGTATTACCTGTGAAAGCAGAGGCCCAAATCACCCCTCTGTTTTGGGACCTTTTTCTGTTTTTTTTTTTAACATGTGGATTTTTTTCTTCCCTGTTCTTGACTGTCTTCAGATAGCAGCATTTTGCTATATACTTGGCTTTGAACAGCAAGATCGAATTATTTGACCAGGGCCCTTAGCTTATTTTTACAGGGACACTAATCTTAAAAACTCCCCACATATAAATGGTGGTGTCGGGCCAACTGGCTGGCTTTCCCCAGGGGCTCAGATTTTCGATGCGTGATAGAGGCTGATGGCCTCAGTGGGAAGCAGTGCTTTTGGTACTGAGAGGAGAACTTGCTGTTTTACTTACCAAGGTTGTAACTTGGTAGCAGATAATCCCAAGCCTTGAAAACAGACGGTTTTGTGCTTTTGTGCCTTCCCGAAACATAACATCCTCCAAACGGCAGAAAGTTTCTTCACGGGTTTTTAGAGCGTGTTTGCCTTTTGGCTTTTGTAAATTCATATTTCCTATCAATTTGAAATTCTCACAGATTTACTGATTGTAAACTCTGGCAAAATAGTAATTGAAAAGTTACTCAGTTTTGACTACAAAAAATTTGTAATAGCTTTGGGTCCGAATTCATGGTGCCTACATATTGCCCCGAGTATTTTCTACACCCACATCAGTTTCGTGTTACTTCAGGGTAATTCTGACTAAATTTAAGGTGTAATTTAGTGGAATTTTTCTAATTGTACCATGAAAAACAAAGAAGCTTCCAATGGCTGGTTAAGAGAAGAAAAAAATGATGAATCTAAAAGGAAAGGATCTAAATACTTTTCTTTCTACTTAACTCTTTATTAAAATTCATCTTAAGTAGATTTCTCTTTCCAGTAGTAGATTAAATTCTTAATTATCTGGAACTGAGATTTTAAAGCTTTCTTAAAAACGTCACTCTCACACCATTTGAAGATCTGAAACTAGGCATGGCTCCTTTTGAGCCGAGAGTACCTTTAGGATTGTGGAAAAGCACTTTTGTGCAGAGCTACTTTATGTGTGAGAGAGTTTGCGGTACCTTAACAAGCGGTTGGTTAATTTAGTGTGTTGTGAAACAGAAGCTAAAGGTGAATTTTACTTCTCTACATGCAGGATTAAGGTAGATGATTTGTTGCGGGTTTTTGATTTGTTTTTACCAGATCCTTGAATCTTTGTTTTACTTGTAATGCTCCACTGAGGTCAGTCCTTCTCAGGGTATAGGATGCAAATGGTAAGCTATAAAAGGGAGTATTATTGCACAAAATCGTTTGTAAATGGTCCCCAGGCATAAGCTGAGTGTCATTTGTTTCCTTAACATATTTTCCCATTTCAGACCTACCTTGTCCTGACTCTTGACATTAATAAGACAATTCAAAGATGATCTAAGTAGCCTGAAAAAATATTTTGCAAAATCATATCACATAGAACTGGAAGAGCATTCCTGTGGTAACTAAGCAACATCTTCTGTCTTGGGGGTGGGATTCTGCTCCAAACCAGAGTTTCTCAAAGTGTTCCATGGATCCTAGAGTGCTAATCTGCCCGACAAAGCTGGGGTAACCTGCATGTTATACCCCACTTCTTAGAGATTCTGGAGAAGGGAATGGCAACCCACTCCAGTATTCTTGCCTGAAGAATCTTATGGACAGAGGAGCCTGGCAGGCTACCGTCCATGAGATTGCAAAGAGTCGGACACGGCTTGTGTGTGTGTGTGTGTGTGTGTGTGTGTGTGTGTGTGTTTTGGCTGCACCATGCAACATATGGGATCTTAGTTTCCCCCACCAGGGATCGAACCCATGCCCCCTGCACCGGAAGCATGGAGTCTTAAGACCTTGACTGCCTGCAAATTCCGAAAGGTACATATTAGAGGTTCTGAGAAATCTTGCCACTGTAATACCTACTCAAACTCATTACTTGCTTCCCCTATAATACCTACTCATATCCCAAGGAAGTAGGGGGCATTTCATACTTTTTGAGAATATTGCCCTAAACCATCCATCAAATATTCTGGATAATTGTACTGTATAGGGAGTTACACCCAAGCCTTGCCCTTGCAATATATCCTCAGTATTGATACCATTCACACCATTATTTAGGAGACATTAATCAGGGGTAGGAACTTAACATTCTTTCTGTTAGGCAGTAATACTTAATTGCGTGGAGGAAGTCTACATGTTTTAAGCCTTCCTAAATGAATCTGATGCAACAAATAACAATACTGTCTAAATAAGAATTATCTGTAGCCTGTTATCTCAACCTTGAAAATAATTTAACTTGTTCAGTTTCTTGATAAGTAGAACTGGCCTAGATTTCTTAGGTACACAGGGATTGTCGCCTTCCTATTTTAATCGGAGAAATGCTAGAAGAAACTACTTTTAATAATCTTGTATCCATTTCTGGAAAAACGTGGACAAAGGGCCAGCAATACTGAAGATCTGAACTGAGCTGCCTTTTATATTACCACATGGCTCAGGTAGCCGTGAGACCTGAACTCTGGCTTATTACAAAACATTAAGCAGAGAGTTCCCTGTGCTACAGAGCAGGTTCTTGTTGGTTATCTGTTTTACATACAGCAGGGTGAACGCGTCAGTCAAACTCCCAATCTACAGTACGTTTGCTATTTCTTTTTACATACCATCACGAGAGAGGAGGTTCCTTTCACATTAGGAACAGATGAACAGGTCTGTTTTTCCACAGGTCTGACTCCTCTCCCATGATAAGGGGCAAAGCCTTGTTTGTAGTATCAAAAGTTATTTTGCTGCTGCGCTAAGTTCAACCATGGTGTGCACAGCATGTCATAAATTATGCACCGGTTATATGGCTGAGTTCATTATCCTCCCTCTTAAAATAGGCGGTCGTTCCCAAACAATTAGCACTTAATTATGTGTCTATTTTGTTTCTTAATTGTTCCATATGTTGGGATTTTATTTCTCCACCACACTACATGCCTCTGGATGGCAGAGATCAGGACTTAAACTTTTTGGAACTCCCAACACAGCAATCCCAAGTCTGTCCTAATGCATGCTGTCGCTGGCAGGCTTGGTGTTTTAAGAGAATGTTGGTAGAACAAGTATCAACTAATTCTGGAAAAACGGGCAATTTCTCTATAGTACAAAGAGTATGTGCTTGTTATCTGGCAAACCAACAATGAAATCGTTGGGTAAGAGTTAAAAGATAAGGAAAATAGCTTCTCACCCTTGTAAAGTCGCAGCACCAAGTATATTTCAAGGAAACCACTGGATTGTGTGTATCAGAGTCATCGGTCTTTCTGCTATAAACAGCTAAATCCATTCTCAATTCTGTCTCTCAGACGTCCCTTCTGTGCTCCATTGTTGAACATTCTCCCTCTCGCTGACAACTTTTCTGCAGGAATGTTTATAGCATTCATTGGCTTTCATTATCCATCTGCTTTTCTAGCTCCTGGAAGATCTTCTGATTTCTAATTCAGAGATAGGAGAAAAAGCAGGGCTGTCAGAGCCAGGCAGACCTCAGTCCTAACCTAGGCTCTGACCATTTGCTGGCTATACACGTCTTAGCCATTCTGTCTTCAACTATTAAAATATAGGAATATTAATATTACATCTCAGGGTTAATTGTGACAATTGAAAGAAATACGATTCTCATCTACATTCTAATCGAGCTGGTACCCAACAGATGTAAGATTCCCTCACTTTCTATCTCTGTGAAAACATACAAAATAATATTGCAATGATGATAACTAATAGTTCCTTTCTACTGTGTCACTAGTATTAGGCTAGAAACTTGAGTCTTTTGTGGAGTATGCACTGTTGAATTCAACATTATCACTTAATCCTGTTTCTTCTCCTTTCTGCTGGCCTATGTAAGCCTTTGTTTTCTATGAAGCTAGAGATTTTCGATAGCTCAGAGAGCTCTTGATGCTGATGAAAACCGTTACATCCTGTTCCTATCTTGTAATTACGAAACCTCTCATCTCACCAACTGGATTCTTTCTGAAGCACCCTTTCCATTATCTCTCTGCTCTCATCGTGAGTTTATGGCTCTTCAGTCTACATCAGACTGAGGGATTAACCCCCAATTTCCCAGCTCCACAGTCATCCCTCCAACCAAAGTTCTTGCTGTGTTTTGGGTCATGCCCGGCAGCATGTGGGATCTTAGTTCCTCAACCAGGGATCAAACTCATGTCCCTTGCATTGGGAGCAAAGAGTCTTAACCACCAGACGACCAGGGAAGTGCCCCAACCAACATCTTATTAGGAGAGTCTGCCTTCTCTTTCTTTTTTTTTTAAATTTAAATTTATTTATTTTAATTGGAGGCTAAATAGTTTACAATATTGTATTGGTTTTGCCATACATCAACATGAATCCGCTACGGGTGTACATGTGCTCCCCATCCTGAATCCCCCTCCCACCTCCCTCCCCGTACCATCCCTCTGGGTCATCCCAGTGCACCAGCTCCAAGCATCCTGTATCCTGCATCGAACCTGGACTGGTGATTCATTTCTTATATGATATTATACATGTTTCAATGCCATTCTCCTAAATCATCCCCCCCCCCTCTCCCACAGAGTCCAAACTCTTTCTAACTCTTTCTAACTCTCCATTTGTGATCTCTCTCCATCTTGCCCACTTCTGGTCATAGACACTTCCATATCTCATTCCTGATTTATTTTATGTAAACTTGGTTTATGCATTTCCATTGTTCAAACAAGAATTCTTTCCTCACCTTCCTTCATCTAAATCCTACACTTCCATTAAGGTCAAATTTTAAGTCCATAGAACTTTCCAAAGTCAACCAAACTTCAAAACTATATAATTAATATTTATTTTGCTTCAAAAGAGTTTTTTCCCAGGTTATATCTCCTCAAACACTACGGATTATAATCCTTCAAGGAAAAGGAAATTATATTCGACTACTCTAATGTTTCTCTCCAACTCTGAGCCTATTCAGACCTTGTGGAAACAGTAGGCACTTAATAAGTACAGAAGTATATCACTGTTACAGTAACCAGTAAGCCCTGGGACTCTCCACCCCAAAAACTTTTTGAACACCAAAAAATTTCAACTCTGGTCTGTGAAGAAACTCTTGTTTAGTTGATATATAGTAAATGTAGGGTAGTTTTGTTTTAAAATGCATGCGTATTTAAAAGCCAGCCTACTCAAGAAGATTCTGAGTTTGCAATCAAAGCTACATAAAGGATGAAAAAAACTGTGGATAGTTTAATAAGAATCATGTAGTGAAGAAAGGAGATAATTATGCCCAGAGTTTTGTCTCCAGACTGTTGAATGGTTACTTTCCTGAATGTGACCTTTTTGTCTTTGGGAAGATAACATGATTTTGCGTATGAATATACACTTTGAGCAAGATAAGAGAGTAACATTTAACTAATAATTTTTTTGTAAGCACCACCATTGTTCCTTGTCTTAAAAAAGCATGTATCAATCAAAACCACTATGAGGTACCATTTCACGCCAGTCAGAATGGCTGCGATCCAAAAGTCTACAAGCAATAAATGCTGGAGAGGGTGTGGAGAAAAGGGAACTCTCTTACACTGTTGGTGAGAATGCAAACTAGTACAGCCACTATGGAGAACAGTGTGGAGATTCCTTAAAAAACTGGAAATAGAACTGCCATATGACCCAGCAATCCCACTGCTGGGCATACACACTGAGGAAACCAGAAGGGAAAGAGACACGTGTACCCCAATGTTCATCGCAGCACCGTTTATAATAGCCAGGACATGGAAGCAACCTAGATGCCCATCAACAGATGAATGGATAAGAAAGCAGTGGTACATATACACAATGGAGTATTACTCAGCCATTAAAAAGAATACATTTGAATCAGTTCTAATGAGATGGATAAAACTGGAACCTATTATACAGAGTGAAGTAAGCCAGAAAGAAAAACACCAATACAGTATACTAACGCATATATATGGAATTTAGAAAGATGGTAACAATAACCCTGTGTACGAGACAGCAAAAGAGACACCGATGTATAGATCAGTCTTATGGACTCTGTGGGAGAGGGAGAGGGTGGGGAGATTTGGGAGAATAGCATTGAAACATGTATAATATCATGTATGAAACGAGTCGCCAGTCCAGGTTCGATGCACGGTACTGGGTGCTTGGGGCTGGTGCACTGGGACGACCCAGAGGGAGGGTAGGGGAGGGAGGAGGGAGGAGGGTTCAGGATGGGGAACGCGGGTATACCTGTGGCGGATTCATTTCGATATTTGGCAAAACTAATACAATATTGTAAAGTTTAAAAATAAAATAAAATTAAAATAAATAAATAAATAAAAATAAAAAAAATAAATAAAAGCTGCTTTAAAAAAAAAGCATGTATCATTCTAAGTATAAATACATTATTTAGTTTATTTTTAATATAATTATAAAGCACAGTATCATATAGCATACCCTCTTATGCATGCTGACTTGTATAAGTTGATGGGACAACAGTTAATGAATATCTGGTAAGAGACTAAAGAAAACAAAATAGTTGTTACCTGGAATCTTCTTGGAGCTCACTATTTCAGGTATATATATATATATTTTTTTTCAGATTATTTTCCCTTATAGATTTTTATAAAATATTGATTATAGATCTCTGTGCTGTACAGTAGGTCCTTGTTGGTTATCTATGTTATGTAGAGTAGTATGTGTGTGTTAATCCCCAAATCTTAATTTATTCCCACTCCCGCCCCGGATTTTTTATTTTCATTTTATTTATTTATAGGAACTCCTGTTAACTTTTTTTTTTTTTTAATTTTGGCCACACCCGGGGGGATGTGAACACTAGTTCCCAGAACCAGGGATCGAACTCTGGGCCCCCTGCATTGGGAGCTGTAGTCTTAACCTTTGGACCACCAGGGAAGTCCCTCAGGCTTTTCATTTTGAAATGACTATCCTCTAGCTCCAAAGAGTCGGCATTTTGCCACCAGCCTGTCTTTAGCCCTCAAAAGCTATTCTAATGCTTATCTTGTCTCCTAGACTCAACATTTTTCTCTTTTCAGATATCATTGCCAAGAAGCCCTCAATTTCAAACGAGTCAGTGACCCAGTAAATTACCTAATGCAGCCTGTAGCTCCAATAAGCAATCGCTGGTACCGGCTCAGAATACTCAAGTGGAAAACATCACTTGGGGCAGGTGACGACCAAGGACTTGGAAATGAGGGAAATAACAACACTTCCAAGGGATCCAAAGAGAAATATGCAGATCTCTTTGATGACTCTCAGGCTGGTTGAAGACCCCAACAATACAAGACAAGGTGTTTGCTTTTCTGAATACGAGTCACTGTTTCTTAGCAGAGACGGCTCAAAACAGCAGTCAGATCAGAATGGTTCACAGTGGTGGTATCATCCATGAACCAGATGCAGAGTCTACCTGGCAGGTGTCCCCATCAGTTAAAAAGATGAACGAATCAGGCAATTAATACCTAATGTCATAAACATTTAAATCATAACTTCCCTTTCTCTGAATCTATGGTAATCAAAAACTATTCTATGATTTGGTTTCTCAAATCCACAGAGAAAATAAGAGCTACATGAACTCTAGGCCTACTTGTCAGTAATATTTCTTATTGAAATGAATAAATTCAAATTTTGATTAATATCATTCATTGCCTTGCCAGGCTTTCCCCCCAAATCTGATCAAACCTGGCACACTGACTCACTTTAGTTTCTAAATTCCAAAAAGCTGTGGGCTGCCTTGGAAATTCACTTGATCATTTCTTCATTCGATTGAATATTTTTGGAAGCTTCTTAAAGCCCAACTGCTGTGCTTAGGAATATAGCTTTGAGCAAAACTGATGTGATACTGACAAAGAGCTTTCAACCCAATAGGTATAATAACGCTTGACAGGGCTTTCTTGGTAGCAATGTTTTCTAAAAAAAGAAAACTTGAGTCTAGAAGAAATGATTAGATTCAGGAAGGCTTTCTGGAGTAAACAATAGGTAAATAGAGACTGGAATTAAGAATTAGAAGATCACAGAGGAAAAGAGGGAAGGGGAAGCCAGATGAGGGCAATGGAGAGAAGTTGTTAGGCGGGGCATTTTATTTTTAAATTATTTTTTAATCTGAATTTTTTAATCAAAGTATAGCTGATTTATATCATTGTGTTAGTTTCTGGTGCACAGCAAAGTGCATGAAATCCCATTTGCAGCTCCATGAATGGACCTAGAGATTATCATACCAAGCGAAGTTAACTCAGAAAGAGGAAAACAAATATCATTTATTAGTGCATATATGGAATCTGGAAAAATGGTACAGATGAACTTATTTATGGGGCAGGAATAGAGATGCAGATGTGGAGAACAGACATGTGGGGAAGGGGAGGGTGGGACAAACTGGGAGAGTAGCATTGATATATATACACCACCATGTATAAAAAGTCGCTCAGTCATGTCCGACTCTTGCTACCTGATGGACTGTAGCTCACCAGGCTCCTCTGTCCATGGGATTTTCCAGGCAAGAATGCTGGAGTGGGTTGCCGTGTCTTTCTTCAAGAGATCTTCCCAACCCAGGGATCAAACTCGGGTCTCCTGCACTGCAGGCAGATTCTTCACCAACTGAGCTACCAGGGAATTCCCAGGGAGAGGATATGTGTATACACATAGCTGATGCACTTTGTTGTACAGCAGAAACTAACACCATGTTTCTCTTCTCACCTTTGTAGCCAGATTTCTTGATGGATGTGTATAGATCGGCTGCCATCACATCCATGAAGTTTATGTCAGGGTCCGTAGGGCCCTTGATATTATTTCCTACTCGTTTTACCCCATTTAGGAGTACCATTGATACCAGGGCTATTTCTTTTAACACTATCATCCTTTGGCATTAATTATCAGGACTCCTTGAGTCTTTATCCTTAGCGCTGTTCTCTTTCCATATTCTTCTGGGTAAATCTCAGCTTTTCCAGTATCTTTAATTGCTATCTATATGCCAGTGACCCCCAAATTGACTTCTCCAAGCCTCTCTTCTCAACTCTAGATTTACTTCTCCACTTGAATAGCACGAACATTTCTCAAATTCACCATGTCCAAGACTGAGTTTGTTGTCTTCCTGCTCAAAGCAGATCCGTTTCCTATATTTTCTACCTTCATGATTAGAATCACCAAGCAGGTTACACAAGCGAGAACCTACATGTCATCCTCAATCTCTCACTTGTCATTATCTTCCAAATGTAATACAACACACTTCCACTAAACTCCTAAATAGTGGATTTTTCCCTCCAGTGTCAAACACTAGTCTAAACAACATCTAAGGAACCTTGGTGAAACCAGGGAGCACACAAATTTTTTGAGGTCTCCTCTCAAAAATACCCTTCTACCTTCCCTTTAACTAGTATGCTAAAGGTTATCAGTTTCCATAGGATCTAAGAATGAACCATGGGATAACGATCAAGTCATTGCCTAATGACTTTATATTATGAACATTTATACATGAGTACTTAAATTATGAGCAGAATGAAAAATTATAAGCCTATAATAGCTAAATCCTTGCATTATTCATTGGTTACATTCTGCTTAAATTATATTCCGAATAAGGCTGACATTTGAAAAAATGAAGAGTATAAGGGACAACAATTCATTATTAAGTGGTAAGTGATATGAATTGTAAAAGATGAAAATAAGCTGAAAATTGTACACAGAGCAGATTTTTTTTTTTTTAATGGAAAGCACCGATGAATGGAACTTGAGTGCAATATCCTATTTTACATATTCTCAATTTAACACTAAGAAAAACATAAATACTAAATGAAAACTTAGTACAAAGCAAATTCAAATGAGAAAAAAATATTTTCAAAGTGGCTTCATCAGGCAATGCTAGTACAATATACAGCAATGAAAACAATTAAATTAGTCTTTTCCAATCTCAAAGTGCTCTCTTGGAGACAAGCTATCAAATGTGAGGGAGTATTTTTAACACGAAAAAACCCTCTCTCTCCCCAAAGTACAGCCTGGCGACCAAACACTCTGCAATATTGTGCTGAGTGGCCAACCCTGAGTAACCATGACAACAGCCTCTGGAAAGGTTAGCACCGTGCCTCTTAGGGGAAAAAATGTAGTTCAAGGTCAAACTCTATGTTTGTGAAGAAGCCAGATCCTATTCCTCTCACAAAGTTGTCACTGAACAGCTGCCAAAATTTGAGCCTCCCTTGGCCAAATGGCTCTGCTGGCTTCCTTTCGTGGGTCCCACCAGGACTGCCCATGTCTGTTCCTTCTATCTTAGATAAGTGGGGTTCCTCCATTTCCAGGCAAGTCCAGAGTTGGGGTGGCAGCCTTGAAACCCTCTCACTTCCTCCATCCTGGGTCCTGGTGCAGGGTGAACAGGCTCTGGTTGCAACCCTTCTTCCTGAAGGCCGGATCAAATCTACCAGGAGGTGAGAAGGAACTATCTCCTATGCGTCCTTCCAAGTCATCTCTCCGTGGTCTCTAAATAGACCTCCCTATCAGAAAATGTTTTGAGCATGTATCCCCAATATGTTCAAGTTGACCCTTGAACAAGTAGGTTTGAACTGCAAGTGTTCACTTATACATGGAATTTTTTCAACAAATACATGCTACCTGATCCCTGGTGGAGTCTCTGGAGGCAGACTAGTGACTGGGAAGTTATCCAGGGATTTTCGACTGAGTGGAAGGTGGACAGAGGCTTCCCAGGTGGCGCTAGTGGTAAAGAGCCTGCCTGCCAATGCAGGAGACATAAGAGATGCAGGTTCTATCCCTGGGTTGGGAAGATCCCCTGGAGAAGGGCATGGCAACCCACTCCAGTATTCTTGCCTGGAGAATCCCATGGACAGAGGAGCCTGGTGGGCTATAATCCATAGGGTCGCAGAGTTGGATGTGACCAAAGAGACTTAGCAGGCATGGAGGGGAGTGGTTACACCTCTAATCCCAAGTCGCTCAAGGATTAATCATATTTACTTCTAAATTATAGATACGATACTATGCTAACTGTTATATATTAAACTTCAGTGAAGCTTAATGTTTTCCTTTTTTAGAAAATGGAGAGCTAATATTTTCTTCCTACTCTTCAGCAGACCGTGTTATACACCTCATAGAATCCTTTTGCTGCTCTTTGAAGATCTTTGGGGTTCATGTTCACCAGAGTTACCATTCTGAAACTCACATAAATCTCTCCCTGCTTAAAATCCTTTAGCCGCACCACACTCAGGATAAAGTCCAAATTCCTTGACATGCCTTTGAGAGCCAGTGTGGCTTTTTACCCTTCCATAATTTAGAAATATACCCCTTGCCTTCTCTCTACAGCCTATTTCCCCCCTATTTCCAGGACTTTGCACAGACTCTCCCCTCTCTATTGTAATCATTTCTCCCTGCAGTCTTCAGGGAGAACTGTTATTTCCAGAAAATTCCCGGGATTCTCCTCCTTCACCCACCACCTCGTCAGGATTCAGAGCCCCTTGTGCTGTGGGGTTTGTTCTCTATGCAATGTCCCCCAGAACCCATTGCAATTGTGAACTCCCCAGTGAGCTCGCTGAAGGTTGGAATGGGTTTCTAAGTAAAAGGCTTGGGTATAGCAAGGTGAGAAAAGTGAAAATCTCCTGCTCTTAGATGGTGTTTTACATCAGCCCAGGGATGGGGTGTAAGAGGTTTCCTTGTTGATTTGCAGGACTTTCTAAAATAGTTAAGATATGAATACTGCAAACATTTTCTTCTAATCTGTGATCTGTTTTATTTTTGATGTTCTTTGTTGAACCTAAAACTTTAATTTTGATGTCACCAGTTCAATTGATTTTTTTTTGACTTATGGTTTATGCTCTTGGAGATTTAAGAAATTCTTTCTCATCTCGAAATCACAAAGACTTCTCCTACTTTGTCTTGTTAACTGTATAGCTTTTATCATTTACACCTAGAACTAAAGTTACAACACAATTTCATTTATAGATCCCTTTTGTTTTCTATGCAATATGCTGCCGCATACACCAATTTCTCAGCCCTAGTTTCATTCTCTCTTAATAGTTTAAATACTGAAGGCTCCTTCTGTCTCAGAAGAAGAATAGTCAGAGACAAGTCATGCATGGCCAGGCGTGGAGGCGATGAACTGTCGCTGTCTTTCAGAGTGAGCTCCTGACCCTTAAAAATAAACAGCTGGCTTTAATAACAGTGATGAAATACTATTAGAACTTTTCCTCTCATTTGGGACACTGGGAGGACGGCCCACTCTATTTTCTAGTAAAGGTACCAAGCAAGACATGCTTACTAGGTGAAAAAGTTTTGCAGCGATTAAACATAATGGAAAATAATATTTTAAAATACATATATATATACATATATATAACTGAATCACTTTGTTGTACAGCAGAAATTAATACAACATTGTAAATCAATTCTACTTAAAAAAATAAATAAGCTCTGTAGAATTAAAAAAAAAGTTTCAATTCAGCTCAGTCACTCAGTTGTGTCCAACTCTTTGTGACCCCCTCATGTTCCAATCTGCAGAGACCCTGGGATCGAAGTCAGAAATGGAGAGGAAGCCTGAGGTTCCGGCCTCAACTCGAGATGAGGCCCTATTCATCCCTGCAGCAATGCGTGAGCAATCCCGAGGTGCCCCTCGCAATGAATCCCATGAATCGCAGCACTCCAGGCCTCCCTGTCCATCACCAACTCCCGGAGTTCACTCAGACTCACGTCCATCGAGTCAGTGATGCTATCCAGCCATCTCATCCTCTGTCGTCCCCTTCTCCTCCTGCCCCCAATCCCTCCCAGCATCAGAGTCTTTTCCAACGAGTCAGCTCTTCGCATGAGGTGGCCAAAGTACTGGACTTTCAGCTTTAGCATCATTCCTTCCAAAGAACACCCAGGACTGATCTCCTTCAGAATGGACTGGTTGGATCTCCTTGCAGTCCAAGGGACTCTCAACAGTCTTCTCCAACACCACACTTCAAAAGCATCAATTCTTCGGCACTCAGCTTTCTTCACAGTCCAACTCTCACATCCATACATGACCACTGGAAAAATCATAGCCTTGACTAGACGGACCTTTGTTGGCAAAGTAATGTCTCTGCTTTTGAATATGCTATCTAGGTTGGTCATAACTTTCCTTCCAAGGAGTAAGTGTCTTTTAATTTCATGGCTGCAGTCACCATCTGCAGTGATTTTGGAGCCCCCCAAAATAAAGTCTGACACTGTTTCCACTGTTTCCCCATCTATTTCCCATGAAGTGGTGGGACTGGATGCCATGATCTTCGTTTTCTGAATGTTGAACTTTAAGCCAACTTTTTCACTCTCCACTTTCACTTTCATCAAGAGGCTTTTTAGTTCCTCTTCACTTTCTGCCATAAGGGTGGTGCCATCTGCATATTTGAGGTTATTGATGTTTCTCCCAGCAATCTTGATTCCAGCTTGTGTTTCTTCCAGTCCAGCATTTCTCATGATGTACTCTGCATATAAGTTAAATAAGCAGGGTGACAATATACAGCCTTGATGTACTCCTTTTCCTATTTGGAACCAGTTTGTTGTTCCATGTCCAGTTCTAACTATTGCTTCCTGACCTGCATACAGATTTCTCAAGAGGCAGGAAAAATAAAAGTTTGCAGAACCTCAAATACATTGTACTCCTTTCTTTGTTACAAGTTCTATTAATCATCTTTGGGGAATTGTACAGCCCACACCTTGAAATATCATGTTCTTAGAACTTTAGCAACACTTTGTGAAGCCATGGTTTTTCCTGATGAAGGAGAGGGTGGCAGATGACAAATGGCTTAGAAGCCCCTACAAGAGGTTTTCCATGGGTTCCTTGGCATATACTACCTTCTTTTTTCCTCATGCAATGGGACATCTAGTCAATATTTTTAAGATACAGCAAATTCTTGTATTTGGCAATATTGGGTGCAATATTCTTAAGATACAGCAAGTCCTTGTATTTGGCCTTTCCCATGGGAAAACAAAAAATGGGAGTTTACATCTTTTTGTCTTAGCAATATTATAGGACTGATATAAATAAAATAATGACACTCAATCCACTAATGAGAATAGTGCCCAGCAAGCCACTGTTCACAAATATGAAGCAGATGCTCATATTAAATTTTAAATTAATACTAGATAAGATTGTTTCAGTTCTGTTGAATCTTGATAAAAATGGTTTTCAAACTAAACTAGCTCCCGACTTGTCACAGCTCGTTGAGTCCAAAGATGACAATTCTGGTCCTCATGAATTTGACTAAGTGTTATATTTTGATACACGCTAATTTTTTTCAGCAAAAAAAAAACCTTCAGAGGGGCACTGTTGGCAACTTGATTAGGTTTGATTTAATTGGTGCAGACACTTGCTTGACCCCAACTTGGAATTGCCTGATCTTTTCAGAATGTCTGGCAATGAGCTAACAGGGTACCCTACTGTTCCTGCAAGACAGGTAGATGTCTTTCCTGAAGCTCAGTGAATAGGATTGCAGGCATGGGGGTATAGACTCTAAAACACATCAGTTACAGATTTAATGTAGCTAGAAGTGCAAGGCTGGGGACTTCCCTGGCAGTCCAGTGCTTGAGACTGCTCTTCCTACACGGTGCCATGCAGTGTGGCCAAGAAAATAAAGGTAAAAAAAGAACAAGGATGAACTGGCCCCGTGGGTATATCTCTGGGTATTGTAACTCTCCAGGAAGAGCTTGTTTCTTAGCCGGAGTTTGGGCTCTATAAATGTCATTAAGCCTTAAAGCTTGGGGGTTAGGTTTCTGTCTGGTTCTCTCTTAAGAATTCTCCAGCTATTACCTATTCTTTTCCTTCCTAAGACTTACAAACTATATATTCACCAGGACCCACATTTATAAGCCTGTATGAACAAGTTTGGTCATTCCTGAGGTCATTTATACCCAATACCCAGTCCTCTGTCCTAATAGGAGAAAACTTAGCTTGTTGTGTCTGATACTAACTAGAGTCTCCCTGGTCATCCCACTGTCCATAAGACTGAAGTGAATATATATTTTATATTGAATATTTCCCTTGCTAATAAAATACTTAATTTGTACTCATGGGTGGCTGAAGGTTTTCTGGGTTTTATCTATACGATTCCACCATCAATCATTTGAAAACGTGCTATCCAATAGGGTAGCCAGTAGTCTCCTGTGGCCATGGAGTGCGCGTGATGGGAATGGTCCCAACTGAGACGTGCTTAAAACATAAAGTACATACCAGATTGGGAAGACTCAGTATAAAGAAGGAGGGTAAAATATCTCATGATGGTTTCTATATTGATTACATGTACAAATGGTAATACCTTGGATGTACTGGATTAAATAAAATATATTGTTTAAATTGATCTTGATCTATTTCTTTTTACTTTTTCAAATGTGGCTCCTAGAAAATTTAGAATTAGTTTTGTGGCTCCCATAGTTCTAGTAGACAGCGCTGATCTAGAAGCTGGCTTTGGGTCTCTTGGCATCGGTTCCTTGCCCCATTCCCTCAGTCAGAACACTTGATCTCATCTGCACTTGTGGGAATTCTTTCATGTGGCTTAATCACCTCCGTCAAACATTGTCCAAGCAAGCAACTGGGCATTAGGAAAGATTAGAGCCGATGACGAGCTTCTGGTTACAGCCTTCCTGGCAAGAGATGCCAGCTGCAAAAGAAGTTACTGGACGTGCTGTAAGTTATGTAACTTCCTACCAAGGGGACAAAGTGAAATTCCAGGACGTGTGCATGTTGGACTCCAAGGCATTCATTCTACTCAACCAAAAGTATGACTTTAGCCTACAGCAGAAAGTGTCATTGTCAGAAAAGTAACAAGAATAGGGAATCAAGGTGAAAAACATCAACTAAAAATCTCTTAATTGTACAATTCCAGGGTTAAAATTATATTTCCCGTTCTTCCATTACCCTACACAGTTGGACTTCTTAGGCTTTCAGCATGACACCTCTTTTTCACAGCTTGATCACTGGGAGTTTTTCTATACTTTGTCTTTCATTTAGTTGGAGGGAATTTTGTTTTATTTGACTCTTTCAGTGACTTGTAGAATTATGAGTTCTTATAATATTTAAGTCAATGAGTTAACACCAAATTATCTCCCCAAAGCAATACAAAAAAATAACAAATAAGGAACTGTATGTTTACCCACCCCCATTCAATGTCCCCCCCTAATAAACCATGTGGTGTAAAATTTGAATCTACCTCTGTTTCCTAGGAAGAAAACTTATTTTATTTTATTATTTAACCTTTTATTATGGAATCTTTTAAACATACACAACAGGAAAGAGAATAATATAATGAGTCCCCATATACCCGTCATGATGCAATTTCAACAGTTCTTGTAATATTCCCAATCTTACATCATCTATCTCCCCATATATTTCTGTTTTGCTTTTTTCTTGAGCATTTTGAAGCAAATCTCAAACAATTTATCTTTTTGTAAATACTTCAATGTGCATGTCTAAGTGACAATTAAAAAGGAATTAAACAAAAACTGGTTTGACATAATCACTCTAAAAGATCAATAATCATTCCTTAGGAAAAAAAATTCTGTATTATATATGGTGATGGATGTTAACTATTAATAAAGTTATTGTGGTGACCATTGCATCACAATATATGCAAATGTCAAACGACTATATTGTATACCTGAAACTAATAAAGCAATATATGGCAGTTGTATCTCAATTAAAGAAAAAAAGAGAGAGATTTCCCTGGTCATCCTGTGGATAAGATTCTGGGCTCCCAATGTAGGGAGCTAGGTCAGGGAACTAGACCCCACATGCTGAATCTAAGAGTCCACATACTGCACAGAAGGTCACTCAAGCCAAAACTAAGCAGCAGTACAGCCTAAATAAATAAATTAAAAAAAAATTCCTTAATATAGTCTAAATTCAGAGCACATTTGAAATGCCCCACTTTATCTTAAAAATGCTTTTTTTCAGATTATTTTTTGAGTCAGGATCCAACGAAGTATCACACCTTACATTGACATCTCTCTTTTATTGTATAGCCGTCTCTTTTATACATGCTACGTACAGTATGTAAAAGAAAATGACTCATTTGACAAAAGACTCTCCTACAATCTATCCTGGCTGTTTCTTGGTGGTGTAATTTGATTTCTTCTGCAAACTCGTGTATTTCCTGTACATGAAGTTAGTTTCAACTTTACGGTCAGGAACCCTTTACACGAGGTGCTGTGTGCTTGTTTTGGCATCACATTACGGGTCCATAATGGCTTATTGTTCCACTTTTACAAAGGCCAAGACCAACCTTTACGGGCCAGATTGTCAGACTGATGCCTCCTTTATGAAGTTTCTCACCCACGTTTCATTGAATGGTTTTGGCTTCTGTCAACAAGACCGACTTGTACTCAGATGACAAGGATAAGCAAGGCCAATGTTTTCAGCACAGAGCTGCATGAGGCAGAATAGAGGTATCTGCAGGAATACTTTCCGCTCAGGTGTGGACCGCCTCCACGGCCTCTCTGTTCACTCACACCTTTGCCTGCCTCCGGAGGGGTGTCCTTGTCAGAGACGGCATCTACCTGTGAGTGTATCAGCAACATTATTTTTGGTTGCCCAACCCGTGGGATCTTAGTTCTCCCACCAGGGATCAAAGACACACCCCATGCATTAGAAGTGCAGAGTCTTAACCACTGGACCGCCAGGGAAGTCCTATGAGTTATATTTTTAATTTATGACCAGTTTTTTTTTTTTTTTTTTAAAGAGGCAGGGGACTTCCCTGGTGGTTCAGTGGCTAAGACCCTGAGCTAACAATGCAGGGGGCCCAGGGCTCAAACCCTGGTCAAGGAATTAAGATTCCACATGCTGCAACTAAGACCTGGTGTAGCCAAATAAATATTTAAAAGAGACCAAAGAAGAGAAAGGGCCGTGGACATAGAAGACAGGGAAACAGACGGAAGAAGAGGGTTGTTGGAATCCTGAAGATTCCAGTGTTCATCAGACCTGAAAACACCCCTTAAAATACAATTGAGTCAGGCTGGAAGGAACATGAATCTGTGAAAAAGAGTTCTCTTCAATTTCTCGCCAGAGAGAGTATATAAAGAAAGTAGACTGTCCTACAAAATAACTCAACCTAGTGATTGATAGCATAAAAGCATAAACTATTTTAAACTACAGAAGTGATAATTTGAAATACAGGATATCAAATCCTAAGACTTTTATGTCATGAATTCAAGATGCAGGATTGCATGAACAAAAATAGATCTGAGATCATTATTCAAAACAGCAGAAGATTCAGAGGGAGAGGCAGAAAGTTCCACGGAGGCTCTTTCTGATTTAGGCAGAACTGATGCTTACATGACTCTTGATTATCATGAAGGGAGGCCTGGCATCACCTAGAGATACAAAGGCTTTACTCTACAGATGGAACGGAAGTCCCCCAAAAGTGAGCCAGAAATGAGCAGAAACCCAGAGGATGTAGGTTCATAGCCAGTCATGAATAGCTCATCACAGAGAGAGTGCCTGCCATTCTAGACTTATGATTGTGTTTGTTGTTGTTTTTGGGTCGCTCAATTATGTCCAGCTCTTTGTGACCCCATGGACTAATATATCCCTCTGGGCTCTTCTGTCCCTGGGATTCTCCAGGCAAGAATACTGGAGTGGGTAACCATTCCCTTCTCCAGGGGATCTTCCTTACCCAGGAATGGAACCCTGGTCTCCTGCATTGCAGAGAGATTCTTTATCGTCTGAGCCACCAGGGACGCCCTATGATTAGGAGATAAAACTTGCCCAGGAAATGGGGATTCCTGAAATCTGGCTGAAACTCCAGCTTCTTCAAGAAGCAGTTTCAAATGTTGTAATTTCCATCAGAGAAACAGAAAGGGGGAAGAAAAAGTGATAGAGGAAGACATTGCAATTCCTAATTTGTTCAACATGCCTAATTTGTCATCCTTTATGATCGTGTTCAAAAGATTTTAAAGCCAGGTTATGCTTTCCTAAGTAAAGGGGTGTGGAATCTTTGTATGTATTCTAAAGGGTTCTATGAAATTAAATTTCAGGGCAAAAATTTCCATCGCTTTTTGATGACTCTGTGAATTCAGTTTTTCAAATCCCTTCCACTGTTTTGGTTGAAGGTGTGTATTGGAGGCTCTGCCCATCTCTTCTGCAAGCTGGTCAGAGATCATTTCGAGTTGGTCTGAAAGGGCTCAGTCAAGTGGCCAGAGACTCTGTTTCCATCGAACGTGCTGCAATAAATTCCCCCAAAGACGGCCTGACAATTTGAGCGGTGTTATGTAAGAAGACAGAGGCCAGTTTGGTGTGGTATCAATTTGCAGTTGAGTTAGCATATTTTCCCATGAGCCATAAATCTTGTAGATTCACCAGGTTTCAGCTTGATTTATAAGCTTCAGTTGCCAGGCACATGTCACACTACACAGGTCCCCCTTCTTCCAATGTTCCAACAGCTTTCATGAGAGCCTAACATCAGAATTTGACAAAACGTCAGAGAAGAACAGTAGTAAAGTTCCAGAGAGGGAGGAGCTTGACAACCAGCCTATTTATAAATGTGCCCTTTTTATTCTTCACGTCCTGTAGTATGAACATGGCCTTAACCCAAAGCTCTTGGTCTAAAGGACCCAGTTCTGAAGTGAGACTCTTCTAATATTTAAATTATACAGGCAGACCTTGGAGATAAAGCAGGTTTGATTCCAGATCACCGCAATAAAGACAAGATGTCATTAAAGTGAGGCTCACACATTTTTTTTGGTTTTCCAGTGCAAAAAAGGTGTGTTTACACTATATTGTACTCTTTCAGCACGGGCAGCTGTGACCGGAATGGAGTACGTCAAGGCTGTATATTGTCACCCTGATTATTTAACTTATATGCAGAGTACATCATGAGAAAAGCTGGGCTGGAAGAAGCACAAGCTGGAATCAAGATTGCCTGGAGATATATCAATAACCTCAGATATGCAGATGACACCACCCTTATAGCAGAAAGTGAAGAGGAACTAAAAAGCCTCTTGATGAAGGTGAAAGAGGAGAGTGAAAAAGTTGGCTTAAAACTCAACATTCAGAAAACGAAGATCATGGCATCTGGGCCCATGACCTCATGGGAAATAGATGGGGAAACAGTGGAAACAGTGTCAGACTTTTTTGGAGGAGCTCCAAAATCACTACAGATGGTGACTGCAGCCATGAAATTAAAAGACACTTACTCCTTGGAAGGAAAGTTATGACCAACCTAGATACCATATTGAAAAGCAGAGACATTACTTTGCCAACAAAGGTCTGTCTAGTCAAGGCTATGGTTTTTCCAGTGGTCATGTATGGATGTGAGAGTTGGACTGTGAAGAAAGCTGAGCGCCGAAGAATTGATGCTTTTGAACTGTGGTGTTGGAGAAGACTCTTGAGAGTCCCTTGGACTGCAAGGAGATCCAACCAGTCCATTCTGAAGGAGATCAGCCCTGGGATTTCTTTGGAAGGAATGATGCTAAAGCTGAAACTCCAGTACTTTGGCCACCTCATGGGAAGAGTTGACTCATTGGAAAAGACTCTGATGCTGGGAGGGATTGGGGGCAGGAGGAGAAGGGGACAACAGAGGATGAGATGACTGGATGGCATCACTGACTCGATGGACGTGAGTCTGGGTGAACTCCAGGAGTTGGTGATGGACAGGGAGGCCTGGTGTGCTGCAATTCATGGGGTCACAAAGAGTTGGACACAACTGAGCGACTGAACTGAACTGAACTGAACTATACTCTTTCAGGTGTGCAATAGCATAAATAGTCTAAAAAAACAATGTATGTGTTTTTAAAAATACTTTATTGCCTGTAAATGGTCATCATCACCTGAGCCTTCAGCAAACTAATTTTTTACTGGTGGAGGGTCTTGCCTCGAGGTTAATGGCTGCAGACTGGTCAGGACGGTAGTTGCTGAAGGCTGGGGTGACTGTGACAATTTCTTAAAATAAGACAGCAGTGAAGTTTGCCCCACTGGTTGGTTTTTCCTTTCACTTGAACACTTAGAGGGCACTGTAGGGTTATCGACTGGTCTAATTTCAATATTGTTGTGTCTCAGGGAATAGGGAGGCCAGAAGAGAGGAAGAGAGATGGGGGAACACCGGTTAGTGGAGCAGTCAGAACACACACAGTATTTGTCAATTGTTTGCTGTCTGATATGGGTGAGAGTCATGGGACCCCAAAACAATTACAGAATAACATCAAAGAAGACTGATCACCATCACACACACAACAGAAATGAAAAGTTTGAAATATTGGGAGAATTACCAAAATTTGGTAATTCTTACTTTGTGAGAGACACAAAGTGAGCAGTTTTTACCTGATAATGCTTCATCAAGGATGTTCTAAATAGTCAGGCGCTTCTAGACTCTCCAAAACCAAACCCATTCTCTAGATTCAAAGCTTTCAAATGTCTGCCCTGCTCTGACCCTGGTGAGGGAAGGTTGGCGTGGCCTACTAGGCTGAAAAGAGATGCCAGTCCAAAAGGGACTTTACAGAAGTGATGACTCACCATCTATAAAGGACACTTTGGAGCTCATTTGCAAACTTAACCTCAAACAATTTTTGCAGAGATGTGTAGCTGACCTGCCAATTATCATTTTGGGGAGATGGTGAAGAACAGGGAGGCCTGGCGTGCTGCAGTCCGTGGGGTTGCAGAGTCAGACACGGCTGGGCGACTGAACAACAACAACAATAGTTTTCACAAATGATACTTCTTCATTGCCTGGAGATTCGTATATATATGACACTGGCTGTAGCAGCAGTAGGAGAGGCTGAATACCACCTTTATAATCCCGGGGTGAATGGTATGGGCGAGATGGCACCCTCAAAGCTGTTTGAGGCTGCTTGAACTAATTTTGAAGAACTTATTAAAAAAACATTGTAGCCTAGACTATAGAGGCAAGCGTGGGGGGCAGCCTAGCAGCTCTCAGACACAGGCAACGAATCCCCTAGAAACTCAAGTGCTATGTGTTCATGCTTGTTCTGCTAATGACATGATGACACCAAGCTGTCGTGTCTGTTCACTCCACTGTACACACAGATGGTGTACTGACTGCCAGAATGGTGAGCTGCAATCATATATGTAAAAGTGCCTGAAATCTGGCAGGCATTCTATAAACCATTAACTAAATCAGAGAAGAGCTACATGATTCCAATTTGGCTTGTGCAAAGACCAATATAGGACTTCCCAAGTGACTCGAAGAATCCACCTGCTTCATGTCCCACCTAGGGTATCAAAAAAAAAAAAAAAAGAATCCATCTGCCAATGCAGGATGCAAGAGACACAGGTTAGATTCCTGGGTCGGGAAGATCCCCTGGAGAAGGAAATGGCAACCCACTCCAGTAATCTTGCCTGGAAAATTCCACGAACAGAGGAACCTGGAGGGTTATAGCCCATGGAGTTACAACGAGTTGGGCACAACTGAGTGACTAAACACACACGCACCCAAAGAGCAATATGGCAATCTCTGCCTTACAAAATAATTTCTAAATCCTGATTACTACAATCATTTCCAGCAGAGTGACTTCTACACAATCTATCACATCATTTAGAGGCACTCATGAATTTCACTAGGAGTTGATTAGTAGAGAACAATCAGTACAAAACAATATGGAACTAAAGACACAGAATAAGCAAAGCAAACAAAATTCCTATTGTCAAGAAGCTTATAGGCTTATAGGAAGTCAGGGTTATCCCTACCATGCGCACATTGTGGGCAAATAATTTTTTTAAGTCCCTTGTTTATATAAACAATGTGATTTTAAAAATATATTAGAAAATCTAGGGATTCATATGAACTAAGAAATCATTCACTGATTTATTAATGAAGCTTGAGAATAATGGTTGGAGGAGAGGTATTAAAGTATTTGCTTACTGCCGATCAATGCAACAGGGTGAGGAGGGGGATGTTAAATGGGGTAGACGATGCCTGCCTCCAGCCCCTCTGGCACTGCTGTTGAAAGGTGGCACCACACTAAGAAAAGGGCAAATGGAAGCCAGGGCTGCCTTCCCAAGTCTGTGACTTGGTTTCATATGAATGGAGTCAGGTATTGTGTGGTCTCTGACTCAGTGTGTGTGGTTTAGGCTTTGCAGTTGCCATCTTGAAAGTTTTGATAATTTCATCTTTGCACTTGCGTTTTGTAAGCAAGTCCTATGGGACGATGGAAATAAGCATATCAGCAGCAGAGATAAACCAGGGGCCTGGCACTGAGCAATTGGCCCGATGGCCACGCACACATACATACGCGTATCTTCTGGACAGCCTGGGCTCCGCGGGGCCTGGGACTGGGCCCTGATCAGTGGTGGTGAGAGTTGCAGTAGCAGAAGCCGTGGTGGCGGAGACAACAGCTGCGTCATAAAGAGTGGTGCGGTATGGGGGCAGTGCCAGCATCCGGGGTGCGGAGTCTTGATCCTCTGTCCCCAGAGCCCATCCTTTAGTGTCTGCACAAACACTCTCTGGCCTGAGAACGGGGACAGGAGCTGCGGGGGCTCAAGTGTTAAAGTTTGTCAGTGAGTTATTACAAAAGGAAAGCGTACACACAGGAACTGCAGCAAAGCATATCAGGGAGTTATTAGAATTCTCAGAGTTTTGGATCTTCAGTTTATAAAACTGCTGGAACATTGCAAAGCAAAGCAAACATCCACAGGCCTGGAAATTAAATTTAAAGGTCATTGCATTCAATGGAAAAGAATACTACTTTCATAAGATGCTTCAAATAAACCAATTACTAATAAGGGAGAAATTCTTAAAATTAAATTTTCATTGTAATTGAAGGTGTAATTATAGAATGCATAAATAAGCATTTTAAGTTATGTGAGAATCATGAAGTCAATTTAAAAAACCTCCATAAGTTAGAGAAAACCTTAAAATGCCAGGGTATAATTTAAAATTTAAAAGAATTCAGACTTACATAAAATATATTTTGTATTGAGTAAAATCTTTTTTAGAAAAATTATTCTGTGAGAATAATCTCTAGATGTGCTAAACTTTAAATTTCAAGATAATATATCAGAAATTTATCATGTTGTTACAGACCACAAATGCTCAAATGGTTTCGTCTCTTTCAAAATTCAAAATTATAAAAAATTATTGTTCCTGTGGTTGGAACAATCAAACAGGTCTTTAAAATAATTATGATTAACACTTCCTTGATAGCTCAGTTGGTAAAGAATCAGCCTGCAATGGGGGAGACCTGGGTTTGATCCCTGGGCTCAATCATCCCCCTGGGTTGGGAAGATCCCCTGGAGAAGGGAAAGGCTACCCACTCCAGTATTCTGGAGAATTCCATGGACTGTGTAGTCCATGGGGTTGCAAAGAGTCGGACACGACTGAGTGACTTTCACTTTCATGCTAAAGAAATTAGAGGAAAATGTGAACAGTATGCATGAACAAAAGGGAGGTTTTTTCCAGAGAGATAGAAACTATAAAAAAGAGTAAAATGGAAATTTGAGAAATCAAACGCCGTGATGTTAAAGATGAAGAATTCCTATAATGGGCTTATAGCAGATTGGGAAGAGCTGATAGGTTCATATGAATTATCCAAACTGAAACATGAAGGGAAAACCAAGTTTTTTTTTGTTTTGTTTGTTTGTTTTTTTTTAAGCCTAGAGCAACATGTAGCTTCCACTGTGGCTCAGACGGTAAAGAGTCTGCCTGCAATGCAGGAGACCCAAGTTCAATCCCAGGATTGGGAGGATCCCCTGGAGAAGGGAATGACAACCCGATCCAGTATTCTTATGTGGAGAATTCCGTGGACAGAGGAGCCTGGCAGGCTACAGTCCATGGGGTCTCAAAGAGTCAGATATGACTGAGTGGCCTAGCAGAGCAACAAAAGCTGTTGGACAATATCAAACAACTGTTGGACAATAGTGGAAGTTGGAGTCCGAGAAGGAGAAGAGAATAGCAACAATAACAACAACAAAACAGTGAAACAGGTAATTGTTGAGAATTTTCCAAAATTAATGCAAGACAACAAATCACAGATTCAAGAAACTCAGAGAACTCTAAGCTGGAGAAAAAAAAAATCATGCAGGCACTTCATGGTCAAATTGCTAAAAACCAGGAAAAAGATAAAATCTTGAAGGTGGCTGGAAGAAAAAAGAAAAAAAAACCGATTTTGTTATTGTTTTAATTTGCATTTCCCTGATGACCCAGGATGTGAAACATCTTTTTATATGCTTATTTGCCATCTGTGTATCTTCTTTGGTGAGATGTCTGTTCAGGTCTTGGGCCCATTTTAATCAGCATTTTCTTATTTTTAGTATTGAGTTTTATGAGTATTTTCTATATTTTAGAAACAGTCATTTATCAAATGTGTCTTTCATGAATATTTTCTCCCAGAATGTGGCTTGTCTTCTCATTCTCTTGATATTGTCTTACACATAGCAGAAGTTTTAAATTTTATTTTAATGAAGACTAGCTTACCCTTTCTTTCATGGACTGTACCTTTGATGTTTTGTCTTAAGTCACAGCCATATCCAAAGTCCATTTATAGTTTCTCTTGTGTTTTCATCTAGAAGTTTATAGTTTTTTCATTTTACATTTCAGTCTATAGTTCATTTTCAATTTTTGTGAATAGTATGATGTCTGTGTCTAGATTCTTTTTTTTTTTTTTTAACACGTAGATGTTTGGTTATTCCAGCACATTTTTTTTTTTAAAGCTGTACCCCTTGGCGTGTGGAATCTTAATTCCCCACCCAGGGATGGAACCTGTACCCACTGCATTGGAAGGCAGAGTCTTAGCTACTAAATCAGAACCACTTTTGAAAAGACTAAATTCTGACCTTTCTTTTTTTTTTTTTTTTTACCCATTTTCTCATTGCTTTTATAGACGAAATAATTTTCAGAGGTCTGACTTAGTTTATTTTTCTGATGTTAACTCCCAATTTGGAAGCACTGGTTTAGGCATCAACACATCTGACCCCATCTCATATTCACATCAACAAATTTAACACTTTGCATTACAGTAGCTATGTTTTCCTGAAGGTTCTGAGGAGACCTATATGCCATGTGCCATGGGTAATGCAACCCAACACATTTGCCAGATACTCTGAGCAAACCCTTCAGATTTTTTAAAAATTTTATTTATTTGCTTATTTATTTAATTACCATTATTACTAGTATTATTGCTGAGTATTATTATTTTGCCACACGGCATGTAACATCATAGTTCCCCGACCAGAGACTGAACCCAAGCCCTCTGCATTGGAAGCTTGGAATCTCAACCACTTGATTTCCATGAAGTCCCTCATATTTCTTTTTGAATCGTAGTTCTCAGGGTTGTAAAGCCTCTTGGGACAGTCTGTCCTCAAGGGACCAAAACAAATAAACACCAAAATGATCCCTCAGTAGCTTTAATTAATTTTGTTTCATTAGTTCTGAACTTTTCATGCTCCTGTCACATAATTATTTGGAAATTACATTCATCACAGTTTCTTAATTTGCAGTAATTTTATCACTCAGAGGATAATTGTTAATTATTTTCCCCTGTGATTATCATGGAAGGAAAAACAAGAGTTTTAAAAACTGTGAAATTAAATTCGAAGGGAATTTCAAACAGTCACATTCCCCTTTGCTCTGACATCCCAGATGGTGTCTATGGTTTGTATTCATAGTTATGCAAAATGACAGATGTTGGAAGCAAATATTTTCAGCATATTAATAAGAGCAATGTGCTGGCCCTTTATCTGTACTGATAAAAAGTGCTGAGAACCTTCTCAGAGCAAGAAAAAGAGGCTCATATACTGTCTTCGATTTGTTTAGTGTCTGGATCAATAAATGGAAAATCAAAAAATTGAGGCATACCCCTTACCCTACCAGAGACTTACGATGTAACCTCAGCCATGTTCCTCCTGGAGTAACACAGGGCTGTGGACCAATAAATAGACTCATAAACAGGGCCTAACAGCTTATGCAGGATATCACAGTCAGGATATGATTCCCAAATTTACATTGAAGGATAGTTGATTTTCAGCGTTGTGTTAGTTTCGGTATACAGCAAAGTGATTCAGATATAGATAGACAGATAGATATAGGTATCCATTTATCTATCTCCTTTTTCAGATTCTTTCCAGAGAAATAGAATCAATAGGATGTGGATACACAGAGAAAGAGATGAGAGATTTATTACAAGGGATTGGCTCACAAGATGATGAAGACTGGCAGGTCTAACTCTGCAGTGCAGACCAGCAGCCTGGAGACCCAGGACAGCGACAGTGCAGATGAAATTCAAAGACAGTCTCCTGGATAATTTTCTCTCACTGGGAGAGGAGGGCGCTTTGTGTTATATCCAGCCCTTCAACTGATTGGGTGAGGCCCACCCACCTTCTGGAGGATGATCTGCTTTACTCTGTGGACTAAGATGTTAATCTCACCCATAATATGCTCCCAGAAACCTTCCCAGAATAATGTTTGATCAAATATCTGGGTACCCTGCAGGCCTGTCAAATTGGCACATATAACTAACCATCCCCCAAAATATATGAATTGGTGGAACAAATATAAAGGTAGATTTAAAGTCACACGTATTAGGTATTGGGTTTCCTAGGTGACTCAGCGGGTAAAGAATCTGCTTGCAACACAGAAGAGGCAGGAAATACTGGTTCAGTCCCTGGGTGGGGAAGATCCCCTGGTGGAGGGCAAGGCAATCCACTCGATTATTCTTGCCTGGAGAATCCCATGGACGGAGGAGCCTGGCAGGCTACAGTCCCTAGGGTCGCAAAGCGTCGGACACGACTTAGTGATGGAGCAAGCATGTATCAGTCATTACATTACATGCAGATGGACCACATGTTATAGTTAAAGGAGTTCTGTGGTCCAGAACTCTTTTTCCCACTTGACAACTATATCCTTTGGAGGTGACCTAGCAGACTCCCAGGGGCCTCTGGGTCTACCTTCTCTGCCACTTCCTGAGGTTTGCTGTGTGGAATTGTGGGTCTGCAAGTCAGAGTGCTGTCTCTTCAGGTCCCCTCTAGAAGGTTTTATTGGACAAGTTAGGCGTTCTCAACACAGGAAGCAATACTTCAACACTAGCATCTTATTTTAACTACTCCTCCTCTCATGCTTCCCCCTGGTGGTTCAGATAATAAAGAATCTCCCTGCAATGCAGGAGACCTGGATTCGATCCCTGGGTTGGGAAGATCCCCTGGAGAAAGGAATGGAGACTCACTCCAGTATTCTTACCTGGAGAATCCCATGCACAGAGGAGCCTAATGAGCTACTGTCCACGGGGTTGCAAAGAATTGGACAAAACTGAGCAACGAAGCCCCCTCTCCTGCTCCCTGTTCAAACTCGTTTCTAGTAGAATAGAAAACTGACACTTTCAGTTTTCAAATATTTTGTGCCTTGGAAACATTGGATGATAGCAGCAATCTCAATTCATTAATTTTAACTCCCTCTGCTGTTTCAGCAACACAGATCATTTTGGAAAAATACAAAACACAAAACCAAAAAACACCACCCCCTACACACAGACATACACAACCCAAGGAACGTTTAAGGAGAGGAAAAACCTAGAAACTAACTGGAGATGGCCAAGGTCCTGCACATGTCCCCTTAAAGTCACATGCTTAAGTCCTAACATAGGGGACGGTGTTTGGAGGTGAGGATTTTGGGTATGATTAGGTCGTGAGGGCAGGGCCCTCATGAGTGGGACTTGTGGTTACAAAGGAGGCCTGAGCAAGACCCCTCATCTCTTCCAGCACGCTAAGACACAGCCAGAAGGTGCCGTGGATAAGGAAGTGGGCTCACCCCAGACACGCAGCCTACCAGCACAGTGACCTTGGATTTCCAGCCTGCAGAACTGTGAGGAATCGATTCCTGTGGTTTATAAGCCACTCAGTCTATGGGGTCTTCATTACAGCAGTCCGAACAGACAAAGACAGGACAGTAAGAAATATCCCTTTTTAGATTTTTAAAAGTAACCTTCCTGTGAAACACTAAACGAGAGGTTACGGAACGTACTTTTAAAAAATAGTACTTTTCTCTGTCACAGTATCATTTTATCATGACTAAAAATTATGTCAGCACCAGTAAATATTACCAAGCAGGTAATAATAATTTATGGCTGGGAGTTACTTATTTATTGTTCAACAGATATTTCTGGAATGCCCGTTTTGCACATGGAACTGGATGCTGAGAACACAGTGGTGAGGAAGAGAGGTTTTTTAAATACTGCTGTTTTATAAATCTACAAGGTTTTCTCGCTAATGCCTTTCATGGTCATATTCATTTCCTGGGTAATAGATGAAATCATTAATACAATTAATTCCATTTACTGTGGATTTATTTTTTAAAAGAAGACCTTCTAAAAGTCTTGTCTCAAGTCTGATCTTCCCACTCATCATTCCAGGCAGGACTGAGGAGCTTCAGAGCACAGAACTGGGCAAGTGTCTTCTGTGCGTGTTTCCTCACACATATAATCGGGATGATGGGAATAAAAGCTCTACTTCATATAGGATTGCAGGAATAAAAAATAAATTAATATATGTAAAATGCTTAGAGCAGTGCTGTACGTGGAGAAAGCACAAAATAAGAGTGAGCTTTAATTTTGTTTGTGAATTAACTCAGCACCTACTATGTCTTTTCTATCCTTACAAACAAACATACAAAGATTTTATGCTTTGATAATGGCTTATTGTTTCCACGTCCCTGTCTTATTCTTTTTTTTTAATTGAAGGATAATTGCTTTACAGAATTTTGTTGTTTTCTGTCAAACCATAGGTACACATATATCCCCTCCATTTTGAACCTCCCTCCTATCTCCACCACCCCCCGCATCCCATCCCTCTAGGTTGATACAGAGCTCCTGTTTGAGTTTCCTGAGCCATACAGCAAATTCCCATTGGCTATCTATGTTACATATGGTAATGTAAGTTTCCATGTTACTCTTTCCGTACATCTCACCCTCTCCTCCCCTCTCCCCGTGTCCATAAGTCTCTTCTCTATTTCTGTTTCTTCGTTGCTGCCCTGTAAATAAATTCTTCAGTATCATTTTTCTAGATTCCATATATATGTGTTAGAATACAATATTTATCTTTCTCTTTCTGACTCACTTCACTCTGTATGATAGGTTTTAGATTCATCCACCTCATCAGAACTGACTCAAATGTGTTCCTTTTTATGGCTCAGTAATATTCCATGGTGTATATGCACCACAGCTTCTTTATCCATTCCTCTGTCGATGGACATCTTTGTTGCTTCCGTGTCCTAGCTATTGTAAATAGTGCTGCAATGAACAATGGGATCAGTTCAGTTCAGTCGCTCAGTCGTATCTGACTCTTTGTGACCCCATGAATCTCAGCACGCCAGGCCTCCCTGTCCATCACCAACTCCTGGAGTTCACTCAGACTCACACCCATCGAGTCAGTGATGCCATCCAGCCATCTCATCCTCTGTCGTCCCCTTCTCCTCCTGCCCCCAATCCCCCCCAGCATCAGAGTCTTTTCCAATGAGTCAACTCTTTGCATGGGGTGGCCAAAGTACTGGAGTTTCAGCTTTAGCATCATTCCTTCCAAAGAAATCCCAGGGCTGATCTTCAGAATGGACTGGTTGGATCTCCTTGCAGTCCAAGGGCCTCTCAAGAGTCTTCTCCAACACCACAGTTCAAAAGCATCAATTCTCCAGCGCTCAGCCTTCTTCACAGTCCAACTCTCACATCCATACATGACCACTGAAAAACCATAGCCAGTGGGATACATGTGTCTTTTTCACTTTTGGTTTGCTCAGGGTGTATTCCTAGGAGTGGGATTGCTGGGTCATATGGTGGTTTTATTCCTAGTTTTTAAGGAATCTCCATACTGTCTTCCATAGTGGCTGTATCAGTTTACATTCCCACAAGAGCGTTCCCTTTTCTCCAAGAAAAGAGTGTTCCCTTTTCTCCACACCCTCTCCAGCATTTATTGTTTGTACACTTTTTGATGATGGCCATTCTGACCAGTGTGATGTGATATCTCACTGTGGGTTTGATTTGCATTTCTCTAATAATGAGCGATGTTCAGCATCTTTTCATGTGTTTGTTAGCCATCTGTATGTCTTCTTTGGAACTCTGTCTTCTTCTTCGCAACAGAAAATTTTCCAAAAGACAATCTTTCCCATGATTTCCATCTGAACCCTCTGTCCTGTGTCTCCAGTCCTCTGCATATTCTGTATCGCTTTTTGCTTTTTCATTTTTATTTATTAATTATTTGTTTTTGGCTGGGCTGGGTCTTTGTTGCTGCATGCAGACTTTCTCTACTTGCAGGGAACATGCTCTTGATTTTGGTCTCAGTAGTTGTGGCACCTGGGGCCTAGTTTTGCGAGGGAAATGTGGAATCGTCCCAGACCAAGGATTGAAACCATGTCCCCTGCATTGAGCTTCCCCAGGTGGATCAGTGGTGAAGAATCCACCTGACAATATAGGAGATGCGGGTTTAATCCCTGGGTCAGGAAGATCCCCTGGAGAAGGAAATGACAACCCACTCCAGTATTCTTGCCTGGAAAATTCCATGGACAGAGGAGCCTGGCAGGCTACAATCCATAGGGTCCCAAAGTGTTGGACATGATTAAGTGGCTAAGCAACAAGACCTCCAGCTACCATCCCGCTTCCCAAAGGTCAGTGGGTGAAACTCCAATCTTCTAATAACTTGGTCTTTCTGGTGACCAGCCCTATCCTGAGGCTCTGTAGGGGCTCCACCCTATGTCCACTCTTTAACATAAACTTCGATGGGATGGCAGGGGGTTCATTATGAATAACAAAAGAACTTCCTATCATCAGGAAATTCGTAGGACCAGGACAGCAATCAAATGCATTTCTTATTAAACCAGAGTCCCCATGCCAGCCTGCCTGGGTTTGAACCCAGGTATCCGGTCCCATCACTTCATGGTAAATAGATGGGGAAACAATGGAAACAGTGACAGACTTTATTTTCTTGGGCTCCAAAATCACTGCAGATGGTGATTGCAGCCATGAAATTAAAAGATGCTTACTCCTTGGAAGAAAAGTTATGACCAACCTAGACAGCATATTAAAAAGCAGAGACATTACTTTGCCAACAAAGGTCCATCTAGTCAAAGCTATGGTTTTTCCAGTAGTCATGTATGGGTGTGAGAGTTGGACTATAAAGAAAGTTGAGTGCTGAAGAATTGCTGCTTTTGAACTGTGGTGCTGGAGAAAACGCTTGAGAGTCCCTTAGATTGCAAGGAGATCCAACCAGTCAATCCTAAAGGAAATCAACCCTTGAATATTCATTGGAAGGACTGATGCTGAAGCTGAAGTTCCAATACTTTGGCCACCTGATGCAAAGAACTGACTCCTTGGAAAATACCCTGATGCTGGGAAAGATTGAAGGCAGGAGGAGAAGGGGACGACAGAGGATGAGATGGTTGGGTGGCATCACTGACTCGATGGACATGAGTTTGAGCAAGCTCCAGAAGTTGGTGATGGACAGAGAAGCCTGGCGTGCTGCAGTCCATTGGGTCGCAAAGAGTCAGACACGACTGCGCAACTGAACTGACTGCCCGTGACTTATGAACTGTGTGACTTGGGTGCATTAAGTCATTTCCAGGTACCCCGGTTTCCTCATCTGTTAAATGATGGTAACAAATGGTCCTATTATTACCAATCTAATAGATTTGCTCTGAAGTTTAAATGGGGCTTCCCTTATGGCTCAGCTGGTAAAGAATCCACCTGCAATGTAGGAGACCTGGGTTCGGTTCCTGGGTTGGGAAGATACCCTGGAGAACAGAAAGGCTACCTACTCCAGTATTCTGGCCTGGAGATTTCTATGGACTGTGAATGAATTAACAAAAGCACTTAGGATGACGCCTCCCTCCGAGGAAGCAATCTGAAGGTGTTTGCTGCTGCTGCTGCTAAGTTGCTTCAGTTGTGTCTGACTCTGTGCGATCCCATAGACGGCAGCCCACCAGGCTCCCCCGTCCCTGAGATTCTCCAGGCAAGAGCACTGGAGTGGATTGCCATTTCCTTCTCCTATGCATGAAAGTGAAAAGTGAAAGTGAAGTCGCTCAGTCGTGCCCGACTCTTAGTGACCCCATGGACTGCAGCCCACCAGGCTCCTCCATCCATGGGATTTTCCAGGCAAGAGAACTGGAGTGGGGTGCCATTGCCTTCTCCGCTGAAGGTGTTTAATTGGTATCTAATCCCTGGCTCAGCCCATAGTAAGATAAAATTCTAAGCCCTCTGTGCCTACAGACCAAATTCCAAATGACATTCAAGTATTTTGCAAAAGCCTCAATTTCATATTATTCCAAGCAAGTACTTTAATAAGTGTTAGATAGAAGTGAGTTTGATTAGCATGTCCTTTCTTCTAAATGGAGAACTTGGGGAGCATAGGTTTTGTGTGTATGTGTGTGTGTGTCTTTGTGCAAGTGCATGAGTGACTTTTATTGAACTCCATCTTCCGTTATGCAAATATTTAGAAAGTGTATATCTATGTTTTCAGTTATTCCTGTCAGTACAGATAAGTTTCAAACCATTGCTCTCAGTAAGCATGAAGGAAAAAAAATCTTTTCAAATCTGAAACTGAAGAGTGATTTTTGGTCAAGGTATTTCAATAAATCATGTTCCCAGTTGCTGGCAGAATGTCAGTATTTCCAGTAGAAGATGTTATCGAATCCAGACGATATATGGTAGAGGTTACCATGTTCCATTAATGACTCTGAATTCAAGGGTGCAGGTACCTTGGTTTCCCCAGGGTGTGACACACTTATCAAAACAGGGATAAATCAGTTGATTCATTAAGCTGATCATCATTTGACAGCACACAATAAATTCAAAGACCAACCCGTGCAGGAAAGTCAGGTTGTAAAAATGAATCTGTCTTACACACCCACGTGTCTTTCCTGTGCAGCTGTTTTGGGGACTATACAGCAGTTTAATTTACGAGGACTCAGAGAACCTTTTCAAAAATCTGCCTGGAATTTCATCCTCCGGGCCAACGACGTCCTGTGCTTCTTCTAAGGAAGTTCAAGTCACTCAGATGGAGAATCTTCTTCAACAGCCTTAAATTAGCCTTGGCCCTCCGTTCCTATGGGTTCATCATCATAACTACCTAATGAGTTTTGGGGGAAACAAAAATCTCAGGCCACACTTGTTGAGATTCCCATAGGGGATTTGGGGGTAGAGACCAGACATTTATCATTTTTCAAGTTTTCTAGGGCATTACGATCAGGCTTCCCTGGTGCCTCAGCAGTAGAGAATCCACCTGGCTTTCCAGGTGGTGCTAGTGGTAAAGAACATGCTTGCCAATGCAGGCAACATAAGAGATGTGAGTTTGATCCCTGGGTCAGGAAGACCCTCTGGAGGAGGGCATGACAAGCCACTCCAGTAATCCTGCCTGGGAAATCCCATGGACCAAGGAGCCCGGCAGGCTGCAGGCCACAGGGTCACAAAGAGTCAGACACGATTGAGCAACTAAACAACAAGAACGACAAACAGGAGATTATAATCATTAGAATTAGAAGCCGCTGGTCTCTCTCAACCATCTGTTATTTGACAGAAGCGCAGGAGGTGAGGTCTGGGATTACCCAGTCTCCCCTGAGATGCCGCTTTACCGAGGACTCTTCCCTCATCCACAAGGGGTGGGTCTTGACCCGCGGAGTTTTAGTGCCGGACTTTCTTCCAGGCCATGGAGATTTGACCAAGGGAAGGATTGTGGCATAACCCGGGCCAACTTTTTTCTCTTATTTTATTTAAATTGAATCACTGAAAGAGCTGGAGCAGGGGACACAGAGGAGTAGAATCTCGGAGGCCCACGTGACACTGCTGGGTTCCTAAGATGACCCTGGTTCCCACCTTTCCTGATGCCCATGCTGTTCAACTTCCCTTGAATTCTGCAAAACGCTCTGCATTACCAACTGGGTGGCTTAAAACAATTGGAATTTATTGTCTGCCAGCTCTGGTGGCCAGAAACATACCATCAAGGTGTCGGCAAGCTTGGTTCCTTCTGATGGCTCTGAGGGAAAACCCTTCCCCTGTGTCTCTCCTGGTTTCTGGTGGCCACCTGCAATGCATGGCATGTTCATGGGGTCCCGTTTCCTACGGCTTACACGTACACACTGTCTCCTGGCTGCCACAGGACACCGGCGTTTCCCCCATCCTCCTCCACGGGAGTCTTTATTTCCCTAGCCAGCCCCGGCGCGTGTGGTCTGTGGTATCTTCTCCACCTCAGAGAAGGCTGATCCTGCTGGGCACAGTGGTCATTCTCACGTGTGGGGTCCCTCTCGGGTCTCTCTGTCCCCTGCCTCCACAAGCCCTCCCACATGTGCAGAAACTTGTCTCCCACAGGAAGAAAGACCAGCGAGAGGGCTTATCCCAGGGAGGGGAGTAGATTTCCTTTTTTATTTGACATACTTCTTTTGTTGCTGATTTTAAAATAATTTCAAACATACAGAAGCATTTCAAGAATAGAAGAAACTCCCCTGAACAGTGTGAGAGTAAGTGACTGATATAGTACCCCATCACCCCTCAATGCTTTAGTTTGTAATTTGTACAAACAGGAACGTTCTCCTATGCAAAATGGCCACCATCAAAATCAGGAAGTTAACAGTGAAACCCTCATACCCTGTAATCCATAGATTTCATGCAAGCACTTTTTCTCTATGATCACATATTGAATCTTCTTTGATGGCTTTCCTTGATGTTAGCTACTCAAGGGAAAATACAGTTTATCTTTATTTAAAATGTGCCCTTCACGTTGTTCTTGAGCAAATAAGGTGAGAGTTTTCCAGAACAGGTGGGAACACACGAGTAAGGGTGGAACATAAGCATTGTCTCTGATCTCAGGGCTCCATGGAAGGAAGTTTGGGCTGGGACCCCTGGAGAAGGACTTGAGTCCTCCACCCCCACTCAGTTGCTTTCCCTTTTTATACAGCAAGCATTTGCGTGGCCTTCCAACGGGGACACAATGCCTGCCTGAGCATCAGGCAGTCCGAAGTTAGGTGGCAGCTGTTCAGGGAGCGAGTCTGCAGTGCCTGCTGCCAGCACCTGTTGACCTGGGGGGAAGTTGCCTTTGGACACAGCCCCTCCTGCTGGGGGTGGGGAAGTTCTGGACCCATTCAGATTGTTGCCAGGCAACCTAAGGCTTCAGGGTCAGACAGTCCTGTTTGTCTTTCCACAAGTATATAGACAGTTTGTAAAGAAAACCTATCTTAAGTAAAGCTTAGATTGTTGAGGGAACATTGCATGCGTGTGCCCAGTCATGTCTGACTCTTTTGCAACCCCATGGACTGTAGCCTGCCAGGCTCCTCTCTCCATGGGATTCTCCAGGCAAGAATGCTGGAGTGGGTTGCCATGTCCTCCTCCAGGGGATCTTCCCGATCCTGGGAGCCTGTGTCTCCTGCATCTCCTGCATTGCAGACAGATTCTTTACCGCTGAGCCACTGGAGGTGCCCCGAGGCAACAATAAATAGGACTTTTTTTTTTTTTTTTTGCCTCTCTTCCTTCCATGATTGCTCCCAAAGGTTACAGATTTGAAGCAACTTTTAGATGGTCTGCACACATAGTCCCTGTGGGAGAGACCACAGGAATAAGCACCCCTGGAGCCAATGCTGTGATGACTTTGTCATGAATGAGGAGTAGCCTCAGGGGAGCGTGGTGATTTATAAGCTACTCTTTACAGGATGCAGAAGTACAGCTACTCAAGTGATTTAAGTTGAATAACTCCACAAAATTCTTCTTTATCTTTTCTTTTTTGCTGTACGGTGTGGCATGCAGGATCTTAGTTCCCCAACCAGGTATTCAACCTGTACCTTCTACTGAGTTTAAACCACTACTGCTAGGGAAGTCCCCACAAAATTCTTTAACCATTTAATCATTTAGGGCTGCAGTTTCAGCATTTCACCTTGATCATATCTAAATCCGTCCTCTACCACTGCCATAGGAAATCTTCCCTCTAGACCTGTGTATCCAACATGGTAGCCACGAGTCACATACTGTTGGTTATATTTATTACAGTTATAATGCACTAATATTTAAGAGTTTAGTTTCTCAGTCCCACGAACCGCATTTCAAGTGTTCAAGGGTCACATGCAGAAAGTTCTGTTGGAGAGTGCTGTTGACCTTTGCCAGGAAATAAAATCTTGAAATGTCCAAATCCTATCAAAAGCCTGTTTAGGAGAAGCAATATTTACAGAAGATTGATGGAAGAGGGCCCATTCTTCTGGTTTCACTCTAGCCTCAAATCAAACAAGATCATCAACAGCATTTTTGGATCCCAGAGTCTTGGCTCTCACCAAAACTGCTTTCGGTGAGAACCATTTTGGGATTTTGTCCAAGAACTCATTAACCTATAACCTTGCGTACTGCCGTGCCAGAAAGTGTAGAGCCACTCAAGTATGCTGGGGGCCTGTCAAATGGATACAAGTGCCTGTTTAATGGAGCATTTGCTGGTCAATCAATCTGGGAGAAATTGAGCAGCAAAATAGACAAGGAAAAAATGGATTGAAGAATAAGCCCAGCATGGAAATGAGTCTACACTGATGTGTGGAGGAGGACGCTGTACTGTAAAATGCCAACAGTAAATGCGGAAGGCATGATGGACTGAGAACATCATCGCTGAACACTCTCCATGGTCATAGCAGTTTCAAAAAGAATTGGCAACAGAAACTAGTGGGAGAAAGTTGGAACAAAACATTCGCTTATGATCAAAGTATCTCATTACAAATTATTTCTTAATTATGAAGGTAAGAAATAGTGACTTCAGGGACTTCCCCGGTGGTCCAGTGGTTAGGACTCCAGGCTTCCACTGCAGGACATGTGGATTCAACCTCTGGCGGGGGAACTAAGATCTCACATGCCACGCAGTGCAGCCAGAAAAAGAAAAGAAGTAGTGACTTCACAGTGGAGAATCCTGGCAGATACTATCTCACACAAGTGTTCAGAGTTGACATCATCAGGATGGGAAGAGCAGGGATTCTGTACCTCCTGAAGGGTCACACTGAGAACACGATACTACTGAGATTCTCATGCCAAAATTTGCCCTGGATATGATTGTGAAGAAACACTGGACAAACCAAAATCCCGCGACACTTTACAAATATCTGGCCCGTACTGTTCAGAAATGTCAAGGTCTTGCAAGATAAAGAAAGACTAGAAGTGTTCCAGATGAGAGAGCAAGCAGACAAGGTAACAGAGTACAAGTCTGATCCTAGATTGGGTCCTGGGACAGAAAATTTTGTTCTTTGTTATAAAGGACATTCCAGGAAAATGATGAAATCCAAAATGATCTCTATATTAGGGGATAGTGGTGTATCAATGTTAATTTCTTGATTTTGATCACAGCACTGTGGTTATGTAACACAACATCCTTGTCCTTGAAAATATACGCCGAAGTATTTAGGAATAAAGGCTCATATATGTATATGTGTATGTATATATGTATAGAGAAATAGAGAGATGGGGGGTGGGGAGGGAGGAAAGAGCAGGGAGAGAGAAAGAATGATAACACAAGGCAACATTTGGAGAGTTCGGGTGAAAGTATGATGGACATTGTACTGTTTTTGCCATTTTTCTCTAGTTCTAATTAATTTTGAAATTAATTCAAAATGGAAATAAAAAAATAATCTTATGAAGCCCATGACTATATACATTGGGGGAAGTTTAAACTTCTCTGCTTTCCTGCTGTGAAACTTAATATGAGAAAGTTCTTAGAGAGTTAAAAGCTAGAAAAGCTTTGATTTCCCCCAAACATTGTATCATTTCTCTTTTTGCCCGTTAAAAGACTAAATTTCTGGCTAACTACAGCAAACATATAGGACCTGATAGGAAATGCTCTGTGTTCTATTTATCCCCGTTGGTTCTGTGCTTTTTATCTTTTCCTCATCCTGAAGTCTTTTTGGTTGTCTGTGTGTTTATAAGTCATCTGTCACACATCCTCCGTGGTCTGAGCCAGCAGATACATAACAACTTCAGTTTCAGCATGACTAGATTCTAGACCCTGTTATCTGTACTGTCCATCCTGTCTTAATGTGCACACGATCCCACCAGATGCTTGCTCCTACTTCTCTCCCCATTTTGCAGATGGGTAGACTGAAGCCCAGAGGTGTTAAGGAGAGCACAGGATGATGAGTTTAGGAAGCAGAGGAATCAAAGGTTAAACCTAGGCAGTCGATCCCCGTGACTGCAGCTGTTAACAAAGAGGAACCTTAATGTTTTGCCAAAGGTGAGAATCAGAGGGCAGGAGGTCATTTCACTTATGCACAAAGGTCTTCTCTGCATGGTTTGTTCTCAGGCAAGAGTTAAACCATCTTGGAAATAAATATAAAATTAGCATGTGGAAATACAGCATAAGAAAGAGGGAACCACCTGAAGAGTTCAGTTACATTCATGGATGATACTCTGATGTATGATATTGGAGAAGAACTGGGTCACATTAGAAAAAAAGTGGGAAGGGACTCACAAATATGGCAAAGATTTTAAAGTGGTAGCATGAGTCATGATTTTTTCCCCCCTCATAGTTGTTTAGGGAAAAAAGATACAAACGGCAAAGTTAAAACTATCTGTAAGGTGAGGGAGTGAGTAGAAAAATGCAGCTTTGGGGTCAACTGTTAGAACTTACTAATGATATTCAAAACAGCCGATGTTCATTAGCAGGTCAGCTCCGGACATCTCACCCAGCACCCATGATGGCACATCAGAGTCCCAGGGGCCCAAAGAGGAGGCTTCTTCTGGTGTAAAGATGGGTAATTCAAGGGCTAGGAAAAACACCTAGTTCTCTCTTCCTGGAATAAACTCACCTCCTTCACCTGGCCATTGCCAAACTAGAGAGAGACCTTCCTGTCAATCTATCTCAGCAGACCCTGATTTTTCCTCCATAAAATTTACTGTAAGTTGTAATTATAAGCAAAAGCATTTCTGTTTATTTTCAACATAAAACCTTGTGCAGACAGAAACAAAGCTATACTCAGAACCAAAGAAATGAACCCCAGAAACAGAGTCTGGCCACAGTCGTACATAGAGCAACCAATTTGTGAATTTTCCAGTGTTATCACTGAAAGTCATGTGTCCTAGGAGACCCCAAAGTAACTTGGTTGTTGTGCTGTGCTCAGTCACGTCTGACTCTTTGGGACGCCGTGGACTGCGGCCTGCCAGACTCCTCTGTCCATGGGATTCTCCAGGCAAGAATACTGGAGTGCATTGCTAATACTGGAGCGCCCTGTTCCAGGGACTCTTCCCTACCCAGGGATAGAACATGCATCTCCTGTGTCTTCTGCATTGCAGGCAGACTGTTTACATTGAGCCACCGGGGAAGCCCAAGTAACTTTACCATTCTGATGTTTATCTTTGCTGCAAGATCACTGCTGGTACATACAGGCAACTCTGTGACCCCTAAGAAGAGAGGATCCCTCCTTTTGGTAGACCAACCGGAAAAGCATTTTCCTTCTCCCACGCTTGTGGAAGGTGGTCTCAGGCTGGGCCAGGCAGCTTGGTGATCAGCATGGGATTTTAACCCAACCTGAGGTCAGTGTAAGGCACAAACACACATGATGGCCTTGCTTTGTGGGAATCATAAACTTCATAGCCAAGGGCCCTAACCCATGGCTAGGTTTATTTGCCCTGTTTTAAATATGTTTTAATCAGCTACGTTTGAAATTCAGGAGGCCCAATCTAAAAATACAGATTTTGGACTTTTCTTGAAAGACCTGGTAATATTCCACTTTCCTTCTTCCATGGCAACAACAGGCTGGAGTCAAGTCGTGCTGCTAACTTCTTGCTCTGCAGACCTGCGTGCTCCCCATCACCCCAGCTGTCTCAGACTCAGAGACCCAGTAGAAAGTGTCCTTCCTTAATGCTTTGTATTGTTTTTCCTAAAGTCGACCAGCTTCATTCATATTGTGACTGCTCAGCCACTGTAGGCTTTTAAGCGTCCAGCCCTTGTTACAATCTGTCTCTCCTTTGATCATGGGGCTTCCCAGGTGGCTCAGATGGTAAAGCATCTGCCTGCTATGCGGGAGACCCGGTTTGATCCCTGGGTCAGGAAGATCCCCTGGAGAAGGAAATGGCAACCCACTCCAGTACTCTTACCTGGAAAATTCCATGGATGGAGGAGCCTGGTGGGCTACAGTCCATGGGGTTGCAAAGAGTGAGACACGACTGAGTGACTTCACTTTCTTTTCTTTTCTCCTTTGATCACGAGGTGACATACCGCAGCAAGTTCAAACCTTTCAGCCTCTTGGTTCTTGGTTGGAGGACAAAAAGCAAGAGCATCTCTCTGAGGCCTACTGTATTTCATGGTTTACTATCTGCTGTTAGTAGGGCCAGACTAGGGCTTCCCAGGTGGCTCAGTGGTAAAGATTCCGCATGTCAATGCAGGAGCTGCAGGGACGCAGGTTCGAGCCCTGGGTCGGGAAGATCCCTCCTCCGTGGAGGAGGAAATGGCAGGCCCACTCAGCATTCTCGCCTGGATAATCCCATGGACAGAGGAGCCTGGTGCGCTACATTCCTTAGGGTCGCAGAAGAGTCTGACACAACTGAAGTGACTGAGCAGGCGCGAACGTAGGGCCAGTCCAAACCTCACAATAGCATGGGGTTATCTTGAATGTTGCATTTCTGGGCTTCCTATTGTTTGCAGTCCCACATTGTTCACATCTTTAGGGTTATGGTGGCTTGAAGAAAGGATAATGGATTTGCATTGTGTGTAGATTTCAGGGAGAGTTAGGTTTCTAAGAGGACACTGTTCTTGAGCTATTTTTAGGGGAGGGTGAAGGAACCCAGGAGCTGGATGACTATTTCAGACTGAGAGGCTGGGACAAGGAGGGACAATCTGTGCTCAGGGTGAGGATGGAGAGCCACTGCCTGGCACTCCTGAGGACATTCTGGGCTGTGTCTTTCTCTTCTTCTCTACAGAAGCTGGACCTATTTGTGACACACACCTCCTACAAGCGATCAGCCAGAACGCTTTGCTGAAATAAAGGCCATCTGTTCTCATGGCTGAATGCCAACTTGTAGGGATCTCCCAGGGAATATGAAACAAGAAAATGAATTCATTCTAGAGAAGGCAGACCTGACTTTGATTCCCTATGGGCTTGGACACTCCTTGGTTTTCAGTAGATGTCCAGAAGCCAGCGAGGTCAGGCTCGCCAGTTTTCCAGAACTGCCAGGAGAGTACAAGCCTTCCAGAAGCCACTGTGTATGTGAAGGTATCTCGTTTTGAATCAAGGAAGAAGCTTGCTGGTCAGCATGGTGCATTGGGAGGAACCAAAATGCTGTCTATTTGTGATGCTTGAAAGACACAGGCCTGGGCAAGTGACAGGAGACCTGGAATGAAAGGATCCACTATAAAATGGGAATGAAAAGGGTTCCTATGCTGTGTGGAGATGGACAGGGCTGCGACTCATTGGGCATAAAGGTCAGTTATTAAGGAGAAGCTTTGATGTGCGGGTAAGTAGAGAAATGGGACCGCTGAGGTGGAAACGGATGGGAGGTCAAAGAAGGGATTTTCTTGTTTGAGAGGAGAGAGAACATGCTTGTTGGGGAAAGGGAAGGATCTAGTAGATAGCAACTGATGCTGCAGGGAGAAAGGGGTGATGGCAATGTCCTGGAGAGCGTGAGAGGCAACGGGATTTAGAACCTACGAGGGGAGGTGAGCCTTGGCTAGAATGAGGATCTTTTTACTCGGTGCAGCAGTGAACACAGGTGGACCTGAGTACAGCTGCAACCCGGGTCGCATGATGGTGGGAGATGCGTTACATTAAGCAAGTGGTTTTCCCCCAGACTGAGGAGTGGCATTTAATCAATGTGGAACTTAGGACATGGGCAGTCCAGGAGGGGGAAGGGAAGTGGGAAATTTTGCGGTTTCCTAGTAGCACTTGGTTCAGGGGTAAAGAATCTGCCTGCCAAGCAGGAGATGCAAGAGACATAGGTTCAATCTCTGGGTTGGGAAGATCCCTGGAGGAGGAAATGGCAACCTGCTCCAGTAAGCTTGCTTGGGAAATCCCATGGACAGAGGAGCCTGGCAGGCTCCAGTCCATGGGGTGGCAAAGAGTTGGACACGACTTGGTGACTAAACAACAATAAAGTAGCACGTGGGCACTGAGCGTCTAAAGCACAGAGGAGGGGCACAGGGAGGGGGAACCCCGGGGGGAAACACATTTCTCTCTCTGTGGTTTTACTGAGGCTGCCAGCACTAGGGCTGAGCTGATGAATAGTTCCAGAATCTTTGACATGAGTGCCCATAGACTGCCTCTTCCTGATCTAAACTGGAAATCCTCTCAGAAACCAACTTCTGCTCAGTTGATCAATGAAGATCAAGAAGGAATAATCCTCAGTGGGGAGAGAAGTTAAGACAAGTGCTGGGGAACCTACCTCAGCCCCATGGCCCAGGGAGGAGGGTCAGAGTCCGTGTCACCAGGGAGTGACTCAGATTCCAGCACGCCTCTGCAGCCAGGCCTGGGACCGGGGCCTCAGCGGAGACGCTGGACAGGCCTTGCCGACTGAACACTGCCACTCAGCAGTGCCTTCACTGATCGATGAAACCACACGTATGGGAAGAGACATTGTTGAAGGGTGAGATTTAGGGAAAGTGCAGCAAGAAATGCTAAAATGATCATTGGAATGCTTTGGAATGACTTTCTCCTTTTGCCAGCAGAATCGCTATGTGGGTGGCAAAATGGAGTATATTTTTGTTTTTTAATCACTGACTCAGCCCAGTAGTAAAGTAGGGATTCTGCCGTAAAGCTTGATGTGGTCAGAATGACTCAGAGGGACAGCTCAGGTGGTGAACAGTGGGACACTAATTTTGCAGCTTGTCAAAGACACAGGAAGCTTAAATAACATGCACGATTCTGCTCTAAATGCGAAAAAAAGTAAAAATGTCAAGCAAGGATCCATTTGTTGACAATACAAGTGGTAGAATGTGTTTCTCGCCATCTCTTAATGAACTGTAGGACTCTATTGGATAAACTGTATCAGAATAAAGCACCCTGGACATGCTCTGGTTGACTGGTTTGTTAGAATTCACTCCTATTGACTTTCTGTATCTTTGGTCCCATCTAAGCACTGTTCTGGTTAAATACAGGATTATTTGATCAGATTCCATTGTAGTTCTCACAGGCACTCAAGGCAAGCAGCAATTAAGGATTTGGAAAAGTGGTTTTCAATTTTTTTAGAAAATAGAACTCATGGTACATTTTCTATCACAGCCCAGTGTGTAAATACTCACTGGTTCTAAAGCAAGCTGGAAACGTCCCACAGACCATTATCTACTCTTAGAATGTATATTGTATTCTGATCTATTCTACTCTGTTCATTAAAAAGAAAAGCTGTTGGAAGCCTACAAAATTGAATTTATATCCACTCATGCATTGGGTTGTGAACCAGTTAAAAGAAACACAGGTCTGGAAAATATATTAGTCAAACTAAATCAAACCAAACAAACACATAGATATCAAGATCAGAGTAGCAGTTACCAGAGGGGCAAGGGTCTTGGGTAGGGAGGGCAGAATGTGTCAAGGGTCTCTACTGCAAGCAAACTAAATTTCTGGTGGTGAGTAGGCTGTAGGGTATACAATTTGCATGATTTTCCTTAAGAACTTCAGTAAAAGCTTGTTTTTTTTTTTTTTTTTTCTTTTAAAAAATCAAGTTGCAAGTTCACTGAGATTCAGTTCAGTCGCTCAGTCCTGTCTGACTCTTTGCCATCCCACAGACTGCAGTACCCCAGGCCTCCCTGTCCATCACCAACTTGCAGAGCTTTCTCAAACTCATGTCCATCGAGTCGGTGATGCCATCCAACCATCTCATCCTCTGTCATCCCCTTCTCCTCCCGCCTTTAATCTTTCCCAGCATCAGGATCTTTTCAAATGAGTCAGTTCTTCGCATCAGGTGGCCGAAGTATTGGAGTTTCAGCTTCAGCATCAGTCCTTTCAATGAATATTCAGGACTGATTTCCTTTAGAATGGACTGGTTTGATCTCTTTGCAGTCCAAGGGATTCTTAAGAGTTTTCTCCAACACCACAGTTCAAAAGCATCAATTCTTCAGCACTAAGTTTTCTTTATAGTCCAACTCTCACATCCATATATGACTACTGGAAAAACTATAATTTTGACTAGATGGACCTTTGTTGGCAAAGTATGCTTTTAATATGCTGTCTAGGTTTGTCTTAGCTTTTCTTCCAAGGAGCAAGTGTCTTTTAATTTTATGGCTGCAGTCATCACCTGCAATGATTTTGGAGCCCCCCAAAATAAAGTCTCTCACTACTTCCATTGTTTTCTCATCTATTTGCCTTGAAGTAATGGGACTGGATGCCATGATCTTAGTTTTTTGAATGTTGAGTTTTAAGCCAACTTTTCCACTTTCCTCTTTCACTTTCATCAAGAGGCTCTTTAGTTCTTCTTCACTTTCTGCTACAAGGGTGGTGTCATCTGCATATCTGAAGTTATTGATCTTTCTCCCGGCAATCTTGATTCCAGCTTGTGCTTCATCCAGCCCAGCATTTTGCATGGTATACTCTGCATATAAGTTAAATAAGCAGGGTGTCAATATACAGCTTTGACGTGTACTCCTTTCCCAGTTTGGAGCCAGTCCAATGTTCCATGTCCAATTCTAACTATTGCTTCTTGACCTGCATACAGATTTCTCAGGAGGCAGGTAATGTGGTCTGATATTTCCATCTGTTGAAGAATTTAAGACAGTTTGTTGTGATCCACACTGTCAAAGGATTTACCATAGTCAATAAAGCAGAAGTAGATGTTTTTCTGGAATTCTCTTGATTTTTCTATGATCCAGTGGATGTTGGCAATTTGATCTCTGGTTCCTCTGCCTTTTCTAAATCCATCATGAACATCTGGAAGTTCACAGTTCATGTACTGTTGAAGCCTGGCTTCATTTTGAGCATTACTTTGCTAGTGTGTGAGATGAGTACAATTGTGTGGTAATTTGAACATTTTTGGCATTGCCTTTCTTTGGGATAGGAATGAAAACTGACCTTTTCCAGTCCTGTGGCCACTGCTGAGTTTTCCAGATTTGCTGGCATATTGAGTACAGCACTTTCACAGCATCATCTTTTAGGATTTGAAATAGCTCGACTGGAATTCCATCACCTCCACTAGGTTTGTTCACAGTAATGCTTCCTAAGGCCCACTTGGCTTCTCATTCTAGGATGTCTGGCTCTAAGTGAGTGATCACACCATCATCATCTGGGTCATGAAGATTTTTTTTGTACAGTTCTTCTGTGTATTCTTGCCCCCTCTTCTTAATATCTTCTGCTTCTGTCAGGTTCATACCATTTCCTTTATTTTGCCCATCTTTGCATGAAATGTTCCCTTAGTATTTCTAATTTTCTTGAACAGATCTCTAGTCTTTCCCATTCTGTTGTTTTCCTCTATTTCTTTGCATTGATCACCAAGGAAGGCTTTCTTATCTCTCCTTACTGTTCTTTGGAACTCTGCATTCAGATGGATATATCTTTCCTTTTCTTTTTTGCCTCTAGCTTCTCTTCTTTTCTCAGCTACTTGTGAGCCTCCTCAGACAACCATTTTGCCTTTTTGCATTTCTTTTTCTTGGGGATGTTCTTGATCACTGCCTCCTGTACAGTGTCATGAACCTCCATCCATAGTGCTTCAGGCACTCTATCAGATCTAATCCCTTAAATCTATTTGTGACTTCCACTGTATAATAATAAGGGATTGATTTAGGTCATACCCGAATGGTCTAGTGGTTTCCCTACTTTCTTCGATTTAAGTCTGAACTTGGCAATAAGGAGTTCATGATCTGAGCCACAGTCAGCTCCTGGTCTTGTTTCTTTTTCTTTCTTTTTCTTTTTTTTGCTGATTGTATAGAGCTTCTCCATCTTTGGCTGCAAAGAACATAATCAATCTGATTTCGATATTGACCATCTGGTGATGTCCATGTGTAGAGTCGTCTCTTGTGTTGTTGAAAGAGGGTGTTTTCTATGACCAGTGTATTCTCTTGGCAAAACTCTGTTAGCCTTTTCCCTGCTTCATTCTGTACTCCAAGGCCAAATTTGCCTGTTACTCTGGATATCTCTTGACTTCCTACTTTTGCATTCCAGTCCCCTATGATGAAAAGGACATCTTTTTTGGTGATAGTTCTAGAAGGTCTTGTAGGTCTTCATAGAGTCGTTCAACTTCAGCTTCTTCAGCATTAATGGTTGGGGTATATACTTGGATTACTGTGGTATTGAATGGTTTGCCTTGGAAATGAACAGAGATCATTCTGTTGTTTTTGAGATTGCACCCACGTACTGCATTTCGGATTCTTCTGTTGACAATGAGGCTACTCCATTTCTTCTAAGGGATTCTTGCCCACAGTAGTAGATATAATAGTCATCTGAATTAAATTCGTCCACTCCAGTCCATTGTAATTCACTGATTCCTAAACTGTTGATGTTCACTCTTGCCATCTCTTGTTTGACCACTTGCAATTTACCTTGATTCATGGACCTAGCATTCCAGGTTCCTATGCAATATTGGGATAATTGAGATTACCTTACATTTATAGGATAATTTAGGGAGAATTGGTATTTCAAAAAACCAAATTTATTTCAGTTGCTCAGGTCAAAAGCTTTGGAGTCCTTGTTGATACATGTCTATTCATTTCTCCTACATCTGTCATCTGATCTGTGAGCAAGGCCCGTGGCAGTTCTCTCAATGCACATTCAGAAGCTGATCATTGCTCACCCACCTCCACCCCCTCACCCTAGTTCAAGCCATTGATATCTCCATCCACATTTCTGCAGGTTTCCCTTCTGGCTCAGTTGGTAAAGAATCTGCCTGCAATGCAGGAGTTCTGGGTTCGATCTCCACTTTAGGAAGATCCCCTGGGGAAGGAAATGGGCAGCCACTCCAAGGCTCTTGCCTGTAGAATTCCATGGACAGAGGAGCAGGAAAGGCTGTAGTCCATGGAATTGCAAAGAGTCGGACACGATTGTGCGACTAGCTTCCACTTTCACTTTTCCACATTTCTGCAACAGCTTCCGCACTGGTCTCTCCCTGCCCGCCTTCCAGCTTCAGTTCATTCCCAACACTCAAGCCACAATAAACAGTTCAAACAAAAGTCATCCTGTTTCACTCCTCAGCTCAGAGCCCTCTATCTGATGGAGTATTAGTCACAAAAAAAAGGAAATTCCACCATTTGTGACAACACAGATAGAATTGAGGGCATTGTGCTAAATGAAATGTCAGATAGAGTAAGACAACTATGGTGTGGTGGGTATGTGGAATCTGAAAAACTCGAATGCATAGAAGCACACGGTAGGTTGGTGGCTGCTGGGGGCTGGAGGGTTGGGAAAATGGGGAGATGCTGGTCCAAGGGAACGAAGTTCCAGCTATAAGATGAATAAGTCATGTCCAGCATGGTGACTGTACTTAACAACGCTGATTTCATTCTTGAACGTTGGTGAGAGAATAGATCTTAAAATGTTCTCACCACACGGAAAAATAATTATGTGAAGAGATGGAAGTGTTAAATACGTGTATGTAAGTGTATACGTGTTGAGTATATGCTAAGCGTGTAAGTGTATCAAATCACAATGTTATGTCAGTTACAGCTCAATAGAGCTGGGGGGAACCCCTCTTGAGGCTGTCCACCTTACTCCGAGTAAAAAACAGACTTGGAGGAAAAGATAGAAACTAGGGTAAATTTTAACAGATGGCATTTGTCAGCAATTAGTGGGAGTGAAGCTTCTCTTTTAGCAGATGGGTGAATGTTCTTGTAACCAAACTCTATGATTTCTTCGTTATCATGGAGACTTTGAATAAATAACAACCACCAATTTAAAACTGTATCTTTGAGCATCCCCTGGAAGGGAAGGAATATTTAGTGTATTCAGCACATATCAAATGAAATGGCCAACTTGCAAATCCTAGATTTAGTGATCCTCAGAGACACAGGACAGAAAGAGGAAAAGGATTCACTTAATTTCATTCACATTTGTGCTTTAAAAAAAAAAATCATTCTATTGGGTAGAATTTGAAAAGGGCGTGATTTTAAGAGTTCAAAACAGACAGGGAAAAGCATATAGGAATTAATCAAGAGTTTGCTGCCACTGAAACCTCAAAGGGACTCAGATTTTCCCCGGATACAAGGTCTGAGTCTTAAGTATGTTCCTTCACCAATGAGGTAGGTAGTGACTCAGGACACTGACTGTGCTCTGTCAAAACACACACACTATCACTTTGCAGTCGCAGCAGAATGAAGCGCTAGAGGACAGGATTCTTTAGGCTACACACAGGGTGGTAAGGCTGGGCCCTTGTAATTTCACACAGGAAAACCTTTCTCCTTATCTCCGGGGCTCTAAACGGTGTCATCAATTAAAGCTTTCGAGGTTAATTTCTAACACTTAATCAAGAAGCAAGACGTTTCTCATCTGTATCCTCTGCTCTCTCACTGGGACAGTTTATTCCTTACTTTATAACTTGCATTCTCTTTTATGAAAGAAGAAAGAACTGATCATACAGAACCGTTTGTGGTTTCAAGTATCAAGAAGTGTCCCAACAGGCCCAATCTTTGCGGGAGCCACAGAAATAGATCCTTTATAGCGTCCAGAAGGACACAGAGAAACGTGCAAGGTCACTTCAAATTCCCCAGATGCCAGTAGTTACAGACAGAGGAACACGGGCTGGGCAGGGATGCTTCCTGTCTGTTTCATCACCACCATAGGTGGCTCAGATGGTAAGGAATCTGCCTGCAATATGGGAGACCTGAGTTCAGTCCCTGGGTTGGGAAGATCTCCTGGAGAAGGGAATGGCTGCCCATGTCATTTTTCTGGTCTGGAGAATCTCACAGACTGTATAGTCTATGTGGTCACAAAAAGTTGGACATGACTGAGGACTTTCACTTTCCTACTTTCATAAGCAGATTATAATTTGTCAAAGTATGTTTTTTTTTAAAAAATTGGCTGCACTGGGTCTTAGCTCTGGCACATGGGATCTAGTTCTCTGAGGCGTCTGCCTGCAGTGCAGGAGACCTGGATTCGATCCCTGGATTGGGAAGATCCCCTGGAGAAGGAAATGGCAACCCACTCCAGTACTCTTGCCTGGAAAATTCTATGGACTGAGGAGCCTGGTAGGCTACAGTCCATGGGGTCACAGAGTCGGACGAGACTGAGCAACTTCACTTTCACTTTCTTTCCACCTTCCACAGTAGATTTGTGGCCCTTTCTATCGGCTGCCCAGAGGTTCTACCCACTCCTTACCATCCTGCGTTGAGGGTTTTTTTTTTTTGAGATGGCAGCTCAGTCAGTAAAGAATCTGCTTGCAGTGCAGGAGACCCAGGTCCAACCCCTGGGTTGGGAAGATCCCCTGGAGAAGAAAACGGTAACCCACTCCAGTATCCTTGCCTGGAGAATCCCATGGACAGAGGAGCCTGGCCGGCTATGGTATATGGGGTTGCAAGAGTCAGACACGACTTAACGACTAAACCACCACCACCACAGCGGGGAGGAATTTAGGCTGAAACCCAAGAGTGAGATAACTTGCTATGAGTTGCAGAAGAGCACATGTATATATACCTACATTTACCGCTCCATCCAGAACCAACGTTCAAGACAAGAACTCTTCCCCAGGGGCCCCACGAGGGCCAGGGTCAGCCTCATGTGTGCTGTGCATGCGTGTGTCTCTACCCTGAGTTAATCCTGGACTTCATCTCCTGTCTTCTGGGCCCCCGAGGCTGTGAGAACTAAAGGTTTCCAACTTGCATTTAAACTTTTTAGATGCTGGGCATTTCTTATCCTCTCATCAGCTCATTTAAAATATCTTTTTTTTGGGGGGGGGGGGGGTCCAACATTTTGCACCATTTCTAGCTGGATGGTACATCTTGCGCTGTAAGTCAGAGCAGTTATAAAACCAACAGTTCTCTCTCAAGTACGTGAAATAAAACATACAGAAACGTCAATGGGTAAAATTCAGGTTTTATTGCTTATTACATCATTCCATACAGTTTTACGTAAACAGACTTTGAGAAAATATAGTGGGAGTATTAACCAGATGACGGCGACCTTGGTGAGGATGTTCAAGTGCTTTACATAAGGCAGGAAGAGGCGCCACTGCCACCGTCAGCCCCGGAATTTGTACACTCCATATAAAAAGAGTAAAAATAGTTCATTGGCATTTAACTAGCATTATTCTTTGTAATCTATGAGCCACGACACACCTGAATGATTTCAGAATCTTCTGCATAAAACAAAGCATTTTTTCCTACTAGCAGATGTAGCAGTTTCAGCTTCTTCGAAAAACAAGCAAATTGGCACAACATAAACCACGCCCACAACATGAAGACAAAAGTTAGTGTGTTCCAGTGGTCCTGGATTTTGATGTCTCTGTCGGACTAATCCAAGCAACACAAATGTAATTCGGCATTTAAGAATGAGACTGAGTTTCTTCCTGTAGTTATGCTTACGTTAGAATTCAAGCGATTTCACTGACGCCTATGTGAACCTAGCAAAAACCACGGCTACAACAATCTGCTCTTTTGCTAAGGAAACGTCTTTAAAAGTTTACTATTCGTTAGAAACTTAGACCCAAGCTGCACAGGTATAACTTGAGGGACCAAGAGCCAACCTTTCCAGAAACCACGGCAGTAGTCTAAGTATTTTTGAAGCTGGGGAGCATATGCTATCTCACATACATGTCAGTAACTTCCTGGTAAAACTGCACTAATAGCTTCCTCTGTTAATGACTTAAAAAAAAAAAAAAAATTCCAGCAAGTACTACAGTTCAGCATTTGAAAGATTTCCAAGTCTATTTGTACATGGATGCCCGGGCTGAGACATACATTTGGGTACTGGAAAAGCAACAAGGCTTAAAATGCGGTTTTATGTGAAACCACTTAGAAGAACTCAGTTACCAAACAACTAAAAATACACAATGGATAAATAGGAATTTATTAAAACCGCTGTCTTTAACAATATAAAAATTAAATATTAAGGCATCTTTTACTCCCATCTAGGTATATGCAGCAAAGAGAAATGGTTTAAATAGGAACCAGCACTTCTATTCAAATATTTTCTAATGTATTTGGCAGATCTTTTAATTTTTTTCCTTTCTCTGATTCCATGTATCATTGAAAGCTCTCAGGATCAAACATCATTACCCAAATCAAAAGTATTAACAGATATACATTTCTTAAAAAGCAGTTCACCCCTGAAAAATAAAAAGGACCTAGAAAGAATATTACGTATAAAGTTCAAATACTAGTATTTAAATTTCTCTGAAGCAATTTACACTTCAGTAATTAAGAGAAAGAAGGAACAAAGACTTAAAGACGAGAAGCCTGTTAATACGGATCATACTGTGAAAACACTGTTCACTCACTGTTCTCCACTGGGATAAGAATTTGCAAAGGCTGGAAACCCCTTTAAAAAATATCACATCCACTGGAATAAGATCACATAAATTGACATCGATTATTTGTAACTCCTTGTATTTGTCCGTTTATAATTGGTTCCATAAAGTATACTAAACAGTAACATTTTCACCTTTTATTAAGGCAAGTTTGTGAAAATAATTTAATACAACCAGATTCCCTTCATGAACTTTCAGCTTTAAACATTTTTTTTTACGTAAGAAACATACAAAACAATTGTTTTATAAAAAGCCACCTCGATACCAGAAAAGAGTAATGAAAGATTTTGAACCCCATTTACTTATTAAAGGATGCTCTTTCTTCGTCTCAGATCCCAAGGGCTATTCATCGTCTTTAGAGCCAGTTTTGCTCAACTACAAAAAAAGATGAAAACAAATATTCAACAAGTTTAAGCTATCGTCTTATCTGAGTTCACTTTTTCCACTTAAAATCAAAAGTCAACCCACTCCAGTGTTCTTCTCTGGGGAATCCCAGGGATGGGGGAGCCTGGTGGGCTGCTGTCTATGGGGTCCCACAGAATCAGACACGACTGAAGTGACTTAGCAGCAGCAACATTTATAGTTAACAGAACAGGCAACAGCGTTCAGGTAACTTGTACCACCTAAAGATTTCACCACGTGGAAATACTAACACTTTTAAAATTCAGGCTCAACTACTTTAAACATGATTCTTTGATAATATAACCTCAACAGAAAGAGGGAAAAAAATTCCTTAAAGCTTTCCAAGAAATAAATTGGAACCAAGAGTATACAAAAGGTGCCATTTATAAAAGGAATGATATTTTTGTGTTTTTTTAAAAAAACAATAAATTCTAAAAATTTTAAATTGTGGTAAAAAAAAACCGTATTAAGATTTATCATCTTAACCAGGCAATTCTTAAAATTTTGAAAATGGTACAACTCTTAAATTGCAGGGTCAGCCTTTTGCCCAAGAAGACGATAAGAAATAAAGATCAACCTCAAATCTCGTGGGTAGGGTTTTAGACCACTGCGGTAAAGTGAACATCACAATAAATCAAGTCACACAGATTTTCTGGCTTCCCAGTGAATGTAAGTTATATTTACACTATACTGTTGCATTATGTGTAAAAGAACAATGCACATACCTTTATCAAAAAATACTTCATTGCTAAAAAATACAAACCCTCGTCTGACAATGCTAGATTGCCACAAACCTACAATTTGTACAAAACGGTATCTATGAAGCAGAATAAAGTGAACTGCAGGAAGATGAGGTCTGTCCATACTGAGTTTCTTTATTCCAAGTGCAGTTCATGGCTCCTCACTCTCAGATGACTGTGTACTTGGTTTTAGAACCACATCAATTGCTTCAAATAGTTTCTATAGAAAAGGCCCAAACAGCTGGCTTCAAAATAAACTTTAAGAAAACACTGCTTTTAAATCACCCGTATTTGTGGGTCCTCATTGATCCTAATTTTGGATCACAGGAATTATTTCACATAGCACAGTGACACTAACTGGCATAAAAACTCATTTCACAAAGTCCCAGATAGGGCATTAACTCGCTGTGTTAAGGATCTGTTGACGAGGAATCCAAGACAAACGCTGAGAGAAGTGGGCCGAAAAGCCCAAGTGGAAAGTAAACAATTCTGTACAACAGAAACAAAAAACCTTTCTTGAGGATGGTGGGCAACCCCATTCAGGGGTTTGTCCTAAAAAAAGTACTTCACCTCCACTGAGAAATCAAAACACTCCTTTTCGTGACTTGTTCCTTCAAATTCCGTATTATCTATAACTTAGAGTTATGTTTTACATAAACAGTCACCCTTTATTGTAGTTACAACTCACTTCTACAGATTTTTCACTATTTAAAAAACCAAAACCTAAAACTGAGGGGCTAGGGAAGAGAAAAATGTGAAGGATATTTCAAAAATACTTACATGCTGAATGTGAAAAAGGAAACACAGACATCAGGGTCCAATGCAAAGATTGATGGGGGAGAAAATGGAAGATGTGAATTTCATTACTTGACAGCAGTAACTGTAACAATCTTATGAAGAGGAGAACAAAATGTTACAAACCTTCACCACATCAACCCAGTTCCATCCCCGAGGAAGTTCTCCTTTGTGATCTAGGGGAGAAAAACGGTAACTTTATTGCTAAGAACAATCAGTAATACTTAAACTTAAATACGATTTTTCTATACTATTCTATACCACAAATGGATTAAAAATTTAAATCATTTATTATTAAGGAGGAAAAACACCCTATCGTCATTCTGCACTGAAAGCACTGTTCCCCTGGGAGTACTTGCAAGGCGTTTTAGATGTTACTGCCTTTCTTATTTATCCTCTTCCCATTCAAGACAAAACCTGACATCACGGAAAAAAGATGGAGGTGAGCTGGTAATGCCAGGAAGAGAAGCTAATTAATTTATTAGTCTGATGCCCTTGCACAACTTCCCTGCTTTATATAAGGTCCCCGCTTAATGAAATAAGTTGTGTCACTATGCTGTTCTGTGAGTTATATAAATAGATCAATTACAGAAAAAATCTGTTATTTATTGTATTATGATCTGATGGTAGACCAGACTTCATTTCAAATGAAAGCTGTATTTCAAAAAAAAATGTCAACAATATACTTATCTGTCATAAAGGTAAACAAACAGGAAAATCCCAAACATGTCAGAGACGGTACCGGTAGGACACATATTTGTTCACTATTCTCATATTCTACAGTATTCAGACTGATGTACACTTGGCCACTTTACCTTCTTCTTAAATGCTTCTCTCTTGTGGTAGTTCAGTTCGGTCACTCAGTAAAGTAGTAGTAAATATTTTCAATATGTATTTGTGACTTAAAACTGTCTCTGATCCAAATGGTTTAAGAATAAAGAGTGCAGAGAACCAATATTCTAAATCTAAATAATACTTATTAGGCACCCATATCACATCAAAAAGCAGTCAAGTGTATCATAAAAGAAAAAAAAATAACACAAACCTGTTTTATCTGCCAGCTTACGTTTCTGGGCTTTTGAAAGTTGTTCCTTTTTATCTTTTTTCTTACTTGATGGAGCTGTATTAGGAGTTTCAGCTGAGATGATATTGCTTATGGATGTCTAGAAAAAAAGAAATAATTCTTAGACTCTTGCCTTAAAACTTACTGAATTAAACTAAATATGCCCACATCCTGAAATGAGCTGACAATTTTTAGGTTTGTGAAGTAAAAGACTCTTTAATTATTATGTTCATTAATCTGGTCAGGAAGCTCAGCACATGACTGGTTTTACTCCCCTAAAAGTTCACACTGAAGGACATAATATTGTTACACTGTTATCACCAGATCCTTGAGAAAGAAGATCTGATACCAGGATTATCCTAAAGCTCTGAGGTGCCGAGGTAATTTTACAACTCAGTTCATTTGCTATTATTTGAAAGCTTAAATATGTCTTTAGAAAAATCACTGTGTGCCTACTTAGAGCCTTCTGGTTCCCAGAGGAAATGAAGGAAAATTTTTAAATATTTGAGTTCATGGAGTCAGAGAGACAAAACTGAAAATGCTTACCAGGTGCCAAGCATTGCTGTAAAGGTTGTACATATATCACTCATTTGATTCTGAGTACAATCTTATGAAGTAACTACTATTATAACTCCCATTTTACAGATGACAAAACTGAGCACAGCAAGATTAAGAAAGCTGCCTAAAGTCACACAGCAAAGAGTGCATTCTCAGGGCCACAAGGTCTCGCTTCCAGTGCAGGAGTCACCGCCCTTCTCTGCTCCTCTAGCTGCCTCTCAGGGTCCAGCTGTAACTATCATTTTGAATGTAATACAAAATCTCCTCCCAAGCTGTCCTGGTGGCTCAGTGGTAAATAATCCACCTGCCAATGCAGGAGACACCGGTTTGATCCCTGATCCGGGAAGATCCCACAAGTTGAGCAGCAGCTAAATCCGTGTGCCATAACTACTGAGCCTTGCTCTAGAGCCCAGGAGCTGCAACTGCTGACGTGCAAACGCTGAGGAGCCCCTGCTCCACAAGAATAGAAGCCGCCACAATGAGAAGCCCATGCACCGCAATTAGGGAAAAGCCTATGCAGCAAGGAAGACCCAGCACAGCCAAATAAATAAATAAACTAAAAAAACCCCACCAAAAACAAAGTCTCCTTCCAATTAAAAAAATAAATAAATAAGTAGTAAAAATGAATCACTAGTAGCATAAAACCAAAACAAACAAAACGTGGCAAAGTCGAATCCCCTGCTCACAGCAGAATGAATGGGATGATGGTTCTCCATGAACTGCTCCTTATTGTCCTTGGCGTATTCAAACAACGTGTAGGTCATGGCCGTCCCGAGGTGGACTTCCACTGCTTCCTGTAACTTGGCTAATATGCTCTGTTTTACATCTGATGATCTGCAATGCACAAGAAATACACCGCTAAGAGAAAAGTAAAAAAGGGAGTTACCATGACTGAAATGACAACGTAACAGTACTTACATGGTGTTGTTAAAAAAGGCATTCATGGATATGATGGGAGGTGTCTGCGGATAGGTTTCTGTCCAGGAAATCTCTATGAGGAAGGCTTTGGGATCCCCATTTTCACCTATCTGAAGAAAAGGGGAATCTTAGGCTTGTAAAAAGTTCTACAAAAACAGAATATTAAATGATGATTGTTAAAATGATGACCTCAAAAGCTTGTGATCAGATCGGAAATGTCGTTATTTTTAAAAGTTCAAGGGGATGAGCCAAGTAAGACCCTGTTGAGGGTGAGGGCAGTGTAAACGTGTGTGACTTTTAACCCACTCTGAGCCTGTTTTAACAGCTTTGGTTGATGTCCACGGCCTGCCTCCAGTCTTTCCCAGCAGCAACTATATATCTTATACGTACAGTTTTTATACCATCAAAGCTTTCTGAGGACAAAGAGAAGATATCAACCATGGACAACAGGAAGAGAATAGATAAAATCCACACACTTGAAATACCTCATCTTTCTCTTCAGTTTTCCAACTGCTAAATCATAATAGACATTAGGAACATGTAAATGGATAGGCATTAGTTAGCACAATCTCAAGAAACTAGAAAATGAAATGTAAAATTCAGAGAAATAAAGAAAGGGCAGAGAGAGAAGGAAGGAGGGCCTTAGCCTGGGCAACAACTCCTAAGTTTTTATCTTTTTATTTATTCTATTTTTGAGGTGTAATTGAAATAGATTATGTTAATTTCAGGTGCACGACATAATGGTTTGACATTTCAATACACTGCAAAATGATCAGCACAATGAGTTTAGTTAACATCCACCAACACACACAGTTACAGGGGTTTATTTTTGGTTATGATGAGAACTTTTATGATCTACTCTCTTAGCAACTTTCAAATACACAATAGGGATTATCAACTGCAGTCATCATGCTGTACACAATATCCCCAGGACTTATAATTGGGAAGTTTATATCTTTCAACAGCCTATTTGACCTGAGTTGCTTAAAGATCTCTTTTTTTTCTTTTGCTTTCCCCAGCTTTTTATTTTGAAAACGTTTACAGAAAAGCTGGAATAAAACCATGAACACCACGCACACTTCACTGCATACAAATCCATCAGTGTCTACACGATAGGACACTCACATATCCTGCAACATCCTCAGTGAGTAACTGCTGGTGTTAGCGCAGACATCGGGGGAGGACGGGGGGCTCTCCCATTCACTAGGGTAGGGAGGCCATGAATGGGGAAGTCTGGGGAGGTGACTGGATGCAAAGAGAAGGGCCCAGTGCTTAACTTCACTGTTACCTTTGGCCACTAAGTCTCTGTTGTTCTATATGTGGGGTGATGTGAGGACTGTGGAGCTTGAAAGGGAACTGAGAAGCAGTGAGCAGAGAGGGGAGTTTCTGAAGGAAATAACTATAAAGGATTTATTTCCTGTGAGGTCAGTAACAATCATGCATAAGGATCAATTTATTTTAAATGGTGACAATGTCAGCAACCATAAACCTTTCTTAAGTCTTTTATGAAAAAACCTTCCCCTACCACCCGCCACTACTTAACAGTTTGGATAAATGGTCTATATTATTTGTTTATGAAGTCAAATACTGGTGCTGTTCCATGCTGAAAATTATAAGCAACCTGTGTTTTAAAGAAAAATTGACATTTCATATATGTGAAAAATATTCACACGTGTTGATAATACAGAACTACAAAAATAACAACTTTTCTTGACTAAGCTGTAAAGCAGTAAGAAGAAAACTAGGCTTGGCCTAGAGACCTGGATTTTAACCCTAACATTTATCAATATCGCTGTGGAAACTTGGGAAGTCAGGGCTGAGATGCTATCTTTAAGATTAGAAGGTAAAAACCACAATTTCTAATGTTTCTTCCATTTCTAATACTTTATATTTCTCTTATACTAAACACATTTAACTTAGTTTGAAAAAGCTTCTGAATTAAGTTTTCAAAGTTTGAAAATAACTGATGTCATGGTGATGAGTTTTCATTTTCATTTAAATGTGTCAGCAAATCCAAAGACATAGTAAATGTAAGCCACTAAATTAAAAAAAACAAAAACAAAAAGCCAGCATTTTAAAAAACAACTTCCCAACAAAGTAGCAAGTGCTCCTCTTTATGTTAGGTCTTACCCTGTATTGAAATGAAACTGGACTTAATTCCCGGAAACTTTCATCTCCTTCATAAATAGAGCGTAACGCCTCCAGTTCCATCTGAAAGAAATGAATTAAAAGGGTTTTGTTTAATCGTACAAGTGGATTAGAAATAGAACATAAACTTATAATATGTCCACGGTCACACAATTCTAGACGACTGAAGGAACTAATAAGAGTGAATGAATGGAGAAAAGCTAAAAGGAACCAGTCAGTGTGAGAAGAGGAGGTCTGAAAAACTGGGCAGGAAAATGATCTCCAAACATCTGAAAATCGGTCCTATGAAAGAAGAATCGAGTTTTATTGTTAAATGGAGATCTGGTTCTCACCGCAGGAATTTTGCTTCAGTATATCTGAGACAGAGAGCAGGCATCTGTTTTACTAACAATTGCCCAAATGGTTCTAGGTGGTGGTCCCTGGGCCAAACTGGAAGGAACATTACACTGTACGCTGCACGCTTCACAGTAAGAACTGTTCAAGCCTTAGCTTAGAAACTAACCTGGCAAGAGTATTTTAGAAGCATTTGGACGTCATGGCTTGTGGGTCTTCTTTAAAGGTAACTTTCAACCCCGAGATTCCATTACTTCTATCATACACTGATAAAAGTGCTAACTTTCAAGCAGTATATTCTAAATGAAGAGTGAGATTGGGATTATTTATCTAGGAGACTGGGATTCTAGACCCGATTTTACCACAAACTCACTGTGCAGCCCTGGGACTGTCACTTTATGTTTGTAGACCCTTCTTCTCATCTGTACACATTACACATTTAGAAGCTCCCTCTAGAGATGACCTGGAGCATCCCTTCCAACTCTCACGTCATATGATTCAATGTCAAGGTGGCATTTCATGAGAAAATACTTGAGTGTAAACCATACAACTACCCTAGTACATGGATGCTCAAAACAGACCTCGTATCTACTGGAAAACCATAAGGTGAATAAATGATTCCTTCCACCAAGCTATATGGCCAGAAGACACTAGGGTCATTACTTCCCTGCACCAGAAATTTAACTAACTCAATTAACTTTCTCTGCCGGTCAACAACAGATTCTAAGATGTAAACGAGATAGGATTCTAAGAAGCCTAACTCGGAACGCGGGCGCTAAACAACTCCGGGGTTTAAGGCCAACCAAGTGCACCGGCTTGCGGGCCAAGGACACTTGCCCTTATTGTCAAGAGACCCGGAGGTGGGGGGCGGATCCCCGGCTTCGCAAAAATCCAAAACTGCGGGGCGGGTGGGGGTGGTGGTGGAGAAAAAGCAGAGGCGGGCCCCCACCCCGGCACGCGTACCGGGGCCTCTCCCCGCAGGACGCCGACAAACTTGGGGCTGCTCCAACCAGATTGCCGCCTTGGGGGCTAGGGGCACGCGCGGGCGGAGAGGGGCACCGCGCCTGCGCGGGGAAGGGGCGTCGTGCCCGGACTCACCTCCTGGTCCTCGTTGGCACCCATCGCCCCAGTCACGGGGCGCACAGCGTTTCGTGACAACGAAAAGGAAGCAAGGGCCGTGGCCCCGAGGCCGGGCCGCTCCCTCTCCGGCTCCCTGGGCTGCTGAGACACACACTTCGCGCGGCAGAAGAAGAGTCGCGCGCCCCCGATGCCCGGGCTGAGCAAACCCGTCGGGCCGCTGGCTGGGGACGGGAGGCCGCGACAGCCGGGACGCCGGAGGCTTGGATGAGAGGCGGCGGAGCGGTGACCACAAAAGCCCCGCCCTCTCCTCCTTCTTGCTGCTCCTATTGGCTACTCCTTTCCCCGCCCCCCCAGCTCCTTCTCCTCTAGGACTCGGAGCCCCTTCCTTACGTTTCCGGGAGCGGCGTCCAGTTCCGGTGCTGCGATTGGTGCAGAGCGCTGTCAGGCAGGTCCGGAAAGTGCTTCCTGTGCCTGCGCAGGTGGGCCCTGGGAAGTTTCACTTGCTGGCCCCGGCGCAGGGGCGGCGGCTGAAGGGAAGACGGACCCAGCCTCCCCGGCGGCGTTCTGTGACATCTCTGCCTGCTTACTCTCGTCCTCCGCCGGCTAACGGTGAGCGGCCACAGCCGCAGCTGGCCTGGGACTTGCGACCTGAGTGAGTCCGAGTCGGAAGACCTCCGGGGCCGAGAGAAACCGCCGAGGAAGATTGCTAGCGCCTAAAGATGCTGTTTTTTTTTTGGGGGGGGGGGGAGGTAAGGGGGGGGGGAGCCTGTGATATCCTACGGCATCAGCGAGTGCATTCCTGTTTTAGCTGCTAAAGAAAAGACGCCCCAGCTTTAAAGGGGGTGGGTCGGGGAGGAGAGGAGGAAGGTAAGCGTCTGCCTTTAGGGCTGCAGCGTTTCTTCACTTGAGCTCCGGGGAGCAAGATTCTGGACCGCGGGGGGGGGGCCATGTCTTTCCTAAGTCGGGCTTTTTGCTTCACACCCTCAACATCAGCTTTTGTTTCACCGTCCCGGCCTCAAGCTGTCCTTCCTCTTTTGATCGTTTTTGTAGTTGGACATCGTTGAGTCCCATCCTTACCGGCCTTGTGTCCTGCGCATCCTGAACCTCCGTTAACTAAAAAATAGGGACTGCATTATTATTGTTATTACCTGCCACTTTTTTGCAGTCTGTCATTCTTTCTAAGGGAGCTCCCCTGGTGGCGCTACTGGTAAAGAACCCATCCGTCAGTGCAGAAGACATAAGGGTGGTGGGTTCGGTCTCTGAGTTGGGAAGATCCCCTCGAGGAGGAAATGGCAACCCACTCCAGTATTCTTGTCTGGAGAATCTCATAGACAGAGGAACCTAGTGGGCTACAGTCCATGGGGTCGCAAAGAGTCTGACACGACTGAAGAGATTTAGTACTCACGCATTCTTTCTGTGAAGAAGGAAATGGCAACCCACTCCAGTGTTCTTGCCTGGAGAATCCCAGGGACAGCGGAGCCTGGTGGGCTGCAGTCTATGGGGTCGCACAGAGTCCGACACGACTGAAGCGACTTAGCAGCAGCAGCAGCATTCTTTCTGAGAGTCTTCCTTATAATTATATGATCACGCCAGCTTCCAGACTACTTCCCTTGCACAACTTGCTCTCCCATCCAGAGTGTGTACTTCCTACTTCTACATCTCCTTTCAGGTCATAGTTTGGTTAGTTGCCTCATTGGTTTCTTCCAGGAGATCTGAGAATTTCTCCTATAGGCTGTCATCGAGATCCATAGAACCTTTGCAGTTGGCCTTTGCTAATATTCTTCCCATTTTTTTTGGCCACTGATTAGGCATAGCCATTTCAAATGCAAAAACTTCCTAAGGTAGTATGTGGCAAGACTTTCTGATATATTTTCATACGGTAATTTTTGGTACACAGTTACCATCATTTAGAGCTGCATAGTTTAGTATAATAGCCAGTCACCATAAATGGCATTTGAAATAGACTAGCCTGATTGAGATGTGCTCTGAGTGTACAATACACACCAGACTTTGAAAGACTTAGTATTAAAAAAGGTAAAAGGTTTCACTAGTAACTTTATAGTTATGTTGAATTGATAATATTTTGGACATTGGTTAAACAGCATATTAATAAAATTAATTTCATCCTTTTTTAATGTGACTACAAAATTTGAAATGATTATATATTAGTTTATGTTTATATTATATATTAGTTTATATGTTTATGGACATAACATAAACTCTTGGACAGGATTTTGATTTTAAGTGATTAATAGTCATTTCTGTTTCTCCTTATTTCCACCTTATTTCTCCTTATTCAAGGACCACAGCTAATTCTTTTGAGTCTTTGGGGTTACTAAAGGAAGTGGGCATTTAGGGCTCTAATCTAGATTCTTTGGGATCAAGCAGTGGCACTCAGATTGTGCTTTGACCATCTCTTTTTTATTTTCACCCCAAATTCACTGAAACTAGAATGGCTATTTTTCTGAACATGCAGCCCTTTGCCCTCATAGCTTACTCCTGTCCTCAGAATATCTGTTGAAGCAGTTCTGAAACGTCTGTCTATTGTACACATCTGTTGTTTCTGGTAGGCTTTCCAAACCATTTATCTGGTACCCGGTGTTCCTTTAGTACCTAAGGTGAGAAGCCTAATAGCCTTTCCTAAACCAGTTTTTCAGGTAAAAATACTGTTTCAGTGGCCTATGTGCTTCTCACAGAAATTGTGTGTGAGTCCTGTATGACATGCTGGTGAAGATAACCTCTGAAACCAGTCTTATGGTACATGTGTATGGAATCAAGAAATTATTCTTATAATACAGTGATAATTTTGATTGCAATAAACACATCTTTATATGATTGCTTTTGTAAACTTAGTGCATCTTGGATTGATACAGACCGCTTCTCAGCTAAAGGACACAATAGAAATATGTTCTCCTGGAGGGTTCCATTCATTATTAATTTTTCCCTTGTAGATTTTCCTTTAAGTGATGTATTTGCACTAATTGTGGAGAAATGAGAAAACATAGCTACTTAGATAATTAGCATACAATTTTAATGATAGCTTAGGAAATCAGAAATTAGACGTTAGCAGTTACAAAGAAATTAGAGATAATTGTACTTTATTGTATAAGTCAGTCAGTCATTACTATTATTATTTTAATAACTGAAGTAGGTAGTTTGATCACCCTCCTGCGATTTTGGTCTGTTCATCCTGAAGTTCTGTGTGGTTTTGAGATGTTACAAGAAATAGTGATTTGCTTAAAGTTGACTACAATCGTTGTACATGTTGTTGTTCAGTCGCTCAGTAGTTTCCCACTCTTTGCAGCCCCATGGACTGCAGAACACCAGGATTCCCTGTCCTTCACCATCTCTCGGAGTGTGCTCAAACTCATGTCCATCCATTCGGTGATGCCATCCAATCTCATCCTCTGTCATCCCCTTCTCCTCCCGCCTTTAATCTTTCCCAGCATCAGGGTCTTTTCCAGTGAGTCAGTTCTTTGCATCAGGTGGCCAGAGCATTGGAGTTTCAGCTTCAGCATCAATCCTTCCAATGAGTATTCAGGACTGATTTCCTTTAGGATGGATTGGTTGGATCTCCTTGCAGTCCAAGGGACTCTCAAGAGTCTTCTCCAACACCACAGTTCAAAAGCATCAATTCTTGGGCACTCAGCTTTCTTTATAGTCCAGCTCTCACATCCATACATGACTACTGGAAAAATCATAGCTCTGACTAGACGGACCTTTGTTGGCAAAGTAATGTCTGCATTTAATATGCTGTCTAGGTTGGTCATAACTTTTCTTTCAAGGAGCAAGCGTCTTTTAATTTCATGGCTGCAGTCACCATCTTCAGTGATTTTGGAGCCCAAGAAAATAGAGTGTCATTGTTTCCCCATCTGTTTGCCTTGAAGTGATGGGACCGGATGCCATGATCTTCATTTTCTGAATGTTGAGTTTTAAGCCAACATTTTCCACTCTCCTCTTTCACTTTCATCAGGAGGCTCTTCAGTTCCTCTTCACTTTCTGCCATAAAGGTCGTATCATTTGCATATCTGAGGTTATTTACATTTCTCCCGGCAATATTGATTCCAGTTTGTGCTTCATCCAGCCCAGAGTTTCTCATGATGTACTCTGCATAGAAGTTAAATAAGCAGGGTGACAATATACAGTCTTGACATACTCCTTTTCCTATTTGGAACCAGTCTGTTGTTCCATATGCGGTTCTAACTGTTGCTTCTTGACATGCATACAGATTTCTCAAGAGGCAGGTCAGGTGGTCTGGTATTCCCATCTCTCGAAGAATTTTGCATAGTTTGTTGTGATCTACACAGTCAAGGCTTTGACGTAATCAGTAAAGCAGAAGTAGATGTTTTTCTGGAACTCTATCTTTTCCCATGATCCAACAGATGTTGGCAATTTGATCTCTGGTTCCTCTGCCTTTTCTAAATCCAGCTTGAACATCTGGAAGTTCACAGTTCACATGCTGTTGAATCCTGGCTTGGAGAATTTTGAGCATTACTTTGCTAGCGTGTGAGATGAGTGCAATTGTGCGGTAGTTTGATTATTCTTTGGCATTGCCTTTCTTTGGGATTGGAACGAAAACTGACCTTTATAGTCCTGTGGTCACTGCTGAGTTTTCCAGATTTGCTGGTATATTGAGTGCAGCACTTTCACAGCATCATCTTTTAGGATTTGAAATACCTCAACCTAAATTTGGAATTCCATCACCTTTACTAGCTTTGTCTGTAGTGATGCTTTCTAAGGCCCCCTTGGCTTTACATTCCAGGATGTCTGGTTCTAGGTGAGTGATCACACTGTGATTATCTGGGTCATGAAGATCTTTTTGTACAGTTCTGTGTATTCTTGCCACCTCTTCTTAATATCTTCTGCTTCTGTTAGGTCCATACCATTCCTGTCCTTTATTGTGCCCATCTTGGCTTGAAATGTTCCCTTAGTATCTCTTAATTTTCTTGGAGTCTCTAGTCTCCCATTCTATTGTTTTCCTTTGTTTCTTTGCATTGATCACTGAGGAAGGCTTTCTTATCTCTCCTTGCTGTTCTTTGGAACTCTGCATTCAGATGGGTTTATCTTTCCTTTTCTCCTTTGCCTCTAGCTTCTCTTGTTTTCTCAGCTATTTGTAAGGCCTCTTCAGACAACTATTCATTTTTAGATTTCTTTTTCTGGGGAATGGTCTTGATCCCTGCCTCCTGTACAGTGTCCGTACATACCTCTGTCCATAGTTCATCAGGCACTCTGTCTATCAGATCTAATCCCTTGAATCTGTTTCTCACTTCCACTATATAATTGTAAGGGATTTGATTTAGGTCATACCTGAATGGTCTAGTGGTTTTCCCTACTTTCATCGATTTAAGTCTGAATTTGGCAATAAGGATTTCATGATCTGAGTCACAGTCAGCTCCCGGTCTTGTTTTTGCTGACTGTATTGAGCTTCTCCATCTTCGGCGGCAAAGAATATAGTCAGTCTGATTTTGGTATTGACCATCTGGTGATGTCCATGTGTAGTTATTAAATTGTAGTAGGCCCAATTCAAGAATTAAAGTTTTCCCATTTGCTCTCTTCTTTCGGATTTGCTCGACAGTTTGTAAACACTCAAAGTCTTTTGCCTTTTTGTAATATTTGCTGAATGGTAGAGGTTCATATGTTAGATGAGGATGTGGGCTTTTACTAAGTTGATTATTGATGTATTAATGCTTACATTTCAGAGTTTTCGTGACGTCTTAAACATGAGCCCCACCCAGTGGGACTTCCCTGTGGAATTATGCTGTCGGCCTATGGCTTTCGTCACTCTCACAGGCCTGGATGTGGTCTATAATGCTGTCCATCGCGCTGTCTGGGATGCCTTCTGTGCCAACCGGAGGGCTGACCGGGTACCGATTTCTTTCAAGGTGCTCCCAGGTGACCACGAGTATCCTAAATGTAGACCCAAGGTAATGACATTACTTGCAAGGGGACCCTCCTTCTCCCTCTGTCTCCCCTTCTTTGAGTGTGTATATCTTTTTTGTTCCTGTATCTGTGCAGGGAACCCCCTGAGTTTATCAAGGGCATGGTTACAGAGGTGCATGAAGAAAACTCTAGATGTTTTCATGTGTGTAATACGCTGCAAGCTCCCAAGTTGTTTTGTATCCTGTCCTCTCTTTCCTCATGTGGAGTAAAGGTTGGACCAGCATGAGCTGGAGTAGTCTGGGTTGGTGCAGGTGCTCTGGGGGTGATTCGAGAGTTTCTGGGTGGTTCAGGCCATCCCCTCGCACGACATGGCACTCCTGCTGACCCGCAGTGACTGCCTTTCTGCCCCTGTACTTAGGAATTATCCTTCCTTTTTTTCTTTGACCCACAAGGAGGAATAATGCCATCCTGGCCACATGACTTAGAAACAAATGAAGCCATTTTGGGGTTTAGAGAACACCTGAGCAGCTTTTATAAGAGCAGAATCTGGGATAGTGAAGAATATAAGTAGAATTTTTTGGGGAAAGGGCTGTTTAATTCAGCCTCTTGAATTTGAAAGCTTGACATAGTTATTTGAAAGATTTGAAGTCATTAGAAATGCTTTGGCTTTGGTCCTTCTTTAAATGGTTACATTTAAAGTACTGGCTTTTAAAGTACTGGCTCTAGGGTTGAGTGTCTACCTCCAAAAATTGCAGTCTCTTATTTGGTCTCTGTAAAAAGTGTTATCTTTAAAAAGTGTGGCATGTATGTATGGAATGAGAGAAATACACAGAAAGTGCCTGCACTCCATAACAAGTGGTCTCTGCTGTTCTCGTTGTCAAGTACCTCTTTTCAACTTTGGCCAATGTTTGCAGAGAACTTCGTATGAATGGTACATCCCCAAAGGGATCTTAAAGACGGGCTGGATGAACAAACATCTGAATCTGGTGCCAGCCCTGGTGGTCGTGTTTTATGAACTGGACTGGGATGAGCCCCAGTGGAAGGAGAAGCAGTCCGAATGTGCCACCAGAGTGGAAATAGTCAGGTATGGTCCCCTTTGTCAGGTTGACTGTGAGGTCAGACCTACCTCTGGAGCTTACCGACACTTACTGAAGGCAGCTGAGTGCTGTTAAGACTGCAGTGGTCGTTCTGGTATCACTGGCCTCTGGGGAAACCTGTTGATTTGCTAACAGGTAGCATTGCTGCTGCTGCTGCTGCTGCTGCTGCTAAGTCGCTTCAGTCGTGTCCGACTCTGTGTGACCCCATAGACGGCAGCCCACCAGGCTCCCCTGTCCCTGGGATTCTCCAGGCAAGAACACTGGAGTGGGTTGCCATTTCCTTCTCCAAGGCGTGAAAGAGAAAAGTGAAAGTGAAGTCGCTCAGTCGTGTCCGACTCTAGCGACCCCGTGGACTGCAGCCTTCCAGGCTCCTCCTTCCATGAGATTTTCCAGGCAAGAGTACTGGAGTGGGGTGCCATTGCCTTCTCCGACAGGTAGCATTAACTGACCTTAACTTATAGTATGCTAAGCAATGGGAAGAAATTTCAAAGACAAATTGGCCTGAATATCCAAATGTTTTTTCTTGCATTTGTATATTTTTTTGAACTGTAGTGGTTTATTATTTAGCCTCATAAAGCACTTTTTGCTTTATCACTGTTTGTTTCTAAACAATTCTTTTGGATGACTTCTCTAACATATCACTATAAAGAGATAAGTTGTTGTGTAACTTTTATATTAAAGTATATGTTAAACTTTTGCCTTCTAAGAAGATTTTTTTTGTAGAAATAGGAGCTCAATATGGGAGAAGGCAATGGCAACCCACTCCAGTACTCTTGCCTGGAAAATCCCATGGACGGAGGAGCCTGGTAGGCTGCAGTCCATGAGGTCACTAAGAGTCGGACACAACTGAGCGACTTCACTTTCACTTTTCCCTTTTATGCATTGGAGAAGGAAATGGCAACCCACTCCAGTGTTCTTGCCTGGAGAATCCCAGGGACGGGGAAGCCTGGTGGGCTGCCGTCTGTGGGGTCACACAGAGTCGGACACTACTGAAGCGACTTAGCGGTAGGAGCTCAATGTGAGATTATACTTTTAAGATTTAAATCATTGTGGCATGTATGTTTCATTATATGTCGGGGGAAAAAATTCCCCTAATCTTGATTTTTTTTTTTTAGTTTAAATTTGTCTTTCTTGGACTAAATTGTCAATCTTGTATCTTATGTAAAATCTTGAATACACTTTTTAAGTAAAAACAGTTTAATTATTAATTCCTCTTATTGCTCTTTTTCCGCTGCAGGCAGAGTTTACAAGGGAGAAACACCAAAGTTGCAGTGGTTCTGATTCAGAAGAAAACCCCCTTACCCCCAGGTAGCAGAAGGTTGCTTAACAACTAATTGATTGGTTTATCCTTCCAGTTATTACCAGAAGGCATCATCTTTAATATTAAAATCTTTTGCATTCAGTTATGCGAAAGATGGTGTGTTAACCTTAAAAAAGTGCCAATAACACAGGAGTAAATGCTTATTATAAAAAAATTAAAAACATTAAAAAGTGCCGATCTTCTCAAGTCCTGCTCCCTAGTTCCATTCACCTTACCTAGGGAGGCACACATTAATTGACCCTATAGTGAACAACTATAGGTTGTTTTCGCTTTTGAGATCTCGTTGAAATTATATTCCTTACATAATTTTTTTTTTTTTTTTAAATTTCCAGTAGGGCAAAGAAAAGTGCTGGGGGGGGTGGGTGGTTCTAATTTTCTATAAGAAAATGTCTTATTTCAAGTGCTTATTTCTTCTACCATCTCAAACTTTAGAAGCCAAAATGTATTTTTGTTTCTGTGTTGAAACTTGAAGCGTCTTAAATAGTTTTCCAAACCATTTTCATGAATGGTTTTATTGCTTTTATTTTTAGTTACGGTTTTTGAAACTGTTATGTGGTATATCTGTTGTTATTCCTTGGCCTGTCTTGGCTCTGTAGAAAATTCCACAGTGTTTTTCTATGACAGAGATGTATGGTACAGCTTCTAAGCACCCCACAGAGCTCTCAAGGCCCCTGGGGTCCTACAGATGTGAAAAGTGGCTTGAGTTTTTTTTTAATTACGTTGTACCAATTTGGGGAAGTGTTCATTAAGAAAAATATATTGATTATCTCTCTTTATGGAACTTGTTGTCAACAGGAGAAGATGTCATTGCTTCAGAAAGGGCTGCAGCCTTATGCAACGCGTGTGAGCTGTCAGGAAAGTCTTTGTTCGTACTGCCCCATACAGACCACCTTGTGGGTTATATTATAAGGTGAATAACCGAGACAATACATTGAATTATTTAAGTTTTGACTAATCCATTTTATTTTACTTTTTTGCACATTTTGCTTAGATGTATTGAAACCCTTTTATAACTTCAGAACTCTTCCAAGGAGGAAGAGCCTTGAAGATCAATCTTTGTCTGACTTTGAAGTCAGCTTTCTTTCATCCCTGGGAAGATACTGCTGATACATACTTATTTTCATAAGCAGAACTTTGAGTTGTTTACCCATCTTCAGGCAATTTGGTTCCTCTGTAATCTCATAATTATAGAATGAAGCCGGATTTAACTTACACAAATGTTACTTTCACCTCATTTGCTAGTTCTCACTTCCGGTCCCTTTCCTGTTAGTTTTCTTTATCTTTAAACCCTAAATGTTACAGTCGCAAAAACAGTCAAATCTAATTGAGTATTAGATATCTTATTTCTTTCATACTTATAAAATAATAAAATAATTGGAGTGGGAGTAATATTAGAGCTTACCTAATTTTTACAAATTGTAAGAGTTATTTTTATTGATTATTTCTTAGACAGTAAATAATTTTAAATGGCTTTTGGTGGGTCTTATTTGTAGATTTTTTTTCCCCTAAAAATTTAGTTTATAGTTTGTTTTACTTTTTATCTTAAGAAGTAAATCAGGCATTATTTCTGTCAGGATTTACTTTCAGGTCTTAGAAATGTGAATCTTGAAAACACTTTGGTTTAAAGTAACTTTAGTGTTTGAATGTTTGTTTTTTTTTAACAGATTAGAAAATGCCTTTTATGAACATGCACAGACTTATTACTACACTGAGATTAGAAGAGTGAAATCTCATAAAGAATTTTTGAATAAAACAACACACCAGGTACATGTCTTTTCCTAGAGAAGGAAATAGTAGCAGCATTCTAGAGCAGATTATTCATCATCAGTTATTTTTGAGGAGATTAAAGTTCTTAAATACTTTGATGTTTTTAAATGGCTTCTGTACTTTTGAAGTTTTTTTTAAAGCTTTTAAAAATTAATTTACCTTTTGTCCTCTTTGCCCTTAAAGCTCATGAAGATGTACTTTTATAGCCTTCTTAACTACATTTGTTTACTGGAATAATCCTTGAACCTTACTTTCGAATATTTTCCTTTATACTTTTAGATTTCCTCTTAACAAGCATTGTTATTTTTATATTTTTAAGAGAAGATGTGTAATGTATTTTTTTTCCTATTTTTTCAGCTTTTATTTGTTAGACATCAGTTCAAAATAGCTTTCTTCAGTGAGTTGAAACAAGATACACAAAATGCTCTGAAGTAAGTTTCTAACCGTTGTCAAACTAGATTTTTCTTTATGTTAACAATAACATATTAAGAGCAATTTCTGAATCACAACCAAACTTTAATTTTTAAAATGTTTATCTTGGTTAGATTCAGGTTCGTAATATTCACTTTAATTTTTCTAGAGATAAATGGAATATAATGTTTGAATTTTTGGGAAAAATATCCATTTTATTATCAGAAGTAAAGTTTATAGTATTAGAAAGCTTTCTGTTCTAATTTAATTAATTTCATGATCTAAAGAAATAGAGTACTAAAATTTTTCCCATCCTGTTGCCTGCTTCTCATTTGTATACTCAGTAAAACCCTTGTGTTAAGACTGATTTTCACAGTTTAATATGTACTGAACATTATCTGAATCAGACTGAATTTTTTAAGGTGTGTAGTACATTTATTCAATTCAACTATGATTTTAATTAATTTGTTTTCAGTTTATAATACCTGCCAGTAGCATCATCTGTTATTCAAAGGCTCTGTTTAGCACTTTGAAGAATAGTTGCAGAGGCGTTGGCAGTGGTTAGATGTTTTATCCCTTTGCTTTTATTTTGCTACACAGAATATAGTAAAACATCTCTTTCTAGCTTAACTGAATTTTTTAAGATTGACAGTGCCAGTGTAGCAAAAGGATAAAAACCAGCTTTCTATCCTAAAATTGAGGAAGGACTAAGTATACTTGGGAGTGGAATAGAGAAAAACTATAAGTAAGTCTGTCATTCAGAAGAATATTGCAGGAACCTCTTCTTTTTTGTTTCTGATGAGGTGCTAAACACCAAATCGTGTTTTATAAATCTCAGCAACTTCATATATAGTTTTACCTGGTTTTAAAAGGTAGTGTATTTATTGTCCATGGTATTAGTGAAACACCTTCAATTCTAATTCTGTTCAAAAACAGTGCTGGAAAGAAAGCTGTTACCTGGAGAAGTTAGGCGCAGTTTTCTTTGGAGAAGACTGCGATTTTTCTCATTACCTTCTGTCTTCTGTCAGACTTTGCTTTCTCACCCTGTTCTCTCCGTAAGCACTAGCTGCCCTGACGGTGTCTCCACTGAGCCCGTGCTCTAGACCAGTGGTTCCCACGTCACGTGGAGAGAAACCTGGCTTTAAAGCTGCTGACCCATCTCTGTCTTGATGGCTCCTTCTTTGCTCGTACAGTGTCTGTTTGAGGAGCTCAACAATGATGCTTTTAAAAATTACTTGTTTTTTAACAGAATGTTAATTTTGCCATGTAACTCTTGGTCAATTTTCAACTTTACTTTTGTTTTTCCAACTTATTTCTTGTCAGCTGTAGACAGATGTTAGTGACCGAACAACGTGCTGTGGGTTCTGTTCTTAGTGAAAAGACATTGACTCATCCCACATATATCAGTGTGTCATTTTCCAGGACATCAGAGACTGATCTGTGTATGTTGTTGCTGAAGCTATTGAGTGTTAAGACATGTTGAGTAAATATCGACTCTGTTATTTCTGGCAATTTTGCTGATAGGAATCTTTCCTTAAAATCAACCGGCATCATGATTAACTGCCTTCCCTGTGTTTATATTAGGAATTACAGGACTGCCTATAACCTTGTACATGAATTGAGAGCCCATGAAACTAACATTCTGGAAATTAAGACCATGGCAGGATTTATAAACTACAAGGTAATATTTCTACTTCCAAGAATAAGGAATATTTGGCTTTAAATATGGGATTGTCCACTTAAGGTTTGAAAATCCTGACTAGTCACTTGCTCTGAAAAGTGATCACTTGATAAATTGTGTTAGGCACTCAGTTGTGTCCGACTCTTTGTGACCCCCCTGGACTGTAGCCCGTCAGGCTCCTCTTTCTTTGGACTTCTCCAGGCAAGAATACTGGAGCGGGTTGCCATTCCCTTCTCCAGGTGGTTAATTGTGTTGTGCTCCTTTATGTCCCTTATCTCAAGGGCTGCCCTGGTTCTTAGCAGCCTAATTGTAGTGCTTGGTTATGAGCTATGGGTCCCAGAGTTCTCATTTAGAGCGGTTTTATCTTTGTAAAACTCCTCCAGGAGGGTCTTTTGTATTTAAGTGGGTGCAGGAGACAGTGAGAAGAAAGCTGCCTCTAGTACTGAACTTTAAAAGATGCGATCTATTAGAACTGGGTACGCTTCCTTGGTGTAATGGCATAGGTCCAGAAAGAGTGTACTTATGCCCCGTAGAGAAAAGTTTGATACCTGTTACGTGAGCACTTTAAGATTGTATATGGCAGAAGTAGACACCTCCCGAAGATGAGAGAGGCTGTTTGTTGTGCTTTTCATCTTTCTGCACCCATCTTTTAAAGAGGCTGTCTCTGGGTTAGTGATGTGAGGGCAGACAGACACTTGATTCATTACTCGTGTAAGTGTAGCTTGGTACACCTTCTGCAGAAACTATTTTTTTATAATGACTGTGAAGATTTAAATTTGCACATTCCTTTTGACCTAGCAATTCCATTTCTGGAAATTTATCCCACGTCTGTGCTAAGACTTACAAATCACGTGTATGAGGATATTTATTGCATCTTGTAATAAGAAAAGATTGGAAACCCAGCAGTAAGTGATTGGTCAACATAAATAACTCCAAACAATGAAATACACAACTGTTAAGAATGAGGCAGCTCCGCATATTGAAATGGAATGATACCGAAAATATATTGGTAGGTGAAAAAAGTGAGGCACAGAACAGTATATTTAGTGAAATGCTATTTCTATGAAAATAATATTAATAGTTTACATGTAAATGCATGCACATACTTGTCTGAGCATAGACTATACCACGAATGCCAGGAGCTGGTTGCCTTTAGAGGGGGAAATTGGACCCCCAAGGGACAGGGATGGATGAGAGAACAACTTTTCATTTATTCCTTTTTACCTAAAAAATAAAATCAAAACTGCTAATAAGTATGTGAGCTTCCCAGGTGGCTCAGTGGTAAAGAATCTACCTGCCAAGCAGGAGACATGGGTTCGATCCCTGAAGCTTCCCTGGAGGAGGGCATGGCAACCCACTCCAGTATTCTTGTCTGGAGAATGCCATGGTCAGAGGAGCCTGGTGGGCTACAGTCCATGGGGTTGCAAAAGAGTCGGATATGACTGAGTGACCAAGCCACAACAGTAAGCATGTAGAAATAAATGTAGGCTTTGTTTCTTCTTTTTTTTTTCATTTACCCTACATACGTATAGATTATTACTTTGAAATAGTATCCCAGAGAAAAATTTTTCAAGAATTTCTGTGATCCTTCTTTGATACAGAGGCTACTGTGCTTTTATTGTGCTGCAGAATATCTTTCGCTTTCTGACAATTCTACAACTGAAAGTTCATCTGTCCTTTCTCAGTTACCTGTGGGAAATATTTTATTTTTGCCCATCTTTATGCTCTTCACTGGGTTTAATATTTCCTTATGCTATACCTTAACAAAACTTTCTAAGGTATAGAATAGATTGACTACAAATAGTGAATAATTTCATTTCATTAATCGATGGGACATAACCTTTTTAGATAACTTTTCTAACAGAAAATCCGTTTTGTTGTGCTTCAATTCTATTGAACTTCAGAGATGGACATTCCGTAGTTTTTTTAAAGTTAGTCTCAAATTTTATATACTTTTAAATAAACACACCTTTGAGTTTCGTTTTCTTAACTTTGGCGTTGGTTTTACATCTTGCAGATCTGTAGGTTGTGTTTTCAACACAACACCCCGCTGGATGCAATCGCTCAGTTCCGAAAGCATATTGACTTGTGTAAGAAAAAAATTGGAAGTGCGGAGTTGGCTTTTGAGCATGCAGCATGGATGTCTAAACAGTATGTTTTAAATTTATTTTCAGAATTTTTTTTAATCAAATTCTTGGAATTTGGAGGAATGGAGTTAGCATGGACTTTGGTTATAAATTACACTAAGATTTTTGTCAGTAAGTAGGTTTTTAATGATCCAGCATGTTTGGTGTAATGGCAGATATTGATTCATACAGTTCCTTAATGGGAATCAGCTGTTTACTGGTCCCATCTCTTTCATTCAACACACACACACACATATATATATCAAGTTTCTGCCATGTGTCCAGACACTGAGAATATAGCAGTGAATAGACAATATCCCTACTGATATGGAATTTGCTCTCTGAGACTGATGACAAAAAATTGCTAAAATGAAAAGTTTCCCAGACACGTGAATGTATTTGAGTGGTTGGAACCGTGTTGACATCTGGTTTGAGGATACATTTATAAAGACTCGCTAGCATGGGAGAGTTGACTTAGAGAATTTTTCTGTAACCTACAATTAGTGTGTATTAGTATTTACAAAGCAATCCCCACAGTTTACAGCTCACCAGTGGCATTTTCTGGATACAGTCTTCTGAGGTTATGGTTTCCGGGTGAAAGACTAGTATTAATAGAAGTAAGCTTCTTTTTCTTTTCTCTCTTAAAATTTCTTGATTTTTTTTTTCCCCTTGAAGATTCCAGGCCTTCGGAGATTTATTTGATGAAGCTATTAAGTTGGGGTTGACAGCTATTCAAACTCAGAATCCTGGTTTCTATTATCAGCAGGCAGCGTACTATGCCCAGGAACGGAAACAGCTTGCCAAAGCCCTCTGTAACCATGAAGTAAGTCACTTACTCCTGTATTACCTGGCAATTAGGAAGTTTATTAACCTTCTCTTGAAAGAGGATAAAGCTGGTTGGCATTGATAATTTTTTTCCAAGCCTTTGCCTATAACGAGTTTTTATCGTAGATATTTTCAGGAATTAGGATTATTTTCAGTTTTAGCCTGAGTACTCTCTTTTCACCTATGAACTAAGCAGACATTTTTCTTTGAAGAACTGATTTTTGATTAGCCATAAGTTAGTGATTTTGACCAGGAAAAGTTGCTTTAAAATAAAAGCCACAGTTTAGCCTTTGCCACACTGTAAATTCATTGTTTTGCAGTGCAAAGGACACTGAGCAACGTGCTTTATTTTGACCCAGTGGAGAGGACATCATTGGACTTCTTTCTCTTCCTGGGGTTCTCCTCCATGGAAAACTCTAAAGAATCTATTTAAGAGTACTAATTGCATAGTTTTTTAAACTTGACATTTTATATTGCCTTTCTCTTGCATGTTTATATCTAAATACCAATTACTCCATAAGCACCTTTTAAAGTAGAATCATGGTATGTGTATGTTTATGTACATAGATAGAGACACTTGCATTCATATAGTTATATCAGTTTATTTTCACTTAAGATCTCAAAATTCTTCTCTGAAATTAGGGGAATTTAAACAACAGTGCTACTTAAAAAACTGTTTAGAAAAAAAAAAAAGCAATTTTCATTTTAGTACTTTAAATTTTTGAATTTTTCCCCCTTAAATCATAATATACCAAGACTATTTTCTACCATGTTATTTGGATATGGTGTATAATTTCATTGTATGTTTTATATTTTTAAAGTTTGTCATATTATCATTTTAGCACAGTTTTTAAAAGGCGATTAAAACTAGGTCTTGTCAGGATATGTATAAACAGGCATTTGCAAATCCTGGCTGGAGTGTAAAATGATATTTCTGTCAAGTAATTATATTTGTGTCAAGTAATTACTTCTGTCAAGTAATTATATAATCATGCCTACCTTTTGACCTAGAATTTCATATTCAGGAAGCCTAAGGCAGATAAGGGATCCTAAGAGATAAGTTTTAAGAGTTATTTATAAAACTATTAATTGTAGTGCAAAATAATAATAATGTAAACAACTGTAGGAAGTTGTTAAAATGTGGAATAGAAGATGCTGTTATAAAAAATAGCATGGCTATTTTTCATAGCCATGAAAAATAATGTTTTGGAAGAATATTCAGTGATATGGTGAGATATAGGGAATGTATTTAAATGAAAAAAGTAGGTTGAAAAATTATTTTAGCTGATGACAGGTAAACATTCACATATAAAATCTGGAAGAATAATGTACACACTGTTAATAGTGGTGGTAGGTCTACAGGTAATTAAATTTTTATCCTTTTCCTTTTGGAAGTTTTCTTTATTTTTCAACAAAAACTCTTTTTACGTTTTGGTTTCAGAGGGGAGAAGGTTATTTTAAAAAAAAAGAAAAGGAAAGCAGCATAAATTTGTGAATCCTGGTGCCAAAAATATCCTTCCTCCACCAATACCAGGACTTAATACACTTACAATAAAAGAAAATCATCTTTTTTTTAAAAACTTCTGATAACATTTTTATTTACACAAAAATATATATGGTTTAACTATCAAGTTTAATTTGTAATATATTTTTACTGGTTTATAAATAAAAAGAAAATGTAGAGAAGTTATTATTAAATCATTTGTTAGAATCAGGTTGGTTTATTCAGTTTTATTTTTATGATACTACCTGATCCAACCAGTCATTCTAAAGGAGATCAGCCCTGGGTGTTCTTTGGAAGGAATGATGCCGAAGCTGAAACTCTAGTATTTTGGTCACCTCACGTGAAGAGTTGACTCACTGGAAAAGACTCTGATGCTGGGAGGGATTGGGGGCAGGAGGAAAAGGGGACAACAGAGGATGAGATGGCTGGATGGCATCACCAACTCGATGGACATGAGTTTGAGTGAACTCTGGGAGTTGGTGATGGACAGGGAGGCCTGGTGTGCTGCGATTCATGGGGTCGCAAAGAGTCAGACACGACTGAGTGACTGAACTGAACTGAACTGAACTGACCCCTCTCAGTATTCTTGCCTGGGAAATCCCGTGGACAAAGGAGCCTGGCAGGCTACAGTCCATGAAGTCGCAAGGAGTTGGACATGAGTTAGCAACTGAGAACGCCCACATGGAATATTAAACAGTTTTTGTTTAATTTTGTGAAAGTTCAATTTGTGTTAAAATAGTCACAACTTTGATATTTAATTGTGTGGTTTGTATTTATGAAAGCTTTTTTATTCTGACAATGATTAGGGAAGAGTTGGTTAGTGATGGGTTGTATAAACTTATTCAGGGTTGTGTTTTAACTTACAGGCTTCTGTAACGTATCCCAACCCTGATCCCTTAGAAACACAAGCAGGCGTTCTTGACTTCTATGGACAACGATCATGGCGACAAGGAGTACTCAGTAAATGATTTTTCCTTTTTCCTTTTCTGTCAGTCTCTAAAGGCAAGAGATTGCTATCTTAATTTTTCCTTTGGCTGCATTAGTATAACAAATTATGTTGAGGTAGCAATATTTGCTTTTTAAGCATTCTTTAAAATTGAAGTACAGTTAATTTACAATATTGTGTTTCTGCTGTCCAGTAAAGTGAATCAGTTATACATATACATATATTCAGTCTTTTTTAGATTCTAAACATTTTTTTAAGATTTACTTTTTAGAATGTGTTGTTTCTATCACTGCATCTTAGAATAACATAGCTAATGATGTGATCAACACATGTGGACATCTGTTGTCTTAACGAATTTAGTAAGCCACTGTGGCCAATTTTTATATTTGACACTTTAAAACATTACTTCTACTGCCTTAAAAATAATTTCTCTGCATCTTTCTTGTTTTATACACACTTATTTGGAGCAATTTCTGTGGCCATTAAACCTTAAGTGTTAAGAAATCATTTACTTTGGGGGAGAATGGATACATGTATATGTACAGCTGAGTCCCTTCCCTGTTCACCCGAAACTATCACAGTATTGTTAACTGGCTATACCCCAATGCAAAATAAAAAGTTAAAAAGAGAGAAATTATTTACTTTGGTGTCTAGGAAATATATTCTATCTAGAGAATGATATTGATACCACTTTTTTTTCTTTAATATCACTTTTGAGGTGGTCGTTTCCACTGAGCAAAAGAGTACTGAGCTCAGTATCGCACCGTTCAGAACAGAGGCCACACCGAAGATTCCATGCTGATAGAGCCGCCTCTTAGACTCTTCAGAGTTCTAGAATGTTGAAGAGTCTGAAGTACATTGTAGTAAAGGCCTCAAGGAGTGCACACATCCAATGTCCGTGTGGAGGATCTGTGTTCAATGAGCTATCTGAAATGGGCTGTGTCCTCTCTTACACAGGCTTTGATCTTTCGGATCCCGAAAAAGAGAAGGTGGGGATTCTTGCCATTCAGCTAAAGGAGAGAAGTGTTGTTCACTCTGTGAGTTTTTGTTTTTTTTTTTTCCCTCAACACAAACTGTATTTTCAAGGAAAACATGAGATTATTTTTATTGGAATGTTTAACACTTTTTATCTTTCCCAACAGGAAGTAATAATAACTCTTCTGAGCAATGCTGTTGCGCAGTTTAAGAAATATAAGTGTCCAAGAATGAAGAGTCACCTGAGTATGTATCCCTGACATGCCATGACTTCATGCAACTTTTGAGTGATTTCAGATTATACTCATACAAGATTTCAGATTACATTCATACAATCTTTGTTTCCTTTATAGTGGTTCAAATGGGAGAGGAGTATTACTATGCAAAGGATTATACCAAAGCTTTGAAGTGAGTCCTGTTCACTATTTATTTTTGTAAGCATTCTGATTCCCTTGCAGCTAAATGAGAACGGAAATTTGTAGTGGAGGATTTATTACTTCCATGTTTATTCCCACTTCTGTTAAATACCGTTTCTGTGATTTTTTTTTTTTTCCCAAGTAATGTTTATTGGTACAGTCCTTTTCAGACTCCTAGCAAACCTCACATTTATTTAATGTGAAAATACCTGTTGAACTATTTCAGGGAGATTTTTCTGAAGTTTATATAAAACGAGTAAAGCACTTGCTTTTCGTTTCTCCATGAACTCTTCCTACACTGCCGTGTGAGGCTGGCTCAGCACGTCTGACGTGTCGCCCTCTGTCAGGTTGCTGGATTACGTGATGTGTGATTATCGGAGTGAAGGGTGGTGGACCCTGCTCACATCTATACTGACCACGGCTCTGAAGTGTTCCTACCTCATGGCCCAGCTGAAAGATTACATCACTTACTCCCTGGAACTCCTTGGCAGAGGTAACAACATTCTTTCAGTAAAATCTGGAATCTTAACAACTACAGAGACTCTTTAAGCTTCTTATAATTGGAAACATAATTCAGTATCAAATATCTGATAGTACTATATCACCTGCTGGTCACTTTGCTGAGAGAAGGGGTTTATACTTTAATGGAACTTGATACAGTTGAAGGTCATACTGTAGTTGAGAAGAACAGATTTCTTCTGCCTTACTTTTCAAATTATTGCATAAGATAATTGTTCACAGAAGAGTTCAAATGCACATACATAAAGTGTTGAGGCTGACTTAGAAAGCTGAGCTGTCAGTTTTCTGAAATTGTGCTTAGCCATCTTAGAAGAGATATTTATCTACAGTATTTTAATACCTGTAGGTGGGGTATTGGGCTTACTTGGGGCTTACCCTCCTAATACCTGTACAGGGTCATGGGCTTACTTGGCCTGTCCTATAGTTCTGATGTTTTGCTTCTTCCTTTCTATTAGCTTCAACGCTGAAAGATGATCAGAAATCTCGGATAGAAAAAAACCTCATAAATGTTTTAATGGTAGGTTGGAATTCTTTATATATAAAATCTGTATCTGGATATGTGTATTTTTTTTTATAACTAGCTGAACAAATGCTTAACTCCATGTTGGTGCAGAATGAAAGTCCTGATCCTGAACCTGACTGTGATATCTTAGCTGTGAAAACTGCTCAGAAGCTGTGGGTGGACCGAATCTCTCTGGCTGGCAGCAATGTTTTCACAATAGGAGTACAGGACTTTGTGCCATTTGGTGGGTAACCAGCATCTATAGTATTATCTTAGAGAAATTGTCCGTTTTCTAAGAAATAAATAGATGCAGAATAATAAAAGTCAAAGAATTTTCCAAATACAGTCATTTTGTAGATAAACCGAATTTTTTTTTTTTTTTTTACTTTCCACATCGACATACAAAGATGGTCAGAATTTTAAATACTTAGTTTAGGTCTTAAAATTTTCTGCTGGGTTCATTTTTAGTTCAGATGTTATTTGAAACACATTTGAAAAAACAGTTATTTAAAAGGTTTATGCTTTCCTATCTAGGCAGGTATTTTGAAATAAGCTAAAAATAACAGAATGGTTCTTTTTTCTTTAAAATCATATGTCAGTTATATTTCAGGAGCAAGCATGCTTTTAAAATTAAAGAGGTTTTGGAGGTAGAGTTCATTTAAATTTTTTTTTTAAAGAGTTAACTGCATTTATGTCTGTTGAAATGCTTCAAGTTCAGAAGTCAGTTAGAATACTCAGGAGAGATGTTTCCTTTCTGAGGAGCAGATGTTGGTTGGAGAATAACATGTGTGGGGCTAGCACGTCTGGTGGTGTCTGACTTGGCCCCTTTTGTTCCGTTCCTAGTCCAATGCAAAGCCAAGTTCCACGCCCCAAGTTTTCATGTCGATGTTCCTGTGCAGTTTGATGTTTATCTAAAGGCTGATTGTCCACATCCCATTCGGTTTTCTAAGCTCTGTATCAGCTTTAATAATCAGGTAATGGTACTTTTTAATGTGTGTGTGTGTGTGTGTGTTTACCATGTATGTATTGTACCATAACTGGCATTAAATGAAGTAAAATGAACTTAGTGACTTTTAGGTCTTAGTGGGTTTCTCGATAATAGGTGTATGATACAGTCTATCTAAAAATAAATGTATTTATAATTTTCAACTTCTGTGTCCACAGTGCAAGTCTTACAGTTTTCCTATTCTAATTTTTGTTTTCACTTCCTGCTTAGGAAACCTATGACGTTTGTCTATACATAGAGAAAAGTTTTGTGATATGTAACTTAAATTTCAAACAAGATATATTCAGAATGAGTGTGATTAGATTTTCAAAATCATTTGTTTTATTCTCACATTAGTATTAGCTTTTCATTATAAAACTGTTTGGAGAAGGCAGTGGCACCCCACTCCAGTACTCTTGCCTGGAAAATTCCATGGACGGAGGAGCCTGGTAGGCTGTGGTCCATGGGGTCATTAAGGGTCGGGCACGGCTGAGCGACTTCCCTTTCACTTTTCACTTTCATGCATTGGAGAAGGAAATGGCAACCCACTTCAGTGTTCTTGCCTGGAGAATCCCAGGGACGGGGGAGCCTGGTAGGCTGCCGTCTATGGGGTTGCACAGAGTCGGACATGAGTGAAGCAACTTAGCAACATAAAACTGTTATCTTTTTGATTTTAAAGAAATGAAAGTGGAATAGATGGATATAAAGTAAATGTGTAAAGGTGCGCTCTTCCAGTTTCACTCCTTTGGGGGCATCACAGTTAACTTCTCGAATAGCTCAAACATGGTATGGTGCCCATATATTAGCAACTTTTTTCTGCAGAATTGGGATAGTATATTTCTCACATTTGAGCATTTTTGTAGTGTGATGTAGCCAAGTGCTTGATTATATTCTGTTTCAGTTATAAGCCCACTTTTAATTTTCTGGTGACCCAGAAAGTATGTTGAGCTGTTAACCAGCAAGCATTTATTGATTTTCAATATTCTTAGCATCGTGGCGAACCTGAGAAAATTTAGTGTATGTCAACCCCATTAAAATAGAAGCATTTTGGGAACAAGGGCAGGAGCAACCCCGGGTCACTTGAAGATTAGTATGTTTTATTCAACTACAAACCATTACCCAAGGATTCCTTCTGATTAATTGGAGAATCTTAAAGCAAGAGCATGAAATTTATGTTTAAGAAACATAAATCATGACCCTCACTCTTGTCTTTTTCAGGAATACAACCAGTTCTGTGTAATCGAAGAAGCATCCAAAGCAAGTGACGTTTTAGAAAATTTGACTCAAGGCAAGATGTGTTTAGTTCCTGGTAAAACAAGGAAGTTTTTATTTAAATTTGTTGCAAAAACTGAAGATGTAGGAAAGAAAATTGAGGTTAGTTATAAAATGTGTTTAAAAAATATTTTAAATGATACAAGTAATAATGAGCACGCATTAGAAAGAATTTCAATAATACTTAAGTTTATTAAGTTAAAAATGAAAATCTTCCATTTGGACTTACCAAGGGAAATCATTCATTATGGTTTTTTGATAGGTCTCCTTTCAGTGGGAATATATTATACGTAATATTCAGTAGTTGGCTTTAAATTGCTAGATAGTGTTGTGTGTTAGACATCACTTCCTGTTAACACATGAGACCAGCCTTATCTTTAACGCCTGTATAATCAGTTGAGGAATTTTTAACTATATATATCATGTATATGTGTGTGTATATATTTTCTGTAATGTGGGCTTCCAGGTGGCACAGAGGTAAAGCGTCCACCTGCCAACACAGGAGATGTAGGAGACCTGGGTTTGATTCCTCAGTCAGGAAGATCCCCTGGAGGAGGAAATGGCAACCCACTCCAGTGTTCTTGCCTGGGAAATTCCACGGACAGAGGAGTCTGGCGCAGGCTACAGTCCATGGGTCATAAAGAGTCAGATATGACTGAGTGACTGAGCACAAGCATTCTATAATGTAGCAATTATATTTTGTAAAATATGACATAATTCACACTAAGGTGTGGTATCATTTTGATGTTTAAACATTGCTGATTGCATCTTTTTAAAAAGTTTGGTACTTTAAAGGGTTCATTTAATGTAGATAATTAAAATGTCTTTCAGGAATATAAGATGAAACTCATTTTTTGAGCATAAACTTTGGAGCCAAACTCCACAGGTTTCAGTTCCAGCTTTCCAGCTCACCTGCTTGTGGCCCTGGGCAGTTACTTGACCACTTTTATCACAGTTTATTCATCTGTAAAGTGGGGATAATAATGTTACCTACCTCTTAGTGTTTCATGAGGATTAAATCAGTTAGTATAAATTTCCTGGAATAGCAGTTAGGATGGGGTAAGCCTCTCAGGAAATGTTGTTTTCCCATGGCTGGAATGGGACAGGTAAGCCTAATCTGAACTTGGGACCATTTCTCAGACAGAAACATAAGACTGCACCCCCAGTATTCCCATAGCAATTTTTGTGAATCTGTTTATTATATAATCTGTAAACCAGTATCCAGAGTTTTTGCTTGTTGATTTAAAAAAATTCTTCATGATTTTGACTAAACCCCTAATGTCATATTTTAATTTTTTATGAGAAACTAAGGAAGTTTTAAAAAATCTTTTTGCAAGATACCCCAAGGAAGCCTACCAGATGCAAATCAAAATTAATGCTATTAAATATATTTGCAAATAGATTTAGTGGAAAGGACATTTATTCAGTTAGTAAAAAATTTCCTTGCTTGTACTGTTGGTGTCATCAGGAAAAGTCCGTGTGGAAGTTGGAGTTAGGTTCGGAGGAGGTGAGTGGTTACCAGAACATTCGTTAGTTTTGCTCAGCAGCCACTGCTTGCATGTCTGCTCTCTCGGGCACCACCCCAGGTGCTGAGGTAACTGCCGCTCGGCCCGTCTCAGCTGGAGAGTCGGGTTATTGTCCTCGTGTGAAGGTGAAGAGGTTGAAACCTGGTGCAGGGTTACTAGCCAGCGTCCCAGCTGACAGGAGCCCGGGAGCGGGCTCTCCGAACGGTGTTCCGACCTGTGTGTCACGTCGCGGGTCCCAGGATCTCCGTAGCGCAGCAGCCCACCCCGAGGCTTCCTGGGAGGGGGTGGTGACAAACCATACGAGGTGGCCTTTCTGACAGACCTCCTTCTCGCAGATTACGTCCGTGGATCTGGTTCTGGGCAGCGAGGCGGGCAGGTGTGTGGTCCTGAACTGGCAGGGAGGCGGCGGGGACGCCGCATCCACCCAGGAGGCCCTGCAGGCTTCTCGCTCTTTCAAACGAAGACCCAGGCTCCCCGACAGCGAGGTCCACTGGGACGGCATCGTGATCCAGGCGAGCACCATGTGAGTCAGGCTGCGGCCGGTCGTGGAGGGCCGGCTCACTTCTTTGAATACTTTGCTGTTGTTTTTAGATCAGTTACTTAGCTAGCATTTTTTCCCCCCAAAGGATCATTTCCAGAGTTCCAAACATTTCGGTCCATCTGCGACATGACCCCCCTGCCCTGACTAACGAAATGTACTGTTTGGTTGTGACCGTTCAATCCCACGAGAAGAGCCCGATCAGAGACGTGAAGCTCACTGCTGGCTTAAAACCTGGTAAACTTTTCTTTTCAAAATTTCATGTGCGTTGATCCAACATGAAATAAACATCACGGTATTAACTTCAGGAAATCTGTTTTGAAAATGTTATGATCGAGTGCTCTCTCTGCAGTAGTGTTGATTCGCAGGACAACATTTGAATCTTCTGTATTTTTAAAATGTCAACATTTGTACTTTCAGGACAGGATGCCAATTTAACTCAGAAAACGCATGTGACTCTTCATGGGACAGAACTGTGTGACGAGTCCTACCCGGCTCTGCTCACTGACATTCCCGTCGGGGACTTACAGCCCGGGGAACAGGTGAACTCGGCCAGCCGGGACTCAGAGGAAATGGGTTAGGTTGTAGTGTTAAATATGGAGTGGGTTTTAGACAGCTTTGGCACATTTTAACAGCACATCCCGAGACTGAACAAGTCATTTAACTAACGCACATTTTATACACACATTAGACATAGTTCAGTTCAGTTCAGTCGCTTGGTCATGACCAGCTCTTTACGACCCCATGGACTGTGTGCAGCACTCCAGGCCTCTTTGTCCATCACCAGCTCCGGCAGCTTGCTCAAACTCATGTCCGTTGAGTCAGTGATGCCATCCAATCTCATCCTCTGTCATCCCCTTCTCCTCCCGCCTTCAATCTTTCCCAGCATCAGGGTCTTTTCAAATGAGTTAGGTCTTCGCAATCAGGTGGCCACAGGATTGGAGTTTCGGCTTCAGCATCAGTCCTTCCGATGAATATTTGGGTCTGAATTCCTTTAGAATTGACTGGTTTGATCTCCATGCGGTCCAACAGACTCTCAAGCGTCTTCTCCAACACCATAGTTCAAAAGCATCAGTTCTTCAGCACCCAGCTTTTTTTATAGTCCAACTCTCACATCCGTGCATGACTACTGGAAAAGTCATAGCTTTGACTACATGGACCTTTGTTGGCGAAGTAATGCCTCTGCTTTTTAATATGCTGTCTAGGTTGCTGATAGCTTTTCTTCCAAGGAGCAAGTATCTTTTAATTTCATGGCTGCAGTCACCATCTGCAGTGATTTTGGAGCCCAAAAAAATGAAGTCTGTCACTGTTTCCACTGTTTCCCCATTTTTTTGCCATGAAGTGATGGGACCGGATGCCATGATCTTAGTTTTCTGGATGTTGAGTTTTAAGCCAGCTTTTTCACTCTCCTCTTTCACTTTCATCAAGAGGCTCTTTGGTTCCTCTTCGCTTTCTGCCATAAGGGTGGTGTCACATATTTAAATGTATAAAATATCTTCAACAGTTTTTATACAAGGGGTTTTATAACAAATGATCCTGATATTGGAAATCCATTGCCTGATAAAATAACTAAATAACATAAACTTTACAACTTCTTGAAAGAACCTTTCAGTCAATTTTTATTTCCAACACATAATACAGAGTTCATGAGAAGTTGAAAATGATAATAGAAAAAACAGATGGTGTGATAATGACCCCATTCCTAGGCTATGGCAGGAACAGCTGTAAGAAAGTGTTCAGGTGATTACCCAGTTAGTCCAGTAAACTCTGGAAGGTGGGAGCATTATCCTAGAATATATATCAGGAGGCAATCTCTGTAGTATTAATTAAATTAAAATACTTTTATGTTGTTGCAGCTGGAAAAAGCGGTATACGTTCGCTGTGGAACAGTGGGCTCAAGAATGTTTCTTGTGTATGTTTCTTATCTGATCAATACAGCGATTGAAGGAAAAGAAACTGTTTGCAAATGTCACAAGGTACTTTTTTCATGGCGACTTTGACAAATATCATATGTAGAGTGTTTTCCTATTTTGTTTTATTTTAGTTAACCTGTGAAATAAGCAGTCTAGGTGATTATAGTGTCCTCCCAGCCCAACAGAGGAGGAGACCCAGAGATCTGGGGGTTTGTAGTTTGGTCACTGCAGAGAGTCTGGGCTGTGGCCTCTTTTAAAAGTCACTGGGAAGCAAAGATAAATAAAAGCCCATTGTTTTATGAACAGACCCTGGCAGAGGAGATGGAACAGGTGGGTTAAGAGTCCAGACCCCAGGGTCAGATTCCGTTCAGCTTCTGCCTTTGTTACCTACTAGCTTTGTGACCCGCCCCCCACACCACCCGTCTTAAAGCAGCAGTAGTACTGACATCTGTTTCTTGAGTTACTGTGAGCTTTACAGTACGTGTACAGTGATTATAAGGGGCTTTCCAGGTGGCTCAGTGGTAAAGAATCCGCCTGCCAGTGCAGGAGACCCAGATTAGATCCCTGGGTCTGGAAGATCCCCTGGGGGAAGAAATGGCAACCCACTGCAGTATTCTTGCCTAGAAAGTCTCATGGACAGAGAAGCCTGCGGGCTACTGTCCACAGGGTTGCAAAGAGTCAGACAGGACTGAGCACACACAGTGATGCTATGTCATATTACATTATTGCTATTATCATTATCCTTATTCTAGTCATCTTGAGCCAAGGTGAAGTAAGGGACTTAAAAAGAAGACCCAGATTCTAGGCTTCAGACCACTAGCGTCATGGTTTAAGGCCAACTGCTAAGTCTTTAACTTTTGGTTCCTCTTCTGTGGAATGGTGATGGTGCCTGCCGTGCCCACTGTTGCTGGATCCTGCCATAAATAATGTATGAGAAAGCGCTCTGCAGGGTGAGCTGTTACACAACCATAGGTGCCTTGTTAGAAATGCTAACCTGGACTCTCTACATAGGTTTTTACAAATACTGTCTAAGGGAAAGGTCCTAGTTTCGTAATATTTAAGTTGGGATTATTTATTGATCAGTAATTGATTTGTGTTTTGTAGTCTTCTTTTGTTAAGACTGAGAAAAGCCATCGATGTGCCCTTTCCGTTTCCCTGCAGGATGAAACTGTAACAATAGAAACGGTCTTTCCATTTGACGTTGCAGTTAAATTTGTTTCTACAAAGGTATGTCCTGGGAAGCACATTGGAAATCACTTAGCTGAAAGAAATTAACAGAAAAAAGGAAGTGGGTCAATGTACTTCCTGACAGACCTTTGTCTCCATCTGCGACAGTTCGAGCACTTGGAAAGGGTTTATGCGGACATCCCCTTCCTGCTCATGACGGACCTGTTGAGTGCCTCCCCCTGGGCCCTGACCATCGTCTCCAGTGAGCTGCAGCTTGCTCCCTCCATGACCCCCGTGGACCAGCTGGAGTCCCAGGTGGACAGAGGTGAGAATGTGGCTCATCCCCCTTCACTAGCAGAAGACAGTGGGGGACAGTTAGCGTTGTTTACAGTTGACCTTGTTTTAAAGGATCAGGTTCTTGATACTCTAAGAAAGTGACTAAGAAATGTACTTGAAAATACAGTATTTTTTCCTGTTTGGATTTTTAATAGATTTTTTCCAATTAATTCTTAATTGATGTTTACTACTGTTTATAATTTGAAATGGGAAAAGGTGTTTATCAAAGAAACTTTGGAAAACAGAAAAGTAGACAAGTTTTCTAAATCATCCAACTAAAACAGTTTATAGAGGAGATAATACCTTTCTGGTTCAGGGTACTTTGGGCTTTCTTGTATTTCTTAAAAGGAATAAAAACTAGTTTGAATGTTCAGTTCAGTCGCTCAGTCGTGTCCGACTCTTTGCGACCCCATGAATCACAGCACACCAGGCCTCCCTGCCCATCACCAACTCCCGGAGTTCACTCAGACTCACATCCATTGAGTCAGTGATGCCATCCAGCCATCTCATCCTCTGTCGCCCCCTTCTCCTCCTGCCCCCAATCCCTCCCAGCATCAGAGTCTTTTCCAATGAGTCAACTCTTCACATGAGGTGGCCAAAGTACTGGAGTTTCAGCTTTAGCATCATTCCTTCCAAAGAAATCCCAGGGTTGATCTCCTTCAGAATGGACTGGTTGGATCTCCTTGCAGTCCAGGGGACTCTCAAGAGTCTTCTCCAACACCACAGTTCAAAAGCATCAATTCTTCGGCGCTCAGCCTTCTTCACAGTCCAACTCTCACATCCATACATGACCACTGGAAAAACCATAGCCTTGACTAGACAGACCTTTGTTGGCAAAGTAATGTCTCTGCTTTTCAATATGCTGTCTAGGTTGGTCATAACTTTTCTTCCAAGGAGTAGGCGTCTTTTAATTTCATGGCTGCAGTCACCATCTGCAGTGGTTTTGGAGCCCAAAAAAATAAAGTCTGACACTGTTCCCAATGCTTTCCCATCTATTTCCCATGAAGTGATGGGATCAGATGCCATGATCATCGTTTTCTGAGTGTTTTAAGCCAACTTTTTCACTCTCGTCTGTCACTTTCATCAAGAGGCTTTTGAGTTCCTCTTCACTTTCTGCCATAAGGGTGGTGTCATCTGCATATCTGAGGTTATTGATATTTCTCCCGGCAATCTTGATTCCAGCTTGTGTTTCTTCCAGCCCAGCGTTTCTCATGATGTACTCTGCATAGAAGTTAAATAAGCAGGGTGATAATATACAGCCTTGACGTACTCCTTTTCCTATTTGGAACTAGTCTGTTGTTTCATGTCCAGTTCTAACTGTTGCTTCCTGACCTGCATACAAATTTCTCAAGAGGCAGGTCAGGTGGTCTGGTATTCCCATCTCTTGCAGAATTTTCCACAGTTTATTGTGATCCACACAGTCAAAGGCTTTGGCATAGTCAATAAAGCAGAAATAGATGTTTTTCTGGAACTCTCTTGCTTTTTCCATGATCCAGCAGATGTTGGCAATTTGATTTCTGCTTCCTCTGCCTTTTCTAAAACCAGCTTGAACATCTGGAAGTTCACGGTTCACTTATTGCTGAAGCCTGGCTTGGAGAATTTTGAGCATTACTTTACTAGCGTGTGAGATGAGTACAATTGTGCGGTAGTTTGAGCATTCTTTGGCATTGCCTTTCTTTGCGATTGGAATGAAAACTGACCTTTTCCAGTCCTGTGGCCACTGCTGAGTTTTCCAGATTTGCTGGCATATTGAGTGCAGCACTTTCACAGCATCATCTTCCAGGATTTGGAATAGCTCAACTGGAATTCCATCACCTCCACTAGCTTTGTTTGTAGTGACGCTTTCTAAGGCCAACTTGACTTCACATTCCAGGATGTCTGGCTCTAGGTCAGTGATCACACCATCGTAATTATCTGGGCCGTGAAGATCTTTTTTGTACAGTTCTTCTGTGTATTCTGGTCAACTGGATATAAGGACAAATATTGTGAGGGTTTAAAAAAATCACGATGTAGTCTTAAGACCAAATATGTGTGTGGGTCGCTCAGTCATGTCAGACTTTTTGTGACCCTTGGACTGTAGTCTGCCAGGCTCCTCTGTCCATGGAACTCTGCAAGCAAGAATACTGGAGTGGGTAGCCATGCCCTTCTCCATGGGATCTTCCCAACCCAGGGATAGAACCTGGGTCTCCTGCATTTCAGGCAGATTCTTGACCATCTGAACCTCCAGGGAAGCCCGAGACCAAATATAAGCAGGTTATTTTAGTTGCTCTGTCTATCTGTCTTCCTTGAAAAAATCATTTAACATCTCCAAGTCTCTATAGATAATATACAAAAAATTGATAAGATATCCTTTTTTTGTTACATTACTTGGATGTAAAGCCCTCTGTTTATAGATGAAATAACTGGAGGATTATAAAGTCTCTGTTTTGCAGTCGTCTTGCAGACTGGAGAGAGTGCCAGTGAGTGCTTCTGTCTCCGATGCCCATCGGTTGGAAATGTTGAAGGTGGAGTAGCAACCGGGCATTATGTTATCTCCTGGAAGAGGTGAGACTGTGTCCGCCCTGCCTTTTCTCCATTATCCGTGTCATCCTCATGCCTTTATTGTGTGTCCCTCTCAGTTAGCAGGTGAGAGCTTCTGCCAGCCTGTAGAACGGACGAGAAGCTACATGCTGCCACTGACCATTTGTCAAAAACACGCAGATGGAAAAGGATAACTTTCGTTCATGTTTGTTACAGCTTGTGATCTATATACTGACAAGATTTTAGCCAAATTCTGATGACAGGACCAGTAAAAGCATTAGGAGAAACTGCCCTCATTTGCAGTCAGTAGGACTGTTTGCACAGAAAACCCAAGGGGATCAATACGTTATTAGAATTATAAAGAGTTTCAGCAAGACTGCTGTGGATATAGCATCAGTATACAAAAATCAGTTGGATTTCTATATATCAATAATAAACCTCAAGGCAAAGTACTTTTAAAACAGGTATCATTTATGTAACAGCAAAATGATGAGAAACATATCTAGTAGAAGATATGTATTACCTGTATGGAAAAAATTACAAAAATTTAAAACATTAAAGGAAGACCTAAACAAACGGGAGAGGTACAAAGTAGTCCCTGATCAGATCAGATCAGATCAGTTGCTCAGTAGGACTTGGTTAAGATTTAATATTATAAATTGTCTGTAGATTCAGTGCAATTTCCTTCAAGATCTCAGCAGCTTATTTTGTTTCTGTGGAACTTGACACTCTTGGATCTAAAATTTGTATAGAAAGGCCAAATGTCAGTAATCGTCAGAATTCTCAGAAGAGGTACAGCTAGGCAAGGGTACTTGGCCATTCAAATTCTAAGACTTATTGTAAAGCTACAGTGGACATCACTATGGTGTGGGCTCAGGGAGAGGTAGATGAACCAGTGGGACAGAAGAGCGAGTCTAGGAATTGTTCCACAGATGCACATATGGAAATAACGTTTCATAGAGGTAGCATTGTTACCACTAGGGGAAGGATGAACTGTTTTATAATTGGTGGTAAACAACTGAGTATTGACTTGGGGAGAAAATGGGATATCTGTTGGGCATTGTATATAAAAATTAATTTCAGATTTATTGAAATTCTAATTGTAAAAAGCAAAACTTTACTACTTTTAGGAGAAAAATAAGAGAATCATTTTATGACTTCAGTGTAGGGAAGAATTTCTTTAAATAGGACACTAGAAGTATGAGCCTCTAAAATTGATGAATTTGATTTCTTAAAATTAAGTTTTTCAGTTCATTAGAAAATGCCATGAAGAATGTGAAAAGACAGTACAAAGTGGGGAAGGCTACTTCCCAGCATCTGAAATGAACAAAGGATTCGAATTCAGATCAAGAACTTTTTCAGATCATTAAAAAGAAACCTCTAAGCTGAAAGTTGAGAAAAATACTTGAGTAGGCATAGTGATCAGGAGAAGCTGAATGGTCAGTAAACACAGGGGAAAGAAGGTCAGCCTTACAAGTAATCTGAGATTTGTGTACTCCCACTACTTGGAAAAAATAAAGAGGCTTAACAATGCAGAGTTTGTCACGAGGGGAAGTATAATTAGAATGCTGCTCTGGAAATCTGTTTGGCAATACCTGGTAAGCTGATGGCTATAGCGTGCAGTCCTAGAAAAGATTCAAACATACAGGAAGGGGACGTGGTTGGGAGTGTTCATAGTAGCACTGTTTATAATAAAAAATTAGAAGCAACCTAGATGTCCACCAACAGGAAATTAGGTAAATGTGGCACAGTTGTACAGTGGAATATTATATATCAGTGAAAATGAAGGAACGAGAGCTATAGCTGCTGCTGCTGCTGCTGCTAAGTCGCTTCAGTCGTGTCTGACTCTGTGCGACCCCATAGACGGCAGTCCACCAGGCTCCCCCGTCCCTGGGATTCTCCAGGCAAGAACATTGGAGTGGGTTGCCATTTCCTTCTCCAGTGCATGAAAGTGAAAAGTGATAGTGAAGTCACTCAGTTGTGTCCGACTCTTCGCAACCCCATGGACTGCAGCCTTCCAGGCTCCTCCGTCCATGGGATTTTCTAGGCAAGAGTACTGGAGTGGGGTGCCATCGCCTTCTCCGAGAGCTATAGCTAACAGCCTGTTAATGTTAAATGAAACAAAGCAACTGCAGATGTTCAGGATATGAACAAATTGTGCAGAACTAGAAAACATGTAAAACATATGCTTCCTAGGCTTTATGTATAATTTGGAAAAGCATAAAGAAACGGGAATGATAGATGCCAAATTCAAGCTAGTAGTTACTTTTGGAGCAGAGGGTAGGGGGGTCCAAGCAGCAATGGGTCCAGGAGAAGCTTCAGCTCTGTCGTTATGTTCTCTTAGACTAGGAGGTGGATACATGGCATTGCATGGGTTATTTTCTTGTGTGGCTTAATTATTTTATAAATCTTAAAACTAATTATTAAAAGTAAAAAATAATTTTCTTAAAAAAATACCTTGTCTTTTTTCCACACTGCTGAATTTACCATGTTGATGTTCAGCTCAGTTCACATTTGTAGGAGTTAAAAAACTGTTCTGAAGGCACTGCTTCGTTTACTCTGTCGTGTTACCGTAATACTGTAAAGACATGTACTTCTTAAAAGGGAGGGTTGGCTGTTTTGCCCGTGGCGCTTGCTCAGTAATGCTTTGCCCTTTTGAAGCAGTGTCACCTGTTCCACCTCTGCATACAGGCTCTTCCCACAGGTTGTCAGATAGTTGGCAGCCACCCCTGTGGTTCCCACCCTGACTGTCCTACAGGGAAAGTATCTGACCGCTTCATAACGTTACTCACTTTATCTGAGTAATGCCTGAATGCCACTGTGTCTGCTGATAGTGACATATTTTTAGGTCTGCAGTTTCTCCTGCACACCCACGGTGCCGTTACAGTAGCGCGTGTCCAGTGGCCTGGGCTCCTCTGGGCACAGTCCTCAGTGTAAGGAGACATTGGGTCATAATGTAAATACCTCTGCTACCATAGAGGACATTTTGCTACCAAAACGCTGGGTTAGATGGTGTGCTTTGTGGTACAGTTGACTTATGTTCTGACACAAGTCCTGACTTCATCACTGAGACCAAACAGCAGCCTTGAGTTGTAACGCTCTTTCATTGAAAGTTCTCAAAAATGGGATTGGAAAAGCTCCTACTTCACAAAACTCCTTCCATTAAACCTTTAGAAAAGGGGTCATTTGTATTTGCTTTGCAGTGGGTTGGTGAATACCCACGTTCCCTGGTTTTGATGTATTTACTCCTCACATGAAACGTGGACCTAAGGGGCCTCTCTTCTGCCTAGGACTTCAGCCACGGACGGCGTCCCCGTCATCAGCACCGTCATCACCCTGCCCCACGTGATCGTGGAAAACATCCCTCTCCACGTGAACGCAGGTGCCTCCACTCACCTTTTATTTGATCTGCGGAATCCAAAAAGAATATTTATTTTAGCTGCTAAGATTTTTTTTCTAACTTTCCCCATTACGAGAAATGCCCACCATTTACAAAAAGTAGATTGTGACCAGTCTTGTTTATCTATACCTCTACACGACCCTCCTGCCCTCAACATTTTGAAGCAAATGCCAGAATGTTATTTCATCTATAGAGATTTCAGTATGCATCTTTAACATCACTGGCTGTTTTTCTAAACATAATCACAGAGTCATTATGATTACTAAAAATTAGCAATAATTTTGCAATATGATCAAATTCCTGTGTTGAAATTTCCCTAGCTGACTCTGAATGTTCTTCATAGTTTGTTATAAGGCCTCTGCATTGCTGTTGATTGGCGTTGGTGTCTAGACTCTTAAAATCCCTAGGCAGGCAGACAGCCTCTCCCCCACTGCGCTGCCTCTACCCCACATCACCTCCTCTACCCCCTTCATCTCCCCCCTTCGCTTCCTTGATGTTCATTTGTTGAAGAAACTGTCCTCCTGTAAAGCTGCCTATAGTCTGGATTTGCTGACTTGCATTGCATCATTTTTAAGTATTTCTCTGCCCCTATAAATTGGTAACTGTGCGTGTGTGTGCATTCAGTCACTCAGTCATGTCTTCGTGACTCCCTGTAGTGCTCCCCGCCAGGGTGACTCCCCGCCAACCTCCTCTGTCCATGGCATTTCCCAGGCAAGAATACTGGAGCACGTTGCCATTTCCTCCTCCAGGGGATCTTCCCGACCCTGTGTCTCCTGCATTGCAGGCAGATTCTTTACCACTGTGCCACCTGGGAAGCCCAGTTAGATCTATAGTCTTGATCAAATTCAGGTTAAAGATTTTGACAAAAATACATCATAGTTTCCACCAAGGGGCCCATAATGTCTGTCATCCCATCTCGAGCCATTATTGATATTTAGGGAAATTTTTTGTAGGTTTAAGAAATTAATCCTAAAAGGTAATTCAGCTCTTGGTAGCCAAGACCCTTTCTGAGCCAAATCAGTTTAGAAGGAGACATTGATTCTTCTTAGCCTGCTTTATCATAGCCCTGTGGCTATTTTACAATCAGAGAATTTTCTTATTTAACAACAGTGCAGTGCTCTCATTAATTTAAATAATTCCATGTCTATGGAATGAAATTTATTTACAAAAGGAACCCATGAATGGTGAGCTTTGTTGTTTTTTTTAACCAAGAGAAATGTCACCTTTGCAGATCTGCCGTCATTCGGGCGTGTCAGAGAGTCGCTACCTGTCAGGTATCACCTGCAGAATAAGACTGACTTAGTTCAAGATGTCGAGATTTCCGTGGAGCCCAGCGATGCCTTCATGTTCTCAGGACTTAAACAGGTACAGGTTGTATCTCACGGGGTTGCTTGTGAAGACAGAGGAGTGTGGCCAGAAAGTGGAGAGCTGTCAGAAATGGCTCTTGTTTTGGTAGTGGTGAATCTTAAGTCACTTTTGAAGATTTAATTACAACTTGCTGTAGAAGTGGGTTAAATGGGCCACCCTTTCCATGTTGAGATCACACATAGAGGTTCTTTCTCTATATAAAACAAGAGTTCACAAATCCCTTGGACTGATAGAATTCCTGGAAATTTTTTATTGCTAACGAGTTTGTGTGTGTGTGTCTTTTAATTTGAGACCTTTTGAAGCATAACTGCACAGATTAAAAGCCTAATTTGCTTCTGAACTATCAGTATAATTTTTTAGAGATTTTGATCCTGCATAAAGTTATCTGTGTTACGTGTAGGCACAATTTTGTATCTACATAGAAAAATATGTGATTCAGATGTTTTTCTTCATCTGTTCATATCAGAGGTGGAAAAGTTCATCAGATTTTTGGGTGGAACATGCTCTCAGGCAAAACCATATTTTCAGTAAGAATACTGTCCTCCTCTGTCAGAGTGGCAACAGAGACACACCACAGTGGTCAGCACATGCTTTTTATTATTAATAATAAGGGTGCAATTAGAGCACAAACTTGTAATAATGCCAAGTAGTATTCACCCTGAGTCAACCATCTGGCTGGCATGTCCTGAGTGCTGTGTTTGCTGTTAAATGAAAGCAGAATTACACGTGAAGTGTACTATAGGTCTGTACACTGATATAAATGTATAATATTAATATACACCAAGTATAACATTGGCTGAATATGTTGATTCACAAACACATATATTATCTCTGATGCATCACATACCTTTATGTATCATTTGCAAATGAGTAGGCTTTTCTTGATTGTCCTGATCTGTTTCACGTATTGACTTGAAAATAATTAAAGTACCGAAAATCTTACCAGATAGTGCTCTTTCCTTTTGCCCTGAAGGTACTTACCTTACCACAAAGGTAAAATCCCTAAGACAAAACACAGGAAACAACCAGCTCCTCTCACGTTGATGTAATGTTTGCAGAGATGCTCTTCTGCACATTATCCTGTAGCGCACTGTGGCTGTAAAGCCTGCCTGGTCTGAGACACGGGAAGTGCTGAGCTGCCTAGTGTTTGCATTGTTAAGCAAGAACAGGTTGCCTTTTGCGTGTTGGTAGAAACTGAGAAACCATGCACGTGTTTGTATTACATTTGTTACCTGTGTGGTTCTGGCCTCATTAATTCAGCCCTACATTTTGGTGTCTGTCTAGAAGATGGAATAGGAGAGGGTGCAAATATTTCTCCAGAAGGATTTAAGTGTCTGATCATTTGCCAGAACTTGATAGGTGACAACATGTAGCTGTTGCGAGTTTATTTGATACATGGATTTGTTTATCTTTTTCTGTCACTTTGTGATTTAGATTCGATTACGTATCCTCCCTGGCACGGAACAGGAGATGTTATATAACTTCTACCCTCTGATGGCTGGGTACCAGCAGCTGCCGTCTCTCAACATCAACTTGCTCAGGTTTCCCAACTTCACGAATCAACTGCTCAGGCGCTTCATACCAACCAGTATTTTTGTAAAGGTAAGGTTTAGACATTTTCTGTTTTTTATTGTCTTGGAAACAAATGCAAGTAGATGTTTTTTCACATCAGTTGGTCAGTTCAGTTGCTCAGTTGTGTCCGATTCTTTGCGACCCCATGGACTGCAGCACTCCAGGCTTCGCTGTCCTTCACCAACTCCCGGAGCTTGCTCAAACTCATGTCCATCCATTCGGTGATGCCATCCAACCATCCCATCCTCTGTCGTCCCCTTCTTCTCCCACCTTCAATCTTTCCCAGCATTGGGGTCTTTTCAAATGAGTCAGTTCTTCTCATCAGGTGGCCAGAGTATTGGAGTTTCAGCTTCAGCATCTGTCCTTCCAATGAATATTCAGAACTGATTTCCTTTAGGATGGACTGGTTGGATCTCCTTTCAGTCCAAGGGACTTTCAAGAGTCTTCTCCAACACCACAGTTTTTTCACGTAAATGTCACTAAATAGTATTTTGAGACTAGCAATTTTAGTATCTTGACTGTTACTATAAATTTGGCAATATTGCTATTTGTTTCTTATTAAGTTATTATCAATTTTTTATTTTCTGTTTTATAGATTTTTTTCTTAGATCTAATTTTAAAGGTTTTTATTCCTTTGGGCAAATGAAGATTTATCTTGATGGCATCCTTAAACATGTGTTTTCTTTGGCTTCGTAAAATATATTTCTATTTTTGTTTTTCTTTTTAAAAATTTTTATTTTACTTTATAATTTATTTTTTAGAAATATATTTTAAAGTTTTAGTTAATTTGTAACTAGTTTTTAATCAAAATGGATTAATTTTCTGGATACAATCCCTGAACTTTTCTGATTCTAATAACTATGTAGTGCTACTGGATTTGGATCTTTTCTAAAAATGATCACCCGTCAGAAACTATACTCGGGTTTAACGTTTTGATTGTTTTAAACAGTGATATGATTTCCAGGTTCCTGTTCTTTGACTGACCTAGTCTTCCGTTCATTCCATTCCTGCACTGAGCTTCAGTTGCCTTCCTCACACATGCATGCGTGTGTACCTACATGTATGAAACCTCCCAGCAACAGAACAGAGCAGGAGACCCCCTTCCCGGCCTCAGGGAACCCCCAGAACCGTCGGCTTAAATCACAGCTGTCGGCCTGTGGTGCTGCGGTTCTAACGCTGGTCAGTCGCCTCTCCTGCTCTCCCCACAAAGGTCCGCTTTTAAAGTCCGTCAGCGCAGTAAAGTCATTTGCAGGAATCTTATTCTTTTAACTACTTGATGACTCTCTGGGGTGTTGTCAGACTTTCTGACTTGTCAGAAATTTTACACCTAAAAGCAGTCACGATATCTTTTATTGACTCAGCTTTTTCTCTTCTGATGTCACGTTTTAAATTTTTTCAGTCAGTGAACTTCGAGAAAAGGGCATTCTGCGTTTATCCGCCACTTCAGTCCTCGCAGTATTTGTAGTTATGCACCGTAGAGTTCACGATGCATCACTCTTTCCCAAACAGGAGAAGGGGAGCCCTTGAGTCCCAAGGAGCTTGCTGGCAGCGCAGGTTTGTGGCCTGCTTAAAGCTCGGGACACAGGCTGAGCACGAGAGGGAGGGTAAAGCTTTCCCTCTTGAGCAGGAGTGGTGGCCAGGCGCCCTGTCACACACGGTGCACTGACGGGTGGGTGGCGGCTGCAGGCTAGGGGGCGAGGGGCTCCACGGGCAGAGAATGTGCTGCGCTGGTGAGCTTGCCACTAGGAACAGAGGGAGCGGGCCGCACGGAGGCTGCGAGGTCACCGTCCCCAGGCTCACCTGGCGAGAGAAGGTGGGGGAAAGGAGACAGATGAACATAATCTTGTTTGGAAACTTGCACACGTTTATTCTGTGTCCGTGAAACAGTTCCAAGTACTTGCAGACCCTCTCCAGTTAACAGCGCTTCTGTGGTCATTCTTACCTTGCATACCCTCCTTGTTTTCCCCTCCGAAGCCACAGGGCCGGCTCGTGGATGACGCCTCCATCGCGGCTGCGTGAGATTCAGGACGGGCCTCAGCCATTCTCAGGGAGAAACTGGGCAGAACTGTGTGATTGTTTCCTGGTGAGCTGTACTTGATCATGGTACAGGTTAATCTTCTGTATTTTTTAACGGATGTTACACCAAGTCTTCAGAGGAAGTCATGCTAAAATATTAGGAAAATCTTCTAGTTTGACTAATAAATATTTGAAATCTGTCAGCGTGACGTGAAAGGGTGTTAACCCTTTGTTTTTGTTGAAAGTCATTTTGTGGACACGGGCATCTTCACAGTAATGGGGTTTTGTATGTGCAGTAGCCAAGGAAAGTTAAGTCTCTGAAATACTCCTGGACAAGGGGAGCCGTGCACCAGTGTCTGCCCCGGAAAGCTGGGAACCCCCGTGGGTGTCTTTGAGAGTTGGCTAAACCAGAGATAGAATAAATCTGTTCTCATGCATCTAACGTATGTTCAGAGTCCATACACAGGAACCAGAAAGCAGTCACGGGACTGACAGAGACAACTTCCAAAAAGTTTTAATGAAAGCAGTTTAAGATGTCTAAAAAAAAATAACCTTTGCTTACCACCAAAACATTTCAGATAGGTTCAGCTTGCTTGGTTCATTTATGAAGCAGGTTCATAAACCAGATCCTCACCTGTCAGGATCTGAACTGCAAGATGCTAAGCATAATCTCCTAAACTGAAAGTTTTAGAGAAAGATGCAAGGTCTAAATCTAAAGTTCTAGAGCTTTTAGTTATGTTGTGTAGGTTGAAAAGAACTGTTTAAAACTTTTGAAAATTCATGTACATAAAAAAACATATTGTGAAAATCCTCTGTTAAAATATCTTAATTTAAAACTCCCCTGTTGTCCAGAAATTTTTATTTAAAAGTATAGGAGTTGTAAAAAGGAAAAGAATGATGTAAATAAATAACTTTCTCTTTCAGACATGCTTGTGTGTACCTTTTATTTATTTTGAGCTTGTTGGATAGCTTCTCTGTGGAGCGGCTTTTGCTGGGAAACACCATTGCAGAAGTGTGTGTGGTGGGGGGGGTGTTCCGGAGCCAGGGGCTGTGATGCGCTGGGGGGATCTGAGCTCCCTGTTGTCCCTGCCGCTCAGGTGGAGACCACAGGAGCTTGTCGGATCGTCCCAGGGCCAAGTCCCAGCTCTGGTGACTTTGTTCACATTGCCCGTTGTGTGTCTCAGCTTCTTACCTGGAAGACATGGATGATATGAGGATAATAAAAATTAAAAACACAAGAGGGACTGTAAACAAAAATGCCATGAAGTAATGTCTTATCTGTGCTCTTTTATTTTATATCCTACTCTGTTCTGTTAAAAGATGTTCCTGGTGTAACAAATTGATTTCATGACTCACTAACAGGATGTAACCTGCAGTTTGAAAAATTCAAAGGTGCATCTGATGCCGTACTCACATAATAAACGTCTCCTGTGTGTACACCGCCATTGTCAGACACGAAGTACCCAGGGCATGTTAGGACACATGGATCTCTGGCATTCACTTTAGCATCACTAGCCTTGATGTCAGTGTGATCTCTGTGAATGCAAATACACCACATAAATTGGCCTGCACTTTCCCTCAGTAGTGTAATCCTTTCTCAACCAGGAATCCTCCATGTCGTTCATTTTACTGCAAATGTATTCCATTTACTTATTTTAAATTACAGCAAATTTTAATTCAGAAATACATGAAATAGTGATCTTGCCTGGGTTCCCCAGACAGAGATATCACAGCATTGCAGGAGCCGTTGACTCACTGAGGTTACAAGTGTCCAGAAGGACCGCGGAGCCTTTCCCTTGGAGCCTCTGCTTCAGCCACAGCCCCTGTGTCCCTCCTGAGAGGCTCCTATCTCCTCTCTGAGTCCTGTGTCACCATTTGGGTCTCACTACTACTCCTTACCAGTACTATGCACCACTCGGGGACACATTTTTAAATAAAGCATTTAAAACTTGGCCTTTGGGGGAGTGACTAAAGTTTGCTTTTTGATTCTTGAAAGTAAGCACTGGTTTTTAATCAGTGTGGAGTGTTACCAAGAGGATGGGGACGGTAATGTCTTTGGAATAAAAAAAATTTCCAGTTTGCTTCATTTTATATTTTTATGATCCTAAAATTACAACTTCAACTCAGTTTTCCTCATGAAGTGTTAGGTTCCTTATCTTTGAATTCTTCTTTTTAAGGGACTGTATGGGATCATGGGATCATGGCTCTTAGATGGATTTTTTTTTTTTTTTAATGTCTTCAGCTTACTTGAAAAAAAGATTCTTTTGTTCTCATTCAGTCATTTCTTTCATGGCCCATTCATAACTCCACCCAGAATATGAAAAGCCTCTCTTCTTGATGCTGTCCCTAACAATAGCTCTGAAGAATTCTGAGCTGTAATTTCCACATTGGCATTGCAAAGAAAGAGGGGGTGCTTTCAAGGAAGAAACAAGTGGGAAAGCTAAACTCACTCTTTCAATGAGGAGCGCCGAGGTGGTCTCCACATGTACCTTTCTGAAGCTTCCTCTCTTGACCTAAAACCCCAGAAAAGGCACCAAGAGTGTCCCAACTCCTTGTACTTTTTACACTAGGTAAGAAAAAAAATGCTTAAGATGGATTGTGTTATTTACCGGTTGAGAGAATAGATGGTAACGACTGTAATTTTCAGGAAGCGACATTGGTGGTTAGAGATTGTTGAATGAATATGTGATAGCAAACAGAAATGTGACTTGCTCTTGCTGTGCATTTGTGTTCTGAAACATTTCCAACAAGGGATACTCAAGCCATCCTTTGATGAGTGAGCCCCGTGGCCACCATCGTCTTTGTACTTAAGTCAACGATGCCATTCTCAGACAGCTACTGAAGGGCTGCATACAATTCGCCAAACGAGTGTAAAGCCCCATGTTTTCACGCACGAGAAAAGACATTCTTGGCTTAAGTATGTTCAAGTTCTCTTCCAAGGTCAAATTGGTGAGAAACTTTCCCTTCCACTCAATTTACTTGCGCCTGAGAGCAAAAGAGACAGTGTTCACCGGGCCTTTTGTGTCTGCTTTCTGAAGCGTGTTTTACCAGAGTCAGCCCTGCCAGGCACGCCTGCGTTTCCAGTGACATATACCATGCAAATGATAGGTTGAGCCATGCTTTAAATTCTAGTTTCTCCCCAGTCGTTCAGAGAATGCAAAACTCATAGCCACCTTGCAGCTGGTTTCTCATTTATGGAAAACACTTCTCAAATGTATCAGCCTGTCTGGCATGTGAGAACTTGGAAATGATAACCTTTGTTAGGTTGGCCAGGATAACAAACATAAACCATGTATGTTTCCCAAATGATAATTGCCAGTATTTATTGAGGGCTACCAGTCCATTCTAAAGGAGATTAATCCTGGTTGTTCTTTGGAAGGAATGATGCTAAAGCTGAAACTCTAGTACTTTGGCCACCTCATGCGAAGAGTTGACTCATTGGAAAAGACTCTGATGCTGGGAGGGATTGGGGGCAGGAAGAAAAGGGGACAACAGAGGATGAGATGGTTGAATGACATCACCGACTCCGTGGAGTCATGTGAACTCCGGGAGTTGGTGATGGGCAGGGAGGCCTGGCGTGCTGCGATTCATGGGGTCACAAAGAGTCGGACACGACTGAGCAACTGAATTGAACTGAATAGAGTACCAGGTGATCTTTGGTCTTAACCTCATTTGTTTAATACTCAAAAAAGCCCACTGTGGAGTAGATACTATTATTATCATCCCCATTTTAAAGATGTGGAAGCAGGCACAGAGAAGGTAACTTGCCCGATGTTCTGGTTATCACTGCACAGCAAATCATCCCAATACTTGGTGGCCAACACAACAATCATTTTTTATGGTGTCAGTGGGTCAGGAATTGAGGAAGGGCTTGTCTGGGCAGTTCTGGTTTGGGCTCACTCATGCAGCTGTTCGTTTGACAGTGGGTGAAGGAGGAAAGAGGAGGGTGAAAACAAGGAGGCTGCAGCCGCATGGGGTTAGCCAGGCGTCTCTCCGTGTAGTCTCAGGACCTTTGCAGGCGGTCTTTGGGCTTCCTCACAGCATGACGGTCTCAGAACGCTTGGCTGCTCCCATGGCGGCACGGAGCTCTGGTGTGGCTGGTGCAGCCAGGAAGACAGAAGCCTCATTCCCTTCCACTACCTGGCCTTGGGTAGCACAGAACGTCGCTTCCACAATGCTCACAGGCCCATCCACCTTTAAGAGGAGGGAACGTGAACCCTGCCTCTTACTGGGGAAATGGTCACATCCTAGAAGAATAGCGGGGACAGGAGAGCTCACTGCAATCTTTGGAAAATGCAACCTGTCTTAGCCAATGACATGACACGTGGTGGAAGAGCTGGGTTTCAAATCAAGGCCCTCTGCCTGCAGTGGAGAAGGCAATGGCACCCCACTCCAGTACTCTTGCCTGGAAAATCCCATGGACGGAGGAGCCTGGTAGGCTGCAGTCCATGGGGTTGCTAAGAGTCAGACACGATTAAGCGACTTCACTTTTCACTTTCATGCATTGGAGAAGGAAATGGCAACCCACTCCAAAATTCTTACCTGGAGAATCCTAGGGACAGGGGAGCCTGGTGGGCTGCCGTCTCTGGGGTCGCACAGAGTCGGAGATGACTGAAGCAACTTAGCAGCAGCAGCAGCAGCCTGCAGAGCCCACTTACTGAACCTCCACACTACGCAGCCACCGCTCTAAGGCTGCCAGTGTTTGCTCCTAAACAAATGAGCTTTGGCTAAATACGGGTTTGATGACTGAGGCATTGCGCACTCTGTGACTGAGACCTATTCTTAAGTCTATGGCAGCAACGCTGTTGCCCTTAATTACACATTGACTTCCAAGCGTTCAGAGTGCTTGCCACGGGCCAGTTTCTGTGTCAGCAGCTAAAGCATAAAGGAATCTTCTTCCTGAGGACCGCCAGTCCAGCACGAGATGCTGCCATGTGATGAATGCAATAGAAGTGGGCACAAGACCGGTGAACTGATGAGATGTGTGGGAATGGCTTTAAAATGCTCCAGAAAACAACATCAAAAACCGGAAGACAACCTAGGTCAGCAAGAAGTAGATGAAACAAGATCTGAAAATCGTTGATCATTCTTTAAAGCAGGTAAAGAGTGCCTGGGGGCTGTACTTTTGGATATGTCTGCAATTTTCCATGATAAAAAAATTCATAGAAGATTCAAGGTAGAGAGGAAGCCCAGTGGAGGTGATTATAGGGTGTGAGTGAGGAAGCAGCCGAGAGGAGGGGCTGACTCCTGGAGTGACACGGGAGTGGCTTCCGTGTCCCTAATGAAACTACTGGGAGTTTTTCCTGTAGGGAATGCATTTCCATCGCCCCTGAACCAACAATGTTACGGGAGCTGGGTTTTGGGAACATAAAAGTTTGTAAGGTGACGAAGGGGTGCTGGCTGGTGTCGGCTCCTGCCCACCTCCTCGCATGCCAAGCTCTCTCAGTGTAGACAGGCTGGCTTTGTTTTCCCTACCGGAGAGGTTCGCAATCAGTGATAAGAGAATTAGGGGAGGAATGAAACTCTGAAAACTGAAAGAATGCTCGCTGCTCTTCAGCACTGTTGCTTCTGGAGAGCAGGGCTTTTTCTGTTAGAATTTGATAATTTTGAACAAAGTCTGTCGTCTTGTTAGTTGTAGAATGCTCTCATTAGAGTATTGAAGAGTTGTAGCTTGAAAAATGTTTGACCCTGGGTGATAATGAAAAACCATAGTCTCCACAAAGGACTGAATCCCAAATACCCAACTTACCAGGAAACAGTAGGGAGCCCTACATTCAAGATGTGTTTAATATTGTTTAAACACAGGATAGCTCATGTGTGTATCAGAGGTGTTAGTGCCTACAAGTTGTTCAGACTACATTTACAATATTTTCTCTGCTTGTAATTCCTACCACTTAATTCATTTTATTCTTTTATAGAGAAAATTTCCAAACATATACAAGAGCAGAGGCTATAATACACCTCCATCTTCTACTCAGCTCTGTAACCATTAATACTTTGCTCTCTACTGTCTACATAGCACTGGACCCACATCTATCCCCCTATTAAATAATTTCACCCATAAATAAAAGGACTTAAAAAACATACAATGCAATAATATTATTACATCTAATAAGTTGCCAATAATTCCTTCAGTTCAGTTCAGTTTAGTCGCTCAGTCGTGTCCGACTCTTTGCAACCCCATGAATCGCAGCACACCAGGCCTCCCTGTCCATCACCAACTCCCGGAGTTCACTCAGACTCAAGTCCATCGAGTCAGTGATGCCATCCAGCCATCTCATCCTCTGTCGACGCCTTCTCCTCCTGCCCCCAATCCCTCCCAGCATCAGAGTCTTTTCCAACGAGTCACCTCTTCGCATGAGGTGGCCAAAGTACTGGAGTTTCAGCTTTAGCATCATTCCTTCCAAAGAAATCCCAGGGCTGATCTTCTTCAGAATGGACTGGTTGGATCTCCTTGCAGTCCAAGGGACTCTCAAGAGTCTTCTCCAACACCACAGTTCAAAAGCATCAATTCTTTGGCGCTCAGCTTTCTTCACAGTCCAACTCTCACATCCATACATGACCACTGGAAAAACCATAGCCACTGGTTGACTAGACGGACCTTTGTTGGCAAAGTAATGTCTCTGCTTTTGAATATGCTATCTAGGTTGGTCATAACTTACCTTCCAAAGAGTAAGCGTCTTTTAATTTCATGGCTGCAGTCACTTTGCTGCTGCTAAGTCGCTTCAGTCGTGTCCGACTCTGTGTGACCCCATAGACAGCAGCCTACCAGGCTCTGCTGTCCCTGGGATTCTCCAGGCAGTCACTTTAGAAGTTGCCTAATATACAACATATGTTCAATTTTCCCTAATGGACTAAGCAGTCTTTTTAGAGTTGGTTTGTTTCAATCAGCATCCTAACAAGGTCAATCATTATGTTTAATTATGCCCCAAGGCTTTTTCGAGCGTCATTTACTGTAACAGTCCCTTCCCCACTTCTATGCCTTATCATTGACCTGTGGAAGAAACGGGATCAGTGTCTTGTAAAGTCCACACCCTGGTGTTGGCTGGTTGCTTCCCACGGTGTCATTGGGCTTATTTCTCTCTTCCCTGGATTTCCTGTGGACTAGGAGTTAGGGTTTAAAGCCTGCCTGAGTCCCTTTCTACCTACCTTGCCCCATTTTTTTTTTTAAAGAATATCTCACAGTTGATCTGCTGCATATCTATTGCCACACAGACCTGATTGCCTCACTTTTAGTGATGCTAAAATGGATCAGTGGGCTTACAGGATGACGGCCTAATCCCTTCATTATGAGGTTCAGCTAAACATCCATCAATGGCAATTGTCTGAATCAGTCACTTAATTAGAAGTTGCAAAATATAATTTTAATATACTGGCCTGCATTTATTGGCTAGAATTATGCTGTCGAGAAGCATTCTTCCCCCCTCACCTACTAGGTCTATGTAATTACTCTAATAAATAGTTCCTATAGGGAAGAAAGAATTTTTAATAACTTGATTCTTTCTCTTTATAATTTTCAGGGTAATGAGAGGTGCCTTAACTAACTCTTTGTTAACCAAGAACTTTGGTTTTTGTTTTGGTTTACTGGTCCTCTCCTTTTCTCCTTTCTTCTTATGAAATAATCACGTAAATGAAAGACTGTAAAACAGGGGAGTTGGTGTGAGGACTTTCTGACATTTTGGTGCTTTATCACCTTCTCTATAGGGACACCCAGTGCCCTCCATCTGGCTTCATCTGAACAGAGGGATTCTTTTTTTTTTTTAACTTTATTTCATTTTGGCTATGCTGGGTCTTCTTGCGGTGCCTGGGCTTCTCTGGTTACTGGGCATGGGCTCCAGAGTGTGGGGTCAGTAGCAGTGCATGGGTTAGTTGCCCCATGGCATGTGGGATCTTAGTTCCCTGACCAGGGATGCAATCCATGTCCCCAGTCTTGGAAGGCAGATTCTTAACCACTGGACCACCAGGGAGGTCCCCAGAGGGATTCTTATGCCTGTGTTTACCCCTGTAAAGCCTCTGCTTTGAAAAGAAATTTGACAAGGAATCTTCAGCTGTAAGAATGAGACCAACAAGAAAACGTCTATAAACTTTTGTCAGACAATCACTTCTGCAAACCTGGGCCAACCACACACTACAAATCAATATTACAGAGGTTCCAAGTGATTCCCTAGAGGAATTAGTGCAAGAACCTGATACAGAGGAAAGATTCAATGATGTTTAATAAATGGATTTTCTATGAATTCTTTGAAAACCGATTATCACAGCATGGTGGCTCTTTCAACACAGATGCAGATACTGTTAAAAAATTATTTGGGATACTTGTTAATGACAGTTAGCCAGACTTATTCAAGAGAGGCTATTGCAAAGGGGTTTTGTGGGGGAGTGAGATCAGATTCAACTCTGACAGAGATGAGTGTGGGTTTGAAGGCAAAGAGCCGGTGGGCATCAGTGGATGGGAAATCTGTTGTTTAGTTACTCTGTCATGTCCTACTCTTTGTGACCCCATGGACTGTAGCCCACCAGTCTCCTCTGTCCATGGGATTTCCCAGGCAAGAATACTGGAGTGGGTTGCTATTTCCTTCTCCAGGGGATCTTCCCAACCCAGCCATCGAACCCTCATCTCCTGCATTGGCTGGTGGATCCTTTAACACTGAGCCACCTGGGGAAATTTTTTTTATTGCTGAGGCAAACCCTAGGGGGTAAGAGGGATTTTTGCTAGACCAACTCAACAGAATGCCTGCTGAAGGCAGCAGAGATGGTCAGGTACCAAGGTGGGGAATTCCTCCTGATTTAGCAGGATTCTTGCCCAAACTGGATTCTCCACAGACAGGCAGAGAAGCCCAAGTTGGACCTGGTTGAGCAGAGGTGCCCAGAGGAGCCTGACTAAAGTTTGGTCAAAGGAGGGGTAGGTGCCCATGCCCACTTACAACCATTAACCACGATGTTTTATTTTTCAGGTTAATCATTCTTCGTCTATCAGGTAGGAGAGTATTTGCTGTTTTCAAAGTCAAGTGTGTCTGAGCGGGTTGGGCAAGCTGAACCTTTCTTTTCAAGTGTTGCCACCTGCTGCCTCCCAGAAGATGAAACCAGGGCCGCCCCTTGCGAGAGGCTCAGTGCATGAACAATGCTAGCTTAGGACGCAGGAGGACGGTTGTCGCATGACCGACTCCGAGTTCTTCGAAGCAGAAAGAAATTTCCAAAGTGGTTAGACAGGCTGGGTGACTTCAGGACAAGGCGCCTTTATGTTTTAAAATCGGAACCCAGCTGTGAAGAGCCAGCGAAAAGGTTTTCTTGTACCTGCTGGGATGACCTGCAGAAACCCTGGCTGGGCGGGTGAGCGCGGACTCCGCACGCACGCACGCACGCAGGCTCCCCTCCACTGCACCCGGGTCCCCGGCACCCCCGGGTCCCTGCCTCCCCCGCAGCGCGCGCTGAAGGGATGCGAGGATGCAGTTAAAGGGATGCCACCGCTGCAGCGGCAACCAGGCTGGGCTCCAGCGTGAGGACCCCTAGTGCATCTTAGACGGACGTTCACCCCAGTGGGATCACCCCTGGCTTGAACATGGTGCAGCCTCTTCCAGAAAGCCGGCCCTGCTGCTACGCTGAGAGAGGCCCCTGGGGGCGTTTTCAAAGTGAATGCAAAAAGGCTTCTAAGGATTTTGCCAAGCCCATGTAGGGTGTGGAGCCCTATTAAATCTACCTTTTCTTTCCAGGAGGAGGTATCATAGTCGAGAAAGACAGAGGTTGTGTCCAGTTTAGAACCTCCAGGCCACCCGCAGATGTAGGGACCGAGTGTCCTAACACCCTGGCCTTCCCGAGCTCCCAGCTCACCCCCACCCGCTTCAGATGCTGATAGAAGAGTGGAGAAGCTCTGTGTCCAGAAGGCAGGCGGCTAGTATCTGAACCGGGTGTCAGCTGCAAACTGGCATTTGCCGTGGGGGGTCGCCATCTCCCTCTACAAGGATTAAATCACGTGCTACTGCTGACCTCCGACACCCCCGAAGGGCCGAGGGCGGAGAGCAGAAAGGAGGCACTCTGTGTTTGGGGTGAACTGGAAGGACAGGTCTTCAGAGAGTTAGCTATGCTCAGGAACTAATTTTATGAGCCCAATTCTTGTATCTCCTCATATCTAGAAAAGCACTAAAATCCTTCACGGTGACGACTGTTTCTCGTGACCTAGCAAAGCTTCACGAGACTAGTAGAAACCTTCTGGAAAAAATATGTGCTTGATTACATGTATTCCCCTGCACCAAAATCACATATATACTGACCTTTCCCCCCTGCCTCTTTGGAGCTGTCTCCCAGAGCCATCTGAGGCGCCGTCTCCAGTCTGCAGTCCTCATTTCGCCCCAATTATAACTGAACTGGCAACTCGCATGTTGTGCATCTTTTTTCAGTCGACAGAGGCCAGGGGAGGAGGGCAGCGGACACAGGTGCCTCAGGAATGTTCCCTCCCGGAAGGGAGCGTGGCCTGCATTGCAGACGCCAGCACAGCTACACTCAGGTCCCGCCTGCATTCTCTCTTTTCCTGTTTGGTTTGGCAGATCTGCAGAGCTCTCAGCGGGGCCTGAACCCTCACAGACAAGTCTTTCTTTGTTAGAAGGGCCCTCCTCCCTGGTGAAATCACCTTTATCCAGATACATAGGTCTGATCAAAGGGAAATACTTTAATAACACGGAAAATGGTTGCTGTTATAGTGTTGTGGGGTGGCGGGGCGGAGGCGGGGGGGGGAAGCAAGTTCCAAAACAGTGTGTGATCTGATCTTGTTTTGTCAAACATCACAAAAATACAAATACATACTCAAAGGAAAAACACCAGAAGTATATGCATCAAATTCTACTTTTGGCTTATTGGATGATAGGTGATTTTAATTTTCTTAATCTTACCTATCTGTTCTACAGTGATTTCAACAGTAGACATGGTTTTTTCCTAATCAGAAAAAAAATGAAAAATTTTATCAAACAAACAAAAAGACAGTGTCACAGGCCCAGTGGGAAGAGAGTCCATGGGTGGGCACACCTGGTGATACTTTGCCAATATACCCACGAGAAGCACCCGTGTAGTTTGCTGGAGACACTCTATCTCGTAGAAGATACAGATCGGTTCCTGTTTTGTGGCCACTCAAGGAAGAAGCAGATGAACCCCCACTGCTGTTATAACCACGATGCTTTTCTCTTACCCAGAAGATTCCTCAGGATATTGGTGACTCTGATCTGTTGCTTGGCAACATGTTCATTGAATTGGTTCTCTTCCAATTTCCAATCCTCTATGGCTGGGGAACTTCTCTGTCATGCCTCAGCTTTTGGACTGTAGGAGGCAGGTCTCGATTTAGGTCACTGACCTTGGGGACGATGTCAAAGGGATCCAAAGAGCTGCGAAGTCTTAACTAAAGGGGACCCAATAGCTTCCTTCTTGCCATAGTACCCTAAATGGGCCTTCCAGCAGAACCACAAGAATGTAAGTGCCCAAAAGACAGGTTTTATTCCCTGCGCTGTCTCTCACTTCTAGAACTATTCCTGACACATTAGAAGGAACCGGTAAATATTGATATCAATAAATATAGCGATGAACTGTAGACTTACTATTTGAAAACCTCTCAGGTGTTCAGATTTCTCTTTCCTTTACTTTCTTAGTTCTTATCCTTTCTCCCTCTTCTTTTCTTCTCACTTTTACAATCTATCAGGAGAACTCCTTCCTTACCCACCCCATGCCCATTTGTCATTTCCTCACTACCAATCCAGTTATTTACTAAAAATGACAATGAAACCCACAGGCCACAGCTGTTGTCTGACCCCTCGAAACTTCCAAGTCCCACCCAACAAAGTCTTGAGACATGGGAAAGCCAAAACCAAAACTCAAGCGTTTTCAACTGTGCCCGGTATTCTTATTTCCAGCTCCTTGTAAACGTGAGGGTGACTGGAACGCTGGTATCCCCACACTAGGGATGCCAATGACTTTTGTCAAAACGTGAGAAGGAGGGACTTCCCTGGTGGTCCAGTGGCTAAGCTCCCAGAGGGAGCAGAGGGTCTGGGTTTGATTCCTGGTCAGGGAACTGGATCTCACATGCTGCTGCTAAGACCCAGGGCAGGCAAATAAATAAATAAATACTATTTTTAAAGTGTGAGAAGGAGAAGCTGTATCAGACACTGCAGGCTGAGGGCCAGTGTAATTTGTGTAATTCGGGAGCCACAGGCACTGGGCCCTGTTTCCCTTTGCAAAATCCCCTTGTCTCTCTCCAAGCTGGGTTTCTGTGTCCTGAGCCCCAGTGAAAGCTCTAGAAAATGCTGTCTCTGGGGAAGAGGTGGGGAGGTGGGACTCATCTGCAAAGGTAAATAAAATATGAGGCCAGTTGTAATGATATTTTGATTTTTTAAAAAAATCTCTTCAAAAACTCTGTATGGCATTTTCATCATCATAAAATAAGAACAGAGTCATCTGCCCAAGGATTAAATAAAGCAGGACAGTGTTAGGAGGAGCTGGACCAAGGCCGCTGCAAATGTCGCTCTCTCTCCCTCTTGCTGCCTGCTGTTCTTGTGCTTATGTCTTTGGGACCCCGATTTGTAAGAAAACTGCGTGTGTGCCTGCTAAGTTGCTTCAGTTGTGTTCGACTGTTTGCAACCCTATGGACTGTAGCCCGCCAGGCTACTGGGATTCTCCAGGTAAGAACACTGGAGTGGGTTGCCATGCCCTCTTCCAGGGGACCTTCCCAACCCAGGGATCAAACCCGAGTTTCTTAAGTCTCCTGCATTGGCAGGTGGGTTCTTTTACCACTAGCGCCACCTGGGAAGCCCAAGAAAATTGTATTTCCTGCATTTGGGATCCTGGTCTGCTCCCTACTGATGTAAGAAATGGGAAGAGGCGTGGTCAGGCGGCCATGTTGCCCAGCTCTGTCCACACTGAATTTTGTGACTGGTGGGTCCTAGAGCTATGCGCTCTGAATGCTCTAGAAGCAGAGAGGCTGGGGCCACTGAGTCTGAGCATCACTGTGGGACATCCTGCTGGCCAGTGTAATTTCTCTATCTCAGTGAAAGTTCTCTGCAAGATTTTGCTAACTTACATTCTTTGCAGCAAAAATAGAGTGATTAAAAATTTTTTCTCATTGAAATCAAGGCATCAGGATGTGAGTCATGGATACATAGAAACAGAACTTTTCACTGTCTGATATTTCCCTCTTGGAAACCCCAAAGAGGCACAGTTGTTGACAGCACATATTGATCATTCATTCTGATTTCTAGAGAACCTGGGCTAAGATAAGTTTATTCCAGAATACCTTTTCACTTAAATGAAAATTTTTCTTTGTCAAATTTTACCCAGACCATTCACTTTCTTATTACTATATTATTTTTAGTACCATTATACATGCAGAGCAGAAAACTTGGAAAATGCAGAAAAATATGAAGAACTCATAATCTCATTACCTAGTGATCAATACCTTGAACATCTTGGAGAATTTATTTCCAGTGTTTATTCTTTACATCAGGGAAGGTTATTTTCTGAATCATCTTGGTCCAAGGCAGCCAAACCTATTATTTTCAAACTATTTCTTATGCCTGGCAGCAGATCCATTTGCAGATTTTTACATGGGTAGCTTCAACTGGAATAGTATAAAGTCACAGGTGTATTCTCAGAAATTAATGGACATTCCTAAAGTACCTATCATGCTTTAAACATGTTAGTCATGGGTAGATTTTCTAAACACATGTAAACTTGTCTTTTTTTCTCTTCACATGCAGTGGCACAAATAATAAGCTCTCACAAGGATGCTCTGAGAACAATAAGGCATGGAGGAGGGCTGAGGTTGAATCACTATAAATAGGAATAGTCATGAGATTCAGTGGGGAGATGCTGGGCACTTAAATGTGTGTGTGCTTAATCAGTCCTGACTATTCTCGATTCCACGGACTGTAGCCATTTCTTCCTCCAGGAGATCTTCCCAACCAGGTTTTGCATTGCAGGCAGATTCTTTACTGTCTGAGCCACCAGGGAAGCCCAGGCACTTAAAGTGGTGATATCAAAATAAAGAATATTCATGCTGGTTTATTGGAAGTTAGACTAGTGTTTTGGGAGACTATGATGTCATTATTAATAGCAGACTTTGTGATCAGCTGATTCTGACTTTTCTCTTTATATGTTGTCTGACACTTGGGTATTATTTAACACTTTTAAGCCCCAGTTTTCTCATCTGAAACTTGAGATGAATAATAGATATCTTGCAGAATTGTTCATTTATTCAACTAGTATTTGCTCAATGCCAGTTATTCAACAAATATGCATGTGGTACTGTGCTAGTCTTTGGGGCACTTTGTAGATCATGTGCATTGTAAGAAATAATACAGAAAGGTCTTGTGTGCTCTTTACTAGTGTCCCCAAAGGTTTACCTTAGGTAAACCTAAAGTACAATGTCACACCAGGGCTTTGACGTTTTTGCAATCTGCCAATCTCATTCAGATTTCCCCAGCTATAACCAAGAATTGATGCTTTTGAACTGTGGTGTTGGAGAAGACTCTTGACAGTCCCTTGGACTGCAAGGAGATCCAACCAGTCCATTCTGAAGGAGATCAGCCCTGGGATTTCTTTGGAAGGACTGATGCTAAAGCTGAAACTCCAGTACTTTGGCCACCTCATGCGAAGAGGTGACTCACTAGAAAAGACTCTGATGCTGGGAGGGATTGGGGGCAGGAGGAGAAGGGGACGACAGAGGATGAGATGGCTGGATGGCATCACTGACTCGATGGATGTGAGTCTGAGTGAACTCCAGGAGTTGGTGATGGACAGGGAGGCCTGGTGTGCTGCGATTCATGGGGTCGAAAAGAGTTGGACACAACTGAGCGACTGAACTGAACTGAACTGAATGACCTCAAAATAAAAAGTTTAATTTAAAAAGTGCCCTGCTCAGAGCTAACCAATGTTTTAAAATCAAATAAGGGAAATTTGGATGATGAGGATGGTAGTCATGGTGACAGTGGTGATTATGATACTAATAATCATTTATTGAGAATCACTGCAAATTCCAAGAGGACTGAGGAGTATTTATACCCTAAAGATCAGCAAATACTACATGTCAAGTTGGTTTCTGAGTTTTGTTTGTTTTGGTGTTTTAGTTTTTAAACGTTTTAAACTGTTTTGAGAGCTGGCTCCTACACCCTCAGAACTCCGTTTTCTCTTCCCTTAGAGAAATTCCCTTAGAATTGCTAACCTATAAAGGCTGTGAGTAGGTTCAGCGGATAGTGCTGGTTCGGTCCTACCCAAACCACCAGAGTAAACCATGTCACCTAATTTTATCAAAAATACTGTTTGAGGATTGTTTAAATGTTGCTCTCCTATTGTGCTGATGGGGATTTGGAAATATTTATAAATGCTATTGCCCTGACTGAAAGCCCCCAGAAACGATATTATTGGGAATAACAATCTCCATGTCTTTATAACACAGTAATAATGTTATCATATCTTTATAGAAGCACTGTACAGTCTACATAGAGTTTTCACGTAATCTCCTTTGGAGAAAGATGGAGCAAAGATAATTTCATTTTGTAGGTGACAGAACAGGCCCGCGAAAGTCAAATGATTTATTCATTTGCAGGTGACGTGTGGCAGAGCTGGAATTTGAACTTGGGTTTTCTAACTCAAAGCTAGTGATTTGCGTTAAAGTGCAAATACATTTGCTAAAAATGTTTAAGTTGAGCTAATATGTGGTCAAAATCCAGGGCAGTGTTCAGATCATTGGCCTCTCATGGACTAAATATCCAAACGTTTGACCAAATTGCCTAACTAGTCATCCTTGCCTGGTAATATCTCATTCTAGTTTGCCCACTTTGGGAAACCGTACTGCACTCTCCTGGACACTCAAGTTTAAAAGGAAAAGTGGGGGCAAAGAGGTGTCCCCCCAACACGTGTGGTTCAGGAATGCCAGAATGTTGTCTTCTGTTTCCCTCATGCCCTCCCCCAAAATTCCTCCTGCTTCACTGGTGCCTGAAATTCTGTAATTTATTGTTTTGGCATAAACCCAGGAGAAAGGAAGAGACATAAATTTTTTCTTTTCTAGAGCTGACTATGTGCCAGGTACATTCTTATTTATTCTCCTCATCAATCTTATGCATTACCCTCTTTTATAAAAGAAGGAACTGAGGCTCAGAGAAGTTGAGTAATTTTTTCAGGGTCACAAAGCAGGTAAATAGAAGAGATTGTAACTGAACTGGAAGCAGGTTAACTCTAAAAGTGATAATTTATCTACTATTCTAGGCTAATGTTATGCTAATATGTATGCTCTACTACTGTATGAAGTTGGAGACGGAAATGACAACCCACTCCGGTACTCTTGCCTAGAAAATTCCACGGATGGAGGAGTCTGGTGGGCTACAGTCCATGGGGTTGCAAAGAGTCAGACACGACTGAACAACTTCACTTTCATTTTCACTATATGAAGTACTACACTCACCAAACAGCATTTATTTCAAAAGCAACAGACTCTGAATTCATGGAATGAACCAGGGAGAAGAAGACCTTATTTTAGTTTTCTGGGGCTGTCAAAACTAAGTGTTACAAACCAAGTGGCTTTAAACCATGGACGTTTATAATCCTGCAGTTCTAGAGGCTGGAAGACTGTGATCAAGGTGTCAGCAGGACCATGCGCTCTCAAAAGGCTCCAAGGAAGGGCCCTGCCTTGTTTCCTCTGAGCTTCTGCTCGTTGCTGGCAATTCTTGGGACTCCTTCACATGTGACAGCATAACTCCAACCTCAGCCTTGTCCCCATGAGGTCCTCTTTCCTCCACGCCTTTGTTTCCAAATTCCCCTCTTCTTATAAGGACAGCCATCATGGGATTAGTTACCCCAATCCAGTAGAATCTCATCTCAACCTGATTAGATCTGCAAAAATTCTGTTTCAAAATAAGGTCACATTTACAGATTTTGGGTGATAGACATTTTGGGGAGACATGACTTAACCCAGTATAGACCTGAGCTTATCCGTATCTCTTGACAACTTGCTCTAGGTAGCCAAGAGACCATTTTTCTTTAACCCCTTTGGACAAAATATTTCCCAGCATTTAAACATCAAATCTACTGATTCATCAGTTGTATTTTTTCGATAGATGTAGGCCATTCACTGCCTGTCACAAAGGTCTGTGATGGGGTTGGAAGGGTGGCTGAGCTCTCTGACGCTTGGGTTGGCTGTTTCGAGCTTACCCATTTTCTTTCCCTTTATTGTTATTGCTGTCATTTCTTCTTGATGTTAGCATTTGTGGTTGTGTAAACCCTCTCTCACTTCTATCTTCTGAGAGTTGGAAAGCCAGAACTCCGAGTTCGCTATAACTGTAAAATTTAGCCTTACACAGACTTAATAACCAACCAAGGGGCTTCTCTCTCTCTCTTTTAAACTTTTTATTTTATATTGGCAGTGTAGCTGATTAACAATGTTGTGATAGTTTCAGGTGTACCGCAAAGCGATCCAGCCACGCACATACATGTGTCCATTCTCCCCCAAACTCCCCTCCCATCCAGGCTGCCAACAGGGCTTCTCTTGAAATCCTGTTGCAAGCAGCATACACAGAATTAAGACAAGATTCTAAAGGCTACTGACTTGGAACTTGTTGAGAAAGCTTGAACTCAACAAAATAACATCACACTTCACCTGGAGAAGGCTAGAAACAATCCTATGTATTGGTATTCTATTCCTTGTAATTAGGGAAGAGCTAATAACATTTCAGTCTTGCAGCTAAGCATGTGGTCCATGTTTCAGCCATCTGGATTCTTCACCTTTGAATGTTGTTCCTGTGCTTCTGGCTCTTCTTTTCCGCAGTAAATCTTTCCTGTTTCTTTAAGGCTTGTATCGCTAATCACAGCTATATGCCCTTGTTCAAAGCAAGGTCTTGAAGCATGCAAGTTTCATTAATTGATTTCTTTAAAGGAATTTGCTGCCCTTCGATATACTCTACAAGATGCGGGCTGCCTGCAAGTTAACGGGGATGGTTACACAAGGCTCTGTCCATCTGTCTGTCTGTCCTTCTGTCTCTAATCCAAACACGGTCTTTCCAGGGCCTGTCATCTCCACCCCTTTTCTGCTTTCCTGATTCCAAGTTATGCATTTGCCGTATATCTGAATGGAAGCTGAATGAGGTGTTGCTGTGTTTACTTAGTCTGATAATATGTAGAAGCTCAAGTGGTAAAGGAATGTAACAGTTCTTAGATTACCGAGCCTCGTACACTCAAGTCCATTAACCTCCAGCCCCTTTTCCTGCCAGAATTCAACAAAGGAGAAGTCAAAAGTTGAACTCCAGGGTAGGAGGAAATTGACTGTATAAATGCAGATTCTTCTAGGCAGGCTTAACGTTTTAACGCAGGCTCAGAGGCTGACCCCATTGGGTCCAGCAATCATTTCTTCTGAGAAGAGGGTCTGTAGACTGTTTTCATTGAGCAAGTTTTAGACATTTTGCCCTTAAATCCGGTTTTGCAGGTGTTGGTCTGGCTCTGGGTGAAACCATGATCAGGGCCAAGTTTCACTTGTTGCCTTCACAGCTGCTGTCTGACTCCTCCCCCGATCGACAGTCCCTTCTCTGATCAGGCCCCACACTGCTCTCACTGCCTTAGACTGCCCCTTGTTTTCCAGATCCCCCTAGTTCTCAAAGCTTAGGCCTGTCCCAGATTCTGTTCCCTCCAGACGGATCTAGACATTGACACAAGCCAGAATCCGGGAATTTTCGAGCTGAAGGAACTTTAGAGGTAAATTCGATGGATTAATTTAGTTAAGCATAGGATAGGTGATACACAAGCATATCTCATTTCATTGTGCTTCTCTTAATTGCATTAGCAGATATTGTTGTTTTTTTTTTTTAAAGATCAAAGCAATGTGGCGACTCGACACTGAGCAAGTCTATTGACAACATTTTTCCAACAGCATTTGCTTCCTTCATATCTTGCGTTGCTGCTGCTGCTGCTGCTGCTAAGTCGCTTCAGTCGTGTCCGACTCTGTGCAACCCCATGGACTGCAGCCTACCAGGCTTCTCCATCCATGGGATTCTCCAGGCAAGAACACTGGAGTGGGTTGCCATTTCCTTCTCCAATGCATGAAAGTGGAAAGTGAAAGTGAAGTTGCTCAGTCGTGTCTGACTCTTAGCGACCCCATGGACTGCAGCCTACCAGGCTCCTCCATCCATGGGATTTTCCCGGCAACAGTACTGGAGTGGGGTGCCATTGCCTTCTCCCATATCTTGTGTTACATTTTGGTAATTCTCACAATATCTCGAAATTTCCATTATTAATGTTTATTATTGTGATCAGTCATCTTTGATGTCGTTACTGCAAAAAGATTATGCCTTGCTAAAGGCTCAGATGATGGTTAGCATTTTTTTAAAGCAATACAGTGCCCTTTAGTTGCTGCTGCTGCTAAGTCGCTTCAGTGGTGTCCGACTCTGTGTGACCCCATAGACAGCAGCCCATCAGGCTCCCCCGTCCCTGGGATTCTCCAGGCAAGAACACTGGAGTGGGTTGCCATTTCCTTCTCCAATGTATGAAAGTGAAAAGTGAAAGTGAAGTCGCTCAGTTGTGTCCGACCCTTTAGTTAAGAGACACGAATTTTTTTTTTTAAGACATAGTGCTGTTGCACACTCAATAGACTAGTGTGTGTGTGTGTGCTCAGTCATGTCTGACTCTTTGCAACCCTGTGGACTGTAGCCCGCTAGGCTCCTCTGTCCATGGGATTTCCCAGGAAAGAATACTGGAGTGGGGTGCCATTTCCTCTTCCAGGGAGTTTTCCCAACCCAGGGATTGAACCCACACCCCCCATGTCTCCTGCACTGCAGACAGATTCTTTATTGTTTGAGCCATCGGGGGAAGCACTTAATAGACTGGAGTGTGGTATAAATATAACTTTTATATATGCTGGGAAACCAAAACAATTTATGTGACTCACTTTATTGCAATGTTCACTTTACTGCAGTGGTCTGGAGTCAGTTCTACAATATCTCTAAAGTATGACTGTGTGTGTGTACACACACACACACACACACACATACACACACAGAGACCATATACACAGACACAATATAGGTATAATAAGGTGCAGAGGTGGTATGGGGGGGGGGGTCCTCCCAATTACTTCATATCAAAGGTTTACTCCCTCAGAAGACCTGCTTGGTAAATGATAACACAGCTCAAATGAGCTTATCTCTGGTTCAGTGAGCCAAACCCAAGACATAGCATTTACTGACTAGGAGGGATGAGTGGACCATTATCTTCCTTGGGAATTTTTGTTGTGAGAGTTCACTCATTATTGATGAGACTACAAACCTCTATAAAATCTTGGAATTCAGTAATGCTTTGCATTTAGAAATTTTATTTTGAAATAATGAGATAATCACATCTCGCATCCAGTACTTTAGATTTAGGTAATCATTTCACAGAGCCTTACATACTATAGGGTGCGTTCCATACACAACACTTGATGGATAAACTGATAAAATAACTATCATTTGTGCCTTGCAAATGGTCTCTTGAGGGAAGTAGTTTTGAAAATTACTGGGCCCAGGGATAGAATGTCAATCTTCCAGGTTATTCAGTGGTTTTGTGTTTGCGTCTTATGCATTTCTCATTTTTAGAGTATTCTTATTTAGTCTTTACACATACAATATGTTGCTGTTGTTCAGTCACTCAGTCGTGTCCGACTCTTTGTGACCCCATGAATTGCAGCACACCAGGCTCCCCTGGGGTTCACCATCTTCTGGAGCTTGCTCAAACCGATGTCCACTGAGTTGGTGATGCCATCCAACCATGCCATACAATATGTACTTGGCTCATTATGTCTTGCTGTTAATTACTGAGCATGATGAAATCTACTTTGAGAAATGCTAGAACTTTCTTCGCAGACCTGGCCAGGAGTGAGGCGTGAGCGGGGCAGTGCAGAGGCTGAGTGGAGCTGAGGGCTGGGGGGTGGGGGTACTGCCTTCCTGAGTTGTGAGGCATCTCTGGTCCTGGACACACCGTGGCTGCCGGATACGGTTCCCACAGCACAAAAGGAGCAGAACTTCCTTAGATCAAACTCGCCCACAGTGACTTCTATTTATCATTCTTTCATCTCCCTCTAGAATCCTGACAGGGAAAAATGCTGCCTCGGGGTTGCTGTGCTGCAAAGTACAACAACCCACTCTCAGAAGACCATAAATATTTGGAGTTTGAAGTGGATTGGGAACTTAAAAAACAAAAAAAAACCCTTAAAGAACTAAAGTTTGGGAACAAGTTAGCCAAGCCCTGCTTTCCTTAAAAGGCATCTGATATGCTTTGCATTAAAGCTGACCTTTTCGTAAGAGTTTCTGGAGGAGAAATTGTGATTAGTGATTTTCTCCCCGCCCCTCCCCCCCCCCCCCCCCCCCCCTGCTTCTTTTAACATGATAAAGATTCACTCTGCCAGCTGAGCATGAACAGTGGGGTGACAGCAGGTTACTTTCTCTGTGGGAGAGAGAAGTGTTAGAGCGAGGCCCTCCGGGGAAGTTCTTCATGCTGGCTACAGCTTTGACGAAGGCTTAAGCTGAAAGATACATAGAGTTTGAAATACATATTTTACAAGTGGAGGGCGCGGGACGGTGTCCTGGATTCCGGCAGGCATGCACGCAGCATCCTGTCACGCAAGGCAGAGAGCGGGGCTGAACTCACGCCTCAGATCCCTTGCGAGGAGAGATCCTCTTACTCACCCTCAGGAGCAAAATCACAGAACTCCTCTAAGACCTGTCCAGATGACAAGTCAGCTCTCTCAGTCTGGGGAGGGCAAAGAATAACGCTACAGAGATAAAGAAAGGAAGAAAGAGAGAGAGGGAGGAAGACAGAGGAAGGAAAAGAGGGAAGGAAGGAAAGAAGGAAGGGAAAGAAAAAGGAAAGAGGCAGAGAGAGACAGAGAAAGAGAGAAACAAAGAAAGAAAAGGAAATTCATTTGACTGTCATTTGCTGAGGTTTTAAAACTCTCCTTCATCATCTGATAGGAAAATCTGAGAGCAATTATGTTGTAGGAAGGGGTGTCCCCCCTCTAGGGCTCCAAGAGTGGGCTCTTGTCTAACACTCGGAAAAGAACTGTCCAAGGAGCCAAGTGCTGACAAAGCAAGACACTTTATTGGAAGAAGCCACCCAGGCAGAGAGCAGCAGGGTAAGGAGAACTTAGCAGGAGAACTGCTCTGCCACGTGGCTTGCGGTCTTGGGTTTTATGGTGATGGGATTAGTTTCCGGGTTGTCTTTGGCCAATCATTCTGACTCAGAGTCCTTCCTGGTGGCGCACACATCGCCCAGCCAAAATGGATGCAGGAGAGAGGGATTCTGGAGGTGGACGGACACGCGGTGTCTCCTTTTGACCTTTCCTGAACTCTTCCGGTTGGTGGTGACTTATTAGTTCCCTGTTCCTTACCTTATTAGTTCCCTGTTCCTCCTGTCATAAAACAACTCACGCAAATGGTTACTAGAGAGCCTGGCCAGGGCAGGCGGTTTCAGTCAGCGTGCTTCCCCTAACAATTCCAGCCATGGTTTGGTTTGTCCTGTGTAGACCATAGTTCTCAAGGCTATGAGCAGAATGGATGATGGGGTCAAAGGCAGGGCCTTGGTCTTAGATCGTCCTGTCCTTGGGGGCAGCCAGGGAGAGGAGGGAAGAAGAGCAGGGATGGAGTCAGGGCTGGGGTCTGGGCTGGGGCAGAGCGATGCTGGCAGACGTGAAATCAAGCTCTTCCGATTTTCAAAGCAAAACTGTTCTTGTTTCTTTAAATCACATGCTCTGGCTGAAGACCACTATCGAAAGCAAGGCTAGCTCAGACTTTAGGTCATGTATTAACCCCACTGCATTATTAATATTTCTAACATTTCATAGAGGGGACATTTGGTGACACCCAATGTAAAGGGGAGGTCCCAAAGGAAAGAGAAAGCCAGGAGACATCACAAAAGCCCCAGAGGTGTGGAAGCAGACAGGTAGCTCTGACCATTCTCGCCTTGTATTTGTGTATTTGGTTATTTCAGGTCCTTTTTACTACCAACTGGGGCACAAGGCTCTTTCTCCATCCTTCACCTCTGACTCTGGCAACTTCTCCGCTAACTGCCCCCCAACCCTGTTGCCTTGAAGATAGCTCTGATCCCAGGCTCCAAATGCAGAAGGACAAGTTCCCAAGAGTACAAACAAAGGAGACAATAGAATTTGAAAGAAGAGCTCCAGGGAACCGTTCAGATCTGAGTCTGGAAGTAAAGATAGTCGTTGGCCTTACACTAGCAAAGTGGTTTTATTTTAAATTACCTTATGATTCAGTTCAGTTCAGTCACTCAGTCGTGTCCGACTCTTTGCAACCCCATGAATCGCAACACACCAGGCCTCCCTGTCCATCACCAACTCCCGGAGTTCACTCAGACTCACATCCATCAAGTCAGTGATGCCATCCAGCCATCTCATCCTCTGCCGTCCCCTTCTCCTCCTGCCCCCAATCCCTCCCAGCATCAGAGTCTTTTCCAATGAGTCAACTCTTCGCATGAGGTGGCCAAAGTACTGGAGTTTCAGCCTCAGCATCATTCCTTCCAAAGAAATCCCAGGGCTGATCTCCTTCAGAATGGACTGGTTGGATCTCCTTGCAGTCCAAGGGACTCTCAGGAGTCTTCTCCAACACCACAGTTCAAAAGCATCAATTCTTCGGCACTCAGCCTTCTTCACAGTCCAACTCTCACATCCACACATGACCACTGAAAAACCAAAGCCTTGACTAGACAGACCTTTTTTGGCAAAGTAATGTCTCTGCTTTTGAATATGCTATCTAGGTTGGTCATAACTTTCCTTCCAAGGAGTAAGCGTCTTTTAATTTCATGGCTTGCCCAATTTATCACATAAAATAAGATGCAGCGATACACACTACAACATGGATAAACAATGAAGCCATGCTAAGTGCAAGAAATCGATCACAAAAGATCACGTATCATGTTGTATGAGTTCTTATATGAAAAATGTCCAAAATGGGCAAGTCTGTACAGACAGGAAGTAAATTAGTGGTTGCCTAGGGCAACTGGGGAAAGGAGTGACTGATAATGACTACAGGGTTTCTTTTCTGGGTGATAAAATGTTTTTAAAAGTAGATTGTGATGGTGGTTGCATAACTCTGAATAAACTAAAAACTACTGAATTGTACACAAAGTTCTGGAATTTTATGATACATGACTTTCTTAATAAAGCTGTTTTTAAGCATATAGGATGCCAAGTTAAATTTGAATTTGTGGCCCTAACTGCAAAATTTTAGTATATCCTATGCAATATTTCTCAAGAGGCAGGTCAGGTGGTCTGGTATTCCCATCTCTTGCAGAATTTTCCACAGTTTATTGTGATCCACACAGTCAAAGGCTTTGGCATAGTCAATAAAGCAGAAATAGATGTTTTTCTGGAACTCTCTTGCTTTTTCCATGATCCAGAGGATGTTGGCAATTTGATCTCTGGTTCCTCTGCCTTTTCTCAAACCAGCTTGAACATCTGGAATTTCACGGTTCACGTATTGCTGAAGCCTGGCTTGGAGAATTTTGAGCATTACTTTACTAGCGTGTGAGATGAGTGCAATTGTGCAGTAGTTTGAACACTCTTTGGCATTGCCTTTCTTTGGGATTGGAATGAAAACTGACCTTTTCCAGTCCTGTGGCCACTGCTGAGTTTTCCCAATTTGCTGGCATATTGAGTGCAGCACTTTCACAGCATCATCTTTCACGATTTGAAATACCTCAACTGGAATTCCTGCCTGCCTCTTGAGAAACCTATATGCAGGTCAAGAAGCAACAGTTAGAACTGGACATGAAACAACAGACTGGTTCCAAATAGGAAAAGGAGTACGTCAAGGCTGTATATTGTCACCCTGCTTATTTAACTTCTATGCACAGTACATCATGAGAAACGCTGGGCTGGAAGAAGCACAAGCTGGAGTCAAGATTGCTGGGAGAAATATCAATAACCTCAGATATGCAGATGACACCACCCTTATGGCAGAAAGTGAAGAGGAACTAAAAAGCCTCTTGATGAAAGTGAAAGAGGAGAGTGAACAGTTGGCTTAAAGCTCAACATTCAGAAAACTAAGATCATGACATCTGGTCCCATCACTTCATGGGAAATAGATGGGAAACAGTGGAAACAGTGTCAGACTTTATTTTGGGGGGCTCCAAAATCACTGCAGATGGTGATAGCAGCCATGAAATAAAAAGATGCTTACTCCTTGAAAGGAAAGTTATGACCAACCTAGATAGCATATTGAAAAGCAGAGACATTACTTTGCCAACAAAGGTCCGTCTAGTCAACCAGTGGCTATGGTTTTTCCAGTGGTCATGTATGGATGTGAGAGTTGGACTGTGAAGAAAGCTGAGCACTGAAGAATTGATGCTTTTGAACTGTGGTGTTGGAGAAGACTCTTGAGAGTGCCTTGGACTGCAAGGAGATCCAACCAGTCCATTCTGAAGGAGATCAGTCCTGGGTGTTTATTGGAAGGACTGATGCTAAAGCTGAAACGCCAATACTTTGCCACCTCATGCGAAGAGTTGACTCATTGGAAAAGACTCTGATGCTGGGAGGGATTGGGGGCAAGAGGAGAAGGGGATGACAGAGGATGAGATGGCTGGATGGCATCACCTACTCGATGGACGTGAGTTTGAGTGAACTCCGGGAGTTGGTGATGGACAGGGAGGCCTGGCGTGCTGCGATTCATGGGGTTGCAAAGAGTTGGACATGACTAAGCGACTGAACTGAACTGATGCAATATTTGGGATGTATAATAAAAATGTTTTTATTGTTTGCTTAAAATTCAAGTTTAACTTGATGTCTTATATTTTATTTGGCAATGTTATATTTCAATTAAATGTCTCAGAAACCACCAGTTCACAGAAGTAAGAATAAATAGCTCATGAAATGTCATTTAAATGAGATTTAAGCAGACCCCTATGTACTTTGGGCATTAAAATGCTTAACAATTAGCTAAAACCAAGAATTTCTTGATTTAATGATAATCATTAAAAAAAAAAATCTGATTGTAGCTGTTGAAGCAGAGAGGTCAGAAAGAGAAGAAATAACCTTTAAATTGTTTTATTAAAAATTTCTTCAAATTATAAAAAATGTTTAGAAGAGAGAATTGTATATTTTATAAGAGCCTTCTAACTTTTACATTTTATAAATCTTGCCTTTGAATTAGAAACATTCTGGGGAAAGTTCATGTGTGTGTAGCTTCAAAATTTTGACTTAAGTGGAGAAATTATTATAAAATATTTACTATATAATGATTGTTACCCAATGAGATTTACCATAAAGCAAAGACTATAAGGTTGTTATAAGATTGTCATGCTTTGTGGAAGAAAATGGAGTCTCCTTCCAGTAAAGGTCTCATGTCTAAGGCGATGTCTCTGTTTCTAAATTCTGGTGAGCAGGATTCTCTAGGTTTGCACATGCATAATGCTCATGTTTACAGAATGACCACACCCCTGCTTTGATTCTGGAAAATCCAGCATGAAATCGCTACAATGGCATAAATCAGTGCAGGATTACTAAGCAGTTATTAGCAAGTGGGGCTTGTAAACCTCTGTTCATGCTCTCTCTATCTCTGTATATATTTTTGGCCACCTCTGAGGCACACGGGGATCTTAGTTCCCCCAGCAGGGATCAAACCAGCGCCTCCAGTGTGGAAGCATGGAGTCTTAGCCACTGAACCAACAGGGAATTCCCTGTTCATACTCTCAGTACAGTGGTAACAGCAGTCAATATTTTTCTTATCTTACAATTGGAAAAACATAAAATTGCAATAAATTGTTCTGAATTTAATAATTAGATAAATTGGAATTCAAATATGTTAGGGGTTACATAATGCAGCATTTAACCAAACCATAGATTTTTTTTTGCTAAATATTTATAATAAATAGTAGATGTTAAACTAATCTCTCACACTGTAATGGCCTAACTTTTCCATTATGATATTGGTATGATAAAGGATTAAATTTCCTAAATAAAAAAATGGATAAAAAGAAATTAAAATGAAATCAAATTGTCAAGTTCCAAATAAATTCAGAGAAACAGACCAAATTCTGCCCTTCAAATAATTTCAAGGAATATAACTAATGTTAACATAAATGATGGGTGTTATAAATGAGTTCAACATTCAGCAATGATTTTCAGAAAACTTTCTTCCTTCTGTTTACACCAAGAGTTTTTTAAAAACATTATTCACCTAGGCCACACATTATGATTTTGATTCCTAAAATGCCACTGCATAATTGTTCTCCATTTACAAGTATTTTTTAAAGTAAGATGGTAAAGAATCTACCTGCTAATACAGGAGTCACAGGAGACATTGGTTTGATCCCTGGGTTGGGAAGAGGAGCAGGAAATGGCAACCCGCTCCAATATTCTTGCTTGGAAAATTTCATGGACAGAGGAACCTGGCGGGCTACAGACTGTGGAATCGCAAAGAGTTGGACACAACTGAGTGACTGGGCACAAAAGATCTTTAAAGAAGATAGAGTTGTCAAAAAAAAGGTAAATACTTTTTTCAAAATAAGAAACAGAATTTAAGAGCATGAACAGTATTTGGGAACAGAAGTGCTTAAAAGAAGACAAATTCAGGCAGATGACTTATTTCTTAGACCCATGAAAGCTTTTTCTGCTGAAACTCTTAAAGACTGGAGTGTTTCTGGGGCCAGGGGCCAGGAGAGTGAGGAAGCCCCCAGAGCTGGATTGAATTCCAGCTCCTCCTTTTCCTCCTCGTCTAGAGTTGGCTCGTGTTGTCTGTTGGATTCTGGCCCAGGCATGTTAATTAAAGCCACGAAAGACATGAAGAAGTTTACATTTTCCTAACACACAGAGGTAGGAAATTTGGGGTCAAAACTGAAAGCCACAAAACTGGTGGAATTCGTAGTTCTTAGGAATGGGACAGTGCTCACTGGCCTCAATCACAGGACTCGTTCCATGGGGGAGAGAGCAAAGGAAAAGGAAGGGTCTTGTGCTTGAATGACGAAATGATTTAATTATAACTGCTCATTAAAATTAACCGCATCTCCAGACTTTAGCACGCAAGAATATTTGCAAATTGCAGATGGTACACAAAGCTGGGCAAAAATGACGCATGGTGTTCCGACGTGGACCCAGTGTAAAAAGCAGAGACAAACCTCACAAAGGCTGAATCTCTTAGACGTGGATAAAATGAAACTCTTTGCTTTTCATTCATTCTTGAAGGCCAAATGTGTCGGAAATTGGAATTACCTTTTCCCATCTTCTGTTCATTCTGTGTCAGAAGTCTCTCTTTGCTAATTTTTTTTTAAGGATTTTGTGTTGTTACTTTTAAGTCCAGATTTTTGTCAGTCAGTTAAGGAAACCATTAGGGCCACTCCCAGCCACTGGGCTAACACACTGAATGAAGAACACTTGGATCTCTGTTTTAATTTACATTATACAACATTTATTTTCATGTATTTATATAAATAAATTCAGTCCAATTCAACATTATACAGCTTCCACTATGATCTAACACATTTATTGGATTCCCACACATGTGCCCCCAATTGTTATTGATATATATTGGTAAAACCCTGCAATTCGTCTGGTGTGCATAGCAACCTCATAAGTCATATTTAGTATCTGTTGGGACTTGATGGAATTTGAGTCTGGCCCTGGTGGCTCAGCAGTAAAGAATCTGCCTGCCATGCAGGAGACACAGGAGATGTGGGTTCGATCCCTGGGTCAGGAAGATCCCCTGGAGGATCTGGGGGAGGGCATGGCAACCCACTACAGTATTCTTGCCTGGAGAATCCCATGGACAAAGGAACCTGGAAGGCATATAGTCCATGGGATCGCAAAGAGTCAGATACGACTGAATTGACTGAGCACGCACAGGATCTATGAGTTTATCCTGCAGAGGGTCACCGGTCTTTTGAAAGATCTTGGAAGAGACCATTGCATGATCTTCTGGCTCAAGGACAATCCCTTCCTTAGACATAGGAGATGGAATTTCTTTTACTGGCATGGAAGACTTGGCAGAATCTGCGAACTCAAGGTTCCCAGCTGTACTGACTATGCCTGTATGTCTCCTCCAATTTTAGGGTCCTACTTCTTTCCATCATTGCCTTAACTTTAACAAAAGAGATCCTGGAAGACTAGAATTCATCTGAATTGGACTTTGGTTTGGTTTTCAGAAATCTTGGTGTTGTAGCTACAGGAAAAAGGTTGTTTGTTTTTAGGGTGACTATAGAATGTTTCAGGCTTCCCAGGTTGGCACTAGAGGTAAAAAAAAATTCACCTGCCAATGCAGGAGACACAAGAGACACTGGTTTGATCCCTGGGTGGGAAAGATCCCCTGGAGGACACAGCAACTCACTCCAGTATTCTTGCCTGGAGAATCCCCATGGACAGAGGAGCCTGGTAGGCTACAGTCATAAGATCACAAATAATCACACAAGACTGAGCACGCATGCTCAAAAAATATTTCTTATCCTTCAGCCAGACCTTCAGCTGGGGATTTAAAGCCCTGAGCTCATCATTTTCTTTACCCACGTTCTCCAGACTGTAGCCCAACAACCTCATTGTCTATAAAGGGCTTCTTTTTATTGAAGAAGCTTCTTAGTCACCTAGAATCTTGCTTTCTATGAACGTTTGATTGCAAATAATAATTAATTTTTGCCACCTCATCTCATGGACTACCATTATTAGTCATTATTAATAATTCTCATCACTAATACCGTTAAATTGAATACAATCAGAGAACCAGTTTCAGATGGCCTAGAACTGAGAACACATCCTCTGGAACCATTTCTGGTACTAATTTCTGTATAATCTGGGTTCAGTCAGAGAAGCAGGATCACTGTAAGTGAAAAATGGATTTATTCTAGGAACGAGACCTCACATAGTAGTGGGGGCAGCTGTGGGGCAGGGTCTATGCAAGGCTGTTGCCTCTGCATCTGGTGATGAGCCTGAAGCCTTTACAGGTTACCTAGGTTACCAACAGTGGGGGCAGGAAAGCTAGATAGGAAATGCAATCAGCCCAGACCAACTGGGACCCATGAGAACAAACCAGAATCTGTCTATCTCTACTGCCCCCAACCCTGCTAATACATGTAGCCTGCTGACGAAGCTGCTGGTCTTCACCACCAAGCCACACACACGTCTGGCCCAGGGGTTGGAGAAGCTGGGCAATAAGATCTGGTGGGAAATGGAGGAGAAGGAGCTGCCTGCTGTACCAGGTGTGGCCAGCAGATCAGTGACACCACATATGAGCTGACACGGTGCTTGGGCCCCTGCACTGACTTTATTCAGAGCCTACCAACATGGCACAGGATTCACCTGACTTCCAAATATCGTGCAAATTTCTCTTGTGGTCAACCCTAACCCCAGAAACATGCCGGAAAAAAATGCTGGGCAAGTTCTTCCAGCCTAATCAAGCTGACATTGCATAGTCATCCCAGCAGCAAATGATCAATAGTCCTGTTCTCATGGAGCTTACATTCTAGTGAGAAACCAGGTTAAAAAATAGAGATTTAACTATAGATACATACATATACGTAAATATGTTTTTGTGCATTCTTTATTACAGCCTTTGGAGATAAGTACTTTTATTATCTCCATTTTATAGAAGAGGAAAGAAACTAAGGCAGAAATAGATGAAATATTTTGCCCTGGTTCTCACAGCTGCTGCTGCTGCTGCTGAGTCACTTCAGTTGTGTCTGACTCTGTGCGACCCCACAGACGGCAGCCCACCAGGCTCCACTGTCCCTGAGATTCTCCAGGCAAGAACACTGGAGTGGGTTGTCATTTCCTCCTCCAATGCACGAAAGTGAAAAGTGAAAGTGAAGTCGCTCAGTCGTGTCCGACCCTCAGCTACTCCGTGGACTGCAGCCTACCAGGCTCCTCCGTCCATGGGATTTTCCAGGGAAGAGTACTGGGGTGGGGTGCCATTGCCTTCTCTGGGTTCTCGCAGCTAGTAAGTACCAAACCCTTCTGACTAAGCCCAGGGCATTAACTGCTCCTCTGTTTTGTTTATTTGGCACAAAGTGTTCCCCAAACACTCAACTCAAACTGCACACTCTTTTCAGGTGATAATCACAGATTTTAGCAATTCATGGCATTCACATTCTTTTTTTTTAAATTAATTAATTTATTTGACTGCACCAGGTCTTAGTTGAGGCACCCAAGATCTTTATTTAGCTGCGGCATATGGGATCTAGTTCCCTGACCAGGGATCGAACTCAGGTCTCCAGCACTGGGAGCGCAGAGTCTTAGCCACTGGACCACCAAGGAAGTCCTGCATGCACTTTCTTTTAACTGAAATGTACTCATTGATAATTATCTCCTCCAGCTGAATATAAAACTCTCTGAGAGATGGTGTGAATTTTCTTTTTGCAGGCTCACCTCCAAAGCTAATTGATAGCGCCCATTCAGTAGGCCCCTTAGAACCTCCCACACTGACTCAGTGCCTCAAAAACGTCAGAGTGAGGTATGCAGACCTGGGGCCTGAGCAGCTGTCTTTAGGAAAGAAGGCTTTTCTGAATTGCCTGTGTCCATTCTTGGAAATGTGCTGAAGCAAAGAGAAAGTAGTCAGGGTGCCTTCAAGGATTCCCCCGGGGGCTGATAATTCCTCGTGATAATCACATAATCCAGGCAAGTCAGGGCAGGGAACAGTCAGGGAAGAAAGAAGGGTCAGAGTTGGAGCCGGTCAGACAGAGCCAGGCGTTTACATCTGCTCTGAAGAAGGATCATCGCAGGGATCGTTACACGAATTCCTGTAGTTCATTCAGCCGACGGAAGAGACAGAAACCTCAGGCCTAAAGCCTGTGTTTTTGTATACTTTCAGAATGAAAGGACTTTTGTTGTTTCTCCTTTAGATTTATTGAATGTTCAACCCACAGAAAACAGAAGGTGGGGGGTCGACCTGGAGGGGAAAGAGGCCCCCACCCACCACCCATCATTTCAGCTTTTACTGTTATTGGCTCCCGTGAAAACACGGGAGAGGGATTTGTTTTGTGGTAGGGCTTCCTTTTTTTTTTTCCTTTTTAAACATCATGACTAGATCTGCAGTATTTCCTCAAATATGTAAGGGGAAGGGAGCGGTGACTTCCTAAAGGAAAGTATTTGTATTTTTAGACTGAAATATGCTTTGACAAAGCTTTTCTCAAAAAAAGACATAATAAGAGAGTTCTGAAAAACAGAAAACCCCTCTTAAACTATAGTGAAGGCAGTTTAGCTTTTAAAAAATATATTTTAATGTCATGAAAGAGAGAGAAGCAATTTTATTTTCAAGGATGACCCTCCTCCCCCAGCTTCCAAAAAAAAAAAAGTCTGGATTTTAGACTACTTGCCTCAATTCCACTTTGCTTCTGAACGTTTTTGCTTTAGGGTCACACATCAGCAGAGTCCAGGAGAACCAGCCCCTGGGGAATGAAAGGATCAGAACAAGGTCACCAGTGTGGGTAATGAGATAATGGGGAGGGAGTAGGGGGTGAGGAAGAAGTAGGAGAAGGCCTGGGGAGATACTCCTGTGAGGACACAAACCGCTCTGCTTTGTCATGAACTTACGGTGTCTTACATGTCGACGGAGTCCTGGAGGTCAGTCAGCCCAGTGTTTTTGGTGTCTCAACCATGTGCATCAGTCACATCTGACTGCTAGCGACCCTATGGACTGTAGCTCACCAGGCTCTTCTGCCCATGGGATTCTCCAGGTGAGAATACTGGAGTGGGTTGCTGTCTCCTCCTCCCAGGGGAATCTTCCTGACCCAGGGATGGAACTCGAGTCTCCTGCGTCTCCTGCACTCATTGGCAGGCAGGTTCTTTACCGCTGCACTGCCTGGGATGCACGAGCTGAATATGTAGCCTAGGAGAGTCGGCCCGTCCACAGCTGGGACCATGGCAGTACTTCCCAAAGGAGCAGTGGGTGGTCCGGAGAAGGCATGGGACTCAGAACAGCAGCCAAGTTAAAGCAGAACCCGCTTTGAGACATGTGGCTTCAGGAGGGACACGGTGTGCCCACATGCGTGTAGACAGGGGATCTGGCCTCTGTGATGTCCTCTCTGGGCTTTGGGAAGACATCTGCCTCCCCCACTTCCTCTCAATACTTGTTCATCCTGAAATCCCTAAAAGCCTTTATGTCACAGTTGGAGATAAAATGCCCCTTAAAAAGGTAAGAAGTTAGCATAAACATACCACAAGTGAAGGAGATGTGGTAGCGGGCTCCTGTCTGTTCCTGAGCACATGCTGATATGGCAGGGAGAGGTGGCGTGAAATGACGCGGGACCCGAAAGGGAGCCTTGAACCAACAGAGGGTCACAGATCACAGATTAGAAACCGGCCTGATAGCTCCATTGGTAAAGAATCCGCCTGCAGTGCAGGAGACCCTGGTTCAATTCCTGGGTTGGGAAGATCCACTGGAGAAGGGATAGGCTACCCAGTCTGGTATTCTTGGGCTTCCCTTGTGGCTCAGCTGGTAAAAAATCTGCCTGCAATGCAGGAGACCTGGGTTCAGTCCCTGGGTTGGGAAGATCTTCTGGAGAAGAGAAAGGCTACCCACTCCAGGATTTGGGCCTGGAGAATTCCATGAACTATATAGTCTATGGGGTTGCAAAGAGTTGGACATGACTGAGTGATGACTTTCCCGTTCAGAAGATAAAAATGCTGTTTACAAATTTTGTATTATAAGAATTTTCAAGCATTCAGGAAAATTAAAAGAATAGTATACTGATTACCTAGAAAATGACTTATTTATATTAAACATTTTAATGTATCCACATTTGCATCATCTACCTGTATCTGTGTGTGTGTGTACAGTCAGGGATGAACGACTTCTTAAGAATATGGAATGCAAGACAGTAAAAAATGACAAGGTGCCCTGCAGAGAGGTGTCAAATGTACTCCAGATCACAGACTCAGGGAAGAGGGACCACACCCAAGATTTCAGACTCTACTCCCTTCCACTGAGCAACGTATCTGCTTATTAATTTTGACGATCCATCCCTCACCCTCGGACCATACTTCTGAGCGTTCAAGCTGCTTTCACATTATGCACATTATTTTCAGTGTCTTTCTACCCAGTGTGAAGTAAAGAAGGAAATCACAGGGAAAGGGAGGTGACGTTGTGCGTCAGGGTCCTGAAAGCAGAATCTTTTCCAGGAGGTAAGCTCCAAAGATGACGTGTGGTCTTTCTCACACTGATATTTACGGTTCTTTTGAAATTTTGAACAAGAAAACTGGAAAAATCAATTTGGGGCTGTGAGCTCCTAAGGTGAGGCCATAGAACTTCACAGGGAAACCAAAGAAGCAGTTTTATTCAGAGGCTGCATTTCCTATCCTGCACACAATGCTAGAACCAGGAGGAAGACTAACCTGGTTACAGGCCCTGTTTTAGTGCCTCACTTTCACTTTTCACTTTCATGCACTGGAGAAGGAAATGGCAACCCACTCCAGTGTTCTTGCCTGGAGAATCCCAGGGATGGGACAGCCTGGTGGGCTGCCGTCTATGGGGTCTCACAGAGTCGGACACTACTGAAACGACTTAGCAGCAGCAGCAGCAGCTGCTCTCGGGCTCCTCACACACTGTCTCCTCTTTCTGAAATACCCTTCTTTCCATCGTTTCACTGGGTCGTGTGCCCTCATCCCACCCCAGCCTCTGTGCCCCACCCCACCCAGTGCTCACTCCTCCGGTTGCATTTTTACTCTGGGTTGTAATTTCCTGAGTATTTGTTTCCTCCGCTGGACCACAGACTTCACGAGGACTGAAACTGTGTCTTGCGTGTGCATAGTCGCTCAGTTGTGTCTGACTCTTTGCGACCCCAAGGACTGTAACCCACCAGGCTCCTCTGTCTATGGAATTTTCCAGGCAAGAATACTGGAGTGGGTTGCCATTTCCTCCTCCAGGGGATCTTCCCCACCCAGGGATCGAACATGCATCCTGGCATCTTCTGCATTGGCAAGCAGATTGTTTACCACTGAGCCACCTGGGAAGCATAATTGTGTCTTAACTGTCTTTATAGTCTCCGAGCTAAACTCTATCCCTGCCACTAGCAGATGTGCAGGAACATTTGTTGAATGAAACCGTGAACTCATGAAGATTTCAGTTTTAACTTGGTGTAGTAAGGTTCAGTGCAAGCGGAATAAAGTGTAGCAGGACTTGTTTGTGTTTCATTTTGGGGTTTGTTTTTCAAGGGTGAGAGGCAAGTGAGGGAGGTTGGCAAATGTCAGAGGAGGGGAGGAAATGGACTTGAATGTAGTTAAGACAGAGGCTTAAGCAGGTTGGAAGGCAGCCCAAGAGAATGCTTGAGGAGCTCATGCCCCAGTCCTGGGGACAGAAGGAATGGAAGTGTTCAAACAAAGAGCTGCTTGAGCTCGGCGCTGCAGTCAGAGGGGGCATGTGGTAAGCGGAGGGAAGGACCTGCGGAGAGGGGAATACGGGCGTGGCCACAGCCCTGCCCCTGAGCCACTGCCTTGCTGGGTTTCAACAAAGAGCAAACGGGATTCCTCTCAAAATAGCTAAAACTCTGTGGATAGCCTGAGCAGAACTTTTCCAGTTTCCAAAGGAAGAGATGTAAGTTTCCAGAGATGTTTCAACAATACATTTTAAATAACATAAAATTCACCATTTTAAGCAATTTTAAAGTGTACAGCTCAATGGCTTTAGTACGTCTCCACTGTTGTGAACCATCACTGCCATCCATCTTCAGAACGTCTTCCATCTTCCCAAACTCTGGATGGAGAAAAGGGGACCATCCATCAGGTCACCTACCCACAGCTCAGGGACCACCGGCCCTGAGAATCTCTCCATGGCCAGTATATTCGCAGATTTCCCTGTGTGCCCTTGTACGGCAGAGGCAACCTCTGTGAAGGATAATCCCTTAAAGATGAGGGCTGGTAGGGTAGATAAGAGCCTGGGAGTCTGAGCTGCTGAAATTATCTGAGTCTCCAGTCACAAAAGGACAAATGGGAGAAACAGACGTTGCCTGTGGGGACATTTTTAGTATTTAGAGTCTGATTCATCAAATTCAGGTGGTAATCATTGAGATCCCTGGCCACCAAACAAAAATGTGCGAGAGCACTTAGCTCTAATGAATGCAAGACAAAGCAGAGATACCTTTTCCCTTTCTGAGGACACAATGCTTGGACTGGTCTGACCATATTTAGAACCATGGCTTTGCTTTTGTTTTGCCAACACTTTGTCCAACTCAAACCATATTATAATATTGGTATAGTTATGACCAACCTAGATAGCATATTCAAAAGCAGAGACATTACTTTGCCAACAAAGGTTCGTCTAGTCAAGGCTATGGTTTTTCCTGTGGTCATGTATGGATGTGAGAGTTGGACTGTGAAGAAGGCTGAGCGCCAAAGAATTGATGCTTTTGAACTGTGGTGTTGGAGAAGACTCTTGAGAGTCCCTTGGACTGCAAGGAGATCCAACCAGTCCATTCTGAAGGAGATCAGCCCTGGGATTTCTTTGGAAGGAATGATGCTAAAGCTGAAACTCCAGTACTTTGGCCACCTCATGCGAAGAGTTGACTCATTGGAAAAGACTCTGATGCTGGGAGGGATTGGGGGCAGGAGGAGAAGGGGACGACAGAGGATGAGATGGCTGGATGGCATCACTGGACACGAGTCTGAGTGAACTCCGGGAGTTGGTGATGGACAGGGAAGGCCTGGTGTGCTGTGATTCATGGAGTCACAAAGAGTCGGACATGACTGAGTGACTGATCTGATCTGATCTGATAGATATTAGGTGGTTTGTGAAGATGATGAATTGTACCAAGATCGTGACCAAGTAAGTTTATTTTACTTTTTGACAGCCCCCCAAGTAAGTTTATTTTTATTAATATATTGTTCTTTAAATTTACCCATGGAATTGATTAGGATAGGTTAGATAGGTTAGAGATTTAGAAAATGGTCTAAAGATCTCTATGGTTGAGTTCTGAGTCAGGAGGAAAACTGAGCATCAATAGAGAAATCACATTTTCGTAGAAAGCATTCATTCTAGCTATGGCTGGGGTAGGCTTGTCTATGATATTCACTAAAAAAGTAAGTCAAAGCCTGGGTTAGAGACAAGTTAGGATCATGATGGAAACTGTCTGGAGGAAATGTGGAAGTCGGTTAATTGTAATAGGTTCTTAGCTTGGAGCCTATACACTCAGCTGTGCAGAAGTCCTAAGGAAAAGGCAACCCCAAGCCCTTTGCAGTGGTAGGTGTAACACAGCCTCCGTCGGCATGATTAGAATTTGCCCAATCCAGTCAATCACCCACTTTCTGGTGTTTGGTTCCTCGTGTGAACCCAGCAGTCTGGTTGTAGTCCCAGCAGCAACAGTGACAGACATGCTCTTCCCAAACACGAAGGGAGACACAAACACCACATTCACATATTCCACAGGTGCAAATCACGTGAACAAACTAAGACATTCTAAGAGCAGCCTTTGTTGGATCACGTGACCATTGTTATTTGCTTTTATCTTTACTAACTGCCTTACCGAGATGTAACTTATACAGCAAAACATTCACCTCTGTTAAGCATACAAGTCAAAGAATTTCAGTGTATCCACAGAGTTGTGCAATCATTGCTACTGCTGCTGCTAAGTTGCTTCAGTCGTGTCCGACTCTGTGCGACCCCATAGACGGCAGCCCACCAGGCTCCCCCATCCCTGGGATTCCCCAGGCAAGAACACTGGAGTGGGTTGCCATTTCCTTCTCCAATGCATGAAAGTGAAAAGTGAAAGGGAAGTCGCTCAGTCGTGTCCGACTCTAGTGACGCCATGGACTGCAGCCCACTAGGCTCCTCCATCCATGGGATTTTCCAGGCAAGAGTACTGGAGTGGGGTGCCATTGCCTTCTCCGGTGCAATCATTACCACCACATAATTTTAGAACATTTCCGTCATTCTTAAAAGGAACACCTTCTCCATTAGCAATCAGCCCCCATTTCCTCCCCAGCCCTTGGAAGCTACTAATCCTACTTTTCTTCTCTAGAATTTTGCCTTTCCAGATGTTTCATACAAATCAAAATCATACATTTTGATTTCTGGACAAATCAAACCCATTTTTGATCTGTGGATGGTTGAATCCACAAATGTAGACTCCACAAATATGCAAGATCCACTGTACTATAGAGTCTGGAACCAATCCCCCATGAATATTGAGGGTTGACTTATTCTGTGGTATGGATATTCAACATTTTGCTATCCATTCATCAGTTTATGCACATTTCAGTAGTTTCTATTTTTTGACTATTGTAAATGCTGCTGCTATGACCACTGTGGACAAGTCTTTGTGGGGATATATGTTTCCATTTCATTTCTCTCTGGTAGATCTCTAGAAGTGGAATTGTCAGGTCATATATAGGTCTGTTGCACTTTTTGAGGGACTGCTAAACTGTTTTCCGTAAATGACTATATCATTTGACATTCCCACCAGCTCTGTATGAGGGCTTCGGTGTTTCCACATCTTCAACAACACTTGCTATTGTCTGCCTTTTTTTGTTTTTTAATTATAACCACCCTAGTAGGTAAAAAAATGATATATTGTCTAGTCTTAAATCCATCCTTTGAGTTCTAATTTAAAACATTTTACTTTCCATTTTTGAGTGCTTGTACTGAGAAGTTTTGGGGCTTCACTGGTGGCACAGTGGTAAAGAATCCGCCTGCCAATGCAGGACACATGAGTTCAATCCCTGGGTCGGGAAGATCTCTGGAGAAGGAAATGGCACCCCCACTCCAGTATTCTTGCCTGCAGAATTCCATGGACAGAGGAGCCTGGTGGGCTATAGCCCATGGGGTAACATGACTACAACAAAAAACTGAGAAAATTGTAGGATGTCTACTGTGCTCTATTGCCAGGAATGGAAGGCCTAAATGTGCTTTTTTCTTGATAATAATTATGTTTTCTAATAAAATGTTTTTATTGTATGTATATATTTAATTCTGATATGAAACTTAATTTTTAGACATAGAGTGCTTATCTAATTACTTTTTCAATTTAGATTTACGCCCTTTAAAATATTTAAGTAGGATAAACATAAATTGACAGCTGTGTGCTGAAAAGATACTAAGATTCACAATAACTGTCACAGATGGTAGACAAGTCTTGTTGACTTGCCACTTATTTTGCATTTCTAAATTTTCAGGACAATCCCCATTAATAGTATAAGGGAAATATAACAAATTACAAATAAAGCAACTTCATTTTTTTAGAAAGGTACATTTATTCATCTAGAATAAATGAGACAAATGCTTAGAAGTTAATGACTTTATCTTGAATCACCAAGAATGACTAACTACATATAATTAGATTTCTAAACTCTGGTTAGTCACATTTCAAAAGTAATTAAGTGTAAAACACCATAGGAATCAAATTCCATTTGTAACAAGGCCCAATGTCGATGATTTTGAAGTTCCACTTTAACAAATACAACATGAATAAGATCATTAAGCGTTCTCTTGAGAATGATTGTGTCTATCTTTTAAAATGCTTTGGTATCTGCATGTTTCAGATAGCAGTTATCTGATTAACTACAGCATTTGCCTAAAACCATCTATTTTTAGTTGGCTCTTTTCTTGCCTTTGGAGATCTGCCATCTGCAGTGATTTTAGAGGAAGGCGGGCCTGTTGACTGGGCAAGATGACAGGGTCCTGGCAGGTTATAATTTCCATTGTTGAAGATCTCAGACTCTGAGCATCCACTTCCATATTTGGAGCAGACAAAATCAAGGGTAGAACTTGGCAATTAGGTTAAAAAAAAATTAACAGATAATGAACTGATTCCATTCCAGTTAGTAGGAGAAATACACAAGAATTGTGTTTGTTTTCTCACGTTGTTTTGTTATTAATATCAGCTATTATTTCACATGAAATGGCCACAAGGTGTTATATAGGCTCATCCATACAGTTATGAAATTAATGACAGTAGAGTACATATCATGGCAACAGTTTGCCATGTTTTCTTCCCCCAACACAGCCTACACAGAAGATGCCATTTACATGAGGGACCAAACCTCATGGGAGCACTGGTGAACGGCACGAACCCTGGCAGGGTGGCTGTAACTCCAGCCCCTTTCTTTTGTATCTAAGAAAGCCTAGCAGAATATGAAGGATTGAGCAAACTCATTTCAAGAGGAACTTTGAATCCACCCTATTCTAAAAATAAATAAAAAGGAATCAATCCCAAACAGGTACTATTGTTTATAACCATTTTCTTGGACACACTGCCCAGCGACTGAGACTCACGAATGGATCATGTCCCTTAGGTTGGAAAGGACTGCATGTTATATGTCAGCCTCATACAGTAAGTACTCCTCTTTCAAGTCTTAGTTCAATATTATTCACTGTATGAAGTCTTATGTCATTCTCAATGTTGCCCATTTAATGAACTTTGCCCATTTAATGATCATTTAATGATCCTTCCTTTTATCTCCCTCCCCATTGTAATATGTACATTTGTCCACTATTTCACTAATAAGGCCTAATTTCATTTTGGGGGGATTACTGTCTGTCTCCTCTTGCAAACTGTACGCTCCCCACAAATAAGCATTATGTCCTATTTATTTCTGTATCTCTAGTTACTCAGCATACTGCCTAGAATACAAGTTTTTTGATATATGATCCTTAATGAACGGTAGCAAGATTTAGCAACTTCTAATCACTTTGAGTTAAAGACTGAGGCATGCATGCTAAGAACATGGACATCTGCTATTTAAAATACTTCATTTAAAAACCCACAATAACTTGATATGGCCGATGAAATTTTTGTTCAAATAAAATGGACTTCTGGCATAAAATGTGGGGTATGTTGAGTTGGGTTTACAGTTATAGTCAGGAAGAGTGTAAAATATTTTAATAGGAAAACTAGGCTGGCTTCTATTCTCAACTGCTCCCATGTACAGCTTTAGGAAATGAACAAGAACCAACCACGCATAGAAACAGAAGACAAAGAAAAGTACGTTTTACACACTGCTCTTTGAAAACTGGTTTCCAACTGGGATGGGCTTCTGGTTTGTGATGGAGATGCCAGGGCTGGTACAATATGAAAGCCAGAATACAGCAGTGTCATGGCTGGGTTACTCTCAACAGAGGCATTATTCAGAAGATCCAAGAACCGGCCAGAGTTCATTTTTAGGCTTACACGAGGCTCTCAATTATGGCAGCAATATTAAACTTTGTCTTAGAAGAGATTCATTCTTTGGGGGCGGGGAATGAGCCAGGAATCAGCATAGCATTTAAGAGCACTTTGAGACATTTTGAGAAACTGTCTCAAGCCATCAAAAACTGTTCCCTGTAAGGAAGATCAATACAGGTCTTGACTAAGTGAAGTATCTTTGGTAGGCTGTCAGGAGAAGTGAAGCATCTGACGTACTTTTGCAGTGTTTTCAACATCAAACTCATTCTCAACCACTATTTGAGCCAGTATCCTCAAGTGATTCACACACGTGCGGCTGTGATAACAAGATGATCAGTAACTCTTTGAAGAAGAGTGGAGGGGGCCTTTATGCAGTTGTTAAGAGCACAGACTCTGGAACCAGACTGCCTGGATGTGAATCTTGGCTTGAGAACTTTACACCAAGTCACCAAGACCTTGAGCACATGAAGTTCACCAAAGTTAAGATCTCTGTGGATCAGTTTCTCATCTATAAAGTTAAGATGACAAAAGTATCCAGCCCATAGGGTTTCTGCACAGATTAAATGAATGAGTATAATAAAGTGTCTACACTGTATACGACACATAGGAAGCACCATGATAACGTTAGCTATTCTAATTATTAACCTGGGATAAACAGTAACAGACATTCCACTGAGAGCATCTTTCTGGCTAGTAGGTGAGCATGTAGACATAAACATCACACAGAATCACTAATACTGCATAAGTCATGGGCTTTCCAGGTGGCACTGCCAATACAGGAGACATGGAAATGTAGGTTTCCATCCCTGGGTTGGGAAGATCCCCTGGAGGGCATGGCAGTCCGCTCCAGTATTCTTGCCTGAAAGCCCATGGACAGAGGAGCCTATCGGGCTACAGTCCATGGGGTCACAAAGAGTCAGACATGATTGAGCAACTGAGCATGCAGGCATGCACGTGCTACAGTTAAGGGTGTTGGTGGCTTACCCTTGAAAGAATCCTTTAGGGGGCTTTTAATTAGAATAAGCAGTAACCCCACAGTTATAAGATCTCTGTGGGAACTCTTGGGCTCCTACTGCAGTGAGGTTTTATTGAGTGGTTTGTGCAGATGCCATTCTTCCTGACACATTAATCAATTGGTGCCTTGAATTATGGAGTTAGGAGTCTAAATCACTTATCACACTTGTGAGATAAAAATAACGTAGCAGAATTTCCATTTTGCTTTATAAAAGTTGACTTTCCAGAGGTGCCACAATCAGGGCATCCCTGAAATCTTCTTTCCTGCCTAGATTCTTATTTGTTAGACTTTCCCAAGAAGCATGCAAACATTACCACAGTGCAACATTAAGTAGTGCAAACATTATAACAGTGGTCCAATGACCTATTGCTCTTTAATCATGTACCTCAAAACTCAGTGATGAAAAACAGCTGCCACTTTATTATGCTCATAGTTGGGTAGATCAGGAATTGAGACCAGGCACAGCTGGGGAAGGATCACCTTGGGTATACAAAGCTTCAGTTGGATTGACTTGAATACCCAGGGATGCCTGGGACAGCTCGATTGGGGGTTACTCTGGGGCCATGGTTCTATTATATTTGGTGTCTGCTGGGGCTAGAATATCTCTTTCACTCCTGTGTTGGTGTTTAAGCTGGGAAGGTGAGAATGGCTGGGAACTGGCCAGCACTGTGCTCTTTCCATACCTCCTTCTCATGACTAGCTTGAGCTTCCTCACAACATGATGATCTCGGGGTACCTACACTTGTTACAAGGTGGCTGCTTCCAAGAAGCTTAAGTGAGAGCTAAGAGGCTAATCAGTCTACTCCCAGAACCGGTTCAGCATCAGTTCATGCGTGTGAAGTCACTTCAGTTCTATCCAACTCTTTTCGACACTATGGACCATAGCCTACCAGGCTCCTCTGTCCATGGGATTATCCAGACAAGAATCCTGGAGTGTGTTGCCATGCCCTCCTCCAATTCATCTCTGCTCTACTGGTCAAAGCAATCAGAGGTCCTAACCAGAGTTCAAGGGGTGAAGAGAGATTCTATGTCCAGACAGGGGAGTGACGGGGTCACATTATGAAACGCACAAGCCTGGGAAGCGTTGTGGCAGCTCTCTTGGGAAAACACAATCTGCCATGAACAGAAATTCCAAAGTGATGGCCCTTAAGCTGGAATGCACCTCCCTGAGTGATGACTGTCTGAGTGTCTGTTATATCCCAGTGGACAACCAGCGACTGATAAGCCTGGAGCAGAGCAAGTTTAGCAAAGCCCTCTCTCCTTGCAGGAATGGCAGGCAGTTGACAGCAGGCAGCGGGGAGAAGGGCTGATAAAGAATTTCATTCACAGTGCTCTTTCATTCTTTACATCCCACTTGATATTGAGCTTCAGTATGGAGAAAACTGAGGCAAGGGTTCTCCCCAGGGAGAGAGGATTTCTTATTTGATAAGTTACCAGAAAAGTTCTTTCTGAACATTTTCAAGTAAATCGGTGCAGCAGTATCTCCTGAATGAAGTCATACTAGTTTATCGTGGAGGTTTTCAGTTCCTTTGGAGGCTGCAATGTATGCCGAGGCAACTTGGGTTCCGGAGTCATAAGTCTGATTCAAATCTTGGGCTTATCAACTATTCATTGTGTGACCTTGGCCAAATTAGCTCACATCATTTTTCTCCTTGGAAAAATCGGAATAATTGTTCCTCCTCCTTGAGTTTTGTAAGAATGAGGCATTGATAGATGTTAAACAGTTTTCCTTGGAAAATAACCAGGAACTGTCTCCACTACATGGGTCAAGATAAAGGTCTTGGAGGCTGAACCTAGGGAAGGAACAGTTCCTTGCCAAGAAACATTTGCATCTTCCTTCATGATGATGTACCCAAGTGCCCCGCTGAAGGGGATGTAAGCACAATGTAAATTTTCCAGGGACATTGGCAGTGTGGCCACTGCAACCTTGGCAAGAAACCCTTCAATGATCCCTCTCATCATATAACTTTTTTTTTTTTTCAGGTCAGGCGTTTTCAAAGTGTGGCCCAGGACCACCACCAGCAGCAGTTAGCTAAGAATTTGTTAGAAAGAACAGTGGTTAGGTTCCACAGCAGACCTACTGAATCAGAAGTAGTGAGACCCACATCCTGGTACCTCTGTTTTGACAAAAGCTGCAGGCGACTCTGTGAGCACTTAAGTTTGAGAAACGTTGCTCCAGGAAAATTTAACATGAAACCTTGGGGTCAATTAGGGTTCTAGATATACAACTAGTCTTTCTCAATGAAAAAGAAGAAAAACGGAGTTTGTACAGAAAGAAGCTTAATGAATCGGTTTTTTGTTTGTTTGTTTTCGTTTTCTAAAAGAGTATAATCATTACCTTTCCTGGTGAATTTCATATCCTTTTCGTCAATGGAAGAAGACACTAGCAATGACCGGGTTTCTTCTACCTTAGGCCCACAGTACGGGATGCAGATACGGGAGAGAGTTCCCACAGGGGTTTGGGAGGAGGGACTGATGACAATTTTTCGTGGTTGACTAAGTTTTTTAAAAAGCCACTTCCAAGGGCACATCAACCAGTCAGCGGAGGCACTTGTTCCAGCAGGAGGTGGGAGGTGGGGGCGGGGTGGAGCGTGGGGAGGAGCGACACGCGCAGCTCTGGGACTCGGGGCCTTCCGTGAGTCGCCGTGAGTCCGTGGACCCGCCACCTAAACGCACCCCAGGACCCGGCCATCCGCACCCCCCGGGACCACCTTCCGCCGCGGACTGTTGGGGATTCCTCCGGCCCGGTCCGGCCAGGCGGGTTCCCCTGCCTCACGCGAACTGCCCGCCCCCATTCCGCGTCTCCGCCCCTCGCCGGGGCCGCCGGGTGCCGAGGGAGGCAAGGGTGCCACGGCTGGAAAATGAGCGGTGCCCGGAGGGTGGCCCGGAGCTGCAGGTAACGCGCGCCAGCCCCCGGCCCTAGAGGGCACCGCACACGCGCCCCGTCCACGCGTGGCGACCACGCTGCGCCCACCCGCGGGCTTGCGCCCAAGCGGGTCCCGGGGTGTCCTGGCGTCGGGGCGCAGGGTGGCCGGGGGGCGGCCGGCTCCGGGGGGGCGGCACTAACGCTCCCCGCTTGTCCCGCAGCTCAGTTTGCTCGGCCGTTCCCGGGAGCGGCGGGAGGCGGCGGCGGCGGCTGTGAGTGGGTTCACGCGGCGGGCGCCGGATGCCTCCGAAGATGGAGAAGTTTCTGCAGATCGCGCCTCACTCTCTGGCCATCGTCCTGGGCCCGGCTGAGGGGCCGGCGGGGCAGAGGTCCGAGGCCGCCCGGCCCACGTCCCCGGCCGGGCCCCGGCAGCTCTCCCGGCACCACATCGGCTACGAGATCTTCGCCGACTTCAAAGCCGAGAACATGCAGCACTTCTGGAACAAGAAGGTCACGGCAGCGGTGGCCGAGACGTTCTTCCTGGGCTGGATCGACGAGCAGGTTCTGCTGATCCAGGGCAAGGAGGAGCATCTGGAGGCGCTGCGCGAGGGCTGGTCGCGCCGGGCGCTGCGGCCGCCCTCGGGCTTCCACATCCGCTGCCTCGGTGAGTCCGGCCGCCGGGCGCCCCGTCCCGTCCCGCCGGGTCGCGTCCGGTGCCGTAGCGCCGGGGACCTCTCCCCGCCCTGCCGGAGCCGGCGCGCAGGCCGGGTTCCCCCGGGCGCCCGCGTCTCTCTCCACCCCCGCGCCGCGCCGGGGGAGGGGCCGGCGGCCTGGGCGCGCGCGGGACGGGGGAGCTTCCTGGCACCGAAACCCCGGGAGCAGTACCTCTGCGCGCACGGCGCTCCTGGCCGGCCGGCGGGAGCCTCCCTGGCGGCACCTGCGGGGCGGTGCCTGGGGCCGACCAGGTGGGCGGCGGCGCGGGAGGCTCGGCGGGTCCTCGGCCGCTCCGGGGCTGCCGGGTTTCCGCTTCTGCGCTCGGCTCTGGCCGCGGGCGAGCGTGCAGACGAGGGAGAGGTGGAGACAGACGGCGCCCAGGTAGCTTCGAGCGGCAGCGGGCTTAGCCGCGGGAGACGGCGGCTAGGTGCGCGGGCGCCCCCGGGTGCATCCTGTCCGGGGACCGGGACCCGGCCCCTCCGCGCCACCCCCGGCTGCCTCTGCCCGGGGCGGCGCGTCCCTCCCGGGGTGGGTTGACTTTTAAGCGCCGGTGTTTCTGTGCACGACTGAGCTGTGTAGATTTCGTTGCCGCCCGTACATCTTTCAAGTCATTTTGTGAGTTTGAAGGTAGGAAGAGACACGAGGACCAGAGAAAAAAGTCTGATCCTCAACAAAAGAGAAAGCAGTGTCCGGGAAGAGCCTGCAAGGTGCTGTTCACTGCTGCATTTCCAGCGCGTCTCGATCTGCTGTTTGTTTCTTAAATTGCCTTACTTTTTCTCAACCCAGTCTGCATCTATTTTAGACTATACTTTTTATTTTTGTACTTTAGGCTCGGTGGCTCAAAACGGATATAGTAAATAGTAATATTTTGTGAAACGGTTTCGGGAAAGAAACCATTCTTCTAGTCCCAAGGTTTAGAAATTCTTTCGTGACATTTTGGGAGGAGGTCAAAAGTTCAAACGCTAAAAGACGGTAAAGCCGCCTTTTTCGTTAGCCAGGGTTGCTACGCTACCTTCTGCTGAAAGCAGACCTTTTTACCTGCTAACGTGCCTTCCTCTACGTATGGCAATTTTATAGCATTTTTTTTTGTTTGTTTTGTTGTGTTTTGTCAATTTTCGAATAGCAGAGATCTTTACAAAACTTTCTTTAAATCCAGTAGACAAAAAACTAGTAAAGCTTGCCTCTTGTGTGTTTTACAACGTGTGTTGAAATTTCGAAAGGTGCCTTCGCTTTCTTTTTTGACGTTAGCAAAAACCTCAATGGAGTCCCTGTAATTAAGCTGCCTTAGTAAAGGGCCAAGATTAATGTCTCCGAGATTTCATCTGCTCTCCTACTGTAGAACTGCAACACACTAGGAGGTAAGAATGTATGTAGTCATTTTTAGGCACTGCAGAGATTGCATTTCAATAGTTTTTAACCTTGACTTCATACTTATTCTTTACTTTCTATTTTGGAAAATTTCAAACAATATGCAAAACTAGTACAGTAGTTCTCTCCCTCTCCCCTTCTTTGCCAGGATATTTCAAGACCTTGAGTAGATGCCTGCAACCCCAGATGGACCTATATGTTAATACTGTTTTTTCCTATACCTTCATACCTATGATAAAATTTAATTTTAAAATTTCTTACAGTAAGAGAATATCTGAATTGCTAGCATCATTCTCTTCTGCTTTGGGGCCATTGTTAAGTAAAGTAATGGTTACATGGACACAAACACTGCAATACCACCACTGTTGAAGTGATGTTGGGCAGGGCGACTGCTAAGTGGCTAATGGGCAGGCAGGTGACCTATGCATTGTGGATTCGCTGGGCAAAGGGATGATTTACATCCCAGGATAGGGTGGGATGGGGGAGTGAGTTCATGAAGCTACTCAGAATGATGCCCAATGTAAAACGTATGAATTGCTTGTTTCTGGAATTTTCCATTTAATATTTTTGGATCTCAGTGGACTCCAGGTAACAAACTGCAGAAGCAAAACCTTAAGGGTTTTGCTTATAATAAAAAATGCTATATTGAACTCCTATGAACCCATTATCCAGCTTCAGAACTTACCAGTATATGACCAATCTCATTGCATCTTTAAATCTCTCCTACTGTTCAAAATCCCAGCTATTATAATAATACCGTTTGATTTGTAAATATTTCGGTTGTTCGTATTATTTTTCATTTTAGCAGAATTGGTGAGCTTATGGGAATTGGTGATTTGTCATATCAAGCAAATAGAACTATTTTGGCATTTTAAGGGTTTACAGATTGCTGTAGTTCATTGACTGTGGCCTGTTGCCTCAGTATCTTGAACTGTCTCAAGCTGACTGGCAGCTGGCAGGTAGAGTAGCTGCACTGGCTCAGCCCTTACCTCAGTAGCACGATGGCCAGCACGCAGAGCACCTCCTGAAACCCACAGCAGACCAAGGAGCATGGGTGATGTCTTCTGGGATCCAGGTGGTTAGCTTTTGTGAACTGCTTGGGGATTCAGTAACGATGGTAAAATACTGAATTGTTTGTGATGGTTCACCTCCTGTAAAACTTCTCTCAGGGAACCTCCGTGTCAGCTGCAAGGCTTCCTAATTTTTTGGTGGAAGATCTTTTATTGAGCTTTGAAACTCCAAAGTCCAGAAGCCCCTGATAACTGGCTCACAACCTTTTACTCTGAGGCACAGTATATGTGTGGACAGGTTCATGCACTCAAAAATACAAGAAACAAAACCTCAGCCACAGACGTGTACTCAGAGGGAACCTAGCTCTAAATCTGGAAGGAGTGAGTGCCAGTCTCATAGGCACTCCGTCTAATTTATATGCAAAAGCAGGAGTTGATCATTATCTGTGAGATTTTATTATTAGTAATGCATTTCTTGCAGGATAACTTTCAACGGATCCCTCAGACTGACTACCTATATTATCAGGTGCTTTTATGTGGTTTTGTGATTTTCCTTGATTATTTCGTGGGTATGAGACAGCCACAAAACTAGACAGAGATGAGCCTTCTGGAGGGCATCATATTTCCTCTTGTTGAACTTGAATTAACTTCATCAGTCACAAGTAGTCCTCTTAAATAACTGGTAGGCAAATGCCAGTTTGCATTTTATTCTACTTATGGTTAATAATTATTCACAAAGTTTGGTTGTTTTCCAGGTAGTCTCTGAGAGCTCATCTCTAGGTCGTGGTAATAAAATTGTCCTGTTAGATCCTCTCAGTGATGAAAGGGGAAGATTGCCTTTGTTCCATCTCAGAGTAACCTTCTCCTCGTGGGGTGTGTATGTGCGCGCGCGCACGTGCGCACAAATGCATTAACCCCATGGACAAGAGGTCTGCCCAGGCCCTCTTTTTTGGCTGCGGCCCAGCGTTGGTGAGGCAAGCCTACACTTTCACTGCAGGATTGAAAACAATCTTGTCTTGCCTTGTAACTTGAAACATGCGTCTTGAAGTTGCCAGCAATTCCAGATTACTTTTGGCTGTAATTCCAAAAGTATGTGGTTCTAATCACACACTTTTCAGGTCCGGGTTCAACAAGGGGGAGATGACTATGGATTCAATAAGAAGCAAGGAATTAAGGAACTCAAAGGAAAAGTAGTTTTGATTTGGGAGATTCAAACCCACTGCTTAGAAATGACCTACTTTGGACATGGAGGGAATAAAAATTCAGACTTTTGATTTCTGGGGCCCTCCAAAGGGAAGTATGGGTAGGAAACTAACAATGTTTTAAAGTTGTGCTGTGTACTTTGATTTAACACTCAGTTGGACGCGTGACATGTTCACTGAGTGCCTGCTAGCGCCCGGCTCTATGTCCTTCTGGAGGTTATAAAGACTGATGAAGCCTGCCATCTTTGTAGAGATGCTGACTCTGGAACTGGGCATGTGCGGAGGCCTCTGAGCTCAGGGAGTGAGGAGCAGTTACTTCTTCCTGGTGGCCTGGGAGAGGGGTTCCCAGAGAAGAGGCTTGCCCTGAGCCTGGTGCAGGGCTTCCTTCAGATCAGGACAGCTCTCCCACCTGGGCAGGAGCATAAGTGGTCACGGGACGGAGGAATCCCAGACGTGTTTGGCTGGCTGGGGAGTAGGGGGACAGCGGTATGATCAGACAGCAGAAAGTGGGGCTTGGGCCAGAGGTGCCAACTGAGAAGCCCTGGTAGCTTCTGAGCAGGGAGAGGGAATGACGGGGTTTGATCTTTGGTATCCTGAGAATTCTGGGGCAGGGGAGGGGACTGGGCACAGGTACAGCAGCTATTGAAAGAGCAGTGGGGAGAGGTGGTGGGCGCTGTGAGGGAGTGTTTGTTCTCTCTCAGTTCCTTCCCGTGGTCGGGGTTACTGTGCTTTGGAACATAGCACTGTAGCCTGGTTGAGTCTGGAGGGCCTTCCAGCCTCCCCACAGCCCCAGAGGCCCTTGTGAGGCCCCTGCGGGGAGCCCAGATGTTCCTCCCTCCTGGGGCTTCTGGGGTTTCCCACCTGCCAGCCTGATTCAGATCCGACCATCTCCATAGATGCTCCTAACTTAAGATCTCAGGGACCGTGGCTCAGTGTCTCTGTCCCCTCCAGTGGCTCTTTATACTTAGATATTATATTTTACTTTATATAGTATTATACAGAGTCGTGTCCGATTCTTTGCGACCCTGTGGACTGTAGCCCACCAGGCTCCTTTGTTCATGGGATTCTCCAGGCAAGAATACTGGAGTGGATAGCTATTCCCTTCTCCAGGGGATCTTCCCGACCCAGGGATTGAACTTGAGTCTCCTGCACTGTGGGCGATTCTTTACCATCTGAGCCACCAGGGAAGCTCCATATAAATATATATTTGTATAATTATATAAATATAAATATAGGTATATTACGTTTATACATATTATATAAATTGAATTATATTATACTTTGTGTGTGTGCTCAGTTGCTCAGTCATGTCTGACTCTGTGATCCCATGGACTGTAGCCCACGAAGCTCCTCTGTCCATGGGATTCTTCAGGCAAAAATACTCGAGTGGGCTGCCATTTCCTTCTCCAAGGGATCTTCTTGACCCAGGGACTGAACCCGTGTCTCTTGTCCCTCCTGCATTGGCAGGATAGTTCTTTACCACTGTGCCACCTGAGAAGCCCATATTGTACTTTATCCTTAGCTATTAACTTAGTAAGGACCAAACACGCTTTTTAGGCTTTAAATCAGAACTTATACATTATAAAATTTTTAGCTGTTGTATCGCTGAAATTCACATAATATTATACATCAGCTATAGTTCCATAAAAAAAGAAAATTGTTTAGAACATAAGGGCATCAAGCATTTCTTCTATTCTTTATTGGTTTTTTTCAAAGAGAGTTGCTCTCTTAAAGTGGCTTTTCCGAGTAGTAACTTTTTAAGACAATTGTTTTAAAAGGATACACTTCAAAAGAATTTGTATATATCCCAACCAAAAATTGATTTATTTAAGTCAACTTAAAATTGAATAATATGCCTAGGCTCATGTCTGGGATTGCCAAATGAGTGTTATAAAGCTTTTGGAATTAGAGGCACCCGGTCATTCAACAACTGAAGAACCTCCTCCGATCTCCTAGGATTTGTTCTGGGAATTGAAGTGGAGAATAGGTCAGACATAGCCCTTGTACTTTTGGATATTCCATTCTAAGAGGGCAACAGAAATTTTAAAAATTAAACAAAAAGTAAGAATTTCAAAGTATTTTAAGGGATTTAAAAATTAAGCAGGTGAGGACTTGCCAGGCAGTCCAGTGGTTAAGACTCTGAGCTTCCACTGCCGGGATTTCGGGTTTGATCCATGGTTGGGGAACTAACATCCCAGATGCTGTTAAAAAAAAAAAAAAAGCAGGTGATAGAGAGTGACAGGGAAACATGAGATGATGGCTAACATTTATTGATCATTTACTATTTCATAAATGCTTTATTTCTGTTGGCTATTTAGGTATCATTATTTTACCCGTTTTACTGTTGAAAACACTGAGGAATAAATAGCAGGACAAGTGCTTCTCCCAGGACGCCTAGTTAGTAAGAGAGAGAGCTGGGGTCTGGACCCAGGCAGCGGAAGTTTTGCCTGTTTTTCTTTTTCTTTTTGGTTATACAGATAAGATTCAAGTTCAGGTTGCCGGCCCCCAATACACACACTCTCCTAGCAGTTTAGGGTTCCAGGTACCCAGAGGCCACGGGTTTGCTTGGAGGTGGCTGAGACCACACAGGGAAAAGGGAAACCAGCACCGGTCCAGGATGCTGCGAGAGACCCTCACGATCAAGCTTCCTTTAAGCCAAACTGTTTGGTCCATTGCTTTGTGTGGTTAATGATCTTTCTGCGGGGCTCACTCACAGGAAGGCAGATTCTTCATTTTCTGTCCCAAAGCCACATTCCCCGCCAGGGCTTTGACTGACAGCCCAATAATACCTCTTGTTTTGTGTAGCACTTGACTGATGGATGAGCTGGGGGCCAGTGGTGGAGGAGCAGATGAAAATCAGCTTGAATGCCGGAGGGACAGAAAGGAAAGCCCTTGAGGCTGATGCTTGTTGAGCCAGCCAGAGAATGGAAGGTGTGACCGGAGATGAGGTCAGAGGGGCTGGCCGACGCCAGGTCGTGTGGGGCCTCTTGGTATTTTATTCTGTGGTGACAAGGTTTTGAGCATCCAGTACAGTTAGGGCACTGGGTTGGGGTCTGTAGAATATCCAGAAAAGCGTCAGACAGGGGACCCTCTCTTAGAGAAGCTTACCTCCTGTATTAAAATCTCACTGTCTAGACAGTGAACAAGGATGTATTTCAACTTTTATTGATTTCTAGCTAGTCATAAAGGTATTTTTATGAATTACCTCACTCTGGCTCGAAGAAATTTTCAGTAAAGGTGTGCCAATTTCATCGTAATGAAGTGTTTAGAATGAACTTCAAAGACTCAAGGCCTTGTGATAACTGTTGTAATTTAGATTGTACTGGCATGGGAGGATACGGCTGTGGATATTTTGATATCAGTCTCTCTTGACAAAGAACCGTAATCTCGAACCCTGTCAAGGGTCAGAATTAGTGGTATCTCTTTAAAGAATTTGATAAATGATTTGGGTCAAGAGGTACAGGGAATTTATCAGAGCCTTTGGGGGTGGCAGACCCACCTATCTATGAGAGTCCGCAGGATGGTGGTGGGCACCCTGTGACATGGCCCCCTGGGCTTGAGATATTCTTTTGATATTAATGCAATGAAAGCAGACCTCCCTGCTGTCGATGTGAGTCTTAACGGCTCAACACACACAGTAAAATTCTTCCTCTGCCTCAGTTTCTTGGGAAGGCCCTATATTGGAGTTTTCTATAATGAGAGCCCATCTGTGGATGTAAAATGGCATGTCTCTGAAACAGGGATGTCACCTCCCACTTCCCAATACCAAACACGTGGGGGAGGCTTTAAAGTCCCCCTGTCTGCGTGGATGCCAGCTGTTTAATAGTAAGTCCAAAATAACCTCCTCACAAAGCCACAGGTCCCTGGAGGTCCCAAAAGGCTTACCAGTGTCGCTTAGCTATGGACCCAGACTGGCAGGATTGCACCTTCTGACCACCTGCGATCGCTGTGGCCTCTGTCTTCACGGTGAGGCCGCTGGTGCTCAGAGGACGCGTTGGGATGCTGTGACTGCATCCCCTCTTAGCATCTCCTTCCATGCCTGTCACCCTTCCCCTGACGCTGTGTCAGACGCCCTCCTCCCCATTTCTTCTTCTTTCTCTCCAGGTTTGGGCAACTTTTCCTTTTAAATCTTGCAATCACAGGTGATGTCTTCTCTGCCTTTCTACTTCTAAGGCCACATGCCCCCCGCCCCTAACAGCCCGAGTTTTTTAGAACCTGAAGTTCTCCTTATGTGTCCATTTCCAGGACACCAGAGCTCCATCACCTGCTCTTCTAAAGAACACTGTCTCTGGCGATTCCAGGCTCCTCATTTTCCTTGGAAGTGACCTTCATGAGTCAAGATAGTTTTCTGACACTTTCATGCTGAAAAAGAGGGGAAGAACTTCTATATGTTTAATGTCTCCAAAGGGACACCATCCCAGATGTGATTTTCAAAACAAAATTTTATTTCTTTATAGATGTTCCCAAACCTGCGGCTCTCACCCCTTGAGGCTGTTTTCTGCTCTTGCGCAGGTCCTCTCCGCAGCTTTTTCCTGCCCATCTTACCAAGGCTAGGGGGAGCGTTACAGGATCTAATCTGTGTTCCTGCAGTAGAGGGGTTTTTTCTCTGCTATGTGGAAACATCTGTCCAGTCTGGCTAGTTCGTGTAGCTTCTTTGTTTTTTTTTTTTTTCTTTTCTTCATGTTAGTTATTTTTTCTCTGTTTCTGGACAAAAAAATCAGACACTTTCTGGACTCCTCCAGAGGAGGCCAAAGGATGACACAGTCCAATGAACACTGCTGTCCTTCTGGAAAGAAATTCCAACTCTTTATCTCATCGATTATAATCGTGTTTATGCCACGTGTGTGTGCGTGCACATGCGCGCTCAGCCGTGTCCTACTCTTTGCAACTTCATGGGCTGTAGCCCACCAGGCTCCTCTGTCCATGGGATTTTTTAGGCAAGAATACTGGCATGGGTTATCATTTCCTCCTCCAGGGGATCTTCCCAACCCAGGAATCGAAATCTCATTCTGTTGTTACAGTTCACCCAGATCCTCAAACCGCCTTCCTCCAAGATCTTCTCTTGGCCTCTAGCTTCTGATGGCTGGTCCTTTCCCCCTTGGTTCATTCTGTTTGGGTCTTGATGATATCAGCTTGGGGGAGATTTGGAAAGCCTGCTGACTTTACAGTCAATATACAATCGCAGGATACACAGATGATCCTTTCATTGTTGTTATTATGGGGGACAACTTTGTGACCAGCATACCTTGTCTAGGTTGATCACTCTCCTTTTATCAGAGTCCAGTTATTAGTTTGTAAAAAAAAAAAAACGGCTTTAGGTTATTAGACTGAAGTACTAACATAGAAAAGTGAAAGTGGTTCTTTAGAACCCGTCTCTGAACGCGCCAGATGATGGTGGTTGCTCT